>NC_059424.1:6340000-7590000 GCF_905220565.1 Melitaea cinxia
ACAATGCAAGATCGCCCAATATGGAACGGTGTAATATAAACAAATCGCCTATAGTGACAAGATCAGGGCGCATCAGTAAGCCTACGGTAAGATTCACTCTGTAGACGCCTGTCATCAAATTTATTATATTGGCCGCATCTTTACATTTTAATACATTTATTTTTGAAATAATAATATCAAAATGGGTAAATCGGAAAGCAAACAAGAAAAAGAAGAAATCATTATTGCACAGACAGGTGCAGGAAACAGTGCAATGGCCTCAGAAACGGCCACGCACTATAGCACTAGGGTAGAGTTGTATTCTCTCGCAACTCTGACCGTGGTACTCTGTGTTATTGCCTTCATTTTATGGAAACGCTGTAAAACTCAGTTTGCAAGCTTTACGAGAAGGACACTACTGGACAATTCTATTGTTGTCATGAGACAATCAGAGCAACGACAGAACCAAGGATGCCAGCAAGTGATTGTTTAGTGAAAGTGCAATAAAATAGTAATGTGTTATCATGTCATATAGATATTTAATATAGCAGTTATGTGTACCCAATTGTAAGCGTAGTCTATATGTAATTATAATATTATTTGAAGTAATGAAATGTGCGTATCGTAATAATTATTTTTGTAATGGTTAAAATGATAGAGGTTAAAGTGTGTTATGATTTTTATATTATATCATATATGATTTGCATTATGTATTTAAACTATAAAAAAAAAAAAAAAAAAAAAAAAAAAAAAAAAAAAAAAAAAAAAAAAAAAAAAAAAAAAAAAAAAAAAAAAAAAAAAAAAAAGAATATTTTGCAACAAATCCTGTTTTTACGACACCTTTTCATTTTTATGTTTTCTTTTAATGTGTAATGTAATAGTAACCTGTTTTCTTTTTTTGAAGGGGGGTATACTGTGCCGTGTGCACATACCTATTTAAGTAACGTTCTAATTTATGTTCAAATTTGGTAACAGTATTTTGTAATAGGATAAGTGTTTATATTGTAAGATCTCTGTATCTTCAGTCATTCTGTAGAACGCATAATAAAAAGACGTGAAATTGGATTAGTGGTTTGTTCTGGCACCTTACTTACTTAATATTAAATAAATAAGTAATACCTCAAATCAAAGGTATAGTTTCTATACCTCGCTAACACGTTTTTGGAAAGGCGTTCAGTGAGTGCTTGTTGAAGTAGAACTTCTTTACGGACGCTTGACTTCGGGAGTAAGCTGGTGAATCTGTGACGAGAACGTTACGAAAAGTGTGATTGGGTGAGGCGATCGGAGCAAGAGAGAGAGAGAGAGAGAGAGAGGTGCAAGAATACATTTTCTTCCCTTCTTTCTTTCATAGTCAGTTACGTTTCGTATATTTAAGACACAGTGCAGGCTTAGAAAGAAGCTTGCTAAAGAAGTTTTACTTCAATCGTGTGGTCTAAAGTACACTCGTTTTTCCTAAATATATATTTTTGGTAGTAAGCGTTTATTATACGTTATACTAATCTGTAATCATGTACCGTGACCACTGTCTAACTACACGACGCCTCTTTACTAATTAAAGCGAAATTATATGACTCATTATATAACTACTTTCTTACTAACTTATACACAATAACTGTGAGGTAACATTGACTTCGAACATAGATTACTCATGCGGGTTACACTAACTATAAAAATCAATGAGTTTCATACTATTTATAGCTAGTGAAGTTTATTGGTTTTTGTGACGTTCGTATCGTTCTAAATTGATAAAAATTATCGGTTTCGTTTTACCGGTACTTAGATTATGACAACTTATAGGCTTATAGATTAAAAGGTTAGGTACAAATACTATCGAAGTAATTATGTTATCCAATGTAATGAATATGCATATTGACAATTATCATAATATTGTGAATAAAATTGGTTTAAAAGCTGGAACGCTTGGTGACAATGTTCTTTATGCAATGCAATATCAATAAAACAAAAATACCGTACAGGGTCAGAAAATCCTACTCTCGCGCTGTATGCTGTATCCTACTGTCGCGTATATTTCTTCAACTAAAAATTAATGATTTTGCTCTAATTTCTGCTGTGTGTATTCCTTTTTTTTTTGTGTGAGAATATTACTAATACATTCGCATCAAAAGTAATTTGCATTGCTGTATAATAAGACATTTTTCTTCATTTTAAGTACCATGGACGAAATGAATTGATATCAATATCAATATAATAAAGAACCTCAAATAAGTTGTTCCAAGTGCACACACACACACACACACACACACACACACACACATACACACATCAGCCTATCGTAGTCAACTATTGGACGTGGAGGTCTACGCTCTCTACGACCGCAGGCCTAGCTTTGTCGCACCACCTTCGGTCTGTGTCTTTCGAAGCCAGCAGTTCCAAGTGCAACCCAATCAAAAGTATATTCGCGTTAAGAAAATAGTGACTTGTTGCTGCCACTATAGCCACGCTACACCACGGTGACCAATTAGATCAATGTATATAAAATGTCGTGTTCATATTGTGTGACAGTGATATTTCACTGTTCTCTTAGCCCTAACAGTCTGTATACGCCTTTGTACGTAGTTGATAATATATCTATAAGTGCAAGTTTTTAGCGCAACCTTGCGATTGCTGAAGGATTTCCTACGTAACTGTGGATAATAAAAGATTTGGAACAAACTGGTTGTTGACAGACGGTCAGACATTGACAGGCGTTAGGCGTGGCCTCCTTTTTCACTCAGATGTAGGCTTCTTATAGAAGTATAGTATTTATTACAAACACGTTTTAACCGCTTACAGTTAACATATTAATGAACAAGTGTATTATTAGTAATGAACACAGAATAGGAAAGAATAAATGAATAATGTTTTACATATTAGAAGCCTGTACCTTTTTATTATTATTAACGAGGCATTGTTTAATGAAACTCATCGGCAGTATACTTGCTGTCAATACTGTAAAAACTTTACGAAACGGGTTCTGAATTATGAATGAACGTTCTTGTATGAAAGTAGTTTCTTTTTTCTTTGTGCGATTATTGTTGTAAATTTATTTTAAGGCTAATAAAAGATTATGTTATTCGAGAGATGAAGAGTAATTTACAAAAGAAATTACCTTATTGATTTTTTAAACCTCAAAAGCGGATATAACTGGAATTTTGATAAGCTGTTAATGAATAAAAAAAGCACCTTGTAACAGAAAATGCACGTTAGTAATGTAAACCGATGAGATCAAAGACTTGGACAGAATTTGTTACCTCTTTAGGAATATATACATTATAAAATTTACTTTACCAGGATTAAAGAGATTTTTAGTGTATTTTTAATGTTCGCAGTGTCAATCACCTGAGTGCGAGCTGTGATACCGGTTTGTAACATTTTGCAGTAAATACTATATAGTTGAACTACATGCACGGTTTTTTTATGATGTCGAACGCTACGCAAAAAGAACATGGTTTATTGCAGCCACGGGTTACACCCATATACCAAACGCTAATAGGTAGCTACTTCAAGCCAGAAGGGTGCTAATCATCAAAATCTGGAGGGATTATTGTTTGAGATAAATTAGCTAAAATAGCGAGACAAGAACATTTAATTCAAACACCTATTTTTCAAAAGTCTCTCAGGATTCCTCTTAAGTATTATGTGTAAGGCTTTCCCACAATAAATATAAATATTTATTGGCTTCTAAGTGGGTTTTGGGTGGGTTTTTTTCTGATGGGATTCTGCAACATTAAAAATAATTTGTAGAAACAAATGCACAAAAGGCGGCCTTATTGCTTAAAAGCAATCTCTTCCAGGCAATCTTAGGACAAAGGACGGTATATTGACGGTGTAGGTGTACAGTTTAATTTTATAAACAATAATAGGAAACAACTCAATAAATAGACATACATACCTACATAGATAGATTGTTTATATACATACATACACACACATGCACACATAAGTTCATACTACATAAATAGGAAGTTTCTAAACAAGATTAATAGTGACAGTGTGAGAGTGAAACCTAAAGCAAAGGATTAAATCCCATTCATTTTAAGAAAGTGTTGTTTAACGGATTTCTTAAAAACAGGAAGAGATTAAGAACGTCTAATCCACAGAGCAAAGAATTTAAAGTCGAGCAGCTTGTACAGTGAAGGATTTGGGGTAGAAAGTAGAGGAATGAAAAGGAATATCAAGAAGTAGATTGTTGTTCGACCGTAAAGTACTTTCATATAAATCATTTAGATATTTAAACCGCTCCTACCTAAAAAGGTAAGATGGAGTTGCCGGAATAAACATAATGCAATATAAATTGCCTGAGAATGTGAGTATTCCTGCGAAGGCGAATTGGGAGTCACTTGAGTTTTTTGCGAAAATCGGAAATGTGATCATATTTGCGGAGACCAAATATGAATCAGATACATAGATTTTGAATGCGCTCAAGCTTATTCAATTGCTCCTCGGTTATGTCAAGATAGGAAGTGTCAGCATAGTCATAGGTAGGTAAGAGAAGTATGTATGAGCGCAAATTTGGTGGACGGAGGAAGGAAATTTTGCAGCATGCGAAGGGATCCCACAGTAGAAAAAAACTTTTCGACTTATCTCACAAACCTGTGGACACCAAGAGAGGTTTTGATGAAATATGATTCCTTAATTTGTCACTTTTTCGCTATATGGAATTTCAACACCGTTAAAAATTACAAGAGGTAATTGTGTCTTACGCGAGGAATAAGTTTAGAGCTTCCAATAATGATAGCTTGTGTTTTTCTTGGATTCATTGTTAAGCCAAAAGATTTACTCCATTTAGAAATGGCTAGTACGTCTTCGTTAATACGAGAAACAGCCTCTGGTAATTCTGTAATGGTACAGTGGGTGTAAATTCATCATCATCAGCAGCTTATATGTAAGTTTGTAAGATAATAGTTTTTTATTGTATGAACTAAAATCCAAAACTTTTGAGACCTTCATGGTTTTTTGGCACATATAGAGGAGTCAATTTTGGTTTAGTCTCTTTCATATATTCAGATACGGCTGCTTAGGATGCACTTTAATTGTGAGTTATTGATGAGATGATTGATGATTATGAAATATTTACTTTTGCGAAGACATTATATGCATATACGACTCGAGCCTGCAAAATCAAACAATCAAGTTTCTCCGTAATTATGGTTAAATATGCACAGGTATGCAACGACATGAGATGCAATACGACATGAGATGTTAGGTAGTGATTTGTTACTAAACGACCCTCTACAGGTCATTACGAAAATTAATATCTCTACCCTATTTTAGAATGAATGAATACAATGTGTTATTTTACCCGCCTATGTCATTTTGTACGACTCTCTCCAAAGCTAATTGATGATGCAAAAATTTAATATGTTTAATATAGTTTTAGTCTTATACGGTAATTTAATAGTAATCAAAAATATTTGAAACAAGTCATAAAATAATTAATATTGATTTTCCAAAATATTTATCTTATCCATAAATTCGTACCTAGTTTTTTTCTTTTTCAACCGAACCGATATAGGTAGATTTTCTTATGATTTTTGTTGACCTGTTCAATTTTTTTTTTGGTGAATGACTGATCTTAAACCAAATTTTTAACCAATTTTTAAGATAAAATCCGATCCGGTGCGTTTGTGTATACAGCCGCAGAGAGGGAAACATATGCAATAAAGCTACGAATTACGAAACTGTCAATTCAGCTTTTTATGGTAGGTAGGGTATACATAAAAAAACCTCTAATTGACGGACATCTTAAATGTGCAATTAAGATATTACCGAAGCTTATTTTTTACAGTATAATCGTCCTTTTCGTCGAAAACCATTTAAGTCTTTAGAAAAATATTATATTAGGTTTAGGTCCAAATTCTTCGGGATTATTAATGTTGGGAAAACCCCTATGTTGCAGTATTCTGACGCGCCGTATTGACACAATACCTATAGTGAAATTACGCAAACAAGAGGAAATATTTATTGCTGTATTTTACAATCAATAGCATCTTATTTTTCGCGGAAGTTGCAACTTAGACATTATTACGATTAACATAATTATCTGCCAGTAAATATTATACAGTCAAGGCGCTTTATTAATTAATAAGATATATTCTATAGCATTAAATTAAAAATACAATCTCTACATTTATTCAAGTAAAAGTTTCCTACGCATGAAACATAATTTGTCTATTATTTATTTTTAACCTTACTCGTTAGAGCTTACAAACAAATGATATTGTTTTTTTGTATTAACTACACAAAAATTACAAATATTTTAAAGCATCTGTCAACTATCTATAAATTTTCATTAGGTTTGTCAATTAAAACAGAACACGTCGTGCTTACGGAATTGCAATTTGGGACAATCGACAATACAAATGCTTGGTATGTGCGGAGATCGAACTCGCGATCGCTAGCGCAACAAACGGTGTTGCGAGCGCTGTGTCAACTCATCAATTATCCTTCGATAAATGTTACAACAATAGATAATCACTAATGCATTTTATGGTGGTTTCATTATATTTTATTAAATTATGATGACATTACAAGCCGTCCATGTAATCACTTGCGCTGTTTTACCATATGCTCAGTGCTTTGTACGACACCATCTCAGTGTGTAATAGTAGTGGCATTAACTTGACTTTGATAAATAGTGTTTAGGGTCACTATTTCGTTCCTGAAAATAAACAATTGCTATAAAAAAATAATATGTTATCGAAAATTATCTAAAACTCTATTTCAACAAACAAAAGTTACTAGTATATAAGCTGTAATCATTAAAACAATTAATTCATTATTACAGATGGTATCACGGAATAATGTCTGCAAAAGAAGCTGAACACTTAATGATGGAGAGAGGAAGGAATGGTTCGTTTTTAGTTCGCGAGTCGCTAACACACCCGGGCGAATACGTGCTGACGGTGCGTGTTCATGGTCGCGTCAGCCATGTTATGATCAGAAAACAGGTAAGTTAGACTTATTTATAGGTTTTTTTTTTAAGAAATCTCATAAGAGAGATGATAACAGCATTTAAATTATATCAGTGTAAATTCTCGTTTTTGAGAAAGAGGAGTAACATAGAAAAAGCAGATAGCTAGTGAGGACGATTACTTATCTATACGTTTTTATATCTGTCGCTCAATACCTACCAATATATCTATAAGTGAAGTTTTGATTTAAGAGCTTCTTTTATTAGATCAACAATTATTTCTACTTTTATTTCTTATTATTATTTTCCACCTACTTTACTCATTCAGCCACGAATTTTACAGCCTATCACCATTTTACGTATTACAGCTTCATCACAAGATCCTCAAAAAATATAATCCAATCTTCCATAGACAGTATCATTTATTATAACTTAGCGTGTAAACTGTAAAGTAAACCATCATATTCTTTTATGGTGAAAAATGCTAATGCAAGATTTGGCGCGATCGCACGATAAGACAGTGACCGGCCATTTGCACCAATCAGAGTGCTATTCAATTCATGTACCGACGACGAGTTACTCACGTGTATTTGTTTATTGTCGTTCGTGCGTTCGTATTGCAATTGTTTCATCTGCAATTAAAGTGGAAAACTTTCCACCATACTACCTATAGCACTCGCAATACAATGTATTGGACCATTTTTGAAAAAAAAAAGAAATCTCATAGATCTAAATTAGACCGTTTAATTTCATTCCGGGACATCTCCGGCGATACGGAAGTCCTTCGTTAAAAAAAACAAACGTAGACACGTGCATGCAACGAAAGAAATGGTCAATTTTCTTTATTTGGGAGGAATCCAACGGACATTGACTTATGCCTCAAAATGGTCACAGAACAGAATCTGCTTACCACGACTCCACTTAGTCTTGTTTGGCCTACCCCTAAAGCGTTCTGTAGAAGTCGGAGGCGCGGACCCACGCTCGCCCAGGTGTCTGCATTTTGTTTTCCAAGGGAGAAGGGGCTGCACCTTCGGAAGCGCCGGAGACGTCTCGGAACGATATTTCTATACACAAATTGATTAAAAATAAAGTGTTTTATTTTGTCTCCCCTCAAAAGTTTCTGGGTAATATTAGTGACCATAATTACATATTTGATGGCAATTTTAGCTAAATTTTGACGGTCAACTAATGTGTGATGAGTTACATTTTAAACGTACTGAGTTAAAAAATAATTGTGTTTATAAAATAATTGTTGTGCTGGCAAACGAAAAAAAAAACCGACTTCAATTACATCGACAAGTAATACAACGTAGGTAGACGAAAAAATAGTCAAGTAAATACCGTAAAACCTTACAAGACTGCCCAGCTTATCTGAGTTTGCCCAGCAAGGCA
This sequence comes from Melitaea cinxia, assembly GCF_905220565.1. Classification (NCBI taxonomy): domain Eukaryota; kingdom Metazoa; phylum Arthropoda; class Insecta; order Lepidoptera; family Nymphalidae; genus Melitaea; species Melitaea cinxia. The sequence continues at coordinate 6,348,285 of NC_059424.1, forward strand.
CTTTTCACAAATATTTAAAAAACAGGCAACATTTTATTGCGGTGCTTAGTTTTTGAACTATGGAAGAAAATTGAATATGTCTCCTGCAACACTAAGTAACTGATTTTTCCTTACGTTACTTCAGTTGGCTATTAAACTGTGTTGAAACTGGTTGAAGTATATTTTGCGGACCAAAATTCGTGTGAAAAACTTTCTTTAAAATTCGATTTGTAATAATCCCAGGTGGGCAAGTTTTTGACCATTGTTAGTTTGTGATAAATATACAGGAAAGATCAAATATCCGATGCGAAATCTCTCTTAAATTCAAAAATATGATGGTGGGCAATGTCAAATTAGTTTTTCTAAAGTAGTGGTTACAACTTTGCCCACCAAAATACTATCGTTAAGGTTGTCACCTCAATGTTAAAATTGGATTCGAGATAAGTAGATACTTATTTTTTTTATATTAATTTCGAAACTACCTAAGTAGATACCTAAATAGTGATTTAATAATCCTTTGTTTTCATTAATTTTGTAATCAATACATGAGCTAAAAATGAAAATATTGTTGAATAATTGTGTTTGCAGGCAAACGAAGAAAAACCGACTTCTATTATATGACAAGTAATACAACGTAGGTAAACGAAAAAATAGTCAAGTAAATACGCATTATCAAAGATTACTCCAAAAGTTGTAATCAGATCTCAATCAGAAAATCATCAAAATCGGTACACACAGTAAAAAGTTATGCGGACTTTCAAGAGTTTCCCTCGATTTCTCTGGGATCCCATCATCAGATCCTGGTTTATAATGGTACCGAACTAGGGATATCTCCTTTCTAACAAAAAAAGAATTATCAAAATCGGTTTATAAAGGACGGAGTTATCCCCGAACATACATAAAAAAATATATACGGTCGAATTAAGTAATCTCCTCCTTTTTTTGAAGTCGGTTAAAAAAGTACATTGAATATATTTTCAACATAATTAGGGTGATTTTGGATAAAAGTATTTGTTAATTTTGTTGAATTTATTTATGTTTAAATTTATCTCAGGATGCATAATACTAAGCCTAAAAACACAAGAAAGAAAAGCCTTCGCCTTCGAACTCTAACACCTAACACTATTGAAAAGAAGTCAGTTTAATAAGCACACTATTTTTATTAACGATAGGAAATATTGTTTTAATTTATAATTCATATTTATTTTTGTGATTTATTTTTAACCGACTTCCAAAAAAGGAGGAGGTTCTCAATTCGACTTTTTTTTTTAATCGAAAGGTGGTGTGTGCCAATTGGTCCCATTTAAATTTATTTGAGATCTAACAACTACTTTTCCAGCTATATCTAATAATGCGTTTTTACTTGACGCTTTTTTCGTCGACCTACGTTGTATTATACCGCATAACTTTCTATTGGATGCCGATTTTGATAATTCTTTTTTTGTTGGAAAGGAGATATCCCTAGCTTAGTACCATGATAAAGAAACCAGGATCTGATGATGGGATCCCAGAGGAATCGAGGGAAACTCTTGAAAATCCGCAATAACTTTTTACTGGGTGTACTGATTTTAATAATTTTTAATTTAATCGAAAGCTGATGTTTGTCATGTGGTCACATATAAATTTTATCGAGATCTGATTACTACTTTTTGAGTAATCCTTGATAACGCGTAGTTACTTGACTATTTTTTCGTCGATCTACGTTGTATTATAATTGAAGTCGGTTTTTTTTTTCGTTTGCGAGCAAACACAATTATTTTTAGTAAAGGCGGTAGGTGTATAATCATTACATAGTACATATAATACAAAGTAGCTTCCCACTGTCTGTATGCATCTTTAAAACTACTTAACGGATTTTGATGCAGTTTTCTTTAGTAAATAGAGTAATTTCAGAGGAAAGATTACATGTATAATAATACATGCATGATATATACATGCATTGATAGGACGACTAATTTAAAAAAGATTCATGAATTCTTATCATAAAATTGAGCTCAATGTAATTTATATTTGTGTTATTAATATACACATATTCCAGACATTATTTTTCCTACTAAATAACAAATAAGTGATCATTTTACATTCTATTAAAATAATACTTATTATTATAATTATTACTAAGTAGCTTTGGTTCGCTTATTTTCTAATTTTTCTTATTTTTGATTATTTGTTATCGATCTGGAAGACGCTTAAAATTCAAAACAACAGCTTAACACCCTTACTAAATGCAAGAACAGGACAACGCTTTAGTATTTTGAACAGATTGATTTAAGATTACACGTTTAGTGTATGTTTTAATATAGTATAATACGCAGCAATATTTAATAAGTAAGTGAGACGAGCCATTGGACGACATATTTTTTGCTCATTAGTACTTCACGATTTAAGCTACCTACGCATGTTAGTGCAAAAAGTCCGATGTACTTGTTTAATAATTGATCTGTACACTATTTATTGTATTATCGTTTTTTTTTAATATATTTATTTTGTAAACATATATATGTCTTCGTTTTTAGTACATAAAATATACATTTTAAGATAATAATGTTATAATTACATACTATTATAAACCCTTACGTAGTAAATGTATGTGTAAGTTTCTTATATTCGTAAAATTTATAGTTTTCTCTTAAAAAATTAATAGCAATATCGCACAAGTTAAAATATAATTTGTGTTCTTGGCAATGGCTAGGCGCTCATGCAAAGTGCAACACTAAACCCCGCTTTTCCCTTGTCATATTAAGTTTTTTTGGGTTTAAATATATGTAACAAATATTTTGTCCATAAATGAGAAACCATTGTATAATATATCATTAACTATTTTCGTTATATTTGTTATCTATAAATTCACGAATACGTCAGTGTGAACGAATAAATTTAAGCGGGCTTATAGTTTTAGTGGCAGGTTTAATTGGGAAATCTTTGGAAACTCTGAAGACAGAGTTAAATACGGAGAGGCTTGGGTAAGCAAGCCAAGTCCCTCTATGTTTGTACTGCTAACTTCTTTGTTCATTAAACAGTAAACAGCAATTTTACTTTACATTAAAATTAATACTTCTATTGTAAATTTATTAACGTACTAAATTATATTAAAATAACACATTTATTTAGTAATGTTTATGTCATGCCCTAGTTCTAAAAGCTTTTCTACTTCGTAAATATAACTTGTAAATTACTATTCACTATCTATATATGTATTTAAACATACTTGTAAGTATTTGGGGCCTAGACGTATATTTATTTTTAGAAATATATTTAATGTTTCAGTCATAATTGTCTCAATAGATGTAATATCCAATTTAACTATTCTCGTTGAACGACGTGAAAAAACAATTAAGTATTAAAAACCTAGTTTTATAAAAAAATAAAAATTACGCTGTTAAACTCTAAAGTGGAACATGATCTCAGAGAATTATCATATCATATATATGGGTTAAGATGTTTGCCTCCCTTTTTAGAAAAAACCTCACAATTACTCCACATAAATTATATACCATTTTATAGATAATTGCTTTCTCTACCCACAACTAAAAAACATATTATTGTTTTTGTATTTGTAAATTTATTAATTATTAAAAATATATATATATGACGGCTTTAATTTTGAAACAACGTTTTCAAGATTGACGGTCGGTAATTTTTTTACTTATTTAGTGTTAATTATTCGCACGGATATTGCTAGCTATTTTATTATTGTTAGGTAATATTGTTTTACAAGTACGTTTCAACGTCACCCCATCATGTCACCACGTGTTTACATACCCATGTAATATATTAGTAATTGATATTAAAAATGCAATTGACTTAAGAATGCCTACTTGCAATGTAAATTACTGTCGTCAAGTAAATTAATTGTTGTAAAAACATTATCTAATTAATCTAACAAACAATAATAAATTTTTATTTAATATTTAGCCGAAACAAACAGACAGACAGAGAGAAATCTTAAAAAATGTTATTTTGGTATATGTATCGTGTATACATCCATATGCGTTTAGTAAAAAGCGGTTATTTCAATATTACAAACAGACACTGAGCTAACTTAAAAAATATTTGTATGTATGAATGTTAATGGAATCAGAGCTGGCAAATTTAATTGACTTTTATACCACACAAACGTATTTTTTGTCTTACAAATATGAAAATAGGCTTTAAATGCTTACATATAAAATATTTTTGTTTATCATTTACTGAGATATTCTATGTTTATGCTACTGTTGAATTTTGGTTGATAGGTTACATCATTCGTCTAAGAAACTGTTTACTTAAACCGTATAACATATATTACGTAAACGTATCAATGTATATTGTATTAGTGGAATATCAATATAGCTAAAATTATCGAAGTGTAATACTATATCTTTGTATCTTCACTTACTTATATCTCCCTCTCAACTTCCGTTCGCCTCGTCTGATCACACTTTTCTTAACGCACTCGTCACGCATTCACCAGATTACCCCCAAGTCATACGTGCGTAAAAAAGTTTTACTTCAAAAAGTTTGAATCTGACGATGACCCTGGACAAAGATATAATCAAAATTTCATACTTGTAGGAAAGGTTTGTTTTGTTTGAAATTTTAATAAAGACGTTAAGTAATACAATTGCACATATCTATACTTTTCAACAGTACCTATTTCTTACGAGTTACGCTTATACCACTGAGGTCAAAATAATAATTTTGAGCATTTTTGCCTGTGTGTGTATTTATTTATTTATTTATTTATTATCATTTATAAATTTTACAATACATAAAATAATTAAAATTAGCAACAAAAAACCACTAAGGTTTCAACTGGTCCTATCGTAGCCTGTTTATGCATAAACGTTATTTATTAATGGTCACAGACAATGGTAAAGTACGACTACTCTTTCAATACTTTAAATATTAACAAAAATACGAAAAATATTTGTAATGTTTATATAATTTAAGTGAATTTTTTGCTCAAAGTATTTAAGTAATGTTGTTTTAATTTAGTTTTAATATTTCTATTTGAAATATGTTTGCACAAATCTAATATCATCGGGTATCATATAATCGGGTAGGTTGTTAATAAGTCGAGGCACAATATAAGCAGTTGTACGCTCACCATACATAGGTATTGTTAGTGATCGCCCGTATGCTTACATCGCTTCAGCCTGTAATATACCACTACTGGGCATAGGCCTCTTTCCCCATGTAGGAGAAGGATCAGAGCTTAATCCACCACGCTGCTCCAATGCGGGTTGGCGGATATATTCCCTACTATGAGTAACGATCGCTATCAGGTGTACATGATAACAATCGGGACCGACGGCTTAACGTGCACTCCGAGGCACGGTGAAGAGTCCCACAAGGACTGCACAAACACTCAGACCGCGGCAAACACCTGTATGGCCAATACAAATGTTTGTCATGTGCGGGGATTGAACCCGCAACCGCCAGCGCAACAGGTACAATCCATGGCTGTGACCGTTGCGCCAATACGGCGCCACATACGCGTGCTTACATAATGTTCAATAATATTTTTAATGACACACTGAAAAATTGTCGTTTAAGCAATATAAAATTTATTTTAGAATGTATTAGTAAAACTTTACAAAGCTTAAAGAATCCTGATTAATTATTAAAAAACTGACTTTTTATCTTTGGTGACACTATTATATATGCTAGCTGACTCCACAAACGTTGTTTTGCAATATATGTTATTAACCCCCTTAACACCCTCCTTTATAACTTAGTGGTATAAAAAATGGATGTTGTCCGATTCTCAGATCTACCCGATATGCACACAAAATTTCATAAAAATCAGTCCAGCCGTTTCGGAGGAGGATTTCGGATATATATATATTTATATAAAGAAGAATTTCTTAAAGTTTTAGAAATAGATAAAGAGTCACAACGCCTATAATATATATTCTTTGGTGCCGTAGCCACACAGCACAAGTTGGAATTAAGGAAAGAATAAATTTGATTGTGTACTAAAGACTCGATGACTTTGGATAATATAGGGAGGATAGAAATTGGACGATATTGAGCGGGGTTGGAGGTCTTAGGAAGTGGAATGACAATTGCTTTCTTCCAAAGTGTTGAAACGACATTGCATGACAGTGAGAAATTAATAATGTGAGTGACAACGGATGCAATATCATCCAACACCGGAAGAACAATCTCCAGAGAGAGATTGTCACTACCTATGGCCTTCGTGGAAATGGAACGGACATACTTCTTTACTTCGTAGCATGAGGTTGAACCGGCGCTAGTCAGCTAGTATGTTTATAAACAGTTGACATTGATCGCTTTTGGAATTCTGATATCCTGGTACTAAAATGTACTCAGATGCACTTGGTAAGATTCACCTAAACGTTATCAATGACCTTTTGCTACACATGCATTTGAGAATTACTGAAAAGGAAGGTTTTTTGAAGGAAAAAAGATTTTTATTTTATGTTTCTAATCTTTTAAAAGTTTAATTGTTATTTATTACCTTTGTACAGCTTTATATTATATTTTTTTAAATTATTATTTAAATTAATTTAATTATATAAATTTTGATTTTATTAACTGTAAAATCATTTTATTAATTGCTGCCAGCGATGATTTCCGAAATTATTTTACAAATTGAGTTGAGAATTAATTCTCTTTTCCTGCACCTGCAACTGTGCACATCTTAAGTGCATTGCCGTACTGGGAGAGCATAAATGAAAAGATATCGTTGGTGTTTTATAGGCATTGGGTACGGTCTATAAGTGTTGGAAAATATTAGATTATACAACAATATGAACATTATAATGTATTTCTTTCAGATTTGTCACAGTTCCGCGTAAATTTTTAAACTAAACAAGTAAAGAAAAGTACACAATTATATTAGAAAAAACAAAGTTTAGTTTTTGCTACTAAATTTTGTGTTATGACATCAAGTTCCTCTGTTTATTACGTTCACTTAAATATACATTAATTAGAAATAGCTGTTTAGAATTTAAATGTCCTAACAGTAATTTGACTCAATTTCTTTCACATTAAATATCTTCCCATAAAATAACAAATTTAAACTTATTTTACCAACTAGCTGTGTCTGCGACTTCGTCCGCGTGGAATTTAACAATAAAGTTATTGTTTAGTTATAAAATAAATACATTTCTAAAATAAAAGTAGCCTAAGTTACTCCTTACTACATCAGCTATCTGCCAGTGAAAGTCCCGTCAAAATCGGTCCAGCCGTTTCAGAGATTAGTCGGAACAAACAGACAGACAGACATAAATTGTAAAAAATGTCTTTTTGGTATATGTACCGTATCCATATGTCCAACCATATACATTTAGTAAAAAAGCGGTTATTTTAATATTACAAACAGACACTACAATTTTATTTATTTGTATAGATAAGTTCGTAATTATAACACAAAAGTACTATTATACAAAAGATTAATTTTAGGTGCATCCCTACACAAAATAGTCTGATGAAAGTATAAATCATTGTTATTATTGTTTGCGTTAAAAATCTAAATAGTCACACCAAATTACTGTGATTTTTTAAATGGAAATATATTATGAAAAATTTAGATGGTTTTACCATATATGTGTAGTGTAAAAATAGAACAGTGGGACGATAATCTGCAAGTACACGTTGCTTAACTTATTACTAAAAATATAATTAAATTATAAAATTTAGTATTAAATTAGTAAACTTAGTTTATAGTTAATTATTATTCTTACGAAATTAAATATTGTTTTAACTACATATTGCCACCAGTCTATATAAGTGACAGACAAAACTATTCAAATCAATAAATAAATAACTGCAACGTCGCACTATTGCGTGCAGCGATGCTACTAGGAAAACAGCAGTCATACGTAAGTAGCGCTTTCTCAATGTTTAAACAAAAATAATAATTGTATACCAAGATACGAAAGGATTAAGAAGATTTCCAACTTAAGTAAGAATTCTTACTTAAGTCAATTTATATAATAAAAATAAAATAAAATTTAAACAATTTGTTAATATAAAAACAAAATAACTGTCTTTAAACCAAGCACCATCCATTCCAAGTTTAAAAAATGTAATTAGACTCAAGTCAAGTGGATGAATAAAAAGTAGTAGCTCCTCTTCATAATAGTGTTGTTCTTCATAACACATGTTGTCAAGTGTATAATTATAGCGAGAGGATTGAATAAAAAAATTAGAAAAATAAAATAATCACTTTTATAATTGTTTTTTCTTTTTATATTTATTATTCAGAAAACCAACAGTTTTACAAATTATATATAGTATTGCTAATAACAGGTTTCCCTTAAATTAACAAATAACACTGTAACAATCGAACTTTAAATGGTAAAGTGAAATAACAAAATAATAAACTAAGAAATTCACTAACTAAGAAATTCAAACAAACTAAGAAATGCATTGTAGATGTCATTCATTCATTCGTTGTAGATGTATTAAATACCATTTATTAAGGCTGTTGTCTGTATGTTTATCATGCGACGACACATACAAACAGAATGCTTAACATAAATTTCAATCAATTGAAAGAATATCGAAACTCAATGCCGGTGGCAAAGTGAGGAACTGTCGGCTTAAAATTTAATGGTTCGGAAGAGCTTAGAATAGAGCACAGAGAGGGAGAAAAATTAGAATGAAGCACACTTTGCTTTAAACTGACATAAAGATATTAAAATTAAAATTTTGTCATATTAGTTCTAAAATACTGACGTGCTAAAATAATAGCTTTAAGCTACTTATTTGATAAAGTATTTAATACTAAACGAACCAATTATTCAAAATTCAAAAAAATTAAAAATAGTTTATTGATAATAATAAGTTTTAACAAACAAGTCGCAATGGCCCCTGTACTGGGTGGTGTCCCGTATTACTGGGTACCCCGCTCATCCACCAAGGCTTACAATATTAATCAATATCAGACAAATAATAATTAAAGAAAAAATGACATGATAAAAAATGATAATTTTTATGTGTGTGTACGTGTGCGTGTGTGTGTGTGTATGTGTGTGTGTGCGTGAGTATGTGTGTGTGTGTATAAGTGTGTAAGTGATTGAATAAACTAGTGAAATATATATAAAATAAACCCCGGAGTTTGATTACGTATGGGACGGTTAAACTAAAGAGTGGATCAAAATGGGAATTAAAAGTAAATATCATACTATATTCCATGATAAAATTTAAACTATTATGCATTAAAAATTTTGCCTTTCTAATAACATTTCAGTTTCATTGTAATTTAACGATAACAGAAGTTTAGTTAACGCGAGAGTAGCTTTAATTTTAGTAACTTTAATTATATCTACCTCTAAATCATAAGTCATCATATTTCAATTATTATAATGAATGAAAGCAGTGGTAACCAATATATTCATTTATTATTTTGCAATAAAATATATTTTATAAAAGTTTGGAATGTCGAATTTATAACTTACAGCGTATTACTTACGATCGAATATTAGTTTTTAAAGGAATTGTTTCTTTATATATCACCGAAGTGACACTTGTTATCTCGCTTGTGCTACGTTGCCACATAGTGCACATCAAAATATTTGTACCAGGCGTCCAGACACTACTCAGAAGTTAGTTGGAAACAGGGCATGCGCGAAAAGCCTAGACTGTATGCACAAATCGGTCATAGATGCATTCTGTTTGACCTAACGTCATTCCAGTTTTATTTACCGTGAAGTTGGCTTTTGATATATACAGTGTATAATATTGCACAAATGTACCAGGGGATCATATCGTCAGAGAAGGTTAAACGTGCAAGCTATTGGTCAACCCGGCACATGAATATAGGAAACGCAGTAAGTTGGATTGCATCTGCGCAAGTGTTGTCTTCTCAATCGTTGATAGTGCTCGTATACAAGAAAACTAAGATTGACCAGTGTGTGTCCATATAACTTTGTTTAAGGTAAGATTATAGCGTATTTCGCATCATAATTAAAATTCTAAATATTTGTGTAAAAGTAAATTTACAATTGTAGAATATTTATGATTTTAAAAATAAGTGAAATCGTAAAATATAAATATAAGCTAAAAATGTCGATCAAAATAGAAGGTACCCACTATTCTATACATCACATATTCTTCTTTTATGCTTATCCTTATTATTTCGTACTTATTTAAAGTTTAATAAAATGGTTGTTAATTTAAATCGAAAAACATGTAGGTAGTTGAGACAAAAGACATACTTAGTTTGTTCGCTTAATATCTTTTTTTTATAATCAGCCTATAAACATATAGCAAAAATACATAATAATAATAATAATAATAATAATTAGTGTTACTTAGGGATATGTCTAGGTGTTTGTCTAAACAAACGATTTCTTAGGTATATTAATAAAGGATACTATGTAAAAAACGCACCTTTGTGCTTATTATAAGTAAAACAATATGCTTGAGCGATTAGATTCAGGTGTATGGAGAAACATATCACCTTAGAGTGAAAAAACATAAAATTATTAACAATTTCTAACCCTAATTCTATATTACAAGTACTATATAATACTTTTATTTGTAGAAGTCGTACCTACGTGCGTGTCTAATAACTTTTCCACAAAAATATTATTTTATTTCGCGGCATCTAAATGGCTTTTATATTACGAATTTTACCTAAAGAGGCGATTGATTTATAATAATTAAACTTTAATTTTCTTTAATAGTTTAATTTCAAATCGTAGAAAATAAATAAGTACAATGACTTTTTGATTTTATTTAAAAGTACCTGGGTGACCGAGCTTAGCTGGCTATTTTTAGTAAATCGTGTTTTTTGGAAATCATATTTAAATACGAATAACATATTGATAATTTTGTTTACAAGCAAACGAAGAAAAACCGATTATATCGACAAGTAATAAATACAACGTAGGCAGACGACAAATAGTCAAGTAAATACGCATTATCAAAGATTACTCCAAAAGTTGCAATCAGATCTTGATGAAATTTAAATGTGACCACGTGATAAACATCGGCTTTCGATTAAATTAAAAATCATCAAAATCGGTACACCAAGTAAAAAGTTATGCGGATTTTCGAGAGTTTCCCTCGATTTCTCTGGGATCCCATCATCAGATCCTGGTTTCCTTATCATAGTACCAAACTAGGGATATCTCCTTTCCAACAAATTTTTTTTATCAAAATCGGTTCATAAACGACGGAGTTATCCCCGAACACATATATATATATATATATATATATATATATATATATATATGGTCGAATTGAGTAATCTCCTCCTTTTTTGAAGTTGGTTAATAAAATATAAATAATATTTTCCGATTTTACCGACACAATAATAAATAATCTGAACTGGCTATTTAAATAAAAAATCATGAGTGCAATTAGAAAAAAAATGAAAAAAATAATAGATCAGGAGACATGGGGATTTGAACCGTGGTCTTCTCAGTCGATCCCGACTGGACGATTTCCCACCTGAGCTATTACAACTTTATTGACAATGACAATTGCGAAATTCACCTTCGTATTCTAACGATATTGTAGCCATTTTTTCATTTCCTAAAAACAGGGATAAAACGACATTTTTAAAATGAATCCGAGCTATATCTATTAATCGCTTCCGAAATCCCCCGCATACTAAATTTTATGAAAGTCGTTGGAGCCGTTTCCGTGATTCAGATTCTATATATCTAAGAATTGCTCGTTTAATAGTATTAGATAGATACAAAGAATCTTAACTAAAAACATTAGCATTCGCCGGTGTGACAAAAATCATTGTTGATTTATCCGAACACCGGCATTCGACATCGTACGCTCACAATATCAAAAAGAAGTCAATAGCATAATTATAACAACTTAACAATTACAATAAGAAATTTTTACACAACTACCCTCAAAGTTTTACAAATCAATCAATCACAAAATAATACAGTCGCAGTAGCTCATCAAATTATTGTTCATTTTTACATTTAATTTTATTTAATTTGTTTACACACGTTAACGAATTTTTCATTATTATAATGGTTTTCAAAAAAAATAACGAAGTATAGAAACAAGTATATGAAGCCAAATAATTGTATGCAGTATGCATATATCTATTGCTCACTAGTTCTACACAGTTAACTATAATCACTTATTGCGAAGCGACGTCTTTCTTTTATCAATATTAATATTGCAACTTTTATTGTGGAGCCTACAGCTATAAAGCAATATGTTTTCTAATATTTTAGGATGTATCCGAAGTGACCCATATTAACTTTCTCACAGATATGCCACGATTACACGCAGGCTTTTTATCTATTTTTATTGTTAATATTGTATATTGAGCGTTGATAACGTTATAATTTTTATTTAATAGATGTAAGATTTGGAAGTTACAATATTTTCGTACTAAATTAATAAGCTGAACAATCATTACAGTAAAAATGTTGTGTCCGGCAATTTTCAGTGAACAATTCGTAATTGTGTTTAAAATTGATGTGCTACGGTGACTGTAAAATATGTATGTACTGATTGTAAGGGTAAGTTGATTTATATTGATCGTCTGTGGATAATTTATGGACAGTGGGAAACTTGTAAGGTGTATTTTAAGTAAACCGAACTTGTAACTTTTAATTTAAAATTTTGCTCATATCTAATTTGTATGTACAATATTATTTTTTATTTTGTGTAATTATAGTATCTATACATATAATAAAATGGTAGGAAAGTCAAAACTGTACATTGAATATTTTTTTAAAAGAATACTTGGGGTGTGTTCCTACAATCGATACCGAAGCCAAAAATATAGTTTTTAGAATTTTTGTTTGTTTGTCTGTTTGTTTGTATGTATGTCCGGGATAAACTCAAAAAGTACTGCATGGATTTACTTCGAATTCGGCACGAATATTATTAAGAAGTCGGGTCAACATATAGGCTACAAATTATCAAGCTACGGGGAACGAGCAGTGAATCTTTATTTCTTCAACGCATTCTGTAACAACGTGTAATCTAACGACGTATATTTGAATGTTGTTGTTATTATGTTAATAACCATATCATAAGCTAGCTTCACACTATAAATAAAGACATTCTGTAGTATATTTAGTATCAGCATTGCACCCGTGCGAATCTATACATACTACAAATAAATAAAATTGGAGTGTCTGTTTGTAATAATAAAATAACCGCTTTTTACTAAATTCATATGTATATATGTATGTTTACCAAAATAACATTTTTTTTAAATTTTGTCTTTTTATCCGTTTGTTCCGGCTAATCTCTGAAATGAATCTCTATTTTGTTAAATTTCACGCGGACGAAGTCGCGGGCACCGCTAGTAAATAAAAAAAGTTATATTCTAGTCTCCAAACACGTGACAGAAATAATGCCAGCGATTCCTTTAAGCGTCTGTTTATATTTTCCTAATAATAGACTAATACTATAAAATGGTATTGAGATAGAATAACGAGTACAACAGTTTTTTCCTTTTGTGTGAGAACGTTTCACAATAACGTATTGTAATTATAATACGCAACACAGTAGGTACATCTTCTGCGTATACTATTTACACTATTAGAAACATTATCGTTGTCAAATGAAATGCTTAATTGATAGTATCAAAATATTTATTGCCTAATTTTTAAAAATAATAGTAAGCATACTGTAAGATGATTCATATAATGTTTAAGTATTGCTTTACTCTTAAATACTTTTAACATTCGCCTTCAGGATAACAAATACGACGTGGGCAGTGGCGAGCAGTTCGAAGACTTGGTAGGGCTGATTGAACATTTTCGATCATATCCCATTATAGAGACCTCTGGTGACGCTCTACGGCTTCTGCAACCAGTCAGCGGTACACGACTGCGAGCCAACGGCATTGAAGACAAAGTCCGGGTGGGTTATAAAATAGAAGAAACCAATATCATCTTAAATATTTAAAATACCTTCAATCAGCATTTCTCGCTAAAGTTAATAATTGTAGGTAGGTGCAAAATGTAATGCAAAATATTATTATTGTGTTTCAGGCGATGAGTGCTTTTGAAATGACCGCAAGTATTGGATCGGACGTTGAATTCCATTCTCTTAAACTAGTAGACGATATGCACGTTTTTACTACAAATGAAGGAAAGAAGCTAGAAAATTTAGACAAAAACAGATATCGAAACATATTTCCATGTAAGTACCCTAAGGTCGCTATCTGAAAATGTAGAATAACCTTGTTGTAAAATACATTTTGAATAGAAAAAAATAGAGCATCTACTAGATAAAATACGCGAATTAATACCAAACTTTGGGTTAGAACCGCTACACTTTCTGTATGTTGGTTCGTTTGTGTACGTGACGGATTTGCTCTTCTCCTCCATAGATTAAAAACATTGCATTTCTTTTACTGTACAAACATGAATAGAAAGGTATGGTTACTATAATTAATTTACAGATGACCAGACCCGTGTGATATTACGCAAGTCTAATGAGCATCAATCAGATTACATTAATGCAAACTATATTCGGTCGCCTCAGATGGGTGACTCGAGCAGTTCTGTGCAGTCATCCAATGAAAGCCTCAACAGTGTTAATTGTATGTATTTTTCTTATTAACATAACTATTTCTAGTAATTTATATCATTCAAATTCTACTACCTTAAAAATCGATACATTTTAAAGCCCAGATAAAAATCGATCGTATCAATAACGATGAAAAAAACTTAGGCACGTTTAAATGAGTCAGATAATTCCGAGAAGTAGTTAAGCAATGACACGCTACACAACATAAATCCAAGGATTCGTAGACGATTGTAGTTATAAGCCAAGTTCACGGCAACGGATCCTGTTTCGGCATAACGTGTATCGTAAAATATATAAACAAGGAAAATTACCTTCATCGCTCATATATCAGACGTACGGTAATGTCATAATAATGAGATAGATTGCTCCATTGACTACAAAAATCGGAATTGCTTACGGATACTACGATTATTCACTCATATATATATATATATATATATATATATATATATATATATATATATATATATATATATATATTCTTTGTATTGGATCTTATCTAGACGATAAAACTTGGTTTTTCTAAAGTCATTATTAATTTTTCTGTTTAAAGTTTTTTATTATTATTATATTTACATATTCAATTATACATAGGTAGGTATGAATTAAGATAATGTTGAGACTGTATATGCTTAAAAAATAGTAAATATTTCTATAAACGACCGTGTTTCTTAAACAATTTGTCTTGTTTATTTCCAGCTTTAATCCTCCGAAGTGATACCAAAAAAACAATGCCATTGGTAACAAAATCTTTATCAGACGATGCGTTAAGAGAGGTGAAAAGGTGCATCAAAATGGATAAAATTAATGGCAATTTACGTAAAAATTTATGTAAGTCAGTAATATCTTACCTAACGTGTCGTAAAGTAATCAAATGTGTTTGCATCTTTATTTTGTGTCGTGTGTCAGTTATTTCTAATTTATGTTTATGTTTTAGTGAGGGATAAACTATACATAGCGACACAAGGCTGCCTCCCCAACACTATCAATGACTTCTGGCGCATGGTGTGGCAAGAAGACGTTAGAGTCATTGCTATGATCACCAATGAGGTCGAGAAAGGGAAGGTACTGAAAAAATAACTTGTAACAATATTTTTATCATTGAAACTCATTTAAATTTTAAGGACCATACACGTATATATTTTCACCCATTGGTGCCAATATGAAAAAAATATGAATTAAACTATTTAAAACATCTATATTATTTTTCCTTTTTGTAATAGTTTTTATCTTTAAAGATACAATGTTTTAAGCATACATATATGTAATTGGATGAGGGGCAGTGAGATTTTAAAGGTTGAATCACAAATATACTAAATAATGTATTTCTTAAAAAAATTGCCTCAAACTGACTTTCACCAAATTATTTTAAAAATAAAATATTATAAAAGTATGTTTAATACTATAGAAAGGTAGAAAGCTAGTAAGCTACATATTATACTAACGTTGTGATCTAAAATAATTGACACGAATGATATGACTTTATGAGAAACGTAATTTAATGTAGGTATGTTTAGAACATAAGAACCAATATCAACTTAGTTAATGAACATTACTTAAAATAAATTTAAGTTATTAAGTAATCCCTTACGTTTATATTCTTTATTCAGAGAAAATGTGAATGCTACTGGCCTTTGTCCGGTCAAGAGGTGTGTTACGATGAGTTGACGGTGAGGTCGATATCGGAAACGTGCTACGAAGACTACCTCCTCAGGGAGTTCGATGTCTGTAATAAGAACACTTGCAGGACCATCTACCAGTATCAGTATACGGTAATATTTTCTATGTAATAATTGTGTTTGAAGGCAAACGAAGAAAAACCGACTTCAAATATATTGACAAGTAATATAACGTAGGTAGACAAAAAAATTGTCAAGTAAATACGCATTATCAAAGATTACTCCAAAATTTGTAATCAGATCTCGATGAAATTTAAATGTAACCACATGATAAACATCGGCTTTCGATTAAATTAAAAATTATTAAAATCGGTGCATCCAATAAAAAGTTATGCGGATTTTCGAAAGTTGCATCGATTTCTCTAGGATCCTATTATCAGATTCTGGTTTCCTTATCATGGTACCAAACTAGGGATATCTACTTTCTGACAAAAAAAGAATTATCAAAATCGGTTCATAAACGACGGAGTTATACACACACACACACACACACACACACACACACACACACACACACACACACACACACACACACACACACATATATATATATATATATACGGTCGAATTGAGTAACCTCCTCCTTTTTTTGAAGTCGGTTATAAATAGAATCAATGAAATTATAGTTGGTTGTGTGATTTATTTAAATAACATTTATTAACATTTACGCAGGGTTGGCCTGACCACGGTACACCTCAAGATCCCGACGGAGTTCTGACTTTTATTGAAGATGTCAACAGAAGAATGTATCGGATTTCACGGGAAAAAGATGCACCCGAACATGTAAGATATTTTATGCTACTATAATTAAACCAAAATAAATTCATTCATATATCAATTCTACTTCTATAATTCTTCTAAAATTTTCAGAACGTGCTATGTGTTCATTGTTCCGCGGGCGTCGGCAGAACTGGCACCTTCATTGTTCTAGATATGCTAATCGACAAAATAAAACGTTCAGGTAAGAAAAAATCTTCTTTATGTTTACTGTTCCATTTGCCGTACAATTTTCGATGTAAGTAGTTTGAGACGTTAATGCGTGTGTGCGAATTTG
The DNA here is from genome assembly GCF_905220565.1 of Melitaea cinxia. NCBI lineage: Eukaryota > Metazoa > Arthropoda > Insecta > Lepidoptera > Nymphalidae > Melitaea > Melitaea cinxia. Next base: position 6,365,484 of record NC_059424.1, read on the forward strand.
CAAGCGAATAGATATTCATTAAATTAGTAATATATGCGAGTAGGTAGGTACTAACTTGCGAATATATTTTAATGTTATTGTTTCTAAGGATTAATAAAATGCTTTTGAGCAATGTTACTAGAAGTAGGCCAGGCGGTTTTAACAGTTAAATATTGTAACAGTGTGTTGTGTGTTTTTGTGTGGTAATTTGCAATATTTTGCAACTTTATCTTAGGCAAAAACCTGTATGATTAGTATAAATTTCGAGTAGATAAGCAGATGGCGTAAAAAAGACGCACTTTATGTCAAAATTTATTAAACAATATGCTGTCAGTTTAATTTTTAGTTTGCGCTGCATTTGATGCGAATTTTTGGAAATGTTACTTCTGTACCTAAGAGTTTACTACGTTTGTTGAGTTGCGATGTCAGCGTTAACTATTCTTGTTTTGCAAATTATTTGCATTTTTCGCAAAAAATAATTGGTTCGGATTTCGTTACTTGATGATATAGTTAAGTTTTGTTACGTTATTGTTTTATTGCAGGCTTTAATTGTGAGCTAGATATAAACAGCACGGTGAAATTGGTGCGAGCGCAGCGCCACGGCATGATTCAGAACAAGATGCAGTACAGATTTTTACACTTGGCCGTACAAAATTATATCGATAATAATAATATTAAGTTAAGAAAAAAGGTAAATATCGGTGGGTTGTAATTTTAACTATTTCATTATGAAAAGATATTAGACCAGTGCTTTTAGATTTTGAAACCAAACAAAATTATAGTACAATGAAACGCATTGGAAAATGAAGAGAATGCAACAAAAATAAAAAGAAAAATAAATTACGGGATCTGAGGTCGGGAAGTGGTAGGGAGGGTTAAAGGGTAAAAAAAATGTGAAAAATTCAAAAAACCAAGTTTTAGGTTTTTTCAATTTTTTCTTTTACGACATAACATTTTTTTTATGAAATTTGGTGAAAACTTACCTTTTTATGTTCCAAACACACTGTAATTTTTTTATTTAAAATTTTTTCACCTTATTTTAACCTCAATATCGAAAAAGCACCCTCATTTTCAATCGAAAATTCTCACGTCAAAATGTCAGCTTTTTGAAAAAGTCGGTAAGCTTTTTGTTCGTTGAAGTCTACTTTCTGATAGTGTAAAAAAAGATATACTTCTGTGGTAAATGTTTTTATAATTATTGAATGAATTTTGAGGTTAAGTAAAAAAAGTGTGACGACAAAAGTTGTAGATCTTTTTACTACCTACAACTTTACCATTGAACTTCTTTCCATAGGACTTCTAGTTTAGCCAGAAATCGAGATAAACCGTTACTTATACCTAAAACCAAGGGGGTTTTAGGTATAAGAAACGGTTCTACGGCACGGCATTCTACTATAATTTTTTCCACTTTTTACCATTTTCAAAAGCTAAAAGCACTGGTCTATGTAGTAAATTGTGATGTTAATGACAGCAACATTTGCGTCAATTCCATTCTTGATTATATATAGCTAGAATTTCTTTATGTACTATTGTGATATTTTTGATTTTGATGTGAGTAAAATCTATAACCTTTCTTTATAATCTTTATTTCTTAAGGTATAAAAACGAAATATTTCTTTTTATACACATCTAAGTGTATGTAACTAAAATTATATCGTTAGATATATGATATTAAATTAACGTTAGGGTTATTTTTATACTCTGGCTACCTCATATTGACATTTAACAATTAGAAAAAAATCCCAATAATAGTAATTATATATATAATATCACAATTGCATCAAAATCGCTTCAGCCTGTAATATCCCACTACTGGGCATAGGCCTATTTCCCCATGTAAGAGAAGGATCAGAGCTTAATCCACCACGCTGTTCCAATGCGGTTTGGCAGATATATTCCCTACTATGAGTAACGATCGCTATCAGGTGTACATGATAACAACTGGGACCGACGGCTTAACGTGCTCTCCGATGGCACGATGGGGAGACCCACAAGGACTGCACAAACACCCAGACCACGGCAAACACCTGTAGGGCCAATACAAATGTTTGTCATATGCGGGGATCGAACCCGCAACCGGCAGCGCAACAGGTACAATCCATGACTGTAACCGTTACGCCAACGCGGCGTCAAAATGTTAATGCTATATTACACGTAGCGTTTTTTTTTTTAAACGAGAACAATGTAATTTTTCCGTTTTTAACATTGCTATAGTCTAAGATATTTTAATTTGTTTTAAGGCCAGAAAAGTCGTTTGAAACATTTCTTTATATTAAGGGGCTACACTACCTCAGCTCGAATTCAGATTTCACCCATACTAAAAACACATGAGAATTGAGAGCGCTTGGTTGTTTTTCGCCCGAATTATATGTATTTTCTCCCCACAAACATTACCAATAGTTATTTTTTTAAAAAACGCAACATATAAAATGTTCTTCATACTTATTTTAATTACCATGCTTAATTTCAAGTCCATAACTTCTATATTTACTAAGATATTAAGGTTTTAATACAAAAATAGAGGTAATTTTGCGATTTTTTCGTATAGAGAAAATTTTATGGAATCGTGTTTTCGAAACATATGAAAGATAGTTTATGTCCTGAACTTTACCATACATAAATCTCAAACTTAAATATCCAGTAGTTTGGAAGATATGGACATCCTACCGAGTGGAAAATAAGCAATTTGAGGTAGCATACACTCTTAAAAAAAACGTTTAGTAAGGCGTGCCGCGTGGTTTACTATTTCAATGATCTGTTTAACTAGTCATTCAATTCATCTTTGATGAAGAGTATTTATTATTTACTTTAATAACAATAATAATAAAAAAATCGTATTATGAAATGAAAAAAGAAAACTAAAAACACTAATTTATTTGTTACAATTCAATTTCTATTATATGATTTATATACTGTATTTCTTATCAATTAAAATCACTTTTTCTTTGTTGATTACTTGTGTTTTCTACAATATAACTAAGAGATGGAACTCATATTTATGTATTCTTGTGATATTTCGACATCAATATCGGTTATAGAGAATAAAGCACTATTTTTTTTCAATATAAATTAATCAAAAGATTATTTTTTACAGGTAGTCACGTCTAAAGCTTGATTGGAAAAGAGAGAAAGAACCAAAGTTTTAATTACAAACTAGATGTTCAATATAAATTTATGTGTTTAAGGTTTATTTAAATGTGATCACAAATTCGATTTAAGTTTTAGTAATTAATGTTGTTCATATTTGAGTCAAACAGCAACATGGCTAGAATTTGATGTGAGCAGAAAGAGAAAGTAATTTAGTCTCAAGATTACTAAAATTTTTATGTTTAATAAAAGTATAGAAATATATCCCAGTTTAAGCCACATAAGTGTCAATCTAAGTGCAAATCTAGAGTTAGTTTCAAACGAATTTTAAGGGGCAATTATTTTTTTTTGTCCTTCACATTTCTGCATTACAAAGTTACGGTTCTGGTTATGGAGGCTAAAACCAAATAAATATATAAACCAATATTTACCATTTATTTTTATTTTTTATTTTATAGATATAGGTCTTAGTATGAAATGTTCGTGAGTTAATAGTACACTTATATTAAAATGTTTTATTATTATTATTATTATATATATATACATATATATGTATATAATAAAAATAGTCCTGTATGTCCTGTTTATAAATAAAAGATTTAATTTATTTCTAATTTTTATTTTTTGTTTTGTCAAATAACGAATAAACAAATAAATATTACTGTCTGTATTCTATCACAATACAGCCTACAAATAGAAAACCTGGGCACCCAGAAATGACCAAATAAACTCCAATATACCACCTGCACGTGTCTTGAGACAATTGGGAAATCGGTTAAAAAGTCATTTTATTCAAAGGCGAAGTGTTGTTGATACCTGCGGGAGGTTTTAAAATGGATAAAATAAAACAAGGGCTTTCTTTAACTTGACGTTTATAATTTTAATTCACAATTAGTTTAAAATGTTTGAAGCTGTTCGGTTTCAACCCAAGTAACACGAAATGTAACTAAACAGTAATACGATATAGGTATATTTTAAATAACAACATAATTACAATTTAAATAAGCTTTTAGCTACTTAATTTTGCAACAAATATAAGTTTCTATTTTACCGATACCTTACGACAATTATTTAACCTGGTACGTGTGGATGTACCTATAGTTATGTTTTATTTTGCACATTAATATTAATTTACAAAAGAACATATTTGGCACGAAATAACAAACAATATGAAGTATCCAATAATCACAATACATTTCAAATTCATCATTGTTAATATTTATATAAAAATAATCCTAATATTTTACAAATTAAATACAAAACAAGTATTAAATACATATAGTAAAGGAATGTAGAAAATACAGTTTCACAATTCCTAAGATTTAAATTATCACTGACGTATATAAATTATAACTGTACGAATTACCGGGCAATAAATAATTTTGCATGTCTGTTAGTACACAGGTGTGAGAAATATATGACAAATGATTAAAAATTATCATAACTGCTGTTATTTGCCTTATTTACCGGGATTTTTATATAATCGCCACGTGCAGTCGCTAATACTTAAAAAATATATTGTAAAAGTTCAAATCCTTTCTGGCATAAGTTCTATAAAGTGTCTTAGCAAATAAATATTTACTAAAAATATAAAATATCCCTATTATTGGTATTATTGGTAGCCTTAGATATTTAACGTTTTAAAGTTTATTTTTTATTTAATTTAACTGTTGCTAAACACGTCAGTTTATAGTGTAGCATCGTAGTTTTTGTTAATTTAGTCTGCAGTTAACCGGCCAGATTATTTTTATTTGCACCAACTTTTATCAGCTACCGTACTAAATCAGTTTTAACATCACGATAAAACATATTATTAAAATTCGTCGCATAAACCTACAGAGTATAATTTAAGATTGAAACAAATACAAAAACACCGTGTAGTATTAATCAGACGAGATTTTTTTCAAACTTACTCTTTTAAGAAATAATTTCTAAGTGCGTATTAATATTGTGCTCATATAATAAAACGGTGTAGTTCGTACGGTTCCATGTATAACGGACGTTTTTTTTTTTGTAATAATTTGCTTCAAAATTGTCGAATAAATGAGTCAATTTTGCAGTGACTACAAAAGTGAATTTTTCTCGGCTTACAGTTTTTTTCTCTTAATTTAGTAAAAAAATGCTTAGAAAAGAAATTTAATAAGGTGATAAGATTTAACTAAAATATTAGACATAAATAATCGAATCACTTGAAAAGTGAGTTTTCAACTTAAATTTAGTTTAAAAAAACTTCATTAATAATCTCGATTAACAAGAATTGTTTTATGATCCGTTCCGAAATATCATGGCACCGCAGAGCTGTTGTGATTCGCAAAAAACAGTAGAAAGCGCATATTTTTTTTACATAACAAACATACATTACCTGTTACTAAGTCTAGACTCTATACATTATCCAATGCAGATATATTTTGAGTCTAAAAATAAGAATATTTCAATACATCTACACAACAATATCACTCGTTCGTTATCTCAAGCAATTTGACCACATATATTTTTTATGGGTGAGTAATGTTCGGTTCAACTATACTAATATTATTGACGGATTTTAAAGAGCGAGTATGAATTATGTACCATTTCGATATTATACTTATATGTCACAACTAAGTGAATAGTATTGAGGTGTTTCTAAACTCAAATCAGAAAATTTAATATGTCAATTCTTATGCATTTTTAAGTATATATTTTAACTTTTGTCTCTTATCACAGTCGATTTATTTATATTGTTAATAGCTCTGGTCTGAGATATTAAATTTATATGTTTGCTAAAGAGTCGTCTTATTATGATTTGATTCCTTCACTCATAATGTGTCATGTTAGTCAGGGCCCCAGTAGATTGGTTTGATATTTTACTACTTTGCCTTTCTGTTTACTTTATTACCAGATCGGCCCAATTCTTAAACCATATTAGTGTAAATAATCATGTTATTTCAAATTGAACCGTCAAAAATATTAAATAGTTTGTAAAGAATCTAAATTTCGATACTTTTAATTGTTATCTATAATAGTATTTAGATTTCGTTGTGCCAGATGTTCAGAACCATGAATGTGTTATATAAAAAGTTAACTGCAATATAATAAAAAACGGTAAAGGTTAAATAAGGGTTTGGCACATCGTTGTAAATTATTCTTATGGTAGCATAGTGTAGGTAGAAATTTTAGGACTAGGTTAGGTTAAATATTAAGTATATTATTTATATATGTACGGTATAAGTATGTATAGGTATTGTAAGAGGGGTACCACGTTCCAACCACATTTACTCTAATAGTAAAATTTGATTACTATAGTTCTAATCGTTCTTGAAATGTTCAATAACTGCCTTCTAAGTAGAACGATACATGTATACATAGTGTAAGTGAACTCTAAGACTACTTATATTTGCAAGCAGATAATTTATACGATATGGTTCTTGAGAATGTATTTAATTTTCATAATAATTATACCGTGAAGGCTTTTTCAACGTGATTTACTTTTGTAAAACATTTAATAAGTTTATACGACAATCAATTGTTAAAGTTTAATTTAATTTAAAGATACGAAATCAGGTCTTTATATTAAAATAGTTTTTTTTAGTAATTAAACCCCCATTCAATGATTTATTGTTTTATAACATTTGGTTACAACAAGAGTTTTGAATCACACATTTTATCTGCCTGCAAACAAGGCGCAGTAATATCTAACAGGTTATTTTTTTATTGGGATAGACATAATATACTTAGGGTAACAGTGACACCATCGATAAGCTTAAACACTGACTTTTTTATTTTTTACCGTAACGCTGATATGAAACTCGGTATTCCGGTGTGCTTGCCATTTTTGTTGTTTATGAATAAGGACAAGATAACAGGTATAGAGAGAAATTTGCAGTTAGCGCAGCGCGTATATAAATTTTAAACGTATAAAAATAAAAAATAAATAGTTATTAAATAAGGAAGATATGACCATCACATTTCATATAAAAACTTAATACCCATCCATATGTATATAATAAAAGATTTCAAGAATAATGACAAATAAAATATCATTACTAATGTCATTATTGCTATTTGAATGGTATATGCTCTAAATTATTTTTTATACAACTTAGGTTAAGTTACAAAGGAAAATTGACACGGTCACAGTATGTCAGTCTCGTAAACTTTATTGGTAGTAGCGACAGTGTCAGGCGCTTTTGACTGAGAGTTGTCTGTTATCAATTCGTTTCTTTTTACGTCGCAGTCGCCGGCCAAGTGCGTCATGCTTCCCGAGATACTCGCGGGGGTTAGATTTAAGTTCATCTTGGTGAGCAAGTTGGACTCACTTCCGGTTTTCTTTAAATCTGGTAGCGCGTTAGGCGGTAGCGACGGTCCACTGCGTTGAATCATCTGCAAACGCGCATACTGCTCCTGCAGCGCTTTTTGTTTCTTCAGAAGCTCCTGGTGACGTTGCTCCAGAAGCGCCTGACGCGAAGCGGCTTTCTCGTCGTTAGGATCGGAGGGGTCGGGGCGGGGCGGGGAGGTGGGGGAGGTGGGGGAGGCGAGGGGCGAGCGGGAGGTGGTGCGCGGCGGCGGCGGCGGCGGCGCGCGGCGCGCGGCCAGCGCCAGCAGCTCGGGGTGGCGCTCGGGCACGGGCGGCTTGGGCGGGTGCTGGCCGCGCGCGCGCACCGGCGGCGACGCGTCCGTGTCGCTGCCGCTGGGGTACGAGTGCAGCCGCCGCAGCGAGCCGTCGCCGCGCGCGCCGCGCTCCGCCGGCTTCGAGAAGGTTTGCAGCTCGTCTAGTAGTGCATCGAGGGCGTTCTCCGGCCGCACGTCAGCTGCTCCCCGGCCCGCAGATGATCGCCCGCCGACGCCACCCTGCGCACCGACCGACCACTTCTAGCTTTGCTCGGCGTGCTTCGTAAAAGTTAACCACGCTGTTGCAAGTTTGTTAACATTAGTGAGATAAGAAGCTAGTTAGAGATGTAGTGAGAAATATTACAACAGCGTAGCTTATATAAGAGTAATACATAAACATTGACTCCACATAAACATTTAGAAATCATTCAAATAGTAAGATCCATCGATTAACTCTCCGTATTCACAGATAAAACTAATGTTTTTATGCGACCACAATCATTCAAAAATAATAAAATAAAAACAAAAGGCGATTGCTTCATTTTGTCGTCGAATAAGAGTGATTGCAAACAGACCGTAATTGTAGCGTGTGTTCTACATGCAGCTGACTGAGAGGAAATAACATCGTCACCAAAGATCGTCTATTCGACGACAAAAGTTGAAAGAAAATGTGTCGAGCCTATGATTTGTGGTATAGAGCCGAGGTGACATTACGAGTTTACGGAGAGGTCGTACAGGCGAAGAAATGGAAGTATGATATATATATGTTGAATACATACGTACTCGAATAACGTGAAATTGAAGATACTTCTTGTGTGACCAAAATATGCAATAAATATTTGAGAAGATAATTTCACTCTTAACAATTGTGATGATTTTGCCATTAGTCAAAATTTTTAAAAAATTGTGTAAATAGTGAGTTTAACTCTGACTACCGATCAAAGAAAGCTATGTAAAATTTAATTTTAACCATTACAGGAACTAAATATATTATAAGCTACCAGAAACTGCAATCTACCAATACTTTATATAATTATTTATTGAAAGTGCTCACTAAGATTTAATATTGCACATACGTATATTATTTAAGCGTATACAAAATTTAGAAAATATATTACCTTTGTTCCAGATGCGGGTTAGTTTTTTCAAACCAATTATACTCGATTACTTAGAACTTAACAGGCATTCGGGATGTACGGGTTCTCGCTATTTGTATTAGTATGGTGTGGGTGTATATGTGGAGTGCGAGAGAGACAGAGATAGGGCTAAGAACAGTAGAAGCGTCTACAAGCGCTGTGTACTAAGGGGATAGAGCGGAAGTGTTAATATAATCAGTGAAAGACAGGAGGGTGAATGCAGAGGTATTGGGATTGACTGGGCTCCAGGGGTTTATGGACTGCTTCTGCAATGGAGAACGAGCTGGAACAAAAACAGCAAGATGCACAAACTATTATGAAGCTCTAGAAAAATATCATGCTTGTTACGAATTAACAAAACTCCTGCAGTTAGTATTTACTTATCTATAAAAAACAGTGAATTTTTTTATCTACATTGAAATTATACCTCTACCATTGGTTTATTTTCTATTTTTTATATAGATGTCAAAATATGACAGTTTATCTTTTAAAAAAACCCTTTGATTAATAATATGTCTAGATATCGCGTTATTGTACAAGTGGATGTTAATGAAATAAAAGATATTAAAAAAAATATGTAAAAGTTTATCATTACATAATTCGGCTCAACTTTCGAATGACCAAGTGGGTGTCTTATTACAACTTTTTCAGTTACGCGTTTCTATCATTTCTTATTTTTATATAAAGTAACGAGTACGCGTACATTAAATAAACTACATAAATACGAATGTACACAACTTCTAGTTTTTGAGTATTTTATTAAATATATTTAGCATTATTTATCTTTATAATTGTACAAGCTGTACGCTGCAGTTACACACGTGTAAATTAGAGAAAAAAATAATATATATATATATATATATATATATATTATATATATATATATATATAGCCTTTGGTAAATGGGCTATCTAATAATGGGCTCATGTTACAAAATAATATTGTTATGAATTAATACTGCCTAAAAACTTTGCTTCAATATAATGAGTTATATCAATTATCAAGATAAGTTTTTGCAATATCAAAAAAAAAGACAAAATATAATACCAAATTAAGCGTCATTATGTATTATTATTTTTGCACTTAAAATATAAGGCAAGAAATGTGCGTGTCAAACGTTACTATACTATATTAAACATATTTAAAAAAAATTTACGTCTGTGAAGTTTTTATTATTTTTATTTTGATTGAATTGATTCAGCTTGTAATATCTTACTGCTGCTCACAGGCTTCTTTCTCCATGAAGGAGAAGTGTCGGAGCTTAATCCATCATCTACTATCTTATCTATAACAAATGGGATCGACAGCTTAACGTGCTCTCCGAGACACCGCGAGGAGACCCACAAGGACAGACACGGAAATAAAAGTTTGTAGAAATAAAAATATACACTCCGAGCGGGAATCAAACCTCACAACGAAACGGCACGCACTACTAACCCAGAGCGGCCGTCAATGTAGCGGTTAGATGTTAAAATGTTAGACAAAAATCTAGACATATAAATAAACAAAGTCATAAAAGTTTTATGTTACACATTACGGCTTATTTAGCGCGCCGTCTGTTTTAATGTACTTAATCATTTAAATAAAATTGCATATTTGCAAAAAAAAATCTAATATTGTATACCTAAATATAATATTTCAAATTGATACAAAATATTATATTCAAGAGAGTTTACAAAGATATATATATTAAATTGGCACTGAATATGTATAGATAAGTAATCTGTATAATCATAATGTCTATTTAAAACGGCCGGTTAATAGAAAAGTATACATCACAAGGGCGTGTTTTCATTGAGCGATAAACGACAATAATAACAACAACTTTATACCGTCCCTGTCCTACCGACTTCGAATGCGCAAGTTAACAATAATATCAAGCAAATTTTAACCTAAATTAAACGATAAATTTATAGTGTCCAATATAAAGAAAGAGTTCTCAACACTTTACTTTTTTTATTATTGCAATGCTGATACTAAATATAAAATACTAGCTGACCCGGCGAACTTCGTATCGCCTAACACAAACTTTATCGTATGGTATTAAAGTTCAAATTGACTTTTAAGTATTATCACAAATTTTTTGTATGGGAGTATAGAAAAGTGTTGTTTTTAGACTTTTTCAGGAAATTAAATTTTTTTTTAGAATTTTTCTCTCCGTAAGAACCATCCTCGTACTTCAAGGAATATTTTAAAAAAAGAATTAGCGAAATCGGTCCAACCGTTCTCGAGTTTTGCGCTTAGCAACACATTTTGCGATTCATTTTTATATATAAGAAGATATAGTGAGCTGGCCCCGCAAACGTTGCCATATATGTTATTAACCCCCGATAACTGAGAGTCATGAAAAATAGATGATGGCCGATTCTCAGGCCTACCTGATATGCACACAAAATTTCATACAAATCTGTTCAGCCGTTTCGGAGGACTATGTTAACTAACATTGTGACACGAGAATTTTTTATATAAGATATAATATATGAGCAAAAAAATGTGTTTATTTCGACATCACATTAGAAAACTCTAAAACTATCAGTGTACCTCTAGATCTTCTTATGCATGTATAATATAATACATATAAACCTCTTTCTTTGTTTAACAAAGAAAATCGAACCAAACTCCGTTGCTTGGTATTAAAGATCTAAGCAACGGAAAGATACAGACAGCGGAAGCGACTTTGTTTTATATATATAGTGATAAATATAGTATGTAGCTAGCATCTACCTATGTCACAGAACTTTAATTTTACCACACCATCCAATGGCAGGCTACACAGTAGTGACATGTCGGTATAATGTCGCCATTGACGTTCCGATATCGTGATAATGTAGGGGCATGAAAACCTACAGTACCTATATATATATATACATATTCTAGGATATCGCTAAATTAGTAGTGCAGACGTTGTGTTTGCAGATAGTTGTTTCGATATCCTGAAATACAATAAAAAAACGCCCTTATGACTAAACCTATTAGTCGTATAAAATATAAAGTGAATAAGGAGATTTATAGATAGATAAAACTGACTTAGTATCATGCTTTCATGCCCTACATTACATTACGTCTCACATGCCCAGTAATTAATACGTAAAACATTATACACATATCGAATCATATACAGGCTTTATAATGTGTGATGAAATATAATATTCAGATATTTAATAATTAAACTACAAAAATCAAATATAAAATAATCAGCAACTTTAAACTTAAGTGTGTACACGGATCGTTGTGTGTCAATAAATTATTTCGCTTTAATTATGTTACGTTTAGGTAAACGTAACTTAGATAAAGCAAGATAATTTCAAGATTAAACTTTAAAGATTTGGACTGAAATTGTTAAGTTCAGGATTTGAACTTTTATTTATTAAACAGAAATAAAAGAGCAACGCAACGATTCTTGTTATACTTGGTGATATTTTAAATTAAATTGTGAAACTCAGACATAGGAAAAATATATAAAGATGTCAAGCTGAAAGTTGCAGAGCTAGCTTATGAAGCATTCGAGTTATCTAATTAATCCAAGCAAACGAACTACCCGTGAATGCTTCATTGAATGCCATGCTGAATCTATGACGCAACTAAATTTACGCTAATTCTAGTGCCATCTACACGAATTTATGTTTTGAACAAATATTACTATCCAATATTTAAATATATGTAAGCATGCGTACCGATTCTTTCAATACTGTCTGAACTGGAAAAAAAAATATGCAATAATTCTATAAGTTGATGAAACGTCATGAAGCGACTTCCCTCCCATTATGCTAAAGCATTGTTTACCACTGTGCACCAACATGCCTACATAAATATAGCTCAGTGTTTTATTTACACAAGTAATATGAATATTAAATATAATGTAACGGAGAAAAGGAACGTGTAGTAATAAAAATATACAAAAATATATCGAAACGTATTTGTATGAATAATAATAAATTATTATAATAATAAAATAGTAATAATAATAATAATAATAACAATAATAATGGTTATATAACGAAGAGATGAATTACTCATTTATAACTATAGCTTCTCTGAAGTATTGGCTCTGTCTCCAGGCGAACTGACCGGTACCGTCACGGAAAAAAGACGATGAAATTGATCATTAAAATTATACTTTCAAATGACACAACGCAAGAATATCAAGTACGAATGTTGTAGAACTGGGGATCAGCTGCAGTATAAAAGTTGTTATGCAAAATGTGGTTCCAATTTCCTCCGTCTCAGTCACATCATCCGCCAGGCACTTCATTTGCTTTAAGACTGAGAATCAGTCGTCGCTGGGAATCCAGTTCGGGTAGAGTTTAGAAATGAAGTGACTAATCGAGAGATCAACAAATTGTAGCAGACTTTCCAAAAGCGGCTATCCATTGAGATTTTACAAACCTATTATATCATTCATTAACATTACATTAATAAATATTTACCCTTACTATATAAGACAAGTATATATAGGACTCCAATGAGTGACAGGTTCATAAATTTCGTTCGGCATTTATGTATGGTTTTGTAATTACGTGGATGTGTTTTATTAAAATTGGCATTATTTTCCAGAAGCGAGGATTAAAAATGCAACGTTTATGGATAGTGCATGGTTGCAGGGTTTGTGCAAAAGAATTCCAAATTTGAAATTTGTATTCTGTTTCTGACGTCACACTCTGTCACGTCTACCAAAACACTAAATTTACAAAAATTTAGGTATGTAGAAAATTTATTTGCATCGGTTCGAAAACAAAAAAATGGTACTTATTGTAAGCTATCTACTTTATCATTTTAAAGAGGTATGAGGCCAGGATTTTTTAAGCCAACTCTTTAGTGATTTATTTTTAAAATATTAAAATATATAATGAAATAATTTTTATCCATAAAGCAGATGGGTGAAGATAGTGCTTAGTTCGGATCTTAGACTAATATGTTCATTTGCATTTTAAAATCTATGAAATTACATCGTCGATTAATCTGACACATGACCGCGAAGCTATTCAGTCTAATATAAATGCAATCACTAAAAATAATATGACTTGTTCCTAGTTAGGGGGCATTTTAAAAGACATTAATTCATATGAATAGCACGTAAAATCGACAGAGAGTGACGAACAATTTTTTACTAAAAATAAATTTTGATGTAAGTATGCCAATTTCATTTAAATAGCAGCATATTGACGAAATACCTAAAGTAAGTATTTCGTGAATACACATAAACTTTTTAGATTGGATCAAGTGTTTGTAATCAGAATACACAGACTAAGAATTAACAACAAATATCGTTTCGTAGAGTAGTCATATAACTGTTAGAGGGTTGGAAAATATAAAATATGGGTATCGAAACAACTGAAACGAAAAGAAGCGAGATTTGAAACTATTCGATAAAAGCTACTATTACTAGAACGGAGGAGTAATTTTTTTTAATTCTAGTCGCTAAATTATTGTATGGAAGTTTGTAAATATGGGAACGTGCATTATATATAATTATCACTACGCATTAACCACTATTACAGGTGTCATACGTTACACTATAGAAGCCACTAGGGTAAACTTAAACCAAAATAAATAAAACGTACACTCCGCAAAATAAACGTAGTGCGGAAAAAAATGCAAATTTTAAACTTTTGGCAAACCTGCAATTGTTAAGCGGTTACAAAATTTTGGATTATGTGTGATCTTGAGTACTCAAGGTGCTGTAAGTCTGACCTTTACAAAAAATAATGATTAAAATATTATAATTTTCATACTAATTTGAGAGGAAGAAAATTTACTTTACAAGATGGAATAGCTGAAGACGCTACCAATTGCGCTTGGATGATGACGCGAATAGTTACAATTTTTTAAATACAGAATTAATATTAACAAATAACTTTAAATTAAGATATAGCTAAAAAACCTCTTAACTTTTCAAGAATGATTGAAACAAAAGGTATAAAAAATCGGTTCAATTCAACCTTTGAGAATAAACAAGAAGTACATTGGTATGCACAGCAGTATATAGGCTAATTAACGACAGATTAAAAACACATTACTTACTATATATCAGTTATTTTTAAAGATATTAAGAGAGTTTAACTAAATCGTGTAATTATAAATATATGATCAGCTGTTAGGGAGTTAGTAGCGTCTTATGTTAAAGTAATATTTTCAAACAAATTTTCTTCCGTCTATCTGACATTGGTTATTAATTTATTAAGTAGTTGTTGTGATGGTGCTTGTTACCTTATTGTTATTTGGAGTAGCACAGATGTTCTCGGTGGTATATTCTTCAGAAGAAGGCCCGGCTGTGGCCGAGCTCTGTGACGAGCTGGGCGAAACACGGCCGTCAATGGGCAAGCGCTGTTCTTGTACGCAAGCCAACCTATATTTTATCAATAAAATGAAAAGAAAGGTACTTGAGATAAATAATCTTAACAAAATTACTGAGATACTTGATGGTAATCTTATTGTACCTCTTTAATGTTACGAGAGTTCCAGTGAGTTTCTTGCATCGACGTAAAGCCAATTCCAGACGCTCGGGCTCCTCTTCAAGCATTTTCTCTTTGCGTACCACCTGTATTTAATAAATTATTTATGGAATAACTAAAAAATAATGTCGTCACTTATCATAGTTATAATTTTGAAATGATTGTTACCTTCTCCATCTCGGCGGCGAGTTTAGCCTTCATGGTGTCTTGGAGGATAGGGAATTTAAGCTTCCAATCAGCAACTGTCTTACTGCTTTTTGAGAGAACCATGGCTATGCGTTCTATGTCAGCCATGTTGACGCGAGTTTCCCTACATTTATACATATAAAAAATGTAGCGTACTCAAATATACAAAGCTAAAGTTAGACACTACAAAAAAAAAAATATTTGAAATCCTACCTGTTTGCGGCTTGGCCACGTAAGCGTTCCACGGTCGCCTCTAGCTCATACAGATCATTCTCGAGAAGCAACATATCTTGCCTATAAATTTCTTCCTCGCGTGTCAGTTGCTGAAATATTACAATTAAATAAAATTGCAAAAAAAATTATTAAACAATTGTTTGTTCTACAAATCGATACATACAGAATCAGGATCTTCCACGCAAAATGAAGCAGCTATGGCACCAATTTTGACAATGGTTTCAGCCATCATTTGTCTCATTTGTATAGAGTGGGATAAAGTGGACCGGCGTAGATTGCGCGTCTGTGAAAAAAATTGTCTTAAAATACATCAAACTGTGAATTATCCACAAGCTAAGCTGATTTGCGCAATAATTTATAAAAGTCGCTCAAAAGTTTGCAAAAATTACATTCGCAATGCAAACATAACGTTTGTCATATACATACTATACGTACCTCAATCCTCAGGTCACGGCTTTGCTTTTGGAGTACACGAAGCTGGTTGAAAAAGTCGGGATTGACATTAAGTGTGAACGACCTTTGCGGCACGAGAGCCATCTGTTGCCCGACCAGGCACGCCGGCTTAGGAGGCGGCGCCGGTTTCAGGCGATCGCGTTCTATGGAAAGGTTTAAATAAAAACAGATTGATTTCATAATTTATTGATGTTAAATAATTTATTAACCCTAAATTAAATTAAATCATTGTGTTATGAAAATTTAGCGGTTTTCGATAGCCTATCAGCAACAGCTAAGCTAGCTACACATGTAAATTATAATAAATGTTTTTGAAATCCATTAAATAGTATGTTGGTATTTCATGCTAAATAGGAACAATTAACAATCAAAAGCTAATGTAGCTTTGCAAATGGACAAAAGCGTTATTATTAGTGCAGTTCGTCGAATTAACTTGTGTAAACGGATTTCAAAAAGTTACCTTGAGATGAAGTCCTCGGCAAAGTAGATGACTTGATTGCCGGTTTTGTTGGTTTTGTATCGGCTTGTTATGGCAAAGAAGTAAGCGGAAAGAAATCAAATACAAAAATTATGAATATGGTTATGATCTCAACTACAAAAAAGAAACAGATTTTATAGATAGGAGTTTGCTCCAAGAATGAATAGAACGCGCATGTGACACACGCTACATTGCATATTAAGAACGTTATTTGAACTGGAACATTCAACTGAGTAAGAACATTATCAAAATATTAATATCCAAACTATTTTAGCCACAAGTTAGTATTTGCAAAGCGTTTCATAAAGTTTGTAGGTTGTTTTGCAAAAATACGCATGCGCATTTATTTTACTCCCAGAATTCAAACATTACAGGTATATGGTATTGCAATGTAGAATGTTACAACATTGTAGATGACTGAAGTAATCAAAACAATTTTTGGAGATGTAAATAATTTATAAAGTATAAAATATATTATGGAATATTATATTATGGAAACATAAAGTTAATTGGAGTACTGTGGATATGTATAGTTAATAAAATTACTCATACTTAAACAAAAGTCCAAAAAATTTAGGAGAAAAAGTCTAGTGTAAGTGGAAAAGAAATACACCTCTTGTGGAGTATAAAATGATATATGTAATGGTTGTTTATTCAATCGAGGTAGTAACAGGAAATGTATTAAAAACATTAAACTACTTAGGGAATCGAGGAATAATGTCAATACCAGGGCAATGCTAGGCGGGCGTTTGAACAGTATCGACGAGAATTTAACGATTATCATAAATTTACTAACTGAAGGAATGACCTTATAGCCTTCACTAGTTTATAATACAGTTTATTACCATTTCAACTACAAATGTTGCCATAGTACGCTACAAAATGCAAGTTCGTTAATAAACATATTTTATTAACAAGTATTCATCAAATGCATACCTGAATGTTGCGGTGAATGCTGTTTAGGGGAGTTCATATCTGGTGGGTCATCACTAAAGGAAACCGATTTTTCAAATGACACAGATTTTTCTGAAATAACAAATTTAAATTTATGAATAAAAAAGGGTGTGTAGAAAAGAAAGCTAAAAAAAATAAAAAACTTAATGGTTTATACGACATTTCCCTAACGTTCCCGGGGAAGTGCATTTAAACGAGATTTTTTAAATAATAATATAATAAAAAAGCCTTTTTATGTTTATAATAAATAGAAAGAAGTTTAATTGTTCGTATTTGTGGTGAACAAATTAAATGAGAAATCCGCTTAAATCAAAACTAAACGTTTAAGCTTAAGTACATGCCATTTAAAAACTGCTTAACTAAGAATTGTCATCAGAACAATTAAAGAATTTGCTTTCGGAAAGTTTTAGCAGATATTAATTGATAGCTGGCAGAATTGATATATATATTGATTGACACTTGAGGAAGCCTATGTCCAGAGTGGACTGCAATAGGCTGAAATGATGATGATGATGATGGCAGCATTGACAGAACTGGATTTGTCCTTTGAGGAAAACAAGCTACAACTGAAAAGCTACCTACTATGTACTTTAATGTTATCATGTGTGCGACTGAATCCGCAGGAAAAGAATTCGTGACCGATGTTGCATTGTAATCCAAACAAAATTTAGACAAGGTTAGATTGGGGTGAGGAATTAGGACAGAATCTGATAGAAAAATGAATTATGGCGCTGTTTTGAAGTTTATCATACAATAACACCAATGTATGAAAAACTAAATTTCCGCTATGAGGGATTTTTTTGTCACTAAATTCTATTCGCCATAAAGAAAATTTATATAAATCTTCAAATTCAAGAAATAGTCGTATATCAGGGGCTTAGCTTTTTTCTAAAGAATTCAGAAATGCAATCCTCAATAAATGCTTAATACCTAATAAAAAAAAGATGACAAACAAGATTATTTATACAGATGTAAAAGTTTGTAGAAGTACAAATAACTAAATACTTGTTGAAACGGATTTTCTCATTTTTTTTTTTGTTAATTTGATAAAAACTTCAAACATTTCTTTTTAAAAGATAATGTTTTGTTATTTAACCATAAACAATAAACGCTTTTTATACAGACGTTTTTTATTTTCTTTTCAAGTTTGAAACATTATTTACAAAAAAAACATCGTTTAAAAGAAATTCCTTAGGTGTGATGTCAAATAGGAGAGATGGCGTAAAGTGGCTTTTTGTGCGAACGTGC
The DNA here is from genome assembly GCF_905220565.1 of Melitaea cinxia. NCBI lineage: Eukaryota > Metazoa > Arthropoda > Insecta > Lepidoptera > Nymphalidae > Melitaea > Melitaea cinxia. The sequence goes on from NC_059424.1 coordinate 6,384,281, forward strand.
AAAATTTTGAAAAATTGATATGACTTTTGCAGAAAAATTTAAATATGATACCAATTTCTTGTTTCATACATTTAAGGTTTAATTTCAGCAAGTCATTAAAAGATCACGCGTTGTTATTGTTACTAGGTTTGTATAAATGCAAAATCAAAATACTATAATTTGTAAGTTGATGAATAAAAATGTACGATGTTAATATACGTGCACGAAATAAAAATATAAATGAAAATTAAAACTAAGTTATAATAAAAGTAATCACAAATTCTTTTTATATCTATGCACTCGTAATATAAAACAGGTCGACCATATACGTTCACATGCCATTTAGAATATTTTACAATACCTTAAAGCCATATTACTATTCTAAAAATTATAGAAATTAAAAATGTCAAGAGATACTGTATAAATCTCGAAATGGATTGATTGTTACTAAAATCAACTCCTATTTCAGATGTTCTCACCCGTAATTACTATGTTTATTTAAAAAAGCATACGCAATATACCATTTTGCAATTTTAGTAGCAATATGATCAACGCTTCGTATCTACTGAAACGATTATGATTAACGATTTTTATTGATTTAATAGTGCATGAGACTGACAAAACAATGGCGCTGTTTATGGTTAGAACTTTTTATTAAAAAAAATTACGTTACAAAAGGCTGAAAAAAAGAAAATCACACGGGTCAGCAAGCAAGCAGCATTTTCGGCGTGATAATGTATGGGCGGTGCACAATGCATTGCGAATGCAAATTTAGCCTAATAGAAAATTTACCGAATTACTGTAATGTATACATGATGCATGTTGTCGGTAATAGAGTGAAAGCGACACTTTCCCTGTCCACATTCCGAGAGGCGCGGAAGAAGTTCACTATTAGGACAACACATTTACTCGCTCGCTAATAGAATGCGGTGGCGCCCGTAATATGCGGTTTTATTCCTTCGTTAACTTTTCATAAGAAGTAACGTGAGATGCCCTGTCTCTGCACACATTTGTGTACACAAATTTTAAGTAATGACTGAGACTTTGAGACTTGACATTCTAAGAGTCTTTGACTTAAACTTGACATCAGCAAATATATCAATCGAGTTTTAAACATTAGCAATGCATCGGCAACTATTCGACCGCGATCATTCACACTTACGAAATCTGTCCCTCCCTAATTTGGGAGGTCTCTCGTTGCTGGCAAATCGTGCGCCATCTGAATATAGGAAACGCAAGCCACATTAACGAACTAAGGCTTCGGTAGTTATAGATAAATCAAAAACGTAAAAATGTAGAAAACTTTGACTAATTAATTACTAGTTTTAGAGAACAGAAAATAAAGAAATATTACCCGTGACGACGTAAACGACGACTAATCGTAGAACATATTTTTTGTTATTATACTACGTATAATGGAGACCGGAAAAAGAAACATCATCGATATGCTTCCGCAGCACACGTGTAATTAGGTTTACGACAAGCGTAAAACTTACCCTGAGTGGCTGGTTTGGGGGCATAGTTCTGATACTCCTGCCGTGGGGCAGCGGCGGGTGCCGCAGTTGGCGCTGCTCCTGGAACCTGAAGAGCTTTCTGCACGAGTCCAGTGAGATTTGCGAGCTGACGCTCCATGTTTTCTACACGGAGGCGTTGCATATCGTCAACGGGAGGACCGAGCCTATAAAAAAACGTATTAGTGCGTGAACCAATAAAAGGTTTTTTTCAAACCTTCAATATATGCAGTCGCCATAATTATGCTTATACTGTCGCAAAGCCCCTAGCATTGTGGCCACAATATCGCACAGCACGATAAGTACTTTTTAATAATTGACAAAATAATTATAATTTAGTTTTATCATTACTTATGAATCTTATAGGAAACAATCATTTCATTTCATTAAATAATATTATTGTATATATTGGTTTTAGGCTATCGCTGTATCACCTGGCATCGTACGGTGGCCTGGGCATCGGTCGCGGCGCAGTGGTGATCGGGTTCACGCCGTACATCTGATACGAGTCCTCCAAGATAACCGTTTCGCTGTGAAATAAATATGGAAGTTTTTGTGTATATTCTTAATAATTTATTTTAAGTGACTTTTTGTCTTTTTATGCCAGCAGTTTTATGGAAATATTGTATAAACAAACAAATGTAATTCAAGATAATTAAATAACTTGCCATTAATCAATTCTAAAAATGATTGTAATAAATTATATTTAAAGTATTGGAAACACATTTTTACTTAGTTTCCTCATCGATGACTGGTGCTATCGGAGGTCTCCCGGCCGCCGGCCCTAGGAATTGAGTGTAATAAGGGTCTTCATATGGTCGTGGAGCCACGCGCTCCGGCGACGACACGTACCCGTCTCCAGAATGCGCTGGACAAAATATCATACCAACGTTAAGATGTTTTTTAAAATTTAATTTTAGCTTTCATGATCAATAACACTAAAATTAATAATTAAAAAGAGACATTTTGCGTGCTCGTTGTCATTCGTAATAATTTTACTTCCATTCTTACGTCCACTTGCATAGACTTTAGTGCGCCTGTGACAATGGCGCATGCCATGTCTAAAATATCATGAATTCAAGAAGGCTAGTAACACGGTAAATATTAGATTTTAAATACAAATAATATTTTTTACTAGAAATCAATATGAACGATACTTAATAATAAATCACGTAAATAACAACATCTTAAGCAGAGGAAAGAATCACTGATATGTGAAAATTAAAATAAAAGTGTAACATATTACAATTGATACGTTAGTAAAAGTAGTAAAGTAGGTACCTAATTAATGGCATAATCAAACTATACAGAAAAGCATATAGTGTGAACTACTATTAAAATTTAATAATTATGTTAAAATTTCAAGCAAATAAGTATATAGTAGATACTTTAAAATAACGATTATTTTTATAGCAATTCATTTCTTTGTTATGTATATACATTTATAGCAGTACTAAGTACATCATATATGCCCTATATTACAAAGGGAGCAGCGGGAAAGGATAGCAAGATACCCATAGACAATTTTGATTTTGTATGTACATTAGGGGTCGTTTGTATTAAAAAAAAATAATTCTTAAAGTTTTTTTATACATTTCTATGAGTTGAGTTAAAAAGTCATCGTTGTTCTTGTATATACATATGTATATTATATATATGTACATACAAATCTTCTCAGCAAATCTTATTCAGTTGCATTAATGTTGTCTAAATTGCAATATTTTATTTAGTAGTTTTTGCTGGTAAACAAAAATATTAGTTTATTTTAGCAAACAAAGTCATCCATGTATTAATAAAGGTCTAAACTGAACTGAGATTAGTTTGTAAATAGTAAGTATCACCGCACATCTGCATCCGAGCTAATTTGTAGATCATAAGTTTAGCTCGTCTGATGGTTGTTTTAAATAAACGAGGAATTCAAACAAAAAAAAATATAAATATTTTTAGTAGACGACATAATTATATCTATAATATTTTTTTAAACAGTTTAATATGAATATCCTTTTTAAAAGATTTAAGAGCGATTTTAAATCACAAATTGACGTCGAAGTCAATTGGTGATGGTATATAAAGGAAAGTAGTCTGCTACCATTACGAAGCATGTTTAAAATTAAAAAATTAATTTATTTTGCAAGAATACTTTTACTATTATATAATTACACACGTATTATTATTATTTTATTCAAACAGATTTTTTTTTGTCGTCTTAAAAATTTGCTAAAATTATTTATCACTAAAAGCGTATAATAAATTGTAATCGAATAAGTTCAGAGAGTTTTTTTTTGTGTCAAAAACTTGTGATAAGATTAATAATAAGAAGCTTTGAGCAAATAAGGTATTTGAAGCGAAAAAAACACGTTGACGGGACGAGGCTGGGGTTACCAGGGATAGAGTATAGTTGATCGGTACCGCGGGGACATTCGGCGGCGACGAAGGGGAAACAGCGCTCTGACCCACTCCCTGGGACGTACGAGCGCACCGGTTTGCTTGGCGCAGAGACACCTACACATACAGTTTCTTGCAAAAATCCCTATAAAATATCTAGTTCGACCGGATCTTGTTCAATCGCAAGAAAAACATAAATTATGCAGTTAATTAACAATTTGTCGGTAAAAATATTTGGTTTCAGCGGAAATTAATAATACTATGTTGGAATTAGCGTCACTTACATGGAGTTCCTTTCGCACGATCAGCTGGCACAGGAGCTCCCGGGGAGAAAGCTCTCAAGTGGGTCCCGCCACGTGGCAGAGTACTCGGCGCTGGGCCTCCCATGTAGTAGGCAGGTGCTTTTATCTACAACAAAATGGTACACGTATACAATTTTTAGTTAACTAAATTAAATGGAACATGTAACGCTTGGGTGCGGTTTTACGCAACGAATTTTAGTTAATTGTAATACGTGCTCGTCTACGTTGTTTTAGTTTTATTTAATGTATTATGTTACGTATGTAGGTAAATTAAGCTACAATCTAATAGTTGGTCGTAGTAGAAACGTGTACTTTATGTATGTAGATACATATTATATTATAAACATAAAGATTTGTTATTTTTTTTTTTTTGTAATTTACTCAAAAACTACTAGACCGATTATGTAAATTATTTTACCATAAAGAATGTTACGCTATTACTGAGTGACCATGGGGTATATTTTAACTGGGGAAAACGGAACAACCAAAATCGAGTAATCCAGGAGGGGGGGGAATTGTAGATGGAAGGCTAGTTCTTTCTATATAAATATGTATTTGAATGCATGTCAGATTAATATGAATATTCAATATTTGGTTGGTGTTCAAGGTTTATTACTTATAACGATATTTATGTAGCCAAATAAATATATACTACTTAAAGCAATAAAAATAACTCAAATATGCAAGTTTTAAGGTTAGCTGATTGAAAAAAGGAAAATGAAAAATTACTTTTAGACGAGATTATTAAGTTTTGACGATATATATAAAATTTTGATAACATAAATGATTTTCTGATATCCATTGAGGTGAGGTTCGTTTGTCATATGTTTGTTTAACTTTGATTGTAAAAATAGATGGATGACATTGGCCTTAATATTTTTTTTATAAATTATATTTTGACTTTTACTATCCCTAAAACAAATAAATAATAAAAAGTAACTAGCCGTGCCCGTGACTTCGTCCGCGTGGAATTTAACAAAATAATTATTGTTCAGTTCGCAGTTATAAAAAAAAATTAGGACTAAAGTAGCCTAAGTTACTCCTTATTACATCAGATATCTATCAGTGAAAATCCCGTCAAAATCGCTTGAGCCGTTTCAGAGATTAGCCGAAACAAACAGACAGACAGACAAATATTATAAAAAATGTTATTTACCATGTAATAAGGGTCATATGGACCGTGTATATACATATGAATTTAGGAAAAAGCGGTATTTTTAATATTACAAACAGACACTCCAATATTAAAATTTTAATATTAATTATTTAAATTCACATTCAAATATCTCGCATAATATATTTCCTCACATCGAATTCAAAGTGCAGTCAATTAGCGAAAACATTTACAAAAAAGTTAATTAAATCGTACAAAGTACGGAGAAAACTATAGTCTAAAGAATTTATTATAGTCACTGTGCAACAATGTGTTCCATGAGACGTTTTGCGGTTTACAAACAATTTAGCAATAACTGTTGTGACATGCTGGGAGAGATCTCAGTCATTATTTTCTTTGACTAAAGAAAGCACGATCGGAAGATATTAGGTGCGATTGAGCGATTCTGTGGTTTGTATAAAGACATTTTTACTAAATCTTTATTTAATGACTACATTATATATATTGTTCTAAATGCACCTATTCAATTCGATTTATCTATTTTTTAAGTATTAAAATTTCCATAAACAAATACATTCGAATAACTAATGAATACCAATCATAATAACAATATCATATTTATATACAAGGAACAAAAACATCTTGATTATTATATGAAACTCTTTTTTAAATTTTTTAAAATATTCCAATACAGTTACATCATTTCTGTATCGATTGTCTGTTTGTTAAAACAAAAAATAAAATAAATACCATCTAATAAAAGAATTTTCGTAGAATTATTACAATGTCTACCACTAAATAGATATTATGGCAATTCAAACAAAATAAAGTTGTTATTATTACGAAAATCACATTTGTTAAAGTCGATATATTTAATATATATGTTAGAAATGTACGCATATCACATTTAGACGAGTTTGTAAGCATACTCTTTAGTAATACGTGAGAACAAATATTGTTTCAATATATCATCGAAATATAATATTCAAAACGAATAACGTTAAACGTTATTTAAGCATTAATTATTTTATATTACATTAATTTTTAAATTATAATCTTATTTTATAGACCTTATTTAATTATTTACAAGTGTTCATTACACACCGGATACATTTTATTCAACAGAATGAATAAATAATAACCGCATCATAACAATATACTGAATCATTGATATTTCATTAATTTACTAGGTTGAACCAGTCATTATGATGAGAGTCCAGTGTCTAGTGCTTGCAGTCATTCTCTCTGCTGATGCAATCAACCGTTCTGTCTACAAAATAGTTCTCACTCAAAAAGGATTTGCGCAGGTTTGCAGTTATCAGTTTAAAAAAAAACAACCATTTTTTACAAGTGATTTGAAGTACGTTAGTATTAATTAAACTTAATATATATTTCATCTCCATTTAAAATACATAAAAATTGTTGCGATAAATTGAACTTCATTTTGATTCATTAACAAAATTATGGAGGAGTCCCACAGTCACACTTCTACTTCCATTCACATTGACTTTCTAGCGTAAGGTCATTATGACCTACTCAAGTCAAATATAAGCCTAGGTAATATAGTTAGATGATTTGATGTGAAAACGAATAGAATTGGCACTGAATTTAATTAAAACAGAAATCAACAAAATTGTTATACTCTACCATATATACATATACATATTTGCTTAAAAAGTATGATAACAGGATGTTAATTTGTGTCACGATTTTATGAATTAAGGTGTGTCATGTTAATATTGTGAATATGAATTATTTATCCCATCTCAATGAACACGATAAAGTGTCCTCACCTTGAACTAATTGAACGGTAGATACCTATTCGTACATACAGATCACAAGCACCTAAGTATGCGTAAACTAAACTAAATTTAAACCAAATAAATATGACGATGAAGAGTGATTGACACTTTATATCGATGTAGATAAATCGATATTATGCCATAATTTTATACATCGTTGGTATTAATTTTTAATAACGTTCGTAGACTAACAGATGTTTTTTTAAACATTTTTGAATATCATATCAAAAATCGACCGCTCCAGCGGGATTCGAACCCGCGTCTCCGACTGACCGTGTCGGATGAGAGATGTTTGACGGAGATGTTTTTTTTATTCTAGTTTCTTCAATATGACGTGGAATCACCACCGATAAGAGAGTTTACCTTTTGCACATGGCTACGCTTTTTTGATCTATCTGGTGATCAGAGCGTATTCACTTATGTAGGTGAGTTACGCATAACATTTATATAAATAATTATGGTAGTACATGTATAATTAATATAGAAACTAAATTTATTATTATTTGAATATATAAATTATTATATATATATATGATTAAATTTTGTATCTCGTTATTATCATTTTCATTATATTGAAATTATTTTTAAAATACGAAAACGAATTCTTAACAACTTTATTTATTATTGATCATTGATCAACAGCAAATTCTTAAAATTTTACAAATTGCGCAACAAAACAGTATTTTTTTACATACATATTAATAACGTAATAATCATCGAGTGAATATTGCAATACGATATTAATGAACACGACCCCTTTATTTAGACCAGTTTGGTTAATATTTCTTAAGATTATCATTTTTGATTCTCTTTCGCAATTGACTCGAAGCCTTAGTCGATTATCAAGTTTGAACGATGCAAACAAGTCAAGCGTGCAGTGTATTGTGAAGATGATATTCGGTATTACGCTTCGCATGCGTTGTTGATGATGTGGTTTACTATTCATTAGCTAATTATAATCAGACGGACCCATTTAGTTGTAGACTTATACAGTTACGGGAGAAACCTTGTACTTACTTATTTGGTCGGTAACGCTAATATTGCAATACCAAATAATTCGACATTATAGATTTACCACGAATGACGTTATAAGATTGTAACACTAACGTAACGACATTTTCATACAATTAAAATCGGTAACCATAATAACGCATACTCATTATCTGAAGTGTTGTGTGTCTAATCTGATTACTTCTCGGTATTTACGTAAGCCTGTATTTTTTTTTTTGCACATGCATTACATATGAAAGACCACTTAAGTAAAACATATTTAATTTATGAGTGCTTGTTTAGTGAGTTCACAGTCTATTTATTTTATTCGCGAATGCTACGCATTCAGCTGTTTAGAACGTTCGTGTTGTTTTTTTTTCCTAGTAAATGGTAGCAACCGTGTGGTAAGGCTGTGGCTTGGCTCCGGTGGTCGACACATCAAAATATCAATGAATGGGCGATCTTCTTCGAGTGCATTGGTCGATATAACTAAAAATACATGGCGACACATTTGCCTCTCCTACCAATCAGACTTCGGTGCGTGGGCACTTTATGTAGACGGGAGACTTACATCCTGCGAGGCTGCACAAAGTGTACGAATTTATTTATTAATTTTGCATTTATGTCCATTTGTAATAAGTGAAGAAACTGCTCTTTACTGAAAACTTATGTCCATTTTGAATTTAAAAAAAAGTTAAAAGTTTTAAAGTTAGGAACAAACGTTATTTTTACTATCACCATTTCTTCTATATACATAGTTACATAAATTATAGCAGTCAGTTTTTTCACTTAACGTTTAATGTTACCGGAAATTTTATCTTATTTTTTAAAATTTAAATGTCTATAACAAATAGATCGATAATTTAATATTACCGAAAACATTTCAAAGATAAATTGCACAAGTATAAACTAAATAGGGTCAAAAATAGTCGTATTTTTTTATTAATTAGGTGACAGCTCAAATCATGATCACTGACACACAAGTCCCTACCTTGAATAGCTAGATTTATTAGGCAAGAAATTCAGTAGCATGAAGTTTTCATTTTAATATTGTTCGTATTAAAATTTGTTAACTAACATTAACATATTTTACAGCTACATGGTTTTGTGATACCCGGGGGCGGCAGCATTGTTATCGGTTATGGCATCACTGACGCAGGTACATAATTAATCACAACCTTTTAATATTCTTGTTTATTTTTCCACATTTTTAATAAATATTCGTTTATAATACTTATAGAACACCCGAATGGATTGGAAGGTGAAATATTCGGAGCAAACATGATACTTACCTCAACAATAGAACGAAATTATTCAATTAAAAGTAATCCACAATACCGTCAAAAACTTTTTAATAGAAATAAACTTCTTGGGAACAATGACATTAAGTATGTTGTTTTAAGCGATTTGGAAATCGAAACGATACAAGAATCTTCCGAGGCACCGAAATTTTCATCTTACAACACAACTCGGAATTTCATAAAATTCACTACGCCTTATAGCGCAATAGAACACGACGTTGGCTTTGATTTATCACCAAACAAAATTAAGCCGGTTGAGACTTCAAATGAAAAAGAAATTTTAGATTTTTCAGTCATTGACAATAGATTTAAAGAAAACGTTGAAAAAGTAAACTTTTGGTCTCTCATGAGTAACGGTAAAATTAATACATTTAAGGGAAAAAGTAGCAAAAACGCAGAACAGTCAGGTTCCGGAACTCATGAACTGCCTACAGTATCGGAATATGAAACACCTCCCCCACCCACATCTTTTCAAGAATATGTAAGAACTAATTTGAATATGAAGCAACCAACAATAATTCCTTATTTTGAAATAAAAAAGTATGAAAAACCAATTCATTCGAAAAGCGTATCGAACCAAGATTTATTTGGATTATCTAACGTTGAAAAACCACCACCACAGGATAAAAATGCAAAAGTATATGGGCAATGGACTAGCTCACAATTTGCTAATAGTGTATTAAATTATATTAAAAGTTTTAATAACCAATATAAAGACAAGAGAAGGGCTCCATCGACAATACCACTAATTAAGTTCTCAGATTCGTTTCCTTATGCGTCCGAATTCAAGTTAACTAAAGTTCGACCGCCTTTTAGCGAGCAAAGAAGAAATATATTGAACAAACGTATTGATAAACGCGACGTTAAACAGCCAGAAATCAACGTTAAAATACTGCACGATGACATTAGAAGTCAAATATTAGAGACCCATTCTAAGACTCAGGCACAAAATGTCAAAGTTATAAATCGTGGTATTATTGATAGTAGTAAAGAACATAGAATTTATAGAGATAACGATAATCAATTTTCGTACGAAACTTTAAAACCACGGCCCTTCAGGGCTGCGTCTAAAATAAACTCACATAAAATACCAACCCCGTTAAATCTTTACCGAAATAGAGATTTCATGACTAAACTCCCCTTTTTAAAATCAACAGAATACTTTATAGAGGGAAAGTACAGTAAGCAAGACAGTAGTAACAATGATATGTATACCAAGAGCTTATCAAATGCGAATAAATGGCACAATGTCAAATCTCTTAATAACGATTATACACCACGACATATAAATATGGAATCAGATGAAAATCAGGTCACTATCGATTCGAAAATAGTCGAAGTGAATAAAAAATATCCCTCAGTTAGATTAAAATATATGCCACAAAATCATAAAGTAGTTAAAAATGTTGATGAAGAAAATATTTTGAATGCTCGTGCTTTGGCTACGGAGACATCTAATTTATCAAATACGCACAGCGATTCAGTCTCTATATTGAAATATAATCATGGTTTTTTGCCTACGTATGACAAAAGGAAGAAGCTTGATACTAAACAAATACTGGATTTTAAAAATAACGATGACGATAGGAATAAGATTAAAAACACTAACAATTTTAACTATAATGTAAAAATAGGAAACGCTTTGAATGAAAAGTTTATTATCGGACGTAATGAACAGCAAAATCAAATGAGCTTTGTTGGAGGAGATGAAAAAATTCCAGATATTAATAGGTACAGATCCGATATTGATGAAAAGGGTGAGAAAGTGCCTCCTTCTCTCGGGCCTAAAATTTGTAAAAACGTTGAATTATACGATCGATTATTTTACATTCAGCCTGATGGGAGTGTTGATGTTACACAAATACTATCCCCAGTTAAAGAAAAAAATCTAGCCATAGAGTTTATTGCACAAAACTACAAAAAGTGCTCTTTAGAAGAATCTATATTTAAAAACAGTCCTTTGTTATTTATTGATTGGAGTACCACACCTGTTAGACTTTTTGGAGGATCGTATCCTAAGAAAACAAAAGATTTGTGTGGTTTCTTTTAAGACAATGTCAAAAATATTTATTGTATTTAACGTTATAAAAGATATTTGAATATCAATATTATATTAATTTTGTTGTTATGTACTAAGCTATTTTTACAATTAAATTTATGATGTCAATTTACATGTCTTTTTAATTTTTAATCCTAGAGTGCTCGCGCTATGAGCATTTTGAAAATTTACTTAAAGTCATAAGTATTAATCATAATATTGATACGGAACAATCAGCAATAGAACCTGATGAGGCTGTGCCAACAACGTCTCGAGTCACAGTTGAGTATAACGTCTTTAATAGCTATTCCAGATGTCATCTCGACGTAGTCGCAAACGTGGCAGTGTCACCAATTATTGTTGATTTAAATTCATTTTATTCTAGTTATTTGGATGTCTATGCTGGTAAATAATTAGAAGGAGAGTTTAGCGTGAATAACAGTCCAAGCGCCTTGATGAAAAAATTATCGAAAAATATTTTGAATACTCCCCGAAATATAACAACGTGTAATTAGTTTATATCTATCTATTCCTCAAGCTAATGATCTTGTTGCTAACACCCAAACTATAGAAGAACTATAGAAACTAGAAATATGTCATCAGGTAGAACAAGTATTTATATGTGCAGTGCGCCCGTTCAAGAGAAAAAATAGGATAAAAAAGGGTGCAATAGATGAGCAACATACATAGATGATGAATTTAATTCGGTTAAAAATTATATTTTTTTATGTTAGTTATAGACCAGGGTCGATAATTTTTAAAACTAAAAAAAATATATAGTAGGATGACACCCACTTGAAAATAAAAAGAATACAACGAAAATGAAAGAAAAAAAATTACGGGCGGTCTAAGGTCGGAATGTGGTGGGGCCCCGGCCAATGGGTCTTATCCTACTATAATTTTTTTCACTTTTTACAATTATCAAGGCTCAAAGCTGGTGACTAAAACGGGTATATAAGATAAAGATGTTTCTAAATTTCAGAAAAAAATAATCTAAAATTTCCCGAAACAATTTTTTTAAATACTAAGTATTAAACTTTAATTTCCTGATAGTTTACGTTTTACGCGATTACGTCCTCCCTTCACTCACGTTTTACGGAAAGACGCCAATACTCTAGGGTTAGTTAACTTACTTAAACTTTAAACTTGTCAAAAGTAATTCTACTATTAAGAGGTCACAATAAAAGAAGAAATTATTAAAAATATAAATAAATTTTTTAATAACCTATTTATTTATTACGCTTCAGCCTGTAATATCCCACTATTGGGCATAGGCCTTTTTCCTTATGTAGGAGAAGGATCAGAGCTTAATCCACCACGCTGCTCCAATACGGTTTGGCTAATATATTCCTTACTATGAGTAACGATCGCTATCAGGTGTGCGTGATAACAACCGGGATCGACGGCTTAAAGTGCTCTCCGAGGCATGGTGGGCAGACAAGCACTGCACAAACACCCAGACTACGGCAAAGATCTGTATGGCCAATACAAATGTTTGTCATGTGCGGGGATCGAACCCGCAACCGCCAGCGCAACAGGTACAATCCATGGCTGTGACCGTTGCGTCAACGCGGTGTCACGGTCGTATTTATTTATTAGTAAGAACTTAATTGTTTGTTAGATTCGCTGGGCAAGAAGGTGGTAAAAATACTGTATACGAGTAGTAATGTACTACATATTCATACATAAGTATTCATACAATAATATTTAAATTAAAGTAATAATCTGTATAATTAACTTAAAATACAATTCACGTATTTTTTAATGAATTGCAACGCTGTAATAAGTTCAGTCACAAAAAAAAGAAAGAGAAAGTTTAATACCGTAGGTTCTCATTGATCTAAAACTGGTTTAAATTATTTTCGGCCAAGGATAAACGCACGGAATTTCAAAAATATTTTGTTTGGTCCTAATTGCGAAATAGACTTCTTAATCGAAAACTTACTAGAATTATCTAACTAGATTATCTTTGTACGAAAACACAAGGTTTGTAGTATTACTTTCAATAATTCTGTCAACAATTATTTGTTCATTTTTTTATGACAAAATTCACATTTGTTAAGCAAGCAAATGATTTCTTCAAAACGATGTTTATACTTTAAGCGCTACGCAACAAGAAGTTTCAATTCCTTACATTGTTACAATTAAGAGTTCTATAACAAGTTACTGACTCCAAGAACAAGTTATGTTACTCGGATATTCCTTAATAAAACTTAAGAAACGTGTAATTTTCACTTTTATAACGTTAGTATTATGATATATACATTAAAAAGTTAAATATTAAACATCTACTGGTATAATTTTACATTTCACTGTTATCTTTGGTGAGCTAAAATAAGAAGAACTTTGGAATAAATGCGATTTGAAATTTGCACATATTATAAAAATAATTGACGTCAACATTAAACTTACATATATACAAACCGGTACAACTATTGGTAGCTTTAGTTGTTACTTCATTAGTCATATGACATACGTCTTTTGTTCAACACGTTTATAAATAAACATAAAATTATTCAAATCAAAATAAATATGTGGAGAAAATATTAATCTGTTATTACAGTTGCATTCAACTGAAATTAGGATTCATAAATTCAATATTTGTAGGATTATCTTTCTACCGTTATGCTTGATATTTTATTACAATCAAATTTAATATCTCCTTTTCAATGTCTTCAGAAATGATGAAATTTTGATATACGATGTGAGGAGATACGACGACGGAGATTCAACGACGAACTATTAAATGGAATTTTTATTTGAAATCTTTTAGGAGTGAGTCCATATTAAGTCAGGTTAAGGACCACGAAGTTAGACGCAAAACAAGCTATGAGTGTGGTAACACTCCTTTTGCAACATTGGCATTTAATTGATATAATTATAAAAAGGCACACAACGAATATATGTTACAAGCAATGCGTTAAATTGTGTATGAGTCAAGTAAATGGAATTTTATAAAAATATATAAAATACCACTTTTTTTTACTCGCTTCTAACTTTAACGAATTCCGTACGTATAACAAACAACTTAATATGATTATATATTCAAAACAAACAGCACAAAAAAACGAAATGTTTCAAAAATTAAAGGAATGCATTTGTGTAATGTTGATGTATTGATGTAAGCATAATTTATAGTTGATTGTGCAAATAATTTCTAGAGAAAAGTTTTCGAAAGCGTTCATTGGCTAATAAAAAACTCAAACAATGCAGTATACAACTTTTTCACTTTGTATAAATTTTTAATAATACTGTTACATATAAATAAAACCATTACGACGCCATTGTTACGCAAAATAAATAGTATTGTACATTTTATTTTACGGAAAATGTTCTATACATAGTACAGTATTGAAATTATAATATAAACGACCGCGCATCTACCAATTTGACACGATTGTGATAGTAGAATCACGAATTTGAAGCAATAAAATTTGTTGAACAAATTTGTCACGTGTTCTCTAGCTCTCTACAACTGGTATCTCATCGTTTTTGAGAACTCAGTAATCATGAGTGATATAAGACATGCAATTAGTTAATAATTTACTAAGCATTCTTATTATAAATGCTCACAATATTATTCGGACATTTTGCACACTATATTACTACACAAGTAGGTAGTGGTCTGAAAATTGTTAGAACACCGTGCACTTGGTTGTAATGACTTCGACTTCAGCCCGGAGCAGATATTTGTTTTTGTACAACTTTTTTCCTTTCTGTAGGGGTGTATCTCCACCGTGTCCACTCGCCACTCGTAATAACCACCGTGCTTGGAGAGAACTTCTAGCCGTCAGTCCCAGTTGTTAACGTACATACGCACTCGAAACTCGAAGTGAAGTAGCGTAGTTCATTGAGATCCAATCCTACACCTAACGTTATTTAGAGACCACATATTTACCCAGCAAATTATTAAGCGTACAACTTGCCCATCGCGGCTATATAAATCTCTGGCATTTTACATCTTTTTCCTTAGGCGATAAACAAGCACTTGTTGGACTTCGTGTTGTTATTTTTTTCATACTTTGGCATTAAATTACCTTCAGATAATAAATATCAGCAACACCCGTCTCACGTTTTATATAAAAGTCATTTCAAAGCGACTTTGTCCGTAAAAGATTTTAGAACATAAAGACTGACATCTATACAAATAAATAAAATTGGAGTGTTTGTTTGTAATATTAAAATAACCGATTTTCACTAATTGCATATGGATACCAAAATAACATTATTTACAATTTTTGTCTGTCTGTTTGTTACGGCTAATCTCTGAAAAGGCTGGACCAATTTTGACGGGACTTCCACTGGCAGTTAGCTGATGTACTTTTATTTTAGAAATTCATTTATTATATAACTCTGCGAACTGAACAATAACTTTTTTGTTAAACTCCACGCGAACGAAGTCGCGGGCAGAGTTAGTTACTAAATAAAATAGAATGCAGTAACGTTCTTGGCTATAGGTTCACAACATCACTAAATAATAATAATTATTAAACATACTAAACAGATGGCAATCTTATCCAGGCAGCCTTGAGGTCTTTCAAACAATTATATTAAAAGTAAAAGTGATTTAAAGACGAATATGCAATAACAATTTTATAAAAATGCATAGGAAAGTATGTTTATATGTATATTTATTATATTGTATCAATCTACGGAACAGGAAATTTAAATATAAATTTAAATATAATTATTATCTACGAGTAATAAATTAAAATATGACCAATGACTTTAATTATCGCTTCAGTTTGTAATATCCCTTTGCTGGCCATAGGCCTCTTTATCCATGTAGGAGAAGGGTCAGAGCTTAATCCATCACGCTGTTCCAATACGGATTGGCGGATATATTCCCTACTGTGAGTAACAATCGGGACCGACGGCTTAACGTCCTCTCCGAGGCACGGTGGGGAAAACCACAAGACTGAACAATTATGTATATTTATATTCAAAATTTTATAGCAATAACGAATCAATAAGATCGTCTTTGGCTGAGTCGTACAAGTAGATCATGAGACAAACACTCAAACTTATTTTAAGCATTAATGAATGTATATTTGATAACATCTTATTTACTATACTGTATTTTCAGTTTATTAATTCTTTATCACGCATTAACTGTACTAAGGTTTACTAATATATTACTTTCAATAATGAAAGTAGGTAGGTTATGAGATACTTATGTAATACTTTGATTCCTATTAAATTGACCAACTTCCACGGACCTTATGTAATTATTAATTATTTAATATTCATCTTAAGCTGTAATTGGTATGCATTGTTAGTGAATATAATTATAACTTTAAAACATGCTTTAGGACGCCCGTACACATTGAAAACAAAGCGAAACAAAATATTTATCATGTAATTTTATATATATATATATATATATATATATATATAACGGATGATGTTATTATTTCGAAAAAGGCCTAAAATCCTATCAAATAAACATCACTATGTATTATTATTAATATTTTCCTTTTTTTTCGTAACTCGTAATAGCACCTCATTACTCATCGACCACGCCAATTTAATATCAAGACAGAACATCTGTCTGTAGGAAACCTTTTTTTAACACGGCGTTCCAATTTATTTAAATTTATTGGTCTAGGGGTGTGGCTAAACTAAGAGACAATGATGATTCACTGTTTTGTTAATGGACTAAATTTTTTAAAACAACCACTTTATTGTGTATATTATTAATTCGAAATTGATTCACATTAGGATATTACAATATGTCCGTCCTTCTGCGATTAGGGATCATGGTTATAAAACAGGAAATCCGATAAAAATATTATTGGTAGAAAGTCCATGATTATAATGTAATGATGTTTATTAGTGGTACTATTTATTATTTTATTGAGACTGGCATTTTAACTGTTCCACAGCTAAACATACGTATTCTATCATATAGTATGTAGGATACCTGAATTTATTTTACTGTGGGTATTAATTAGTGATACTATTGTTAATTTACAGTACGCTAAAATAATTGAAGCGTTTCAAACCTTATAATTGCTGCACCGACATGCAAGACGGAAGAGAAAGTGTTTCAAATTTTGATAATTTTTCGTGTTACTAACGTAACTAATGCTATAAGTTTGATCAACTCTATTAAATAATAATTAATCTATAATAAAAAATTCTTCAATCTTAAAGTATATTTTAGTAATATCTAATATATAAAATTCTCGTGTCGTGGTGTTTGTAGTTAAACTCCTCCGAAACGGCTTGACCGATTCTCATGAAATTTTGTGTGCATATTGGGTAGGTCTGAGAATCGAACAATATCTATTTTTTCATATCCCTAAGTTATAAGGGAGGGGGGGGGGAACAAGGTGGTTAAGTACAGGAACAAGTGGTTGGTCAGCCAGTATCTTATATTATCATATCTTTATTACATCCTGTATCTTTATCACAACAAAATGCAAAAAAAAACATTTTAATTTTTAATACTACTACATTATATAAATTGATACCGATATATTGTATAATAACATAATTTATTCTACCAAAAATAAGCACAAGGAGGTATTAGGAAACGTGTTTCGGGTTTTTTAGAAATTTCGAATTTCTAATAATTAGCTCGAGAGAAAATGCAGTTTTATACTTATTGTCATAAGACTAGACGAATTTAGTGGTCTTACCCGGATTTACTACGCTCTGAACGTAAATGCGTTTTTTTTAAAGTCCGATAGGTTTGATGATGGTGTATCTAATAAAACAAGCATTAGCTGCATCCCATCATATTCAAGTACATCTAGTTAGTGGAAAAATGATTATTTTAATTTAAGTCAATAAATATTTCTTAAAAATTTAAAAATAACCGTTTGCATAAATATTTTACATATAAGATTTAGCTTCTAATATTCCACTGCTGGGTTATAACTTCTTTCCTAATATAGAAAATCAGGTATACGAGCTTAATCCACTATGCTGCTCCATTGCGGGTTGGCGGATATATACTGTGAGTACTAAAACCAACAGCTTAACGTGCTCTCCGAGACACTGTGGGGAGACTCACAAGAATAAACAACCAGACCGATAGTAAAGATTTTTATTTCACGCCGAGCGGAAATCGAACCCGCGACCACTTGGTATTAGGTGCCGCCGACACGGCACAAGTACATTAAAATATATATTCAGTATATTTGTAGACACAGTTTGCAGTGTAGTAAAATAGTTATGATGAAATTTACAGTAATGTATGACAAAATCACGAAATTCATTACTGAGGAACGCTAATTAAATAAAATAACTCAATTTTAGACGCTAGCAAATATCAGGCCAAAATTTAACTACATGTAAATTAAAATGTATTATACATGATATACTCAAAATAAGCAAGAAATATCAGAATCAACGACGGGGACTGGTCCTTGTTATTACAATACTATAATCAACGAAAAACGAGAGTAAACCGATCCAAATAATATATGTACCTATACCAGGTGCAAATAAAGTGGGTCGCAGTAGGTATTTACAAAAGTATTATTATTGATTGAAATTTCATTCAAATAACTTCCTACATCGACGAGACAATTTCAAAATATATGTACATAAACTATCGACCGTTTTAAAGATAGACTAAATTTATTGTCGGTCGTAATAAAATTAACCGCGAACAGGTACACGTACATACAAGGTACACGTGGGACGAAAGCAAAATACGCACCTAGATAGATCAGGAGATATAATTTTGACGGGAGGTTGAGCAATCTTAATACACATATTGTTCTGAGTAACGTAACTCGGTTGGCAAATGTCATATTTGTGTCACGAGGCTTCACTATCGGTGATCTTAAGCGGCTGAGTGGGGTGGCTTGGTGACCACGAGCCGTCAGCTGGTCAGTTCTTGTAGTGTTTGTGGTTGCGTGTACGCGTCTCAGCGGTGAATTGGTGATTTTATTGTAAGTAAAATTTACTATCTTTTATTATTATTATTATTATATTAGTAAATATAGAATATTATTATTTTATATACGTAATGTAAACTAATTATTTAAGCGGTTTTTTAACAATAGACGCTTTGCGAGTTATATGCAGCGCGAAATAATTTATGTATTATATATTAAATAATAATTAATGTATTAAATATTCTTATTAATGTTACTACATTTGTAATTTGTATTTATTACCAATTGTTGCATTATTTGACATAATCGCATTAAATTACATATATTAGAGTAAATATCATTCATTTTTTTAACGAACATTTTTTACTTTATTACTAACGACTGAATTTTTTTTTACTAAAATCGGCGTCGATGATTATTATGTATCTAATAAGGCATTTGAGGACAGAAGACAAAATATTAGGCGTAATTATTGATTATTGAAAATAATATGTTATCTACTCAAATATCTATCAAAATAAGGACATGCTTCTTAATCAAAATAAATTAATAATAAAATTTATGTTAATTTTGTACTACTTTGTACATGAAAGTCACGTATGGAAAAATGTTCATCAGCCTGATTTCGAAATTTAGCCATAACCAAATCTAGGCTTCGATTTGAGAGGCCAATTGTGCAGTTTGTTATTTGGAACAGTCTATATTCTCATCCTACGTCCATATAAAAAATAAACAAACAAAATTAGGAAATTATTATTATCATATAATTATTAAAAAAAAAAATTAAGTCTTTAACAACTATTTACAAAAACTAACCTTTTTTGTTATTATATATTATCTATTTCCCTTGAAAATAAAGTCAGTCATGTTACTCAGTGGTTAAGTAGAATTTTCTTGGTATTTTTTTAAATCCCAGGTTTATAAGTTATCTAATATAGAAATGAAAAAAAAGAAAATATTGAATCTATTCATACATAATCTACATATAGTCAGTATATAAGTACTATATAACAAACATATTATAATGCATGTATAATTTATTTTACATGCATTATAATATGTTTGTCATGTATAATTTATTTTACATGCATTATGCATATATTATTATAATATTAAGCAAATAGAAAATGAAATCCACGAATTATCATATATTTAAGAGTATGCAATCCGTATGGGATGCACAAAATCGGCTTAAATATTATTAAAGTTAATGAGCTGAAACGCGGATGAAACTAAAGCTGTAACGAGTCGACATACGTGTTTGTTAATAACTTTTAAACTGCAAAAATATTTTACACGAACGGATTATGAATCGAATTAATTTGACGCTTTTACTTATCAAGCTTTGAGTCAACTCGTTTATTATCTTCCTCTTGAGGGTGACGCGCCGTATCCATCGGAGCGCACACTCAATGCAAGCAGGGTAGGGTAGTAAGCAGGGGGTAACTTTCCTCACTTCTTCTTAATTTCTGTTATCTTTCGTTTATGACTAATCAGCTTCTATGAAACGTACTTCGAACACTGTCCGCGTGGAATTTAACAAAAAACATTATTATTCAGTTTGCAGAGTTATAAAATAAATACATTTCTAAATTAAAAGTGGCCTAAGTTACTCTTTATTACATCAGCTATATGGTAGTGAAAAGAGATTAGCCGGAAAAAACAGACAAACAGACAGACAAAAATTGTAAAAAATGTGATTTTGGTATATATACCCTGTATATGGATTTAGTAAAAAGCGGTTATTTTAATATTACAAACAGACACTCCAATTTTATTTATTTGTATAGATATAGCCTTTCACTTGTATCTGGATAGATTCTAAACAAAAAAGGAGTTTTCGAATCAGTCCAAACATAAAGTGGTCTCAAGGTTAAAAATTTACTTATTTATAAAAAAATACATAAATTATTAGTAATATATAGAAAAAAACAAATAAAATTAAAATACTACAATCTGCATACCAAAAAAAATACTGTCATTTTTCAATACAGTATATTTTTATTTACAGTCAAAGTCAAAGATAACTAAGTGATGTATAAAGAATCCAAATGAAAATACAATATACCATCGCAAAAGTCTTTTATTAGACAATCAAAATATCTAATTAAACCCCTGCCGTAAAACCATGTAAAAAAATTGAAACTTCTCCTATATACTTCTACATATTTTATTGTGCATATTCTTACACATACGTTATATACTTTTTTGTGTTACACTATCCGTTTATTGACATACTCGTAACTATGTAGATCTAAACACCACGCGGAAACAGGCGAGGGTCGTCTGATTTTAGTATGTGAAATTATATAATTTATGATTTACCGATTATGAATAATTATGATATACAAACTATATTATATTTATTATATTTATATTTATTATATTTATTATATTTCCTAATAATTATGGTATTATAGAATCCGTACGTTGTAACGAAGAATCTTGGCCAATGATTATATTATTTACCGCATCCCAAGCGCAAAATTCCATCGGCTTTGTTTTAGAAATCTAGATATAAACTTCTACGCTTACAGCTTAAAAAATAAAACAATTTATACTTTAAACATAAACTTTTGTGTTATTTTATACCTTTAGAAGATGATTTTCTGTTAACGTTGGATATACCTGGCTTTTAACAAAAAAATTTAACATGAATTTTTGTCTCTAACTTTTGTATGAACTTACATTCCCCGTAAGACATAAATATTAAGTGCGAAAAAAAATATATTCGGATTAGACATTGCTTAAGACGTAGTCGTTGTGAGTTCTTGGTCTCTTCTTATCTTGAAAAAAAAAAAAGAAAAACTTTATATCGATGAAATAGAAACTTTAGTCGTATATTATCTTTCTTATAATAACGGATTACAGATAGTACTATATACAATAACCCAAAGAGTGAGACAATTAAACTTAAAATTAAGAACTTCGAATATTAGTGATAGTACTCATTAGGCAACAAGATCCAAGTGAAATTCGTTAAACGCGTGGTTGGAATCTTAGCAATATTTTATCAGCGTATTTGTCAAACAAAGAGAAAATATTATTGAAAATGAACAATGAAACATTAACAACTCATATTGAAAAAATCTTTTGTAATTTAATTAATTGGAAATATTCCTACGCTCATGTGAGGAATGTCTGTGTGAACAGTATCAATAATAGCAGCATAACGACGAAAGTACTTCCTTCAATATAATATAATATGATTTTTGGGATAAGTAATTTTAACTTATACTGTAACATATAAACATATAACAGAGGCGTGTAGTATTTTTATCTAATGTACAAAATTTTATATCTTAATCGGCTTTATGATTCAATGAAAATTATTTTAATTTAAAGATGTTTTTCATAGGATTAATTATCGAAAAAGGAGGTCGTCATATCAAATTTACTTTTTTATGTGTGTTACCTCATATTTTTATTTGGTGTACCGATATTGATGATTCTTTTTTAAAGTGAAAGCTGGTTTTTATCATGAAGTTTAATTTAAATTCGATCAACATCTGACTAGTACTTTTTGAGTTATCTATAATAAATAATGAGTATTTAATTGACTGTTTTATCGACTACCTACGTTATATTACGTGATAATTTGTGAAATTAAATGTGATTGAATGAATGAGTGAATGAAAATTAAATTCGGGTTTTTCCGTTTGCTAGCTAACACAATAATTGTTTGTTTTTTATTTAATTTTACGGACCAATTTGTTTTATTTTCAAAACACACATAGGTATGTTAAAATTATCCACGAATACAGACACATATATAAGTTATTGAATATTTTATACTATAAATTAATAGAAAAGCTGCTGTTGACACATAGTATGTAAATCGTAAGAAGTTTAACCTCCTTATGTTTTTTATTCTTGCATTATAATCTGATTAGTTAATATTTATGTAACATCAATCCAAATCATTTTTGAGAGAAAATTTTTGAGTGACCTTTATGTAAATTAATGGTGTGTATATTAACGCTACATATTTGTAAAAACATGCAGTTTTATATTTATTAGAAAAGACGTATCTCAACACATCCCTTTAAGCGTCTGTATGTATGTGGATGACGTCATCACTTAACGGGTAAAAAAAAATTTTTTTTCGAATACAGACATGCATAAACCTTATTTTTAAACTACCTGGACCATTCAACCATTTTCTGTTATTGATATAAAACAATTGATTTTTTTGAAATTATTTGAGATATTACGTACTTATTTATTGGTTCGTACAAAGTCTTGAATAGTAAAAGATAACGAGCACTGATGATAAACTCCCGAAACACATCGCCCAGGTGTTTTTTCCGTTCTTTTAATTTTCTTTGTATTTTTTTCATTTTCTTCTTCTCGGGTAACTTTTTGTCTACACCTGCTAATAATGGTAGATTCTCTGACGCTCTTTATTTTTTGTAAATATAATTATATAATCTAAATTATTTTGAAACTACTAATCATGGCGCTTGTAAACATATTGTATTCTTTTAGATCTTATTTTTCTAAGCAGGTTGAAGGTCCATAAGTTTTTTACATTCAGGTACATCTCCGCAAGTGGTTCTAGCTTTTTTCCCAAAATATGATATACTCTTGAATGACGAGATTTGCGCTTTTATTAACAGCCAATTTCATTCCAACGAATGTTAAAAAATTTCTGCATAAACTTTAAGGATAGACGGTAACTTTGCGTCAATTTTTGATGGTTTATGATAATGTACATATGTATTAAGAAAGTCCTTTTTATGAATTCTTAATATTTATATAATATTAATACGAATAAACAAGAATTAATAACAAATACCACAGTACATACCGTTACTTCCGCGCAATTTGTATAAACACGATTTGATGCAAGGCTAGTGTGGTTTTTAAGCGACTTCAAAAAAGGAGGAGGTTACTCAATTCGGGTATATTCGGGGATAGCTTCGTCGTTTAAGAACCGGTTTTGGTAATTCTTTTTTTGTTGGAAAGTAGATATTCTAAGTGTGGTGCCATAATAAGGAAATCAAGATCTGATGATGGGATCCCAGAGAAATTAAGAAAAACCCTCGAAATTCCGCATAACTTTTTACTGTGTGTACCGATTTTGATAATTTTTAATTTAAGAATCGAAAGGCGATGTTTATCATGTGGTCACAATTAAATTTCATCAAGATATGATTACAACTTTTATAGTAGTCTTTGATAATGCGTAGTTACTTGACTGTTTATTCGTCTACCTACGTTGTATTACTTGCCGATGTGTTTAGAGCCGGTTTTTTTTTTCGAAACACAATTATTATTTAATTTTTAAAAGCAAATGAACAAATCTAAGATCGTTCGAAACAAAAAACTTTAAAAATAAGGGATACCTAATTATATATTTAATTTTTTGGATAGTTAATATTTTATTATAAATGTATGTTTAGAACTTAATAAGTTGCGTTGTAGTCTACTTCACAACAGTCGAGCTCACTAGAGACAGAATCGTGATCATTATTTCACGACAGGTCTGCTAATTTTCTTGTCATTATTTCTCTTGTCATTATTTCTCAGGCAAAATATTATCAATTTTATTCCTTGATTGCTCATTAGGTGTTTTCAACGACGACATTTGAAACCTCAGGGATAATAACAGCCGCTGTACTTAAAATGTCACAGTTCTATACACTGATTTTATCTTCATGTAAATTATACACGCTTAGTGTTGCAGTATATTTTTTTTAATCATAACTTGATGGCACATTATGTTGGCGAGCAACATCTGCTTGAAATGAACAGACTATTTTAATAATTGTTTCGAGCAAGAGGCGTAAGGCCTTGTGAAAAATATTTGAAATTTTGTGTTATGGCAAAATAACGTTTGCGGGGTCAGCAAGTTAAAATGTATTTTTGCTAAGTGCTATAAAAAATTAGAACTAGTTGTTGCCAGGAAATATGTAAGATGTAGGGCAGTTATCAAGCCAGTGTTGCATCTGGAAACTAACATTTTCCTTAATATTAACCAACTTCCATAGGGTAATTTAAAAGCATTTATCGCCGTAGGGAATAACGCTTAGTTATCGGCTCTTGAATTTCTATAGCTCATGGCGCGCAGATCGGATACACGATAAATCAATGCTATTATTCTGATAAATTGCACGTCGAGACAGGAAGCTAACAACATCGACGGTTAGACGCGACGTTAACCATTAAAATATAAAAAATTACTTTGAAACTATCTGTAAAAAGGGTAAGCGCTTCGACGATTATTATTATTTTTATCGTCGATTTACATCCCAGATTCATTAGCGAAATGACAACCTAATCTAGAATAATAAATAGAATAATAAATTAGTAAAATAATTTTTACTCAAACCTAACATATTTAACGGAAAATAGTAGCGGATAGATAGCATTATTTACTTCCTTATGTAACGCCGCAAAGAAGCTTAATGTAACCGATTTACACGAATTAAGTAATCTTTATCGAAGATGGCTTATCTCAGGTGTGCGGCTGCTCTATCGCATTATATTACGAGAGTACTAGCGCCGTAGCACGGAAGCGTGTTGCGTAAGCTGTTTGAATAATTTCTCTAATGCGATTCGAATTCGCATCTCGCATTCTATGATAGTTCTGAGTATTACCGATTGACATTATTTTCTAATCCGTGTTTTCACCTGCTAGCCGCTGTATAAGTTATACGATACTCAATAGCGTGTCACTTGTTGCTTTTTGTTGGAATGATTTAGTATTCTAAGCCATTGCTTGTCTGTCTGAACTGTTTAATTTACGAAGTTTTGAAGGAGTATTGACTACATATAACAACTTACTTTGCAAGTCCTTTCCATTCATTTGCACGAACTAAAGAAGTTTTTACAACTTTTATCGTTGTAATAAAAGGTTTGTAATATTCACACGCATATCATTTTAATAAAAATGTGTTATTAATCTATATATATATATATATATATATATATATATATATATATATATGAATAAAATTGAAGTGGTGTCAGTCTGTGATTAGCCACCCTCCTATTAGAAGCAAGCTGGGACTGAAAACTCAAGTTAAAAGATGCAAACAACCAAATAGGTATATCAAGTCACAATAGTATCAAGACAGTAATTTTTAAGTTTATTTTTTAAATTAATTGGTGTAATACTCTCAATCAATTTTGATGGTAGGTCATTTATTAGTAGTCTAGGCACCCAATAAGCAGTTGTTCACTCACCATATGTGTTGTGTATGCGCCTAGTAGTCCATAACCGGTTTTTTGCGATAGCACGGGTGTAAGTAGGGTGTTTAATATGTTGCCAGAATTTTTAATTTAAATAATTTTCCTTCAACATTATATACTTAAATTAAATGTTAACTGCTAAGATATTACAATGTTTAAAAAATTTTAGGTCATTATCAGAGTGTTTATGTCTATCCGTAAAGTTTAAAATGGCTTTAATTATTTTTATTTGATGTTTTAAGATTCTTTCAGTGTACGTTTTATAAGTCCGTCCGTAGTTACTTAGACCGTATCTAATGTGAGATCCAGCAATTGCGTTATCCATTAAAATTTTGATTTTATTTATTTGATAGAGGAGGTTGTGGAGCAACATACAGGCTACTTTTTTTTCCGGAAAAACCGTGTTTACCGCCCCCGACTACCGCCTAGATAGATATGAAATAACCAAACGTTTTCTATTAAATAGGACAATTTTTGCGAGCGGAACCGTTTATGTGTTTGTGTAAACGCTCTAATCTCAGAAACTACTGGTTCGAATTAAAAAAATATTTTGGTGTTGGAAAACCTTTATATATATATAAAATTAAGTGTTGTCTGTATGTCCTTTATAGAATCGTAAACTTTGCATTTTGATCATGTCATGATTTTCAGCCAAGTGTTGTGTATAAGCCCACAAAGGATTCTGAGATGGTACGACAAAAAAAAAGCGTAACAACGCGCGCAGGGTACAGCTAGCAAAATACATAAATAGTAAAAGCAAATTAAAATATTACATTCTGCACACCAAAAATATTTACTCTGTTTTTTCCAGACTTTTCAGCTATTTTTTTTATTATTTACATGTTAATTAAAATTTTGATTTGAAATGTTTGTCTACATCTCTCTCTGTCTCTAGAACAGATCAAATAAGATAAAGTAGGTGACATGGCAACATATACTTTTTATTCGACAATTCGCACGGGGTCAGGATCTTGCAGTTAAAAGAATAACGAGTAAAGGTCGCGGGTACAGCTGGTTTTAAAATATAATCGAAAATAAGCTAATTAACAAAAAAAATAAAATAAAAAAAAAAAAAAAAAAACAAAATTCATTAGTAAATAAATAACATTAATTAGTTATAATTAATCCAAAAATAGAATAAATCTAATTGTGTTCAATTTTATAAGCGTAGGTGTACCTACTTAGAAAACCATTTAATTATGTTAAAACATTGCAAATTAAAAAAAATATAGTCAGATTTTAGAAAAAAATTAAACAGATTAAAAAAGCGTAATGATATCAAAAGCTAATTTAAAACATAGTTAATCATATTCCTACAAATGCGTAAATATTTTCCTTGAATTCTAGAAAAATCTTAAGAGTCGGTGGTATAGACAGACATACAAGGAAATATTGTGTAGCGACGGTATAAAAGTTTTTTGTAAAGTTTACTATAAAAATGAAAATTTTAACGAAGACAATAAATTTGTGGTTGTCTTATGTCTATTTAAATTTGTGAATGGTACTTACTTTTGATTTATGCCATATGTCATAAAATAAAAGTAAATAAACCAATGGATCTGGTAACATTTTGATAGATCTCGTAATTTGGTAGATTTAATAGAGGCGACATGAAATATATGCTTTTAAAAATTTTGCTCTCCACTCCATCGAGAAAGAGGACAAAACGTGAAAGGTTCATTTTATCAAAAAGTAATTTGATCTGAGAGTTCATTTTAAAGGTAAAAGCCGTGTGAACGCTTCGTTTAAAAATGACAAACTAATTTTTAATATGACGTATTATTCAGAAATGAATTCTATATTTGACATAATTATGTAGATTTATTCGTTGATTTAATGTTTTTCAGTTGTGCCGACATATCTACATTAATTTTCCATACAAATGCTTCGTGACTTTTTTTTTTGTTTTTGTTATCGGAGCCAACAAATAAATCATGTTAAATAGGAAACTATTGCTTCCTTGTTTATTATTTAGTGTCAAAGAAAATCGCATAAAATTCAGTAAAAAAATCGAACTACTAAAATGATCATGAATAATTCACCAGCGAAATCTAATAGATGCATAGTGAATTGTAATGCAATTTTATAAAGCATTTTTATGATTTTCTAATTATATTTGACCACCTCTCGAACTTTCGGCCAAACTTTTTTCAATATTTCCATTTCGATATCCGCTGTCCAAAAAGTTTATACACTCAAGAAATTGACATTAAAATGGAAATGTGAATAAATAA
This sequence comes from Melitaea cinxia, assembly GCF_905220565.1. NCBI lineage: Eukaryota > Metazoa > Arthropoda > Insecta > Lepidoptera > Nymphalidae > Melitaea > Melitaea cinxia. The sequence continues at coordinate 6,412,987 of NC_059424.1, forward strand.
AACTGAGAATCATTTCTTGTTTTATTTTAATTTTCAAATCACTAATTATTATGATATTTTATTTCATTAAAACATTTTAGGCTTCCGTATAACTGCGGTAGTGGCTAAAGTTACGGTACAAACTGTACTACTCTTAATTTGTGTACTCTTAGTACGTGAAGTGGTACAGGTGTAAGTCCAGGGGGATTTTATTTATTTATTTATTTAACAACTTATTGCACATTTATTAATTACATAAGGAAAATAACAATAATTTAACGTAAAAAAGTGCAAAGGATTTCTTACTTGTTAATTGAAATACAGGAATTTTAAAGACGAATTCGTGTATAAATGACTAAATTGATTTTTTCCTTTGGTATATATTTGAACATTTTGAGTAACAAATACTTGAATTTTACAGAAGTTACTTATATAGTGGATTCCCCATTTTTTTTTGTTATATATATCGCCATCTTTTTAAATTTTCTTTTACATAAACCTTGTTTCGAACACAAAGCTATATTTAATTAATATGAATTATCAAATTTGGTGCAGTCGTTCGGAAGTTATGCTCGTACATACATTACGCCGATTAATTTTTATTTATACATTTTACATGGGAACAAATTGAAAATGCACGTATGGCATTGAAAACTGTAACCAAACAAACGTGGTCTCTTGTATTTGCAAACGATTCGATGGCGCACTTATGAATACAAACATAGATATGCAATAACAGAGGTACTCGTATACAGATTTAAGCCACAATATCTCTATAATCTGAGTCCCGAGCTATTTCCCACAGCTTCGAAGCTGTCCATTTCAGAATTGACTGTGTTTATGTTAAAGTGAAATGTTAGAATTTTTCAAAGGAAACTTACTCGATAGAAATGCTCTTGTTTATGATAGAGTTATGTCAAACAGAAACGATACTCGACCACACAAAGAAAGTCATTATAAATCGAAAGGGAGTTTGATTGTGTAATTATTCTTTTTTTGGTTCATAAAAATAAAGTACATAATTATGTTGCAATGAATCGGTGCATTTCTCGAATAACACTCAATGTCGGTTATCCACGCAGGCAGTGAAGCGAGGCACTGCACAGACGAACGCGGATGTGTGAACACGTAACACTACTTTTCCCTCCACGCCCGTTCGACTGTACCGTATCAAGAATCACGCTTTTATCTCGTTTATTTCTATTTTCATACATTTTAATCGCCCTACACTTGAAAATGTCGTGTCTATTATGCAAAGTATGTTATTAACTTAATGTACGCAAATTGACGCGTTGAAACGTAACATTGAACGCAGTTCATCATGAATATAAGAAATGAACAAATATAATGTAACTAAGGGATTTGAATAATATTTAGAAAAATAAATAACAAGGAAAATTACACAAATTTATGATTCCACAAACAAACGCCGGTAAACGGCAGCGCTCTATCTCTGTAACACAAATAATCGCGGTTATCGATAGCAACTGTAACAGTAGACTGGTAAACACGGACGCGCAGCAATGTACACAAAGAGCCACTAAAGACTTGCCATTGGTTGGTTCTACTGACACGAGAGCTTTATAACAGAAACTGCGAAACGCGAAACTTCATTCCAAACCACTTGCAAAGCTAAAATATTCACATTTCTTTATAAAAATATTATATTCAGAAAATAAAGTGAAAAAAAAAACAACTCTTTCTCTTCGATTGACAAATCTGATTGCTACTACATCATATCGAAATTTCAGTAGAAAACGGTTTAAATCTGTAATATGCGTGATCGCGATTATTTCTACTTGTGATCGTTTCCCATACGAACCGGCAATATCAGTTTCTATCCGTCAAGAAAACGTTTTCGTTAATTTATTCAACAAATTGTTTATTGACGATATATCCTATTGGTTTATATGTTTGTGAATTTGAAAAAACGATAATTTTGATCGAATCAAGTCGTCAGGTACAACTTAGGATTTTTAGAAGTCACATAAGTAACATAGTCACATAACTGAGGTAGGACACAGGAGGAAATATTCTGCTCAGAATGTAGAACATGCCCGACTGGGAAAGTACCTTGAACTTCCAGAAGATCACAGCAATCAAACAATACTGTTTTCAAGCAGTGTTGTGTATTCTTGTAGTGAGTAAGGTGACCACCGGAGCCACCAGAGCTCCCAGGGAGGATCGGGGGGGGGGGGGGGGGTTGGATGCCGGTTCTGTAATGCGCTTGCAATGCTTCTGGTGTCGCAGGCGTCTATAAGCTACGTTAATCACGTACCACCAGCGGAGCCGTACGCGTGTTTGTCGACCTAGTTATATAAAAACAATAAGACAATGAGATGTGACTTAATAACCTTTACCATCGTTCCATTATAAATTTTGAATTTTAGTTCCAAATACTAAATTCCGTATTTATAATTAACATATTCTACTTATATGAAAAACATTAATGATACCAGTAAAACAATAATTATTATAGGTAAGACGATGTTGTTTTCCATATTTATTCTTACTAGTGGTTGCCCAGAGGTCAAAATTCGACTATAATTAAAAATTTAATTTAAAGAAAACCAAAAAGGATTGAAAATAAAGAAGCTTTTTTTAAACTTTTGAATTTGACTACAGACGACAATCAACAAAAGGGAATATGTGTGTGTGTGTGTGTATCAAATACATGGTAGCGTGTGTAATGTTTTTTTATTAATTTAATATATTTTTATGCATAATACTCGTATTTAAAAAAATATCAGAATTCTGCACTCCTTCTCTATATAAACTATAAGTGTACGAAATTTCATACTCCTCCGCCCGCGCAATTTTCGTATAAAGGGGTACAAAGTTTTTGCTTCACGTATTAATATGTAGGATATGTCTTACTACCGATAACTAAAGTTTCAAACATAATTAATCAATTTATTTTATATTGTTTCAGACAATGCGGATAATACTAATATTAGCGCTGTTAGTGGCGGCGACAGCAGGCGAGGCTGACTGGCAGCCGATTATACCGGATACACCATTGGTGTATGCCACATTCTCAAAATCTCCCGAAAAAATATTAGATGCCAGGTATAGTATATTAGTTTCATCAAATAAAATGCATTTGGATACTCCGAAAAAAGGTAGTGAAAAAAAGAATTGTGTAATAAAAGAAATCATATTGGAATACGTTTATCGTATGGAATGCAACTGAATGTAATTAAAAAATTGTCAGAAGAAAAGCAACTTCATTTACATTAGCAATCCAATTGATGTACGAAACGTTGTTAGTAAAATTAAAACTCAAACACAGTGGGAAGCAATATATCTACTTTCAAATTAATTTATTTTGACAGCTGAATAAATTGGATTGGATGACAAAGCCATTACAATAAGAGAGGGGTAAGCCCATCAACAATGCCAAAGGGTATTTTAGCTAATTATAACCTATTGGTTTCGATGGGCAACGTGTAGGGAGCAAAGCACGTATTGTGTATTGTATTATACTGCATGTCTCTTTCATGTCCTATCTTTAATCTTACAACGGGAAACAATAAATGATAAAATAACTTGAACTGTCAAACATTTTTTTTTTTAATTATTTAATTTGTTACAATTTTATGTCTTTTATTTTATTTTAGTTCCCACTTAAAGATAGTCAATCGAAGACCAATACAATCAAGGCCACCTTCCTTCACATCCAACAAGCTATCTAATTTATTCAACTCAGCCCCGTCCGAAGGGTCTGACTCCTGCAGTGTATACAAAGTGTCTATGAACCAAGAGCTGTTCTACCAGTATGTTGATTACGAAACCTCGCTACCAGATCTTAAGGAATTTACACTTTGTATGTGGACCAAGTTCCATAACCATTCTGATGATCATCCGCTATTTTCATATGCCGGTTAGTACAAAATAATATAATTAGCAATTATTGCTTATTTTATAGATTTACTTAGCGATTCTAAATTAATAAATTGTTGTTGGCAATATATACAATAAGTACGTGTTACATATTTACACGCACATACACTATAGAATACAAGCAAACGAGCTCTGTTCCAGCGAAAATAGAGAAAACTAATTTCACCAGATATGAGACCAAGCTAGATTAATTTTTCAGTACAGTAAGCCTACTGACCTTTCATGGACTCGTAGATTCTCTTTAGACTTATTGTAGCTTATGCATATTTACAATGAGACGACTAAATAGCTATTTATAATTAAATATCTTATAACACAAAATTACATCTCTGTAATCTTGTCAAAATTCTTGAACCTGCACCGTAAAACCTTTCTAGATCGTTCCTTTATAATGAAAAAATAATTGTCAGTATAAAAATCGCGAGAGATAAACTTTTGAAACTATGTGACAATAGTTATTATGTATATTGCATAAAATGATTTAAACAGGATATCAATTTCGGTACTAAATCAATTTCATCAATTAATTTTAGTGTTGAAATTTACCACACCGTTGTAATACCTACCTACTCGTAAATTCTCAGTGCATATACATATTAAGTAACTTCGTCACGGAATCAGTACTGGTTTTAAAGGTTTGATCTGGTTTCAAAATATTTAATGACGCCACCATAAAACGTAAGAAGTTATATTTCATTTTGAACATGTTTATATAATTTTTGTAAACATTAGACTTCGTATAATTCTTGACTATAAATATTTAATGGAACAAGGTAAATTGGTAATAGTAAACTCTATTTATTATATATTATTTAGTCGCTAAATTATTAACCAAAATAGTCAAAAAGAATATGTGTCATTAAAAGCACAATAAAAGATAAGTAATTGTTAGTAACTACTTTTGAACGTTTAGTCGCCTTGAATGTGAATCAAATAAGACACTTTTCTTTGTATAAGTATTGAGCTAAGTGAAAATTACGTATATAAGACGAATCTTGGACAGATCAGCAATTAGAACATCACACTCAAAACAACATATATATAGCATTAACATTAAAATTATAGTCACAGTGATTTTCTGGAGTGAAACTTAATCGAACTGACTTTGATAAAAAAATTTAAAGCAAATGCGAGAAAACAGAAAATAAATTAACAATTATGAATTATTTCCTAATGAAAAATGTATTGACACATTAATCGGAAAAGTAGCGAGCTCATGTTTAATTTTATGGTATTTTTCGTATAAACATGTTATATCTATTATTTGTAAGACGTTAATGGGCCTAAAATATCTTAAATATTTATAAAATATTGGTTTTTGTTTTTTAATTGAAATAAAACTGGTAATCGCGGGTTTTGTTTGAATAGTGAATAGTTTGTTTAACATAATATATTATTTAGTTATCAACTACTCATAATATTTAGTGGTTCGAAATGCCTGTCTCCTTTATCCGTTTGATAAATTTACCCTACTTATCGACACGCATTACAAAATACAATGTGGCAGTTTAAGGAAGGTTGCATAAGCGAAGCGAGTCGTGACCGGACTTTTGGTACACTGCGAGTCATATCAAAAGATTTTCCATTTACCCCGAACAACATGTTGTAGCTAAATAGCGGAGAATTTTTTCTAGTCACATAAAAACTACTCGAATTATTTTGTATTTCTCATGTATTTGTTATTTTTCTAATATTTTAAGCAGTGTCACACATCTTAAGCAGATGTTAATTTTAATCTATGTAGTTTTGTTTTTAGTAACGTATATATATATTCTTTATTGCACTTAAATTTTTTGTACAGATATTAATATACAAATTTGGTTAGCAACGGTGGACTTATCTCTAAAAGAGATCTCTTCCAGCCAACCTGTGATAGTGAGAACTAATGTTATATACAGATTCTTAAAAATAAAAAGCTAATTAAATAATATTCATAACAGCATACAATATATGTATATATATTATTTATATATACGCTACATTTACATACTATATACATATACACACTACTACTTATAAAGATCATACACATAAATATTACATATATATCTACATAAAATACACATATAATATACATATTATACAATACACAATAAAAGTAAACATTAATGAAAAGATATTTATGGATTCATTTGAGCGAGGAAGTGTTGTTTTAGCTTCTTTTTGAAGGTATAGATAGAAGGACTAAGCTAGATATATTTAGGAAGTTTGTTCCAGAGCGATGCACCATATACCGAAAAAGAATGCAAGCGGAATTTTGTGTTGCTTTTCGGTATGTCGAGCATTGTAGTGATGCAAGACCGCCTAGAACGTGTGGGAGAAGGGAGAATTTGGAAACGAACGTAAAATTATCAAACGAAAATTTAAAATATATCATTCATCACATTTATATTTACTAATTCTCTTATAACATATTTCGCAGATTTTATTTAAATTCATCTAACAGATAAAAATGAAAATAGTATAAACAAAAAAGTAAAAAGCAAACTTATGATAAGTGGAAGTTAATTGATATCGATCACTCTTTTTCAGCCTTGCAAGGCTCAAGTAAAAGTTGCAAACTTGCAATTGAAGCATTTTTTAAAATAAATATTTTTAAACAATTCTGTACTAACTATATTCTACTCCTGATTCTGAATTTTCTTTTTTTATTTTACTGTAATCAGAAGTAAATTATTATTATGACCTAATTTCATTTAAGATCAATATAGTACATTATTTTATTAAATATCTCTTAAGATTCAGTTAAGCATAAAATTATTATCATCATATAATTATATTAATACGCTAAGGTTTAAGATGTTTGGCTCCCTTTTTAGAAAAAGTCTCTCAATTATTCGGTCGGTAAATTTTTTACTTATTGAGTACGAATTATTCGCACGGGTATTACTAGTTTTATTAATAAGGATAATAAAGCACGATCAACTTTATATATTTCAAAACACCTCTTTTTGACATAAGAATATATAACTATACAAATAAATAAAATTGGAGTGTCTGTTTTTAATATTAAAACAACAATAATAATAATAATAAGCATAGCAACGTACGCAGAGGGTATAGCTAGTAATATATATGTTAAGATTTTGTCATGTTTATTGTAACTATGTTATTATCGAAAAGTAATTAAAGATATGAAAATCGATTCTTTTTATTAAGTATATAACAAAACACATAACAAGTTAAGGCTATTTACTTAAAGGCAATCACATCGGATTTATTCTATTCGACAAATAGGCGAGACATATAGATCGTTAAAGTAACGTAATTACAGGATCCCCGTAATAATTTTTCCGTTCATTATATCCATTTCGGTTACTAAGTCAACGTGTCTTATTTGGGATAGTCGTATTCGAATTCAACTTCCGTCGTGTTGTATTATATTGTTGTCGTATGCTCCATACTTTAGTGAGATTTATTCTAAATCTATTTATATTCCGACATAACTTTTAATTGATGGAGTCGGTGCAAAACATAACTCATATTCAAACATCTACAGTTAAAGGCTGCAAATATACTATACTCTAATTAAGAAATAGGATACCACCTCGCTCCTCCATTGTTAGTTGGTTTATATTCGAGTTTGATTTTTGGGGTGAGTAAGGTGACCTGAGCTCCTGGGGAAGTATTGGGGGTTCAGCAACGCGTTTGCGATGCTACCGGTGTTGCAGGCGTCTATTAGCTACGGTAATCGCTTACTATCAGGTCAGCTGTGTGCTGGTTTGTCAACCTAGTGGTATAAAAAAGTGTGCCAAATTTCATGATTGTAGATTAAAAAGTTTACACGAGTTGTTAAGTGTTCAAAAGTAGCTCAAAATGGTTCGTGTACACACGCACATGACAAGCCGACACGCGTCTCGATTTTGTTTTAGATTAGGTATACTTATTTCTTTTTAATAATGTTTTCCTCTTTTATTTCATATAAGTCGAGGACAGTCCAAAGGAAATTTCCTCGTGGATTTCAAATACCAAAGAGGCGAGTTACTTCAGCATGGCGGTGCATGGACAAACTTTCTTCAGACTCAACTATCCTTTGAAGCTTAATACGTAAGATCACTTCTATTATCATAATATCAGTTTGCGTTATTTGTCTCTGAGCTATTTAAGGGTACGTACAAAGTAGTAATTATATTAAAAATACTTTAGTGTACCAACTATTTTATATATTTAAGAGCGAAATCATATTTATAGCTCTGATTTATTTATAAAATTTATATTAAATACAAATGTACTTGTTAATTCAATTGTTTGAAGTACAGCATTCGTAAATACCATAAATATAAAAAGACTGATAAAATATAAATCAATATACTTTCAAAACAGCAAAACTAAATAAAATAAAAACACAAATTTTACAATATAATTTAAAAATTTAACATAAAGTTTGTACCTAACAACAAAACTTACAAAACATAGAAATAAAAAAAAAAAAACTATAGTCAGAAGTTAAACGCTTTGACACGAACTTTTTCGAACAATTCACCATAATTGGAAACAAAAGTAAACAGAACCAACGATTCACAATTTCGTCCGAGTGTATTCAAACAAATGTTGCGTAGATTTTTATGTTATGAAATCACGAACTGTGTAGTAACACACGTAACTGTTATTCAAGAGCCGCTAATTTTCAATGTGTTTTGTTATGCAGAATGTTAAAGATTAATAGTTACAGTTCCACTAACAGTTTTTGTTTTTTAATATGTAAATAATTAGTACTATCTTCAATTTTACTTTAACAAAATCATGAATTTCGCTTACATAATCGCGATCGGTTATTTCCTCAAGTGTCACATACTTGTTACATTTTAACAACGGCGGAACTGACATTTGAGTGAAAGTAATGAACACTAAGTAGTAGTTACATTGGCACATTTTTTTTATTTGATTATTCATTTGGAACGTGAGAATTAATTTATAAAATATAATTTCCAAAAAAACAAATAAGTATATGCATGAGTAGTTTGGCTGACCAACATAATATAGCAGAATAAATTAAAAAAAAAATTACGATATAAAATAATACATATACAAGTAGCTCGTGTATATAAAGATTATATACGAGTTTAAGAAACCGTCACAATTCGGATGAAGAAAAAAAAACGTGGAACCGACGGTGCATACGGGCACATGTTATATTGACCAAAGGTAAAACAAGACCATATATAGGTGCATATAAATATGACGTTGTTTGAAAACTCTTGTAAAGTTAGTGCTCACTGCCAATGTAAGGTTGAGATACTAGGACAATATTACGTCGATTTTTGATCAGACAAAATTGTAATGTTGATTAAGATAACGCTTTATATATTCTATTAAAAATAAATCAGGGCCATGTAAACAATAATTTTATGTTACAGATATGGACTTTTTAATCGAAACAGCGATTACTAGTCCAATGACTTTATTAAATTTCAGCAAAGATATTGACAAGCCCAAAGTTACAAAATATTTTTAACACTATGTTTTATACTATGTTTTAGTTGGTACCACTCATGCCAATCATGGAATGGAAAAACAGGAGAATGGCAAGTTTGGGTACAAGGTGAAAGAGTCGGCAGAGGTTTCCACAATAGGGTAAATTTCTAATAACAATAATAAAATAAATATGATATCTTGAACAGATTTGAAAAATATTGCAAGTTTGTATTAGTATGTCTTTAATTTGATAAGGAGCGGTTGCCTTGTACAGTTTTAGCGAGCATCGTGTCACACACGTCGTAATTAGTTGAAGTAGGTTAACTTTGAGTTGCAGCAGCGTTCTGGCGTCGCTAGCATTAGTTCATTAATTACTAGTCGAGATATGAAAATTATGAATAAATTTCAGTCATTTGCACTTATTATCACGCATATCCTTTTCTTAATTATAATCATTTTTTTACAGCTTGTTGGACACATTATTAAAGGTGGAGGTACTGCTATAAGCGGCCAAGAACAATCACTTCTATATAAAAAAGATGAAGCGCAACCATCAATAAGTATGCGTTATCGCGTTTTATATTATTGTTTTTAAGTCTATTTAAAACATTTAAAGCATCTTATAACTTATATCTTATATTTTTGCAATAAGCATGAAGATATATAAGATTTATATAATTTTTCAGAACAATCAGGCCTAATTGGTGAAATTACGATGCTTCAATTATATCACGTCGCTTTGACTGCTGGTAAAGCTCATAAAGATCACAAGCATCATCACGTACATCATTTTAAACATGACGGAACCCCCTTCGAAGCATCCACTGAAGCTGTTACAGAACCACCACCACCTCAAGCGACTCCTTTGGGCAATGGAAACTTTTTAATCGGAGGTCAATTACAAAGACCGGCTAACCTCAACTTGGCTCGTCCTTCGCAACAAATGATACCTGTACAACTTCCTAATGGTCTTCAACTGCAACAAGAATTTGCTAATGGACAACTAGGAAACCGAATTGTCTCAGAACAGTTCCTTAATAGCATTCAACCCATTGCAAGCAATCAACTTACAGCTAATGCTCAGGTTCCACAGATACCACTAGTTGGTTTATCGGTTACTCCTGTTGAACAAACTCAACGTTACTCCTCGAGACCTTTAGGGCCTAACAAGGGTGCAACTGTTGTTTTGTCTGGGTCACTGATTAATCCCGCAAACGTACAATATATTGACGATACGGCCAATTCTCATAACTTGTTCAAACGTAATTCTCAAAAAAGAGACAAAAGAGACAATCCTGAAAAGGAATTGGTAGAAGAAATTACTTCAGGTAAATAAAAATAGTTAACTTTTAAATTTATTTACTTGCAGCGCATACTAAGGCCTAGCTTCATATGAAATACTGTCGAACATAGAACATTAAATATACATTTTAATATTCAAATCAAAAATTTATATAATGACAATGGTTGAACAGATTACCCGTTTATATTACGTGTAACTTATACTATTATTTTTTGTAACAGGTAAAAAGGATAAGCGAGGCCTTGTAGCTTTATCGGATGGATCTATTGTCGATGAAGCTTTGCTCGGTCCTAACACTCTCGAAGACAAAGAAGAGGAGTTAATGTTCCAACAGTCATTACTTAGTGGCTTAGCTGGCGTCGTTGGTAATATACCAGTGCAGAACTTACAAAAGAAAAATGTAAGTTGTGTGTTATATATTTAAAACATTATCAATTCCAAGTATCTATATACTTTGGATATATTGTTAATATTTCGCCATAATAACACATTAAATATTTACGTTATGTGAATTTATATTTCAATTTCATATAATTTCACTTTACAGGTGGATGAGCGAGAGCCTGCTGAAGCAGAAGTAAAAGCTGTGATGCAAGTTTGCAGTGGATGTGCACCTGAACCATTTAAAAAAGCCCTCATTCTCTCTTGGAGATCAACCCCTAAAAAACTTTATAGTGGAGCACATTACTACAAAGGGTTACCTATCTGTCGCGCTTTCTAATCCTATGTCGCAGCATGAGTTTGAATTGTGATGTGGTAAAAAAAAATTCACAGAGGATAACACGGTACAAAATTGCCCGATTAATGTAAAAGTCTTCTAAATATGAATTTAAGCCAGTTTCTTATCAAAAACTCTTACAGTACATTCTCTAATAAATTAGCTTTTACGTTTTATATTAAATTTTAGCCATATTCTAACCAAATTAAATTAGCTTGGAATTTAATTATAGGAATCAAAAAGTAGCTGTTTTCATTTTGTGCTTCATTTTATCTTATTATCTACGGTTAATAATATAATTTAAAAAATATTAAAATTTTCAAAATGTCCAGATGATTGTTTTAAAATCATATTATTATATCAGATGTGAAATAATTTTGCATGAACTTGAACTTGCCATCGCAATTTATTTATTGTAGTCGTAAGATAGCCTTGATAACTTACATTTGTAATTTGTTTAATACTAGCGATAAGATTTTTACCAACTTGTTACCATTTTTAAAATATATTTTAAAAATATAATGTTCATTTTAATGTAACCCTTTTAAGATTACTTTAAAGATTACTTTTTTTATTTATTATATCAAACGAAGAACTGAACTTTAATAAGAAATTTACGAAACCGGGGAAAAATATTCTTTTTTGAAGGCTTCCGTTGCGTGCGCTACATAAACGGTTAAAGTTATCTAAAAATTATGTAGGATGAAAATAATCACCATTAATAATTGTAATTAAAACCGCGACAACATGTCTCATCACTCCAGCCTATCGCAGTTCACTGCTACATATAGGCCTCCACAAGTTCTCGCTGGAGGGATCATGTGGCCTGCAGATCCGACACCCTCCAATTAAAGTGGTTGAAGGCTCCCGTATAAATTTTGGTCGGTATTGCACCCCTAAGTGCTGAAGCCGACATACGGTCTAGGAATGCCTACCCAGGCATTCTGGATATCACCCGTAAATGGGTTCCCCTGCGATAACAAAAAAAAAGGCCTCCACAAGTTCGATCGGCTTTTTAAGTTCCAAGGAGGTAGTGGAACTACGTTATCACTTAGTCGCCTCTTACGACACCCACTCGAAGAGAGGGGTTGGCTATATTCTGTACTGGCGTAACCACACATGTCTATCCATAGCTACATGTCTATCTTTTAAGATTAACTCATTTTTGCCTTTTTTATGGTAATCAAGGTTGTTCTAGTGTTTTTTTAGAACAACATTGTCATTGACGGCATTATTTGATTTCAGTGAATATCTTTGAAGATACTACAGTATTAAACCTCCGTAAAGAATCAATTATCACGAAAAAGTTACTTAAACTTAAAGGTACTTACGAATGAAAAATAATTCACCAAAAATTTGAATAAATTTATGAAGATAAACTTATGAATTTAGGAGATAATGTAAAATCGAAGGAAAAGACGCAGCAACGCGCTATGTGGCAATGGCAATGCAAGTCGCCCTATTTGCATGGTAATGGATTTAAAGCATTTTAGTACGTTTGTTCCTCAAATTAACCCGAATGAGACTGCCAGACACAGATCGTATAGTTACAAGAATTTTTTTTTTTTTATATCACTAGGTCGGCAAACAAGCGTACAGCTCACCTGGTGGTAAGCGATTACCGTAGCTTATAGACGCCTGCAACACCAGAAGCATCGCAAGCGCGTTGCCGACCCAATCCCCAATCCCTCCCAGGAGCTATATTAAATGAAATCTTCAAGATACGATCAGTGTACTCAAGTCAAGCAGTACAAACAAATAACAAGAGATCTAAGTAAATGGAGAATATCGGTACTATCCCGATATAAAGTGCTTAGCAAATATAACTTACCTTGTTACGCTTCAATACCTTTTGTTACAATTTACTAAAAGAAAATTTTCGAACTGATCTGGTGCGTTATTTTTTGTATACAACTTTTTCATAATATATTTATTTATTAAGGCCAAAAAACAATAGTCCGATAGATAAAAATAAACAAACATTTAATGAAACAACTTTTTTCGGATTTTATCGCGGTTTATTATTAACTTTTGATTCCCGACGTTTCGGATACTTTACAGCAACCATGGTCACCCGTCCTCCCGTCCGTCCGGAGTCCTCCCGTGACCATGGTTGCTGTAAAGTATCCGAAACGTCGGGAATCAAAAGTTAATAATAAACCGCGATAAAATCTGAAAAAAGTTGTTTCATTAAATGAGTAAAATTCGCGTAAACATTAGAAAACAATATATAAACAAACATTGTAAGTTAAACATATGTGTTATTGTTGAATCAACACCATTATCCTCAGATCACTCTCAATCTAAATGTAACACAGTAGTTGCAGCACAAAAGTATCAGATGAGAAGTAATTTTTAACTGAGGTAGGGCACAGCAGGAATATTCTGCTCAAAATCTGGAGCAGCCCGAGTGGGGTAGTACCTCGACCTTACAGAAGAATAAAATAAATATTTGAATAATAACAAAGAGCAAAGGCAAGCAAGGAAGATCAAGCAATTTTAAGTCTATTTTGGTTTATCCAGAAGAAACAATAAAAACTACAGGAACTAACTTTTTACAATTTGACAATTTGTCAGTCAGTCAGTCAGTTCAGCCTATTGCAGTCCACTGCTGGACATAGGCCTCCCCAAGTTCAATTGTATTGACAATTTGTACCGCTAAAAAATTTCTAATAGGTATAATTTATAGCGTTTAGCTCGCCTACAGTAAAGACTCAAAAAATATAAATTAATAAATTACATAGGGATGAGATAAAATTGATCAAGGTATAAATTGTGTACAGAATTTATTATTCATTATACGGTCACGTCAATTGCTAATTTTAATTAAAACAAACTCTTTCTGAAGTTACTTTCAGAGTTAGCTTAATTGCAAGGGTCTCTACGATCTCTACAACATTTATGTACAATATAACATTGACTTACATTCATTCATACTTTAACTGAATCACTATTGAGAAGTGCAATTCTATAAAAGTTTTCAACTTTCAACTATGTGACTAGACAGAATGCATATTAATTCTAGGGACATTTGAATGCGCACTAAATGAAAATTGTTGAGTTGTAAAAGTATAGTCAAAGAAGATAAAAAAATTAAAGGTTAAACTTTCAGTTGCATAACTCACACGCGTTTGCAAATAAGTACATATTGCATATATTACATCTACTTAGATATATATGTATCCGTCTGGTTAACACAACTGATGGCATTCTGATTATTATAGCGACTAAAAGATTTCACAATCGCAAAATAGATTCGAGTTATTAGTTTATTTTTGATAGTTTATATGAAAATTTAAACTAACGCATAATGTTGTTAAGCTTGAGTAGTTCATCACAATACATCTATAAACGTGTCGCGTGTTAAGAAACACTATATCTCATATAAATATCGTGCGTTTGCTATAACGATCGACGTTAACGACGTTATGGGTCATATAAATTTAAATAGAAACCATTTGGACCCTAGTTTCAGAATTAGTTCGATTTAACTCTGAAGTTAAGGTAAGAAAAATAGCAAAGCATCAGTTATAATTATTAACATTTCTCAAACATACGAGTTTTCTAACAAACGGTATTATTTTTTATTATTTTTTTTTTTAGGTTAAAGATGACAAAGAGTACAAAATTATATGTAAAAGTTTTAAGTTCTTTGATAGACATAATTTTATAACAAGTCAAGTCAAGGAATTAGTATTTGAGACTAAAATCGATGCGAAACGTTGAAAATTTCATTAGAAAGCTAAAAAGAACTACCTACTTACAAAAGGGTTAAAAATCCTTGACACCAAATCGATTGTAATACTTTTTAAACGACTTCTAAAAAAAGAGGAGGGTCTCAATTCGATTGTATTTTTTATGTACATATGTTAACTCAGAACTTTTGACTGGGTGGACCGATTTCGATATTTTTTTTTTTTATCAAAAGGTGTTACGTGTCATGAGATTCAATTTAAATTTATTTAATTGAGATCTGACAATTGTACTTTTTGAGTTATATCTAATCGTTGACCTACGTTGTATTATGCCGCATAACTTTTCACTGGGTTTACCGATTTAGATTATTTTTACTTTAATCAAAAGCTAATACTTGTCATGTAGTCAATTTGATAGAAATCTGATTACTACTTTTTGAGTAATCTTTGATAACGCGTATTTACTTGACTATTTTTTGTCACCTTAAGTTGTATTATATCTCGTAACTTTTTACGGGGTACACCGATTTTGATGTTTTTTTTAAAAAAACAAAAGCTAATACTTTCTTCTCACGTGGTCCCATTTAAATATGATCGAGATGAAATGAGTACTTTTTGAGTAATCTTTGATGACGCGTATTTATGAGACATTGACGAGACTGTCGCAACACCATCTATCTGATTCTGTAAAACTACTTCGGTTCGGAATATTGATCTACTATAACGCAATAAGCAATAACATTCACTAGAAGGCAGTAGTAGTTTATTCTGGAGAAATAATTTTGATGATTCTTGTTTTAATCAAAAGCTGATACTTGTGTTGTGATCTCACTTAAATGTGATCGAGATATGATGACTACTTTTCGAGTAATCTTTGATAACGCGGATTTACTTGAATATTTTGCGTCTACTTACGTAGTATTATTATTTGGCGATGTAATAATTACATTTAATTATTAAAGTCGTTTTTTTTTCGTTTGCGAGCAAACACAATTATTTTATTGCTATAATAGTTACTTGATCAAGGGACTTTAATAAAACCTTAAAAGTGACATAAAAACTAATTAAGCTTTTGTTTGAGACTGACTATTTGATTTGTACAATTTGTCTAAAGCACACAAATTTAACGCAATATCTGTCAAATAAATTCTTGGTAAAAGTCTAATTTCACATTGTTTTATTTACAGGCAAATTGATTACAAATTTTATTAATTTCTGTAATCTTTAAATTTATTGTTTTTTTTTTTTACCTTCTTATTAGAAACAATCGATGACGCATAAAATAAAATATATAAAATACAATAAACATGAAGAGATTTTCTTAAGAAGAAGATATAAAAGAATAATTGTGTTTGCTCGCAAACTAAAAAAACCAACTTCAATTACATAGACAAGTAATACAACGTAAGTAGACGAAAAAAATTAACTAACGCACTAGTTGTCAATACGGTTTTCGAGAGTTTCTTTCGATTTCTCGGGATCCTATCATCAGATCCTGGTTTCCTTATCATGGTAACACACTTGGGATATCTCCTTTCCAACATAAAAAGAATAATCAAAATCGGTTCATAAACGACGAAGTTATCCCCGAACTTACTTATACGGTCGAATTGGGTAACCTCCTCCTTTTTAGAAGTCGATTAAAAAATAGAATTGAGAGTTTCATAAATTCTTACTATCAAAGATGTAGTAACTTAGTCAATACTAACCAGTATTTTCCCAAAAGCATTTTTAATAAATCTCATGTAATTTAGCAAGCAATGTCAAAACATAATTTAAAATACATAACTTTTTTTTTAGAATCAACTACTCGTAGTATGACTGAGGAGTTTTTACTGTTAAATGTCAAAAGTTAACAAAGTTCAATAGAATTAATTATCTTCTTCACTTACCTTGTTCTTATTATGCACGTGTTGCGATTGCGAGTGGTAGTCGGAGTCGATTTCGGGTTCACTGAAGTAGTTTTGATCCTATAAAAAATTAAATCATTTTATAATCTTACACAAAGTCGATCAAATTATAAAATGTTGAAATAAACGTTTTAATAATAATGTATTTGCACAACGAGTGAAATCCTCAATAACGCTTACACGTCAAAGGTACAATAACATATATAAAATGTGTGCTCAAAGCCATTTGATAATAATTATAGACTAAGATTGAACTTAATGTTCTTAGGAATCAACAAAGAGATTAAGCTTGCATAAATCTTCTATGAAGTGTAATTATTTATGTCTCGCACTGCAGCTTTAATTATATTGCAATAACAAAGGCAGTATGTGGATATAATAAAAATTTAGATTATCAGAAATTTTACACTCTTGTTTTTCCCGCCACGTATATTATCTGACCCTTTATACATGGTTTATACATATTGGTTTGAGCTGTAGAAAAAAATGTTCTGGGGACCGCATTTTTGACACGGCTGATAAAATTGAAGTGTCTATCTGTGATTTCAAAATAACTATATTTTATCAAGTTCATATATTATTGTCTGTCTTTCTGTTTGTCCGGGCTAATCTTCGGAAAGACTGAACAGCTTTTTATGGGACTTTCACTAGAAGATAGAAGAGCTTGTGGAGCGACATATAGGCTACTTTTTATCTCAGGATTCCCGCGAAGTCGAGACCAACGCGGGAAAACTGTGTTTATCGCGCCCGAGTACCTAATGCTAAGATAGATATGAAATAAACGTAACGTTTTCTATTAAAAACAGCAATCCCAAAAGGTTTAAATTATAATAACAACAAAACAAATAACATAAAAATACTACCAACATGAAACGTTTTTAAATGTCTGTTTTTATGTCTGTACATTTGCCTCTGGAACGGCTAAAATAAGATAGAGGTCACATTGGAACATAAACTTTTCATACCATAATTCACACGAGATCAGGATTACACCGTTAAAAAAGGAATGCGTGTCCAGATAGAATCTCCCACGCGAACGAAGTCGCGGGTCAAGCTAGTGGTACATAAAACGCGTACAATTGTTTCTTTCATATACCGAAGACATATGAATTGTCTTTGATGAAAGCACCAGTTTAAGATGTACCAATGAGCGACTAAGACGCTATTCTTACCGTAAGCTAATAGGATATTAGAAAGCTCAGTTCTTGGAGTAAGTACTACGTTGTATCGCTTATTTTCTAAGATAAGAAACCTTCAAAGAAACCACGCTGAAATCGCCAGTCAGGCTGTGTGATATATCGGAAATTAGAAGTTTTAGATTAATGTCGTTATTAAGTTTGTTTAATAACCCAATAAGTGTTCTTGACTTTCTTTGATAGCGATAGAAAGGTTAATAGATAGCAGTGTTCAGAAAGACATAGATATATAATGGATTTCTATTAAAACTAAATAGACAGATCTTTTCAGTTGTAGGATATCTTAGTCTCAGAGTAACGTAAGTAACACATCACGTTCAATTAATTTTATATCCCCTTTTCAATCAATGGATTGAATCTAGATATTCGAAGTGTTATACGTTAAGAAGTAGTGAGAGTATGACTGTGCAATTAATGATAATACTTAATCAGAACAATCCTTTCATAGATCTAATTTTTTAAATTATATTTTCAATATAAAGTATACAAAAATAAAGTAGATAGTGATGATTAGAGCATTTTTTTTTTTTGTAAATTACTCTTTTTTTTTTATTCAGCATCATTACTTTTACTTTGCAGAGTCAGTATTTCGAAAACAATTTAAAAGGTAATGTGTTAGTACTAATGGAACGAAAACGAGATTAGAAAAACACTTTAAACAAAAGATTGACGGTAAACAAGTAGACAGCGTAATGTACTTTACTGAGCTGTCTGCGACAAGAACAGAATGTGACGATGCTCACTGAACATAAAATAGAAAACAAAAAATGAAATCGCTCTTATAAAGTTTCAGTCAGATAATGTAACAAAAATTACTTATTAAAGATTGAAAAAATAAATAAATAAATCCACGACATTTTTTTTAAATACCCAACAGATAAGTCTTAGGAACGCTAGAAGCAGGCCAGTAGTATTTAATTTTAAAGTAATATTCCTATGTTTTATTGTAGCTCGTAACACGCAAATTTTAAAATTTCAACCTTCGAAATATATACCTATATTCAGTTCAAAATCCCATATGTTATCATTCACAAAACTTTAATTTTAGGTGAGAACGCTACATAATTATACTTATAATATAACATAAGTAACATAATAAAAAATTCATTTAATTAAACTATGCATTGCTGTCAGAAGCGACAATATTATAAAACAATTAAAACGACGTGAACATGAAACATCACATATGTAAATATTATAATGTAACATATTGTTATGTTATATACACTCGCAAAACACGTCTGTAAATGTTTGAAAATAATGACCGCAACTATATACCAAACGCTAAGCACGATCTTATAACGTACGCCAAGGTGTATAATAACGTCGATATTTTTATAAATGCAAGAAATTAAAAAACAATGTTTTCCATTAGTATTGAATAATGAACAAACTTTAAAACGTTTTTGACAGGGAGAAATAAAATAAATGATGTCAAGTTAATGGTTATTGTAAAATACTTACAGGATCCCACGTAGCTGATGAGCAACTTGAACTTCCCGTCGGCATTGGAACTGAACCCACGCCCATGGCGCCCGGAAATACTCCGCCGCCAATATCTGTTGCCTCGAATAGACGGAGCACAGATCGGTCACGGATATCCCTCAAATGCGCCCTGAGTACAAAAAAAAACATGTATCATTTATAAATAATAATTAATGGCAAAATTTAGAATCGTTTTCGATACATATAAAGAGTTAGCGAGAAAACATGGAAAGTATAATTTAAAATACACGCAAAAATAAGGGTTTCACTAACGTTTTTAAATTTCACTTAGCATTATTAATTGTGACATTGATCCCTAGCTTTAGATTTTGGTAAAACCATTAGTGCTGTGTATTAATTACCTATTTGTAAAGTATCATTTATACATATAATAAAATGGTAGGAAAGTAAAAACTGTATATTGAATATTTTTTTAAAAGAATACTTGGGGTGTGATCTGCAATCGATACCGAAGTCAAAAATATAGTTTTTAGAATTTTTGTTTGTTTGTCTGTTTGTTTGTATGTATGTCCGGGATAAACTAAAAAGTACTGCATGGATTTACTTCAAATTTGGCACGAATATTATCAAGAAGTCGGGTCAACATACAGGCTACAAATTATCACGCTATCACCTACGGGGAACGAGCACTGAACCTTTATTTCTTCAACGCATTCTGTAACAACGTGTAATCTAACGACGCATATTTGAATGTTGTTGTTATTATGTTAATAACCATGTCATAAGCTAGCTTCACACTATAAATAAAGACATTCTGTAGTATATTTAGTATCAGCATTGCACCCGTGCGAAGCCGGGCGGGTCGCTAGTATAATGTATATAACTATACGTATACTATACTATATGTCAATTATTTAGTTATTATAATAATACGAGAAAAAACGTTTATAAAAACTTTAGGTATATTAAATAGGCTACTTGTACCGTAAATGTTCAAATTCATTTTTAGCTTAGTCCTAAACTTTTCGATTTTACGACAGCTGAATAAAAAATTCAGAGAACGGTTTCGAATAGGACTAATTTAAAAGTATTCGAAACTAGCCAATTTGTTAAAGTTTACGTGGATTTAATTTGATGTTTTATGTTAAGATTTGTTTTTACTTAATGCATAATAACAGTTTTGAAGTGCGTCTAATTAACATGATATAGCGTATCACATGATTAGTGTATAGATACGAAACTAATATTTTGAAATTCTTATGAATACGAGTTTCGGTAAACAAATTATGCATTTACAATAATTATCAAAGTTGCTGATAAAATAAAATTTCAAACACTACACACTATTATGCTGTATTTTAATAGACTATACATTTTCTAGGCTTTTCCTCTTCTTCTTCTTTCAAGTAAATTAGTTCGAGTTAAAAATTCCGAATAAATTAATATCATTTCCTGATAACTTAATTTAAAAAAAATTGGGACAAATATTATTTCCTGTTTATATACCGTGTTAAAAAAGTTCTAACATGGAAAGTTTTGAAGGAGCGTGGGTTTTTAAGTACCTACGAGAGTTGAGGGGTTGCTTAGAGCACGGCAACGATATAGAGTACATATATGACAGAATTGCGTAACTAATTAAAACATTTTTACCGAATATTGAGATTACACTACTAATAAAGTATTATTTTGGCACTTTCAAGCTGTAGGTACAAAAAATAATAATTTTAAAAGAGACTTTTAAGATATATTTTCAAATTAGATCTATATACTAAGATATACAACTACATATAGTGATAAAATAATGCTATGTTATGATAGGAGAATATTTCTACATCTGTAACTGTACTCCGCAGAATAATTAAAGTAAATTTGTGAAAAAAAAACTACATGCTTAAGATAAGAAAGAGTAATTCTAAGACAATACGTAATATAATATGTTTTATGTAATCTATAACTTAATAAGCTAAATTAAAGTTAGACATCTAAGAAAATCAACATATTAAATTAAATACCGTACCTCTATATCGAATTGTAATGTATATATGTCTAATTGTTATTACTAGGATAATTATTTTAGTTTTTATGGTAAATTTAGAGCCAATTTTACAATAAATAGTTGGATACCTTCATCTCAGCGTACATTTTTTATTTGAGAAAAAAATAGGTGTGAGAAAGATATTTAATTGAATGCGAGACATTATTTTTGGAAAAAATATACAGTACGCAAAAAACGCAACGCGCAATAAGCTCACACGCAAAAAAAAAAACACATTGAAAAGAATATATTATACCTAACCTTTTAGATTTAATTCTCATATCACAATGTTAGTTACAATAGGTACCTACTCCTCCGAAACGGCTGGACCGATTTTTATAAAATTCTGTGTGCAAATCGGGTAGGTCTGAGAATCGGACAGCATCTATTTTTCATTCCCATAAGTTATAAGGGGGAGAAATTATGGGGGTTAATACCATATATGGCAACACAAAGTTTGCGGTGTCAGCTAGTACTATATTATATTATACCTAAACAAAAATCTTCTAAAAATATATTTCTTTTTGTTTTTAATTTAATATTTAATAAGTCTAAGAATAGTTGAAAGCAAGCTGAAGTTTATACAAATTAATATTTGAACACACAAATGCACTAAACTTTTAACAATTGTGATACGAATAAGAGACCTGCGATAAGCAAATCGTTCAAATCAATTTTCGCGAATGTCTGTATTTTTATGTATCGTTTAAAAAAATTAACGATAATTTATTAATTTACTAAAAAAGGCAGGATAAAAAACAACCTGCTAACATCATAAATCATAACTTAATTTAGAAACGTCGGAACTCTTAAAGTGGTGAATGACTTGAATATTAAATTAAACAAATAAAAGTAATTCAAAAGGACAGAATAAAATATGACACAATTAAAACAAATCATTATCTTTTTAAAATATTATGTAATAGAAAAGGTTATAACCGTAACGTTAAAGAGAGTATTTAATAAATCAGAATATAAAATAAAAAAAAAATCTAGACTGCTTCAAAGAATGTTTGAACATTATATTTTATTTTATTAGAGTTATTATTAATTAAATTAGACAATTACCCTTACGATTTTTTTTTAAATTCCAAACGAAGACTAATTAACTTTTTTTAAATTGATTTTTATGAAATTCTACTTACAGGCATCGTTCGTCATGTATATGAATTATGCCTTCCTTACGCTTCATCTTCCGGGTCGGAATCGGAGAGTTTAAGCAACTCACACAAAGTGAACAAATTTTCCCGCGCGAATCCAGCCTGAGAGGAGCTGCGTCGCGAAATTCTGAAGTGAAACTGTGATTCGTGGGGATGTTGACTACCGCGCAAGGGCGGGAACGCCCCCTTTAAGCGGAATTAAATAAAATACATATATTTTCAGCATAAACCGATATCGAATTAAGTTTTTTTTTTTTCACTTTATCACTGATATTGAATTTGTATATTTATATAATTCAATTATTATCTTTGATTTAGAATTTTCTATAACGATATTTAGAAACCTAAATGAGTATTTAGTTAAAATAAAAGTTACGACTTTTTAAATTTAAGACCGTATAAATATCTATTTTCTTACTCAACATCAATATTTAAAGGATTAATATCTTAAAATGATTTTTATACCATATTAACTCACCACCTTTAACTAACAATAAGTACCAAAATTTATATCCCCAGTCTTACCGGTGGTACCGTAATCTAGCGATGCCTATCAGTCAGATATCAGTTTTATTTGATATATTTCAAAGAAAATGTATGACATAGGTACGAGTAGTTATTGATTTCAATAAATATAATAAAGACATGATTCGTAGCATCATATTGATACCATAATTAATATTAACGTATATTATTTTCTGTTTGGCCTAAATATACCCTTGTATTAAATTTTACTTTTGTTCCAGCGTCTGGACATAGGCTCATATTTTATCTAATAATAACTCGCAACCTTGTCATAGCACCGTCACAGCGGCTTTTCACCTGAAAAGCAGGAGATATTCTGATAAACCTATTACTGAGATTTCTTACTTAACTTCATTAAGTGCAGCTTCAAACCTAATAGAAACTAATCTGAACTGAAATAGCCTGCAAATATCACTCCGCTAAGTGTCTCATCTCCTGTACAGGAGAATATTTCAGGTTAATCCGCCAAGCTGTGCCATTGCAAGTAGTCATAGACTATTATTAGGTTTATCTCTAATTAAGCACTGTGCGAATTTAAATTATACATTCTCGACGAAGATTATAATAACTATCAATAATAAATATATAAAAATATTCGTGTATACATATATATGAATCAAAGGTATCAATCGGTTGTTACTTATAACACAAGTATTAAGTTGCTTGCCGTACGAACAGACGACCGTGTGTGTATGTTATAAATATTTATTATTTATTTAATGAATCAATACATAAATTACATAATCTTGATACCGTAACTAATCAGATAATATATAATAACGAGGTCAGAACTTCGTATCGCGTCTCTTTCTAAACTGGTCACCCTTACGAAAATTAGTTTATTCAGAAAAATATGATGTTATTACGAACTGTGCGGCGTACTACCGTGCGCTTTAAGGCGTTTTTTAAAGCTCGAGTCAAAAATACTACCCACGCTTCTGTCAATCACTGTCGTTTTTCGTTTTGTTGCTGTTAATTGGTTGAAAAATTGTGTAATATGCCAACGCAATTTATTTACCTCATATTTGAAATATTTATCATTACCAAATTGATGAAATTTTTTGGCCACGTTTTTATTTAAATGTATTTTTTTAGGAAATTAGCTGTCTTTTTCTGAATAAATTAAAAAAATAGATCTTCTCTCAGTCAGGTAATTGTTTACACCGGTATATTTTATATTTAACAAAAGCAAACAATAGTAAACATTGTGTTCAACAAGAAGCGAAAGGAGCTTGTATCTCCTACCTTCACGTCTTTATAAAGTAAGTGTTTCAAGTAAAGTATTTGAATCTAAAACAACAAAGCTGAAACAAAAAAGCTGTCTCTTTTCAACCATCATCGAACGAAAATATTTAAAGACCTTCGTTTAACCAATGGTATTAATATGATTTCAGTTAAACGCATATTCGTAAACGGGTGCTCTATTTAAACCTCAATTATGTTTGCGTTCGATGAGATTGGAATTAATGCAAAAACTCTTACTCTATATTTCTCTCGTTTTCGATGACATATGTCAGTCCTTAGATTTCATATGATAGTAAATATCGGAGTGAAACTCGTAAACATATTAATATGTTCTTTTCTAACAAACTGATAGGTACATAGCTTACATTGAATTATCAATATAATATATATGTATTAATGACTAGCTTTTCGTCTGCGGACGTGGATATCACGAATTTGGCTGTTCTCTTTAAATATAGTTCTGTTAAAATGTAACCTACGTCACTTATTGATATAACTCTCCTGCTGAAGTAATTTAAATACAATAAAAAACAAATAATTCATTTTTAAAAATTAGTATAAAAATATAAATGTAATAATAAGAAAGTGTTTAACTACACTATACCGGTTTCCTAACAAAGTAATTTCTAAACTGTGTAACTGTGCGTGTGTGTATTTATTTTAAAATACTGAAATAGTATTACGTAAATACGTTTCAGACTGAAAACCAAACGAAGGTGTTATTTTCATATAAAGCTACTAGTGAATTACTTGAAATAATAATGATTTAGCTTAGACATTTTAGGTCCTTACATATGTAATTAAATACAATAAAAATAATTTAATCAACATTTACCTTACGTCCTCCAGTTCGTAAAACATGTCCTTTGTATTTTCATGAATATATATTTTAACGTTTTCACTGTCCATGTACTGCATTGTCAGCTGTTTTGGGAAGCTTCGGACGAACAGTGCCTTCACGGTGTCTATCGATGTTATTTCGTTCGGCAACAGAGCTCGCTTAGTCTCATTCCTGTACTGGAGGAATACGAGACCTGGACGAAGTATTGACCATATTAGCACAATAGTATAATGAAGGAATAGATAAAGAATAAAATATTAGCATAACATAAAAGGCAATTTTAAAAATTTGATTATTCTAAATTTAAATTATTCGAACGAAAATTTTCAGATGCTCTTGTTGTAATTCCTTTTAAACCAAGTCTAACATAATTTTGACTCCTTATTAATATCATAAGTTTATCTCTTACTTACAAAAGATATTTCTTTCAAATTTTATCGTAAGTCGAATTGTGAAAAGGTGGGTTTGACTAATTGTAAACAATAACTTCCGGCTTGCTTTACAACATTTTTAAAAACACTAACATTTTTAAATGCAATTAACTCATTCAACCATTTATTACATTAGTTGAGCAATAGATTTTTACAGATTCTGATAAATTCACTTTCGATATATAGCTAAATTAGAAATATTCCTTCGTAGGTACTCTTAGTTCGGCTTTTAAATGACAAACTAAATGAAATTATTGAAATGCTTGAGCATTGAATCTTGTCATAGAAAATTTAATTACGAGACTTGAATTTCAGTTGTTTGTAGAATAGAAAATTTGATTTGATAGGATTTAATAGAAATTTATTTTAATAATCTAATATATATATCATTCTCGTGTCGCGGTGTTCGTTACCAAGCTCCTCTGAAATGACTAGACCGTTTTGTATGAAATTTTGTGTGCTTATTGTGATGACTGATCAGCTAACATCTATTTTTTCATATCCCTAAGTGAAAGGGGGATTAAGGGGGTTTATAACATATCTGGGAAAACAACGTTTGTCGGATCAGCTACTATTGCAGTAAATTGATCTTATGGAGCAACATGCCAAGCGGTCTTTCGAGCGTCTTTGAAGGTGTTCTGACGACAGGTAGAGAGGAACGCTGCTTGCCACCTCGCCGGAACCCCGTTGACGAAGTCTCGACTTCAGACATAACACCCGGGTCGTCATCAAAGAGCAAGCCATTGCTCGTAGGTGGATAGCGAGGGAGAGGAGGCTGAAAACAAAAAAAAAATGAGAATAATCTAATTTTATACATTTTTAAACTACTTTTACGCCTACAGCATTTATTACATTGTTGGCGTAAAAGTAGTATAGAAACAGTCGCATAAGCAATACATGTACATATTAGATGTTTCGTAATTAGTATTATTTAACTTCACTTGTGTATAAGCGTATAATTGATTACTTATAAATGTTGATATTGCCGATATTACCATAGCAGTATGGTTTTAACGTTGACTGTTATCGATAGATATATACTTTCAGTAAGACAGCCGCTGGTCGCTTGCCGCAAGCCATAGCATATAAAGTAGAAAAAAAAGATGGATATAGCTTAGTGTAAGTAGCCAAATAGTTAATTTGTAAGAACTAATCTATAAAAATAAACTCGTAAGTGCAATATTACTATACGAATATGTAGCTTTACGAAATTATTTGAATTTTAGGCTGCATTACAGAAGATTAGATATTAATAAAGATATATTTGTGTGAAGATATATTAGTATAGGTTTATTTATGTGAAGAGAAGTTAGCATGAACATGTACCCCATCTAAATATATGTGTACCTTTCTTAAACGAGGATCTATAGTTCTTTGCTTCATTTCGTGATATTTATTAATAGTGGTATACCCTGGCTTGATAACCGGCATCCGCGCGACACTTTGTTGCTGAAGTTGTAGCGAAGAAATAATAAGGATACATAATCATAAAATAATTTCATAAATTAACAGTAAAAACAAAGAACAAACTGCTTTTTAAATAGTTAATAGAATTGTAAAATGGATAACAAAAAAATAACAAAAACAATTTTACGAAACAACTTAATTAGCTTCTATCTCTAAATATTTTAATGAGTTGTTTTTTCTACAAATCAATAAGAAAAGAACTATATAATTAGATTTACAACCAATTATTTTATTTGAATGAATCATACCTCGATATCAATCGTACTGATATGTCCGGGATGATGTTGATGCATATAGATGTTGTGGTTGCCTGCGAGTGTGTGTCGTCTGGGGTCGTCTCGACGGGAGGGTCTACCTCGTGTAGGGCCGCGACTTGCTTCCCCGTCCGACAGACCACCTGTCCGATACAGTAAATTAAAACATTATTATTTCATTTTTCATGTTTAATATCTCAATAACTATTTCTTTTTAAGTTACCAATGCATTTGCTACTGTTTTAATTCAATGCCGTGTTTAATGATGGACGAACGTCAATTAAAAAATTAAATTTTAATAATTTTAAATGTTATTCTTTTGATTAGTGAAAACCTGTATTAATATTAAGCTCAATAGACAGGGAGAAGATTTACTCTTTAGCTACCGACCCTGAATCAACCACCTTACCACCTTACTCCATTTACTGCACTGTTCAAACAACGACGATTAATATTATAGCGTTTCGGAATTGTTGCGTGGTAACACAGCGTGTGTTGTGTTTGTCCTTTAAATGGTGAGAAGTGAAACACTATATACTATTTCGTATATACATACTAACTTGCCAAATCTATTGGAGGCGTTAAGACAACTTTGCACCAGATTATTCATTTTAAGTTCAACCTGTGATCTGTATCCCAAAGATAACATGACAGAAATTTTCCTTTAATTGCGAATGTCCAGAAGTAGTTCTGATTAGCTACAACCAAGTTTATTAAAGTTTCCGTATTTTTAATATTATTATTACATAGTATAAAAACAAAGTCGCTTCCCGCTGTCTGTATGTTTAGATCTTTAAAACTACGCAACGGATTTTAATGCTGTTTTCTTTAGTAAATAGAGTGATTCCAGAGGAAGGTTTATATGTATAATACATTCATGATGTGGTAGAGAAACACTGATATTTTTTGCAACCGTGCGTAGCCGGGGCGGGTCGCTAGTGTATTAATAAAATGTTAATACAGCGTTATTGTGAGTCATTTTAAAATGGACCAAAACTTTTTTTTCTTTCTGTCAATTAGCAACAATTAACAGTCAATATTAATTTTTTATTTCTGAGTTTAACGGCTGAGCTAATACTTCTATAGAAAATAGTAAAAAAAAATTGTTCTATTTTTTATTACTATTCAGTTGTTTTAAGTAACACTTTAGTTGACATGTTTCATGTCTACAGCTGTTTAGGCTTTCTTCAATCGCCCAGCAATGTCTCTACGATCGGTCTTGCGTTTTGTTTACAGGTTTCCGGTATATTTGTGTATGTATTTATTAGGTATGTCTATGGTATAATATGTACATATATGACATTATATTATTATGTATATTATATTAAGGCAACCGATAAGGTGTACCTAGTAGAGACCAAGGTTTTTTCAATACCAACGAACGAACGGTGGTTTAATTCATGCTTGAAAAGAATATTTGTTGCTATACCCGATAATACAAAAATAAGGTATTATTTTTGTGAGGTAAATTCAGGACTAGTGTCTCAAACTTGTCCTCGTTGTTGAGGTTCAAATCAAAAAATGTACAAATATATAGAATTAAAAAAAATTAAGCTTCTCTACGTAATGCATTTCAGTGACAAACCACTACTATGTTTACCGTGATCTAATATTTCAATAATTTAGTTTTATTAAAAATAAATAGTTTAAATTTATTAAAAATGATTTTAATTTGTATTTTATTTTTACTAAGCTGTTATTTCATATTTTATAATGTGGAGAAAAACGCGCTAGAGATATTTCTGTGATTGGTCGTTCTCTATAATGCGACTGAGCATGCGCAATGATAACCAATATAAAAGAGCTCTGAACCAGTTTGTTTCTAATAGATTCTAGGTTCATCGTTATTGTTCCTCTCGTTACCATGGCTACCTTTACTTGGAAATATGGAGGGTATTCAAGAGGAAAACATATAACGATGTTTTTATACAAAAAAGTTGTAATATCATTCAGTTAAATAACAATCAATTACTTTACGTGAGTAATACATACGAGAGAGTTGCATATGAAAATAGTTTCAATTCCACAAGGCTGTTATTTTACACAGGGAAACTAAATAAAGGACTAGTGTAACTTCTACTCTTACTAAAGTGGTATTGTATTGCATTTATGCAATTTTATTATAATACTAGCTGTGCACGCGACTTCGCCCGCGTGGAATTTAACAAATTTTTACTTTTCAGTTCGTAGAGTTATAAAATAAATAAATTTCTAAAATAAAAGTAGCCTATGTTACTCCTTACTACATCAGCTACCTGCGAGTGAAAGTCCCGTCAAAATCGGTCCAGCCGTTTCAGAGATTAGCCAGAACAAGCAGATAGACAGACAAAAATTGTAAAAAATGTTATTTCGGTATAACCTATACCTATAAATCCATATGCATTTAGTAAACAACGGCGATTTTTATATTACAAACAGACACTCCAATTTTTTTTATTTGTATAGATATGGAGAAGGAGTGAAGAATGCTAATATATTTTTCAATTGTGCATAAAAATACATTAAATCAATCAAATAAAAAACACTACATACACTAACTACCATGTATTTGACACACACGCATATACACTCTTTTTTTCTAACTTATAATTTAATTTATATTGATCGAATTTCGACCACTAACGTTTTTAACTGTGTTAAAAAAAGTAAGTGTATATACAAAACAACTTAGTTCCGAATTTTTTAACAAATATTTATAGAGGAATAACTACTCTTTGATCGTGATCTTTTCCGCGTGTCATTGTCCTGACAGTTAATCTGCTTTTGATTAGTCACAGCCTCTCTAACTGCGAACGACCCATAAAACTTTTTGATGAAATATATAATTTCCAATTACGCATTTTAAAACACATAGTCTCGCCAATCTGCCAGGCATACATGTAGTACCCGAACTGCTGATTTTCTATTACCTAGACTTATAAATAAAATGAAACACAAAATAAGGGACTCACTAAATAAAATAAAAACTCAAATCGCATAACAAAGTTATTGATTCTGGGCGTGCTGGACGGTAGCAAGCGTAGGTACAATATTGTAACCTCAGTATACATATATACTAAGGTATAAGCCTCTGTGGTTTTTGTTGTACTGTATTGTCAATTATATTTATTGAGACTTTTAATGGTAATTAATAAACGATAGTGATAAATAATATGTAAATACTGTAAGTAAATTGATACACGTTTCTCGTAAAGTTCGACTTTTAATACGAATTTTATTGAATGACTAGCTGTGCCCGCGACTTTGTCCGCGTGGAATTTAACAAAATAATTATTGTTCAGTTCGCAGAGTTATAAAATAAAAAAAATAAAAGTAGCCTAAGTTACTCCTTATTACATCAGCTATCTAGCAGAGAAAGTCCTGTCAAAATCGGTTCAGCCGTTCCGGAGATTAGCCGGAACAAACAGACAGACTGATAAAAATTATAAAAAATATTATTTTGATACGTGTAGCGTATGAATATATATGAATTTAGTTAAAAGTGGTTAATTATAATATAATATAGATTGTAGTTGACAGTAAAAAATATACTTAACATAAAGATTAACTTTCAATTTTTTTTATAATAATTATTTTCTTTTAATATTTAATGCATCATTATTCATTCATTAATTGCAAATAATTGCAATATTATAGAATTGGGAATCGAAATTTGTATTATTGAACAGGTAATAAAAATCTAAAAAATACGTTGAGAATAATATGGTTGTGCATGTGAATAAGTCGTGTAAGTCGTAGAGATTCAAAAAGTTTTGAAAATAAACTAATTCAGAATTATATCCATAGCTTTATAAAATTAACATTCTTTGCATTATGCAATAAATAAATACAACGTTGTGGAGCTGGTATCGGATTTAAAATATTAGATGTTAATGAAAAGAACCAGCAAGAAATATGCTTTTAAAAGTTGTCGAATATATAGAACGACGAATTCTTATTTTTCCCAAGTAAGAATAACAGTTATTTTTTGTATAAATACTATGTTTTAACCTAAATAACAAAAAACACTTATTATTTATATATAAATAAATAAATATTGCCTTTGTTTCGTTTAATAACGCTCAAAAAATTTCAATGATGAACAAAAAAAAATTACCGTAAATAATTTTAACAACGGGTTTACTCGGAATTTGAGTGTCTTAATTTCTTGCTTTATTAAATTCAAGCGTTGTGAGTTTAAGAGACCTTCTTCAAAAGATACTAGATTTAATTAGATAGTTTAATTAACTATTAATTATTATCTTTGATATTCATCATAATTCTACAATGTTCATCGTTATTTTAAAACAATAAAACCCATTAAAGCTATAGATTCATAATCTTTGTGTACTATATATTCGCAATCAATATATTTAGTATATAATTAATCAATAATATTTAGAACAAGAACGGAAATTGTTTTGTGACTATCAAGTAGGTATTAAGCAGCAACGCTTTACACTCAACGGCCCTCAGTAGGAATTTCTCCTGTGTCGCGGGTCCGGAAATACACTACACAAGCACGAACGCCCACGACTTTTTAAATATCTATGTACAGGTCTTAATAAAAATAAAATTAATCATTTTTTTTTTAATTTGACATGTATTTAATACACATATACTTTTCACAAAAACAAATTAAAATTACCTTTTTGTGTCATTAAGTAAAAAAACTATATAAGACTGATGAAGTAGAGCTGGTTGTGCAGTAAGTAAAGCACTTTATTTGGTTACATCGTGCAGCGAAAATTGTTTATGGAAATAGTCCAAAAAAAATAGACATAGGGTATAGTATATCGACGGCCATTCAAAGCGAGGATTTTTAATCAAAGCGTGGTGACTATGTGCACAGTGCAACACACATGAGTTCACGCCTGAGTTTTGGCGCGAACTTGTTGACGCCTACGTCCCGTAGCGTGCATTTCATATAGGCAAAAAGGCACTGTCTACCCTGGCATGTTACTAAAAATGATATATAAAACATCAACATTACAATTATTTTTGAATACATATTTTTGAAAAAGACAAATCATAATGCAATTTTAACATTATATAATCCTACAATTTTATAAAAATATTGTGTTTTTAACATTGGTCGGTTTAACAACGAAATTAGGCACTGCCTAAGAATAACCTATCAAATTAAATTGTCTTGAATTCGATACCGTTTGTATTAATAATTATGATTTTTGACACGGTCACGTAATCGCAACATTCCACAGAGTAATATTATGACAATTCACTTTTAATTTTTCGTTTGTGCGTTCTTGTTATTAGTGAAAATATTAATATTTTATAGTGATGAAAAAAATAGGCTGAAGTGGTGGTAGTGGTGGATGTAAGTATGTGTGTGCATGAATGAGTGTGTGTATGTATAGATAAAAAATAAAATAAAAAATTATAAAAAAATATTTACACAATAAATTTCCTTCAGCGTCGGTCCACGTCCTAACATTACTCGGTAGTTACAGGACTGTCGATTTGTATTTCGAATAATAAATCGCCTGTTGTATTATAATGCCTGATGTTCGACACAAGGCAGAGGCATTTTAGAGCCCGTGGGTGTAAATTAAATAAATAAAAATAATGATGAAAAGTAATTCTAATTCTAATATGGATATACTATAATAATAATAATTTAAGTAGTTAAAGCTGATTTTTTAATAAGTTAGATAGCTCGCGTAAAAGTGAGGGTTTTAAAAACTGTCTGTTTGTCAACTTGAAATTTAAATTTGAAACGAGACTCGTTAAAACAGCTTCGATGAAACACAAAGGTTTTTCATCGGAAACCAGAATCAAAAACTTTCTACATATACCTATGTCATATCAAAGTATTCAATTTATCCATTGTTTTCTCTTTTTGTAACGACCATCTGAATCAAACAACGAACAAGTTCGTTTGATAGCGTTCATTTTTCACGTTTGACGCACGAAATAAAATACATAATACACATATTGGAATTTTTAATAAATTTTTGAACGAAATACCAGTATCAAGTCATACGTGTTAACACGGATATTTTCCATACACATGTATATTGTAGCAAAAGGAGGCAAGTCTACATTTTACTTGCAGGGAACAAATTTCTATACTATCAAATATTTCAAAACGATAATATCTTACTCACTTACTTAACAATTTTGAGCATTGTATATATATTATATGATAAAATTATTTTGATTTCATCCAAATATTTAGCAAGATTCGAATCGATTCTTTTATCTATCACGTATAATTTTATAATGAGGTTTTGAGTACAAATTCAAATTATTAATGTATGTCTTAAGCATATGAAAGGTTTTTTTTAAGTAACTAGGTCAGCAAACAGGCGTACGGCTCGCCTGATGGTAAGCAATTAGCGTAGCTTATAGACGTCTGCAACACCAGAAGCATCGCAAACGCGTTGCCGACCCTATCCCCAATTCCCCCAGGAGTTCTAGTCACCTTACTCACCAACAGGAATACAACACTGCTTAAAATTAAAAACAGCAATACTTAGCTGTAATCTTCTGTATGGTCGAGGTACTACCCCAGTCGGGCTGCTTCATATTTTGAGCAGGAAATTTCCTGACGTTCCCTACCTCAGTCAGATATTTCGCAATTTAGTCGACAAGACATAATTCATTTTTAATGTCCACCCATTGAATTTCAATATGACCAAATTAAAACATCTTAAATATTTATAACATACACACACGGTCGTCTGTTCCTATGGTAAGCAACTTAAGCTTGTGTTACAGGTAACAGTCGACTGTTATAACTATTTTTTTTTATAAATATACATACATAGAAATAATACATATATAAATATACGAATACAAATATTACACCCAGACTCAGGCGGGAATCGAACCCGCAACCCGCGGAACAGAAAACTGGGCCACTATAAACTGCGCCAACGGGCTAGTCGTATGTAATACGTATAGAATGAAGTAAATGTATATAATAAATTTTAAACGTTGCCTGCATAAATATATAATATAAATATAATATAATATATATAATATAATATATAAATAAATAAAAAATAAATAAATAATAAACGGTTCAGTAAAGTGGTCACAAAGGAATAGAGTTCGTAAATTGGCGTCTTATAAAGAATAACACACATACATATTTACTGTGTCTATAGAATATATATAATTATAATTGTGTTTGCTCGCTAACGAAAAAATCCAACTACAATTCGATATATCCGGGATTCCATCATCAGATCCCGGTTTTTTTAACATAGTACAACACCTGGGATATCTCCTTTCAAACAAAAAAGAATTATCAAAATCGGTTCATAAATGACGAAGTTATCCCCGAACATACATAAAAAGGATATATAATATATATTATACGGTCGAATTGAGTAACCTCCTTTTTTGATTTCGGTTAAAAATGAATCACTAAATGAAGTGTAAAACTCGAGAACGACTAGACCGACTCGGCAATTTTATTTTTAAATTATCTAATAATTTGCAAGAAGATAGTTACGGAATGAAAAATTAGGCGAGTTGCACAATTTTGATTTGCAAGAAAGAGTAGCGTCTGTCAGGTCAGCTAGTAAATTTTTGATCAACGCTAAACTTGAAACAAACTAAAAGAACGCGATACGCTATGGTTGCCATAGTAATGCGATCAGGAACGCTTGTTACGTAGTAGGTACTCGCTGAAATAGCGACTCACAAAAAAATGCAACAAAATCTCGTACAAGTGCGCGCATGCATTTATATGTATTGCACATTATGGATATTCATTGTTTCTAAATATAAACTTCAACTTACAAGGTATTTAAGGTGTTTTACTAGAATTAACAAATACTTTGCTAACACTAATCGACGCCACTTTAACCATAATAAGAGAGATTGAGACAAAAACGCTTCAAACTTATACAAATTGAATATTCTCTTTAATCCGCTTAAACCATACAAGGTATTCTCTCTATATAACGTTAAACTATAAATACTATGTTAATGCTACAGACAGGTAGAGGTTTGGACAGATTACATTTAACGACGTGCTGAAAGCCGTTCATGGTACCTTTTCGATAATATTGATGTTACTATTCAGAACTACTGTTTGGAAATTCAATTTCTGTGTTGCATATTCGTGTATTTGGGCCTTGCATGTGAAAATCGGATTTTGTCGAACTAGCCGCTTTGACCTGAAAGATATGGCGTTGTTTTGAAATTCCAAATTTATGTCATATTTAGGCTCGAGTATTTTTATTTCACATTTTGCAATTCATTTGGTTCTATGCTTATTTTTTTTGACGACGTAATATTCACAACACTGTATTAATTTAACTCTATTTTTATTGAAAAAAAATTATATTTCGTAATCAGGAAATATGTAAAACTAAAATATATGTATATCGCATCGCAATCAGCCTGTAAAAATCCATTGTTGAGCATATATACTAATAATGATTTCACTGATAATAATAACAGGTACACATAAAAAAGAAACAAAAAAAAACTAAAAGAAGAAAAACATCATTAAAAATAGTAAATGAAAGACTTTTATTAAGTATTTCATCGGGTTTTTACCGCACACTTCTTTTGCACGCACCTGTAGAACAGCTGAAAGGATACTATATTTACAGACTTACAGATCTTCCAGATCGTGCTTTGAAAAGATGTGGTGATAGGGTAAAGGTGTTTTTTGAATCCTTGCATATTATAATTCATAAAATAATCAAAATCAAAACTCATGTATCGAACAGAGGTAGAGGGATAACAAGGCAATACGTTCTTGCAAAATTTTCTTGTAAACATTTAATAACCTTATATTTTTTTTAGTATAATTACTATCCCTAACAAATTAACCCCTTTACAATTTTCCTTTCTATAAAAGAAGAATCATCGAAATAGGACTAATCATCTAAATAGGAATGGATCGCACCAAATTGGTTTCGGAACGTATTCATTTGTCTGCACTGATGTTTCCGTTACTAGTATACGCATATTTTAGACTCCCTTTACCTCCCTTGCGTTCAATACGCTCCAGGTAGTGGACACTCCCTAAATAGCTGCGAGAGAAAAATTGACGCTGTAAATTTTAAGCTCATTATTTTAACCGTATATACTTCAGTTTGTTTGACGTTATTGTCATGTCATTAAAGGAACATATTCCACATTTAGGAACGAAGCTTTTTACGGCACGCTTGGAGGAGATAGGGATTTTGCAGCGCGATAGAAGTGAAACAAATGTGCGATTAAAACCGTAAGAAAAATATATAACGAAAGTGACGTAATATTTTTTAAAACAACAGTCGTGTATGGCGTATGTAAGACCGAACTCATTCAACGTTAACAGCTATAAATATTTGGTGTTTTTTGGTAAAATAATGAATTACGATAGATATCGATGAAATACAATAGATTGGTGTGTAGTGTCTAATTGTATAGTAAAAAATATGGCGTACTTCCGACCACAGACAAATAAAGTAATAGTATAGTTTAGTAAAGTGACACAAAGAGCAAATGAATTAACAATATTAATAAGCCATAGATGAAAGTAATATTTGTTTTATATTCAAATATTTAACGATACCATATTGCTGAAATTATTTAAAAAACCTGATAATTTATTGAATATTATTTTTAAGGATTAGGAGAAGTGCAGAATTACGAGAAAAACTAATAATTAATCGAGCATCTTTTTAAAAGACAACAAACTTATATTTCGTTTATGTAAATTGGTCGGTAAAAAAGACGTTTCAAATAAAATTTGGAACACAATATTGGCCTGTGTCTAGTAAAAAAAAGTCACCCCTTTTACTATTGTTATCACATTATTTGTATTTACTATGATTAATAAACCTTGCTCCGGCGGCGTACTCTCTCTCTAACATCTAAACAAAAGGTCTGATAACTGGCTGAATGATTGTTTTTCAAGAAGCTCTCATTGGATAATCTACAGTCCCACAAAATTATCCTGTGAACTACGGAATAATTTTGTGGGACTAACATTTAATATATAAAATTCTCGTATCGCGGTGTTTGTAGTTAAACTCCTCCGAAACGGCTTGACCGATTCTCATGAAATTTTGTGTGCATATTGGGTAGGTCTGAGAATCGAACAATATCTATTTTTCATCCCCCTGAATGTTAAGGGTAGTCCACCACTAAATTTTTATTTTTTATTTTTATATAAATTATTTATTTTTTATTTTATTATGATTTGACGTTGAAAAATACATACAACCATAAATTTCACCCTTCTACCACAAACCCCTATTTTAAATAGCCTTTAGCGGCAAGACAACGGGTAGTTCTGAGATCGATCAACATCTATTTTGCATACCCCTCAGTTATAGGGGGTTAAGACGGTTAATAAAATGTTATGAAATTTTGTGTGCATATCGGGTAGGTCTGAGAATCGGCAAAACATCTATTTTTCATTCCCCTAAGTTATAAGGGAGAGGGGGGATTGAGAAGGTTAATAAAATAATAATGGCAAAACAACGTTTGCGGAGTCAGCTAATTTTACTATGAAATATTAACATTTGTAATATTTTGTAAGCATTTTTCGCGCTCAACATAAAAAAAAAACAATATACATATAACAACTTAATAACAAATTGCGTTACGGTAACATAAACTTATTAACAAATTGTAGTTTGTAAAAAATTAAAATATAGGTAAAGAACGCGGCCTCTTTTCACCTTTAAAAATATAATAACCACATACCTATTTGCCTTACAAAATAGGTGTTGAAATTATATTAAAAAATATTAATTTCCTGTACTCTCGATATCCGTATTTGAATAATTTTTATATGTTTCAATAATAAACTGATATTTGTTTTTAATGAAATAAATAGTAAATGAAGTTTTATAAATTTTTGTGAGCTAATTGAAAATTTGGCTACATTAACAGCACTTAAAACTACAAATATCCATAGTACAGTTTACAGTTGACGACCGCTCTGATGTAATGGTGCGTGTGCCATGTCGGCGGTGCCTAAACACCGGCGGTCGCAGGTACTAACACCGCTCGGAAAGGATATTTGTGTTTATACAAATATTTACATATATCCGGTCTGGTTGTAAGTCTTAGTGGGTCTCCCCACCGTGCCTCGGAGAGCATGTTAAGCTGTCAGTCCCGGTTATTATCATATACACCTGATAGCGATCGTTACTCATAGTAGGAAAGATATCCGATATCAATCCGCATTGGAGCAGCGTGGTGGATTTAGCTTTGATCCTTCTCCTACATGGGAAAAGAGACCTTTGGCCAGCAGAAATTATAAGGATAAGGAGTTGTCTACCTAGTTTACCTATTTCAGTGAAGATTATTTTTTTTTGCAGAGTTCAAAACTATTTTAAATTAATATAATCCCGTTTTTTTTTGTTAAGCATAAATGCATGTGTTGTTGCATATTCATTTTTATACATATTATATATATATAGCTGTAAATACGGAACGAGATCATATAGTAAAAATATGAAACATACACAACAATTTTTAAATTAGAGAATGGGGCTGCCCGCCCCCCGCCCACTCTGATCCAATGGGTGGTCATGGTCACGCAGTACGAGTAAATACATATTAATCCAACCATTCAACTGTATAGATTTCTAGATACGTTTGTACAAATACCTTTATATACAAATATTATTTACTGTGTTTGAAGTAAAATCTTCTTTATGTTAATAATCTGGTCCGTAAGGAAAAAGGGTCGCTTAGAAAATCTTCAATATCTTTAAAAGTGCCTTTTCTTTAGAAAATCATCTTCAAACGTTCCTGACCTAGCTTTATGAAATAAAGACTAAATTAAAGATTATGTTAATGTTTCAATTAAGTAATTGAAAGAAAAAATAATTCAAGCTTTTTTTTTTATTACATGTAAAATAAATAAAGACGTGTACATGTAAAATAAATACTGCTTTTATGTGATTTGGCATATTTTCTTTTAGGTTTTGAGCCGCTGTTGCGGAATGTTCTGCCTTCCTCTATCAGAGCTTCTTTCATTTCACGTAGCGTGATTGGAGGCGGAACCCGCTGACATACACGTCGTTCAAGTTTGTCCCAATGTTCAATGAGGTTTAAGTCGGGGCTGGATGCTGGCCACTCCTTGTTTGTGATACCAACTTCTTGAAAATAGGCTAACACTATTTTATCTGTATGCGGTGTCTTACATTAAAACAGCATTTTCGCCCATGTCCACTAAAAATGGACCAACGTGGTCATTCAGAATTTCAGTGGTGTATCTTTCTGCAATTAAAGTTCCACTTCTATCACCACTAGCTCAGTGCGGATTTCGTAAGACGTCCGTTTCGTAAGAAGGTCACGTGAACAGATCTTTCACCGTATGGTACTTTTTCTTCTATACAAGTTTGGTTATAGTGCTCTCACAATCTTCTGTACACTCTTTTCCTTCCGTCGTGCCTGTATATACAGAACCTAGACTCGTCTGAAAAATAACTCTTGACCAGCCATTTAGAGTCCAATTTTCGTGTTGACTCAAAATAACTCAAAGTCGAGTTACTGTGGTGTCTTTCTAGTTTTGGGCCATTTGCAAGTCCATTAAGGCTTTAAATTTTCTTCAGCCAGGCGCCGCCTTACTGTATCCGTAATCAGAGTGTTTCCTCCAGCTCGTAAATGATGATTCTTTACTTCAACAGCAGTAAGCAAGCAATTTCTCTAAATTGTTGACACTATATAGGTATATAGCGATCGCTTAAACGCTGATCGCGAAACGTTGGAGTGAACTCACTGAACTGTAAGAAAGAGTCACCAACAGTTTTTGCTGTGTTTCGCTAACTGTGCTCATCTTCAAGCATTATCAGGATACTGGTACATCCTTCAGAAATTAACGACTGGACTTCGGATAAAATTTATAAGGTACAATTGATTTTTATTTTTTGGTACTAAGCTTTGTTACTTTTTGGTTACTAAATTCAAAAACGACCAATTTACATTTTCAGTTTTTTATGACGACTATTAAACATAAATAAAAAGTTTTTAAATATTACTTTATGTAGCATTAAATATTCTATAATAGAGTCTTTATTTCATAAAGCTGGATCAAGTACTTTTGAAGACGGAGCGAGGTGGCGAATGCTAGCGCGACCCCATCTCGCCCCACCCAGGCGGACGACTGCTCACACGTGGTGATTTTAGTAGTCAGTAGGAGTTTGACATGACCCTTTGGCGCCCCCGTGCTAAAGGGTATCCATGAAGGATTATCCCCACATAAAAACAGTACTTTTAAAGACGAAATTGAACATACATTTTTAAACAGATTAGGTAAATAGTAGTAACTAGATTAAAACAGACATTTCTTGTTTGCAACTAACAAAAAGGACGAAACAACATTTGGTACAATCCATAAATGTAATAGCTTTTATGCCGTTAGTTTACCAAACGAAATGTTAACAAATCAATACTAAAATAATTATGTTTTTATCTACCTAGCAACAAAATTATATTTGCCTGTACATACATGGCTTGTAGTTTTTCACTGTCCGTGCTTGACATTACTTTTGTTTTTACATATAATTTGAGTAAACATCACTTGTGTCCATTGTAACAAAATAAATTTTTCTGATTTTGGAAATTGTTATATAGAAGATTTTGTCGGTATACAAGCATACGGCTCACCTGATGGTAAGCGATTACCGTAGCATTATAGACGCCTGCAATACCAGAAGCATCGCAAGCGCGTTGCCGACCCTACCCCTAATCCCCACAGGAGCTCCGGTCACATTAATGACCGCTGGAACACAGCACTGCTTGTGAGCAGTATTATTTGTTGTGCCCTACCTCAGTCACAAAAGCTATATAATTTTCTAAATAGGCTGTTTAGGATTTAGTTTTTTTTGAAAATGTAAATGACATATCTAAAGATCATCATGAGTTAATTATAAGAACAAGAATAAGAATTAATAAACGCTTCACACTCAACGGATCCCCCGTAGGATTTTCTCCTGTGTTAGGGGTCTGGAAACAAATACAATACACAAACACAACGCCCAGACCAAGACTAACACGAACCGCGACGCCAGCGCAACAGTCAGTGCTATTACCGCTACGCTAACATCTCTAATATATATATTACTATATACTAAGTTCAGTAATATTTCTGCTGAAACATATTTATGTTTTTTTTTGGTTGTCTAGATTATTATTATCCTTATTTATTTTTTACGGTGAAATACTGGTGTCTCAAAAACACTGGAACGTGTAGTGAAGTGGATATGGCCAAGCCTGGTGAGTTATATCGGTCAAAGTATAACGTAAACGGTTTTTTTTAATAAGGTATTTTACTGTAACGTAGATTTAATTTAACTGAAGTTATAAAATGAAACCTCTTTATTTTATAACCGTTGAAAATTAAACGTTCATTCTCTGGCCTTTTGTAGCAGAAACATTTTAATGAACAAGATTTAAAAATCTTTTCTGTTGCCAGGTGTGAAATTTGTTCTTGACAGGTTTGTAAGGCTTTGATCTTTAAATTTTTAATTAATATAAAAATGTTATTTGTTTAAATATTTGGTTTAATTTAATTAATTAAATATTTATAAAATATATACTCACCGTCAATCCTAGGGTCTCCTTGCCAATCTTCCTCTGCAAAAAAGAAATAATTAAATAATTAATGAGTCAGTCACAACATGTCTTTTATTCGGAGCAAAATTCAGAGCAGCTTGTCTTTGGAAGTACCTCAACCTTACAGAAGATCACAGCTAAATAACAATGCGCGGACAGTGTTTTGTCCCTATAGTGAAAAAGGTAGCACTTGCGATAATTCTAGTGTTCCAGGCGTCTGTAGGCTACGCTAACCGCTTACCATCATGTGAGACGTACGCTTGTATGCCAACCTAGTCGTATAAACAAAATTATTATAAATGTTCGCTATTCATTCAATTTACTTTGCCATAATGTTACGATACTTACAGCAATATTTTACATGTATCTGTATGCACATAAATAATATGCATTACATAATGTTATATACATTAACGATGTCTTTTTAAGTATAATTTAATTATATAAAGATGGCTTCACAGCACTGGTATCATATGATATCAAATAAGGAAGAGGTGATTCACAAGAAGTAACATAATAAAAATAAACGCTAATTTTATCACCAATCAACCACCAATACATAGTAACAGCTAAGTAGATCATGCTAACTTTCTTCAATAGAAGCTACATTTTTTTTATATCACTAGGTCGGCAAACAAGCGTACTGCTCAACTGATGGTAAGAGATTACCGTAGCTTATAGACGCCAGCAACACCAGAGGCATCGCAAGCGCGTTGCCGACCCAATACCCAATCCCCCCAGGAGCTCTGATCACCTTACCGACCAACAGGAACACAATACTGCTTGAAAACAGTATTATTTAGCTGTGATCTTCTGTAAGGTCGAGGTACTACCCCAGTCGGACTGCTCCAGATTTGAGCAGGAAATTCCTGCTGTGCCCTACCTCAGTTACACACAACACATTACATACAACAATTACAATTACATACACCAATAACTATACATATCAATGTATAGTACAAAAAGGAAAGGTTTTAACAACGATAAAATTCGACAATCTCGTCAATCTTACATAACAACATTACACAACGCATCAAATCATCTCTCATTATTACAGTGAAATACCAAAATTGAACAACATAACATTCCACGTGCTCAAACAGCAGTAATGACAAACGGATTTTACAAATTATTAACATACCGATTCTAGGTTCGATTGACTTAAGTATGTATGATATGAACAACCGAATTGTTTCAACAATCTTTTGTGGTTTATTACTACGAGTATATTGTTAAAATTAAATAATATACGTTTTTTTGTGCTTCAGCCTGTAATATCCCACTACTGGGCATAGGCCTCTTTCCCCATCTAGGATAAGGATCAGAGCTTAATCCACCACGCTGCTCCAATGCGGGTTGGCGGATATATTCCCTACTAT
Organism: Melitaea cinxia; assembly: GCF_905220565.1. Lineage (NCBI taxonomy): Eukaryota > Metazoa > Arthropoda > Insecta > Lepidoptera > Nymphalidae > Melitaea > Melitaea cinxia. The sequence goes on from NC_059424.1 coordinate 6,456,415, forward strand.
GAGTAACGATCGCTATCAGGTGTACATGATAACAACCGGGACCGACGGCTTAACGTGCTCTCCGAGGCACGGTGGGGAGACCCACAAGGACTGCACAAACACCCAGACCACGGCAAACACCTGTATGGCCAATACAAATGTTTGTCATGTGCGGGGATCGAACCCACAACCGCCAGCGCAACAGGTACAATCCATGGCCGTAACCGTTGCACCAACGCGGCGTCTACGTCTAATATACGTTTATTAACTATTTATTTAATCTTAACAGGTTATTCATTTTTTTCGGAATCAAAAGAAAATTACAAGAATCATAAAGAACACAAGCTAAAAGATTTTGGTTTTTAAATACAAAATAAAAAATTTAAACATTAATTAATAATAAAACAGTACATTATTATTTTTTTTTTTCAAAAGGTGTTAACGTTATATATACTGTGAATAATATTTATAAGAGTATGAATGTAACTACATAAAAGTTTGAGTATAAAAATATTTTAAAATTGATGAGCAAATAATTATTTTTAAATGCTACCGATATGTCGTAAAGCGTATTACACGAATACTTACCATTATCTCGACCTTTTCTTTTTTTCTTTCCACTTGTACTCGAAGACTTGCCGGACTTATCCGACTTATCTTTACTCTTCCACCGACTTAACATTTTTAAAGTAACTTTCACATCGACTGTCACATATGATCTTTTTTCGAAGAAAACATTTTATCTCTTTTCTGTACTGCTGCACATTTTCATTATATTTATTGCAGCACAAACACTTGGTTGATTTTGTTTAATTTAAACTATATTTATTAAATATGGCACTGTTGTATAACTTCATTCCAGGTATTTTATAAATACTTTCACAAACGTAGAATGTTCAAGGGGGATATGTAATTCGTTTAATATATTCGATTGTTTGGATAAGGAACCGCGCCTATAAAGAAGCTGGTAAAAAATAAATAAATTCAACGTTAAGATTATATCAGCGTTTCGAGGTAATAGTTTCTGTTTGAAGGACTTTGAACACATGTCAAAAGTTTTGAGTTTTCTTGGAAATCGCTTCTTAGAACAAATATTAGTAACTATATTAAAAATATTTTTTTTATAAAAAGTATCCTGTGTTACTTGAGTAGAGTACAGTAGTTTTCACGTGAAAGCGTAAAAAACTAAATTACATTCACATTTATAATATTAGTAAGGATTTCTTTGACATAATTCACAAAAAAAAATAACATTAATTTGACGTGTGAATTTATATTAAGTTTTTAATGATGAATTCGTGTTATCATGATAACATCATGCCGATAAACAACATTTAAATAACAGGCATCTGTTATAATAATGTAAAGGTATTTGAATATACCTATGTATAATATCTTATAATGTATTGTTAGGACCTATGAGATATTTCAATTGTAATGAAATTTGCAAAACAGAGCGGAAAGACATCTAACAAAATTTCAAACCACATTCATCAGTTTTTAAACTAATTTTGTGATTATATAACAAAAGTAGAGTATTTTATTTTTAATGTATTTTTTCTTATACATTTATGTGTTTATTTCTTTGTCGTGACGCATTTTCGTTTCATCGAGTTTCAAATCATAATAAATTCTAAAGAAGTATTCCGAATGTCTTCTGAATATTTATTTCCTTTGACTTGATTATTTTATGGAATAAGGGAATTGTGGCCCTAAAAAAGGCGACATATATTTCATTATTTTATGGATTTTATTATTTAATTTAATACACACGCTGCTCTTACCTTTTTCCCTCAATTAATTAATCGCCGAATCTTAAAATACGCCACTGCTTATAGCCGTAATCGAACCGATCGTTTAAAATAAAGTTCTACGACATGTAATAACGATTCTTCATTTTATTTTATACATATAAATATACAGGTAAAACTCGTATTTAAGTAATTAGTTTTGAATCACAAATTTAATGTTCAAAAAATATTTATTTATAGCTTAATAATGTATGTACGTACAGTATATAAGATTAGAAAATAATAATTATAATAATACACTTAATTGTACACCAAAAACAGAAATAATACATAGAAAGAAAGAAATATTTTAATAATATATCATTAGGTGCAAAGGGCGGCCTCATCGCTAAAAAGATATCTCTTCCAGGCAACCTTAGAGCAAAGGAAATGGTCTAGCGTCAGCATAGGTGTACAAGTTACAATAAATTTATAATGAATATTCAAAAAATTAAACATACATACATACATATAACAACAAAAATGTTGCTTAAAATTTAACCTTTTTTTATATAACTAGGTCGGCAAACGCGTACGTAAGCGTACGGCTCATCTGATTGTGAGCGATTACCGTAGCCTATAGATGCCTGTTACATCAGAAACATTACAAGCGCGTTGGCGACCTTATTCCCAATTCCCCCAGGAGCTCTAGTCACTTATTTATTTTTTTACATCCATGGTCTCTTAAGTGCCCATGCTTTTTTTATTCACATTTTTATTTTCAAAACGTTGAGGCGTATTTTTTTCAACACTGCATGCTCTGGTCACCTTACTCACCAACAAGCACACAACACTACTTGAAAAGGGTACTATTTAGCTGTGCTTCTGTTAGGTCGAGGAATTACCCCAGTCGAGCTCTTTCATATTTGAGCGGGAAATTTGCTACTGTACCTTACTTACCTCAGTTAAAAAATTTTCATCAAAAACCTCAATGTAAATAGGAACGTGCAAATAACAAATACAAATATATTTGTGTTCAATCTACACACATATACTCGTATATTCTACACAACTACACTAGCATTACAGCGCCACGCTGCGGAATTTAAGAGAACACTTTTAAGTACTGAAAAGGTTCATATCAGTGCATCAGTGGAAACTGCATTGTAGTGGTCCTCGATCAACCCGCTAGGTGGTGTTACAGATTAGATAAAAAAACCGTGGCGCTGCTCTTTGAGGTCCAGAGGACTTGCGCCAATCGATACGACGTGTTCTTGAAGTTCAACCATAAATATAAGCCTGGCAGTGGTGTTAGGTTATAATAAATTACTGCTATAAAATATTTATGAGCGTTAGTGAATGGTTTATATGAACATTGGGAAAAATGGTTTTTCATGGCCGCATTGGAAAAAGTATGTATATGTTTACTGTCAATAATCGTCTATCCATATTTGAACGCACGTTTTAAAAATAAATTGTACACTTATTTGATAATTTCCGAATAAAGGTTTTTAATTACTTAAAATAAAATACTTTGTAACATATATATGTTATATGTTTCAATTGTTTTCATTACAGGTGACACAATTTACGTAAAGAAAAAATAAATAAAAATGGCGAGATTTCACGAGTAATAAAATCGATAGGTAAATATTAATGCTGTTAATATTTCAGCTTGTTGTATTTGTATTTCTTTTTTTTTATAATATAAGTAGAAATTAAGCTATCTCTTCGAATGACGATGTAATTTGTTTATTAGATATTAAAATCTATCGATATAACTAGCAGTCTTCATAACTCGCATTTGCAATGAGGTGTTTATGATATTTCTCACCATATAATCATGTAAGCACATACTTATCAGCACATAATTATGTAGTCTATACTAATAATATTTTGTATTTCTTATACACAGGTCATCTAATCGTTACGTTACGTAAACGTTTTCGATACATAATCTAATATATAAAATTCTCGTGCCATGGTGTTAAACATTGAACTCCTCCGTACGGTTCGACCGATTTTAATAAAATTTTGTGGGCATATCGGGTAGGTCTGAGAATCGGCCAACATCTATTTTTCATACCCCTAAGTTATAAGGAGGGGGGGGGGGATTAAGTGGGTTAATAACATATATGGCAAAGAAACGTTTGCGGGGTCAGCTAGTATTTTTTTTAAAAATCTCACAATACAAGTTTATTAATATTAAAAATGTATATTTGTCTATTAAATACATATTTCAATCAGTTCCAGGAAAGGCGTATAAAATGGTGACATTTTTTATACATAATATGTAAGTAATAAGCTATTACATACTTTGATAGCTAAATATTTTTTTTATAAAAAAAGTTTCTATATTATAATGAATTTATTGTTGACAATTTCAGGTGACACCTACAAACCCAAACACCAACGTGCAAGTAGTTACCAATGTTTTTTTTAACAAGAATCTCCTAAAGAATAATTGAGAGGATGTCAGAGATTTATATGTGCTGCTCTATGTTCCTACTTTACTTTAATTCATATTATTTTTCCAACTCATCAAATGTCAACATCATACAAGAGTAAAACAACAGCATGGAAATACGGTATAAACGCTATTTTAGGATATCTAGATACAGTTAATCTCTAAATGCTAATATCAACAATACACGCGCTATTAAATATTTTAAAACTTCTTGTCAACTGTACTTTATAAAAAGAATATGTTAGAACATTCAAAGTTTCGTGATATCAAATGTAAAAATTCTATAGTTTTGTTATTTGTAAAGTTAATGACATTGAATTATATTTAGTTTACATTTCATTATTTGCAGATCAGCAGATACATTTGTAAAGAACACTTATAATTAGAAATAAAGCTATTAGACAAAGCATTTCTTTGATATCTATGAAAAGCTAAGACAGAGTAGTAATTATTGTTTGCCATATTATAAGTATTAATACGATAAAGACACAAGATTTAACTATAAACTCTTGGTAGTTATATAATTCATCATGACAATATCATCTAATAATCATGTTTTTGATTTAAAAAAAAATTTCTATTAATATTTGACAAATATTTTTTAAACAAAATCTTCAGTAAATAATTAATCTGTGACATTTGATGATTGAACTAACTCTGATGTTAATTTGCTATTTTCAAAGTGATGTTGTTACAATCTTATTTATTAAAATGTGGGGAAATCGTTGAAAACTGTCGCTTACCCAAAACTATGTCATTTTTAAAAGTTATCAAATTTATTTTAAATGCGTGACAATTAAATTATTTTTTCCTGTAATAGTATTGTCAAATAATGTGCTCTATTTCAAAAAGTTAAAAATGAATAGTATGTGTTGCATAAGCGACAGTTTAAATTCAAGCCCATCAATGTGAACTACTCAATGTGACTTCTTTCTTTTAATAATAGAAAGCTTAGTTTATATGCCAATGTATATTTTTTATTTATGTAATAATAAATTAAAAATATTACTTTTCTATGCTCGTAGAAGATTAAGTACTAATTATATGTGGCATGTATTTGTTATGGCTTGTATTTGTGTGTGATACTTGTAGACTAGATCAGCAAAGTCTACAAGTAAAAGGAACTGAATGTTTGTTGATGTTTAATATTTTAAAATCCCAGCCGTAGATGAAAATTTTAATGTTTGTGCAAAGTAAAAATATATGATAACGATATATGCTTCACTTGCTCAAACTACCAATCACTTAAATCAGGGACTCCCAAACTTATTTTGTCTACTACCACTAAGAGAATAAATTATTATATAGTGCCCCCTTTGAGCAATATTTTAATGAATATTAATTGACATCAGTCCACAAGTTGTAGTCAAGAGTCCTTATAGATTAAATGACAAATCGCCCCCCAAGCCTCTACACAACGGCACCATTTTTTTTCTAGGTCTCTTACCTTTAGTACTGCAGCGTCCACAAGGGGGCGTAATCGCCCACTTTGAAAAACAATGACTTAAATGATCAATGATTCTTTAAGTAGCTTCACATAATTACAAATTTCGTCCTAAATGATTTTAAAGACTAAGAAAAGATTCGTATTGATTTTGCGTACGAATTATGTGGGGAAGTCATTTCTAGAATTAGCATTATCAAGGATCTTGGTGTCTACATCGATTTTAAGCTGGTTTTTGGTTATCCGATTGGTTGATATATCTAATCTACTTTAGAGGATGCATAATCCACACAGAAGACTGTGGAGTCGTCAATATAAGAATCAAATCTCTAGAATAGAACGTTTTCATAATCGTTTTGTTAGGTGACTATAAAATATTTAGACCAATTCCTATGTAACGTGTTTTCGTCCAAAAGGAACGAACAGAACGTGAAGTTTTGAAAATATCGTTTCATAGAAATGTATACGAAAATTCACATTAGATATGCAGCTTCCTTTAAAGAATCGTGTTGATTCGTCTTATCTGCTCTCGAGATTGTTTTTCCACTGTCCGCGAATAAGTACTGGACTTAATATATATATATATATATTTGATTTTTTATTTATGTTATTAACCAATACCTAAACGGGTCAGAAAATAAAGGGTAAGATAATATTTGTATGTTCAAAAACAGGCCACAGTTTTAGGTTTATGCAAAAATTATACGAAACGTCAATGATTTTAATGCAAGTGATTTTCCCTCAAATTCAAAGAAAAGTTTAAAGCTTCACGTCTACGAAAAAAGTTAAAAGTTTAAATATCTAGTAATAACAGATTTCCATACAATTTCATTCCATATTTCATTTTTACAAAAACTGGAATAAAAAATTGATGTTTTCAGCTTCAAAAATGACTAATTTCTCATTTGTACTTTCAGAATCTCTCGAACAAATTTCATGTTTTAACGTCTTGCAGTTTTTTTACCGACTTCTAAAAAAGAAGGAGGTTCTTAATTCGTATATTTTTTAAATGTATGTCCTCAGAACTATTGAATTGTTGGACCGATTTCGATGAATTTATTTCATTGAAAGGTGTTGGGTGTCATATGGTCCCATTTAAATTTAATTAAGATCGGACAAGTACTTTTGGAGTTATATCTAATAATACTTGACAATTTTTTCGTCGATCTACGTTGTATTAAACCGCATAACTTTTCACTGGGTTTACCGATTTTGATAATTCTTACTTTAAGCGACAGCTAAATATTGTAACGTTGTCTCATTTAAATTTGATCGATAATTAATACTTTTTGAGTAATTTTTGATGACGCGTATTAATGAGGCGGTGCATTTCTTGTCGCAGCGCCATCTATCTGAATTCAGTTAAAGGACGTTACGTGGCCAATCTACTATAACGTAGTAAGCTGTATTATCCACCAGGGTAGCAGTTTGATATTTATTAAATAACTTTGATGATTCTTGATTTAGACGAAAGCGGGTGTTTTTCTTTTACGAGTATTTTATTTTTTTATTCAAGATAACAAACAATTGAATAGTAAAAGTTTACATAGTACATATCTTAATATCTTAAATATTCTTGTGGTTCCTTTTAAATTTGATCGAGATCTGATGACCACTTTATATAATTATCTTTGATAGCGCGTATTTACTTGACTATTTTTTGTCTAATTACCTACGTTGTATTACTTGTCGATGTAATTGACGTCGTTTTTTTTTTTTAATTTGCGAGCAAACACAATTATAACAAAAATGAGATGATGAGTCAATGGCCTAACGTTTTTCTATAAATATATATAGATTAATAGAAGATGTGACAAGTACATCTCGTGGTGGCTGGATGAGGATTACGGAAAGCCGGGATATTTGACGCGTTCTTGGGGAGGCCTATATATCTGGCAGTGCACAGAGATAATCTGAAGCTCACACTTAAGACAACTTGTTGTACTTATCACACAATAAGTCAGGACAAGTTGTTTCTAGACTGTGATATATTTCATCTTTCATTAACCAAGTTTAACTGTTACATTGAAATTATTTTATCTAACTATAAAACTATTTAAAATTATAATGATTACTATTTATATATAAAAAAAAATCGTGTCACGATATATGTTAAAGATAAACTCCGAAACTACTGAAATATCTTTTATAAAACTATGTAAGCATCTGTAATGTGGTCCAACTTGGGAGATGGGGTAATTTTTATCTTAACTGGACCCGGCACGTGGCGCTACTATCAATATGTAACCCCGAAACTATTGAACCAATTTATATTAAATTTTGTAAGCATCTGTAATTTGGTCCAACTTGGAAGATAGGGTAGTTTTTGTATCAATTAGACCCAATAGATGGCGCTGCTATCGGTATGTAACTCCGAAACTAGGTATGAACCAATTCTTATAAAATTTTGTGTTGTTCAGGGTGAAATTGATATTCAGAAATATTCATAATATAAAATAAAACCTTTACAATGAACACTTTACCATAAATGATTGACATTTGCAATATTTTGTAAGCATTTTTTTTGTGCGCTCAACATAAAAAAAAAAGAAAAAAAAAAACAATTAATAACAAAATACAAATAAATAACAAATCGCTTTACTGTAATATTATTTAACAAGTTATAATTCGTGAAATTTTAAAATATAGTTAAAGAACATGGCCTATTTTATCGCTCATGCTGTTCATTCACTTATACTCATTCACCTTTAAAAATATAATGACCACATCCCTTTTAGCCTTTTAAAAAAAGATATTAAAATGTCATATTCAAAGAGTTCAAAAATATTAGTTATCTGTACTCGCGGAATTCGTATTTTAGTACTTTTTATGTGTTTAAAATGATAAATTGATATTTATTTTTAGTGAAATAAATAGTAAATGGAGTTTTACAAATATCCGTAAGCTAATGTGTTGTGAAAGTGCGTGATAAATGCGGAAAAAACGTGAATTACGATAGACAGTGGTTTGTTTACCAAATAAGACTCTTCCAAGAAAAAAAACGGAATATATAACTATACATACACTTAAATAGACATACTTGCATATATATACCGAGTTTTACGACTTTTTTTAGAGCCAGGGATAACATGACCTGTTTTGTTATTTATTGCTATCACATTTGTCTCAGGGCCATCTTATTTTCAGTTTTCATCAATTATTTGTCTTATCAGTCTGAGAAGGCAATGTATAGGGTATGGCAATCTAATAGGTTTTTCATTTATCTTAAAGCTCTAATGAGTAAATCTATCAATGATTTACGAAAATGTAACATAATAAAGAATTAATTGTCACATAAAACCATATACCCGATATATAATGTAACGCGACTTTGTCTGAGTTGCTAGACCTATATGTAGAGAATGATATTGTTACGATTTCACTACAGTTGTAGTAACACTTCGCTTCTAGATAGTTTATTATAAAATAAAATAAAATCTTACTTAATTCTGTAACACGTACGGGTGTACATCGGTCTGACAGACCTATAGTTTGTTGTGAATACATTTATATGTTGCACGTATGAGCGTTTGCGATTTAATAATGTGAAATTAGTCACAAATCATAAAGCTACCAAAAAATAGTGCTAACGTTCACCTTTTTTTTTAATTAGCAAATGTGCCTATTTCTGCGGTCTGACAGACTAACGCGAGGGTAAAATAAGGTTAATTTACATTTAGTTAATAATCCAAAATTATTATTGATTGATATAATTGTTAACTATCGTTATTGTTTTTAATATTAATCGGTAAATTGAATAATTTCACTCTCCGTAATCTCTATTATTCAGTTTAAGTTTTGCTTGGTTTAAAAATCATTGGAAACCGTTTTACTGGAATGATTTATAAATATGTGCTATGTATATACCTAATCTACTAAATACCTACTATTTGTTGCCATAAGAATGAAGAACTAAAAATAAAAATGTCACCATTCTGATGACACGTATACTGTACTGATGATGATACTCAAGATTTTCCTGTATCGATATTATTTGCATTCGAGCACATATACACATAGTCAGCGAGCACAATCTCGATTCGTTCCTTAACACAAACAATAATTATGCTTACAGTAACAAGCTTGGTTTTAACTTACGCAGAAGTTAAACTTTTTACCAGAATTTGCAAATAAATAAGTAGATTAAATTATAGCTGCTACCGAAATAACTTGCGCTATCAGATGAGCCACTGTCTAATAATCAAGAAGGATAAAAAATAATATAATAGGGAGAAATAGAAAAAGTAAGTAAAGGGAGACATTGTTTTCGACTATAATAAAGTACTGTACAATTTTATCGTGAACATTCTTAGTTAAATTCCCTACAATACAAACTTGCTAATTGTGAACTAGAACGAAATTTGAATATCTTGATTTCTTTAGAGAGTGTCAGAGAAAGAAGTTCATAGGTTACATAAATATTTGAAATGTTTCACAAAATCAGCGCAAACTATTTACATTCGATGATCGAATGTCTATTGATAGAAAAATAACAACAACGTAATTACTTAGTACAAAATAAACAAGTGAGGCTCTTAGTCCCTAATTTTTATATGTAGGCCTCTAGGATTAGGGGACCGATTCATCATTATCATCATTACAGCCTATACAGTCCACTGCTGGACATAGGCCTCCACAAGTTTACACCAAAAATAACGTGAACTCATGTGCTTTGCCCATAGTCACCACGCTGGGCATGCGGGTTGGTGACCGCAGTACTGACTTTGTCGCACCGAAGACGCTGCTGCCCGTCTTCGGCCTGTCTATTTCAAAGCCAGCAGTTGGATGGTTATCCCGCCATCGGTCGGCTTTATAGGTTCCAAGGTAGTAGTGGAACTGTGCTATCCCTTAGTCGCCTCTTACGAAACCCACGGGAAGAGAGGGGGTGGCTATATTCTTAATACCGTAACCACACAGTAACCGACCGACGGGGACCGATTATACTATGAAATTTATTTAACGAACTTAATATTAAATTTTTATGATTTTTAATTTAGATTTCAAATTTATTGTACAGAAATAAGTAAAATCAATACTATTTATGTTTGTTTACTATATATGTTATGGTTATTTTATATACAAATAAAAAAATAGAGTGTCTGTTTGTAATATTAAAATAACCGCTTTTAACGAAAGTTATATATATCTATGTATACACAGTACATATACCAATATACATTTTTATAAATTTTTGTCTGTCTGTCTATTTATTTTGGTTAATCTCTGAAACGGCTGACGATTTTAACGGGACTTTCACTGTCATTTAGCTGATGTAATAAGGAGTAATTTAGGCTATTTTTTAAAAATTTATTTCTTTTATAACTCTGCGAGCTGAGCAATAATTATTTTGTTAAATTCCACGCAAAAGAAGTCGCGGGCACAACTAGTTATATATAAAACATAAATATACAAATAAACGATAACGCAATAATATCAAAAATAAAACATAAAACCAAACATTTACTTTTGCTAGGCGAATACATTATTTAATTAAGGTCGTAAGTGCCCAGGGAATGAACCCATAAACAATATGACAGACGCAAGTAGAGACGCTCGTGGGTCGGAATCGAAAATTTAATGTATTTTATTAAACTTCATAAAACGGAAATTAAATGGAGTAAGTTCATAATTCAAAGAGCACCTATGTATGTGCCTTTTATGCGACGTATTCATAGGCAATAAACCAACGTAATTCATATACTACCTTTTTAACTGACTTAAAAAAAGGAGGAGGTTCTCATATCGATTGTATTTTTTATGTGTTTTACCTCAGAACTCTTTACTGGGTGGACCGATTTCGATGTTTCTTTATCAATGCGAATGTTGGTGTTTATTAAATAGTTTCATTTAAATTTAATTGAGATCTGGCGAGTAGGTACTCTTTTAGTTATGTCTAATAATGCGTATTTACTTGACGATTTTTTTCGTATATCAACGTTGTATTATTATTATTATCAATGTCGTCATTCGTCGACTTTTTTCGTTTTCGAGCAAACACAGTTATTTATAGAAATTAGTCTGTTTTTTAACGATTAAGGTGTAATTTCTGCTTCAGAAACATATTAATCTAACCGAAGAATTTAATAAAAGCGCTATTAAAATTTATGTCTACATATCTACACAATACACACACGGTCGTCTGTTCCTAAAGAAAGCAACTTAATGCATGTCTTATAGGTAACAGCCGACTGGTACAGCTGCATTAACTCCCTATTCGCTAGGACGTCACAGTGTCCACTAAGAGAAACAAAATTAACGTTGAAATCGATCAAAGGATATTTGTAGCTTTAGTTCTTAATATAGTAACAGTATAATAAACATTTAAATACGAATCAATGCAACCAGATCTCACTTTCATTAGAATGACACCGCTTGCTTTTATTTAATGAATACAAGTACCATTCAGCTTTTACGAGATAAAACGTAATAGATATTTGTCCAAAAATAAAATTTGTATGTGCAAGTGCTGTTATGATATTACAATTAAACACGACGTCAGCCACCTAAGCGTATAAATTGTCAGTCGTCTTTATTTTTAATTGAAGTCAATCTTCATTAGCAGAGTAACATGCTCCGTAGTAAATTAAAATAAGTCTTGTAGTAGTAAATTAAAATAAGTCCTGTATCTTACATATTAAGAAGTATTTTAGCAAACGACATATTGCCAAATTACATTTTTGTAATAAAACCTTCATACTTTTGCGAATTATTTTAATATATTTGTAAAATTTAAGAATGTTAAATATACCAGGCTTAAGTGAATGTTATGATTATAAAATTACATAAAATTATTAGTTATTAGGTAAATTACGGTAAGTAATTACAATTTATATATGTACGGAGTACGATTAATAAAATATTAGTACGAAAGAAGGTTTAGAACTTGAATGAATGAATTCTAGCTAGATTGATTTACCACCCCCGAAACACCCTACATACTAAATTTAATGAAAATCGTTTGAGCCGTTTCAGAGATCAGTTTATATATAAACAAGAATTGCTCGTTTAAGGATATTATAAATAAATAGATTCGGCGGATAGAAAAAATATGACGTATTGAAAGAAATTACAGCCGCTCGGGTAGCGAAAGTTGATTACAATTACAGAACGTTGAATGAAATAGAAAGATTTCTCTAAAAATTTGGTGTACCAAGTAAATAACTTTTAATATAAGATTTTAAATTAACATGGTTATTTTTATTACTAAATTTTTTTAAAACGGGATATTTAAGATGTTTTTTATTTTAATGTTGCGGATATTTCGTATGAATCTCGGAAACAAAAGTCATTCGTAGATAATGTCGAAATATCGAGCTCCGCAAAATGAAAATAAAAAAGACATCGTAAATATCCCGTTTTAAATAATATCTTTTAAGTTACTAAAAGACTAATTAAACAACACAATAATTAAACTTTACAAAATAAAATAACCACCTTTCCTTAATCTGTATTAACTTTTACTTAAAATATACGCCGTTCATTTAAAATAAATCTTTACTAAGTAATAACTACTAATCCAATGGTAAGCCATTTAATGTATTATTTGTTAGTAATATGGTTTTTATTGTTTTGATAAAATAATAAAAACCTATTTTAGTTCATCAAATTTGTAACAGAATAACTAAATAATTATAACATGGCTCTAGACTAACGAACGTTCCCGGCAAAGACAGACTCCCGTGTTAATATGAATATTATACCAGTTCACAGTTGTCTAAACTTTGTCCACATTGAATTAATAACGTAGTTGTTATCTTGGCTTCCAGGATGTATGAACATATAGGTATAACTTACATAGTATATGTAACTAAACCACTTTTTGATGAACCTTGACATCGTGTGTCTGTTTCATAAACTATACTTTGTAAGATATATACCTTTTCTTAAGTCTTAATCTTCCTAATCATTGTTTTGGGTGATGTTTGCGTTGATAGAGGGCCCAATTATATTTTTCCTCATATGTCTTGTACAGCGACCCGTTACATTTTTATTATAATAACAAAACAGTTACTTCACAAATTATGGCTATAGTATGGGCAATACGTTAGTAATTTAAACCAATGAAACGAATTTTCTGTAATTGTATTTAACTTAAAACATAAATGAAAATGAAAGCAAAAGAAAAATGAAACACTTTTAAGAACAAAAGAAGAATGTCGACAAAGTATTCACAGTATTCAGTACAATGTTTAAACAAGGAAGAGTAATATATAAGTTAAATTTTCATGAAGAAGTACCTAACTAAAGTTTAAAAGCTGTGGAGACCTGCTAACAACCCCAATTAAACTTGTAATATTGTTCCAGTACGTAATACACAACCTCATTACACTTTAATCCAACTTCAGAGAATTTCAAATGATATGTACAATAACTTTGTAATTATCTTCTGTCAGTTCTTTAGCTTCATATATAAAAGTACAACGTATGAGTAAAGTTAACTTTTCGTTAATAAATTCTCAGACTTGATTTCGATATTTTAATAAAAAGTAGTCGTTGATAACATTTTACTTTAAGCATTTTATTCTTATACACATTAAGAAAGTGGAAATGGACTTCATCTACGACGAGTCTTTCTCATAAATATAAATCAAATAGGTAACAATCTTTTAAACATACATCTTGTTTCTCGTCGCTTGGTCCGTGGTTTACAGTCATATTGAAATCGTAGTTTATTTAAATTCTATCGAATCAGGTCACGCATTCGACATACACAGAAACGAAAATCACATTTCACGAAAACAAATCAAGCGAGATACATTTAGTAAACCTATGTTAACAACAAGCGTTAGTGTACATGTAAATATTTATAAGTACCTTAACGACACACAATTAAGTCTTGAATCAACTGCCAAAGTCCGTCAGTGAAAAACCACATTTCTCATTTAAAACGTTTGCTTGCACTAAAAAAAAACTCAGATGTTTAAATAAGTGTGTACTCGTATGTATGATTACATGTCTAAAAGGCCTTTTAATAAATTAGCTTTCTTTTTGTTTCAACGCGTTTTCAGAAAGCATATCGTTGGAGAAGTCATGAGTAGTGGGAAAATTGACTAATACTGCATCTATTTATATAGATGATTGGGTTGGGATGGCGTGTACTGTTCCCTAATCTGCGATAGCTGTAGCTATTACCGTCTTTAGCTTCAGCACTCTTTCGCTAGATGGTGCTGAATGAATACTTCGTTTAAAACTTTAAGCCATTGTCCATTGTCCGCAAAGACACGAAGTGGCGTATGTTTTGTGTTAATTAATTGGAATATTATAATAAATAATTTTGTTTGCTCGCTAATAAAAAAAAAAACCGACTTCAAAACCATCAACAAGTAATACAACGGTAGACGAAAAAATAGTCACGTAGGTAATAGGTATGCATTAATAGAGATAATAAAAAGTCCTTGTCAGATCTCGATTAAAATGAAATCTATAAATTTCGTGTCACGATGTATGTTCCAGATAAACTCCGAAAAACAGAACATACATAACAATACACATAAAAATTACATCGACCAAGTCAACAAAAATCATCACCTAATGAAAACTGAAAAACCAAACTGAAACGAATTTTTATGGCATCAACTGCAAATATTACGCACCAAACAAAAAAAAAATCACGTAAATCTGTTTAGAAATATCGGTATAATCGGTGAACATATACATAAGAAATAAGTGAGCTTTAGACTACACGACTACAGTAAAACTTTCTATCTTCTCTAACTTATATCTCCCTCTCAACTTCCGTCGGCCTCGCCCGATCACACTTTTTGTAACGCTACCCAAGTCAATCATGCGTAAAGAAGCTTCACTTCAAAAAATACCCACAGAATTGAGACTTCTTCTTTGTGAAGTTGGTTGAAAAGGTCAAGTAAAAATTTGATAAACATGTGCTTAATAATATTTAATATGCTATTTTTAACCGTACGAGCGCGACTCTTTCAAAATAAATTCGATTAAGTTTTCTAGGAATATGTAATTATATTAACTGACCATATATGAAGTAAATTACAATTATCCCATAATAATCTGGATAAATAATAGATCAACATAATTGTATTTCTAATAAAATTGTTACATGAATAATTCTCAGGAATGAAAACCTTCAATTACACATTAACTAAATACAGAACATGAATGAGGCGATCTAAGATTTCCGAGGTTTATGTTGATGTAATTATTCTTACATTGAAATTGTATATGTGATTTGTATGTAGCGGGAACTGGAAAGAAGAAATCATATGCGAATACTAATCATAAATAATTATTATAATCTTATTTAAATATCGATTACTCCACTTCATTTATACTAAGCATGGATATAAAATTATATAAATGTGGGTATTATTCGCCACGAAACCGATTTATAATTTACAGTAATTTGAAGACATGTCGCTTTTAATAAAGGCTTAAAATATGCATAAGAATTAATTTTCTAGAGTATTCCTCTACTGACGTTAAGTATTTGACGTAAGTAAGTTGTTCGATTGATAAAAATAGTACCTGGGTGACCGAGCTTAGCTCGGTATTTTTAGTAGGTAAATCGTGTTTTTTTTAAATCATATTTAAATACGAATTACATATTTATAAAATATGAATAATATTTATCGATTTTACTGATAATAATAAAAAATATAAATAAATATACAAAATCAAAAATTAAAATAATAATAATCGACCTGGAGACATGAGGATTTAAACCGTGGTCTTCTCAGTCGATCCCGACAGGCCGATTTCCCACATGAGTTATTACAACTTTATTGATAATTGCGAAATTTACCTTCGTATTCTAACGATATTGTAGCCATTTTTTCATTGCCTAAAAACAGAGATAAAACGACATTTTCTAAAAATGAATCCTAGCTATATCGATTTATCGCCCCCGAAATCCCCTGCATACTAAATTTCATGAAAATTGTTACAGCCGTTTCCGAGATTCAGATTATATATACAAGAATTGCTTGTTAAATAGTATTAGATATCAGCTCCGCAAAATGAAAATGAAGTTAGAACTTCTAAAAATGCTTGAAAACATATTTTACTCAATTTTAATCGATAAACTAAATATAATTTTTTTTTAATCCTTTAAATATAAAAATTCTAGCAACATTGAATTTTATTTCATCATTTTTATTACTTTTTAATTAGCAGGTTGTAAATAAAATTTCATGTTTCTAAGTTTAAAAATGACGACGTGTCCTACACTTACAAACTTACAAGCCCTACGTAAGAGGGTCTCTTACGTATAATTAACTATAAACTAATCACCTAACTATAAGCTTTTGTAACACAAAAAATTGCTAGCTTTCGTAAAAGTTTCGAAAAACCTTTCGACTTTCTCAATCCATTCGAGACCGATTGCACACCGTATGTACAATTGATTTCCGCTGCACACCGTGAGCGCAATATGAGTAACGTGCAATTATCAGTTTTTCTGAGTAACCTAGTCGTCGAAATAAGATTTTTCTTGAACAAACAAAATTTGGCATCGGTTGGTTGTATACCAAAAAACTAACAATTTTATCTAAAGCCCATGTAAAATACTATGAATATCATACGATTACATCTAACTAATGTACATAGGTACTACATATTTCTAAAAGCTTATTTCACGTTACCCTGTGTTATCTATATTTTTTTAACTTTCAACTTATAAATAAAAAATAAAATAATAAATATTTATATTTTTTAATATTCCGTTCGTTATTGTTTAAAGCAAAATAATGATTTTATACTAACTAGTTTGGATTTCACTTCAGCCTAATACAGTCCACTCCAAAAGTTCGTGCCAAAAATGGCGTGAACTCATGTGTGTTGCCCATAGGTCACCACGCTAGGCAGGCGGGTTGGTGACCGTTTTTTTTTTATAGTGATGTAATTTCATTTTACATTATATTGAACCTTGTGCCGTACCCTTATACCTTATATTTACTTGAGTACATGGTGTTCTATCTGCTCCTCGCAAAAAAATCCGACGAGGGAGCTGCATACCTGCTGTGCAGTGATCATATTTATTTGAATTCACTTACGAATTAGGTGATTTCCATAGCTATTTTTTTTATTAAAAATTAACAACATAAGGAAAAAAATTCCTACTGCGGACCGTGTTCAAAAAAATCGTCATCTCGAATGGATTAATGTGGCCCTGTGGCAAAATTAATTCTTAACGTGCGCTTACTAACTATAATCTACATCTGTGTCAACATTTAAGTGCACAAAAAATTAAGCATCTGTGTAAAATATTTCGTGAGCACTTAGTCCCTCTTAATCCGGCCCTGTCGCAAAATTAATTTTAACTATCTCCGTGCCGAATTTCAAACTTATTGCATAAAAAATTAACGACTTTCTTACAAACTTGCTGTATGGCTATGGCAGTTTGTATACAGTTACTCCCTCTCTTCCCGTGGGTGTCGTTAGCGACTAAGGGATAACAAAGTTCCACTACCATCTTGAAACTGGTGAATCCGCAGATGGAGGGATAACCATCCAACTGCTGGCTTTCAAATACACAGGTCGAAGACGGACAGCAGCTTCTTCGGTGCGACAAAGCAAACAATGTGGTCACCAACCAGCCTGCCCAGCGTGGTGACAATGGGCAAAACTCATGAGTACGCGCCAAAAATTTCGGCCGTTAGTCCCTGGCCACCCCACTATTCCCGGCTTTATGAATTATATAGGTCGAAATATTTGGCGCAATCTTGTGGAGGCCTACGTCCAGCTGTGGACTGCAATAGGCTGATGTGTGTGTGTGTGTGTGTGTGTGTGTGTGTATGTGTGTGTGTGTGTGCGTGTGTGCGCATAAAAACATGCGTGAGCCAAAAGATCCCTTTAATCCGGTCCTATCAAAAAAATCTATTCTTAACGAAAGTGTACTAGCAATGAAACTCCCCCTTACCAAATTTTTTATTTATAAGACAAGCGGTTTTTTAGATTTCATGATGAGTAAATTGACTTTAAGACTTTTCTCTACATATATGAATAAACAAAAATGAATCATTAAATACTATTCTAATCGAAAAACTTAAAAGGGGTGGAAAAATATGGAAATATTTCTTGTTGCTTTTCTAAAACACTGTAGGAAGGTTTTATTTTATTAAAAATATAGACAATTGTGCAAAAATTTAAATGGATGTCATGGAACTGTCTTTCTAACGAAACTGTCGTCGATAGTTAATGACAAAAAACGCATTTTTGTCTCTTAATAACTTAAATATTTGTTATTATTGATTTATACGAGAGAATAGTTTATTATATTTATTAGTTGTAGTATTTCAACAAGATAATTAGGTAATCTGTGTAAGTAGTAATTTATATAATAATTATTAGGTATTTAAAATTAGGTAGCAATTTGAATAAAATATAAATAATTGTAAAATTTTAATATTTTTTTCTATAAACATTACGTTGTTCTTATCAAAACCACAATTAACATGTAACATAAAAGAGCTTTGATAAGATTCAAAGAAATTTTAATGAATTTGAATAATTTGTTGTTTCTTACTTTACATTGACACGCGTATATTAATGAATTAATTATGCTTACCTTCTAAAACATATTCCAGAATTCACCGAATAAACAACATAAGATGTAAACTTATAACAATGACAAAATTCTTTATTGTTGTACAAAAGAGTACTGTTGTTGTAGCAATTAAGAAAACCTTTGATGATATTTTGATCAACGAGCGAAAATAATTGCTGTACCTGGGCAAATAAAAAAGAAAAATGTATTTCAAAGATAACTCAAGCCAGGCTAGTAACACCAAACAAAAATTTTTTGACAAAAATAAGTTTTGATATTTTGACCCTATCCTTATTATTATAATAAACACGATATATTATTACGGCGTACTGGTTCGTTACATTTTCTGCCAAGTCAATAATCTAACATATAATGTACAAGTTGGACGGCCATTTATTACAAAATATATGTGTAGTATTAGTGATTACATGTACCGTTTTAATACGTTAAGAAAATCGGTACGTAATTACTTAATTTTTCTATTATTATTATTATTTAAACTCACGTTACATTAAGAATTACAATAACGCACTTCAAAAATCGCGGGGATTTGTCCGGAGTGTTAAGTCTAAATACAGTACATTTAGGCAATTAACAATAAGGTACCCGGGTAGTTATACAAACTAAAGTAAGTATAAAATGCGAAGGCGATCGAGACGCAAAACCAAAAAAAAAAAAATACGATTGCCAATCGTGTATATACGTTAGATACTTTTCTTTATTTCATATAAACAGTTCGAAAATTTATTTCTTAAATTAATTTCACAATATTTGCACCCATTTTATAACGTTACGAATGAGTGACAAGTTTACATTTACATAAGATTTTGAGGTATAAAAATGATTTGAATTGATTTTTTTAAAGTAACTTTTTAAGTAGGTAACATGCGAAAATGGATAATATATGTAAATGGACAATGGATTCAAGATTGATAACGGTTCTTCAAAGTCATTAAATAATCTCTCTATGGCCAAAAAAAAAAAAATGAAGAGCTAGGTTTGATTTCCAAATTAATTAGATAATGTTTTAGCTTGATATACAAAAATAAACTTTATATCACGGGATATAATAAATACGGGATATTTGAGAAAGTTTTATGAATCTGTCATAACAATATTAAAAATAAACATAAAAAAAATTACAAGTATCTATATTTTAATACGTGAAACAAAAACTTTGTACCCCTTTTTACGATTATAAATTTGCCCGTATTTACATTTAACAACACGATGGAGTTGAATCTTAAAATAGACAAGCTAAGCGGGAACGCACAGAATTAGTACCTACCTTTCCAGGAAACATTCGGTTTATTACACGCGCAATCTACTATTGAAGATATTGTAGTAGTGGAACAGTGTTGGGTTGAATATATTCCCTACTATGAGTAGCGAACACTATCAGCTGTATACACAACAACAGAGCGGTGTTGGTATCTTGTACAATATTTATTTCACACACATTTATTTAAATATATAATAGAAATTTAAAACTTTCACATATACGATATAGTTTATCACCAACTATTGTAAAGTCACATCTTATAATCATCATCATCGTACAAGCTCGCAAGGATGATAATGAAAAAGGTTTATATAATAAAAAACATGGATGATCTGCAAAGCATTACTTATAAAGTATCCTAAGTTTAAGTATTATTATTTTTACTCTTTACGAAATTTTAATTACTGTTTTACTTCTTTTATTCGCAATTCTTTGGACGATATTAATGAAATAATTGATTGTTTAAACATTAAACCAAACTCTATGTTTATGTTCATGCATAACTATATAAATCTACTATGCATGAAATAAATATAAGATGTACCATTAAAACTTCTTGGCACTAGAACAATGTATAATATTCAAGGCTATCAAATGTATAAAGTTTTACGAATTCTCGTAAAGATGGTTGTTTCTTCACGTTTATTAATAATAGGCATAAATGTTGTGTTAAGGACACTAAAACTAAGCATTTCGAACTATCATCATCATCATCATCACTTCAACCTATCGCAGTCCACTGTTGGACGTAGGCCTCCACAAGTTCGCGACAAAAAATCGCAGGGCTGGCTTTGTCGCACCGAAGACGCTGCTGCCCATCTTCGGCCTGTGTATTTCAAAGCCAGCAGTTGGATGGTTATCCCGCCATCGAACGGCTTTATAAGTTCCAAGGTGGTAGTGAAACTGTTTTATCTCTGACATATTTCCACAGTATATTAAGCGTATAAGAGAGCGGTCAGAAAAATGGTTGCGAAACAATTCGTAAAATTGCAAGTTGGCTACATCAGATACCCGTGCTACATGTGCGTCCGTTTCATGGAAAATAGCAATAAAATACAAAAATATGTTTCTGGTACAATGTCACATGTGTGATAATAATGAACTAAGTTAACGACATAACAGTCAGGCAATACCTTAAAAGTTCTACAAAGGTCGTCATTCAGCAAGTAGGCATTATTTAAAAAAAAAAATACCAAATATTCCACTATAAAATTCAGCAAAAAGTCTATAATCCAGTAGCCGATTTGTCGTCATTCCAAACCAGTTTAATAACAGATATAATCAGTTTCAAAAGAAAAGCGAAAGAAACGCTATTACAGAAAGCGGATCGGTTATAGGTGAAAAAACACGTGTCTAACGCATAAAAAGTATCGACAATAAAATATAAAAAGGTATATTTTGACATGCCAACAAACAAATTAGTCAATCGCTACATATTTTCGTCTAGGGGTTGTTGACACAATAATTGTGTTTGCTCGCAAACGAAAAAAAAAAAACCGACTTCAATTACACCGAAGAGTAATACAACGTAGATCGACAAAAAAAGTAGTCAAGTAACTACGCGTTATCAAAGATTACTCAAAAAGTAGTTATCAGATCTCGATAAAATTTATATGTGACCACACGATAAACATCAGCTTTCGATTAAATTAAAAATTATCAAATTCGGTACACCCAGTAAAAAGTAATTGCGGATTTTCAAGAGTTTCCCTCAATTTCTCTGGGATTCCATCATCAGATCCTGGTTTCATCGGATCCTTATTATACCAAACTAGGGATATCCCCTTTTTGACAAAAAAAGAATTATCAAAATCGGTACATCCAGTAGAAAGTTATGCGGTATAATACAACGTAGGTCGACGAAAATATAGTCAAGTAAAAACGCATTATTAGATATAACTCGAAAAGTAGTTGTTAGATCTCAAATAAATTTAAATGGGACCAATTGAAACACACCAACTTTCGATTAAAAAAAAAATTGTCGTAATCGGTCCACCCGGTCAAAAGTTCTGATGTAACATACATTAAAAAAAAAATACAGTCGAATTGAGAACCTCCTCCTTTTTTGGAAGTCGGTTAAAAAAATATTACGTTGGTTAAAGACACGTTTTCACGAATAATTCAGAAATAAAGATGATATTTCTCTTATTACGTATCATAAAATTCTATCTAGCGACAGACGTTGTTATGAGAAACGAGGTGGCGCCAGTAAGGTGATAGACGGGTATTCATTTCATCAAAGTATAGATAACGAAAATATCTCACAAAACCTATTGATAATAGATAAATAAAGCTTTTCATTCGTATCACTAAACAAGTATTAAATTACTAGACATAAAAAGAGTTATGAGATAAAAATAGAAAAGAAAATCAGAAATTGTTAATATTAATGCCTAGTATATATGTTATTTAGAATTCCATTTTTTACTTTATAGTAAACGTATACGGACATTGGTTTGATATGTATTGTGTATAGTTATTCAATTGCCCTACATGAACTCCACAGTTGTGGAAATAACTTGTGGTATCGTCTAAGCCGCTTCGGTGAGCTCGTTACGCTGCGCAACTGATCTGTTAATAGATAACATATTAATAATAAATCTAACATTAGAGATTAAATAAAAAATGAAAAACTGAGTTAGTAGAGACATTTACGTTACACTCTAATGTTTAAACCAACAACCACTCTGGTGCTGTAGTGCGTATGCCGTGTATGTGCCTGAATAACGGCGGTTTGCGATGGATGCTTGTCCGCCAACCCGCAATGGAGCAGCGTGGTGAATAAAGCGCTAATATTTTTCTTCATGGAGAAGGAAATATTAAAGAAAAATATTATACTCTATACATTTTTTAATTTTATCAGTTAGTAGCTGAACTAAAACTGACAGTTTTCAGTTATTTCAATTCTAAGCCGCTTCAATATGACATTAGAATATCATCTGCATGACTTTGGAACAAATTTAATTTAACCAAAATGAATGAACTACGGCAACAAATAATAAATTTCTTGATAATATTTTCCATGTATAAGGAAGTTTTAAATAATATTTGTTTCTGGCTATGTCTTGTTTACAGTGACTTTTGATTAACTTACGACTTTGACATTGTTTATTGTAAGTCGGTGTTTTAGTGAATATTTTACCGAATTAAGACGTATTATTATACTTCAATAGTATGTTATTGTTTAAACATTTCATTTCAAAATATGCAAAATCAATTACGATTTAGCTTCTATTAGCGATTTCATAAATATAAAATATAAAGATAGAGGTATTTTTGTTTTGTATCTTTGCTTGTAAAAAGTAGTTGATGAGTAATAAGGAGGAAATCCAAAAGATGTCTGGTATCTATATCGCTAGATGTTTGAATTCCATAAATAACACGAGTTAGGTAGCTATGTCATGGCTTGAATACATCAGAAGAGCACAAAGACCTATATAAACGATGTATTTTTAGCAGGATGATAGATATATTATAGTCAAGATAGATCAATATAATTAGTTTATATTTGGAGTGCCTAGTAACACTGTCACATCTTTAAAATTTCAATTTTCCCTTTTCCCTTTATATCTAACTCTCAGTTACAAAATTCATGTCTTCGTAAAGAGTTTTTTCATGTATATAATTTCATTATCAATAACAAATATGTATAATCGAAATTCATAACGCCAGTAAACTTAAAAGACTTGAAGCATTCACGTTCACAACCCAGAACGCCATGTTAAATAAACACATAATGTACATGTGGCCAAGAGTTTTATAATGACAATCGCGGTAAGTTTTTTGGGTATATTTGCAGCAGTGATTATATCATCTCGGTTTTTTGCTACTCATTAAATCTGACACAAAAATAACGCTTCGAAATACTAACAAATTCTCACGTTAATTAAAAACAAAACGCGGTAGATAAAAGAGCGTAGTGTCTATGATTGTTCAGTATCTGAAAATATAGTAATTAACATATTGTTGACCTAGAACACGATATAGTTTGAAATGTTTTTCTTTTTTAGTGTAATTGAAGTCTCTTGTCTGTCGTGATAGATAAATAACACATGAACACAAACAAAATTATCGTGAATGTCAGCTATTTTATTTAAGACTAACTGTGCCGCGACTTCGTCCGCGTGGAATTTAACAAAAAAGTTATTGTTCAATTCGCAGAATTACCAAATAAATTCATTTCTGCAATGAAAGTCGCCCTACTCCTTATAACATCAGCTATCTGTCAGTGAAAATTCCGTCAAAATCGATCAAGCCGTTTCCGAGATTGAACGTAAATATTTAATTCATTTTTATATTCATTAATGTCATTATTAAAATCTAATTTAATAATTTCATTGAGGCAGGGCACCGCAAGATACATTCCTACTCATAATCTGGAATAGTCACTTAAAATGTCCCGTTTCGTCTGGTGAAGTACCTCAACCTTACGAAAGATCACTACTAAATAATGGTGCTCTTAAGTAGAATTGTATTTCTGTGGTAAGCAAAGTGGCCAGAGAACCTGGGGAGAGTATGTGGTAGGGTCAGCCACACGCTTGCGATGCTTCTGGAAAAAGTCTATAAGCTACGGTAACCCGATTACCTTCAAAAATTTGTTAATTCAAGTAGGCTTTAACAGTGGTGCCTACCATTGTCGTTATTTTATAAATTATAATATACTAGCGACCCACCCCAGCTTCGCACGGTTACAAAAACTATCTGTGTCCCTCTACTATATTTTGCATGTATTATACATATAAACCTTTCTCTGGGATCACTCTACTAAAGAAAACCGCATCAAAATCCGTTTGCGTAGTTTTAAAGTTGTAAGCATACAGACAGCGGGAAGCGACTTTGTTTTATACTATGTAATGACGATTAGAACAGTTTTGTACGTCAAAATTATTATGAGTTGTAATCGAAGCTAACAAAATTAGTAATAGTAGTAGAACGTCTTTAGTATACATATCTATATATTAATACGTGAAGCAAAAACATTGTACCCCTTTTTACGAAAACTGCACTGACGGAGGAGTATGAAATGCCGTACACTTATAGTTTATGTAAATAAAACCGTTTAAAAAGGAGTGCAGAATGCTATAATAATATAATGCTTTAAAATTATGTACAAAAATATACTAATTGAATAAAAAAAAAAAACATTACATACACTACCATATGTTTGACACACACGCGCTTAGGTATTATATAAAAAAATTTTGGTTGTCAAAATCTGTAGTTAAATTATTTTTTTTTAATGTAAAAAAAGAATTTTTACATTTTTTTTTTGTTTTTTAATTTAATTTTTTATTAGGGTCGAATTTCGACCACTGGGCGACCACTAGTAGTTATAAATAAGTACCTCACATTATTTTGAATCCATCTTTTTAGTCCTTAACAGCACAATAAAAACATAGTTCGTCATAAGCAAGATTAAACGCGTTTCCATTTCAACTCAAAAAAAAAACTAAATAATTACTACTTAATAAATAAAAAAATCATATATTATGTCTTATGTGTTCAAGTGTCTGTTTGAAGATACGTATTCTTTTCACTTCTAAAACCGCGCTAAAAATGTTGTAAAAACATAGCTTTCATATAAACTTATAAAAATGAGAATATTTCGACCAAAAGCCAGTGTGTAATTATTTATTCCTTTTCTGATACAAAGCTACACAGACTTTTGCAATAATGTTACGTAGATTTGAAATTAATGTAATGATATATTAATCTATATATATAAATGAATGTTTGTCTGTATCTCCTTCATGGAATCGTTAACTATGCATTTTATCATGTCATGATCTTCAGCAAAGTGTTGTGCCCCCAAAGGTTTTTGAGTCGGTACGCCAAAAAAAATATTTAAAAGCGTAGCAACACGCGCAGGGTACAGCTAGTTTTAATTAAAAATAGCTTTGTAGTTAATAATAAATAAAAGATTCCTTGTGATTTTCATTCGAATAGTTCAAAAAAAAAAGAAAAGAAAGTATATTAGAAAGAAAAGTATGTTATAAATATCTATAGAACGAGTATTTAATACTGTAAATATTATAAGGTAAGAGTTAACCAAAATATCTCGTCGAATAAATAATTTTCTTTAACAAAATTTGATGTGAATACGATTGTTATACACATCACCGATCCGTTTCTATAATAAAATCCTAAAATAACACACATATTTTCCATTGCCAGTTACAAATTTAAGAATAAATTCAAACTTGTATAAACGGAAAAATATTTTGTGAAAGATTACTGAAGTAATAAATACGCGTAGGCACAATACAATAATACGAATATTATTGAAGCATGTATTCAACTTGATATTTATATAAAATTGATATATTTACTCTAATCATAAACTTTTGCTAAAGAGTGGTAGATATTTTTGCGAAGTATGTTTGAAGAATTATTTACATTTCACGGTGGTGTCAGTTTCTCATTAATAATGAATATAAAAATATAAAGTTAAAATTTCTGTAATCTTTTATCCAAACCGTTTCTGTGATGTCATTTTTAACAGAATTAGTAGACAGTAGAAAAGCTTATCTATAACAATTAAGAGCAAAAACATATAAATACAAATACATCTTTTACAGAGTTTATGTTAAATAATTGTTTTTTGCTTAATTAATTTCTAATCTAAATGTCCAATAAAGCATTAATTAAAAAAACACACAATTTTTTTTTTAAGTTAATCTTCATATGAGTTAAATTTTTACGATGTGCATGCACACCGTCACGAAAAAACCGACATCCTAAAGTTAGCAACGTGAAGTTAGCTAGTCAATGAAGTATAACTTATTCTTACGTGCGTACATAAACACACACTTTTTTTAAACTTTTTGGAAATTATGCGAGTATATCCGTACACATAATTACTGAAAGATGTAGTTATTGAAATTAGCACTAATGAAAAAAATATATAAACACTTAACAATGTCAGATAAAATAAATCAATTGTTTTATATTTCACTTGACACCACCCTGCTGGATGAAGCTAACATTAATCTATCATTATATTACATAATATATAATAATAGCTATAAATTTTCTATTAATATTTTACTGAACATATCATCATAGACTCTAAGAAATATACGTATAACGTAGGGCACTAACAGAGTTTTCGTTAACTATCTAACAGCTAAGTGTCAATTTGTCACAAAATAGTACATATCATTAGTAGGTTGGTAAAACTTTATGCTCTTGAATATATCTTTTGGTTTATTTTGGATTATAAACACCGTCGTTTAGGTATTTACACGTTCAACGTGATTCTTTAAATTGGCAAAAAGAAAATATTTATAATCCGATTGACATGAAACAAACACTAAATGTTAAGTTGAAGCTTACCACAATATATAAGTGAAAACCACATTTAAATCAGATATATCGTTTCTGAGATTAGCGTGCACAAGCGCACAGACGAACAGACAACCAGACAAAAATTGTAACAATCACTGTTTTGGGTGCTATTTGCGTTGAATAGGTAATAATATTTTTTCTCATACATCTTCCATGTACCGACAGCGATCCGTTACATTTTTATTATATGTATTGATGATGATGATATCAGAGCTAACTCGTCACGATTTTCAAGCAATTATATTCTATAATTTCAAACGAGATTTCAAAGCTCCTTAATCCCGTAGCTCTTTGTATCGGTGGTATAAACAGCTCCAAAAAGATCTTATGTGACGAATTTCGATCAGGGCTGCCCGCCGAACCAGAAACCTCAGCAAACATTGCTGCTGTTAAAAAACTACTTGAAGTAGATTGACATAACACATACAAGCAAATAAAAGAGCTCTCAAGATTAGTGTATCATCAGTTTACACTATTTTACAGGACCATATTCATATTGGTAAAATTGTCACGTTCTAGGGTACGCACTTTTTTATAGCGGACCAAATGGAATGTCGTAAGAAATGGTGTCATAGAATGCTTGCTATGCTTAATGGAGACAAATGTCCTTACTTAAAGTCAATAGGTAGGTGACAAATCGTGGCTTTATTACTACGAAGTGAAATCTAAATGTAAAAATAAGCTGTCCGACCGATCTTCGTTAAACAGTCTCGATGAGTGAAAAGAAAAATGCTCGCCGTATTGTTTCGTAGAAGGGGTAATAATAACTAACAGGAGAAGGCTTGGTGAACAGAAGACTATAATAACTTCTAAATAGTACACAAAGTTTTTCTTTTCCTCAACTGATAGCTATCTGATAGATATATGATCTCTAAAAAACCTGTGGCCAATCTCCCGCCTTACCAGGCTCCATCATGATAATGGACCACGCCCAATTAACAAAGTATTGTTTTAGCCGCACGGATCTAATTCTGCTTGATCACCCTCCTTACAGTACTGATCTCGCAGACTGTGACTATGATGATTCCAATGATAAAGGATAAACCGAAAGGTCAATAGTTTGTCGGAAATGAACAGCTAATTCAAGCGTAGGACTTGATGTGTGAGGAACTCTCTGAAGAAGTATGGAAGATCATTTTAGATGAATGGTTTCGGCGTATGGACAAATATTTTGCCACAAGTGAAATTATTTTGAAAAAGTTTAAAATTTAGGAACCAAATCTCAAAACTTTTCTTGTGCTATATAATATTTATATACGATTATGATATATTTTAGACTAAACTGTAGTAACAATAACCAGTAATTACCAGATGCATCATAAGCGTGTTGCCGGGACAAAAACTGTTTTAAGTTTCTTTTAGCTAAATCATGAGTTTATAATATGCCAAAGATAAATATACTTCAGCTTATTTGTTACCAGAAAAGGTAACTTTACTAAATAAATTTTTATGAAACTTAGTAAAACTTGATTTAATAATGGAAGCAGTGAAAGTTGGTAATCTATTATCATTATGAAACGATGGAATCTTTCAAAGATTCATTAGTGCTTGTAACAGCGTACTACAACGAAGTATAACTTTGATTGTGATTTTTAACTTAATGAATGACGATCGTATCAGTTAGAATCTGATAGCTCTTGAAAATCTTGTCGATATTTCTGAATGATTATTTGAGAACAACATTAACAAAAAAAAGCTTAGCGACACTATAATATCGTCAATGATCGAATTTTTTATAAGAACGTTTAATAATTAATAATTATATAATAAATACTAATTACCTCATACTGTATCTGATTAATTATTACTTTTTGTTATTGTGATAAGAGTTTTTTTTTGCAATTTGTAATGATACGTCTTTTCTATCGGCAAAACCTTGTACAGAAATGCGAATCATCCTAATGCACGTTTAAGGATTTACAAAATTAATACATCCATCTTTATAACTAAGTAGTTTTAAAAATAGAAAAATAGTCAAATATGTGAACGATCTGTTGATAATAAAATAGAAAAATTAAAAATATATATCAAACGTCATAAATATGGCATCATCTGAAGAATATAATCTGCGATGTGTTAATTACAAATTTCCGAGAAAATCATTCATATCGAGATGCTGATAAATACTTATTTCGTGTCGGTGAATAAGGATTCATAATTAAGTTACGTAAACGAATTCTGAGAACTTTCCGAAACGGTATTCGATAAAAGCGCGAGGCTGTTATGCCTGAAGTGTGAAAGAAGAAAAAAAACACATAGGGTGTAACGAAGGCATTAATTCGCTACCGTGACTGAACACCGCTGCCCAATTCGTCGAGGGTGGAACTAATTTTCACACGTCTGGAGGATTACCGTCGTTGAACAGACACGGTTATTGTAATGAAATTTTAGTTATTAACATCATATAATATTGAATGAAGCCAATGACATAATAATAGGCGATGTCTACCGAGACACTAGAGATCAGTACAAAATAAAAACAACGTTATTTATTGCATGACACTGGTAACACTACCTAAGTTTGTAACTAATGTACCTAATCTATACAAATAAGTAAAATTGGAGTGTCTGTTTGTAATATTAAAATAAGCTCTTTTTACTAAAAGCATATGGATGTATACACGGTACATATACCAAATTAACATTTTTTACAATTTTCGTCTGTCTGTCTGTTTGTTCCGGCTAATCTCTGAAATGTTTGGACCGGGACTTTCATTGGCAGATAGATTATGTAATCAGGAGTAACTTGGTTACTTTTATTTTAGAAATTTATTTATTTTATAACCGCGAACTGAACAATAACTTTTTTGTTAAATTCCACGCGGATGAAGTCGCGGGCATAGCTAGGTGTTAATAATATACCAATTTTGATATTGTTAGCTACTATGATTCATTTTTTTCTTGAAATGCAGATCTTTTTGACGTTCGTTAAATATGTCTCCTTATCACCTTATGGCGAAATAAATATTTTCATTTTATTTCATTCATCCATCCATTCAGAAAAAAGTTACAGTTTGATATGGTACGTAAAGTTATCTAAACACCGGCGGTCGTGAAATAAATTAGTTACTGAAGTAACTTCAGAAACTTTCACTTCATTTTAAACGTAGTTTGAAAGAGAGAAATGATGATTTAACTTAATAGTAATAAATAATTAATTTTTATACTTATGAGATTTGGAGCAATATCGTGTTCCACAATCCCATTAAACATCAAAACTTTACTAATATACTAATTTACATTTCATATCAGAGTGTTAACGACACTAGCGAATATACAATAGCGAAATTAAATATATAAATAGCGAATATAAATAATAAAGCTAAATATTAAACAACTTTGAAATGTAAGTAGCATAACAAACCTCTTAAGCATTTTGATAATTTATTTTGTATGTAATCTTTCTTTTGAAGAATGCATAGCTAACGTTGAGTTGTTATTGGTGTTGGAGGTGTTGAACAAATTTATGAAAAGAAAATTATAAATTATATTTTTTTACTTTTTGTCTCTTTCTAAATTGTAATATGTATAAGAATTTGTTATTAGTTTTTTAGGTTTTTGTTTTTTACATTTATATAAATTTTAAAATAGATAAAGTATACTTCTAAGATATAACTGTCCTTTACAATGCCGTTGCAACTTGTAAATGAAACAACACTCAGCAAATAATTGTCTAATAACTAAATTTATTTGATATTTACGTTTCTTTCTTTAATATATAAAATTTCGGGTCACGCTATATTCGACCATATATTATCTACAGGATCTTTTTGCAAGTTTCCAGGTTGACTTCTCGATTAGCTTTTACTTTCGTCAGCCATCGATATTAAATGGAATCGACTAAATGTGACAAACATTCCGCTTTTCGACTGGCAATGTTACCGTTTTCTCTTTATCTTCCGAATGATACAAGGGATAACCATTGCCAGATTAAAACCTCGTTGTTCAATTATATTCGGAAAACACTGTTGTAATTTTGAATATTCTACTAGAAAAGCATCGGTGGAGGTCCTGGCCTGTAAGTAATTTATTCAGTGGTTCAAATGGCGTGGTCAAGTGCAAAAATCACTTTTCCATTCGCACAATATAATTTAGAGGTTGGAAACGAAACTTTAAAGCATTGCAATATTAACAAATATTATTCATAGTTCCACAATCGATCGAATTGTTACCAAAACAATCGACTGATATATCTAAACCCCAAACATTCAGAAGTAATTGTTACGTTTCATCGCATGCTTTGAAGCCACTCGTTAATGGTATGTCTTCTTCTACTAAACATACATTAAAACTATTTCAAACACATGACACCATTTTAATGTTGCGAAAGAAATGGATATTGTGCCTGAAATAATGTCAATATGTCGACACTGTCAATAATTTTGAAATTTTCCATTTTGCCAAACTTTCTGTCTATTTATCTCAATTTTACTTTGCGATTTATATAAATTTTATTTTTCGGTTTTTATAATTTCTGTACAGTTTTTCTCTAATTTTCATTTATAACCCTTGTCCTGAAAATAACGAATGCAAAGAAAAAAGAATTATCCGATTTGGTGCAACCGTCCTGCTTTTTTCTACGATTCATTTATATCAATATATATACTATGCATATGTATAAAGAAAGATAGATAAAATGTACATATCAGTCATTTATGACATATAAGTAACTTGATGGAAATTGCCTATTATTGCTTTAAAGCAAACGCTTTTAGTACTTCAACGTTCACGATCGAGTTTTAGATACGAGTACACTCACTCCATGCGGTTATTGATAACTGCTGAGATCGAGTTAACGTGCTCTCCTAAACACGATAACTTAGGTACAAGCCGCAAGACAAAGTGATACGATAATATCGTTACATATTCCGGCATTAGGAGTTAATCTTATAGGCAATGCTTATAATTTAATTACATGAATAAGTTTATTATACATAAGCATTGTTACGTGGTATATATTAAGGAATTATAATATAAATAAACACAACAAAAGTTTTGATGCATATAAACTAACGGCGTAGATATCATTAAAAAACATTATGAACACTCTTAGTAATTTTTCTTTTTTTTTATTATTAGTTATCAAATGATCGCTTTTAAAAGTTAGAAGTGATGTGCGCGTTCTGGTAGGTTTAGTGTTAATCTATCTAATATCTTTAAACGAGCAATTCTTGTATATATATATATATATATATATATATATATATATATATATACAGAATCTGAATTTCGGAAACGGCTTCAGCAATTTTCATGAAATTTAGTATGCAGGGGATTTCGGGGGCGGAAATCGATATAACTAGGAATCATTTAAAAAAAAATGTCGTTTTATCCCTATTTATATGTAAAAAATAATTCAAGGTTCATCTCTAAACAAACATGTGCTCATAAAATATTGCGACAAAGTCAGCTTTGCGGTCACCAACCCGCCTGCCCAGAGTGGCGATTATGCCCAAAACACATGAGCTCACGCCATTTTTGACGCGAACTTGTGGAGGCCTATGTCCAGCAGTGGACTGCGATAGGCTGAAGTGGTGTGAAGTGAATATAACCACTAAAAATATCATCGAGTCTATAATGATTTGTGTAAATAAATTTATTAAAGATCATTTAGGTGGTTTATTAAAAAGAAATAAATCGATATAACGCGCCCATTACACGCTCGCGAAAGCGTCACTTAATTCCATCATTCATAAGTTACTCGATACTGAGTGATCCAAATATAATTTTTATACGTGGTCGCTTATCGAAAGAGTAGTTAAAATATCGTTTCTTTTTTTTAATACTATGAATAAATTAAACCATAACTTTTATATAGCAGAGGCTAGACAAAGGCCTCTTCTTTCTCTCTCTTCAAAGTTCATTTTTATTCATTATGTTTATATTGGCGGATAAGTTCCCAACCTAAGAGATGAAGAATGATTGCTATCAAGGATCTATGATTACAACCAAGATGGTTTTACTTGGGGTTTTTGGTGGAGTTTTACCGGGACAGAGGTTATAAGATATTCATTTAGGTATTTATTTTTTACTAGCTGTGCCCGCAACTTCTTCCGCGTGGAATTTAATAAAAACTATTGTTTAGTTCGCAGAGTTACAAAATAAATAAATATCTAAAATAAAGTTAGCCTAATTTACTCCTTCATCAGCTATTCGTCAGTGAAAGTCCCGTAAAAAAAGCGGTCCAGCCGTTTCAGAGATTAGCCGGAACAAACAGACAGACATACAGACATACAAAAATTGAAAAAAATGTTATTTTGGTATATCTACCATGTGTTCATTTAGTAAAAAGTGGTTATTTTAATATTACAAACAGAAATTGTAATTTTATTTATTTGTATAGATTACACATATAGTTCCAATCTTAGGCAAGTGCTATCAGCCAGTTTTAAATTTTGACATACATGTTATCAAGGAAATCGAAACGGTCAACTGAAATACAGTTCAGTTGTGTATTCTTTAGGTTTAAAATAATACATTTGTTGTAACTTTCCGACGGACATGGTTATCTTATACAAGTAAAATATAAAACTGTAAGATACGCTCAGTATTTCACATAAATCATTGCTACTTGAAAAAAAAAATTGAATTCAATAATATTTTTGTATTTAATATACTTAATTACAATCTTAAATTGTTGTATTGTCAGAAAATATATTTTATAAAGAAAAAGAGTAAATAAACAAATTTGTTTATACAAACATTCTCATAATAGAAATAAAATAATAAAAGAAAAATATATTTAAACAGTTAAGCATCGCAAAGCTTTCAATAAATACAAAATGGCTTCTATGATTTTTATTTATTTCCTGAGCTTCTTTCTCGATATACTATACGATCTATCTAGATATATTATACGATCCAATTAATTACCTCGAGTCGGCTCAGATCGAAACTTCTGTAGGTGCAACATAAATCTGAAGGCATCGTTACTTGATAGCGACAACATTTGCGATTGGATTATTTTATTACAAGATAAAAAATATTTCATGATACTCAGACTTCGTCAGGTCGTTCATTTTCATCTACCTTATAAAATTCAATACAGTTTTATAGCAAACACTCACCGCATTTTTTCTATCATATTCAAATTGGTTTCACGCCAATTGAAATATACATTTCCAAAAGAAGAAAAACTTTCATCTGTATTTCGTTTCAACAAAGGTACACGTTATTTCGATGTAATTAGCGTATTAACGTAACAATGTAAAATACAAAAGCTAAAACCATCGAAACGTTACATTAAATGTGTACATCGGATATTGAAGGTAATTAAATGTCCCGATACGACTGATTAGCTCTCGTGATGTCGAATCAAAATATGTTTCATGAATTTATAGCGAATAATTAGTCTGTATAATTAGTAATGTAATATTATAATTAACGTTTAATTAAGCATGGCTTTACGCGACGTGTTCTTGTATATTGTATTGATCATCAAATTAATTAGCAACAGTTGAGCATTATATTAATTTATTGATTGTTTAATGATTAGTGTTTCTTTTCATTTCACTTTAATATTGTTCTACTACATAGCTGGTAAATTAATAACGCAATAATTTATTTGAAATAACATACACGAATTGAAAATATGGAAACATTAAAAGTCTATAAATCAGATTTAAAGACTAACGTATAAGATTATTTAAATATTTGAATGAAATACTTATAAATTACCTAATTACTTAGACTTGCAAAAACAATGACGGCTGTTAGTCTCATAGGACTATGCCGGTGGCTCGTTTTCAGAAATTAATTAAATAATATTCTACCACAAGCACGAAGTAAATAAGATTTTCCTTTATATATGACGAGTAATGTATGTGATTGCTACTAATCTTATTTAGTGTTAGCTTTTATTAATCAGAAAATGTCTTCGCTTCAAATATGCTTTCAATTCATTCCAATATACAGAAACGATTTGTTTTCCTCACAAACGGTTAAATTTCGAACAATTCGTTTGGTAAATTAACTCGGCTTCAATCGACTAACAAAGTTAACTCTACAAGGCTCGAGTTTATTTTTTTTTATCGTGAGAAAAGTATATACGATGTACTAAGTAAATAAAAAGAGGTAAACGTATACTTTACAGGAAAACCACTTTTCCGTGACTGTTCCATTTATGGTACACTAAGCCTTAACGATACTATTGGTAATAAAATGGAACTATTGTTTAAATTGCAAACAGTATTCTATTTGAATTATTTTTGTTAGTGTTTTACTAGTAATAAGATATATTTTTTAAATAAATATAAATAAGTTAGATATTCATGTTAGAAAATAGCTACTAGAGACAATTTCTGAAACAATTATATTCAAACAATGTTCTCGACATTTTCACAAGACGTTAAGGTTTTTCCATTGCAACCAGAATATTTGGGTCTTACTTAACCTTTTTCACATCCGAAAAAACAAGGATAGAATTTTGTCAAGCTTTTTTTATTTAATTTCGAGAGACAACCTTGATTCCGCTTTCCTTCTATACCAACCTCTCTTTTTGTTGATAGATAATCAAGATGTAGGTACATAAAGTTTCAAATTTGAAATCTTATTATTTTAGCGGCGTGGGCGTATGCTTGTCTACCCCAACTCCTTTTTACAGTAAGAAGCAGGTGAGTACCTACTTATTCCTCTACATAACCCCTTTGAACCTTTACTTTTATTAAGTGCCTTAAGTACTAAAGACCCGCCCCGGCTTCGCACGGATACAATGCTGATACTAAATATAGAATAAATATTTGCAATGTGGGCGCAAAAAATATGTTTATTAACAACATCACATTAGAAACCTCTAAAACTATAGTGTTCCTCTACTATATCATGCATGTATTATACTATATATCTCCCCATGATATCTACCCATGAAACATTGAAGTAATAATTACAAAGTACAAGTCTGTTTGTTCCTTTGGAATCACTCTATTTACTAAAGAAATTCGCATCAAAATCCGTTGCGTAGTTTTAACAATCTAGCATACAGACAGCGGGAAGCGACTTTCTTTTATACTATGTTGTGATTTAGAAATAATTCCAGAGACAAACATTTTGCGGTGATAGTAAAGTTTTCATTACGCTAAACGATTCAGCAAAACGTTTTGGATACAGTTTGCGTCACAAACATTCTCGTAATCTTCATTCTCAGAAAATGTTAGAAAAACGAGAAGTAAAGCTCATTGTGCCATATGTGGAACAACGATAAAAATATCAGTTGCCAATACGTTTACTCTAATAATATAAAAAATTATTTACCTCCGCAAAATACACTTCGTTGCGCATCACAGAATTTTTTCCGTCTCAGCTATTCAGTTACTTTTTTATTTATTTATACAATAACTAAACGCACCAATTTAAATCAATTTTCGTATTAAACTTACAGTAACAGATGTCTGCTATAGAAGTCACGACTTCTATACGCAATCTTCGGAGAGCACGTTAAGCCGTCGGTCCCGGTTGTTATCATGTACACCTGATAGTGATCGTTACTCATAGTAGGGAATAAATCCGCCAACCCGCTTTGGAGCAGCATGGTGGATTAAGCTCTGATCCTTCTCCTACATGGGGAAAGAGGCCTATGGCCAGCAGGCTATTACAGGCTGAAGCGATAAACTAGTTGCTCCATATATGCTGTGTCTCGTAGGGTTAAGACCGATTCTGCCCCTTAGTCAATGGCCGTGCATCTAAATTACGCATACCACACACGCTCTATAACCAAAATAAATATTTATCTATATGATATATTTGCAATGAAAAAAAAAATAAAGGTACATTAAATATATTTGGGAACAGCCATAGATCATCTATCTTTAGCTACAGCGCATCGCAGAGATATACGAAATACCTTTCAGTTCATAATACCAGTTTGGCACAAGTTGGTAAAACACTCCGCGTTTTTATCTGACGTTAGATGTAGTTCGAAGAGTTATACAATAGATAACTTTCTAAAATAAAAGTAGCCTAAGTTAGTCCTTACTATATCAACTATCTGCCAGTGAAAGTCCCGTCGAAATCGGTCCACCCGTTGCAAAGATTAACCGAAACAAACAAACAGTCAGACAGACAGACATTTTTTTTTAAAAATGTTATTTTGGTGTATGTATCGTGTATACATCCATATGCATTTAGTAGAAAGCGGTTATTTTGATATTACAAACAGACACTCCAATTTTATTTATTTATATAGATTAATCAGTCTTTAGTCACATATTTTACAAGTGTCCTGCTTTTATCAACTAACAAAAAAAAGATTTCTTATTACAATCGTGTAACTATTGTGGTATTATTGGATAAAAAGCATGATGATTGTGTACGACAAGCTTTATATATTACTAATCCAATGGTAACGTAATAATCTCCCGATCGAGTATTGGTAAAAGTGCTAATAAAATAAAACAATTATTTACAGACTCTCTCGTATATATTTTATTACTTTTCTTTTTCATAGAAGTATGAGACACTAGAAAGTTTTTTTTTTTAATTATCTTTCAAGTATTTCATAGCCATCAAAAAGCTGCAGAAGGCTTTAAAAACGTTAAAAATACAACCTTTTTTTTCAAAGTGTCCTACTTACAATATAGATATTAAAATCTATGGATTATTATTCATTAGCCTTTCATTCTAATTACTAAATATAACAAGCACCGTTGAGAAAAAACAAGTTTTATGGCGTAAAATTGTGCGAATTAATCTCAATTTTATTTAGAAGCAAATACTTCTTTTTTTGAAATTTCTTCCACATTTTACGGTTAAAGAATTTACTCTCAAACAAAACCGATACACCAAATTTACTATATAATAATATTAAGGATATATGAGAACTACGCGGTATTTAAATATGAACTAAATTTTTCACTGATTATTCTTAACACGTAGCTATCAGGAATATAATTAATTTTAAAATGCATCATTAATAATGTAAGATGACAAAATCTACGGAGCACTGTCTTGCACACTGTCTGCACTGATGGCACTTATAATAATGTATTTGAGATACACTATTTTTGGTTCTCTTCAAAATTTCTGAATTTATATAATTTTTTCTATTAGTAGTTAATTTGTTTAATTTCTACATTCCTTCATATATAATTGAAAAGAATATATGTCCTTTTTTTATTCCAAAAAATAATATTTCTTTAATATTACGTTTTAGGTATCAGATTAAAAGTTGTGTAAATAGTTCATTTGATTAATTTCTTTGGAAGCACTGACTTAGCCGATACTAAGTATCAGTGATTATAAAATTGATATAAATAAATTCAACATAGCAAGCACATTAAAACAATATTATTTCAAAAATAAATTTATTTATAAATGTAGCAATACGAAGTATCGACAAGTAAGCCTGAATAAAACCAAACAAACAATTATTTCGCAAACATTTTTCAAGATTTTACTGTCAATGTATTTGTTAAATATTTGGAACATATAATTTTTAAATGTTTCGAGTATCGTCGCTGACAACCAGTAGATTACAATCAAGTAGACTGCGAATACAATGACGTGAAATAAAGTTGGTAAGATATATAATATGTCTGCTTTATAGAAATTCATAATATGTTCCCTCAGTTTTTTTTTTATCACTAAGTCGGCAAACAAGCGTACGGCTCACCTGATGGTAAAAGATTACCGTAGCTTATAAACGCCTACGATACCAGAAGCATCGAAAGCGCGTTGCCGACCCAATCCCCAATCCCCCCCAGGAGCTCTGGTCACCTTACTCACCAACAGGAACACAATACTGCTTGAAAACAGTATTATTTAGCTGTGGTCTTCTGTAAGGTCGAGGTACTACCCCAGTCGGGCTACTCCATATTTTGAGCAGGAAATTCCTGCTGTGCCCTACCTTAGTTAATTCTTCTTATATTTCATTATTAATTCTTTTCGATATCTATCTCAAATGTTATATTTTCAGTTTATGCACACAAGGCTAAAGACGTATATGGTTGGCCATTGTCGTAATGAAAAACCACATCTTTTCTGTTGGCCAATTCTGGCCACTAATTTTCAATTTCTTGCTTAAGTCTCATCAGCTGTTGATAGAAATCCGAAGCGATGGTTTCGTCTGGCGGTGAAAGCTCATAATGAATGATGTCCTTCCAATCCCACCACTCTACGTCACATTATTGGGTGTCAACCCGGGATTCACGAAAGTCTGTGCAGCTTGACCGATCTCTCCCTACGATCTCTTTCACACTAACATTATTGTCGTAGCTGATCCACTTTTCGTCACCAGTGATCCATTTCTTCAAAAATGGTTCGATTTTATTACGTCTTAAGAGAGAATCGCAAATGAGTACACGATCCAATAGGTTTCATTCAGTGTTTTCAGTCAATTCGCAGATCTTCAGCTATATCGTAACTACTTGATGATAAATGTCAATCTAGCTGCAATTTTTCATATGTCGTCACGTTTATCCGTAACTGGGCGACCAAAGCGAAATGCATCGTTGACACCAAAATTCGCTGACTGAAAACGCTTAAACCAGTTTTGTGCTACTAACACTGACACTCCATTAGGTCTATAAACGTCACAAACTTTTTTCGGCTTGAGTCCAATTTTTCACTTTTTTTAATTTTTCCCCTTTTGAACTTTAAAATTCGCCGATATTGGCTGACAGAAAAATAAATTAAATGTGGCGGGAAACTGTTTTTTGTTTTTTAATTTGATTTTTTAAATGTCACCTTTTCTGGGTATCAAAATCTTCCAACTAGAAACAATACAACAAAAAAGATTTTATTGCAGGTTTTTACTTGAAAATACGTAAAAGAATTTTTTCCCGAGCTACACATTGATTTGTTTTTTTTTCTATATTAATAACCCCCTCTCTTCCCGTGGGTGTCGTAAGAGGCGACTAAGAGATAACACAGTTCCACTACTACCTTGGAACTTAAAAATCCGATCGATGGCGGGATAACCATCCAACTGTTGGCTTTGAAATACACAGGCTGAAGACGGGCAGCAGCGTCTTCGGTGCGACAAAGCCAGCCCTGCGGTCACCAACCCGCCTGCCCAGCGTGGTGCTTATGGGCAAAACACATGAGTTCAAGTCATTTTGGCGTGAACTTGTGGAGGCCTATGTCCAGTAGTGGACTTGCTCATTATTAGATAATGTAATATATAAAAAAAACACGTGTCATGGTATTTGTGGTCGTAATTCTCAAAAAAGGTCTCGACTATTTTATTAAATATTTTATATATGATAGGTATGGTAATAATTAGCCGAAACATTTTTGATACCGATAAGTGATTAAGATTTTCAAATCCCGAATCTTGCTTCTATGTTTATTCTGGAAAACAATTATTGCCAGGTCAA
The DNA here is from genome assembly GCF_905220565.1 of Melitaea cinxia. Classification (NCBI taxonomy): domain Eukaryota; kingdom Metazoa; phylum Arthropoda; class Insecta; order Lepidoptera; family Nymphalidae; genus Melitaea; species Melitaea cinxia. The sequence goes on from NC_059424.1 coordinate 6,497,487, forward strand.
AAAGGATAATACATACTAAAATATATATTTATTGAACTTGGTCATTACTTGGATACCTAATTACAATGCTAAGAACATTTTTTTGGAAATATTTCCACCATTAGTATTGTTTTCATACATGTTACTCGCCATATGTTAAGGTCAAAAAGGATAATACATACTAAAATATATATTTATTGAACTTGGTCATTACTTGGATACCTAATTACAATGCTAAGAATATTTTTTTTGTAAATATTCCACCATTAGTATTGTTTTCATACATGTTACTCGCCATACGTAATGTTTTTCGTCGAAAAATTTGCTTCGAAACTATAAACAATATTAAGGGAAAACGGTTTAATTTATGCTCTATTCTATTGTATAGGTTTAACTAAAACACAATTGAGTAATGAAATATAAAAAAAAATTGCTCCGGAACACAAAACCTTACATCGATAGATAAGTGAGTTAAATAAAGTTGGGGAGAGCGCAAATTTCTCTCAATGTAAATGCGAGGGAGTTGGCTAATTTGTCACTTTTGCCACAAGCTATGCTTTTCGGTGTTGTTTACGCGCCAAAATTTACATTTTAGATTGATGAAGTTATTGTTCATATAATAATATAATACCTTTTAGCCTCAATTTTGTTTGTCAGCTTACTAATCCAAGATTTAAATAGTAATAAAGTTTGGAATTACTGTATCGTCTTACGAGGTTATATCAGCGCTTCGTTTATATCTAATGGCAACCAATTTTTATAGATTAGGAGACTTGTAACAGTTTGTTTCACCCCACCTCGTTTGCAGTTTGCGTTGGATTGCTGTTTTGTTTTGCATGAGTATATCCTTTTAGATAGATTTTTTTTCGTTACTGCATACTTGGGGTGTAGGCTATGCTTCTCATAACTATATGTGTTTCATTTAAAAGGAACGACAGCAAAAAGATGGAATAAAATTACCAAATTGTATAGAAATCTAAATCGTGTTTCCAAACACTAAAACATAATACTAATACTATCCATTACAACACTATTCATTTAGATAAAACATTAGATTTTACAGATGAAAAAGTAAACGTATATTCGGTATTATATATATATAAATAATCTGAACCTCGGAAACGGCTCCTACGAGTTTCATGAAATTAGTATGCAGGGGCATTTCGGGGGCGGAAATCGATCTAGCTAGGATTCATTTTTACAAAATGTCGTTGTATCCCTGTTTTTAGGCAATGAAAAAATTGCTACAATATCATTAAAATACGAAGGTAAATTTCGCCATTGTCTATAGAGTTGTAATAGCTCGGGTGGGAAATCGACCGTCGGGACCGACCAAGAATACCCGGTTCAAATCTCTAAATCGATTATTTTGAAGTGAAACTTCTTTAGTCGCATGAGGGTAAAATCTTTACGAATGAAACGGCATCGTTTTGATGAAACGGCAACGTTTTTGTCGATGGCGCTGGAACGAAAATCTAAGGCTTTAGATTTGTATAAGCATATACGAGACTTAAAAATTAGTTTGCCAAAGAAGTTTCACTTTTGACACGTGTACTTTGTACGCACGCGATTTTTTCTTTTCGTTTTTTTTCCTAATTGCACCCGTGATTTTTTATTTAAATAACCACTTCAATTTTTTATTATTATTTCGGTAAGATCGAAAAATACTATTCAATTTTAACAATATGTAATTCGTATTTAAATATGATTTCCAAAAAAATTACTAAAAACACCTCAATCACCCAGGTACTATATATTAATACGCTAAGGTTAAGATGTTTGCCTCCCTTTTTAGAAAAAACCTCACAATTACTCCTCATAAATTATACATCATTTTATAGATAACTGCTTGCTTAACCGCAGCAACACCTTAAAAAATTATCATTGCTTTTATTTTTGTTAATTCATTAATTAAATAAAAATAATAATAAAAGGGAAAATACTGCCAGCATTTTTGGCACAATTCCACGCGGACATGATTTGTGCCATAATTATCTGTAAATATTTAGTTCTTAATATTTATTCAAAAAAATAATTAATTAAATTGTGTATAATATGACGGCTTTAATTTTGAAACAACGTCAACATAATTGACGGTCGGTAAATTATTTGTTCAATTTCAAATCAACTCACGTATAAATACTTTTTTGTAATTTTGTAAAGTGATAATTATTATACTTATTTAGTGCGAATTATTCGCACGGGTATAGCTAGTTAGTTTTTAATATTACACACAGAACTTCCATTCCGAGTGTAAATCTAAATTCATATTTCTTTATATCACTTTCCGCTACAACCATAAAAGTAATCCTGAAATGAGCCGAGTGCGGCTGTATGGACAAAGACGAAAATATAAGCTTTTTATTTGCTTAGTGTCTCAAAGAGATACACGATTTACTGCCCACGTACACGGTATTTGTACAAGGCCATTGCAATGAAGACTATTTTGCTGAATCCTTCAAAACAAAATCTTTTTTTATTTTTTCATGTCTTAATCAAATTTTGAATTTTACTTTCCTAACTCTTTGTAATATAAAAATCTACTACATGAAATAAAAGTCGGTGTAATAATATAAAAGCATTGACTATTTACGCAATTGTCATTATCGAAAATAACGTCATATTCGCATTAAATATTGTGATAGTACGACGTCAGGACGTCGAAAAGGCTAAAAAGTTGTAATTAAAGAACTACTATAACGGAACATTTAAGTCTACGCAGATGAGCAACAAACGCAACTACAACGAGTTAGAGTCATTTCTACTTTACGTTCAATAAGAATAAAAACCTTCAGGAAGCTAAGGTGCCAATACATAAATGAATTTTTGGAAAGAAGTTCCTTACGGCAGGCTTGACATTTGGCTGAGCGACCGAACTGAAAAAATGTGATACTAAAACCGTAAGAAAAATATATAACGGAAGTGACGTAATATCAGTCACACGACTGTATAATATGACGTTTGTAAAACTAAAATATTACTAGTGAACTTTTTTTAAATTATTTATGTAATTTAATGCTGTCGGCAAAAATAAATAAAGACACGTGTTTTTTTTATTTCACTTAATAGTTTGAATTATTATTATTATTATTTTGTTTCATTTATTTTATTTTACGATATTTGTTATTTTCTAAAACACTAAATGTCCTAAATACTTGTGTGTACTTTATTAAAAACCAATTAACAAAATTTAAAAAAAAAAAAAAACGAACTAGAAAATATATATAAAATTAAACCATTTTTTTTTTCAAATTGTGTTGCTTCTATACTATCCGAAGGAACTTCGTTCCTACCTGGTGTCCCATGACACCACATAATTCTCTTACAATTTTTCTAAGCCTTTTTTTTGTAAGAAAGTAAGTACCTAGGTAAGTCGAGACTAGGGGACATAACTCTTCCCACAACTAGTCAGTTCGTTATAAAAATATTTTTCTTAGTTTCGCTCTCTAAGTTTTCTCTTAAACGAGTACGTTTTGTAATAATACATACAACATACAATATAAAGATAAGCCCAGGTTTTAATATTGTTGCCCAACAAAACGGTATATGTGCTTATAGATGCCCACAATTTTTCAAACAATTGGTGATGGTTATAATAAAAATATATAATTATAAATCATTCTTTGTATTTTGATTATTTTTCAGGATAAGAACTAATGAAACACAATTTTACATAAATCAAAACAGCAAACATTTCATTGCGTAATATCGAATTTTATGTTTTCTACAAACCGTAGTGATACACACAGAATTAAATGCAGACCAAGTTGCATAAATATAAATCATTTGCTTTCAGAGACAACACGTTAGTTTTTTTTTTTTTTTTAACCATAAAGCGTGGCAATATTTTTTTCATTACACAATGTATGGTTGGTTGGATTATGCTTGCAAATATAACAATGCTTTTATCATTTCAATACTGAACAATTGTTATTATATTAATACGAACTACAACGCTATAAAACAAGTGACCTGTGTTACGAGCAATAGCTGAACGGATTTTAATGAACCACGCTATCATTATAGCCGTGGCCTGTTGAATGACCGGCTTCGCACGGTTGAAAATCTATCAGTGTGCCTCTACTATATTATGCATGTGTTATACATATAAACTTTCCTCGGGAATCACTCTATTAAAGAAAACCTCATCAAAATCCGTGGCGTAGTTTTAAAGATTTAAGCATACAGACAGGGGAAAGCGACTTTGTTTTATACCATATAGTGATTATACTGACTCGCTAGACGTTTTCGTTTTAAACACATGAAGTTGAAATAATCTTTACATTTTCAGTGATTTTCCAACTCTCTACTTTTTTTTTTTTTTTTTCATTCCGTGACGCCTTCTACAAAGAACAGAAAACTTAAAAATTTTGAAAAAATGAATTAATCCAGTCTATCTTAAGTTTGCGCTGAATAACGTTGAACATTACTCAAACTCAAAATCTTCCGACTTTATATTGGTAGACTTATGCATTAAGCATTATGGGATGACACTTCACAACTCAAGTCTTCTTCCTTTTATGTGCTTTTTACGTAAAGCTAACACTGGCTCGATTTTGTCAAAAAGTTTTTAAAAAAAGTTTTCAATTTCTGTATTGAGAAATGTACTCGTAGTCTTAGTTTTAATATATACCATTTATATTTCTGTAGTATAATAAACGGTACGTTAACTCAGATAAGCCTAAAAATGCTGTTTTTAAATTTACATAATATATAATGTGTTTAAAACTTTTCATTGAGACTTATTATGTTTTTCAATGTAAAAACATTGCTGTAAATGTAATGGTAACGCCGTTATAACCATTATTATTTGACAATGTTAATTAATGCTGTCCGAACATTTAGCATGATTTTAACATCATTCTACTATTAGAACATTTATTTGTTATATAATCATCTTCACACATAAGTGGTTAAACTCTGTCTGTCGATAAACCGCATAATAATATTTTTTATTTAAATTTAAGATTTTCTGTTATTGTATATTATTAACAAAATTTTTTTTGGTATCTTTTTATTTTATTTTTGGTTGTCAAATATTTCCGTAAAGCGAAAGGAAGTTCTTTTATAAGATGTAGTATTATATACCATAACTTTCTTTTACCTTACAAGTTATTGTATTTCGGTGACAGTAACATGAAATTACTTTTTTGTCGAGTAACTATATTGTTGAGGTCAAAATTCTTAAATACTTTAATGAATTGTTAAAAAAAATTATACTTGATTAAAATAAATCCTGGTTCCAATTTAAAAAAAATTACGAACTTGTCATACATACTTTCAACCCCTTTGAATTCACAGAATTACGAGGATTCCGTGCTACGAAGAAGCCTACATTCTTTACAGCCTCTTCTATCTTTTAGTGAAAGTCCCATAATACCGGTTCACCTGTCCCGAAGATTATAGGCATATATTTTAAAAATTTGTTCATGTTTTAGTATTGTTTAAATAACTATATGCAGTTGAAAAAAAAACCAGTTATTTTGAATTCACAAACAGACACTTCAATTTTATTTATATGTATAGCTGTATAGATTTACAATATTGCATATAAAAATTTCTTCTTTTAATTTACTTTCATCTTACAAAGTATATAATATTTTTTTAAATTTAATTAACCCTATTTAATGTAAGGCTATCGCCAATTATACTTTTTACAATAAGTCAATACATGACCTGACCATTATAATATCAATAAATGTACGGACAGACGTGCTCATTACTAGCACGAAAGCATGCTTTTATTGAGCAAGTGCTCATTAGTAGCACGTGTGTAATGTAATGAGTATGCTTATTTAGAGCGTGCTCAAAAATCAAACGTCGTTTGATTTTCGAGCATGCTACCTGAGGCGCGGGTAGGTGGGGGGCGTGCTCCGAGCACGTCTGAACATATTTGCTTATTAGCATGCTATTATCCATTTTGTCTCGATCTGCGGCGGACGACTGTTTATGCAATTAATAAAATTGATGTAATTAATTAAAATTAAACCCGCAATATGTCGCGTTGGGGAGAAGAAAAAACTGTTCTCTGAGTCTCTTCTGTTTATCCAATTACGAACCCAAATTCTCCTTTTTTTGTTTTTTTATTTTTCACCAAAATGTTCTTACACAATTCCGTTGCAAGCAATAGGATTATTTTATTAAGTTCTGTACGGATAGCACTGTCACTATATACTTGTACATCCATTTTGGCCGAGAGCCTGGTGCCAAATAGCACGTCTGTCCGTACGTTTGCTTTGAGCATGCCTATTTAGGAGTATGCTTTAAATCAAGCATGCTTATTTCTGGCAAATGTGAACAGTTTGCAGAGCATGCTAATTTTAAGCAAGCTTATTAGCATGCTTTTTTTGAGCACGTCTGTCAGTACCTTAATAACGGGATACCGTTTAAAATCTAGAGGTGTGGCTGTGAGTGAAGCGATTGGCGTGAATTATATTAATGAAAAAAGTGACTGAATATTAAATTTATTGGCTTTTTGTTATATTGCAACACCTTCGTTACAAATAAAAAATATATCTATATACGTAAAAATCTATTAACTTTTAACAGAACGAAGTCGGGCCGGCCAGCTAGTTTTAAATAAATTCAAACAAAAACACGAGGTCGAAATTTTAAAAGCAATTAACTCAAAATAAACAAAAATGCTAAACGAAGCATGTGAGAAAAATCTATACAATTTTACAGGTGAGGTGTGCTTCGGAAATGTTCGAAAGTTACGAATGTTTGTACGAACCTGAACAAAACATAACTAAAAAAAAGGCGATAGGAACAGCTCGTATTATTTTTAAAAAATTTAAATTGTTAAGTTACAGTTTGATCACAACATGTTTATGTGTATTTCTTCCGTTGAAAATTTTTAGGAAAAAGCATTTAGACGCTACCTTCTGAAAGTTTTTGTTTACATTATATCAGTCCAATCTTCAAGCCCGTATCGATAGGATATCTAAAGTTATTTTGAGAAATTGGCTCGATAAATCTATAAAAAACAAACAGACAAAAATTTCACCAACGTAAATATGAAAACACTCCACCATTACCATTTATCGGATCAGAGATCAGATTTCAGTGGTTCAAAGACTAATCTGCCACGATGCTCCAATGCGGGTTGGCGGACATATTCCCTACTATGAGTAACGATCGCTATCAGGTGTACATGATAACAACCAGGACAGGCGGCTTAACGTGCTCTTCCAGGAACGGTAGGGACTGCACAAACACCCAGCTAACATCACCACCACGGCATACATCTGTATGGCCAATGCAAAGGTTTGTCATGTGCGGGGATTGTTTATGAACCAATTGACATGAAACGAAACTAAATGTTATGTGAAGCTTACTACAATATATTAGTGATACCGCATTGAAATAGTATAAGCCGTTTCTGAGATTTGCGTGCACAAACGGACAAAAATTCTTACCATCATTGTTTTGGGTACTATTTATGTTGATAAAGGTCCCTAAAATATTTTTTTTTTATATCGTTCATCTACAGACCGTGATCCGTTACATTTTTACACCTTTTTATAATAAAATAATGTAGATATATTTTTTATGTATTTAGAAATATAAATTATTAGGGCCTCACTGTAGCCATACCTACTATCTCTCCACGCGGACGAAGCACAGCTAGTAATAATATAGATGTGAATGTAAGTTTGTTTCTTACGCTTTCACGCGAAAACTACTTAACCGGTCATCATAAAACTTTGTACACATATTCTTGGAGTTATTAGAAGTAACCTAGGATACTTTTTATTACAAAAAATTGAGTGTGACAAAGCCGCGGGGGAAAATTTTAGTGAATTTTACATTAAAAGATTAATAAATAATATTACATTAATATATTATTGTGAATGAATTCAACTTAACAGCAAGCCTCTAATTAATATACTTTAGTAATTGTGGGTGTTGTTGATTGGGTCTATGTGATGAGATAAAGATAAATCTATACATCGATACATAAAAATACAATTTAAGTGTATGTCTATGATTTCAAAATAACTGAGTTTTTTCAAGTGCATATACAATAGTTATTACACGATACTAAAACACAAACATTCGATTTAAAAATTGTAGTATGTCTGTCTGTCTGTCTTTCTATGTACGGGCTAATCTTCGGAATGGCTGAACCAATTTTTATGAGACTTTCACAGAAAGATAGAGAAGGTTGCGAAGCAGAAGTTTCTTTTCATCCCGGAATTCCCGCGAAATAAGGATTTACGCGAGAAAAACCACGTTATACGGCACGTATTAAAGTAGGACACATTGCAACACATATTTTTAATCACATAATTCCCACGTGATCATAATCAGGCCGTGAAAAAATAAAGAGCATCCATATAGAATCTCTCACGCGAACGAAGTCACGGGTAAAGCTAGTTAATATTGTTTTATATGTTAAACGTATACACTGGGTAAAATATTAAAGCTACTTAATTTATGACTAACAAAATTATTAAAAACTCAAAACCTGTCTGTATAATTTTCAACTTTTCGAATCAAATTTTATTAAAAAAAAGTTTCGTAGCGGCATTAAGACGTACTTGTGTTAGACGCATAATTGTAACCTACGGCTGATTTTAATTTCAGCAGATTAATATGCACTCTATTTCTTGACCTACATATTTATTATAAGTAAAGACTTCGTAACATTAAAAGTGATATATTTGATACAGTTGAAACGAAAATGCTTGTATTTATCATCCGGAAATAACTTCATGTAATGAATTTGACATATTAAGCAATACGATGCAGTTAAACAGACACGTAATGGATCTAATTTAATTTTAAATTAGTTAATAATTGTATGCAAAAAAACCGACTTCATACACCATACACCAGTACAACAACGTAAGTAGACGAAAAAATATTGAAGTAAATACGCATTATTAGTGATAGCTCAATAAATGCTAGTCAGATTTCGGTCATATTGGAATATGGAATAAATGGAAATTACATGACAAGCATCAGCTTTCGATTAAAAAAAGAATCAACAAAATTGGTAAGCTCAGTAGAAAGTTATGTATAATAAATATAACGTGGGTCGACAAAAACGTAGTCATCTCAAAAAGTACTTGTCAGATCTCAATTAATTTTAAATAGGACCACGTGTCGCGTTGCATCATTCGATTAAAAGAAAGAAACATCGAAATCGGTCACAGACAAGCACTACAATATGTGTTCTCAAAACAATGCTGAAGCATTAACCTAGTTAGCCTTTTCTTTTTTATTGCTGTCTATGTGTTCCATGTCATTTTTTTTGTTGTGTTCATCAATATAATTTTTATATTAATTAATTTTTATAATTTGTGAATGTTGTATTTTTTTTGGGTATGACCAATAAACTAGTTTTCTTTCTTTCTTGAGAATTGAAAGAAAAGTACAGTCGAATTAAGAAACCTGCTTCTTTTTTGCCGTCGGTTATAAGTGACTATATTACCACAGTATGTTACTTATGCCACATTTTTGTAAATAAACGAGAATCGTGAAAAACTATTGTGATATTTAAGAAAATTGTTAATTATAACTGCACTGCAGGGACATAGTAGGTAGATTTAAAAATATTTGAGTAAGTTAAAATATTATTATTATTGACTTAAAATGAGAGCCTGAGTCGAGAAAAGAATTTAATGTAAAACACGAAAAAAAAGCTTTTAAGTTGTTTGTCAATTACTTTCTAAAATATTTGAGTTTCACGCGTAGTTCTTGTAAGTCTTCTCTTATTATGCATGTCTGATAATGTAGAGTATTAATAAAATCTATATATGAGTTAAAACGCTATAATATACTTGTTTCTAAATTTGTGTATAAGTTATACAAATACGTTATATGTAAAGTACGCCCCGTTCTCACTAATGAGGTTGATATTACACAACAACCTCAATAGCAACGATCATTGTATTTTATTAAAAGTGTACCAATTAATTAAACCACCACCACCGTATTATAAAGTTCAAAGAAGGATTTTTTAATATATTCTTTAAGCTGGATGGAAGTTATGTATCAACTAGACCATGCAAGAACCCATCTGATATTGATATTTTGAGAAACACGAAATGAAAAATGTACAATGAATACTTTAATATATGTTTTTAAAATGCATTGTAAGTAATGTAGTAAAAACACGATGAACTTACCTGAATGATAAATAAACTAATATAATATGATATTATAATTGAATTTATAACTAAAAACTTTAAAATCATGACTTGGTAAAGTTTTTCTTCTCTGGATTACTTTTTATTTTCTACAAATCAATTACATACCGAAATCCATAAGGTAAGCTGCAATTAGACCCAACACTACTTATACAATGGCCTAATAACATGCAATACTAATAAAAGATAATTGATAGACGGCCTAATTTGATTTCAGTGTAATTGAAGACGATTTCCAAAAATTCCCATTATTCAATATCACGATTAGAGTTAATAGCAATAACTTAATATTCGTTTAAGAATTTCGTAACAAAAATGCAATTCATCAACAATCTATTTAGATAGAGAGAAAGCTAAACCCGGTACGCTAAACCAGGTGTATCAGCCAGGTGTGATATTAATTCAAGATATGATTTTGCATATCGTGAAACAAATAATTTTGGGGTAATAATTAAAAGTGAAGTGATGCGTATCATCAATTATAGTGGCATGACATATTGCTTTACACAAAGAACTATTATTAATAGTTTGCAAAACAGTCATATTAGTTCGTTGAAATTTCCCGCTAAAAAGTTATAAATACAAGATTCAACGCGCGAAATTGAAACGATACACCGGTACTCCCACGGGGGTGGGCGCCGTATTGCCGGAGTAATACATCACGTGGTCGCCCCCCTCTCCCCCGTGCGCCCCGATGGATACGTAAACGTAAGTGCCATTGAACCACACCCATGGCCACAGGCGCAAAACAAACAACATACGTCGAGACGATCGCCGAAAAGGGTTGCGTTGAATGGGATGTCGTATTTATGTGTACCTAAAATTTTTTTTGGTGTTTGTTATCACAGTAATTGGTGTTTGGAAGCCGGTCAGTTGCTGTCGGCGCACTCTACGAGCGCAATCGCGACGTTCGGGGCGGCGTCTGCGCCCTCGGACGCCCTCTTTAAAACTGAACTCAGAGTTTTTACTATACACAGCAAAGTTAGATCGGGCTTGTTGCGCGATGTGTGCGGTCCCGCACAGGCGCGCATTTGTCGCCGGCGATCGATGCGGCCATCGACCTTGCGCCGTAGCCGTTCTGCCGAAGTCATCCGCAACCTTAAAGACCGTCTCAATTTTTGGGTCTATGCAGCGGTGAACTAGGCAGTTCACAATAGTATAGACAGAAAAAAATTTAATCTTCAAAAAATCATCGAAACTAATACAAAAAGTACACCGAAAGCCTTTTACAAAATGAATAATCTAATTGTAAATACATAAAACTGAAATATTGAAACACTCTACATGTATGAAAAATACCAAAATATCTTTTTTCATAATTATCTAATCTAATACCTTTGAACGAGCAATTCTTGTATATATAATCTGATCTCTCTCTATGTGAATCTATAATCTGAATCACGGAAACGTCTCTAACAATTTTCACGGAATTTAGTATACAGGGGGTTTAGGGGGCGATTAATCGATCTATTATCATGAAATAATGCTACAATACCATTAGAATACGAACGTAAATTTCGCCATAGTTTATAAGGTTATAATAGCTCTGGTAGAAAATCGGCCGGTCCCGGAACGAGAAGACCTCGGTTCAAATCCTGTCTCAGATCGATTTTGTTTTTCCTTTTTTTCTAATTGCACTCGTGATTTTTTATTTTAATAATGTTTTAAATGTTATCATAGCAACAAATAGTTAATAATAATAAATAATACGTATATATTGTAAATAGGATTTTCATTAACTGGTGTTGTAAATAAAAAACTTAAATATCAATAATTATCGTTGAAATAAAATACGGAATTTAATTTGAAATGCAGAAACCGAAATTATTTTTTTAGTTGCAAATGTTTTTTTTTTTTATACAATGATAGGCTTGCGTTTGACCACTATTTCACCTGATGATAAGTGAAAATGCGGTCTAAGATGGAGCACGCTTACCTAGAAGTAACCTATTCACTCGCGACTTAAAGATCACCAGGTTATAATTTTCTGGAAACACAGATGCTGGTAGAGAGTTCCATTCTTTGGCTGTACGGATCAAGAATGTACTAGCGAATCGCTTAGTGCTTATAAGGGGAATGTCAACCATATAAGGGTGGCGTAACGCAGAGCGTCTGGTTGTACGATGATGGAAGGGGGAAGGGGGAATCAGGTTATGGAGTTCCTGCGCACACTCTCCGAAGTGTATCCGATAAAAAACCGACAGGCCGACCACCCTCCGTCGATGATGCAAGCTTTGCAGCTTTGCAGCGACCAGTGCATTATCACCGATGAGCCTCCTGGCTAGTCTCTCAATCGACTCGAGAAGCTCCAGCTGGTACTTGGCTGAACCATCCCAAAGATGAGAGCAGTACTCCATGCGTGATCGAATTTGCGCTTGATATAAATTTAGAAGCTGTTCCGGAGTGAAGTACTGTCTCACCTTTGAGAGGACGCCCAGTCTTCTGGCAGCTGTTTGAGCCTTTGCCTCTATGTATGAGCCGAAATTGAGGGTGGATGACAAAGTAACGCCAAGGAGCTCTAGGCGGCCGGTTATGGGCACAGGCACACCCCGGAAAGAGAGAGTCAGATGGAAAGGACTCCGCTTTGCCGAAAAAAGACACGCCAATGGTCTCTTGTTGAAACAAAAAAGTTTTTATAATATAGATTTATCATCCATCCAGACCTCCATAAAACCCTAAACTGAGGTAGGGGCACAGCAGGAATTTCCTGCTCAAAATCTGGAGCAGCCCGACTGGGGTAGTACCTCGACCTCACAGAAGATCACAGCTAAATAATACTGTTTTCAAGCAGTATTGTGTTCCTGTTGGTGAGTAAGGTGACCATAGCTTCTGGGAGGGATTGGGGATTGGGTCGGCAACGCGCTTGCGATGCTTCTGGTGTTGCAGGCGTCTATAAGCTACGGTAATCTCTTACCATCAGGTGAGCCGTACGCTTGTATATTGTATATATGTATATATATATATATATATATATTATCATCTTTAGAATATAACCCATTTATTGAAAAATGGTTATGTTTTTAGTGTAATTAATATGGATATAATAAAATGGATTATGAATTGCAGTTTCCGTTTAAATTCTTTTGTACCCATAGAACCGGGAAAATAATTCATAGCACGATTTATGCCAGAAATTATTGTGTGGCGCGGATTATCCCATTCTGCAGCATTTGTTCGAAAAGGTGTTTTTTCTATTTATTTCATATTTTAATGAATAGCACATTCCAGCTTGTTATGATTTAAAAAAATAACACCATTTCATTTATAAATTATCTTAGTGAAAAAAAGATATTTTGCAGATTAGTGATATTCTTAGAAGTTTATCTTAATATATATAAATCTCGTGTCACAATGTTTGTCCTCAATGGACTCCTAAACTACTTAACCGATTTTAGTCAAATTTGCAAACCGTGTGCAGTTTGATCCAACTTAAAAGATAGGCTATATTTTATTTTGATATATTATGTTATTATTATATTTCAGAAAAAAATAAGGTGATACGAAGTTCGCCAGGTCAGCTAGTATTATTATAAATATGTGTTTTGTTTTTTCATATTTTACACAATCTAGAAATATGGAAGATGAAGGATAAAGAAGTAGTTTTTAAATCCCTTAAGATAAAATTTAAATTTAAAAAGCCGAACGGTGGCGGTATATACGCAAGCAGAAGACAGCCAGCAACGTCATCGGTGTGTCAAAGCCAGCCCTGCTCTCACCAACCCGCCTGTCCAGCGTGGTGACTATGGGCAACAAACATGAGTTCGCGCCATTTTTGGCGCGAATTTGTGGAGGCCTATGTCCAGTAATGAACTGCAATAGGCTGATGTGCATAGTTGAAATTTCAATATAAATTTATATATCACAAATGTATGCAAAAACATACCGGTTTTCGGTTTTGTGCGGTGTAAAAGTTCACAAAGCGACGGATTTCACAAATTTTGGCATGATCATCTGTGTCGCAAAATGTGAATAACATTCTCATGCAAATTAACTACATAACATTCGTCTGTTTTGAAACGAAACGTTATAAAACAAATGTTCGTGTTGATCATATCATTCAATTTGATTAAATACGAGTACCTGTACATACAAATGAAAAACTTGACATTTTTGTTTTATATTTCCTAATATTAGGTATACCTCATATAATATTTTACCTCCTGTAATACTCTAATCCTACTAATCCCTCTAATTCCTGTCCCAAGAAGCATGTACAGAATTTTTCCATCAAGTAACTACTGTCGTGTCTAATACACAGGAGGCACCAATCAAGCTCTATTAACCGAGCCCTATTGCTTTCGGAAAACTTATGGTATCAAAATTTAACGATATTTTTTGACATTGTTACATGTATCCAATAATCTGACCCTTTATTTATTAAAATTATCGCTGGTGAAAAGAGAAGCGATATCTTTTTTTTATCAAATACCTTTAAACGAGCAATTATTGTATATGTATATATATATGAAGCAAAAACACAAGGAGAGCAACACCGTAATATTTCCTCATGCTACCGTCTCTCGTTGGTTAAGTTTTAATGTCCTAGGTTTTTTTGTTAAAATTTAAAAACTGGGATTGCGCGAAGTATGTACTTAATCTACATTTAGAAACAAAGTGATTTATTCTTATTATTATCTATGTGTAAAACAAAAAATAAATATAAAATTTTAGAAAAATTAGATAAATAACCCTCAATCGGTTCAAAAGTAATCAAATAAAAAAATATTTAATTACTTTTCGAACCGGTTCTAAGTAAAAGTATTAAGCGGGCATACAAGTATTTATAAAAACGTTTCGTAATTACATCCAACGAAATACTGAAAGTAATAAATAAAATCCAAACAATTTACACTTTTTCAATTTATTTTCCAACGCCACGAACTTAAGACGATTTATTGAAAAAATAAAGTGAGAAAAGCTCTTTAAAAGGTTCGCCGTTGATAATACTTTAGATAAAATCAGATGTCTTAACATAAATTTGTAACAGAATAAAAATTATATTATAGCCAAGTCAGAGACTGTGCCATATAAGTTGAGTTTTTAGTTTTGTTTTGTATACAGTCTGTTATCTTATGTTTTCAGTCGTAGTTTGTACGTGAATCATGCCTTTTAATATTTTAAATATGACTACATTTACACTATAAATTATCTAATATCTTTAAACGAGTAATTCTTGTATAATTTGAATCTCGGAAACGGCACCAGCGATTGTCATGAAATTAAGTAAGGTTTCTTTTTCAAAATTTTCGTTTTATCCCTGTTTTTAGACAATAAAAAAATGGCTACAATATCGTTAGAATATGAAGGTAAATTTCGCAATTGTCAATAAAGTTGCTCGGGCGGAAAATTCGTCGGTCGGAAACGACCGAGAAGACCCCGGTTCAAATTCCCACGTCTCCAGGTAGATTATTATTATTATTTTTAATTTTGTATATTTTTTATTATTATCGCTAAATCGAAACATATCTATAATATAAAAATGAGTCGCTGAATGTGTTGCTAAGCGCAAAACTCGAGAACGGTTGGACCGATTTCGCTAATTCTTTTTAAAAATATTCCTTGAAGTACGAGGATGGTTCTTACGGAGAGAAAAATTCAAAAAAAAAAAATTAAATTTCCTGAAAAAGTCTAAAAACAACACTTTTCTATACTCCCATACAAAAGATTTGTGATAATACTTAAAAGTCAATTTGAACTTTAATACCATACGATAAAGTTTGTGTTAGGCGATACGAAGTTCGCCGGGTCAGCTAGTTATTCATATTTTTAAACATGTAATTCGTATTTAAATATGATTTCCAAAAAACACGATTTACTAAAAATACCGAGCTAATATCGGTAACCCAGGTACTATATCTTAATACGCTAAGATTAAGATTTTTGCCTCCCTTTTTAGAAAAAACCTCACAATTACTCCTCATAAATTATACATCATTTTATAGATAATTGCTTGCTAAACCGGCGTCCACAACTAAAGAATTTATATCGCTTTTGTTTTTGGAAATTAATTATATAAAAATTACATATATAACGGCTTTAATTTTGAAACAACGTCAACATGATTGAAGACCGGTAAATTTTTTGTTCAATTTCAGGCTTTTTTTTTCCTCAAATCAACGCGGGTGAAACCGCGGAGCCCAGCTAGTGTCACCACATTGAAGATTAATTATTATTCTTTGATCCCAATTTTCAATAATAATCCGTTGAGAAGAATTAAACTCATAAATGAAAATTTTTAGTACTCATTACTTTTATATTTTATACCCCTCTAGTGTTTCCTCTTACCGATTTTTCTAATACATATAATTAAAAAACATAAACAAAAGAAAAACTACCACAGGTAAGCAGAAGTTCAAAATTAATAGTAAGTAAATAATTAAGTGCGTAGTCATTTGTTACGAAAAATCGGTAGTAAATATATTCATTTACATATAAATTAATTATTATTCCGTTCCGCGGAAATACGAGTAGGTACTTGCCCGATATGCATGTAGGCTGTTTTATTGTTATATATAATATTATATAAACCACACAAAATATTTATTGATTTGTGTAACCAAATAAAAAGCAAACAATTAAAATTTCGTTAATATTTATCTGCCTTTTCCTGCTGACTCCACGTATCAGGTAAGAATGACTAATGTGGGACCAATTTAAGACTTAGTATGGATACAAGCTGAATATCCATTTAACAGCTACACAACACATTATCAAAAAAAAAAATACTTTCTCTAATATTTGTTGACTTACTAAAGGTATCTTTAAGATTAAAACTTTATAACCCTTAAGATTCAAAAATATTAAGTTTAATATTAATAACTTTTAAACAGTGTCAAAGCAGCAGTGCGTTAGAGTTACACGACCGTAGCGTCTTTCGCCGCAGCAGTATCGTCGAACCCTTAACATCACACTCTACAAAGGCAACTCCAGGCGACAAGGGAGGGAGGATCGGGGCTGTGTAGTCCAGCCATTGATTTAAAGAAAAATTAAAGAAATAGAACTAGTAATCTTCTATATAGTAATCTATATAATCTCGATAATCGTAATCCTAAAAAGATCAAGCTTGAAGGGAAAACTTGCTATTTTTTGTTTATATAGTAAACAACCTGTCTCTGTATGTAGGGACAAGTTCTGGTGAGAACGGTGGATGACGGAGAACTTTCAGCCAAGCTCTTGGAACTTGGAGACCGTGTGCTGTGCAGTATGAGGTCACGCGTTGTCGTGCAGGAGCAGCGATGCCGAGCGATTGAACAAAGCTGGTTGCAGACGTGCGAGCTTCCCCAATAAAATGTTTAGTTCTTCATCATGCCATTTGGTAAGAAACTATGATGAACTACACGAGCGCTAGACCACCAAACAGTTACCATCACTTTTTAGGGGTCATTTTTCATTTAGGGGATTGTTTAGGTGTTGAACCAGGATCTAACCAACAAGCTGAGCGCTTGCGGTTGTCGAAAAAATCTATTTTTCGTCACAAGTAACAATGCGATTCAATATGCCTTCGTTTGTGTGTCTGTTGAGTAGTGCAAGGCATGTCTCGACGCGTATTTCGCGCTGGCGCTCATTCAATTCGTGAGGCACCCATTTATCGAGCTTCTTTACCTTGCCAATTTGACGCAAATGGACCAATATGGTTTTAGTGCTAACTTCGAAAGCTGCTGCTAATTCAGCAGTACTTTGAGAATCGTCAACCTCCACAATCGCCGTTAATTCGTCATTGTCGACTAACATTTTCGGCCGACCACGTGATTCTTTTCTTAAGTCAATATTTTCGGGACGAAAGCGAGCAAACCAATAACGGGTGGTACGATCGTTAGTAGTGTTTGCACCGTAAACATCGTTAATGTTGCGTGCCGGTTCTGCCGCTTTGTTACCACGACGGAACTCATACTCCATAATCACCTGAATTTATAGCATATCCATGATGACGAAAAACGTACAAATGCGATGAAAACAGAACGATAACCATTAAACAAATGACTAATTATAAAAAAAAAAAACTTCTGTATTTTTAAAATAAAAATAATTTGAAATTCGAATTTTTTTTCTTGTTTTGAAATAGCCAGTACGACGAAACAGCAATTTTATAGGTAAAGACTTAATATCGCCAGAAGTAGTTAGTGGTCGCCCAGAAGTCGACATTCGACCATAATTAAAAAATTTAATTAAAGAAAACCAAAAGGGAAGGGAAAAATAAAGAACCTTTTTTAAAAAATTTCAATTTTCATGAAACTCAATATTTATATTCTAGTTTATATGTCTAGTTATATAACAAAGCTAGCTGGGTCCTGCGATTTGCATCGGTTGTGGGTTAATTTGAAAAAAAATATCCTTTAGCCTTCCTCGATAGGTAAATGTACCTACACTATCTAAGACTGAAATAATGTTTCAAATCGGACCAGTAGTTTCTGAGATTAGCTTGTTCTAACAAGCAAACAAAGAAACAAACAAACTTTTCAGCTTTATAATATTAGTATAAGTGTTGGGTGATAAGAAATAACAAAAACTAATAGTAATAATAATAATAATGAGAGAGCCTGCTTTCTACTCCATGGGTTGTTTGCCATCCTGTCCTGAGAGAGATGTAATATATATTTACTTAACTACATATCTATACTAATATTATAAAGCTGAAGATTTTGTTTGTTTGTTTTAACGCGCTAATCTCAGGAAATACTAGTTCGATTTGAAAAATTCGTTCAGTGTTAGATAGCCCACTTATCGAGGAAGGCCTATAGGTATATCATTTGCTAAGATCAATAGGGGCGGAGTCCACGTGGACGAAGTCTCGTGCAGAAGCTAGTTACTTATTAAAAACAAAATATGTATCTATGTATACATACATATATATTTTTCTTGCTGACCTGGCGAACTTCGTACCTCCTTATTTATTTTTTTCTAAAATATAATAATTACATATAGGTATCAAAATAAAATATAGACTATCTTTTATGTTGGATCAAACTGCACACGGTTTGCAAATATGATTAAAATCGGTCAATAGTTTAGGAGTTCATCGCGGACAAACAACGTGACGCGTAATTTATATAAGTATATTAAGATATCAGCCGGCTGATACCTAAAACATGCATTAAGTTGTCTACTTTAGGAACATACTAATATGTGTGTACGTTTAATCTGATTTATTTATGAAATTAGTCTCATTGCGTAATGCAACGATAACATTAATAACACGTCTAATAAATATTCAAGCAATCTAGTAATGGATATGTCATATGTTTCATATGCAAACCACAAGTTAATTGCTTTCAGCTTCCAACCCTAAAATTTAATTTATCGAGTCTGATGAAATCTCTACTAATTAGATATCTTTTGCAAGAATATAAACGCTGTAGATTAATTTAGAAATCAAATACCGATCTAGGCGTTGCGTCTTTAACATAAGGGCACACGGGACTCAAGCCCAGGGCCCCAAAAGTCATACACAATTTACATTTATAACTAAGTATATTTTGCAGAACAGAAATCTTGAAATATTATACCACGTGTTAGACATATTTAGACGACCAGTATCACAAACTGAGAGCTCTATTAATATGATTGATTGACTTACTCGATAATCTCATTTTATTTGTTATCATCATCTCATTTTAAATTGTTAGTAAAATTTGTTTAATTTTTTTGTAGTTGCAGTTTATTTTTCTTTTAGTTTCGTCACTTCCTCTCTTCCTAAATATTTAATTTTAATAAAAAATTAAGCGCAAACATCAAACAAAAATATCCTCCGAGGCTGCTAGTGTATAAGAACGAGTGTCTCGTAGAGATGCAGCAATTTAAATATTAAAAGCCTGCATAAATTTACGGGTGAGACACATTTTTGACTGGTTGTAAATGGCGTAGTTAGTAACTTCCGTTCAGTGCTAGCGAAGTGTTTTCTATTTATTTATTTTACGTTTTTCAATATTTACATTTATCTATTATTTTAGCATTCACTGTACCGATACAAATAACAAGCGTCAATTTATATTTTGATTTTAGAGTTTTTTTTTTTCTATGTCTTTTGAATAACCAATCAGAATTTATTATTTCCACATCTCTCCGCTTAGCTTCGGTGGAAAAGGATCAAGCGGAGAGGTGAGAAAAATTCTCATTCTTCTCAATTTTGTGCCGTCAGCGAGAAAGTAGAGCGGTAGAGTGAAGAAGTGTGTAGTTGGGCGGCCAAACGGAGTCGGCGTTCTCGCCCCCGTTTTGATTTCGAATACAGCACGTGTTTGAATTCGGGCTATTCATAGCTCCACTAGGCACAGCTCACACCTCCTCTACGCTATGCATCTCCTCTCCACTTTGGTGGTAAAGCCTGCCAGCTTCACAGCATATCTCCTCTCGTCTCCGCTGTGGTGGAAACCGGACCACAATAAACCAATATCTTTGTGGTATTGGTTTAATCATTCCTAAAGAATAACCTCCAGTCGCGTGTTGAAACTGACACACAGTTTTTCTTATTTTAATGTATTATATGTCCGTACCTCATATAAAATAAACAGAAATCGCATTCGTTCATAAAGAAACTGGCAAATGGCTGAAATTAGAAAACAAAGTGTGAATTGAGTACGTCGATTCGAATTCATTTTTATAAAATCAAAAAGTACAAAGATTCTATATACAATAATTTACGCAATAAAAAGTAAGGTAGATAAAATAAACTTTGTTTTGTTTGACCACACGACCAAATTCAATTTCTCTTCACACACCCATTATCCCAAAGCGGTTCTATTTAACAGATCTTCTCAATTAAAGTAAGCCTATTTAAAATTCTATTGGATTTTATCAGAAATTCTGTGATCATTTATGTATTTTTGTAAAACATTTCACGCATGTATAATTTGATAATTATTAATCAATATAAATAAATGATGAGAATTGCGGAAAACCGGGATGTCAGGCGCGAACTTGGGGAGACCTGTGTCCGGCAGTGGACTGCAATAGGCTGAAATAACTTATCAATATAAAATTTTGAGCGTCGTAAATATATCATCGTGTACCTTCTAAAGATTTTTAATATAGATACTACTTACTTGCCTTATTATGTGTAAAAAAAAAATATGTCAAGTAAAAATTCTTATTAGTCATCTTATAATTATGAAAAGAAATAATTATCCTATTCATTAATACAAAATAAAAAAAATGTCATTATTCAATACACATTCTAAATATTTAAAACTAATTATGACCGCGACTTCGTCCGCGTGGAATTTAAGAAATTAATTATTGTTTAGTGTGCAGAGTTATAAAATAAAAAATAAAAAAAAATACTAAGATAAAATTAGCCTAAGTTACTAGTTATTACATTAGCTATCTGCCAGTGAAAACCCCGTCAAAATCGGTCCAGCTGATTCAGAGATTAGCCGGAACAAACAGACAGACAGACAAAAATTGTAAAAAATGTTATTTTGGTATAAGGACCGAGTATACATCCATATGCATTTAGTAAAAAACGGTTATTTTAATATTACAAACAGACACTCCAATTTTATTTATTTGTATAGATAATTTAAATATAGGGTATTATAGATAAAACAAAATCTAATAGTATCAACCTCTTTGCTTGCATTCGATATACTCAGCTTCAAATTCATCGATTGACTTGTGTTTGAATTGACTATTTCAAACTTTCCGTCTCTTGAATCTGTCACGTAACTATAAAATTAAAGAGCGTGGAGACGATCTAATATATCAGGGATAAGATAGGGTTGTCGCTATTTTTAATTTAAATAACAGTCTAATATTTTAAAAACCAAATTAGTCGATTTTATCAATATTATTGTTTATTGTATGATAATTTAGAAAATATTTACAAATAAAATACCAACAACTTTACGTTATCTTGGAGCAGAAAGCTCAAATAGCTGCTTTCTCGCACAACTACACCGTACCTACACGTGTCATTTCATCATTTCATGTTTTTCATGTTAAACATTTTGGCGTTTTATTACTACGAGTGTTATTCGTTCGTCCGTCCTCTGACCCAGTGCTGTATTTGAAACAGTAATGGTTGAAATGTACGCAAAATATGTAGTAAAATATTCGTACCATTCAGGTCACGTGCCAGTCAATTGCGAGTCTAAATCTCCAAAGATATACTCCTATACTTAAATGATATTGCTTATAGTATTAAACATTTTTTTTAAGAGGTTTGTAAAATTGTGAAATAACAAAAGCCTGTGGTAACCAAGAAGTAAATAAACGATCTGAAAAAATTATTGAAGAAAATGCTCTTAGATATTATATCACTACGAATTATTTAATGAGTATCGATAATAGCAAGTAGGTGTCAACCTGTAAGAAGCACGTACTCAACAATAAGTTGATTAAAGCCCAAAAGGCGTGTTCTACACCCCGTACCACTTGTGCTTCAGAACTCAAATCGTAAAACTTTTACATTGCTTGTGTATTTTTGGATAATCTAAATAACAGACCTAATAAATTATAACTAAGGAATATTATATAAAATTTATTTACTTTTATTAAATGCATAATTGAAAATTAGCGCATAGAACGAACAATTTACCACCAACCCACATTGTCTCCATTATAATAGTGAAACATCTAATATATAAAATTCTCGTGTCGCGGTGTTTGTAGTTAAACTGCTCTGAAACGACTTGACCGATTCTCATGAAATTTTGTGTGCATATCTGGTAGGTGTGAGAATCGAACAACATCTATTTTTCATACCCCTAAGTTATAAGAGGGGGGGGGGGATTCAGAAGGTTAATAAAATGGCATACATATGGCAAAACAACGTTTGCGGGGTCAGCTAGTAATATATATAATCTGCTAGTCAGAAGTCTTATAATTCTAAACCAACATTTCTTTTATTCGACTTATTCTCAGTTTTTATATTTAAACTATACGTACGTATAACGAATGATACTTTTATAGTAAAACTTCGTCAAATTTTCCAAAATTATAACCAAAACACTGTGTGACGTGTACTTGCTGGCTAAGATATTTTAATTTCAGGAGTTCGTACACAATTATTTGACTGAAATAAATAAAAAGTAAGCCGAATATTTTAACACATAATTTTTACAAACTTGTTGGCGCAGTTTACAGTGACCCGGTTTTCTGCTCCAGGAGCTGTGGGTTAGATTTCCGCCCTGAGTCTGTATATCTATATAATAGGTTACCTATGAAATTGCCGTTTTTAATTAAATAAGTTAACGCACTTTTTTTCTATATTGTTTTATTTTTATTATTTAAAGTAATTACCCATGGAATAAATGCATTTTTGTCAACGTAAAGGTAACTTATTGATGCTTTTCTTGAAAAGCTCTGCTGGACAGGAGGCAACAAACTATTCAAAGGCATTTTGTACTGCCTCTCGGGTATTAAATTTTAATCCCTTCAAAAAGTTATAAAAAATCTGGAAAAATTGGGAGTCTGTAGGGACAAGATCTGTTGAGTACGGTGGATTTCAGAGAACTTCCAGCCCAGCTCTTGTAACTTGGAGACCGTCTGCTGTGCAGTATGAGGTCGCGCGTTGTCCTGCAGGAGCAGCGAAGCCGAGCGATTGAAGCTTCCCCAATATAATGTTTAGTTCTTCACAGTACACACCTGCAGTAATGCTCATGCCATTTGGTAAGAAACTGTGATGAACTGCACGAGCGCTAGACCACCAAACAGTTACCATTTTTTAGGGGTCATTTTTCATTTAGGGCATTGTTTAGGTGTTGAACCAGGATCTAACCAACAAGCTGAGTGCTTGCGGTTGTCGAATAGAATCTATTTTTCGTCACAAGTAACAACAAGATTCAATATGCCTTCGTTTGTGTGTCTGTTGAGTAGTGCAAGGCATGTCTCGACGCGTATTTCGCGCTGACGCTCATTAAATTCGTGAGGCACCCATTTATCGAGCTTCTTTACCTTGCCAATTTGACGCAAATGGACCAACATGGTTTTAGTGCTAACTTCGAAAGCTGCTGCTAATTCAGCAGTAGTTTGAGAATCGTCAACCTCCACAATCGCCTTTAATTCGTCATTGTCGACTAACATTTTCAGCCAACCACGTGCTTCTTTTCTTAGGTCAAAATTTCCGGGACGAAAGCGAGCAAACCAATAACGGGTGGTACGATCGTTACTAGTGTTCACACCGTAAACGTCGTTGATGTTGCGTGCCGCTTCTGCCGCTTTGCTACCACGACGTAACTCGTACTCCATAATCACCTGAATTTATAACATATCCATGATGACGAAAAATGTACAAACGCGATGTAAACAGAACGATAACCATTAAACAAATTACTAATTATAAAAAAAAACTTCTATATTTTTAAAATAAAAATAATTTGAAATTCGAGTTCTTAGCGAATTTTTTTTTCTTTTGAAATAGGCAGTACGACGAAACGGCAATTTCACAGGTAAAGACCTAATATATTTATTTAATAAAAAATTATTATGCAAACATATCACTCGGCTGTCACCCGAAACACGGGTATTAAGTTGCCTACCTTAGGAACAGACGACCGTGTATGGTAAAAATATTTATTTATTTATAATTTATAATATAATAGATGTGCCTGCGACTTCTTCCGCGTGGAATGTAACAAAAAGTTATTATTCAGTTCGCAGAGTTATAAAATAAAGAGATTATTATATAAATAGAATAGGGTATTACATCGCTATCTGCTAGTAAAAGTCCCGTTAAAATTGGTCCAACCGGTTCAGAGATAAGCCGGAACAAACAGAGACAGAAATACAAAATTAAAAAAAATATATTTTGGTATATGTACCGTGTACACATCCATATGCACTTAGTTAAAAGGGGTTATTTTAATATTACAAACAGATACTCCAATTTTATTTATTTATATAGATAAAACTCTTAAAAACTCAATTGTTTTTTAATTGAATATATACTGAAATAATGAACTTAGAGTACGTATTTTTTGGTACACTGTACTTAATTTGAGTAATGTTATTGACAACTCATTTGAATTTTGACTAGCATCTCAAATATCGAGGATTATATAACTTCTATGAAGTATTGAGCAAATGTTAACCGTTTTATTGCCCCTAGTAATAAATAATCTGATATCAATATTATGTGTTTATAATGGTAATTATATAATATTTTCCTTTTTAGAGTCAATCAAATTTACCTATTAGTTCACAGGAATATATTTACAACATATTAGAACATTACAACATGACGAACTAAATTCACGGAGGATACCTCTTGTATCTGCCAACATTAATTTGTACTCAATATTACTTTTTAATATTTTAGTTACTGTTTTTTAACCGACTTCCAAAAAAGGAGGAGGTTCTCAATTCGACACTATTTTTTTATGTATTCTATTATGTATGTATTATATATTGTTTCAGAACTTTTGACTGGGTGGACCGATTTCGACATTTTGGTGGTGTGTGTCATTTGGTCCCATTTAAATTTATTTGAGATCTAACAACTACTTTTCGAGTTATATCTAATAATGCGTTTTTACTTGACGCTTTTTTCGTCGACTTACGTTGTATTATACCTACGTATAACTTTCTACTGGATGTACCGATTTTGATAATTCTTTTTTGTTGGAAAGTAGACATTTTTAGTTTGGTACCATGATAAGAAAACCAGGATCTGATGATGGGATCCAAGCGAAATCGAGGGAAACTCTCGAAAATCCACAATAACTTTTTACTGGGAGTACCGATTTTGATCATTTTTAATTTAATCGAAAGCCGGTGTTTATCATGTGGTCACATATAAATTTTATTGAGATCTGATAACCACTTTTTAAGTAATCTTTGATAACGCGTAGTTACTTGACTATTTTTTCGTCGATCCACGTTGTATTACTCGTCGATGTAATTGAAGTCGGTTTTTTTTCGTTTGCGAGCAAACACAATTATTCCAGAATGTATTGACAACATTTTTTTATATATATTATAGACCACGAATTTTATACATTTTATTCTTTCAAAGTATTTGTCTTCTGTTTGAGCGCGTTTCACATCTAACGACTACGCGTTAGCGCAAAGGTCACAGCGCTGAATTACGGTTGTTGCGCTTGCGGTTGCGGGTTCGGTTCCTGCACATGGCAAACATTTGTATTGTCTATACAAATGTTTGCCTATAGACCTCTAACACAGGAGTAAATTCTACTAGGGGCCCTTGAGTGTGAGGCGTTTATTTTATGTTATGGACCTCAATTATCTACTAGGTGTAAGTAATAATTGTATATAAACTTAGTCTATTGTATCGCTTAACTCGGCAAAAGTTTATATTATTTTAATTACGGCGTTAATTAATAGTATTTTAAAATCATTAATCAAAAAAAGACTACTAAAAAGTTTAAACTATCCGATTGCGATTTACTTTTACAATAAAACTAAGTGAACCAGCAAACGTTGTTTTGCCATATATGTTATTAATCCCCCTAATCCCCACCACCCTTATAATTTAGGGGTATGAAAAATAAATGTTGGCCGATTCTCATACCTATCCGATATGCACAAAAAATTTCATAAAAATCGGTCCAGCCGTTTCGGAGGAGTATTGTAACTGACATTGTGACACGAGATTTTATATAGAAGATAAGATATAGTACGTGAACATAAGACACTATCATCATATTTAGAGCTGACTGCACTTTCTAGTTCACGTTTAAGGTAAAATTTATAATTTATTGATTTATTTGAATTAATAGTTTTCAATAGTACCAAGAAACACTAAACTTAGCCAAAAACAAAACTGTCGAGAGACGGCTACCCATGAACATCCGGCTTGAGGAACAATGCAATAGAAATACGGCATGCTCATGCATGCATCGTGCAATTATCTTAACAATGTATTTCTGTAACAGAGGTATTATGTCTGTTACATTGATTTCAAACTGAAATTATTTAAAAAAAAAAGTATTTGACTACGCTGCACTAAAAAAGATATTTATTTACTGTCAAAATAAAATGGAAGATTTTGCTAATGGCATACTATACAGATAATAATTATTGTTATGTTATGCTCATGTAATTCTAGAAAAAAATGTGTACGTTACTCATTGTTAAAAAATATAATAATGTCAATGATTTAAATCAGTCAGTCAGGTAGTTCAGTCTATTGCAGTCCACTGTTGGACATAGGCCTCCTCAAGTTCGCGTCCGAAATTCCGGTTTTCCGCTATCCTCAAACAGCTTACACCAGCATTCTTAAGATTGTCGGTCCAGTGGGCCGGAGGACGTCCCAGACTGCGTTAGCCAGCACGTGGTCTCCACTCGAGGACACATCTGCTCCAACGGCCACCGATCTTGTGACACAAATGACCAGCTCACTCCAACTTTAATTTTCTAATTGTGTAGACTATGTCGGTTACTTTCGTTCTCTCGCGGATAGTCTCATTTCTAATCCTATCTTTAAGAGAAACTACAAGCATAGCCCGTTTCATTGCACGTTTAGTGACTTAAAACCAGTCTCTTCGTCAGTTTCCACGTGTCGGCTCTGTATGTTAAATTGTTAACACAGGCAGGACGCACTGCTCGAAGACTTTTGTGTTCAAGCACTGCGGAATCTTCGAAGTAAAGACTCGACAAAGCCTGCCAAACGCCGCCCAGCCCATTGAATTCTCATAACAGCTTCTTTCTCGAAGTTGTTGCGGCCTAGTTGGTTACTTAGGTCAACATAATCCTGAACAACTCCGAAAAGGGTACCAATCGACCGATTAAATCATATACAATTAGTACGTGGTACCTGGATGACCCAAGCTTAGCTGAGTTTTTTTGTTGGTAAGTTGTGTTTTTTTTTTTGGAAATTACATATATTTAAATTAGATTTATATACTGATGAAATATGAATAATATTTTTCGATCTTAAACGTAACATTGAAGTGAAAGTGGCAAATAGTAAATAAAAAGCATATAATTTACGTACACTATCAAAGACTGAAAAAATTAAGTTAATTAATAATGTCAATATTAAATTGATAATTAATTTATTGAGGTATGACAAAGCGTGAAATATTTCAATTTAAGATTTTATAGTTTGTTGCAGCCGGACTGGGAAGTACCCTAATTTTACAGAAGATAAGAATAATACTGTTTTAGACTAGTTTTATGTTTCTGTGGTGAGTAAGGCTGCTCTAGTACCTAGGGAGGATCGTAGGAAGAATCGGCAACGTGATTGGAATGTTCCTGGTATTGTATGCGTCCATAGTGTATGATAACCGCTTGCCATCAGACAGACCCTTATTGTAGTATTAAATAAAAATACCAAGAAAGATAACAATAATATATTATGACTAATTAAATAAACGATTACGTTGTTTGGTTGACTGTTTGAGTGTAAATTCACATTGAGTACTACACTACAAATAAGAAGTCTTTGTTAAATGGCATTCATTGGTCCATATAGTTACGATATAGTGGTTTGCCGTGCTGGCTACTTAATAAATATACTACTGCAAAGAAAGGACGATAACTATTAACTTGTAATTTCCTTATACCTTAATCTTATCTTAAACTAGCTGACCCGGCGAACTTCGTATCGCCTAACAGTGACTTTTAAGTATTATCACAAATCTTTTGTATGGGAGTATAGAAAAGTGTTGTTTTTAGACTTTTTCAGGAAATTTATTTATTTATTTATTTATTTTAGAATTTTTCTCTCCGTAAGAACCATCCTCGTACTTCAAGGAATATTTTAAAAAAAGAATTAGCGAAATCGGTCCAACCGTTCTCGAGTTTTGCACTTAGCAACACATTCAGCGACTCATTTTTATATTATAGATATATCTCAACTACTTAAGCCTCCGAGACTAGTGAAGTAAGCTTCAGTAATTAAGGAAGTCGAACATTCTTAGCAGTTAATTACATTAGTGAGAAAATATGTTACAAATACTCACAAATACTCATTTAAGACAATCCTCACGTCTACCGATACTTAATTACATCGACTCCTGTTACTTAAACAAATTAAAAACAAAATAAATCAAAGAAAATAATAATTTAAACTATTAAGTGAAATAAATTTGAAATAAAACATATGTCTTTATTTATTTTTGTCGACAGTATAAAATTTAATAATTAATTTTTAAAAAATTTACTACTAGTATTTTAGTTTTACAAACGTCATATTATACAGTCGTGTGACGGATATTACGTCACTTCCGTTATATATTTTTCTTACGGTTTTAGTATCACATTTTTTCAGTTCGGTCGCCCAGCCAAATGTCAAGCCTGCCGTAAGGAACTTCGTTCCAATAAAATCGAGCGTGTTTTCTAAGAAGGTATTTTATAAATTTTCCATTATGTTTATATAAATATAAACAAATTGGAAAAATACGGTAGATATTTCTTATTTCGTAAATAGAAATATTGCTCTTTGCCCAACTTCACATTAGTATTATGTTATTTCAATTTAAATTAACTTTCCATTATACGCTCTACGCGACCAGATGCTGTTTTATTGAAAAGGACTAAATAAAATAAATTAATTTAAAACGAGACGAGAGAGAGAGTGGAGTCCTTCAGTCATCAATTTTGTTTTTTTTTTTTTTTTTTTTTAAATGAAATAATGTATATAAACTTCCATAAAACAAACTAAATAACGTAAAACATAAACAAAGCAATCAAAAATTAACTTATTGTAAGTTAAAGACACAACCATGTAAGAGCATATTTAAAAAAGCTATATATTTCTTTATATATGTTATCGCGCTTTACGAATAGACCAGAGAGACCAAATTGAGTAAGCTGTTTACTTTATAAAATAGTGTACTATGCAGTAAAATTGACTGTCCGTTGTCTGTTTGACTAGCCCGTTGGCGCAGT
The DNA here is from genome assembly GCF_905220565.1 of Melitaea cinxia. Taxonomy (NCBI): domain Eukaryota; kingdom Metazoa; phylum Arthropoda; class Insecta; order Lepidoptera; family Nymphalidae; genus Melitaea; species Melitaea cinxia. The sequence goes on from NC_059424.1 coordinate 6,527,408, forward strand.
GACTAGCCTGTTGGCGCGTTGTAGTGGCCCTGCTTTCTGTGCCGCGGGTTGCGGTTTCGATTCCCGCCTGAGTCTGGGTGTAATATTTATATTTATATGTGTATTATTTCTATGTATATTTATAAAAAAATATATACATAGTTATAACAGTCAGTTGTTACCTATAACACAAGCATTAAGTTGCTTACCATAGGAACAAACGACCGTGTGTGTATGTTATAAGATTAAAAAAAAAATACAATCTGCAAAATTATAACCATGGGAAAAATATCAATACATAAAAATTAACTTCCAAATAACACAAATAAAAAATAAGATTATAGATATAAAATGTATACAACTTAACACGAACACTAAAAGGATTATCATGAAACGGTATTATAATAGCCTATAACCTACAGACTAGATTTTTGCATCCAGGGAAATAAAAGGCTTCCCGCAGGATTATCAAGAAACTGTATATCTACGTACGACCTCTACCCACAACGTCGCAGAAAGAGCGTCGTAGCAAATATTAATTTCATAACTTGAAAGTCTTTGACAGTTTTCTTTTATTTAACGACTAGCTGTGTCCGCGACTTCGTCGGCGTAGAATTTAACAAAATAGTTTTCGTTCAGTTCGCAGTTATAAAATATTTTTAAAAAATCTGAAATAAAAGTAGCCTGAGTTACTCCTTATTACATCAGCTATCTGCCAGTGAAAGTCCCGTCAAAATCGGTCCAGCCGTTTCAGAGATTAGCTGGAACCAACAGACCGACAGACAGACAAAAATTGTGAAAAATGTTATTTTGGTATATGTACCGTGTATACATACATACATATGAATTTAGTAAAAAGCTGTTATTTTAATATAACAAATAGACACTTCAATTTTATTTATTTGTATATATATAGGTAAACATATCGTCGCGAATAACTGGATCTACATCAATATGAGATTTTCAGTTTAACGAGACGTGACTTATTGGATTGGAAAAACGAAAGTTAATCATCATCATCATCGCTATGTGGCTATGGCAGTCTAGAATTTAGCCACCCCCTCTCTTCCCGTAGGTATCGTAAGAGGCGACTAAGGGAAAACACAGTTCCACTACCACCTTGGAAATTAAAAAGCCGACCGGTGGAGGGATGACCAAATGCTGGTCAAAGAGCTTTCGTCATTTCATAAGAAAAAATAATAACAGTAAGAAAACCATTGTCAATCATTAATACACTAATAAACACCGACATTAAAGTTGTACGAGTTTTATTTGACAGCCTAAAAAGTTTTAGTACTCTATTCATAACAATATTATAATGCAGATTTACAGGAACCGAAATTTTTCCTCTAAATATGAGGGGTACCTAATTTTTTTTTAAATACTTTCTACGCACATATATACTCGTACATGTTTACTCAAGAGAGTAAATTTAAATTTTAAATTCTTGTACAGCATGGAAAATATATTCATGAACTTGTAATACTTAAGGGTTGTCTATCTTGTAATATCTTTGATAACATATAGGGTTAACTCTACTACATTAGATTGATTTGGTTCTTGCAGATAATCACAGATGACTCTGATTGTATATTATTATGATAGAAACGTAAAAAGGTTTGTTGTAAAAAAAAAGACAAGAATAATAATTATGCAGTGGTTTTTTTATTTTAGTTAGTATGTAGTTTCCTGTTATAATTTTTTTTTTTTAAATATGTTTCGTCAAGTGGTTATTTCGTTAATTTGCTATATACACATATAATCCGTATATCCAAAACGTTAACGCCAACATAATATTTTTTTAAACGCTTCTTTTTACTATAATAGTACTACGAAAAGAATTCACATGATATTCAATTTATAGATTGATGTGTATTCTGTACAAAAGTGTGTATTTTAAAGCATATTAATCGATGATACGATGGTTTTAAAAATATAGATCTTTTAAAATTATGCTTATCCCACAGGCGATTTATAACTAAAGCCTATATATTGACAGTCCTGTGATTGTCTCGTAAAGCTAGGACGTGGTCCAACACTGACGGTATTTTTAAACGATTTCTCATTTTTTTATGTATATATGTTACCTCAGAAATTTTGAGTGGTTGGACCAATTTCGATGATATTTTTTAATCGAAAGGTTGTGCGTGTCATGTTATACCAATTCATTTTACATTTATACAGAAAAAATACAGTCAAATTGAGAATATCCTCCTTTTTTTGAAGTCGGTTAAAAGTTGATCGATTGAATTGACTGCATAAAAATTTTGCTTACCTAAATTTATCAGATTAATATATTTAAAAGTAAGTAATTATAAGTAATATTTACATAAAATACTAGCGATCTCTGTCCGTCCATATTTTTACACGATAAGTAATCACCAACATTTCGTATATTAAAACCTTCTCCGAAACACGTTGCATCTTGTGGTATAAGTATTATTCCGATCGATTCAGTAGTTTTCGCTGTAAACCGAACAAAACAAACCGGCTCTCTATTTATTACTATGCATTTTATTATCGTTTCATGAATGGGGATAAAAGTATTTGAGGAAAAAAAACTTTAAGAGTATTGTTACAAGATTGATTCAAATACACTGTCCACAGTGTATTTGAATTTTAATAATTAATAATAATAATTGGTAATATTTTTTTTTTTTCAAAAACAGAAAAGTTTGCGAATAAACCTTTTTCAGGGTATTTCAAGTGCGTAAAATGTGATAATCGATTTCCTACCTTAAAATTATAGACAATTTACTAAAAAAATTTGCTTACCTTTTTGAGAACGGCTTTCCATTATTCGTTGAATTTCCCCAACTTCAGATCCGCTTTCAGATTCTGAGCACATTGAACGAATTGTACTTTTAGAGTTATTTCTGTTATTCATCGGTAGAAGGTAACTACTACTAGAACTTGTGACACTTGCTGTACGTAACTCTTGTGGAGAATTTCTATAATCCTGATCATCAAAATCCAGTCTTACTCGAGATAATTCTCTTTTCCGAATGGAATTATTCGCTTGACTGTCGGGACAATCTTGTCGTTTACTACCGATTCTATTTATTGCCACGGCACTCATATTTTGTACACTAGGTAATTTAGAAGAAGCAAGTGTATTTTGAACTAGTTTTTCAGGATTTCTATAAATAACATCAGTTCCTGTTCGATACGTATGACTTGTGATATAAGAATCAGTTCTTCGCTCCGGAGCCCCTCTAATTAAGTGTGGCGATGAATATGTAGCCTGATTTATACTGTTATTGACATCTATTCGTCGTGATAAACTAAAGCTCCGGGGATCATTAATATATGTGTTAGGAGTACTGCAATTAGAATTTGAATAACTTCTATTATATATTTTAGATTCTCCGACTGGACTATTTAGCGATTGCTTCAAAAGATATTCATCCTCTTTCTGCTTTAGTTCTTTTATTTTCTGCCAATAGAACGCTTCCACTTTTTGTCGAGTTTTTTCTTTTTTAACTAGTTCTTCTATATTCGGTCTCTCGATTGCCATTAATGGTGATTTACAAACACTTGTAGAAGAACTTGGTGATGATATAAATTTGTTTCGTAAAGATCTATTGACAGAATTCCTTTTTTCTTCTGCTTCAATCATAGTTTTTCGAACATGTTCGTAAGGCGACACTGTTGTAGGCATGTTTGGAATTTTATGACTAATAGCAACAGGAGAAGTAGGTGCTGAATAGTTATAGGGTTTTTCGACAATCCAGTCTTTTTCTATGGCTATAGGACCTTGTTCAGTATTTTTTGGTTTTTCTTTGATCGGAGAAAGACTTCGAGCCCTTGTAGGCTGAATTGTACGTACATCCGCTTCTTTTTTTGGAGATATTAAGAATTTCGTGCTCACTTTTTTAATTTCCGCTCCTACTGATTCAGGTTGAGTATGGGTTTTAGATGCTTTATAAATTTCAATTTCATCAAGTGGCGATATTTTGTTTGAAAGTTTATCTAACGAATGATAATATACATCAGAATAAGGAAGCGGTGTATACGTTTCATTTTGAGGCTTTGGAGGAACTTGTGGTCTTGCCATATATTTTTCATCATTTATTTCGTTACTATATAACGTCGCTTTACCCTGATGCTTCTGGATTTTTACATTATCTGACACCAAAGTACTGTTCGAGGAGTGATTACTTAACATGCCCATATTACTAGAATTATTCACACTCGAAACGAATGATGCGTTAGAAAGATTTTCATATATTCTATCATCATGGTCTCGGTGCCCTCCGACCTGGTTGTCATACTTTGGGAAAACAGTTTGAGGGTTTTGGTAATGATTACTACGACTTGTGCCACAGTCAGTATTCAATTTAATATTAGAATTTTTTATTGACATTTTTTCTTTACTTTTATTGGAAAAAAATATATTTGGAAATATTTTACGAAAACTACTTCCCCTTTTTTTGTTAGTATCTGTCATGATGTGTATTGACTGTAACGTCAAGTTGGTTTACCTGAAACAATAAACATATTTTATATTTATACTAAGCTTAGAACCAAAGTAAATAAAGAGTCACTTTATCCTTTTAACATATAAACATGAATGTTTGTCTGTATGTCCTTTATAGAATCGTAAACTATGCATTTGATCATGTCATAATCTTCAGCTAAGTGTTGTGCATGAACCCACAAAGGTTTCTGAGTTGGTAAAACCATTAAAAAATAAGCGTAGAAACGCGCGCAGAGTACAGCTAGTCTATACAAATAAATAAAATTGGAGTGTCGGTTTGTAATATTAAAATATCCGATTATTACTAAATGCCTATGGATGATACTAAATTATTATTTTTTACAATTTTTGTCTATCTGTCTGTCTATCTGTCTGTTTGTTCTGGCTAAAACGGCACCACAAAGTAGAACTAACTACTAACTGAGGTAGGGGCACAGCAGGAATTTCCTGCTCAAAATATGGAGCAGCCCGACTGGGGTAGTACCTCGACCTTACAGAAGATCACAGCAAAATAATACTGTTTTCAAGCAGTATGGTGTTCCTGTTGGTGAGTAAGGTGACCAGAGCTCCTGGGGGGATTGGGGATTGGGTCGGCAACGCGCTTGCGATGCTTCTGGTGTTGCAGGTGTCTATAAGCTACGGTAATCGCTTACGATCAGGTGAGCCGTACGCTTGTTTGCCGACCTAGTGACATAAAATAATTGTGTTTGCTCGCAAACGAAAAAAAAACGGACTTCAATTACATCGACAAGTAATACAGCGTAGATCGACGAAAAAATAGTCAAGTAACTACGCGTTATCAAAGATTACTCAAAAAGTAGTTATCAGATCTCGATAAAATTTATATGTGACCACATGATAAACATCAGCTTTCGATTAAATTAAAAATTATTAAAATCGGTACACCCAGTCAAAAGTTATTGCGGATTGTCAAGAAGTTCTCTCGATTTCTCTGGGATCCCTTTATCAGATCCTGGTTTCCTTATTATGGTACCAAACTAGGGATATCTCCTTTCCATCAAAAAAAGAATTATCAAAATCGGTACATCCAGTAGAAAGTTAGGCGGTATAATACAACACAGGTCGACGAAAAAAGCGTCAAGTAAAAACGCATTATTAGATATAACTCGAAAAGTAATTGTTAGATCTCAAATAAATTTAAATGGGACCAATTGACACACACCACCTTTCGATTAAAAAAATTTGTCGAAATCGGTCCACCCGGTCAAAAGTTCTGATGTAACATACATAAAAAAAAAAATATAGTCGAATTGAGAACCTCCTCCTTTTTTTGTAAGTCTGTTAAAAAAAAAGAACGTTTATAGAATTTATGACTGTTTAAGTAATTTATCTTTATGAGAAAAAATAAAAATCACTTACTATTAAAGACTAAAACAAACAATTTACATTAAAAACAAATAAAAATATATAGATTTTAACAAACAACAAAACAAAAACAAAATAATGATACAAGAAACTAAGTTTAAAGAAAATTAATGGGGGTTTCCTAAAAGAGAAAAGTTCGTGAGTAGATAAATTTGACAATCAATCTTCAAAAACTGGTTTTCACTGATATCCTTTTTTTTATACGAAGAACCCGAGACACACTAAGCAATTTTTGTGTTATCAAAGAAACAAAACACGAAAAAATCACGACGTTATCATATAACAAGCGGAGCAGTTATCAGTAAAGTTAAAGCAGATCTATTTATTAATGAAGAAAATTAGCAATATAATTATTAAAAATATATATTTAAATACATACTGTCATTTTCTTGCAGCAAGATATCCATTACATTTGGTTTAAGAATACAGGTGTGATAGGTTTATCTTGTTTTACTTTGGGTAGAAATCGTATTGCACATACATGACACAATCAGAGATAAGATAACAGCTTGATGACCGACAATATTCTAACAAAATATATATAATTAAAAAAAATTGTATGTCACGTTTGGTTTCTTAAAATATACAAATTAGAATCTATTCCTTTAATTCAGAAACAATTAAGTACATTTTTGAGGGTGTCATGAATATCCTAAGGTGCAATTTTCTTTTTTCTTTTTTTGTTTATAACGTATTTCAATATAGGAATTAAATGATTTTTTTATCAGAAAATGAAAACAAAAACGTATTATTTAATAAATGTTTCTTTAGAGTCTAAATAATTTTGTAACCGTATAAAAGACATTACAGTCGATTTGCTTCGCCTCATTTACTCTTCTCTTGACGTGACATGACTGACGGTATGATGCGATAACCGTATCGTTTTTTTTTTCACTCGTAATAATTTTCACAATTTAACTTTTTGAAGGTTTATTGAGAGTAAAACTTTTGCTTTAAGTTACAAATTATTGTGCCACAACAAATTGATTACTGAAAATCTGCAGGTTCCGCGGTTCATAACGACGAAGTTATCCCCGAACATATATAAAAAAGTATATATATACATATATATACATATATATATACGGTCTAATTAAATTAATTAAATATTATTATTTATTATTATTAATTGAGTAACCTCCTCCGTTTTTGAAGTCGGTTAAACATACTTTAAACTAGCTACATAACTTTCAATTTTAAAGTTACGATCTTATTAATAACAAAGAAAAAATACTTGGTTTTTTTTTTTTTTTAATTCATGGCACTATTCTAGTGGTGACCTATAAATATGAGAAACTCCAACAAAAGTTTATTTCAATTACTGTTTTGTAAAAAATGCAACCGAGTCTCCATTTTGTTCTACTTGGTCTACATTTTAAAATGCTTTTAACTTTAAGAAGAACATGACTGATTTGAAAAGTGAAGTTGCAAAAGTGCTTTTATTTAAGTACTTTTTAAATTTACAGCAAAGCAGCTCAAATGTAGCTAAACTATTTTTATTATACATTAAAATTTAATTTTTCAGTTTTTATGTATAGTATATAATATCTATAAATAAGTAAGTCGTAGAGTTTTAGGGAATTTAGCAAAGTCATATTCAACTTGCGTACCTATAATTTATTTGCTTTAAGTCATTTTAGAAAGTTTTTGTTTTTAAGTTTCTAGCCTTTGACGTAAAAAGATAATTGTTGTAAATTAAACGCCAATTAAGTCTATGTATATTATATGTGATGAAGATTGAATGCGGTTTTTTTAAGTTAAAGCGAATTTTCTTGCGGTTATCCTCAGCTATTATATTTGGTAAAAATAGATTCAAGTTTGAAAAGTACCTACCAGCTGTTTTCCATAATGATGTAACGCATTTTCGGCAAAGCGGAATTAAGTACACGGGTTTCTTTTTTTTAATAACGAAAAAATCAAAAAGTTTTCCACTATTACCGTTAACAATTTTTCAGGTAAAATTTCAAACTTGTGTAAGGCAAAAACCTATTTTCATATTTTTTCACTTTATACACGCAGGCAGTCATTATAACAGTGGTCATTTTGCTACTGTATGGTTACGGCAGTAAAGAATATAGCCACCCCCACTCTTCCCGTGAGTGTCATAAGAGGCGACTAAGGGATAAGATAGTTCCACTACCACCTTAGAACTTAAAAATCCGACCGATGGCGGGATAGCCATCCAACTTTGAAATACACAGACCGAAGACGGGCAGCAGCGTTTTCGGTGCGACAATACCAGCCTTGCGGTCACCTATCCGCCTGACCAGCATGGTGACTATGGGCAACCCACATGAGTTCACGTCATTTTTGGTGCGAACTTGTGAAGTCCTAAGCCCAGCTGTGGACTACGATAGACTGAAGCGAATGACCGAATTTGATGATTATCGTTTTAATCGAAATCTAATCTGTTTCAATTTAAATTTGATCGAGACGTGATGACTATTTTTTGAATTATCTTTCATAGCACGTATTTAGTTAATAATTTTTTCTTCTACCTACGTTTACTTGTATTACCCGTAGATGTAATTTAAGTCAGTTTTTTTTTCCTTTGTGAGCAAATAAAATTATTAACAAATTATCTAGAATCGCTCTGATCTATTAAAATTGATTAATTTATATCAAAAAATGTATTCAAAATTTAAATTAAAAAAGCAACCCAGGAAAGAAGGTCGTATGCGCGCTCGTTAGATTACAATCACAATACTATGACGATGTAACCTCGATAAGCGTATGATGTTACGTATGTTATGACATCATAGGTCGATTTCTATAGCAGTCTGTGTAACGCAGGGCATAGCAAACAAAACATAGATACTTTTAATTACTTTTTACAAGTGAGAAATACTTACATTAATGTTGATTAAATTAGGATCAACAAATTTTTTCAATTTTTAGTCTCATAAAGGTCGAAACTTTTTGTTTATTATAAATAATTCGTAATTTTCTTGGATTAAGGACCACTTACACTTAACTTATGAATAACGGGCATAACAACTGCCAATGATTTTATTTAAAACTCAATAAAAGTTTATTATTATTCACATTATTTCACATTGTGCCTTATCATTATTAAAATACGTATAAGGGTAAAGTATAGGTTGAGGTCGATACGAAATATTATCTGGTACAACTTTTAAAAGTGAAAACTTCTTAAAGATATTTATTTGATACTTACGAATATATCGATACACTATTTTCAAAAATAACTGAAACTATTAAAATAACTAGTAAGTTATAACAACTTGTTGTAAATAGTTAATGCTACAAATCAGATATTAATTTTGAGATACCCGTATAATTTTTTCTATATGAATTTAATGACATACTCGTAAAAGTTATGAGCCTTCTCTAAATGTCAACCTTTTTAACTATTTGTTTTTTTTTTTTTTAATTTTCCAATAGATCGTAAGATTGATACTGAGAAAAGAAATAAACTCGTCAGTTTTTAAGCATTTGAACACTAAGAGAATTTTATTAGCATTCTTGATATTTTTATATACACAGTATTCACCGAAATGCGAAAATCAGTGTTGGGACAACGATGTCTCAACGATATAACGACTTCAAAAAAGGAGGAGGTTACTCAATTCGACCGTATATATATATACCGTATATAACGTATGTTCGGGGATAACTTCGTCGTTTACGTACCGATTTTGATAATTATTTTTTTGTTAGAAAGGAGATAACCCAAGAGTGTTATCCCATGATAAGAAAACCGGGATCTGATGATGGAATTCCAGAGAAATCGAAGGAAACCCTCGTTATTTTTTTTTTTTTTTCGTTTACTTACGTTATATTATATACTTCTCGATGTAACTAAAGTTGGTTTTGTTTTTTTCGTTTGCGTGCAAACACAATTATTTATTTATAATTTTGTATATCTATAATATAAAAATGAGTCGCCTAATGTGTTGCTAAGCGCAAAACTCGAGAACGGTTGGACCGATTTCGCTAATTCTTTTTTTAAAATATTCCTTGAAGTACGAGGATGGTTCTTACGGAGAGAAAAATTCTAAAAAAAAAATAAATTTCCTGAAAAAGTCTAAAAACAACACTTTTCTATACTCCCATTCAAAAGATTTGTGATAATACTTAAAAGTCAATTTGAACTTTAATACCATACGATAAAGTTTGTGTTAGGCGATACGAAGTTCGCCGGGTCAGCTAGTAGCTTTATAATTTAGTATTAGGATCGAATATTGTTGAATTTTATCTTATGTAAGCAGTGTTTGTTACCAATAATTTTTTTTTATTTTAATTATTTATTTAAAAAAACATCATAAGACGATTATGTAGGTACTTGGCAAACGAATTCTATAAAATTTAATGTAGTTAAGTAGATTCGGTAAGTGTAGTCATTACTAACAATTGAGAAAGTATTTTTATGGGACACTGTGATGTCTTCAACACAAATAATATATATATCCTCAACATCACGTCCTAAAATAATAATCAAAATAATTGCACCTAACAAAGTTCGCAAGAATTATTTCATAACTTATCTGAAAATAAAACAATGAATAGTTATAAATTGTGTTTCTTCAAACAATTTTTATTTAATATTAATAAAAATATAATTACACTCAATTATTTGAATAACACTCAAATGATATGATTACTTTATTGAAACAGAAACAGAAAGTTATTTTATCAAATAATTTTTCTTTTGACTGTTCAAAGTTAATCTTGTTTACCTTTTATTTAACATGTATAAATGTTAAGTTATTCGCATTACGGACGGAGAAATCTAGCGAAATCTAGACAAATAAATAAAATCGGAGTGTCTGTTATAATATTAAAATAACCGTTTTTTACTAAATGCATATGGATGTATACACGGTACATATACCAAAATAATATTTTTTTCCAATTTTTGTCTGTGCGTCTGTCTATCTGTCTGTCACGGCTCATCTCTGAAACGGCTGGAACGATTTTGGCGTCTTTCATTCTAGTAATTTATTTATTTTGAAACTCTGCGAACTGAACAAAAATTTATTTTAAATTCCACGCGGACGAAATCCCGGGCGCAGTCATATAAACAATGTAGACCAGAGTCGATAACTTTTGGGTCGAAACAAATAGAACAGAATGAAACCCAATAGAAGAATAAAATATAAAAAGGAATAATAATAATTTTCGGACGATTTGAGGTCAGGAAGTAGGGAGGGGTTAGATTTTAAGATTCAAAACGGTTAATCACGATGTCCGACAGAACTAGTCCTATCGAAAAATGTTAGATAGCAAAGTTGTAGGTAATAAAAAGATTTACAACCTAACTACATAACCTCAAAACTAATACGAACAATTCAAAAACTGGCGGGTTTTATATTTTTACCTCCCACAAAAGAAATATTTCTTCACGAAACTTGGTAAAAACTTACCTTTTTATATGCAAAAATATATTGTAATTTTTTTTACTTACAATGTTTATTTTTCTACGTATTTTGATTAATATCAAATAAGAAGAAAGAAGAAAGAAAGAAAGAAAGAAAGAAAGACATTTATTTGAGACACATACACTGCTTACAGACATACAACAAACACAATGAGAGCACAGATACATTAAAAAAGTAAAAAAAATAAGCATCATTTTCAATCGAAAATTCTTTTCGTAAATATATATTTATACTTCCTGTTCTACTAATAATGTACATTGGAGTATTTTTATTTTTACAAAACAAATATTCTCAAAAAAAATCTTTATCTTCAATATCACGATAACTTTCAATATAGCCTATATTGGAAGTTATCGTTATAATAATAATTTCTTTATTTATAAATAAGTAACGACCCGTTCGACATAGTACTTGTGTAAATAAAAATATATGTAATCCGCATCATTGGCGAACTTCCCAACCATATTGGTAACTACTTTAAATGTGTTTCTTGTTGTATAGTTTTTATTAATAGGTGTGTGATGTATCTTCTAACGTATTGATTTAAATACAATTTTTTAAAGAATTAAAAAGATAATTTTAACTGTTTTAGATAACTCGATTTGAAGGATGGCGGTTTCCAACAGACAAAAGTTTTTGATATACCTATTATGATTTTTCAACATCGAATTCCACTATACCTATTTATTAAATATTTCTCAAATATGATTGATTATGATGATTCGCAAATATGAATCTAAAGCTCTATTCGTAACTTATTTGCAGGATATTCTTTATCCATAACTGGTGAAACCGAAAATATCTGCATAAAAGACACTTTTAAATTTAAAATACTTCAGGTGTAGGTACGTTGTGAGTTAAACCTAAGAGTTAGATAAGTACGTCTCTTGGTTCAATTAGTATTAGGTTAGGTTAGAATTTATATATTTACATATGAAATTGGCGTTTTGTCTTACCGGCCACTTTGATCTCAAATATTTTCTCTTTCGTTTAACGTTTCGAAAACAATAATTCACTTGTTTTTCCTCTTTTGTTTTCCATCTTTACGTCACTCAGTTTACAAAATGAAAAACTTGAAATATCGTGTTATTTACGAGAACGAGTTCCACCGTGCTGCAGAAACGTCTCGAAGGGTAACTTTTTTGGTTCCAACGTTTTCGTTCTGAAAATTTCGATCTACAGGACAAGCCCCGTGGACGGCCGGAAACCAAAGTTGATAATGAATAATTGAAGGCTATTGAAGCGGATCCATCACAAACCACGTTCGAGTTAGCTACAGGCTGCGGTGTTAGTGATAAACTGTTTTAATCCACTTCAAGCAAATTGGGGAGGTGAAAAGGCTTGAAAGGTGGGTTCCTAATGAATTGAGTGAAGCAAACCGACAAACGCACTTAGACTGCTGCGTTACATTACTCAACCAGCACAATAATTAAGGATTTTTAAATCAAATCATTAATGACATGTGATAAAAAGTGGATCATGTACGATAATCGGAAGCGCTCAGCGCAATCGCTGAATCCTGGCGAGCCAGCCAAATCCTGCCTCAAGTGAAAATGAAATCAAAAAAGTTACTTGTGAGCGTTTGGTGTACTGGTGCCCGTGTCGTTTACTACAGCTTTCTTAAATCTGGCCAGACGATTACGACAGATGTCTATTGTCAGCAACTGTAAACCATGATAGATAAGCTAGCTGCTAAACAACCGAGGATAATCAATCGTTCTAGGCCACTGCTGCTTCAACACAACGCTAGACCGCACACGGGACAACAAACGGCAACCAAGTTAGAGGAGCTTCAATTTGACATGTCTAAGACATCCACCGTACTCCTCGGACCTTGCTCCAACAGATTAACATTTTTTTTTTCGAAATATGGATAGCTTCTTGCAAATTTTTTCCTCCTTAGGGGACATCCATTAATTAGCTGAGCTCAATGGGGAGAGGGTCCAATGAAATCTCACCAAATCTCATTTGAACCGAGGGGGGATAATCGAAAATCTCATATCAACTTTGAAAAATATAAAATATTACAGATAGAAAAAAATATATATTTTTTGATTGTTAATTTTGCCCGCTAAAATAAATGACATGGCTATTAAAATCATTTAGATTAATTAAATTTATATAATACTACATTATACTTAAACAGTTTGTTTATTTCTCATCAATCTCTATTATATTTAGCGTCAATCTCACGTAAGGGAATGAGGGAGGAGGGGGGACAATCTCACTAATTCTCACCTAAGGGGGCGAGGCATCTAAACTGATCGAAAAATAGCTTACGTAATTAATGGATATCATCTTACGTCGAAACGTCGTCGTGAGTGACGTCGAAACTAAATTATTAAGTCATATTATAGATTTTTTTTTTTTTTTTTATAAACGTAAGTAAACACTACCATAATTGTTGACGTTGATTTGAAGATAAAAAGGTGATTTTTAATTTGGAGAGACTTTCTTACTTAACTAGGTATGTTGTGATTTTTAAGTTTTAGTCACGATAGAATTAATCTTAATATATATAAATCTCGTGTCACAATGTTTGTCCTCAATGGACTCCTAAACTACTTAACCGATTTTAGTCAAATTTGCACACCGTGTGCAGTTTGATCCAACTTAAAAGATAGGCTATATTTTATTTTGATATATTATGTTATTATTATATTTCAGAAAAAAATAAGGTGATACGAAGTTCGCCAGGTCAGCTAGTAAGCTTATAATAATTTTATAATTTCACAAATTATAACGAATTGCCACTTTTTTAATTTCAAGTTTATGACACTTTATTAGTTCGTTTTTTTCTTATAACAACTTTAATGTTCCTTATCAAGGATAAGCCGCTTCTTCACAGAAATATACTAAAATATTCATAAAAATAAGAAAATTCAAATTCAAGATTAGTGTTATAGTGTTGACAAGATACAGAAAATTGGTTATTATTATGACGAACAATAACTTAGTACTTACCGAATATGAGTCACGTCAATAAATAACGTTATCAAAAACGCTCCTTGAATTTGCCGCAATTATTGCATTATGTCATCAAATGACAGCTTATCTTGGTTATACTTAAACTTAGAATAATTTAAATATGCTGTTTCAAAATAAGGACATAATTATAAGTTATTACCACTGCGAATATTATCTGGGTTGCGCTAATACAATTATCAACGAGCGCATGAATGACTAAACTACGAATAACATTGAAACTAAACTTCTTGTTTTGTCACAAATTTAAAATACATATAACTTAATTATTACCTATATAGCAATTTTATTGTTCACTACTTTATTTATAATCCAGAAATATAATTTTGATGACACTAGCAACCTATTCTTATTTTAAAAATTTAATAAGAAAACTTTAGTATGTGTTTAACAACTTAATATTATAACCTTTTACGAGCATATCTACAACATAGTCCAATTTTTTCGTTAAGTTTGAAGGCCACAATACCTCATTATCCTAAGGCTTTTCCTCTTATATATAGAGTTCGTTTTCGAATGCAATATTACGACGTTCCTTTTGACGAAAGAATCTTCAACATATAGTAAAAGACAACAGTGAATACACTTTTCTCATGTAAGGAACTAAATTCAAGAAAAAAATAAGATCTGATACTTATTTATTGAATTGATATCTCATTTTTATTAATTCCGTTGATTTTTGTTTGCATATTGTAAGTACTCAATACATTTTTAATTAAAAAAAAAAACTTAGCACTCCTTCCTCAATGGATTACATATAAATCGTCGGCAACTCGGCTTGAATTCGACTCGGCCAGATTTAGTCTAGCTATGTCATTCAAAATCAAAATCAAAATCAGCTTTATTAAAATAGGCCCCAAGAGCACTTTCGAATCATCATTTTACAAATTAAAACTTTAAAAATAAATTATTATTTTTGTAAAAGTTAAGCTACCACCGACTCGGAATATAGACTCTGCAGAGAAGAATTGGCAAGAAACTCCGCAGTTACTCTTGAAAAATAATATATAAACTGTGTTCTAGTACAAAATTAGTAACATGTTGCATAAAATACAGCGTCGCTAAGTCCACACATCTTTATTAACTATGTAATCTTGCACCGAATAATAAGCTTTATCCATTAATTTTTTTATTAAAGATTTTAAATTTATGTTGTGACAATTCCAAAATTGTTTGTGGGATTTTATTATACATGCGAATACCATATCCCAGAAAGGAGAGGGTTTACGTTGCGCAATCGAAAACTTGGAGTTACAATTTTGCTATTCCTTCTCGTGTTTAGAATGCGAATGTTACTATTTATTTCAAAACAATGAATATTCTGGTTAATAATATAATATAAATATAGTAATATAGTCTGGTAATATTGTCTGGTGGTATAATATTGTTATAAATATACCGCGGCGCAATTGTTAATATGTCTACCTTTTGAAAAACATCCCGTAGGGAGATTCTAGCTCCAAGATCGTAAATGCATTAAGAAAGAATCAAATTTTTTAATTTGAGACAAATTAATAGACTATTTACTTTTATGTATCAAAGTATACTCTCAAAGATAGGACATTTCGATATGACTACATTTAAACAAAACTAAGATCCCAATCAACCATAAATATCTGATTGTAGTTTGACACATAACAATCAATAGTTACGAAAGTATTTAAAAACGATACTTGGTACTTATACAAATATTTCTTATGGTCGAACTCGTAACCATTATTCCAATTCCAACCATAAGACCATAAACTATTACCATGAAATTATTTCTTCAGGTTTTCAAAAGAAATGTATATTAAAAATGTTACTCAAAAGATTACTTTTGAATATTCAAAATTGATACTAAAAATTATTTAGTTCTTACTGTCCCTTTAAATAGTAGCTTGAATTTTTAGGAGAGCCACCTTGGTTACAAACTAGGTACCTTATCATTAACATATAATCGGGATGTTTGGCCGTAGCATTGGAACATATCTGTTTTGTTACTAAATTATATTGGCAGTACAAAGTATATTTTATTATTTTATATATAAAATATAATAAGATGCACAGCGCGAGCATAGAACTCTATGTGGTGTTTTATATAGAATCATTATAGAATGATGTACAGATTTATTTTAATGTATGCGTTTAAAGAAACGTACTTTCACAGTTTGTTATTGAGTGTGACGTTTGCAATTCACCAAGTACCAAGAACATTTCATTATTTCATTATATCATTTATATGTCCAAAGTGGCTAATTAATTTATTTTCAGAATTAAGAGTGAATGAATAAAGTAATATGACTAATCAACTAATAATGGCAATTGAAAGGGTAATATTTTGTGTGAGTCTTCAACTACAGAGCATATGAGCTATAGTGTAACGAGCTGTTATTGTTAGAGCATTATATTTTTACATATATTCGCCTTTCCAGTATTGTGAATGAAAACAAATATTGAAAAAATTGTATGTTTCTCTTCGTATGTTAGTTTCAGTGATGGAATTGTATGCACAAAAGTGATTAAGTCTGATCCTCTAAAAACCTATTTCACTGTTCTCAACAAATATAAATTAAAACAGTATACGTAATACTAGTATTATATGTATATATCCTCTCATTATTAGGTGTTAACTGACAGATTACCACCTTGGGAACTATCAAATAAGTAGTTTAACTAACCATTTAGTTTTTTTTTTAATTTCCAATCATATGCAATTTTATTGATTTTTCATTCCATGGAACCTTATTTAAAGTATTTGGAAAAATGACAAATGAAAATAGGGATTCATTCAATTCCTAGTTTGGCTGCAGATGCTATGTTTCAAATTTTGTGTCTAAATATTTTGTGATAGGGATGTAATAAATATCTTTATGTACTATTTACTGGAAATAAAGAATTTATTATTATTAGTACTTTATAAAAATTTTAGATTAAAAATTCTAGATTCTCCACTCACAATTTTAGATTTAATATAGTAATCTTATATTTTCTGGTACAATATTACATAGTAATTTAGTTGGAAGACAGTTGTTATGAATTTTTTAAAATAAATTCTTATTATGCTCAAAGCTAAAGAACAAAGATTAACTACTTAATTTATTTCGAAATTAGTAAAATTCTTAGTAATATGTTAACACAGACAACTTGAACATTTAGGGAAAGTTTCTGGTGTAATATTTATTAGTAACTAGCTGTGCCTGCGACATTGTTCGCATGGATTTTAACAAAATAGTTTTTAATTTTGTAGTTCGCAAAGCTATTTTTTTATTTAATTTTTATTTATTAAGCTTTATTGCACACACAAAAAAAAGATATATTTCGGAACGATTAGATACAAAAACAAGTAATGTATGCAAAGGCAGCCTTATCGCTTATAGCGATCTCTTCCAGGCAACCTTTAATAAAAGTAGTATATGAAAAATATGTCGGTAATAGTGCGCAATCAACAATGCAAGTTTAATACACATAATTAAATCAATTTATAGTACTAAACGTACTTATATAATACAATATTCATACATTTAAACGGTATATACCTACATAAATATATACAAACATAAGTAAGCTATCTGTCAATGAAAGTCCTGTCAAAATCGATCCAGCTATTTCAAAGATTAGCCAAAACAAACAGACAATTTTTTTTATTTTGGTATATGTACGGTACATATCGTATACATCCTTATGCATTTAGTAAAAAACGGTAATTTTAATATTACAAACAGACACTCCAGTTTTATTTATTTATCTTAGAAAACATAAAAATTCCTCTCGCTCTTCTATTTGTCACTTTGTGATAATGATTTAGGAAATAAATTATAAGTTACAAGCTTGATTGATAGTAGGTTCAGTAATGATTTGTGTTATAAAAACCTAACAACTTCTTAGGCCTTATACTGACATTCTGTACATGTAACAAAAATAATACAGTTTTTGTCCTATTTTTGAAAAGGAAATTGGCATATTTAATCAAAAAATATAATAAATCTTCTTCATAAAACAAACATAAAAGTTATTATATCTTTACAACCTTGACATATATGTAAATGTAATACCGCTAGATGCTAAGGTTATATGAAGTCACATATGTCAAAAAACAAAGAAAAGGAATTCCCTATACGCATCAAGGAATTAATCTCGACAGCTAAAACTGATCGAAAAACACCTTTTCCTAACGGTACAATTTTATAAGAACGTCGAATAATACAAAATGAAACAAGGTTAAACACTAATCACTTTCTTACAAAGAAGAAAATTGTACTAAAACCAAAAGAAACCGTTACATAATTTTGTGAGAGTGATTAGTCGAAAATTTCAACAACAAATATATAATTGTGTTTGTAGTAAAAGAACAATTACATCGACAAGTAGTCAGGTAATACAACAAGGTTGGCGAAAAAATACTCGAGTAAATAAATACGTATTATCAAAGATTACTTAAAACGTAGTCATCAAATCTCGATCAAATTTCAATAGGACCACAAGACAACAACCCTCCGATTAAAACAAACATAATCAAAATCGGTACACCCAGTGAAAAGTTATAAGTACGCTATACGGCTATACTACAACGTAGGTGTGCGAAAAAATAGTCATCGAATCATCGAATCGGTCCCCCCAGTCAAAAGGTAACAATTATATTTAAAAAAAATAATAATTGTGTTTGCTCGCAAACGAAAAAAAAACCGACTTCAATTACATCGACGAGTACGTACAACGTAAATCGACGAAAAAATTATCAAGTAACAACGCATTATCAAAGATTACTCTAGAAGTTGTAATCAGATCTCGATGAAATTTAAATGTAACCACATGATAAACATCGGCTTTCGATTAAATTAAAAATCATTAAAATCGGTACACGTAATAAAAAGTTGTTGCGGATTTTCAAGAAGTTCCCTCGATTTCTCTGGGATCCCATCATCAGATCCTGGTTTCCTTATCATGGTACTAAACTAGGGATATCTTCTTTCCAACAAAAAAAGAATTATCAAAATCGGTACACCTAGTAAAAAGTTATTGCGGATTTTCAAGAGTTTCCCTCGATTTCTCTAGGATCCCATCATCAGATCCTGGTTTCCTTATCATGGTACTAAACTAGGGATATCTCCTTCCCAACAAAAAAATAATTATCAAAATCGGTACATCCAGTAGAAAGTTATGCGGTATAATACAACGTAGGTCGACGAAAAAAGCGTCAAGTAAAAACGCATTATTAGATATAGCTCGAAAAGTAGTTGTTAGATCTCAAATAAATTTAAATGGGACCAATTGGCACATACCACCTTTCGATTAAAAGAAAATTTGTCGAAATCGCTCCACCCAGTCAAAAGTTCTGATGTAACATACATTAAAAAAAAATCGAAGACATTAAAAAAAAATCGAAGATCAGTCGAATTGAGAACCTCCTCCTTTTTTGGAAGTCGGTTAAAAAAACTAGGTGACCCGGCAAATGTTGTTTTGCCATATATATTAACTCCCTTAATCTCCTCCTTGTATCTTAGGGGTATGAAAAGATATGTTGGCCAATTCTTAGACCTACCCGATATGCACACAAAATTTCATAAAAATCGATCCAGCTGTTTCGGTGGAGTATGTTACTAACATTGTGACACGAGATATAATCTCCTCCTTGTATCTTATGGGTATGAAAAGATATGTTGGCCAATTCTTAGACCTACCCGATATGCACACAAAATTTCATAAAAATCGATCCAGCTGTTTCGGTGGAGTATGTTACTAACATTGTGACACGAGAATTTTATATATAAGAGTACAATCGAATTGAGAACCTTCTCCCCTGTTTTTGAAAGTCGGTTAACATGATCAACAAAAAGACAGCGATGCCATTAATCTAAGATACGAACTATATACCTACATATATACATGATATTTACCGATCTTCACGGATAAAAATGAAATAATTACTTTCTTTTTACTCAAACGGTGCCATTGTTTCGATGTTCTTGACCACCGGCGTACCTACACGGTCAAAGGTGGTTCTCCATATCGAGAAAGACCTCGACCGTGCACCGTCGGTAGTTTAGCCCGCTAGCCAAGTGTCCGATGACTCCCCAGCTAGAGTATCGTCAAGAGGCTGCTATGAACTGAGGTAGGGCACAGCAGGAATTTCTTGCTCAAAATATGGAGCAGCCTGACTGGGGAAGTACCTCGACCTTATAGAAGATCACAGCTAAATAATACTGCTTTCAAACAGTATTGTGTTCCTGTTGATGACCAGAGCTCCTGGGGGGATCGGGGATTGGGTCGGCAACGCGTTTGCGATGCTTCTGGTGTTGCAGGCGTCTATAAGCTACGGTAATCTCTTACCATCAGGTGAGCCGTACACTTGTTTGCCAAACTAGTGATTACGCATTTTTACGAGTTCAGAAAAAAGATTTTTGATGAGATTTGAAAGTCTACGTTAGGTAGCGCATTCAACTTTTTGAAGATATCTTTAAAACGTTATTCTGTCTAATCTGAAGTCCAAATCATAAATCTGAGCTCATATGGACTAACCTAAAACGTCATTTTGGTTTCTGGGTTGGCGATGACCTCAGTAAAATAATTCTTAAATTAATTGACATTTAATGGTCAAAAATGAAATTCATCAGAAACTTTTAACTGTTGGATAGCGTCATATGTCCAACAGTTTTAACGACAAACGGTGAAACAGGCTCTTGGACTCCTCTATCTGAAATTATCTAAAACTTTAATTGCACATTCGGATATTTCCTTAATTTCTGCTGTGTGGTTATGGCAGTAAAGAATATAGCCGCCCCATCTCTTCCCGTGGGTGTCGTAAGAGGCGACTAAGGGATAACACAGTTCCACTACCATCATGGAACTTAAAACGTAGACCGATGGCGGTATAACCATCTAACTGCTGGCTTGGAAATACACAAGCCAAAGACGGGCAGCAGCGTTTTGGGTGCGACAAAGTCAGCCCTGCAGTCACCAACCCGCCTGCCCAGCGTGGTAAAGACGCACTATGGGCAAAGACGTGAGTGACGACGATTTTTGGCGCGAACTTATGTGAAGCAGTGGACTGCGATAGGCTAAAATGTGTGCGTGTGTGTGTGAGATATCCAAGTCAGAGTCTTTGACTCAAGATTATCTAAAACAGGTAGCTCTTGTAGCAATAATATCGCCGTTTACCACGGACACGGTCCGTATAACAAACACCTATTTAATATGGGCATTACAGACAGTCCCCTGTGCAGAGCTTGCATGGGAACAGAAGAAACGGCTACGCATGTACTTCTTTACTGTCAAGGTGTAGCGGCTTACCGGGCACAACATCTTGGCACTGTGGCATAATAAACGAGAAACCAAGAGGAATATTGGTTTTATTTAACTGAAAGAATTCTACTAGACAAATATAATGACTTAAATTAATAATAATAAATAACAAAGTTGACACGACAAAAGTTGACACGTTTGGTTTTAACAACACTACGGAGATCGTATACATGGCGCGGAGGTCGCATATCACCTCAGGCACCCTGAAAACACTTCCGGAGATCTTCAAGAAGCCAAAAAAACTTCTAAAGTTTCTGGAGGAGCTTGGGTGGCATGAGTGAATCGGATTACTCCCACACACGCAAAATAGGCGCAAAGTCGTCGAGTTGCGGAAACCAGCCCGTGTTAACCATACCATACCATACCATCGCCGTTTACCATCTATTTCACCAATATTTTGGTATCAAAAATACGAATTCAACTTACATAAACACTTTGACCGCAGAGTAAGTTAAAGAAAATATGATATGGTAATTTATAGAATGTACAATACAATCACTACGGTATGGTGATACCAGATACGGTATTACGGTCTACTATTTTATAGTCGGTATCCGTTGTTTATACATATATCTAATCTGTGCTGTTAACTATTTTCAAAAGTGTCAGTCTTTACTTCTTTACTTTTCCCAAACAAATCGTGTATAAACATCAATCAATTAATTTTTCTTTTATTTCATTGTTATTAAAATGCATAGTGTTAATTGTATGCCTAAAGATTGTGCAAAACAGTGGGAGATCTTGTTGTTGTTATTATCGTCGGAAGAGAAGAAAATCGATCGAACAAATGAAACTGAAATCGACACTATGAATTATTTTTACAATAATGAGGGGGTGCAGTACGTACTTCATACAGTATTTATTTAAATATTATAATTTTATCATATAATTTTAAGTATTTGTTATAGAATAAATGATTTTATTTATTCTATAATAAATACTTTAAAAAGTTTTGTTACATTTATAATAAGAACAAACCTGCAAATAATTTATAATTACTTAACAATTCATAGAAATCTGCTAAATAAATCTGCCTGTGAATTGTTGAAGGAAGATTGTCATACCAATATGAAATACGTATAAATTTTTATGACATAGTATTACTCAACTTGTGTTTTGTTGTAAATAAATTGTGCTAAGAACTTTGTTCTCAAATCAAAATTTAAATAGTACGTTTTTCCCTTGACAACGATTATTTGCTGCAGTTTTAAATTGGGATATTTTACAATTTAGTAACAGGCACACTAACTGGATACAGGTGTTTGTCGTGGTCTGGGTGTAGGCTTTACAACATGAAATACTGAAAATATCGTCACCAAATTTTATCAGTATACTTTTGAGATACTGTACTTTCGAAATATGAAGTAAAAAATTTTTTTTTCGAAATTTCTAGACCACTGGGACCCCTTAAGCTACTAACTTTCCAACTCATATTATGTTTAGTTGTTTTTGATACAGTAATTTTTATGTCATCATTTTTATGTTAACAACATAATTAATATAAATTTTACTGGTGATTTAACAATGAACGTTGACAACAGATGTCCCTTTTACTCATGCCCTAAATAATATTATTGATTCACTTCAAGGTAACTATGAGGTTCTCGTACATAGTGGTTCCTACATTATTTTCGACAGTAAATGTAATGAAAACATCATATATAATAATAATAATAATATTCACTGCAAAAAATAAGAAAGTATCTGACCAAATCCCTCTGATAATGAACAATACAATAATTCATAGATCAAGAAAAATACCTAGACTGTAGTTAGATGAAAGACTTAGGTGAAAACTACACATGGGGTATATCAAGCACAAGGTCCGTTTGGGCATAAGTTATCTGCACAAAGTGTCTAATTGCATACCACATAATATGTTTGCAATGATATATATAATGTATTAGTCAAGTCACATCGTCAATATCTAATCAAAATATGGGATTCAGCCTTTAAAACCACGCTAAAAGATTTGCAATTCATACAAAATAAATTCACTCAATTCACAAAAAGTTTATTAATATAACACTAACACTAACTTAAAATCTTTATAAATATAACACTTGCACTTTTACACACAAGTGTTAGCCTGACTCAGAAAAATACAAATATTACTTGAGGAATACAAATAAAATAAATCTTTTAGCACAGAACCCTTAACTATGACAAAAACAATGTATGATATTTGATGCCGATCAATTATGAACAATTTGCCAAACAAAAAAAAAAAATGTAAAAGTATACATAAATTTAGAAAACCAACTTTATGTTCATATTAAATAAAATATAAGATAAATAAATATTAACTATTAACAAAAAAAAAAAAAAAAATAGAAAAGAAACGTTAAAAATTAATTCCACTAACCATATTTAAAATTAAAAATAGTAAAAATTGTATGATACACTTCAGCCTGTAATAGCCTGCTGGCCCTTTCCCCATGTAGGAGAAGGATCAGAGCTTAATCCACCATGCTGCTCTGATGCGGGTTGGTAGATATATTCCCTACTATGAGTAATGATCTTTATCAGGTGTACATGACAACAACCGGGGTCAACGACTTAACATGCTCTCTGAGGCACGGTAGAGAGACCTACAAGGACTAATAATAAGGAAATATATTGAATAAAAGATAATAATAATAATAATTAAATGCCTGAAACTCAACAGCCCCCACTAGAAATCTGTATGTCCAATACATATGTTTGTCATGTGGATGGAACCCACAACCGTCAGCGCAACAGCCACAAACCAGTGATGTGACTGTTGCGCTAACTCGTCATCTGAAAACTTATATGATAAACAACTTTTAAAAATAAAATTAATTAAATAATAATAATAATAACTTTGTGTGCGTTCAAGTATTACGTAACGCAATTTTAGAAATTTTTGGATCACTCCATAGACTGCAAAATTTTCTTCATAATTCCACCAAAATTGGGCTTATACATAGTCTTTTCTTTCCCATTCTTGATATGCTTACTCTTCTTATCTTGACATTAAAAAGGATCAACTTAATAAGCTTTAGCGTATTCAGTATATGATCAGAGATAATGATCTCTTATTTCCGTAAAAAACTCAAATGGCTCTCAATTCGCATTCGCAGGAATACTCACACTCATACATTGTTATACTGTATACTATCCAATCCTGTTACTCCTTCTTTCCTAAAAATATGGTTTACATATCGCAACGAGCCCCATAAGCAAAGCCTTCGCTCCACTGACAGTGTACTTAAAATTATTTATTTATTTATTTATTTAAACTTTATTACACAACTCCAAAAAAAAAAAAAAAACAACAAAACAACACATCAAGATAACACGTTGCGCAAAAGGCGGACTTAAGGCCGTACAGCCTTATCTACCAGTCAACCTTAAGGCGTAAAAAAAATAGTAAAAGTAAGTGTTGAGGTAGGACTATAAAACAATACAAGCAAAATAAACATACGCATATAAATACATAAATATACTTATATATATACATATATACATATTACAAACAAAATATATAAAAAAAAGAGAAAAAGAAAAAAATATGTTCAAACAAAAGTAAACACACGAAGAAATGTCATGACATGAAGTTATATTAATGTAAGCCTAAGATGAGGAGAGTAAAAAGATAAATAGGGGGGGGCTATTGACAGAGTTTTTTTAGGTACCACTTTTTAACCTGGGTTTTAAAAGAAAGTTGAGAAGGAGAGTTCCTGATGTTGACCGGTAACTCATTCCACAGTCTGATGGCATTAACTGTAAAAGAATTAGACACAAAACCAGATTTATGAGAAGGTATGCATAGAGTAAGGTTAAGAGAAGAACGAAGATCCCTAGAATGAGTGTTAGAGAGAAAATTAAATTTAGATTTTAAATAAGAAGGAGCAAAAGGGTTGGAAATTACAGAATAGAGGGTACAGAGAATTCTCAATTTTCGCCTTTCTTTAATCGGCAGCCATTGCAGTTGAGACCGGTAGGACGAAATATGGTCGTATTTGCGCAGCCCATAAATGAAGCGAATGCAAGTATTTTGCAGTCTTTGCAGCTTGATCAGGAGCTCCTCGCTTAAGTCAGGGTAGCAAGCATCGCCGTAATCAATAAAAGGTAAAAGAAAACAATTTACTAAATCAATCTTGGCCTTCACGGGAAGAAAATTTTTAAAGCGCAAGATAGAATGAAAGAATGCATAAAACCTGCGAGATATCTCACGAACCTGATCCGCCCAACTGAGAGAGCAATCCAAAGTCACACCCAAATCCTTAACCTTACAGGAAAACGGGATAACCACGTTATTGAAAAAGAGAGGTGATGTAGGTTGTTGAATTTTTGATAGTTGACGAGAACTTCCAACAATCATAGCCTGACACTTAGAGGGATTGACATTAATTCCAAAATTTTTGGTCCAGACCGAGATACGCGAAAGATCATCATTAAGCTTAGCAATGGAATCATCAAGACGGTCGATGCTAGTTTGTGCATAAAGCTGCAAGTCATCAGCGTAAAGGTGGTACTGACAGGAAAGTATAGAAGTAATAGAATTAATGAATAGTGAGAATAGTAGTGGGGAGAGAATTCCACCCTGAGGAACGCCCGCAGCAACGTCGCACCAATCAGAACGCTTAGAGCCAATGCATATCGCTTGCTTGCGTCCCCAAAGATATGAAGAAAACCACTGAAGAGCAACGTCAGAGATGTTAATACGAGATATTAGAGCGAGTAACAAATCGTGATCCACCGCGTTAAAAGCGTTACTAAAATCTATAAGTGTTAGAATTGTCACGGATTTGTTCTCCATCCCCTCTCTTATATCCTCGGTCACTTTAATCAGAGCAGTAGTAGTGCTGTGGCCTACACGAAATCCGGATTGAAAATGATCCAATAAGTTGCAAGATAAAAGATATTCAGACAGCTGGCTGTGGACGATAGATTCGAGAATTTTGGAGAGAAACGGGAGAACAGAAATAGGACGGTAATGATTCGGAAGGGATGCGTTAGAAATTTTTGGTAATGGGAGAACCAGAGCCCGCCGCCACAAATCCGGAAAGGTAGCTGAAGTTAGAGAAAAGTTGACAATGTGAGTAACAGCAGGTAGTATAGATTCCAAAATATGAATAATCATTGTGCGACCAATTTCATCACAACCTAGAGCCTTGGATTTAAGTGACAACACACGTTTGCGTACATCGGCATCACTTACTTGTGAGAAACTAAATGTGGACTTTTCATATTTCGGCAGACTTAGGATCGTAGATAAAGTGTCATGTTTGGTGTTATCATCAAAAACATGAGAAGTATTAAAGTGGCGGCTTAGGTCATCAATATCTACGGAAATGTTGTTATTAGAGTTAGTGTCTTTGCCTATACCTAAAGATTTAAGAAATTTTAAAGTGTCTGTAGTTGAGGAGTTACATATTTTATCCGAAATAAATCGGCGCTTGTGATTCCTGCACATTTGGTTACACCTATTCCTAGCAGCTTTGTAGATTGACCAATTGATTTCCGATCGATACAGCTTAAATTTTCGAAATGCACTGTCCCTCTTGGCCATGGCTTTTCGTATATCCAAATTAATCCAGGGGGCTGTCCCGTTCCTCCTTATTTTTACTTTACGTAAAGGTGCGTGCTTGTTATAAAGGTAAGTGATATTGGAACAAAGAAAATTGACCTTAGCATCAATAGTCTGCATCTCGTAAACACAAGCCCAGAGAATGGAAGACGCATCAGTAGATAATTTTTCAATATCAAGGATGCCAAAATTCCTTAGAAATAAAGTAGGAGGCTTAGGCTTTGGGGTTTTAAGATTGTAAGAGACGTAAATTAAATCGTGATGAGAGAAAGCGGGGGCTGGGTATTGGCCAAATCTGGAAACACGTTTAATATCTGAACAAATGACAAGGTCTAAAAGAGAATCAGAAGTTTTTGTAAAGTGTGTAGGTAAAAGTGGCAGAAATTCCAAGTTAACTGAATCAACAATTGCACGAAGTTTGGATGATCTATGATCATTTCTGAGTAAGCAGGTATTAAAGTCTCCCATTATCACAAGTTCTTTGTAATCAGACAAAACACGCTCGAAAACGTCCTCCAAAGGCGAAAAGTAATCAATCGTTGGAGGACAATAGATCACTCCAAGAGCTATTTTACGCCCTAAATTTATCTCCAAAAAAATATATTCTATAGAAGCGTTATGAGTTGGAGAAGATTGGCATATAAGTTTAAAGGATAGATGACTTTTAATATATATAGCTACACCACCACCTCTTCTGCCAATACGATCGTTTCTTACTAATATGAAGCCCGAATAAAATTACTCCCCGCTCCACTATCTTTTATACTAAATCATTAACTGTTCAAGACAGTTTTCAAAATCTGTAAAGCACTATTTCCTTTCAATTATAATACTCACCCTATCTATCCAGTTACATATTATCTTCTGTCTTTACTTTAAATTGAATCATAATATACATAATTGGTTAAATACGTTTATGTATGCCTATTATTTTTCCATTTATACATACTTCTTACGTACATCCATTTTTTAATTTTTATATTTACTGTACACCTACCTATATTATCTATGTTCCATTTCCGCTGCTCATAGGTTGCCTGAAAGAGATCGCTCATTAGCGATAAGGCTGCCTTTTGTACGTATGCTGTTTTGGAACGAAGTTCCTTACGGCAGGCTTGACATTTGGCTGGGCGACCGAACTGAAAAAAATGATACTAAAACCGTAAGAAAAATACATAACGGAAATGACGTAATATCAGTCACACGACTGTATAATAATAACGTTTGTAAAACTAAAATATTACTAAGTAATCTTTTTTTTAAAATTATTTGTGTAATTTTATACTGTCGACAAAAATAAACAAAGACACACGTTTTTTTTATTTCACTTAATAGTTTGAATTATTTTTATTATTATTATTTTGTTTGATTTATTTTATTTTACGGTATTTTTTTTTTCTAAAATACTAAATTTCCTAAATACTTTTATATATTTGATTAAAACCACCAACAAAATTTAAAAAAAAATCAAGAACTAGAAAATATATATAAAATTCAACATTTTTTTTTTCAAATTGTGTTGCTTCTATACTATCCGAAGGAACTTTGTTTTTACCTGGTGTTTTTTTTTGTAACGTTGCTCATTCTTGGTGGACATTGAACATTTTTTATTATTGTTATTATTATTATGTAAAAAAATCAATTTCAATTGGAGTTACTGCTCCTTTGTCCAAGACTTTGGTTACCGGGATTGCTAAACCACTTGCATCAACTTCTTCTTCGTCGAGCGAATTGGCATCCTCAGACGATGATTCACAACGGCGCACAATGTAATGAAGCTCATTTAGTCTTTTGGCAGCAAGTCGCTAAGCCCCTACCCTTTCACGATGGTCTTGGGCTGTCTTGTACTTTTACCTGATCATCACTGGGTCGTGGCAGTGTGGCACAATCTTATTTCTTTTGTATAAGCTGGCGTCAATCTGTACCCTGTCGGTTTCGATAAGAAAGAAGCTTTTGTTTACAGTGCGACTACTTTCCATAAGGAGTGTGAAATACGCGTCGTCCACAGCGAATACACATGCCTATGATTTCGAATCACTTATTATTGTCTTCATATAAACCATTAGTAATAACATAATTGAACACAGATAAGCCAGTGGCCGGACCAAAACCCACAGTATCAGAAAGGCAAGAACTTTGTCATTCAAAACTTTAAGAAACACAACCTGGACGCCCTCTTCATAGCGACTAATGCTCCTGGGCGGTTCAAAGGGTTCCAACTTGAGAGAATAAAATAAAAATGACATTCACGGTACAATATAGTCGGGTGATTTCTCGTAAAACATAAACGATAAAGGTTGGCAACTTGAGAAATTTTAATTTCCTAGTTTTAACGCATTATGTAACACTATTTTTTACATAAAAAAATTTAAAAAAAAACATTGCGTTACATAAAGCGTAGTTCGACCCCCCCTCCCTGTAACATCTTTAACAAGACCTAACCTTTTACAAGATCCGCCCTCCCCTAAATTGCCTTACGTATTACTTGAACGCCCCCTTTAGTCTACAAGATTACTGCTCGGAACACTGTTGTCATTTATTCGCCAAATGCCATTTAATTTTAATTTATTTTACAATTTTATTTTATTACTGTCTAGCCTGTCAATGTATAAGAATATGACTTCATTAACTAATTGTTTTATACGAGTACCTTATACAACTTATCTGGTTAGTTAGCAGTCAGTATGGTAAACATGTTTATCTAATTGTAAGTGAAAACTCGTTCTTATGAGAATAAAATGTCTCAAAACCGAAAACTGAACGGAATAATTTTGTTATGTTTTGCATAGGTACCTACAGCCTAACACACTTATTAGAAATTATAAAAATATCTTTTTTTTTTTAGTGTGTAGGTTGTCTTACATGGTAAATTACCACATGCAAATCTCATGTGGGTAATAGGTGTGCAAAATCATTTTCTTTATTACAATTATTTTGTGTGAGAATTGAAACAATTAAAATACATACAGACCTGTACTTTGTAATAATTACTTCAATGCTTCATGGGTAGATATCACTACATAGTATAAAACAAAGTCGCTTCCTGCTGTCTATATGCTTAGATCTTGAAAACTGCGCAACGGAATTTGATGCGATTTTATTTAGTAAATAGAGTAATTCCAGAGGAAGGTTTATATGTATAATACGTGCATAATATAGGAGAGGAACACTGATAGTTTTAGAGGTTTATAATGTGATGTCGTAAATAAATACATTATTTGCGCTTACATTGCAAATATTTATTTTATATTTAGTATCAACATTGCACCCTTGTGAAGCCGAAGCGGGTCGCTAGTTAAATATAAAAATAACAGTGCATGCTTTGTTCACAAATCAATATTATTGTTCCTTGCCTTGCTGTCTTCATTTTTACATATGAAACTAGTCATTATAGTTTAAGATTCGGGTGCGAAATCTATATATTTAATGTATAGATTTCGCATCCGAATGGTATCGAATTTATAAATAACATAATATTTAGGTGATAGAAATCAAATTTTAACATACATTTATGAATAGCAGAATACACTATGTGTTTGAAATGTATCACCACAACCGGTTCCTTCTTAGACAAGATTTGTCTGTAAGAAATCATTACCATTTTATTATTATTTTTAATATGAATGTGATTACTCTCTTTTATAGTTTGTCTTTTCCTCTTTTCAGTGGAATAATGCATGAATGCTAAAATGGAAAAAAATCTGCATAGTACAATAGTAGGTAACAAATATCATTATTCATTAGTGCATTTCAATTTACAGAAAAATACTTCTTCATTGGCTACAGCAAATGAAATCAACCTATGCAAGGAAAATTAGTGAGTCAGATACAGCTTTAAAATGTGATGAAGTCTCCTTATTGTGGAGAGAAAGAGGCAATGAAAAATTTAGAGCTAACTTAGTTGAAGGAAGCTATAACTGTTATACAAAAAGTGTTCTATATGCTAAACATAATAGTCTTATGTATTCCCTGGCCTTGGCGAATAGATCGGCAGCTTTATTAAGGATGAAACGATTTCAAGTAAGATTTTCTAGTTAATCTTATATATAAAATTGTCGTGTCACAATGTTAGTCACAATACTCATCAGAAATGGCTGGACCGATTTTTATGAAATTTTGTGTGCATCCGGCCAACATCTATTTTTCATACACTAAGAAGGGGGGGATTAAGGGAGTTTATAACATATATGGCAAAACAACGTTTGCGGGGTCAGCTAGCATATATATAATATCTCCTATATATTAATACGTGAAGCAAAAACTTTGTACCTTTGTAACTTTTTACGAAAATTGCGCGGACTTAGGAGTATGAATATTCGCACACTTGAGTGCGTTATAGTTGTTGTAGTTGGAGTGCAGAATGCTATTAATATTTTTTTTAATTATGCTTAAAAAATACATTAAATCAATAAAAAAAACATTACACACACTACCATGTATTTGAGACACAATCGCAAAGATACTCGTTTGTTTATTGTTAGTCTGTGTCAAATTAAGACTAGATTATGTTTGATCGTTGTTTATCTTGAAACATATATATTTATTTGTCAAATATATTTGTTGTGTACTGAATGTCAAACACATGATATAAATTCATTAAAACCTTATTAATTTTCAAAATTATAATTAAAGTTAATTATAGTCGAATTTCGACCACTAGTATATATAACTAGGTCAGCAAACTAGCGTACGGCTTATCTAATGGTAAGCGATTACCGTAGCTTATAGACGTTTGCAACACCAGAAGCATCGCAAGCGCGTTTCCGACCCTATCCCTAATTCCCCCCAGGAGTTCTAGTCACCTTACACACCAACAGGAACACAACACGGCTTGAAAACAGTATTATTTTGCTGTGATCTTTTGTTAGGTCGAGATTACTACCCCAGTTGGACTGCTCCATGTTTTGAGCAGGAAATTTCCATCTATGCTCTACCTCAGTTAAATATTTATTTCTTCAAAAAAGTTCTAAATTTTTAAATTATTTATGCCAGGAGCTAAGGGGTTGTCCATAAAATACGTTCAACTAAGGGAGACAACAAAACAAATATGAGGGACGGGGGGTTTCGCTTAGCACGAAGCAATAGATCGAAGAGAAGGGTTTTTTAATATATTTTTAAAATTAAAACAATTAAATTATTATAATATCTGTATGCTATTTCTAATCACGTAAACATTTATTATAGAAGGGCATAGCCTTTATGACGTAATATTTGTTAGGAGGTACAAAGGGGGAGGGGATCAAAACTCCGGGTGACGGGTGAAATTCCGCGTGACTTATTTTATACGTGGACTGATAAAGGAAATTAAGCCGAGGAAACTTTTTGTCTCGTTAGAAATATATTGACGCGAGCAATAATCGGGCAAATTACTGCAAGGTTGTGTTAGCCTGTAAATGTTCTACTTGGCCAATATCTCCTATAAAAAATAAAAATTAAATTAAAAGTCCATCATTCTTAATTGAAGAACATGGCCTCTAATTTTTTTTATACAACTAAAACGCATCACAGCATTGCAAGCGTGTTGCCGTCCCTACCCCGAATCCCCCTAGGAGCTCTGGTTAACTTACCACAGGAACACAACACCGCTTGAATGCAGTATTATTTAGCTGTGATCTAATTATTTATCATTTATATAAAATATGTTAATAATAATTTCACATTTGTATAAAATGTTATTATTTTAAGGAATGCCTATCAGATATAACACTGGCTATTGCCAATGGCTACCCGACGGACCAGCAGCACAGGCTATTATTGCGTCGTACAGACTGTCACATCGAATTGAAACAACGAAGTGAGGCACGTGCTTCCCTTGATGCAGCGATTAGACATGCCGAATCTCTCAAGCTCTCCGCTACAAACGCTTGTAAGTTTTCTATTTCAAGCTTGCTATTATTTTGCCATGATC
Organism: Melitaea cinxia; assembly: GCF_905220565.1. NCBI lineage: Eukaryota > Metazoa > Arthropoda > Insecta > Lepidoptera > Nymphalidae > Melitaea > Melitaea cinxia. The sequence goes on from NC_059424.1 coordinate 6,560,386, forward strand.
TGAATAAAAATGAGTCGCTAATTGTGTCCCTAAACAAAAGATCGAGTAGGGCTAGACCAATTCTATTGATTGTTTTGTGTGCTTAGTAACAGTGTAAATGGTTCTTACGGAAATAATAGTTAAGAAAATTGCTCATAACATTGAAAATTATAAGAAAATATAACTATTATTTAAACTTTATTTGACAGTTCACAATACAGGTTGTCATACTCCTGTGTTATCTGTCGCATCAGCTAGTTTAAAGGAAAAAAACGAAAAAAAACCGACTTCAATTACATCGACGAGTAATACAACGTAGATCGACGAAAAAATACTCAAGTAACTGCGCGTTATCAAAGATTACTCAAAAAGTAGTTTTCAGATCTCAATGAAATTTATATGTGACCACATGACAAACATCAGCTTTCGATTAAATTAAAAATTCTTAAAATCGGTACACCCAGTAAAAAGTTATTGCGGATTTTCAAGAAGTTCCTTCGATTTCTCTGGGATCCCATTATAAGATCCTGGTTTCCTTATCATGATACTAAACTAAGGATATCTTCTTTCCAACAAAAGAAGAATTATCAAAATCGGTACACCTAGTAAAAAGTTATTGCGGATTTTCAAGAATTTCCATCAATTTCTCTGGGATCCCATCATCAGATCCTGGTTTCCTTATCATGATACCAAACTAGGGATATCTCCTTACCAACAAAAAAAGAATTATCAAAATCGGTACATCCAGTAGAAAGTTATGCGGTATAAATACAACGTAGGTCGACGAAAAAAGCGTCAAGTAAAAACGCATTATTAGATATAGCTCGAAAAGTAGTTGTTAGATCTCAAATAAATTTAAATGGGACCAATTGGCACACACCACCTTTCGATTAAAAGAAAATTTGTCGAAATCGCTCCACCCAGTCAAAAGTTCTGATGTAACATACATAAAAAAAAAATACAGTCGAATTGAGAACCTCCTCCTTTTTTGGAAGTCGGTTAAAAAAAGTTTGTGTATAAAAAATATTTTTGTCTTTTTCTAGTGGAGTTTGAGCGTCATGTGAAAATATTGGAAAGAAAGTTAGATTCTGTGGTGGAAGAAGACGGTGTCAAAGAATCAGTAACACTGCCTGAATGTTTTATGGGTTTAAATCCACACTTTAAAGCCGCTTCTAATGCGATAGAACTCAGGTTAGCATTGTTTCCTTATATTACTTGTGTTTATATTATAGCTTAATAATATGAGACTGCAGGTCGAAGATGGCAGCAGCGTCTTCGATGCGACAAAGCCAGCCTAGCGGTCACCAACCCGCCTGCCCAGCGTGGCGACTATTGACAAAACACAAAAGTTCAAGCCATTTTTGGCGCGAATTTGTGGAGGCCTATGTCCAGTTGTGGACTGTATTATGCTGAAGTGATGAATATGCGATTGGCTCAGCCACGTAGCTTCATATGCCCTGAAATGGATCATCACATAGAAATGCATTGTTCTATCGCTAGTTGACGCTTCAACATCCCACTACTAGGCATATGCCTCTTTCTCCATGTAGGTGAAAAATCAGAACTTAATCCATCACTAAACTAACTAAACTTGCTGTATCCGTTGTTTTAATCGCTAGCACTTGGGTCTTAACTACGTGCTTAGAGTCAAACTTTGGACGTGTCACAGGTACAACGACACAGTTGGCCGCCACGTGGTCGCGAAGGCGAACACAAAGCGCGGCGACGTTCTGTTCTCCGAGGAACCCTACGCGTGGGTCACTCTGCCATCGGAGGAGAGAGTTTGCGAGATGTGCTGTAAAGCTGACATCAATCCAGTGCCGTAAGATTAAATTTATATCCGATTGTCTATTAAGGGTCATTGACTACTTTATTTATTAGGAAAAATCTGATTGGTGAATTTAGGCATAGCAATAATTAAAGTTATTAATATGTTTAACATACACCATTTGTGTCATCTCATGGTGAAATGAAAAGCTTAGTTACTGCCAATTAATCGAGCGGTAGCTAAATAGTCAGAGGCGCAATCATATTTAAAAGAACTAATCAAATTACTTAGACTAGAATATAAACAATTAAAAAAAAAACAATTTAAAAAACAGAACAAAATCTTTGAAGAGTAAATACATTTTTTGCCCTTTTGTATAACAACTGAGACCGACAATTTTAAGTGCTCCAATATGAAACCCTAGATTAAAAACAAATATTTTAAAACGGCAGAGGTAAAACAAACACTTAAAGCACTTTATACAATTATTACTTTATTAAAAATCACTTATACAATCTGGCAGCGTTTCTACTTATTTGAATGCTAACACAAGAATAATCACATAAATCAACAATCGGCTCATTTATACCCTCTTTATTTGGCGGTGGAACGTAATGTCACTCACAACCGGAAGATCGTTATCGAACCGTATGGCTTTGGCTTTGGCTTGGCTTCGCTTGGCTATGGCGTGGCGTCATAAGGCTCGGCTAGGCAATATGGTGTGGCGTTACAGTCGGCCATCCTGAAACAATTGCTCCCGCAATGGGAAGACGTTGTCAATTAGCTTTCTAGAAGGTCAATAAGATCTTCAGTTTCTAGTTGGTCGTCAGAGCTGCTCGCGCTATCTGACACTAGGGCTACACTACGATAGGGTCGCAAAGAGTCAGCGGAAACTAACCCAGTAAAGTTTTTGTAGCCTCTTAACCCCTTTATGCTCCTAATTCTATACCTATCGTTACCTATAACTTTAGTTACAATATAAGGGCCTGAATATAAGTCATCTAGTTTAGTGTTAACCTTAGCAGCACTACTTGTAGGCGCCTGCCTCCATAGAACCAAGTCTCCCTTTTTGTAAATATGACTCCTTTTGCGGCGTTTGTCAAAGTTTCGCTTCATCTTAGCGGTGGCCTTATCAATACGTGCACTGGCCTTTTCGCGCTTAGACTGAATTGACTCTGATACCTGATCTGGAATCGTTACATCACACACTGGCCTACCATCACGTGCAAACATCAAATCGTAGGGCTTAAAACCAGTAGTATCATTTACGGTATTATTTATACCCCAAATAACGTCGGGGAGGCAGTTAGACCAGTTATTAGCTGCTTCACTAGGGTCAGTGGCGCGTAGAGCATTTAGTATAGTTCGATTAGTGCGTTCAACTTGTCCATTAGCACGCGGACACGCAATTGAATTTAATGTATGTTTGAACTGTTTGTCTATCGCGAACTTTTTAAAATACCTACTGGTAAAAGCTTTACCATGATCCGTCACTACTCTATCTGGATAACCAAATAATGAAAATGTTCTTTTGAGTACTCTTAATGTTTCTACCGAATTGACTGTCCTAGTAGGTTCTGCGATTACAAATTTCGAAAATGCGTCCGTTATAACCAACATGTATTCGTGACCTTTATTAGTTCTACAGAAAGGGCCTAAATGGTCGATATGGACCATTCTAAAGGGTTCATTTGGCTTGGGAATCGGGTGTAACATACCTTCCTTTTTACCGTATTCCCCCTTACCATAAGCACAGTGCAAACAAGATGTTACATACTTTCGAATAAACCGTGTCATTTTAGGAAACCAAAATTCATTTTTAATTAGATCTGTACAACGTTTTAATCCTACGTGGCCTATTTCATCGTGGTGCATTTGAACGATCTTCCACCTTGCCGCCCCAGGAACTACGAGGCGATTGCCGTTGAGCGTTTTTCTATACAATCTGTTATCTAATATTACATAATTATTCACTATATCGGGCCCAGCAGACTTAGAGTTTAGTTGATCGATTATGCTTTTCAATTTATCATCCTGATACTGAATCGTATAGAACCAATCCGAGATTTCGAGGCGATTAATATTTACTGCATCAATAGGATTTCTACTTAACGCATCCACATGCTTCATTCGTTCCCCGGGTCTATATTCTACACTAATATCGTACTCTTGTATTAGTAACCACCACCTAGCGATACGGGGAATAATATCTCGTTTAGTAAGAGTGGCACGGACGGCAGTACAGTCAGTGATTATTTTTACGTGTTTACCTATAACGTACACTCTGAATTTACGCAAAGATTCCACGACCGCTAACGTCTCTAACTCATAGCTATGGTACATAGTTTCCTCTCTAGAAGTTACTCGGCTAAAATACATGACCGGACGTAGGGTTCCGTCAAGCTGCAGCTGGAATAATATACCCGCTATGCCTAACTTACACGCATCGGTATGTATTTCTGTATTTAAAGTAGAATCATATAAAGCTAAAACTGGTTTAGAGCACAAACATTTCTTTAATTCATTAAAACTATCAATTTGTTTATCACCCCATACCCACGGTACATTTTTCTTTGTTAGTTCTGTCAAAGGGCGGGCGATAATCGCGAACTTATTAATATATTTTCGAAAATAGCTACAAAGTCCTATGAATTGACGTATTTCATGTACATTCTTAGGTATAGGAAAATGTGAAACCGCAATCAACTTTGGCTCTGCAGGTTTAATCCCATCTTGAGAAATTTCATGTCCTAAATAAGTTACTTTATCTTGTAAAAAAAGAGCACTTTTTCATATTTAATTTTAAATTTTCCGATTGAAATTTTTGTAATACCGCTTCTAACATTCTTAAACCCGAAATAAAATCTATTGAGGGTAGAAGTAAATCATCTAAAAAGGCGAGAATCTCATGACGTGAACTGTCACTCTGTGTACAACGAATCGAATTAACAATTTTGCTAACCACGCGCATAAAAACAGATGGTGCATTTGCTAAGCCAAATGGAACACGTAAATATTCGTACTGACCCTGAGGTGTAATAAAAGCAGTTTTGTGAGTGTCCTCTGGTGCGATTAATAACTGATGATAACTTTGGGCCATATCAAGACTAGTAAAATATTTCTTACCGGCTAATTTAGAAATATGATCGTCAATGTTAGGCAATGGATATCTGTCTTTAATAGTGATAGCGTTAAGAGCACGATAATCAATACATAATCTACTATCACCATTCTTTTTCTTGACTAAGATAACCGGAGAGGCATAATTTGACTCGGACTCTTTTATAATACCAGCATCTAATAATTCATGGACTTTGGAATTAACTATTTGTTGCTCAGTATGCGATAACCTATAAGGTTGACGATATATTGGTTGCTGCGTAGTAAGTTTTATTTTCATTTGTATTATGTTTGTACAACCAAGATCTTTCGTATTATTTGCAAAGGTATGTTTATACTGTAGCAATAAATTTATTAAACTATTACGCTCGTTTTCATTTAAACTTCCCATACTAATTTCGCAAATAGGTACACCGCCTATGTGAATACTAGATATTTGGTTCACCGTAAAGATGGAGGCAGACGAATTTACATTATTTATATTGTAAGTAGAAGTCATTAAGCATTTTCTATTATTTGGTGAAGTAGCAGGCAAGTTGGATAAAAATGGCTTGGCTTGACTCACCTGGCTAGGCTGACTGGCTAATTCGTCATAGCTCTCGGCTCGAGCTAAAATCTCGCCGGCTTCCCAGTCAACATTGACGGTCCCAGTGTTGACAACCTTAATGTAGCCCTCGCTACCTCGGAGCAAGGTCGCTGGTAACATGTAGGACACGCCCTGCAGTTCATAGTGCCGTGGCGTTGTACAAACATCGTTCCCGGACGTATTACCCAGCACTCTAACTTTGATGATTGAGGCACCGGGTGGTAGAGATTCCTTGCTTGAAGTCACCACTTTAAACTTGTTAACTTTTTCCACTACATCAAATCCAGTTAAAGGACCAGAATCCACTCTTAGCGTAGCCGTCCCATTTGTCACCACAAGTGATATGTGATCAGCGTTTATAATTGGTTGTCCAATTAATAAATGAATGTCTTGCATATCCATTTCTGTAACATGTGCAGTACATTGTACTACAGTGTTATCGATTTCTAAATCAAATTGTACTTCCCCGCGGCTTGTAAGTAAACCACCAGAAAAACCTTTTAGAATAGTGTTGGTAGGTGAAACTTTCAGTGACAAAAGAGAAACAATTTGAGAATTTATAACATTCACTTGACTACCCGTATCTATATATGACTTTAGAAAAATTCCGTTGACCTTCACAACTTTCTTATAAATTTCGTTATAATTTTGCACTATTCTGATTTCCTTGGTATTGCTATCCGATTCAAGGTTCGGTTTGGCTTGTGAAGTTAATATACTTGAACAGCGGGAGGCAATATGACCTTGCCGACCGCACTTAAAACAAACTCGTTGATCAGGTAGCGTACAATTTCGTAAAATGTGACCTGTCTTCTTGCAACGCGGACAAGGATCGATTTCAGGATTAACTTTTTTATCAGCGGTGAACATTTGCTTAGTATCCTTGATTGGTGCGCGTACTTCGAATACTGGTGAACGATAATCATCGAGGGAACAGAGAAATGCCTCATAAAGTTCATCCGGACGCTGGCATTGGAAAGCACGTGCATTCGGTTGTAGTGAAGTCGGTAATCCTCTGATTATACACGAGACACTGGCAGCATCAGATAGATTGCAGCGAAAACACATGGCGATTTTATCTTGATAGTATTTCGTCATTGTCTCGTTCGGTAATTTTTTTCTATGCATCATTTCGTCTAATAAAGCACTATAATCGCGATGTTTGGGAAAAGCTCGTACCAACAAATGTTTCCACTCATTCCAAGTATAGTTATATTCATCGAGTCTGTTGTACCACTTTCGAGCTTGCCCGCGAAGTTTGTCTTGTAAGTGAAAGGCTTTTACTTTATCATCCCAGCCATGTATGTCACCCAACTGATCAATCTTCTTTAACCATGCTGATACTGTGCATTCTTCTCCATCGGGGTCAAATTCTGGTATGAGGGACGCGGCGCGATGATCTTTAAAATTACCAAGTGGTACGCTTTCTTCATTAAGTTCGCGTATAGCCCTTTCAACTTTGTTCTCTAGCAAGGACTTTAATAATTTTCTTGCGGGTGGTGACGGACATTCTTCATCTTCGCTGGTATATTGTTCTTGCTCACTCCATCCAGGCGGACGGACTCTGTTGCCGGCTTCATTAGGCCGATTACGTTTCATTATCCCGCTTCTGAGTAAAACGGCAGAGGTAAAACAAACACTTAAAGCACTTTATACAATTATTACTTTATTAAAAATCACTTATACAATCTGGCAGCGTTTCTACTTATTTGAATGCTAACACAAGAATAATCACATAAATCAACAATCGGCTCATTTATACCCTCTTTATTTGGCGGTGGAACGTAATGTCACTCACAACCGGAAGATCGTTATCGAACCGTATGGCTTTGGCTTTGGCTTGGCTTCGCTTGGCTATGGCGTGGCGTCATAAGGCTCGGCTAGGCAATATGGTGTGGCGTTACAATTTTGATGACTACAGATACCTTCCCAGTGAAAGTCAAACATGTGGTTTGGGTATTGCCAAAATTTTTTGCCACAACTTTTGCTTACCTGTGGTTTCGACAACAATTATTGCATGATTCCTGTTACCGTTTTCTATAACGGTTCGTATCAAGCTAGATAATGGATAATTCATAAATTACGTCACATTTTAATAGTAAGGGTGATGATGATGATGATGATGATGATGAATAATGGTAAGGAAGTCCAAGTGTGACATCGTTTGACAAAGTTATTAAAGCTATTCATAAATTCCGCCTTCAACTCTAAATAGTAAGATCATGGCTTAATTTCATACTTTGGGATTTCAATTTTGCATATATGACGTCACATGATATTTGGACCAGATAACCCTTTTCAAAAGCAGTAAAACACGCGTGTGATGTCAATATGTCACCATGGTGTCGCAGTTGTGACGCGTGCTCGCGCAGCGTGTACTGCGACGAGCGCTGCCGCGCGCGTGCCTTTTTCCATCGCTGGGAGTGCGTCGCCGCGCAGAGCGCGCTCATCCCCACCATCGGAATCGCGCATTTAGCTTTAAGGTACGCTCAATCGTCATAATATACGTACATATTAACTGGGGTAGGGCACGGCAGGCAATTTCCTGCTCAAAATATGGAACAGCCCTTATAGAAGATCACAGCTTAATAATATTGGTTTTAAGCAGTGTTGTATTCTAGTTGGTTAGTAAGGTGACCAGAGATCCTTGGGGGAGTTGGGAATAGGGTCGGCAACGCGCTTGCGATGCTTCTGGTGTTGCAGACGTCTATAGGCTACGGTATTCGCTTACCATCAGGTGCGTCGTACGCTTGTTGGCGACCTAGTTATAAAAAAATAGTCTATTTGCTTTAATAAATTTAGTTTTGTCAAGTAAACAAATCCATCAGCTCTGTACTCTATTGAATTTAAAATAATAGCTAGAGATCGCGTCACTTAGCATAGATATGCCTCTTGACGAATTAAATCGTATTAAATTCGAATCTGTGTTCAAATGGAGCAGTTAAAGTATTTCCACCTTAACAGACTGCCATAAATGTACCATAAACCACAAACATACCATAAACAATTTTCATAAAAATGATTACAGGGTGTTAATAATAAGTGCCAACGACGGCTTCCCGATGCCGCCAAGACGTCTCGCCAAGCCGTGCACGGCTGCGGACTTGTTTAAGAGCTATGCACAAGTTGACAATATTAAAATATACGACAAGGACACGCCGCCTTTTTTCAGAATGTTCAACCTCGTCACAAACTTCGACAAAATGAACAACATGGATTATATACAGTATGCTTTGGTGAGTGTCTGTAATTTAACTTACACATCTGCTGTAGTCGACTCAACGGTCCCGACAGCACATTTATTTATTTTTAGACAATTAACTATGGTAAACCATGAGTAAACCAAAGTACAAGAAATATTTTTAATTGTTTTGTAGAGTTTTAGAATTAGTTTTGTCATTGAGAATAATTCTATTCAAAATGTGGAGCGGCGGAGGGGGAAGTACCTCCACCATATAGAAGATCACAGCAAAATAATACTACTCTCAATTAGTGTTGTGTTCCTGTAGTAAGGTGGTCAGAGCTCCTAAAGAGGGTCGGGGATGGGGTCAGGGAAGCGCTTGCAATGCTGCTGATGTTGCAAGCTCAATTAGACAACGGTAACCGCTTACCATCAGCTTCATCATTACAGCCTATACAGTCCACTGTTGGACATAGGCCTCCATAAGTTTACGCCAAAAATAACGTGAACTCATGTATTTTGCCCATAGTCACCACGCTGGGCAGGTGGGTTGGTGACCGCAGGGCTGGCTTTGTCGCACCGAAGACGCTGCTGCCCGTCTTCGGCCTGTGTATTTCAAAGCCAGCAGTTGGATGATTATCCCGCCACCAGTCGGCTTTTTAAGTTCCAAGGTGGTAGCGGAACTGTGTTATCCCTTGGTCGCCTCTTACGACACCCACGGGAAGAGAGGGGGTGGCTATATTCTTTAGTACCGTAGCCACACAGTACCATCAGCTTTTTTTCTGCCAAAAGACTTGATCTATTTCGAATTGCACTCTCTCTTGATAGACCGCGACGATGCTGACCCTGTACCTGGAGAAGTTCACGTCGTTCTTCGAGTACCTTCCGTCTAAAGTGCCTTGCGCGTTGTCGCCCGGGGAACTGCGGCTGTTCGCGGCGGCCATCGTCCTGCGGAGCCTCGGGCAGCTCGTGTGCAACGGACACGCCACACTCAGCCTGTCCGTCGTCGAAGACGACGACGGAAGAAACGGTATACTATCCTGTACAGAGTATCCACTCCGTATAACTCTGTACTAACCGATTTTTTTACGCGTTTCCTTTTTTAACTCTTGCATAGAATAATAGTAATAATTATTGCAAATAGTAAATGTTTTGAAAATGTATTTAATTAGTGATACATTTGGCTTCGCACTGTTGTAATGATTATAAATTATGTATTTTATTTTTTTTATAAAATATCATGTTTTTTTATACTGTTACAGGACGCACTCTAACGGAGAAAGAGGTGCGGCGTGCGACCGCTATTTATCCGTCCGCGGCCATGATGAATCACTCCTGCGACCCGAACATTATCAACACGTAAATATATATTAAAATTATTATAATTCGTTAAAATTAATCGCCTTGCGGACGAAACGAAATAATAATTTCTTGATAATATTATTTTTTTACTTTAAGTATTTTTTATTATAAATGTAAAAAAAATATACTAAAGGTTGAGATATTTTTACAGATTTTGTTATTGTTACGGTTTTGTCTTGTACTATCAAATTCAGTAATAACAGCCCTCTGTATCAGCAAACCGATGATTACAATACTACTTAATATATAATGTTACATGTAACCTTATCAACATAACTAGGTATTCCTTTCGTCAAAATTTGTGTACGTCGGCTTTATGGCTACGCTATTCATTTCAATTTACAGCCGCCAGACAGGTGGCGAGAGATGGGTGTGCTGTGCAACGAAGACAGAATAGCATTCTGTCTCTTTCTATCACATGTAACCCATTTATGTTAAATAACAATTACAAAATACAATACAGTACCTAATAAATTTATGGGAAATATTTTTCAAATTTAGTGCGATTGTAATATAATAAATGTTAATTCGTAAATAAAAGGAAAAAAGGAGCACTAATACGACTAGTCTAAAACAATATGTAATAATATATTCATAATAGAAATGGCACGTCTTTTCAACTGGTAGGGCTGACGCAACAAATTAGGGAGAGGATTTTATTTTACTTTATATACTCGTATTTATTAATTTGCGAGTATATTTTACATATAATGTTATATGACTTCGATTTGGGGGAGGGGGGGGGGGGCTAAAAAGGCATAGTGCCCCGGACGCGAGATAAGCTCGCTACGCCACTGGCGCAGTGCGCACTGCGCACCGCACAACGTGACCGCACTCATCGATGTCAATGACGTACAGTTGTGTTGAACACTATCTTACTAACATCTCGTCATTGAAATTGGGCTCCGTTGCAAGACCTGTATATAAGACCGTGAACTAGTCTTACTGTGACTTATGTTACAGATTCCACAACAGCCGTTTAATAAAATCTGCTGCTCGATAATCTGTAACTAAATATTTTTTTTTAAAAACTTACAGATAAACATTGGTCAGAAAACAGTATCTAGTATTTATTTTATTTACTTTTTATATTTCTTTATGGGAAACAAGCAAAACCAGGAACAAAATAACAGTAATTTTAGGACAATACTGATTATAAAAAATACGAAAAAAATTACAACATAATAAATATATATATATATATGTAGTCTTTCGACTGAATTGGAAGCTCGTTTTCTATATTTGCAGGGCGCGGGCGTAGGTCATACTCGCACTCTTTACAATACTATGTAGGTAGTACTTAAAATGATTATAACAAAATTGTAATGCGATCCGATCCAATCTATCGTATGGCATAGGGAGTAACTCAGAGCAGTGCCTAGGACTTGCGACCCAGGTGTAGGTTTAAGGAGATCTCCTTTGAGATACGTATCAACGCTCACCTTCACTGCTTGAGTTATCCGCCATAATATGTAACAATTAATTCGTATGCACAAATTAATTATCGAATGAGTCTAGGTTAAGCTACTAGCAGGATACAACAAATGTATCGTGCCAAGCCAGAGCCAAGACTGCCTTAGCGGCGGTTGCACTATTCGTTTTATACACGTCAGAATAACTCGAGTAATATAATAAATGACGGTAGATGACTATCGAACGATGTGCTAGGTGGCGCGATCGTTGCATCTGTTGTTTATAAATTCCTTTCTAATTGCGTACGACAGTGCTATTGCCGACACGGCCAACCCTGACAATCGCACGACCTCGTGCGTCTATGTCGTGCATCCGCCAACTCGGCGTTACTACTCCCGACCTATATACAACAGTAACGGGTAACATTAATAACTGTTCGGCTATTCCTGACCAAAACGCTGAGACCGTAATTCACTAGCGGGTCGGGCGTACTGGCTCCCTTCATCCCTTCCTAACATAGCGTGGCCCGGGCGTACGTGGCCCCTTCAACCAGCTTTCTAACTGTGGGTCGGGCGTACTAGGCCCCTTCATCCCTTCCTAACATAGCGTGGCCCGGGCGTACGAGGCCCCTTCAACCAGCTTACTAACCGATAAGAATACAACAGAACGAACGGAAAGAACTAAACTACCGATGTACCCACTAATAAAAGAAAATAAAATGATAATCGATGTACCCACTAATCGCCACCAAATATTGCAACTAACTAGCACACTAGCTAAAAACAGATGTAGTGTCAGGAGGTGGGCCTATAACTTCAGCTATTTTCTGAAATAGCTTCCATACTGGAAGCGAAGAGAGACATTTCTTCGTTCCATGTAACTAACTGAATTAGTTAAATTTTGAAAGTGGGGGTGGATCTTATCCCACTTCTGATGTAGTCTTTCGACTAATTGGAAGGCTCCTTATCTATATTTGCAGGGCGCGGGCGTAGGTTATACTCGCACTCTTTGCAATATTATGTAGGTAGTACTCAAAAGATTATAACAAGATTGTAACGTACACCGAACACGTGTATGCGTGCACGCTCTTCAGCGTTCCGATCGAGTCTATCGTGTGGCATAGGGAGTAACTCAGAGCAGTGCCTAGGACTTGCGACCCAGGTGTAGGTTTAAGGAGGCCCCCTTTGAGATACGTATCAACGCTCACCTTCACTGCTCGAGTTATCCGCCATAATATGTAACAATTAATTCGTATGCACAAATTAATTATCGAATGAGTCTAGGTTAAGCTACTAGCAGGATACAACAAATGTATCGTGCCAAGCCAGAGCCAAGACTGCCTTAGCGGCGGTTGCACTATTCGTTTTATACACGTCAGAATAACTCGAGTAATATAATAAATGACGGTAGATGACTATCGAACGATGTGCTAGGTGGCGCGATCGTTGCATCTGTTGTTTATAAATTCCTTTCTAATTGCGTACGACAGTGCTATTGCCGACATATATATATGTGTTTGTATGTATTTATCTACGTATGTATGTATTGTGCTGTATATGTATGTGTATTTGTAATCGATAGTTGATATTTTTCTAGGTGACACTAATTGTCACTTCTCTGTGTACACTTCCCTACCGCTTTCACTACACTGTGTCCTATATGCCCAAAGGTTGTCTGGAAGACATCGCTACTCTAGCGATAAGACCGCCTGTGTACACTGTTTTTTTATTTGTAATATGTTATTGTGTTGATTGTCGTTGTGTACAATAAAGAGTATCTATCTATCTATCTAACAATAATTTTGATGAAAAAAGTAATAAGTTTTTGTGCATTGCTGTAACGTGTTACAGATTCTACAACAGTCGGCTGATAATCCGCTGCTCGCGCGAGCTGTCCCCGGGCAGCGAGGTGCTGAACTGCTACGGGCCGCACCGCGCGCGCGAGCCCACCGCGCAGCGCCGCGCCCAGCTGCGCGCTCAGTACATGTTCACCTGCGCCTGCAGCGCTTGCAGCGACAGCGAGAGGAAGGACTTCGTGGTTCGTGGACCTGATTCTACCTCTTATAGATTGTTCCTTATCATCATCATTACAGCCTATACAGTCCACTGCTGGACACAGTCCTCCACAAGTTTACGCCAAAAATAACGTGAACTCATGTGTTTTGCCCATAATCACCACAATGGGCAGGCGGGTTGGTGACCGCAGTACTGGCTTTGTCACACCGAAGACGCTGCTGCCCGTCTTCGGCCTGTGTATTTCAAAGCCAGCAGTTGGATGGTTATCCCGCCATCGGTCGGCTTCTTAAGTTCCAAGGTGGTTGTGGAACCTTGTTATTCCTTAGTCGCCTCTTACGACACCTACGGGAAGAGAGGGGGTGGCTAAATTCTTTAGTGCCGTAGTCACACAGCACACCTCTTATAGATTATTCCTACTGTGTGTATGTATACATGCAATAAATTGCCCTTTACCCGCGACAACTTGCTCTTTTACCCACAATAACGTGTTCTTTTACCTGCAATAACTTGCTCTTTCACCTGCAATAACTTGTTCTTTTACCCACAATAAATTGCTCATTTACCGATGCATAGTTGAATATCAGTTGCCTTAGTACAGGTAGAATCCGATGAAATTTCTTGAAAATGGTCTTGCTTTGCTCTACTTGGGTCGAGGTCTAGAATATCAATCGGGATCTACAGTCTACTAAACCTGATAAGTCTAGACCGCTACTCCCCATTAGTGCGCGGTATTATATATCTTAAGAACATATATAATTTTACAATACATAATGAATAAACGCCTGACACTCAACGGCCTCAACTAGACATCTGCATGGCCAATACAAATGTTTGCTATGTGCGGGGATCGAACTGCAACATTTTCAAGCTAGTGCAGTGACCATTGCGCTAACGCGTCGTCAATCAATAATATCAGTTTATTGGCAAAGATATCTGCAACGAAAGCTAGTTCATCTATTTGGTTATTTAGGGCCAAGGCCCTAGTGCAGTGTGCGTAAGCGGGGGTGTTTAATGTTAGTAACTTCTCTCGAATTTATTGTGTACAAAGTATTGTGTACCAGCTATATGCTGTTATGTAATTGTCAACACGTGTTTCAAATAAAACAAGAACGAGTGTACTTTAGACCACACGACTGAAGTAAAACTTCTTTAGCTCCATATAACTTATATATCTCCCTCAACTTTCGTTTGTCTGATCAAACTTTTCGTAACGCTCTCGTCACGTTTTCACCAGCTTATTCCCCAAGTCAAGGGTGCGTAAAGAAGTTTTACTTCAATATCGATTAAACTTGTTACTATTTGGACAAAATGAGTACTAGAAGGCTAGTAATGGTCTCAGTGGATAATATGATACGGTCATATGCCTATAGATTTTTATGTCTTTCTAGCTGTTGTTTAGCGCATACGCGTGTCAGTCCTGTAAGGGACCAGTGTCATGGCAAAACAACCGACCACGCTGCCAGCAATGTAACGCCGAGTTTCATCCAGATCGAGCCCTCGCTCTTATCGACAGAGCTGAGGAGTTAGCTACACAAGGTGAACCATTTGCATAATTTGCGTTTCACTCAGCTTCACAATCAGCTTGGCAGATTTCGTTTTAATGTTTTTTTTTTCTAATTGAATAAACTTTTATTTACCAATATTTAGAATAATTTTTAATTTAGAGGCATGATGCTAATTGTCCTAATATACCTTCTTTCTTTTTAAAATAATTTGAAAGACTTATTAGCAAATTATTGCGTCAAATGGAATTTTTTTAGCACAAATGTAATCTTAATTGACATCATAAATTGACGATTTTTTAATAAATAGATTTATAACATAGTTCGTAAAAATATGTAGACACGTTTAATTAATCTATATACTCGTACAGCCGATCAAGCTAGGAGCTTGGAAGAGCGCTGCGAGAAGATGTCCGCTTCATATCGTCTACGACAGAAGGTGTGGCATCGACACCACGCGGGACTGCGCGCCGTCGCTGACAAACTCGCCAGGCTGTACGCTGACGCCGGTGAGACAATTTTGTTTACCGATGTAGTACTACGCCTACATTACACTAATACACACGCATATATAGACGCATGTATATATACGTAACACTACACAGGTAAACAAACTCACTGCACTGACTCAAGCTCATGCTATCAGGGTGGTTCTAATTGAAAGTAATTATATTAGACTTAGCAGTTGTTCGTATTCCCACAGGTACAATTCATCGTTTCTTATTTCTTGAGTTTCAATATTTATTTTTTGTCTATCTTGGTTCGTTAATAAATAATGTGGGTAGCTGCACTGAAGAAATTCGCCGACATGCTGGAATGTCTAAAAGTGCAATGACCAACTTAAGATCCGGAAGAATCTCTATCCATCGCTAAATCAAAGTCCGTCTAGTCAGAGCTCTTGTGTTCTCAATATTCTTGTATGGCTCGGAAACTTGGTGCCTCGGAAGTCGCGAGCATGATCAATGCTTTTGAAATGTGGTGTTGGCGAAGACTACTCCGAATCTCCTGGACTGCTATGAGGACGAACGAATCAATTTTACAAGAGCTTAACATCTCCAAGCGGCTCTCAACGTTCTGCATGGAGCGCGCCCTTACCTTCTTCGGGCACATTATGCGGTCTCCTAAGCATAGTCTTGAGAAGCTTATAATACTGGATCAAGTTGAAGGGAAACGCGTCAAAGGGAGGAAACCAGCAAGATGGCCTGATGTCATTAAGAATAAAGTGGGAGGGAGCTTGCACCGTGCAACACATTCTGCTTACGGATCGCCTTCAATGGAGACATCATTGGTGGTTACGATCCTCATCATTGAGGGAAACGAGGAAGAAGATTTTAATATTGGTCCGTATTAGTAGTAGCGGCGATGTTCCCACGAGTCGTGTAATGGTAATACATTTACGAGTTTATAATTTTACACAACAGAAAAGGGTAGCTTTAAATTAAATGATATATATGTCGACACTTGCGCTGTCGTACGCAATAAGCAAGGAATTTATAAACAACAGATGCACCGATCACGCCGCCTAGCACATCGTCCAATACTCACCTACCCTCACTTATTCTATTATTCGAGACGTTCTGACGTGTATAAAAAGACCGGTACAACCGGCGGCTAAGACAGTCTTGGCTCTGGCATACCACGGTGCTTTTATTGTATTATGTTAGTAGTTTAACCTAGACGCTTTTGATAATTAATTTGTGCAAACGAATTAACTGTCACATATTAACATTACGATCTATAATCGTTAATTAATAACCAGCTTGTTTTAGCTTACATTGTTATTAACCAGTGTGACCCCCTTCTTACATATATGTTGAAAACTGTATATTTGGACTTAAAATATATATATATATTTAAATTAAATTAATTTGATCGGTGATTCTATTAAATAAGTCATTTATCCGTTTTATTATACAAAATAAATTATGTTATGTAGAGAATATACAGACAATCCCTATACTATTAAGATATGTGTATTATATATCTTCTATAATTTTGCAATCATTTATGTAAAACAAATGTTTTAATAATACTGTTATAATTTTGAATGTTATTCCGTTAAGTTTAAAAACTAAAGTAAATATAACTACATTTTATCATGTTAACAGGTGAATTTAGTAGAAGCATGGAACTTATAAAGCAAAATATTCAGAATCTGGAATATCAATTCGGGTCCTTCAGTGTTGAGGTAATGAAACAAAATTATTTTGTATCTAAATAATATAAAAATGTTTATACAAACATTTAACTAATTACATATGATTTTTTTTTTTTTATAGGTTGCACACGAATTGCGGAAGTTGTCAGATGTTATGTTGGAAAGAATATTTAACTCTCCACATCATGCGGACCAAAGGTATATTAAACTACCTGAACTTCTCAAAATAAAAATCATTCTAAATTTATTAAAATATAATTACAAGTCCTATAAGTTATTTTAGGTAATGTTTAATTATTTTGTTTATTTTTTTATTTGTTATTTTTCTAGATGACTTCGTAGTTTAATAGATGAGTTTCTGTGATAAATATTTGTCTGCAGGGAATGGTGTCTTGAAGCACACAAAATCATAAAGAAAGCTATTCAGTTGATGGAACTGAACTACGGACCCTGGGAGCCGCTGGTGGCGAGGTTGAAAGAACAAGAGACGTTTGTAGCTTCTCTACTGGCGGAGACCAGGACTCCGAACACAGTTGATTGCATCCACCACAATTTACATTATAACCTTAAAATATAGAATATATAGTTTTTATTTATATACTGAGTAAATTCAATATATCTCGTGAGAATATTCGATATAAGTAGTTGTTGAATTTTAAATATAATGTCTCCCGAGTTACTGACGAATTTTATTGTTTAAATATTTAAAAAATATAAAAAATAAAAGCAACATATTATAAAATACAGATTTTAAAATGTTTCTTTTGGTCTTTTTATTTAATTCTTGTTTCATTTCTAGTGCAGCTCGATTAAATAATGTAAATTAATAATAAAATGAATATTTTATTATTAATTTACAGTTTGTACAAGGATATACAATTCGAAATGAGAAATATTTAATATATTTTAAAACGAAATTTTAGTTTCAAAAATCACTATTGTAATACTATCAGTAGGACGCAGCATTTACGCTACAACTTCTTAGATGGTGCTTTATAATTCTGAATAACGCTGTTGTAATGACTTAAGTTATATAAGTAGGTTTACAAATTTTAAAATTTATTGTAAAGGCTTAAAACGTAAAACTTATAGGCATCCACCACTCCTGCAACGCCTTTGTGTTCTCATTTCATTATTTAATAATAATAATAATAATACAACTTTGTAACATTGGGAGGTCTGACACCTCAGTCCTCCCGTGACCATGCTTTCTGTAAAGTATCCGAAACGTTGGGCATCAAAAGACTAATGAACTGCGATAATATCTGAAAAAAATTATTTCATTATCAATACATATAATCTATATATATAATAAAATGGTAGGAAAGTCAACTTAGTCAACAATACTTGGGGTGTGATCTACAATCGATACCGAAGCCAAAAATACAGTTTTTAAGAATTCTTGTCTGTATGTATGTCCGAGATAAACTCAAAAAGTACTGCATGGATTTACTTCAAATTTGGCACGAATATTATTAAGAAGTCGGGTCAACATATAGGCTACATATTATCACGCTATCACCTACGGGGAACGAGCAGTGACCCTTTATTTCTTTAACGCATTCTGTAACAACGCGTAATCTAACGACGCATATTTGAATGTTGTTGTTATTATGTTAATCACCATGTCATAAGCTAGCTTCACACTATAAATAAAGACATTCTGTAGTATATTTAGTATCAGCATTGCACCCGTGCGAAACCAGGGCGGGTCGCTAGTAAAAATATAACGGTTTTCTGTCTGTACATTTAAGATATATGAGAAAAAATATTATTGGGACCTTCGTTAAGGCAGACAGCACGCAAAACAATGATTGTCAGAATTTTTGTCTGTGCGTTTGTGCACGCTAATCTCAGAAACGGGTTATCTGACTTACATGTGGATTTTACTAATATGCTTGCAAGCATATCTTAATATTTAGTGTTTGCTTTGTGTCAATGGTTCATAAATAAAAAATATGGTAATTTAAAGAATCATGTCGAACATGTAAAGTCACTATACCAAGTGGACGAAGGCGCGAGCACAGCTAGTAATGAATAATTATAATACACTTTAGTGTAAACCAAAATCGGAAATGAGATCGGCCTAATTGCAAGCTAGCTTTTCCATCGTGGTTTGCAGTTGCTGACAATAGAAATCTGCCGTAATCGTCTGGCCAGATTTAAGAAAAGTAGTGAACGACACCGGCACTAGTCCAACAAACACTCACAAGTAACTTTTTTTTGAGTCAATTTTCGCTTGAGGCAGGATTTGGCTGGATCGCCAGGGTTCAGCCATTTTGCGACGAACGCTTTATATATTAATAATTAATGACTAAAAATAGTGCGCATAAATCACCTTAAAATTTTAATAAGTTTTTAACATAAAATATAGAAAATTACAATGTACTATAGCTTTCTACTGGGGATGGAATTTCCAACATTGTTTCAGTGCCTTGTTCCAGGGATAATCCCCTAAAATCTCACAAGCTTTTCTACCTCATTATAATTAAAAATTTATATAGACAATTAAGTTTGCTTGACAATTAAATTTAATCTTGTTGAATGGATTAGATGTGACATTTAAAAAAAGAATCACTATAAAAAATAAAAATTTAAAAAAAAAAAAAAAAAAAATTAAAATTGAACAAAAAATTCAGTAAATGAGAAAAAGATTAAAATATAATATCAAAATGGTAAATAAACTAGCGCCATCTATCGCTATTAGAAAACAATTTATTAGTCTTTCGACGTTATTAATTTAGTCTTATTTTGGTCTATCGTCGACGTTTTCTCGATTTTTGATAGATGGCGTGGAAACAATATATTATTTATTTAAGTGCTATAAAATTTGTTCTTTAAAGTATGTTATTTGGTTAATATAATAATAATTAACGCCCAACGAAGTCGGTACGGGTCGGCTAGTTTAAAAGATACCTACTTACTTTAGTTTGTAGAACTACCCACCTTATTTTTGATTGCCTAAATGAACTGTATTCACCTTAACACTCCGGACAAATCTCTGTGATTTTTGGAGTGTATTACTGTAATTTTTTTTGTAATGTAAAATGAGTTTAAATAAAAATAAAAGTATAGAGGTAAATATGATTATCATTTCTGTCTATAACGCACACCGTGAAATGTACGTTTTACATTGTATGAATAGAAGTGTGATCGCGGAATAGTCACAATTTATGCTGTCTTTGGAGCTTATTAAAATTTATATTATTTACTAGCGACCCGCCCTGGCTTCGCACGGGTGCAATGATGATACTAAATCATCAGCATCACTCCATAAAATATAAAATAAATATTGCAATGTAAACGCAAAAATGTGTTTATTTACGACATCACATTAGAAAACTCTAAAACTATCAGTGTTCCTCTACTATATTATGCATGGATTATATAAATAAACCGTCCTCTCGAATCACTCTTAACTAAAGCAAACCGCATCAAAATCCATTGGGTAGTTTTAAAGATCTAAGCATACAGACAGGGGGAAGCGACTTTGTTTTATACATGTAATTTAATGATTTTGATTTATTATTATAGTATAAATAAAAAACATTTAAAATTTTATTTATTTAATTAAGTTTACTATCAGGATTCTTGCAGTACGTATCAACATACATTTTGATAATATTTTTATACAATAAAAACTAAATAACTATACAATGCAACAATGACCCATTTAAGAAAATGTTTTATAAATTGGTAATATCATTTGATATTTTAAAGAGAAATGTGAACATGTTAAAATACTGCTTAAACAATCGTGGTTAAAGAAGTATTTTGCAAAAAGAACATTTAATTACCAAGAGTACAAATAAATATATTATCGATTGAGAAACGAAAAAAAGTTGCTTATTCTTCTGAGATTGTATGACATATCGCTCTTTTTTTTCAATGTTTGTCAATAATCTTAGTTCAGACAGAAGTGTTTTATTAGAGTGAAAGACGTATACGTAATTACAAAAATATTTATATGTATTTACTGTTTATTAGCACATACTTTTGCGTTTCTATTTTTTGTAATATTAATAAATGTGAGCATGTTACTTTACTAATGTAAGTTACAAAATATAAAATCAAATTAGAAAGAGTAGACTAAATAAACGTTTTAACTCGTTAAAATTTATAATAAGTAGCTGACTCGACAGATGTCCTGTATTGGGTATTGACAAACGCGTGAAGTTTAAATATAAACAATAATAATAATAATACTAGCTGACCTGGCGAACTTCGTAGCGCCTTATTTTTTTTTTTTTTTTTCTTAAATATAATAATTATATATATCAAAATAAAATATAGGCTATCTTTCAATTTGGATCAAACTGCACACGGTATGCAAATTTAATTAAAATCGGTTAAGTATCCGTATCCGCGGATATCCGCGGGAAAAATGAGGTCCTTATCCGTTACTTTTTACGCGGATCTTTTATTAATTTTGAAAATCAATAACAGGTTATTATTATTAAAGTGTTGCATAATAACTCAGAATATGTGTGTTAAGTAGTATAATTAAAAATTATTTGATACCTTTAATTATAAACATAATTATATTCTAGTAAGTTGCCATAGTGTATAACTCAAATATACTATATCAACTTTCTTATAAAATAACTATAGCATAGAGAGTTTATGACATTACTTTTAAAAATATAAGAAAATGAAATACAAGGCCCAATGTTTCCTGGACCTGATTGCTAAAACAAGTTGAAACCTGTCCTCCTGAATTTTAGTATACCCTCCCGACCTTACACTTGTTTGCCGACCTAGTTTTATAAAAATAGATGTTGTAATAGGAAAGCTACTATCTAGCTCAAAAGCCGAATGCAAGATAAATTCTATGCCAGTAAGAACAGATCCATTTCGATTAGAGTATCCGATGCTGAAAAGGAACAATTTTATAAAGCAGAGCAGTTTTTCAAACGAGCTAATAAGTACTTAGAAGAAAGATTTGATTTCAGTGAGAACTTACACTCCCTCAATTTTTACTAAAAAAGGAGACTTTGTCCTTTTGAAATGAACTCTTGAATTGAACAGAAAAAATGAACATTTCTAATGACATCAATAGTGATGAATTGTATGATGATTATTGTTCTTTAAAAGAAACATTTAATTTATTTAAATTAGAGGTGATTTCACCTCCCAGAAGGAAAATGTTTTAATTATACATTTGCTTTAATTATCATTATATTATTTTACAGTAATTTTCGCATATTTTTATTTTTATGAAAGTATCAAATGCGGTTTATCACACTATAACAACAGTCGCTTAGCGCGCGTGAGTGAGACCGATAAAAGAAAGAGACAGCTGTGCAGGATTTAGCGTAGATCTTGCAAGGAACTTATACCTAACCTGGAATGTGCACCGACTGCCGATTCGCGGTCCGACCGAAATAGCTTCGCGAGAGCCCTCTGTCTCTTTCATTAGGGTGACAAAACAATATGATGTAACGTCTGTTCAACGAGAAGAGATACCAAACGTAAACAAACCAAATGCGAGGTCATTCAACTATGCAGGGTTTCGTAACCAATTTTTACTTACACTAATTTTTAAAATGTAAAATATATTTATATTTTGATAATTACTTAATTTAATTAATTATAAGATTTGATACTTCTTAAATAATAATTATTAAAAATAAAAATCACCCCGAGCGCTTCAGGACACGGAATGAAATAAAAATAAATAATACAAAATCAAAAGGCCGTCCGAGATTCGAATGTTTTCAAAGCCAGTTAAAATATCGTTCGACCTTGCAGAAACGTGCAGCAGATAGCAAACAAACAAGATAGAAAGAGATAAACTATATTTTGTTTGTTCCGTCGTCGCTACGAAAAAATGATGGGCTTTGTTTACATTTGGTATCTCCTCTCGTTGAACAGACTATAGGTAGATACTAATATAATAACCATTGATTTGATTTCATACAAAAATTATTCTTTAAGTAAAAAATGGATTAAAGTAAAATAAATGTTCTCATTCTAATTATAATAATATAAATATGTCAGAACGATATTTAATGTTTGTTTAATAAGACATGACAAATTGTTTTTTTCTACCACTCCTACTAAATTCGGAACTGCTGGGAACATATTAGAAAGGGACACAGGGCTCTCGAAGCGCTCTCTCTCGGACCGGATTTCTCTTTGACCAAGTGGTTGTTTGTAATAGATTTTATTTTCATATACATAAGGTTTATTATTATATTGGTGTCAAATTGACAATGCACACTCCATGTTGGATATAACTTCCTGGAGATCTTGCCTCTAAGAGCGCTGGCGCTCAACTGATTTACTGGGTTTGATAATAATATATTTTTATTTTTTAATACAAAAGCTATTAAAAATAATTAAATATTTTATTTACTTTTTTTGTGTTCCTAAATGATCCAAGTTTATTTTGGTATAGATAGTTCGTTAAAATTGCTTAGTTTGCTAAGAAAAATATCGTATTTAAAATTGTACTTATTATAAATGAATGAATTCCGCGGATTCTTACCGATTTTTGTAAAATGGCTCTAGTATCGGAAATATAATGGACAAAATAGAATTATATAGTCACTATTTTTAAATTGCAAAGTGGCAACGATATTGGAGTTGTAATAATCAAGGACGATAATTTTTATACTTTTATTAAATTACTAAAATGAGTGTAAAAAGAGCTTTCAGTCTCAGAACTCTTATTACGTTTTAATTTTAATTCACAATTTACGTTCAAGATTCTGATTTTATTGTAACTTTAAAATGTGTATTTGAAAACATTTCAAAGCAAAATATGCATACATACAATCATATATATATAAATATTGGTAGAGAAGTCGGATTTTGTATGTTGATTTCATCTTATATATAAAATTCTCGTGTCTCAATGTTAGTTAACATACTCCACCGAAACGGCTGGACCGATTTTAATGAAATTTTGTGTGCGTATCGGGTAAGTCTTAGAATCGGCCAACATCAATTTTCATACCCCTAAGTTATAAGGGGGGAATTAAGGAGGTTAATAACATTATGGCAAAACAACGTTTGCGGGATCAGCTAGTATTAATATAATATTGAGCCTCAATCGGACAATACTCAGACTTAAGAAATGAATCTTCAACATTATGACATGAACATAAACTATTTGTTTCGTTTCGGTCATTAAATTTTTCCACAATCAGAATATTAACTAGATTATTATTAGTTTTTGATATTTTCAACCATATTACACTTATATTTTAGTTTGAAATAGCTTTAATAATATCATAAAGATCGAAATATTTTATTATTACGACATCTATGTAACTACGATACAAAAATATTTACATGTAAATTAAAATATTACAGCTACATATTACAACAAATTTACATTAATGACATTACATTTTACATTAATGTCATTTCAATCGGATTAACCACAAATGTTTTTATTAATTGTATTGTTTAAAATAGATTTTCAGTACAGTCATTTGGTGACAAAACCAGGGAAATGTCATATTTATTATTTTTAAATTAATTTGTTTTGTTCATTCAATCATTTTGTTTAGCTTAAACTCAAAGAAGCTATTGAAATTTTCACACAATTTTTTAGATAATAAATAAATAAATTAACATGCTACGTAATAAACACTTTATATTCTATCTGTTTCATCCATTTTAATTATAATTACCAAATGACTGGACCAAAAATTCCCCATATAAATAGATAGTCACGTTTATGGCCACAAATTAATAAAACTCTTGGAATCACTGTAACTTGAACATGCAATAAACAAATAAACACAGCCAAGAAGCAATGCCTCACATGATTTGTTTATGATATAAAATTAAACAGATTTTAAGTGTTCATCTTTCATTATCAAGATCATATTAAAATAACACTTAAAACACCAACACCCAAAACTACGTGCCATCAAATTACAGTCGAAACAGTCTAATAACAATGAATAAGATAGACAATGGTCCTAAATATATTTTGCTTGATATTAAAAAAATTTATGTTACCATTTTACTAAAAAATCGAACGTCAATTTATTATTATAGTTTTGCTTATCTGCAAACTGTCTGAGGATTATAAATGTATTTGTTGTATGTGTATCAGGTGGCTTTTGAAGCGCTTACCATTTTAAAGTAAACACTTATCAGATGATTTGTAATTTTACAAATCTTTATTTGACTCTTGGAACATCTTTCGTGTAACACATCAAACATACATACTGGTTTTTAAATGGCAATTTGAGAAGTAATATATTCATCACATTCAAAATCAGCTTCAGGTATTACTTTTATACATTTTGGCAAATTTTTGCTGAGACACAAATTTTGGTTGTTGATTTTAGTACCATAATTATAAAATATGTATTAACATTTTTATCACTATATTACTTTTATCTTAAAAACAATTGCCTATGAAACACAATTAAGGATTTAAGTATAAAAAATTAATGGAATTATAAACAAACAAAAACTAAAATGGAAGCTTAAAGTGAGACTAAATATGGATAACTTGTGTAGTAACACAATTGAAATAATGAATTTAATTAAAAAGAAAACTTATTTGCATAAACAACTTCCATTTCCTTGATTTTTTATTACTGACAAAATTAACACATGCACATATTTTATTTGAAGAAATTCAAAATGTATTGTGTTACTATATAGTTAATCAAGCTTTTGCTGCATTAAGAGCCTTATATATAATATAATGTTTAATAACATTTACACATATTGTTCTGTTTGGCATAATCAGCAGAAAGTAAAACAGTGCCCTTACGGCTTCCTTGTTTTTGTTCACATAGAATCATCTGACAGATAGTGCTGATATATTACAAATAGATATTGTAAACGAAACATAATTAGAATATATGTTGAAATTAAACCCGAAATGGAGCAGCACAGAGAATTAAGCTCTGATCCATTCCTACATAAGGAAAGAGGCCTAAGCCTAGGAATGGGACGTTACAGGCTGGAGTGTTTAAATTAAACTAATTCTGCATAAGTTTATACTCTTATCCAAAGGAATAATTTACATTAAGCAATTAATGCAAATACAGTATTAATAGGATGTGTTTATTCTATTTTTTTGGAACAGTCTTATTTAGTAAACAAATATGGCGTACTAAGACAATAGAGTAATATTGTAAGTTTAGTAAAGTGACACAAAGAGCAAATGAATGAACAATATCAATAAGCCATAGATGAAAGTAAAATTCATTTATACTCAAATATTTAACGATACCACATTGCTAAAATTATTTTAAAACCTGATAATATAGGTGAAATTGATATTTAAAAATATTCATAATATAAAATAAAACATTTACAATAAACACTACTATAAAAAATTGACATTTGTAATATTTTGTAAGCATTTTTTGCGCTCAACATAAAAAAAAAGAAAGAAAAAAACAATATATAAAACTTTACAACACAAATCGCTTTATGGTAACATTGTTTTATATAACTTATTAACAAATTATAATTATTGAAAATGTAAAATATAGGTAAAGAATGCGGCCTATTTTGTCGCTCATGCTGTTCATTCACCTCTATAAATATTATGACCACATCCCTATTTGCCTTATAATATATATAAAAGATATTGAAATGTCATATCCAAAAAAAAAATAAGTATCTGTACTCTCGAAATTCGTATTTTAATAGTTTTTTATGTGTTTAAAATGATAAATTGATATTTCTTTTTAGTGAAATAAATAGTAAATGGAGTTTTACAAATGTCTGTAAGCTAATGTGTGGTGAAAGTGAGTGACAAATCCGGAAAAAACGTGATTACGTATTGGCAGGGGTTTGTTTACTAAATAAGACAGTTCCAAAAAAATATACTATATATTCTACATAAATAATTACATCACTGTGGCCATTCTAACATTAACGTAAACACTGAGTGATTTAAGGGGTAGTTATTAAATATTATATACCTACTTGTGCAATTAAACGAGACGTAAAACAACTTTATCCTTATAAGATATCTCTTCCTCTTCTTCTTGCTCGTCATCTTCCTGAAATACAAAAAAAAAATTAAGTACAAAAGTGACTGCCATGATCAAAGATGACTGCCATGTAAACCATACACATATGAAGTTTTCATAATAACTATGAGTGATATAATAAAAAGTTTCAATATGGTTAAAATGGAAATTTTTCAAAAACTAGGCAATTGCCAATAAAGGCGATTTCACACTTGTGAAAACTGCTTAAAAAAACAAGTTTTTGCTTCTGCTTCGTGCAGGGAATGAATAGTGGTTATTGTATGATAATTAGAAGAAGATAAGTTCACATTTTGAAGGTAATGTTGTTTAGCTCCCGGCGATAAATACTGCAAATCGACCTTTGGAAAGAGAAAGTGTAATTCCTCCTCCGACTTCATTTAACGATATGGTCAAAGATCCCACACCCTCCGACTTTCTGAACTTTCTGATTGACACAATGTATTTGTATACATTGTGTCAATCAGAAAGTTATCGGTGCTCGTTGACAAGTCCTAAACAAAATAACCCTTAATATTATAAACAACTAAAATTCCTACAGGCTTGGGTTGTTCTTGAATCTAGACAATTTCGGTTTGCTGTGTGGTTACGTTAGTAAAGAATATAGCCACCCCCTCTCTTCCTGTGGGGGTCGTAAGAGGCGACTACGGGATAACACAGTTCCACTGCCATCTTGGAACTTAAAAAGCCGACCGATGGTGGGATAACCATCCAACTGCTGGCTTTGAAATACACAGATCGAAGACGGGCAGCAGCGTCTTCGATGCGACAAAGCCAGCTCTGCGGTCACCAACCCGCCTGTCCAGCGTGGTGACTATGGGCAAAAGACATGTTCATGCCATTTTTGGCACGAACTTGTGGAGACCCGTGTCCAGCAGTGGACTGCAATAGGCTGAAGTGATGATGTATGATAATGACCCTCGATACTCGTATTTTCATAGTTTTTATGCGTAAAATGATAAATTAATATTTGTTTTTAGTGAAATAAATAGTAAATGGAGTTTTACAAATGTGTGTTTCAAATAAAATCTTTCTTATGTTAATATTTGCTTTTAAGGTTTTGAAGTTGGTTTTTCTTGTATTTTAATTAGATTTTTTGTAAACTACAGTAGGATTTTTCTAGATTAGACTAGGTAGACAGGCATATTTCTTTGTTTTTTATATTTTTAGGGGAAAAATGAAAACTATTCCGCATAAAACAAAAAAACTAAAAGAATCACGTAAATCAGATCAGAAAAAGCGGTGTAGTCGGTGTACATACATAGATAAAGAAACCAAATAGGGTACTTTCGGTAGTGAAAAAAAAATATATAAAATTTGATAAAAATTAAAATTTAAGTAGAAATACACTTGAATATTCTGATTTGGAATCATAAAAGCACACCATTGTTTTATTATATTGAAACACGACCCGCCATGGTATGACGTCATACGGACAATAACAAAGTTCTGTCAGAGCTCTAGGTACATATCTATCAACTTTAATTTCAAGCAGTAATACTTGTGCTCTTTCATTAGTGCATTTTATTTGTACCTATTTATTTATTTAAATGCAAAAAGGTTTTGTAAAAGCAGATTGTACGAATCCACCAAAAATTGATTCAATGATGGTTCTGCCGAATTTCGGAATGTTAAAACATCTTTGTAAGTATTACTTGTTATATTGTACTGTTTATTTTATGTAGGTATACCCAATTTGAAAAATATTGTTAGAAAGTGTTAGGTTACGTTTTATTCCTTATGTAAACTGCCAAATTAAGACTTGATATTTTTTTAATGATAGTATTTGTACAACTAGACACTACACACCAATGATAGCTATTGTAATTCATTATTTTACACAAAAACACCAAATATTTGTTGCCGTTAACGTTGAACGACAAAGAGTATATATAAAAATATAAGGTATTGAACATTTGACGTATTGAAGGAGTTCGGTCTTACATACGGCTTTTGTTATTAACCATATTACGTCACCAAAATGGCTGATAGCGTTTTTGCGGAAATAAAAAAGGTTTAAAATGTAATTTAATTTTATGGCATGAAAGCGTGTTTATTTTGCCGAAAAATATATATTTTTTGTGGCTTTTTATTGGAAAATTAACATTTTGAAGTACTTTTTCAGAAAAACTGCTTTGGAAATCTGCTTAAATATGTATCGCCAAATTGCGTTGCTAAGCTCAAAACTCGAGAATGCCTTGCCCATTTCAATTATTTTTTTATACAAAGTTTACTGATATTTTTATGAGTGATGAGGAATGAATTGTGGTCAGCATTGTCCGTGAATGGTGTGAACAGTGTCCTCATACGAGCATTGCAATCTCTTTATAGGGATTCTAGTGCTCGTGTGAAGATAAATGGAGCAAACACTGAATGGTTTAATATCGAAAAAGGTGTTAGATAGGCATGTGTAGCGTCACCGTGGCTGTTTAATCTGTTCATGAACAATTGTTTGACAGATAAAAGAGAAAAAAGTGGGTTGAGAATGAAAGAGTTACTCGTCAAATGTCTTCTCTATGCTGATAACCAAGTATTACTTGCCTCTTCGGCCGAGGAGTTACAGGAGATGGTAACTGCTATGAGTGGAGCTTTTGTAAGAAAGGGAATATGAAGATGAATGTAAAGAAGACGATAGTGATGATGTTTGAAAGAGATGAGGCAGTAACAGACTGCAATATCGTGATTGGAGATGAACAAATTGAACAGGTGAATGAGTTTGTGTATCTGGGTTCAAAGTTTACAAGAGATGGAAAGTGTGAGAGTGATATTGAAAGAAGAGTGAATGAAGGAAACGGGGAGAATGGGGGCTTTGCACTCATTTGTGAGCAGTCGGAGGGTGTCTAACAAGGCTCGTTTGGCTGTGCATGAGGGGGTGTTGGTTCCGACATTCATGTACGGAAGTGAAAGTTAGGTATGGCAGAAGAAACATGAAAGCAGAATAAATGCAGTTGAGATAAGAGCGTTAAGAAGTATGATAGGCGTTAAAACTAAGGAAACGTTGTGGTCTGAAAGAAGATGTAGTGACAAAAATTTAGAAAGGTATGCTCAGATGGTTTGGCCATGTGGACAGAATGAGTGAAGAACGATTGACGAAAAAAGTGTATAAGGCGTGTGAATGGAAGAGTTGGAAGGGGGTAGACCTAGGCGGATCCGACACCAAATAAGGGACGTCTTGAAAAAAGGCCAGGTTAAGAGTACCCTAAGCCGAAGAGCATGTATGAAGGGAATAATGAAAGTAGACGAAGCGAAAGAAGTATGTAAGGATCGTAGCAAGTGTAGTAGGAAAGAAGTGGTCTTTGCCTACGGGAAAGAGGCGTGATTTTATGTATGTATGTATGTATGTATATTTTATGAATGACATCTGATGATTATGGAAGTTTCTTATAAAATTAAAAAATTGAAGAATAAATTGGAAAATTTCAGAAAACATATCGATAATTCACACTTCAAGCATGTGGCGACAGGATACCTGCCAGGTCAGCCAGTCTAATAAAATCTTTCAAACTTACATCAAAACCAAAGCAAGTGTCTACATCTTTCTCGAGCTTAATGCTCCTCTCCAAGTTCTTCTGCTTTTCTTGTTCAACATAAGCCTGCTTCTTTTTCATCTCGTCTTCTTCCTCGTCCTCCTCCTCTTCTTCTTCTATGAAATAGAGATGTGTCAACTAAAGTTTTATCGAGCATGCATTAAACCTGATGTTTTAAAGAAAGAAATTTGTTTAAAAGAAACAAAGACTATTACATATACTAATTTAAGAAATGTCAGATATTAAGAATTTATTCTTATTTAAGGATCTAATTTAGTATCCAGATAATTAATATAAAAATATGCAAACAGTTGCTAAAAGTTCGCGAAAAGATAGAGGATGTACACCTTAATTTTATTGAATAATGAGGGCAAGTACCTTGTTCTTCTTCTTCAACGAAGTCCGGTGCAACTACAGCAACTTGCTGCTCGGTCCCATCTTCCAGCTGAATGACCTCGAGCACCACATACTGCTGTCCTTCCCCATCCGCAACGGTAACAAGCTCGCCGCGTTTCAGTTCATTGTTACCTAGTTCAATCTTCGTTATTTCCGTTTCATTGTCCGAATCATCCATCTGCAAAATATGACAATTTATTCTGGCATTTGCTTATCAAGTGAATTATTTTAAAGAAATTTAAGCCCAAGAATAAATATTTTAAACAAAACATTTTGCTTATGATTTTTTCATACTTTTTATGTAACTACATAATACCATAAGGAATGAGCGTCAACTATAACTGTTGTAAAACATAGATCAATTCATCAACATAGGTCATCAATTTAAATATTTTTAAATTCGCTATGAAATAATATCTAAAACTAGTTGCTGTTTTTGCTACCATAAACTTAACTAGAATATGAAAAGATTTTTTGGTGATGAAAATCTACATAATTGTAATAAAATTTTGCAAACAAGACAAGAATATTTTTGCATATGCTATAATCAATAAGAAATATAAACCCAATTCAAATATCTTTACTACTAATATATAAATACTACTTATGCATTTACAAAAAGCATTTTAGTGCACTTTTACTATTAAATTTCAGTAACCTGTAGTGCAATGGTATTAGCAAAATTGCAATAGAACTTGTTAATGGTTGAACTTATTTATGGGGAACCTATTAATTCAAACAAACAGATTTTACTTAGTTTTTCTAATAACTTTCATATATAAATACCAAATTCATTAAATTTATTAAAATATATTTACAATTCAAAATCGCAGGCAGCTGCCAAGCACAAAGAAAGCATTAGCTTTACACCTTATATTTGTAAGCTTAATATTGTTATTAAAAAGAAAATAGTTATTGTTCATTTCGCAGTTGCAAAATAGATAATTCTTTAAAATAAAAGTAGTCTAAGTTACTTCTTATTACATCAGCTATCTGCCAGTGAAAGTCTCGTCAAAATCTGTCCAGCATTTCGGAGATTAACCAGAACAGACAAACAAACAAACAAACAGACAGACAGACAGAGAAAAATGTAATTTTGATTTATGTGCCGTGTATACATCTCGTGTTACTTCAATATTACAAACAGACACTCCAATTTTATTTATTTGTATAGATACCACGAACATACCTACACTTATAAGTGCTAGTTATGTGTGTGTCTGCAATTCATAACATTTACTATTATTTCATTACACATATGTACCTACACACCAGCATAGCAAAGCAATCGCAAGCATAATTTAGATACGCTTTAGCCTGTAATATCCCACAGCTGGGCATAGGCCTATTTCGCCATGTAGGAGAATGATCAGAGCTTAATCAACCACGCTGCTTGGGTTGCGAATATATTCCCTACTGTGAATAACAATTGATATCAGGTGTACATGAAAACAACTGTGACCCAGCCAGCGCAATAGTCACAAACCATTGCCGTTGCGCCAACGCGTCGTTTTATACAGATATTAACAGGTAATAATAGTGCTTTAAAAGTACGTTATCACCTTATTAGTAGTACATATCAGTTTTGATGGTATTTATAAGTTTTATTTACTGATAAAAAAATACTTATTTTTAAAAATGAAGATAGAATGAAGAAGATATATTCCCATCTAATTAAAGATATATACTCACACACGCACGCACGCACGCACGCACGCACGCACGCACGCACGCACGCACGCATGCACGCACGCACGCACGCACGCACGCACGCACACGCACGCACACACACACACACACAACACAAACACACTTAAAGATATATGTATATAAAAAATAAATATAAAAACATTCTGATAAAAATTGAAATGCTTCTTTTTTTAATAGCAAAAAATAATAATCTATGAATCAGTAATAACTTATGCCCAGCACATAATAGAACATTCGCTTTAATGCATGCAGATTTTAAATTTACTAGTGATCGCCCAGTGGACGAATTTCGACCATAATTAATTTAAATTATAAGTTGGAACATATATATTAGTTATTAGCTATTATGTTCGACATTCAGTAAAGACAACAAAAAATATTAATCTATATTCTAATTTATTTTCACTTTGATTGACGAGTGTGTGTCAAATATATATAGCACGGACGCGGAGCACGAAGAATTTCGTACATTGACCCCTCATCTTTGGTCTTTGTCGCTCGCGTATAAACATATTGCCGTTGCGCTCACACAGGTGTAGTGGCAGCCGTATTCACAGTTTGTCAACCTTTTTACTTTTATTTTTTTTTTACCAAATTTAAGTCACAAGATACATCGTTTTTCATTTTTAATTTAAGTCAAAAGTTAACAATACTTATATTAAATGCGAATGTGTGTTTATTGGTGTCTTTTTTCACGCAGCAACAGATCTAAGATTTTTTTACATATACAAAGTATAACCACCAAATTGTACACATAGTAATATATACACTAACTTTTATTCATATATATGTATATATACTTATAACTTATATATAAGTTATTTTCTATGATTAAACAAAAAAATATTTTATTCTGTGACTAGACCGATCCACGAACAGACAGCTTAGATTTAGTTTAGTGTGCAAACAACGAGTTCTAAGACATTCCAAATTCTAAACTCTACCGATTTTATAAAGCTTCGTACTTTATATAAAATTTTAAGAACCACTGGCAGTAGGCAAAAAGGTGATTGTACGAAATTCTTCGTGGTCCGCGTCCGTGCTATAGTAGTGTGTGTAATGTTTTCTTTTATGGATTTAATGTATTTCAGATTTAATTTTAAAAATATATTAGCTTTCTGCACTCCTTCTCTATATAAACTATAAGTGTGCAAAAATTTCATATTCCTCCTAATATTTTAAGGAAATTAAATAAATAAGATTATTTAATAAAGAATATATAAGAATAATAATAAGATTATTTAAAGGAAATGTTAAAAAACATATAACATTATTCAACAAACACAATACATATGTTACAGTTGGTAATTTCAATCAAGATCAGGGACCAGTGAGCAAAGCTATTACATCAAATCATTTTTTGTGTATGTTTTCTGATTTGCTACTTTTGATTAATTATTCCGTTAATATTGCTTTCGCTATAAAATGTCATATTATTTCAAGGCTAAATGAATTAAAGTTTCTTACAAATGTTGATAACAATAATTATGTAACAAAGGTAACTTGACCTAAGTAAAGGTAAGTAAGGAATAAGGCATGAATTATGCACTAATGCTTCTGCTAAGTAACCCAACTTATTGTTAAATATAAGGTATATTTAAGAATAAGTATCTTCATTTTCAGTTTTGTCAACAATCAGCTTGGAATACATTCATTTAAACAATGTTCAAAGTAAGACAATGTTTATAGACAGTGAAAGTATTGGTGTTGTCACTAACCTTTAATAAGCAACACAACTCACCTTTATGTTTTCATCAATAATCTTGATCTTTCTCTGGCGACCTATTTTTAATGCATAGGCTCTCTCATGGTGTCCAGATTCAGGGTCATGTACAGCAAGATGTCTAATTAAGTTGCCATTGTGTGCAAATGTGCGTTTACATTCGTGGCATGTGTGAGTCTTCTCCTTAGGAGGCTTTGGTTCATAATTAGGATTGTGGTACAGGTTTTGATGACGCCGTAACAGTTGCTTTTGTCTGTAAAAATAACAAGTAATTTTTAATGCAATTTTCAATTAATTGTCACATTTTATTCCGATTTGTTTATATATCACAGACTTCTCTTTTAAAGACACTTATGGCTACTGTTTTCTTTATAGTATTAGCATACAGTTTTTGTATAAGTTACTTATAAATAACTTAACTTTAACATAGTAGAAATGGATTGAAATTGGTTATATAGATATAAAACTCATTATTTACATATGAGTGTATACCATAAAACAGTTTATTTCTGCATTAACATTAAAAGGTTCAATATATTTCATTGTTTAAAATAAATATCACTAATTCAAAAATTAACTTTGTGTATATTTTTAACTAGCTGACCCGGCGAACTTCGTATCGCCTAACAGTGACTAAGTATTATCACAAATCTTTTGTATGGGAGTATAGAAAAGTGTTGTTTTTAGACTTTTTCGGGAAATTTAATTTTTTTTTTTTGAATTTTTCTCTCCGTAAGAACCATCCTCGTACTTCAAGGAATATTTTTAAAAAAGAATTAGCGAAATCGGTCCAACCGTTCTCGAGTTTTGCGCTTAGCAACACATTCAGCAACTCATTTTTATATTATAGATTATACAATAATCTTAAGTTAGACACATACCTAAAGGATTGGTCACACTGATCACACACAAAAGGTTTTTCATCAGTATGTTTAAGCATGTGAGATTTGAGATGACGGAGAGTCGTTGATGCATACGGACATAGCTCACATTTGAAACACTTTTCACCCTCATGTGTCTGTGTAACAAAATAAGTTAGACATTTATTGAAACATAATAGAACAATATACTACAACAAACATTTTATTAGTAGATATACAGTAATAAGTAGAAGTAATTACAATCTGCTTACCTTGTTGTGCATTTTGCATGAATATCTATCGGGGAATGACTTTCCACATCTTTTGCACTTCAGAGGTTTATCGGAAGTGTGTAGTTTTTGCACATGTATACGTAAATCAGTTTTGCGACCACATTTTGCTGGACAAAGTTCACACGCGAACACCGGCTTCTCAGATACTAAATACAAATAAAAACATTTTTTAAATGTTGCAATTGAATATTATTGATATATTGTAATAGTAAATCCTTATTCTTAAAACACACGAGTTCACGAGGCCTATGTCCAGCAATGGACTGATCGGCTGAAATGATGATGATCCTTACCATTATGTATTAGCTTGTGAGCCTTAAGTGAGTTTGATTGAGTGAAGCACATGTTGCAATGGTCACATTTATAAGGTTTTTCGCCAGTGTGCGTGCGTAAATGTCTTTTTAGCTTGAATGTATCTTGAGACGCGTAAGTACAATGAGGACACTAAAAGGAAATAACATTTTTAAACACAAGTTATAACAATTACACATTATTAAGATTTAATAAATTGAGTTAAAAGAATCTTAACTTTAAAATTAGAAGTGATAAAAAACAACTTTATTTTGTATGGAAGAAAGATACAAACAATTCCAAAGAGGATTAAATACATCTAGACACAAGTAGAAATCTTTAATAACCTGGTATGGCCTTTCCCCTGTGTGACACCGCACGTGGCGACGCAGCTTCGAAAGCTCTACAGAGGCATAATCGCACTCAGTGCATTTGTGAGGTTTCTCGTGTGTATGACGGTAACGAACGTGTCGTACTAATTCGCCTGCAAATAAACACAATTGTAAAATCTAATTTTTAATAAATTTCACATTCTAGTCTTTCTACATTACAGAGCGCATCAGCGCATTAGTCAGTTGCTGTGACTGCTGCATCAAGATTTCGTCATACTCTGATATACTTACGAGGGGAGGTCCAAAAGTTCGTGGAATGGAAGGGTTTGAAATAAAATTAACCAATAAATCTATTTTTCCTTTTCAATATAGTCACCCTTAAGCTGAATACATTTATTAGATCTATGAATTAATCTTACTAAGCCATCGTAAAAATATTTTTTATCTTTTGCGT
This sequence comes from Melitaea cinxia, assembly GCF_905220565.1. Classification (NCBI taxonomy): domain Eukaryota; kingdom Metazoa; phylum Arthropoda; class Insecta; order Lepidoptera; family Nymphalidae; genus Melitaea; species Melitaea cinxia. The sequence goes on from NC_059424.1 coordinate 6,597,036, forward strand.
CAAAATGAGCCAAAATTGCCTTCTTTACCCCGTTGTCGTCGAAAAATTTCCTTCCCCTTAAGTCTTTTTTTAAATTAGGAAACAAAAATCAATTGGGGCCAGATCTGGTCTGTAGGGTGGGTGGGCTAGTGATTCGAAGCCATGCGTGTGCAGAGCAGCCATTGCAACTCTGCTCTTGTGAACCGGCGCGTTTTCTTGCAAGAGCAACACACCCTTAGTCAATTTTCCTCGACGTTTTTCCTTGATGGCCTTCTTCAATTTTTCTAATATCGTTGCGTAGTATTCTCCGGTTATGGTCCTTCCCTTTTCTTTGTAATCAATCAATAATATCCCCTCACAATCCCAAAACACAAGAGCCATCAACTTTCCAGCCGACTCCGACACTTTGAATTTCTTTGGCAGTGGTGTCCCCTTTTTATGCCATTGCATGGACTCTTGTTTGGACTCAGGCTAAAAGTGATGAACCCATATTTCATCTCCGGCAACAATTCGCTCCAAAATCTGAGCAGGTTCGTCTCCACACAACTCCATAAATTGTTTTGACGCATCGACGCGTTGCTGTTTCTGAAGCGGCGTAAGCAATCTCGGTACCCATCATGCACTGACTTTTGTCATACCCAGGTGGTCATGTAGGATGCGCAAAATGGAAGTATCTGATACTCCAACTAATGCAGATAACTGTTTTTTCTTCAAAAGGGTGTCCTCCAGTACAATTTTTTCCACTTTTTCGATGATGTCTGATGTGGTGGCCTCAACTGGCCTTCCCGAGCGGGGGTCGTCTTCAATCGACTCCCGATCATGTTTAAAATGACCATGCCACTTGTAAATCATTGATTTACTAGGGCACTGTTCCCCATAAACGGTTTCCATTTCATTCAAAATGGTCTGAGCGCTCTTTCCTTGCTGGTAAGGAATTTTATCACAGCACAGTGTTCAATTTTCTCCATAGTTTCAGTTTTCTTCCGGATTTACTTGTTAGTAGGCGAGTGTTCGTAAGCGAATGACGCAATAGGGCTGAAACTCAGTTTATATACTAATGATGAATCCCCAATTGGATCTCCCCTCGTACATAACAGTAATTCTTTAAATTAGAAACATACACTGTACCTGAGGTAGTAAATGGGCTCTTGCAATATTTACAGATGTGAGGCTTAACGCCATTATGCATGTTGACATGGTTCTGCAAGGATGCAATTGTCTTGAAACCCCGCTCACAAATACTGCACTTATGTGGTCGCTCCTCAGAATGTGATTTCATGTGGCGCAACAATAAGTACCTACAAGATTTCGAACATTATTCATACTATACCAACTTCAGTTTACAAAATTTTATCTAGGCTGATGGCATAGTAAGCTGCTTTTAGTCTCAAGGGCCATTGGTTAAATTCGAATCATTAATATTTGCATATAATATACATAAATCAGCAGTAAAGAATGAAGCCACCCCCTCTTTTCCTGTCGGTGTCGTAAGAGGCGACTAAGGGATAACACAGTTCCACAACCACCTTGGAACTTAAAAAGCCGACCGATGGCAGGATAACCATCTAACTGCTGGCTTTGAAATACACAGGCCGAAGACGGGCAGTAGCGTATTCGGTCCATAAACCCGAACAAAACAGAATTAGTGATGTTCACGAACAAACGAGACTTGGGTAATTACACTCTACCTAAACTCTTTAACTCTGAATTTAACTGACCCTATGGCTCTACACTGCGCTCATTAGACCCATGATCAGCTATGGAGCTGTGGTATGGTGGCGCAGAACACTTTTCACCACAGCGCAATCCAAGCTATAAAGCTGGCAGGGATTCGTGTTCATGGCAACATCACGGGCTGCATGAGAACCACACCAACAGCAGCAATGGAGGCCATGCTAAATATTCTGCCACTTCACCTATTTATCCAACAAGAAGCTGCAATTACTGCAGTAAGATTAAAGATCTACAAACTATTGTGTTCAACAGGCATACCACATATAAAAATTCTGGAAGACATAGCCAAAGACATTCCGTTCATGGAAGCACCAAATGATGGAATACAGATCAAACATATTTTTGACAAAAAACAAAAAATACAGCTAGAAGACGATTTACGTGTAGCCTCAAATGGGCGAGACCTAAGTATCTGATGGCTCTAAAACTAAAACAGGATCAGGAAGCGGCATCTTCTCCGAAGACCTAAATATTAATATATCACTACCCATTGGCACCTATAACACAGTGTTTCAAGCAGAGTGTTTGAGTATACTTGAGGCAGCCAGAACAATCGCGAGAAGGAACGTAAAGGATTCCCACATCCGTATATTATCAGACAGCATGTCAGTATTACAGGCACTAGATAGCAACTCAACCACTTCAGGTATAATCTATGAATGCCATAACACCCTGATGCAGGTAGGTGAAAATAACGACATCACGCTGCAATGGATCAAAGGTCACAACAACACACGCGGTAACGATAGGGCTGATGAGCTAGCAAGAAGGGTGTCAAGTATGACGGCCATAGGAGCCGAACCGATTATACTGTTACCTTCTTGCTGGCTCAAAGGCCAAATTCGACAATGCATGAAACGCAAACACATCACACTATGGTCCGAAGTTGGGGACTGTAGGCAAGCCAAGTTGGCGCTGCCAGTAATTGATGCCAAATTGGTAAGAACTCTAATAAATCTGGACAGACGCCAACTAAGACAAATAACTGAGGCACTGACTAGACACGGTCCATATAACAAACATCTATTTAATATATGCCTATATACCGACAGTCCCCTGTGCAGAGCTTGCATGGGAACAGAAGAAACGACTACGCATGTACTTCTCTACTGTCCAGGTGTAGCGTCTTACCGGGCACAACATCTTGGCACCCTGAAGACACTTCTGGAGATCTTCAAGAAGCCAAAAAGACTTCTGAAGTTTCTGGAGAAGCTTGGGTGGCAGGAGTGAATAAATTATTCCAACACACGCAAAATAGGCACAAAGTCGTCGAGTTGCGGAAACCAGCCCGTGGTTACCATACCATACCATACCATACCAAGTGGCAATTTAATTTGATTCATGAAATCAACATACATGTTCTAAATTAATATATATTTTTTTAAACACATTTATGAAATGAAAATATACTACTAAATCTAGAAGGTCAATGAATAAAAAATGTGTACTATATCATGAGACTCACCTTCTATGACTTGTATATGTACAGAAGTTGCAAGTGAAATGAGGTCTCACACACTTGCTGCGCTTTGAATTTGTACTTTTCGGCTAAAAAGTGTAAGAAAAATTATTATTAAACTCGAAGTATTAAAAACGTAATGTTATAGAAATATCTTAAATATTGTTATACTTTTATTGGCTCATCACCATCCTCTGAACCTTCTTGTTCACCTTCTTCATCCTCTTCAAATGTATAGACATCATTGTTTTTCTCCTCCTAATTCATAAAAACATTCTCATTATTATCTTAGACTACAAGTGTAAGCATCTTCATAAAACAAACAACTAATGCATGTATAACATTTTCTCAGAAGACATAAATGTAATTTTAGCAACCATTATAATTATGTCAGCTTCTGGCCAGGATGTAATATGAGAAATTGCAAAATATCTTCAAACTGTATGCATCAGCATAAATGTATTCTGTTTACATTTTAAAACAGCTACTAACAAGCAATAATTTGATACTAATACACACCTAGTTGATTAAGCATTAATTGCTTTTGAAAGTAAAATTAATATTAAAATAGAGTCAGGTTGTATGCTTGTTACTTTTGTGTATATTTATATTTAATTTTTGTAACAACTCAAGAATTCGAAGAAAATCGCAACATATTATATATACATTATGCATTTACTACATTACACAACAAAACAAATAAGAAATTTGTTATTAAAATTAAACTTCTAAACTACATGGAATGGTAATCTGGAAAAATTAAAGGTTTTACTGATTTTTAAAAAGGTAATAAAAAATACAATTAAAAAACAAACAGTATTACTAAATAGGTTTTAGAAAAAAAAAAAAGAAAGAATGTACCACAGGAACAATAAAAAAATACAAAAATTACTTAGTATTAAAGTGTTTATATTAAAATGGCATTTAGCAGTATGAAGTGTAAAGGAAAAAAATAACAAGATTTGTTTGATGTATATATTTTTACTAGACGAATATCAACATCATCTTTAAAATTAATTTTGACTTGTATTCATAGTCAAAAATTTCTTCAATAAAAATCCCAATATATATAAATTACACGTCACGTTAATCCACAATGGACTCCTAAACTACTTAACCAAATTTAACGAATTACGCACACCGTGTGCAGATTGATCCAACTTGAAAGATACATTATATTTTATTCTGATAAATGTAATTATTATACTTAAGAAAAACAAAATAGCAATACGAAGTTCACGTCAGATAGTTAAATATAAGGTCTAATATAGAAACTTTGTGTATTAGACATTGACATTTGTATAGTAAAGATTTGGTGTCATTCCAAATAAAAATTTAGCAGGACCTGTGACCTACGGTAGAAACTCAAAACATCAATGACACCTTCCATTAGCTTAATAAAAGATTACCTGATCCACCTTTATATCAATGTTCATAACAGGTTTATTTTCATCTTGCATGACAAGTACATAACTGACTTCACCATTTCCTGTTTCCGATGGCACCAGCGTAACAGTTTGGTAGCTCTCTCCATCCACCAGCATTTGTGTATCTTCAGATATCTTAAAATATAAAATTTGATATTCAATATTATTATTTAAACTTTATTACAATACCAATGATACTTTACATGTGAATTATTTGACTTTTTGCATACAAAAAATTATTATTAAAACATTGGATTAATGATTAGTAATAACATTTACTGTGTGGCTACGATACTAAAGAATATAGGCACCCCCTCTCTTCCCGTGGGTGTCGTAAGAGGCGACTAAGGGATAACACAGTTCCACCACCACCTTGGAACTTAAAAGGCCGACCGATGGCGGGATCACCACCCAACTGCTGGCTTTGAAATACACAGGCCGAAGACGGGCAGCAGCGTCTTTGGTGCGACAAAGCCAGTCACCAAACCGCCTGCCCAGCTTGGTGACTATGGGCAAAACACATGAGTTTACGTTATTTTTGCGTAAACTTGTGGAGGCCTATGTCCAGCAGTGGACTGTAGAAGCTGTAATGATGAATAACATTTAATTAGGACTACAAATTATTCTTACTTTATATTTATAACATTTAAGATTTTATAAATAAAAACTAAATAATTATATTAATGGCGTAAAATGTGGAATTGCACTTTTTTGGAATTATAACCAGAAATTTACTCGCATTGATGTTATAGTTATTGCTCTGCTTATTCACGTTACATATTATGACCAGGTTTATAGCTAAAATGATATCACACTAAGTTGAAGGAAAAATAATTCAAAAATTCGCTTTGGCTCGGCTTTAAATTAAGAACCATCGAATTATGAGGGTTTTGGGGGGTGGATGGGGAGCTACACTAGGTAACACTGCCACCCTTCGGAAACCAATGGTTATGGAGATAATATGGAGATATCCATGGTTAAACTTTTGAGATTAGAATAAGAACTTAAAGCTATTATAATACCTTCGAGCTCCGCGTCTGACTCCACCTTAGATCCGGCGGTGCGGGAAGTGCCACTCATGCTCCGTTCCGCAGCTTTAACAAGTTATTTTCGAACGGGAGTACGTAGAAACGATAGACTGCAAGATCAACAAACGATGCAACTTACGTCACTCGTGCTCCGTTCCGTAACTTTCACACGTTATTTTCACATTTCGCACGTTATTTTCACATTTCACCCGTTATTTTAACGTTTTCACACATTATTTTAACAAACGATACGACTGATATTTAACGACTGAGATAGATGATTAAAAAAATGGTGCGCCACTTAGCGTTTTGCTCCAAAGCAATGTAAGCATAAATGCATTATTTTAGTCTAAATAACTGTAAAAGGCAAAGATCTAAGACCATATAGCCTTATTTCATGTTGTTTTTTTTTTACTTAAATATATTTTATTTTTACTTATTAATAGACATAAATAAGCTTGTTAAAACAGTATGCCAGACTTTTTGATATATACATAAACATTTTAACGCTTTTGTACTCATTTTGTCTATACCAGTACTAGCAATCGAATCTAGATCCTCTATAAGTCTCACTGGAACTACATGGTTTGATGTTATAAGTTCATGATTGTTATGTTCATTGATTGTATGAATCGGGTGTAAAATGTTGTGGTATTGTGTTAGTATTCTTTTAGCCGATAGGTAATAATAACCTATTATTGCGAAATATTTATTAAAAAGGTTACAAATATCATTTATATCAGAATTTTTTTTTTTTTTGGAATCTATTGATTCATAGGTGGTCCGTATTTTATTTGGAGTTTTAAATTTATTCAATTGAACATATATGTTTTTGTGGTCTGACAATGATGAATTAATAATAACAAACTAACCCAACATCTACCGTGCATTGTTCAATGTGTGCTCACAGGTAGTTGTTCCCACCTTGGTAAATTGACTCAATTAGTCTGTGCTTTAGATTATTATGTACGTAAGCCGATACTCCACCTCTCCTAACGTCTGTCCTGAAATTGTAGTAATATTTATAATTTTTTATCTGTAGTTGTCAGGCTTGATCTTCTGACGCTATCAAGTTTCAGAGAGCAGGATGATATAAATGGTTGTTGGTATGGATTTTAAAATGCATTTTAATTCGTCTAGCTTGCCTTTTTTCTTAATGGGGGCATGCTGGGCATTTAAGTATAAGAAGGATAACCGTGACTTTTCAGTGTGTAATATATAATCATTTACTATTTGGTAATTTAAAATAACGTGCGAAATGTGAAAATAACGTGCGAAATATGAAATTAACGTGTGAAAGCTACGGAGCGGAGCATGAGTAATGTAAGTTATATCGTTTGTTGAATAATGTCTGAAAAAGCTGCGGAATTCTTCTTCTAATCTCAAAACTTTAACCATGGATATCTCCATTACCATGTCGTTTCGAAGGGTGGCAGTGGTACCGAGGGTAGCGCTCCCCTCTCCATACCTCCCAAAATACAATATTTCGATGGTTCTTAATCTAAAGACTTACCTTTGCTTTTTAAGTATCTTAAGTACCCTAGCATATACTTAGTAACAAATATTGTTATGACATAATATTTTAAGTAAATTGGCTTTGAAGTTTTTTTATATCTTTAGATCTTATAATGAAATACCCCTTCATTTTCCTGGGCTACTTCAGCCGGAATTGAAACAAGGTTCTGATTATCACCAGCCTGTTGGTAATAGTAACGTCCTTCTTCGTCCACAAAGTAAGTAACACCAGACTCAGTCTCTTCATCACCACTGCCATTTACTATAAGACATTAAAAAAAAACTTCATTTAATAGCACAAAATCATATAATATTTGGAAACTAAAAACCTTCAATGCGCATAATTTTAACACATTAAGCATTTGATGCAGATTGAAGATATATACCAAAACAAACCAAAATAAGATAACTAAATAAAAATTACTTAGTTTTAATTCTTAATAAGATCATATTTATTTTTACGTACATAAATAGTATATAATTTATATTGTATATAACATGGCCAAAAATATTTATTAAAACTTAGAAAATAGTGACTACATACCAGTAATGACTGTTGTCGCCTCATTGTCCTGGTCAAAAGAATTTAAATAGGATTGTAGTATTGTTTTGCCTTTGGTTGCATTTTTCTTATCTGGTGGTGGCATGGCTCTAAAACATATTTGATTTCAATGTATAGAATGTTAAAAAGTTAACACTTGAACTCGAACTTGTGGAGGCCTATGTCCAACAGTGGACTCTAATAGAATGAAATGATGATGATGATTTTAAACAACACCGTGAAGCCTATTGTTTTGGTTTTGCTATTTTTAACAAGTTATATTGTAATTTGCTACGTAAGCTATTTTGTTGATCCAATTCATCGGTTACATGTAGTCCAACTGACTAGCCCTTTTGGCGCAGTTTGTAGTGACCCTGCTTTCTGCTCCGAGGGTTGTGGGTTCGATTCCCACCCCGAGTCTGGGTGTAATATAAATACTAATTTATATATTTATATTTGTATATTATTTATAAGTATGTTTATCGAAAAAAAAAATGTAGCTATATACCAGTCGGCTGTTACCTATAACACAAGCATTAAGTTGCTTACTTTAGGAACAGACTTACGACAGACTACTTTAGGTGTGTGTATTGTGTAAATATTTATTTATTATTATTTGTATGTAGTCCGATTAGAACGTATAAGGCGAATAACAATTGTTACAACATTAAGACTTGAGCAAAGTGCTAAACATGAATTCATCAATAAAACGAAGCAAATTATTTCAATATGTTAGAAGTCCACCATTCCTGTTATGAGTACGGGAGTAATTTTTATTAATAAACACGAAAAAGGAAATAACGCGTGTAACATTATCAACGACAGAACTATAAAGTTCTGCCATGAAATTAAACCTAAGCAGTGTCCGCCATCTTATGTTTGAGTAACTTATCTCAACCGTATCATATGCTCTATATCAATATGATATTTTTTTATAAAACATTTATAATTCACAAGCACTAAATTATAATAACAAATTACCGCCACTCAAAAGAATGAAAACTAATGGAAAAGATCACAGACGGCGCTGTAGTCAGCGCTAACTTGATAGCAATAGCATTTGTATTACTTCATTACACATGAACTACAGGTATATAATGGCTATGCTTATCACATTTTTATTCAAAAAGAATGGCTATAATCACTTGATGAGGACTAATTATTACATATTAAATAAATCATACCTGATTGTTTAAAGAAGAGCTTCTAATTTTTCTCAACGAGGGCGTTTCAATCAATTCTATGATGCGATTGTGACGCCGTAATGGCCGACGAGAGAACTACAAGACGTAACAAAATGAATGACAATATTGCTAGTATTAAATATAAATGAATTTTAAATTTTTTGTGATATAAGTCAGGGCTTAGTAAGTTGGTAATTTTACCAATTACCATAATAAAATATGGATAAATAGCGTTAATTTTTACGATACCTCTTATAGCGTTTAATTTTTAACAATTTCCGTTAAACGTAACGAAACGGACACGAATTTTAACGTTTTTTTTACCGATAAAAAAATTAATTGCAACGATACCGATAAATAGAATTAACAAATATAATTTATTATATAAATACAGATAACGTTACCTTTGACGTGATATAGCGATATTTTCACCGATACCTCTCGACGTTGCAGCTCCGTACAAAAATTGTTTAAACGACGTGCTGGAATGCCTGCACCGCGTCACTTACGAGAGCCATTTCACAAAAATCGGTAACAATCCGCGATATTGTAATATTTTGACGTCGTTAATCTTAGTATCAAATGCAATAATGTAATTTATATTGTTAGCATAATCTCGATTATTTTAATACGTTTCGTGACGTCGTGCAACAGTGTTAATAAAAATAGTTCCCTACCCGCTAATACGTTTTGTAACGTCATGCAACAACGTCAATAAAAGCAGTCCCTACCCGTTCAGAGGGCTCTTTTGCTTTTCGACTTTCGGAACGATAGGTCGTTGTTTAATGACGAGTGCATTGATCACTTTTATATTCAAAGTAACGGTTGTTTGCTTGGTTAATTTAAATTCTCGGTCATTATTTTCGATTAAGTTAGTGATTAAGGTTAATTTTTGTGATAATTGTTATATTTGTAAAAATGAGTAATAAATAGAAGTTAAGTGTTCGGTTTTCTGTCTTTTTTTTTAAATAAATAAGTTTGTTTCTCCTAAAATCAGAAGTGGGATTGCTCCTTACAACACCACTTCATAAGCAAACAGCCGTTAATTTGAAATCGTCATGCCGCGTTCACGATCGTGCGGTTCGTGTTCACATAGTCGATCAGGCAGGACTCCTAGCCGTGAAAATAGGCAGTCCCGCGGTAAATCTATAAGGAACGAACAAACGCGCAATAGGCCGTCACGGGTAAATCGCCGTCGTCATAGATCGCGAAGTGAATCTGACGATGAAAGGTTATCTCAGGTGTGTGCAATCGTCGCGAGTGGGCGCCGTGTCAACTTACTGAACGTTCCCTGCGACCACGCAGGCTGTGTTCGGAGAATCGCGAACGGTTATCACGCAGTAGCAGTGAGTATTCGTTACTTTCGGGTAGATATCGTTCGCGCAGTGATAGTAGTTCAATTAATCATACGATAAATGCGATTACGACTCGTCTGTCTGCTACCGAGTAATCGACAGTCAACTCATCACGAAATTTGTTGCAAACTTACGTACGAAACTGGTAACGTATCTGTAGTGGAGAACGATGCGTCCACGAGAGCCGCAGAGTTATGTATCAAATTTTGATCCAGCTGCACACAATTTTAGAGTGTGGTATAGTGAAGTTATCGTGAAGTAGACGTGTTATAGAGAAGATTTTGAGGGCTTATCGCGAGTCGCTAATTGTTTTAAGGGCGATGCCAAAATTTGATTAAACGAGAGGACCAGTAATGATCGTTCGTCGTTTAATTTCTGTCGCGAGTTTAGGTTGGGTAGTTGTTTACGGAATGAAGCGCAGTCGTGGTTAAATGATTGTGTGATGCAGGATAGAACGTGAAGTAGCTTTAAGTCGACTATCTTTTTAGAAACAGGTAGAATATCTTGGTTGATTAATTCACCAAGGTCAGGTGAGGCCGAGACCTAGTAAAATTGAAGCACTTATTCAGTCACCGAAGCCTACCAACACAAGACAGATTAACCAATTTCTAGGTCTTACAGGCTATATATCTGTATTGCCAAATTATTAAGAAACGGCGAATCTTTGCTGTAGAGGACCTTGTCTTTGTGATTAAAATCTAGCAAGCACTTACAGTGTGCTTAGCGCACTCCCGCATAACCGATATGAGTTGAAGTTGCTGGCAGGCTCCTATGGTAAGACGATACGAGCAGCCTCTGAACACATGGTTCAGTGGCTCGGCGAGTGGACGCTGGACACATGCTTCGTATTCTTCGATAGCGGTTGGTATACACCGCCATGGTAGCAGTACGGGTAAGCAAGCGTGAAGCCTCTGCTATCATTATCATTACAGCCTATACAGTCCACTGCTGGACATGGGCCTCCACAAGTTTGCGCCAAGCGTGGCGTGAACTCGTGTGTTTTGCCCGTGGTCGCCACGCTGGACAGGCGGGTTCGTGGCCGCGGGGCTGGCTTTGTCACGCCGGGGGCGCTGCTACCCATCTTTGGCCTGTATATTTCGGGGCCAGCGGTTGGATGGTTGTCCCGCCACCGGTCGGCTTTTTGGGTTCCACGGTGGTGGCGGAACTGTGTTGTCCCTTGGTCGCCTCTTACGACACCCGCGGGAAGAGAGAGGGTGGCTATGTTCCTTAGTACCGTAGCCACACAGTACTATATTTACACTGCTATATTTTTCATGAATCAGCAAGCTAACCAATTGCCGTATTTTACAGCAATGTACTTGAATAGAGTGGTATGTGAAATGCCTTCACGTGTGGTCACGCGTGTCGGCGTAGTCATGCGTGTGGTGGCTCCGTATATGGGTGCGGCGTGGTGCGGAGCTGTACACGTGCGATGGCACCTGCACGTTGCCGGCACCATGTGACAAAATGACCGTTTTGTTATTTGAGACAAGCGTAATACTGCCTCTGTCTGCTTTCTGTGATGGGTATTGCGTAATACTGCCTCTGCCCTAGGGATATCGCGTAATACTGCCTCTGTCCCTGGATCACATAGTGGGTATCGCGTAATACTGCCTCTGCCCGTAAAGTAAAGTAAATGTTGTGTGATGGGTATTGCGTAATACAGCCTCTGCCCAATGGATATCGCGTAAACTGCCTCTGTCCCTGGATCACATCGTGGGTATCGCGTAATACTGCCTCTGCCCGTAAGGTAAAGTAAATGTTGTGTGATGGGTATTGCGTAATACTGCCTCTGTCCAAGGGATATCGCGTAATACTGCCTCTGTCCCTGGATCACATAGTGGATATCGCGTAATACTGCCTCTGTCCCTGGATCAAATGATGGATATCGCGAAATACTGCCTCTGTCCGTTGATTACATAGTGGATATCGCGTAATACTGCCTCTGTCCCTGGATCACATAGTGGGTATCGCGTAATACTGCCTCTGCCCGAAAGCCATATATGTTTTGTCTGTTCTGTAAGATATTATGTGAATGTGAGAAATCAAAGGGCCCTTGAAAGACGATGAATGAAAGACACGCTATACTTTTAACACGTTTCGTTTACTTTTGTACAATCTTTTCAACAGACGCAAAGTGGTTTTATGCGTACAGACCCTGAGAAGTATGAGAGAATATGCAGCTCTGTGCCAACTGTTGATTAAACTCATATTTTGTTATTTATTTCTCGTGAACAGAGTCTGCTACAGACGATTAATGTGACAATGCTCAGCTTGGGACTTCGACGGCTCCCGCTACTGCGTCCCCAGGAGTTCTCCCTGGAGACGGCGAGCTCGAGTCCTTATCAGCGTCCACCGACGGCGTTCGTGGTGAAAATGTGCACCGGGGACGGCGCACGGTCAGGAGAGGCCGGGTTAGCATAATCTCGATTATTTTAATACGTTTCGTGACGTCGTGCAACAGTGTTAATAAAAATAGTTCCCTACCCGCTAATACGTTTTGTAACGTCATGCAACAACGTCAATAAAAGCAGTCCCTACCCGTTCAGAGGGCTCTTTTGCTTCTCGGCTTTCGGAACGATAGGTCGTTGTTTCATGACGAGTGCGTTGATCACTTTTATATTCAAAGTAACGGTTGTTTGCTTGGTTAATTTAAATTCTCGGTCATTATTTTCGATTAAGTTAGTGATTAAGGTTAATTTTTGTGATAATTGTTATATTTGTAAAAATGAGTAATAAATAGAAGTTAAGTGTTCGGTTTTCTGTCTTTTTTTTTAAATAAATAAGTTTGTTTCTCCTAAAAATATTTTTGAAATATAATAAAGCAACCTTTGTTGTAGTAAAATAATGGGTCAGAATTATGATTTATATTGTGTGTACAAAATTATTAACCTTTTTATCTGTCGCCTCCCTGGATAAACAGTTAAAATGTATACTTTGAAGTCCTATTTTTCAATAACCTCTACCTTAAAAATGTATAAAAAATATGGTAATGTCTGGAATATGTTTTTGTTGATATATAATGCAGATTTTTTTTTCCATTTGTATCTCCATTAAACGCTTGAGAAGAAGCTTGTTCTCTTCTTTAAGGGTTAGTACCCAAGTCTCGCATCCGTACATAAGGATTGGTCTGATCACAGTTTTGTAGATCCTAATCTTAGTTTTTCCGCCACGTAACTTAGATACTAACACCTTATGTAGGGAGGCAGTACATCGTAGGGCATTTTGAATACGAGTATCAATCTCGAGCTCTCTCGTATTAGTGTCAGTTACAGTGCAACCTAAGTACTTAAATTTATCTACGCCTTTGTAGACTGTGCCTCCCACCACAAGATTCTTGCGTGGTACACGAATGTTTTTGAAGCGCTTCATGTGAAGGTATTCGATTTTCTCCTTATTTATGCCTTAGGCCGATCCTAGCTGCTTCCAGGTCCAAGACTCTCACCACATTTTTGGCCTCCTCTTCACTTTGTGCAAACAGTGCCAGATCATCGGCGTATCCTATTACCTTATGTTGTCCATTTAGCTCTACACCGCTAGAAACTGTCATGATTTTTCGTACAACGTGCTCAAGGGCCAAATTGAACAACACAGGTGACAAAGCATCTCCTTGTTTAAGCCCAGTTATTACGTCAAATTCTTCCGTCAAGTCGTTATCCACTCGGATCCTCATTCTGCTTATACTAGTGGCCACTCGAATCATCCGAACCAACTTGTTCGGGATTCCGAAATCAACAAGGATGTTATACAAGGTACTTCTATCTATGCTATCATAAGCCTTCACGAAGTCCACGAACACCGAATGGATACTTTGCGCGTACTCCTACCTCTATTCCATTAACTGTTTTAGTAGGAATAACTGGTCTACAGTGCTGCGCTTACGTCGGAATCCACATTGATAATCACCGAGAATTTTTTCCGCATACGGTTCTAGTCGCTTCAACAATACGTAGGAAAAAAATTTGTACGCAATAGGTAGTAACACGATTCCTCAATAATTCATGCACTTTTCTTGCTTCCCTTTTTATGAATAGGATAGATAGCTCCGATATTCCATTCGGAAGGAAGTTGTTCCGTTTCCCACACCTTTCTGATAAGCTGGTAAATTTTTGTGTAACATGCCACCTCCATATTTCCATAGCTCTCCTGGAATTTCGTCAATGCCCGGGGATTAATTATTCTTAAATCGGAGAATAGCTTTTCTCACTTCATCAAGTGCCAGTGATTCCGTCACCGAATTTTGTTCCTCATTTGACGATGCCGCTGACGATTGCTGTTGAGGTTCCAGTTGAGTGCAGTTTAACAGCTGCTTAAAGTATTCTTTCCAAAGACCCTTGATTATATTGGGGTCTATAACCAGATTTCCTTTGACATCCTTCAGCATAAGTGACGTTGGTTGGGACCCTATTCTAACAATATTTAGTTCTTGGTAAAACTACCTAACTTCCCCCGCTCTAATCAGTGTTTCCAGATCCCTCACCACGTTGTCCAGATGTGCTTGTTTTGCTCTTCTAATTATATCTCTTGACTGGGTTCTTACTTGGTTATATTGATTTGTCCATTTGTCGTCCTGGCTTGCCAATAATCTGTATTTCCTCCGTTGATCAACTATTCTTTCACACTCTTTAGTCCACCATTTGTTCCGTTTCCTCTTCCTTTTCTTTCCTAAAACCCTCATGCCAATATTTTTTATTTCCCCTTTTAGGATGTCCCAGGTTTCATTTAAGTTTCCTTCCCCAATTTCCAAGCTTTCAAATCTATTTTAATTTCTAACCGAAACTTTTGCCTAATATCTATGTCTTTGAGACTTTCCGTGTCAATGCGTACTACTTCTCGTTTTTTAGTTTTATGTCCCGGCCTAATTCTTGCTTTAACCTTTATACCAACCATGTAGTGGTCACTGTGCAGTCTGCTCCTCTGAAAACTCTTACATATTCGATGGTGCTTTTGTGTCGGTTGTCAATTAACACATGAAGGAACTATCTATACTAAAGTAAACTTACATCATTTAGGACCACAAAATAATAATTATTATAGCTAATTATTTTTAATACCTTTTGTATTAAAAATAAAAAGATAGTATATAATACCACGCATCAAACCCAGTAAATCAGTCGAGCGCCTGCGCTCTTCGAGGTAAGATCCATGCCAAATTCTGCGCAGTCTTCTCTTTCGCTCACACGCGCCAAGCGACTGTTGTTATAGTGTGATAAACCGCATTTGATACTTCTATAAAAAGAAAAAAATATGCGAAAATTACTGTAAAATAATATAATAAATATTATTTTATTTATATCGTAAATATTAGATTCATCCGTAAACTCAAAAAACTCAAACAATTGAAAAAAAATGTTTCATAAAATTGATTTTTATTTTTATGTATTTTAAATTTATTGACTATTGTTATATAACATACTTGAAATTTTTAACAAATTAATCATGTAAAAAACATTTTATACCATAGTTATTAATTTTTATTATACATTAGAAAAAGATCAAGATAGTTTTTTGGTTGTCACACTATACCAAGTAGCACAAAGATCGCGCGGCTCGTACGACTCGCGTAATGCGACCAAATTTACCTAAATTTGCAGATCGAAAAATTTTGAAATGGCTCTTAATAATAGCGACAACAGCGCGTGGCATTAAATTACGGTACTAACTTTCTAGTCGCATAAATGATGTACCTACAACCGTTCATTTTCTTTTTGACAGCTCACGCCTATAAATTATAATTTTTTTTTCGGAAAAATGTTCTATAAAATTCTACAGTAATGTTCTTTATTGACGGGTAGTAATTAATATAAGATTATTTGATTAGTAGTGAAGTGCCCTGTGCATAACAAACCACCACAGACTATCAAACAGTTCTTGAAATACAGGCAGTCCTCGTACTTACGGCATGTTAGGTTCTCAAAATACTCGACGGAAATCAAAACTACGCAAGTAAAGACATATTTTTTCATATGTTTACATGTAAAACTCAAGGGTTATGATACACACGGATTAAAAAAAAAAAACACATTTATAACAAAGGATATACTTACTTTTATTATCAAATATAAGTTGTTACAATAATTATGTATGTAGGTACTTATGAAATTGCTAGTTATTTTTGGTATTTGTGTGTTATTAATTTTAATAATAATGATAAAACTTTAATAAGCAAAATATGTAATGAGAAATAATAAATTAAACTTTTCGCTTAAAGAAACTATCAATTCTAGATTGCTTCGCATCTTTCTTCTTGCTATCATACAGGTCTGGGTAACACTGATAAGCTGCACAAATTTTGTTATTAACATTAAAACTTCTCTGTTAACAAGTGAATTCTCCTATGCCGGAAATCGTTGTTCGTAGGAAAACATTGTTCGACGTAACTTGAAACGACGTAAGTCGAGGACTGCTTGTACAATAAATCGATTATATGATAAAAATAATTTTACGTCATGTAATTATTGTTTCTATTTTAATGAAAAAAAAAAAGCAAATAAAAATAGTATCTATGATTTCAAGATTGATTATTATCAAGAAATCATGGAATTTAATTTGAAACCAAGAGTGAAGAACAATAACTCTGTTCATTCATTTATTTATTTTGACGGCTGCCTTAAAATGTAAACTGTGCACGCGTTAGTGAAATTTAACTTTAAAACGCGTGGTTAATAAAATCTAAATCAAGTTTATATATTTTATATTAAGAGTTATGAGCAAAAATACTTGAAAAATCACATACCTACCTACTTATTTATTTAACAAATTGGTTATACTGTATCATCACAATACTATCTTGCATCGATAAAATAATTGAAAGACATCTCGGGGATCAAATAACATCTTTTTTGCGAAACAATCATATAATTAACCACAAACAGTATGGTTTTCAGAAAAACAGAAGCACCACTGACTTGTTAAGGGAATTCACAGATGAAATAAACTTCTGTCTTAGTGGAAAATATCACGTAATTACTTTATTTATAGACTTCAAAAGCCTTTCATAAGATAGATTTTAATATTTTATATTAAAATCTATCGTAAAAAATCACAAATCACAAATCGTCGGTAAATTATCACAAAATGGAATTCAAGGTCCTCTACTAAATTTAATAAAATATTATCATACAAATCGCTTCACCACCGTTAAAGTTGCCAATTACTATAGCAATATGTATCGAACCACAAATGGCACAGCACTGGGATCTGTAATTGGACAAATTTAATATCTCCTCTATGTTGATAAAATGTGTAATTTGGTAAAACAAGGCTCCATTTAACAATTTGCCACACAGATCGGTATCTGAAACTGAAATTATTGTGCAAAACAACTGTAATCTTATTTGTAAATGGGCCCATGATGTTGGGCTGGTGATTAACTCTCACATAATTAAATTGATACCTTTACATTCTTCCCATAACGTATCCATCATCTCTCCGGCTATCATGGCCCACACTCATGAATGTTTCTATAGTAATCGTGTTAGCTTAAATTATTTATGTCCACTGTAAGAAAAAGTAAATCAACATACTTATCTCGGTATCATTATTGATAAGAGATTTAGCTGGAAGCCTCACATAGACCTCGTCTGCTCTAAATTAAGATTTCTACTTCGTAGATTGTGTATATTGAAATATAAGCTCACATATAAAATTTGTAGAATACATAATATGCCCAAATCTGTTATCAGTTATGGACTAAATAAGTACGGTAGGATCTATAAAACACATTTGAGTAATATTTGTGCTTTACGATACGTCTATTAAAAACCAGGATGTATTTACGTTGGTGAAATTCAATTTCCTAAATGAAATTAATTATCCTTCTTTATTAACCAAAAAATGTAGACCCAATACCCTAAAAAAATATACAAAACTCAAAAAAAAATTGTTATAACGAATGCTAAAATTTTTAACGAAGCTAAAATGTTAAACATCATTATACCCTTATTTTCACGAAGACCTTCAAATGTTATACCCGGACAAACGCAAATATAGAAGATCACTAAAAGAACATTTATTAAAATCAAAATTTTGGTAATTACCTTAGTTTAGCTTTAATTGGTATAATATGGTACGATACGGTATAAATATTATATAATAATATGGATTGCGAAACGGCGGCTTTTCCAGGTAAGCCTTTGTAAGTTTTCGTGGCAGGCTTATGAATAAGTGTTAAGTAGTGTTTTTTTTGTATTTTTGAACAAACAAAAAAAAATTGGTAATTGGGTATACAAGTGAAACAAGTAAAATTATTAAATAAACTTACTAAACAACTAATAAACGAATAACTAATTATTATTTTTAAACTAAAAATATTTCATTAAGTCGATTAATAATTCTTCTTAAATAAAATCGATTACTATTTCAAATCGAATTGGTAACGTGTGAGGGAGTCACTAATTTAAAATTTTCTTGAACTGTCAAAAAGAAAAACGAATTTATGCAGTATACGTATTATGGAGCATCTCCGGATCTCCGTGATACGTATCATAGAGCAACACGGAGGGGAGTAGCCATAGCGTTTTCACCGATACAAAACTGCCTGTAATTTTTTACGGGGGGGAAATCTGTGCTACGCACACTTTATCTAATTCCAACACAAAAATAATCGTCTGTAACTACGAAACTGACATAAACCAAATTAAAAACACACATTTTTCACAAACACATTCTGTGTCATTACAGTATAATTAGATGCCGCAACTACACTGACAAGTTTCTTACAGCCGTGGTTGTAACAACTACCGATACGCATTATCGATAAATTCAAGTAAGTACTCGATTAGGGAAATTAGGTTTTGAAAGTGAAGGTGAAGAAGGAAAGGGAAGGTAAGGTGTTTTTATAAATTATTTATGATGTAATTATTTTTTATATACTATGATATGTGTATGTAATTATTTATTATGTACTACAATAATTATAATGTTAAAAATAAACTAAATGTTTATATTACTTATTTTAAAAACCAGTGATAGACTGATAGTTATATGTGTGTTGATTAGTTTTCTATAAATATGACGAATGCATTTTTGTGGGTTTTCTTTCTTCATTAAGAAAGAAATGCTTGTGCCGATATATTTGTCCATTATTAATCTTGCCAGTCCCACACTTGAAAGTTAGAGGTATTAAAATAATTTGAGAAAATAGCACTATTTCTTGTCTTCACTTTAGCCCACAGAATTAGCAAGTTGAAGTGGCAGTGGGCTGGTCATCCGTGTCGCACGCAGGACCGATGGCCATTGGAGCAGACGGGTCCTGGAGTGGAGACTGCGTCTTGGCAAACGCAATGTGGGACGTCCTCCGACCCGTTGGACCGACGATCTATGTAAGATTGCCGGTGTAGGCTGGATGAGGATTACGGAAAACCGAGATGTCTGGCGCGAACTTGGGGAGGCCTATGTCCAGCAGTGGACTGCAATAGGCTGAACTGACTGACACTATTTCTTGTGGGCGTCCAGGTTAGTCTGTTATTACAAAAAAAAAAAAATCCATGTATACCTTAAATTTGGACCTTAAGGAAGCCTGCAAAAATTAATATAAAACATTATGGTCGAAGTTCACACTAAGTAATTCAAGTAAAATGTGTTAATACCCGTAAATTTTGTATTATATTTAAGTACCTGGGTGACCGAGCTTAGCTCGGTATTTTAAGTAAATCGTGTTTTTTGGAAATCATATTTAAATACGAAATACATATTTGTAAAATATGAACAATATTTTTTTAACGACAATAAACAAATACTTATAAATAAATATAAAAAAAAAAAAAACAAAATAAAAAAATAATTAAAAAATAATAATGATAAAATATGATTAATATTTTTCTATTTTGCCGACTTAATAATAAAAAATAAGAACTGGTTATTAAAAAAAAAAGCGAGTGCAATTAGAAAAAAAAAAAAATAAAAATAATAATCGATCTGGAAATTTGAGGTTTTAACCGTGATCTTTTCGGTCGATCGCGATCAGCCGATTTCCTACCTGAGCTATTACAACTTTACTGACAATAGCGAAATTTACCTTAGTATTCTAACGATATTGTAGCCATTTTTTCATTGCCTAAAAACAGGAATAAAACGACATTTTCTAAATATGAATCCTAGCTATATCGATTTATCGCCCTCGAATATATATATATAATAATATATATATATACAAGAATTGCTCGTTTAATAGTATTAAATTTAACAAAACTATTTAATAAAACTATGTATATTAAAATTAAGCTCCCTATATTATATTATAAATAAATCAGAATCTCAAAAATATCAGTCCCTCCTTTGCCTTTTCCATTTTTATCGATAACTGCTTTTATCGGCGAAAGCAGCTTCTCGGAAATAGACTCGGATGATCGGATCAGTCGCTCGAACGATCCGCATATTGTATGAGGGCGAGCGGCCTGTGTTGGTAAACAAATACAAATGAAAAATTGCAAATGAAAAAAATCGACTTCAATTACATCGACAAGTAATACACCGCAAGTAGACGAAAAAAAAAAAAAAAATTAACAAACGCACTAGTCGTCACTAAGATTTTCGAGGGTTTTTCCTCGATTTCTCTGGGATTCTATCATCAAATCCTGGTTTCTTTGTCATATCCACACTTGGGATATCTCCTCCAAAAACAATTATCAAAATCGGTTCATAAACGACGAAGTTATTCCCGAACATACATAAAAAAATATATACGGTCGAATTGAGTAACCTCCTCCTTTTTTGAAGTCGGTTAAAAAAGATTGAAACGAAGTATACAGTAATAATATATTTAAAAAATACTTACATATAAAAGTTAACGCCTTCTTTTAGTAAAATTTGACGTGCCAGATCTCTTTTTGCAAAACAGTCTGTTCCTAAAGTAAGCAACTTAATGCTTGTGTTATAGGTTACAGCCGACTGGTATATAGCTACATATTTTTTTTTTCGATAAACATACTTATAAATAATACATATATAAATATATAAATAAATATTTATATTACACCCAGACTCGGGGTGGGAATCGAACATACAACCCTCGGAGCAAAAAGCAGGGTCATTACAAACTGCGCCAACGGGCTAGTCAAATGCCTATTCACTCTTGATTTGAAGATACCCAAGTTATAATTAGTTGGAAAAACGGAAGCCGGAAGGGCATTCCGAATTTTGCGGTCCGTATTAAGAACGAAGAACCAAAGCGCTTAGTGTGAGATCGTAGGATTTCAACCACGTAGCGGTGCAGGCTCATGCTATGCCTTGCAGTTCGTTGGTATAAAGGTGATGGTGGAACCAAATTGTATAGTTCTTGAGGACACTCTCCGAAATATATTCTGTGAAATACCGACAGACAGGCAACCTTGCGCTGATATTCCAGACTTTGAAGTCTAGAGTTAACCAGCGATTCGTCACCGATGAGTCTTCTGGCGCGTCGATCCACAGAAGCCAAAGCAGTAAGCTGGTACTTGGCAGAGCCATCCCATAAGTGGCTGCAGTACTCCATGTACGATCGAATTTTTGCTTGTTATAGAGTAAGATGCTGTTCCGGTGTGAAGTACTGCCTCACGATATTAAGTATACCAAGCTTCTTAACAGCAATTTTTGCCTTGGATTTCGTGCATTGTCCGAAGTTCATATTAGACGAGATATTTATGCCTAGAAGATCAATACTGTCGGTGATACACCTCGGAAAGTCAGAGGTAATGAGAATGGACTACTCACGCGTATGTCGTTCGGTCTGCGTAACGCGAATCGATGAACTCCAAAAGGTGAGACAAAAGCCGTTTTGTCTCCATCAGACTCCTTAACGCTTACTTGTCAATAGCCGGAGTATATTGCAGCAAGTCATCGATGATGGGTAGAGGATATTCGTTGCTCTTAATAACCGCATTTAATTTGAGATTGTCCATACATAATCTATAGGATCCATCTTTCTTCGGGACTAACAGAGCGAGCGCAGCCCAAGCAGATTTGCGTTCTTCAATTATACCCGGATTGCTCATCTTCTTGAGCTGCTCTTACATGACTGCCTTTTTCGCAGGAGTAAGTCTGTATGGTGGAACGGCAATGGGCGGGTCACGGTCACCAGTTTCAATGTGGTGTTCCTTCATACTCCTGTAGCAGCACGGTTAAGTCACCCTTCTCAGATGGCGACTATATCGGCTCTTCATCTGCTTTTAGTACTTCTGTGGCAGCACACCCAACGAAGTTACGAGAAGCCTCACACCGCAACGGGTGAATGACCTCCAGGTGATCAGCTGTGAACCATGTGTTCCGAGACAAATCTATAACAATTCGCGATTTTCTTAAAAAATCGATACCTAACAATGTGTCGTTTTTAACTGCTTCTGGAAAAATAATAAAAGTTGTAGGTACAACCGTACCTTTTAAATTGACATCAACGTCCGCGAGTTTGACGTGCATGCTACGTAAAGAACCGTCGGCGAGTTTCACCTTCATGACGTCACTACGAAAAGTGTGATTATTCCTTTGAAGTATGGCGTAAAGGCTCGAACCAGCAATACTGCACTTCGCCACGGTATCAGCCAACCCCGTTCTCCGAAAACCAGATTGGTAAGATGTGGGTTATTATTTTTTTTTTTTTTTGTAAACGGCGTAATTTAATGACAGCGGCAACACCGTGACACGGGTGCAGCACCGGAGCCAAGCGTTATTCTAGTTATGGATATTTTCAATAATTAATAATAAAAATAATGCATTTGTGCTTAAATTGGTTTTTAACCCTTTCGGTTCGGGCTAGGGGTACAGTTCTTAGACTGAAACTTAAAATATGAATCTTCACGCGTTAAAACGTTGTAAAATACTTATACTGAAATAAGATTACTATAAAAACTATCTAGACTTTTTCTTATGGCTGAAATCTAGACTTTTAACCATGGGACAATATGTCCCATCAGTCTTGAAACCTATTGTATTTGAGTAGGTTTTTCATACATTTTTTGGAAAAATTATAAATTGTATTTTATAAATAAAACAATAATGCTATATTTACTATTTATTGAATGTTATCAAAAAACATCATGTCTGCTTAGTATTTTAAGGCAATAGAAAATTATATAAATGAAAAAAAAACGAGAGCAGAGGGCAAAATACTTAGAGAAGAAATGGGCATCAGGAAAGGTGAAATGATGCAAAACAGTTTTTACATAAAAAGCTATTACACGCACTACATTTGGTGTAAGTGCGCGTGTCTTTTTTGTTTTTTGTGCATGAAATGCAACGTTTCCTATTATCGGTTTGGATGGGTAAATGGTTACCCACCACACCTCCAGTAGGTCGCATGGGATTCACAAGTCTTCTTTTGTTTCTCGTTATATCTTTTCCGTATTCTACCATATTCTCAGCCAAATCAATCATGAAATCTTTCATAGAGCATTTTAGATTTACCTTTTCTCTGTATGCTACCCAAGAGTTTACTACTGCCATTTTCAAAAGCTTAGAATACTTTCTTCCACCATTTCGTCGATTTCCGTTCAAATTCATGCTCACCACACATTCTGTCATTTCGGTCAACACCACCCATTGCACGTCTATAAAACACACTCACTTCTACTTCTACACTTTCACTTTCTAGTTCAATATGATTCGTACTTGCACTAATCATCTCTTCATCTTTTTGCATTAGTAGGTCTTGTGGTTCAATCAAAGCATCACCATCAATACTACTATCTGATTCATTTTCAAAGGTACGTCTAGCATGTGAGTCTTGCGGTGGAACATATAAGTCATCACTACCAACAGATTCATCGAAAGAGGTCTCATCGTCATCATCATCGTCTAAGAATTTACTAATTTCATCTTCTCTCAGCGTTTTTTTTTTATAATTTTGCGTTTTGAAGACGTTCTGAAACAAGTGCACAATCATGCAAAAGCAGCGAAAAGCAGTATTAAGTAGTAAAAGAAAGCAATGAAAAGCATTATTTCCATATAACCTATAAATCAGCATAATGCAATGAAAACTCCTTCAATCTAAGGTTAAGTAAGTTTTAAAAAGACTGATGGGATCCACTGTCCCAAAACCAAAATTGTTTATCAAAATCCCAATATTTTGCAAAGAAAATATCTTTAACATAAATTAGTTGGTTTACAGAACGTAATAAATAAAAAAACTTACCTGAAAACAGCTTTAAAACCACTTAAATTTTTTATCAAAAATGTAACGTCTTTTCCGGGACCTTTATAAATTACCACAGTCTAAAAAATAATGTTGCCAGATAAAAACTACCATTGTCAATATATAAAGTGAAGATCCATTCACGATACGGGATGTATAATCCCATTTATAAAGTAAATTTAGAGTCTCAGTCCTTAGTTGCATATCCATGGGATGTTATGTCCCAACAGTCATCTGAAGTATGGGACATATACATACCAACAGGTCCGAAAGGGTTAAACAAACGCTAAGGGACGCGCATTTTTGTTTGAAAGTGTCTATTTGTCAGTAGTTAAACGTCAGTTCGTATCGTTTGTTGATCATGCAGTCGAGATCGTTTTTACGTACTCCTGTTCGAAAATAACGTGTAAAAGATGCGAAACGGAGCATGAGTGCACTTCCCGCAGCACCAGAGCTAGAGCAGCAGAGAGAGAGCAGGTGGAGTCAGACGCGGAGCTCTAAGCTATTGTAATAGCTCTAAATAAAACAATTCTAACCTCAAAACTTTAACCACGATATCTCCATAACCACGGGGTTGCACACGGTGGAAGTAGTAGTAGGTACCAGAGAGCCTCCACCTTCTCCCCCACCTAACCCCCAAAATTAAAACCCCCATAAATCCGAGCCCGACTGTGTCTGTCTTTCTGTTTGTTCCTGCTAATCTCTGAAATGGCTGAACCGATTTTGACGGGATTTTCACTGGCAGATAGCTGATATACCAAGGAGTAACTTAGGCTACTTTTATTATAAAAAAATTACTTATTTTAAAACTCTGAACAATAACTTTTTTGTTAAATTCCACGCGGACGAAGTCGCGGGTACAGCTAGTTTTTAAATAAAAAATTAATGTCTAATTAAGATACTCTCATATCATTTTTTTTTTCCAAAATGGTGTATTCGTCCCATTTGCTAAATCTATCTATTCTTTCAAGATACGCCTTTCTTTTTTAATATAGGAAGGAATATATAATTACGTCGTTGTCTGAATCGGAAGAATTTTCTCATAAAATTTATTGTAGTAAAGACACACCGAATGGAAATATCAAATATTATAGCAAAAAACAAATATTTAATAATGACGTAATGATGGAATTTTACATACCTAACTTTAACATGCCAAGTGTGATAACAAAAAAAACTTACCCTTATTTGATAAGATTATTCCTTAATTTTAGTTTCATTTATTTATATAAGCGTGTTTTTTATTTTTATTTTAACTACTAATTATTTTACTGTCAAATACTTTTCGAGTTAAATCTAATAATGCGTATTTACTTGACTATTTTTTCGTCGACCTACATTGTATTATACCGCATACCTAACTTTTGCGGGATATACTATTTTGATTATTCTTATTTAATTTGGAAGCCGATGTTTGTCTTGTAGTCCCATTTAAATCTAATCGAGATCTGATCACTACTTTTCTTCTATAATGCGTATTTACCTGACAATTTTTTTCGTCTTCTTACGTTGTATTTCTTGTCGTTGTAATGTCTTTTTTACCCGACTGCCAAGGAAGGGTTATGTTTTTCGCGCGTATCTTGTATGTATGTATGTTTGTATGTAATACTTTTTATGTAATACTTTTTGTTATGTAATACTTTTTCTTTACTACCTCATATTTCCAGAACCACTGAACGGATTTACATAATTGAGGTATCGTTAGGTTCGTCTTAGCTGCCCAAGAGTTCTTAGATAGGTGACATTAAAAAAAAACAAACATGGCGGATGCGCGAAGCCATTGTAGTTAATGAAAAAAAAAATTTTTCTCGAATACTACAATATGGGTATCAAATTGAAGGGCACAATACAAGGATACAAGGACGGCACAATACAAGGACGTTGCATAAAGTTTCGAGGGACTACCGTATTAATATATTTTAAATGTACAGCACAAAATGTTTGATATTGTTTCTATTTATTTCGCTGACTTTGTGTGCATATTGAATTTTTATCTTGTTCCAGCTTTTTCAGTTGATTTTCTATTAGTTGTTCTTCACGCAGGCGGGTTATTGTATTTTTTTAATTATTATTTTATTTTTCGCTTTAGAGCGAATACAATTTAATATATTATGTATGTATATTAATATAACAAAGCTAACTTTTTTTGTCTTTTAGAACGCTATTTCGAGTTTTTTTTTTTTTCTTTTATTTAGGAACAAACAGTTGCATACAATGTAATAAAAATACATTTATGATAATAATTTTAAACCTATAGCTCCCTGAAATACCATACAAAATAAAAAATAAAATAAAATATGAAACTTGTACAGCTAGATTGTTACATTTTTAAAAGAAGAAAATATTTTATTCATTCAATACTCTAATTAGATCTCTTTTAAAGATTTTTTTACTCATACCAAATATATCTATATCACTTAATCTATCATTATACAATTTACATGTACGTCGTATGAAACTATTGGCGGTGTAGCGTGCCCTACTTTTAGGTATTGTAAACAAATCCTTTTTGCGGACACTTCTTTCTTGCCTGCGAGGAATGCGGAAGTAGATATTAGAAAGCAGAAAAGGGGCATCAACCATATTATTCAGAATCTTAAATAGATAAATTGCATCGTTACAGTCTCGCCTTTCAGCAAGGCCTGACAGCTTGTGTACTTTTAAAGAACTGCTATAGTCTATATAATTATTGCCAACTCTATACTCTAACGACTTAAGAAATTTCTTTTGCAATCTCTCTATTTTCTCTACATGTACTTTTTGATAAGGATTCCAGACGCAGCTAGCAAATTCTAAACGACTACGGACATAGCTGTTATATAGAATCCTATAGGTGAAAGCACTTTTAAATGGTTTACCCACACGCAAAATGAAACCTAAAAATTTATATGCCTTATTTAAAATATTTTCAATATGAGATATGTAACTTAATTTAGAATCTAAAATAACGCCAAGATCCCGGATTTCATTAACTTTTGACAAAACATTATCGCATAACTTACAATTTTTATGGATGGGATTTTTTTTACGAGTGTATGTTATTGCAAAGCACTTGTTTATGTTAAGGGAGAGATTATTATTATGGCAATAATCAACGAAACTATTGAGATCTTCCTGTAAAAGATACGAATCATTGGTATCTTGAATAATCCTAAATATTTTAGTGTCGTCGGCATACATTAATACCCTAGAGTTACTGATTGAGTCAGAAAGATCATTAATATATAAGGTAAATAACAGCGGACATAAATGCGAACCCTGTGGAACTCCAGAGGGTATATCCTTATACCGAGAACGATGACCCGATATTACAACAGCCTGACTACGATTTCTTATATAAGAAGATATCCAACGGAACAAATCTCCGTGGATTCCGAGATGGAAAAGCTTTGAAAGCAAAGTATTGTGACAGATTTTATCAAACGCTTTATCAAAATCAGTGTAAATGGCATCAACCTGAAGATTTCGATCCATGGCTTCAGTTACCATTTCAGTAAATGATAATAAATTACTTTCAACGCCACGACCCCTGCAAAAACCATGCTGATTTATTGAAAGCACTCGTCGTACTGCATTGAATATCTTAGCAGCTATGATCTTTTCAAATATTTTACCAAATTGACACAACTTAGATATAGGACGGTAATTGACAATATCTTGTGTTATACTGCCTTTTGGTATTGGTGTTATCCAAGCATTTTTCCATAAAGATGGAAAGCAACCCTCGCTCAAAGATCTCTTAAAAATAAGAGTAATTGGGAGAGTTAGTCCGCTGGAGCATTTACTGATGAGTAAAGGATGCACACGGTCAGGACCAGCACCTTTACTAACATCTACATTTTTCAACTCTTTATACACTAGATCTTGGGTAATATCAAGTGAGCTTATTTCGATGACTGTGTTTTTAGTTGTATCTAGGCATACAGTTGAATTACCCAATGGCTTCTCAAAAACGGAATAGAAATGTTCATTAAAAAAATCGCATATCCGCTGTTCATCTGACGTCGTTACTCCCTTGTAAGTCATAGTCCGTGGCAGACCCTTAGAGGCTTTTATTGTTTTTATATATGAAGAAGAAGTTAGGATGTGATTTAATTTTATTTTCTGCATAACTAACATAATCTGTAAAACATTTAATTTGCATAGATTTGGCACGTTTCCTTAAAATTTTAAAACTTTCATAATCAAGTGGATTTTTATAAATTTTCCATTTTTTGTGATATTTATTTTTTTCGTTTAAAAGTTTTCTAAGAGGTTTGTTGTGCCACATTGGAAAGGAACACGATTTGTTTATTAATTTACGAGGAACAAATTTAGTAATTAAATCATCTAAAATGTCATAAAAAATCTTTACACAAGTTTCTACGTCAGACGAATCGAACAGTGTATGCCAATCAATATTTTTTAGTTGTGTGTTAATAGAGTCAAAATCACCAGCAGAAAAATTAAAAGTGTAAGAAGGTACTGATTTCAAAGGGGGTGTTAAATTAATCGCGAAATCTAATTCTATAGCTTTATGGTGTGCATCTTCAGGTAGTAAATATTCGATGGCGGCTGAAGTTTTACAATTAAAATTACTCATGACTAAATCTAAAATACGTTTTTTTGCATTAAGTACACCATTCGATTGAGTAAGTCCAGTAAAATTTAAGAAGTCATTCAATAATTCAACTGCGTAATTATTATTTTTATTTAGTAGTTTTTTGTTCGATGATGCATCACAATCAATCCAAATGGCATCAGAAATATTAAAGTCACCCGTTATCAAGAATAAATCATCTGGATGATCGTTTATTATATGACTAGTCTTTTCAAAAAAGTCGGTTAGAGCGGCACGATAACCAGGACCATGTGGTATATAGACGCAAGCCATGTTAAGATATTTTTCATGATTGTTACACAATGGTATGGATATCCAAATGTACTCACAACAAGCAGGCGATGGTCCCGGCCAATTACGAAGCAATGGTTGCAGTTCATTGCGAATAGCCACAATAACACCACCGCCACGCGTCGTGCCACTCTCAACGTGTGATCGGTCACAACGAAATATAGCATATCTAGCATCAAAAAATTCTCTGTCATAGAAATCTGATGTTAACCAGCTTTCGGTGATAAATAAGAAATCGTAGTCAACCTGAGCGACTTGACTTAAGAACTCGTACGACTTAGTCCGTAAGCCCCTAACATTTTGGTAGTAACCTAGCAGTGATTTAAAAGCCACCATCCCTTTAAATAATGAATATTTGAGTCTGATATATACTCATATACGGTATCCGCTCCTCGCAAGCAATAAGGATCAATTTTAAATATGTTTTCAACATTATTTACAATGGTAAAGCTACTGCAAATATAAGAGATACTTTGTTGCCTCAAAAAAAAGATAATACAAAGATATAGAAATAATAATAATAATAATAAGTGGTAACAATTCCTTTCTCGAGAAATAATATATAGATACTTGCAGCTCAAAGAGTCACTTCAATTTAGAGAGGTCTGATTGGCTTGAAATTAATATTACTTTAGAATGATCGTTTTTTCGTTATATCGAGTTATGTCTGATTTGAAAATTTCTATACCTACATGTTAATCTAATACCCTGAATATTTCATTTTAAAGGTTATTACAAATTAATTTCCTTGTAAAAATTAAAACACACGTTGGAGACGAAAATCATATATTATAATTAGGGTAAACAACTAGATACCCATCAAATAGTTATTGTAAAACACAGTAGATACCTTAATAACTAATTATCAAATTATCACAGTAACAAACATTAACAGCAATTCCTATATTTATACCTAGAAATAATTTTAAACAACACGATATACGTTTATACGACGTAATTAAATTATTTGATGTACATACATTCAGAATACCTTCGTAACTGGAAATCTACAGACTAAAATCTAAACATTTAATATGATTATATTTAACTGCTACAGTGGTATACACTATATGTAAGTATTTAAGGCGATTGTAGTTTTTAATATTGATAAAGGTATAGTAATGCACCTAATATAAATTTATATTATATATAAAATAAAAATAAACTTATACAGTTGGTACAATTTATAATATATGGGGAATAAATTCCAAGAATTTATAAAAGAGGCAAATATTTATTAACTTTATTTGATTTAAACAGAGTTTATGTATGTAACAAAGGAAAGCCTGTTTCACTTATTCGTTTGGTAAAATCGTACAGTATTTTATTATAGCAATTTTTTTGCTAAGGTTTGTAAAAAAAAGATAATAATTTTAAAAAGTACATAATATATAACATACGTGTACCTAAGCGCTAAATTTATGCTTAAAATTAACGCGCGTTTAAATATTTAAAAAAGTGGAATTGATATCTGACTTCATAATATAATGGAACTTTAAAAAATAGACAAAAACTATAATAGATCCACAAATATAATATACCGCTTTTTTAGAGATGGGACACTCAAAATTGAATTAAATTTCTTCTAATTATACGCTTACACTAAATAAAATCGTAACCCATGATTTTCTAACACACAAAACAGAAATGAAAAATATTTCATATCCACGAAAAAAAAAAACTTATTCATCGATCGATTTTCAAACCTTATATCTACCATTTCTATAAATAACAAGACAAGCCGAAAAATAGCGACATGTTTAAAATTTTAACATAGCCAAAAGCAAATTATAAGGTTTTTAAAATATAAAAACAATTTTATTACATAAAACAGCTTAACAATTAAATAGCTACAAATTATAACTTTAATTAGTAGATAGTCAAAATGAAAAGCAAAACAAAAAAAGAATTGGTTGTGTAAAGTTTACGGACGATAGTTTAACGTGACAACGATATAACAAAACATCCAAACAAACAAAACATCCAAAAAACATCCAAAGTCAATCGAATGATATCTTTATTCCATATGCTAATCACTGAGCGTAACGGGACAATGAGCGTATCGCAATGAGTCATCCTTTTTCGTGCATGCCGCCGGCGTTCATCGATTTATTAGACGTTTTCACGTCAAAAACCTTTGATAATTGTGCAGAAGTCCATTATCCCGTGTGTTGTATAATATTATGACATTTTTTAAATTACTAGGTCTACTGAACACAAAAATCAGAGTCTTCTGGAAATGCTGAATATTTAAAAATGCAAAACTTAACAATACTTAACGTAAAACCATGATAATAAATATAATATATTCAAGAGGCCAATATGCGAAGCAAAACAACTTATTATAAGACACATCGCATTGCGCTTACGAGCATATAATGAATTGTACGACTACTTTAAATAATCGGTAAAATTCGCATTTGAGCCAAACAATTCGCTTTTAAATTATTCAAATATCGCAATGTGATATGTCCTTACCTAATTTAAAGGCATTATAACACAGTTGTCATACGTAGAAACTTCTCGCTATCCTAAAAGTAAAAATATATACTTAAGTATCATTACTTGTTGCCGCTAAACGCTATTAAAAATAGGTGCTGGTGGTAGAAGCCAATGCTAAATTATAATAAAATAAAAATCAAAAAAATTAGCCAAATTAAATAAAAAATAAAAATGTTTTGGAGTGGGCCACCCTTATAACTTAGGGAGTTTAAAAAATAGTTTACGATTACTACCGATTCTCTCACCTATCAAATGTGCACAAAAATTTTCATAAGAATCGGTCAAGCCGTTTCGGAGGAGTTTGGCTCCTAACACTGTCCCACGAGAATTTTATATATTAGACTAGCTGTCCTGGCGAACTTCGTACCGCCTTATTATTTATATCGTAGAAGATAGGATATCTTTCTTATTGAATCGAACTGCACACAGTGTGCAAATTTGATTAAAATCGGTTAAGTAGTTCATCGCGGACAAACAACGTGACGCGTAATTTATATCTATTAAGAAGATATTACGTTAACGTCTAAATACTATAATTTAAAAAATAAATAAATAAGAAGAAAATATGCAATAAGTACCAAGTGAATTAGAAACAAAAAGTAAAATAGTGCGATTTTCTTTTATGATTCCCGTTTCATAGACTATGTTTAAATTTCTGTTGCTTGTGGCTTTCGCGTATGTGTTCTCATGTGCCGCGTAATCATATCACGTCGACAAGCTGCGTAAGGACAAGCTGGACATCGGTATGGCTTCTCGCCGGTGTGGGTACGTTGATGAGTAGCCAGATGGTCTGATCGCGAGAATACTTGTCCACAAGCAGAGCAAGAGTAAGGTTTTACACCACTATGTAAACGAGCATGTCTTGTCAACATATCAGACCGAGCAAACCGGCGACGACATATTTCACACTCATAAGCACGCGTCGATTCCGGTGCCTTGTCTCTGTGTCGAGAGGCAACGTGTTTGGCCAGGCGATCGTGAACGGCGAAAGTTTGGCCGCAAGTGTCGCACATATATCCGGATTGTTCTTTAGACGTCTTCGGAACTTCTGATTTTAAAGAAAGATCGAGAGGAACATCTTCGGATGTTTTCGAGTCGTAACATGGAGAGTCGAGCATGAGCCAATGGGGTAATGGATAATGATTGTTATTACTTATTTGAACAGATAGTTTATCGAGAAGCCTTGAGAGCCGCCGGCGTTTGCGCATGTATTTCGGACTCTGGACTATGGATGCTGTTTCCGCCATAGTAGTAATACCGCTGCTTCCCTCCCCAAGCCCCGCAGCACCCAGCGTTGCATACCAGCCTGTAGAAAAAAAAATCAAACATTATATAAATTAAACAGATTCTCTTATTTTATACTAGGTATTTACATTTAGTATAGCCAAAATCTTTCCAAACGAAATGCCGAGAGGAGATCTGTGTTGGAGTGCCCTTGCGTAGAAAATGTCAACTGACTTTTCTTTCTATCAACATAAAACATTTTGATTTTAAATTTTGCTACAAACTTTGAAACGATGTTATACGGTATATTCGTCCAAATGTTCCTAAGTAGAGAAAACTTGTTTAAATATGTCTTTTTGAAGGGAACACGACATTTCTAAGACGTGGTCTAACTGTAAATAATAAACGGTAGTCAACTTGAAGGCAGGTGATATATATTTTTTTTAATTTATTTACTTTGTGAGATGATATAACACAAGCAAACAAAGATAATATATTGCACCTTTAGCGCATCTGTTCACTTAAGTGTATGGGCGCGACCCTTATCCTTGGAATCTCATTGGCAAGGCACAAATATTTTTTGGCCAATAGGAGCTCTCCGCGGTAGCACAAAAGAGATCCCC
Source organism: Melitaea cinxia (assembly GCF_905220565.1). Taxonomy (NCBI): domain Eukaryota; kingdom Metazoa; phylum Arthropoda; class Insecta; order Lepidoptera; family Nymphalidae; genus Melitaea; species Melitaea cinxia. Next base: position 6,630,602 of record NC_059424.1, read on the forward strand.
TTAAGTTTACGATGAATATAAGAGTACTGGTTTTAATTTTTTTTTCTTTAAAAGGCGTTACTAATAGCTTTACTTGAAAAGAGATCTGCTAGGGTTGTAATTGTAAGTAGATCGGTTAATAAGAGTGCCTTATCGTTTTGTTATACGTCTGACTGCGTGTTATATTTGATATCAAAGCACTTATTTGTAACTTTCGAAGTACTTTTTGCAAAATAATCTATAGTACAGCCTGTATGTACCTACAGATGTAAAGTTTTATCAAGTAGAAGATAGATGATAATCAAGTAGATGACAGAAGATATAATATTCAAATATATTAGATATTATCTAAACTTAAACATGTTTTTAAGAGAATGTGTCTTACAACATTATTTACTTGATAGAGGTAATATTAAATTATTTAGTCTTTAATTATTACTAGCGACTCGCACCGGCTTCGCACGGTTGCAAAAACTATCAGTGTTCCTCTTACTTGATTGACTTACTTACTTACCTCTAACTTGTTATATTATGCATGTATTATAACGTAGAGGTAAACCTTCCTCTCGAATAATCCTATTTTCCAAATCAAGCCGCATCAAAATCCGTTGCATAGTTTTATAGATCTAACCATACAGTCAGCGGGAAGTGACTTTGTTTTATACTAGGTATGTGATGATTAGTAGATGCTTAAACTAATTTTGAGGAAGCACTAATGTCAATAATAAATTATTAATGAGCACGATTGTGGTTTATGTATTAGTGAAAAATAAATTGTCCAGAATAATGTAATTGGAAGCATAAGTATTATACTAGTAGATACACCCCGGGTGTCTTTGTTCGTGCTTTACTTGGAAGCCCTACTAAATAAGAAGTAGGTAGTATTATTAATAATACAAAAATATTTAGTGATTAACGGGGATATAATAAATAAATAAATTCAAATTATTACTAGCTAACCCCGCAAGTTTTGCCATACGTATACGTAAATAAGAAGTAGGTAGTATTATTAATAATACAAAAATATTTAGTGATTAACGGGGATATAATAAATAAATAAATTCAAATTATTACTAGCTAACCCCGCAAGTTTTGCCATACGTTATTAACCCTTTAATCCCCCGCCCCCTTATAACTTAGGGGTATGAAAAATAAATGTTGGCCGATTCTCAGACCTACCCGATACCTATGCACACAAAATTTCATAAAAATCGGTCCAGCCGTTTCGGAGGAGTATCGTAGGTAACATTGTTACACGAGAATTTTATATATAAGATTAACTGACCCGGGAAACGTTGTCTTGCCGCTAAACGCTATTTATAAATAGGGGTTGGTGGTAGAAGGGTGAAAATTTAGGGTTGTATGTATTTTTCAACGCCAAATCATAATAAAATAAAGAATAAATAATTTATTTTAAAATAAAAATAAAAAATTAGGGGTGGACTACCCTTAACATTTAGGGGTATGAAAAATAGATGTTGTTCGATTCTCAGACCTATCCAATGTGCACACAAAATTTCATGAGAATCGGTCAAGCCGTTTCGGAGGAGTTTAACTACAAACACCGCGACACGAGAATTTTATATATTAGATTACATTGATTATGTTTATATAGTTTATCTGGTTTTAGGTATAGTTTAACTCATTTAGGACACAGCAGGAAATATCCTGCTCAAAATCTGGAGCAGCTCGACTGGGGAAGTACCTCAACATTACAGAAGATCACAGCTAAATAAATACCTAATACTGTTTTAAAACAGTGTTGTGTTCGAGTGCTAAGGTGATCAGACCTCAGAGTGGGTTTAGGGGCAGGGTCAGGAACGCGCTTGCGATGCTTAACATCAGATGAGCCGTACGCTTGTTTGCCGACCTAGTTGAATTAAAAAAAAAAACTGATATAAACCTTTATATCAGAAAATTTACTTGGAAGAACTAATAAATAATAATAATAGTAACGCAAAAGTATTTAGTGATTAACAGGGATATGTCTATATAGTTTAGCTGGTTATTGGTACACCTATAGTATAAAAAACAAAGGGTAACTTGGATGCAAAGCCTTTGTCGGGTTTCCAGAAATACAAATAGTACATATGAATAATATACTCGTAGTTCGTACACACAGTTAGTTACGTACGCTTGTCATGTGCGGGAAAATCATCAAATAGATGCTGTAACCACTGCGCTAACGCGTCTTCAATCTTTGATGGTTTTTAAGAAATAATATAGTTAAAAATGTGTGTTATATCGGTTTTTCAACTTTATTTTCCGTTTAAAAATAATTAAAACTATTCACATAAAACGAAAAAATAGTAGGTATACTTTAATATGGTAGATATTATGCCGAAATTCGATTGTGTTTTAGATGTAAGTACCTATGTAGTCTACAATAACTAATAGCATGAATAACGTTTTTCTTGCTAATTTATAATTCCGTAATATCAATATTAGAAATTTGAGAGAATACTGAGATAATATTTGATAATCTTAAATGCGTAGTTTGTTATTTCATTTTCATTTAATCAATATTAAATATTAATTTAAATTCTAATATTTGTATACGAGCTCTACAAATAAGTAAAATTGGAGTGTCTGTTTGTAATATTAAAATATCCGCTTTTTACTAAATGGATATGGATGTATACACAGTACCTAAATATACCAAAATAACATTTTTTACAATTTTTGTCTATTTGTCTGTTTGTTCCGGCTAATCTTTGAAACGGCTGGGCCGATTTTGACGAGGCTTTCACTGGCAGATAGCTGATGTAATAAGGAGTAACTTAGACTACTTTTATTTTAGAAATTTATTTTATAACTCTGCGAACTTAATAATAACTTTTTTGTTTGAAGTGGACGAAGTCGTGGGCTAGTAGTGTATAAGAATGTTAATTTTTATACTATTCTATAACAATCAATCATTGTTATTTTTTCTTATATATAAAAATTTACCTACGAAAATTCTACGAGTGTTGGTTTTTGATGACGATGGTTATATAGTAATTTAACGTAAGACTAACAATTAAATTATTTTTTCCAAATTATTAGGTATTTAAATCTTTTATTTGTGTTTATAAAAATGCCTAAAATGTAGGTATAGTTAGATACATCCGTACTATAGTTAAATTTTTTAATTTTATCATAAAAAGTACACTTTCTCAGTAAAATTATAAAATTAGTGAATATTCTTTTCAGGAAGTACTTAATTAGTATTTAATTTTTTCAGCCATACCTATGTGTTAACATATCTTTTACTGTTAAGCAGTTAAACATAAAAGTATTGGAACATACATGTTTTACATCATCCAGCCGGTATATCGGAACTTTGAACGATCACTGCTGTGTACATTTCACACACAAGGTCTATCAAAATTTAACACTAGACGTGTTTCTTATCTATTGCATTTTATAGTTTGAAGATGCACTTAGAATCACGAGAATCGTGTTGCGTACAGTGAACGGTACGTAAGGTCGTCGGGTCGAGCGTGCGACCGTCGACCGGTCCCACCGCCCCCGCACCTTGCATGGAAACATTGGACATTCACACACGAAACTTCTTCGCTTTTATATGCACACCCGACACGTTCATCTCACAACACGCATTGCAAGGAACTGGCAGACGAAGCGCCGCCCGCGCCGCGTTCGCTTCCTTCTCCAGTTCACCTGCAGACTACAGCGACCGCCGCATATTTGCCTATTCGCAAAAATATTAAAATACAGTGCGTCAGAACATTCACGCTCACACAACTATTATGTATCTATACGTATATTTATGTTAAAATCATTGATGTAAATCTAATTTCTTAGGTTTACGTCAATGATTTCCTTAGATTTTTCTTTTTCGTAGATTTCTTTAGATTTACGTCAAAGAATAAGACTTTCGTACCTAATCCTTTTCAAAAACAACGAATAGTATAGCAAGTATTAACCATTATGAGACATATTTAAAACTAGCTGTGCCCGCGACTTGGTCCTCGTAGAATTCAATAGAAAAGTAATTGTTCAGTTCGCAGAGTTATAAAATAAATAATTTTTAACAATAAAAGTAGCTAAAGTTACTCCTTATTATATTAGCTATCTACAAGTAAAAGTTCCATCAAAATCGGTCCAGGTCCAGTTCTGTGTAATTTTTTTTCTGTCTATCTGTCTGTTTGTTCCAGCTAATCTCTGAAACGACTGGATTAATTTTGATGGAACTTTCACTGGTAAATAGGTGATGTAATAAGAAGTAACTTAAGGTACTTTTATTTTAGAAATTTATTTATTTTATAACTCTGAACTGAATAATAGCTTTTTGGTTAAATACCACGCGGACGAAGACACGGGCACAGCTAGTAAATAGATATATAAAATACACATATTACACCCAGACTCAGGCGGGAATAGAACCAGTGAATCAGAAAGTAGGGCAACTAGAAAATTGAAAACAGGCATAAAATGCGCCAACGGGCTAGTCCTATGATACCAGAATTAGAAACATTAGACATAAAAATTTAAGACTGTCTGGGGCAGTTCAGGTCATTGTACACTTGCAATGCTAATTTTTTAGAAACTAGAGTCTGTATCGTTAAAAGTCTGTCTTCATTCCTGCGAAAACAAAATTTGGAGAACATTTAACCAAATTGTATGCACCACATATACCTCTTTGCTCACCAAAGACCAATATTCGGATAAGAGAAACTTTTTTGTTTAAATTGGGAAAAAACTATTAATAATCTACTTTATGTCAAGATAAAATAAACGCCTTAGCTCTTTTTTAAGTAGAATCAGAATTCGTGAGAAAAATTTCCTACAATGATAAGATGATTGTTGATATTAAGGATATAAAATATCGCATAAGACTAATATTTAATAACTTAAATGTTTTCATTGTCATCATTAATTAGGTTGTTAATATAAAATTTAATGAAATATTGTTTGTATTTTAAACTGCAAGTGCAATAAAACGTAATTATAAACGTTAACCAAATGAATATTACGAGTATAATATTGTGTACCTATGCTGTCGAGTTTCAGATGCTTAGTAGGGGCGACAAAAATTGAATAGCCTATAAATTGGAGGCAAATATGTAAATCCGACAGTAGTAGCAGTTGTATTGACGTAATATTGATGAAATAAATAGTCCGGTCAAATAAACTCAAAAAAAAAAAAAAAAAAAACTAATTGAACTAAATTTTGGTAATGTTTTTGGGTTAGCCAGAAGAAAAAAGTGCAAAAAGTCGCCATAGATTTCATATTGTGTTTAAAAAGTTATTAAAACAGTTATTCAATCAACAGTTGACAGTTTCGTTACTTTTGTTTTTTTTTTTTTCGAAAACGGTAATCTTAATTGAAAATAAGCCCTCGTAAAAATTGTAAAAAAATGATAAATGGGACGACAACTTTTCTATGGGCTCGGGCGGCAAAAACCCACGCTACGCCTTGACACTAGATCAATAAAAATAATTGGCAGGGATACATCAAGGTACTTATAGGTGCCATAATAATAAGGTTGAACTATCAAGATACCCACTAATGTATCATAAAGTTAGAACGACATATAATGTAGTAGTAAAAATTATTTTAATAAACTTAAACCTTGTCATACGTACGCTATACACGTACTTTTTATATATAATATATTTTATATATATATATATATTTCTATATATAGATACGTAGTCAGAAGAACGAGATTACTCAGTTCGTCTACAATTTATATTTTAAAACATCGGAATTAGTATTACTTATTTGAACTTAGTTAAATTACCTTAAATTAACCAAATTAAAGAAGGAACCGCTTTAAGGAAAGCTTTTGCTTGTCGTGTGTGTGTGTGTGTGTGTGTGTGTGTGTATGTGTGTGTGTGTGTGTGTAGGTGTGTGTTTGGTGCTTGTCATGTGCTATCGAGTACGAATACCTACTTTTTGAGTATTATAATCCGTAATTAATTGAACTAGTGGTCGCCCAGTGGTCGAAATTCGACCATAATTTAAAAATTTAAATTAAAGAAAACCAAAAAATAATGAAAAAAGAAGCTTTTTAAAAAAAATAATTTTACTACAGACTGGCAATCAACAAAAGAGTATATGCGTGTGTGTGTCAAATACATGGTAGTGTGTGTGTGTGTGCATAATTAAAAAAAAATATTAGCATTCTGCACTCCTTCTCTATATAAACTATGTGTACGAAAATTTCATAGTCCTCCGTCCCCGCAATTTTCGTAAAAAGGTGTACAAAGTTTACGTATTATAGTATATATATAGATACTTGTATGTATTCGACTATCTACGTTGTATTACTTGTCTTTGGAAATAGAAGTCGGTTTTGATTCATTTGCGAGAAAACATAATTATTCCGTTTTATTTGTTTCGGAAACATAGGAACTAAAATAAAGAAAAACTACGTACCTAACTGGAATCGAAACTATTGAATATCCGAAATAACAATCTATCGTTAATTGTAACCGAAATAGATAAAAAAGTTATGTATACCCAATTTTGCTGTTTTCATATTTGCTCGGTCAAACTAATCTTAACTCTTCATAAATAGACTAAGTAGTCAGACTAACTAATAATAACTACTATAATTATTTACGTGATTCATTGTAGAATACTTTAAAGAGTCAAATATTTGTAACCGAAACTAACGGATAACCCGAATCATTTAACGTGCGTGACCGTATCCGATATAGTATTACAAAAATATCTGTATCCATATCCGTACCTATCCGAAATATTTTATCCGTAATTTTATTTTATATACAGTCGAAAAAACAAGGTATGGAGACAGTTAACACCCATTTATTTTATTAGTTTCACCATAAGTTTTTTTTTTTTAAATATCAGAATCATTAAGAAAATTAAGAATTATTTAAGAAATCATTTTAATGTAACTGTCTAATTTTTCGTTTTTTTTATATTAGCTACACATGAAACTAAACCCCATTATCGACTCACGAGGAACAATAAGCTTAAGTTGGTAAGGAAAACTGCTCATAACTCCTGAAACATCAAGTTCGAGTATAAAAGCTTAATGCTTAATGCCTGTAATTAATGGATTTATCTTTAGAATCGTTTTCGTTTCGTTTATAAAAAAATTCATGTATATCATATATCTTTATCTTTTCAAAATATTTTTTTTCACCATTACGTTATCAGTCTTAAGTAATCCAAATACAAATAATAAATATAGTTTAAATTTTAAAACGAACTTCCGATATTATCTCTTAAAGCTTATAAAAAAATAATTAAACTTTTTTAACACAAAACCTGAACAGTCGTCTTATTCGTTTTGTTTTAAGCTTCAGAAGTGCCGAATTTTCTTACGGTATGTATCTACGCAAGTGCGGCAATTTTTGACAACAAATAGACAATCTTGAAATTTCGCCAGGCAATTGTTTTGATAAAAATACTAAAAAGTGATGGTCCATAAAAGTTTTTCAGCACTATTGTTTGTCCGTTATTCTGTTACTTATTAACAATAACATTGATAAAAAATATTTTATTATTATTTACCCATACATGCCAATTTTTTATGTAATAAAAAATATTAGTGATAAAAACATTAGTCAAAAATTAAAAAAAAATGATACTGCGCTATATATAATTATACCAAAAATTATAGTGTATTTGGAAGTAGGTATAGTATCATTATATTTTACTGTTTACAATTATTTAAATCTTACCTGACACGTTTAATCTTTCAGTTTCTGCTTTTTGTGAATCAATAAATGCCTGCATTTTCCTCTTAAAAAGTTAAAATAAAAACAAAACTCAAAACTTAAACTTTCAGGAACCACGCACAAATCTAACTATATACACTCTTAAGTATGTACATATTGCAAAATAGAAAAAGAAACTGTGATGTAGCATGCGCGATGTCTTCTTAACGAATGAGTCCCGTTATATGAAATCAGTGCTAGGGTAGAAAAATAATAAGGCCAAGTTTTATTATTGCGTAATGAAGTCTTAAAGAAGGGTCGAGCTGTAAGCAAATGGAGGGTTGGCGTGAGAAACGGGGGCGGCTTAGTGACTCTAGCAGCTGTCTTGGCTCGTAGGTGTCTTGGTGTACTTTGATAAGTATTGGGTAATCTATAAATTGTTTGACATTTACGCCTACACATGACCGAACTTGTTTGTTCCGAAAATTATTTGTCACATTAAATTACACACTCAGATACGTTTATAGGTAGGTACTACTACTGGTACACTAGGTACACAAGCAGATTTTAGATTAGTTATTGGGTAAACACAGATTGATACAGAATGATGAGTATATTCACGTTTTCTTTATATTCGTTTTAAGATCCAAATATAAATAAAGTAAGTAATATTAATTTTTTATGATTATAAATATTGTTGTACTGCAAGATACAAGAGTAGCGTAGTATAGAGATGTCGCATAAAATTTTTCTCGTTTCTATACGATTTTCCTCAAGTTTCATAGTTGTAATTACAAATATACCATGCCTTATAATCGAATAATCATTTGAAATGTTCGTGTTTTTATTATGTATAAAAATCCAGAGTATTTCTAGTTATTATTGTTTCTGTATTGCTATCTTAAATGTATTATTAGTATCTTTTAAGGTAATTCGAAAATGGTTTTGTACTTTGTCTAGATTTTATGTTATTGTATTAAATCAACATTCTAACATTATTTAAGTATTTACATTTTACTTCTCCCCTTGGTGACAATTTTCAGTGTGATCGTTCTCACGGACTACACCTGGTAACACAAGGCAAAAGGTAGGGTGTAGACAATCGCGAATCTAGAACTAAGGGGGGTGGGAAGACCCACAGAATTAAATGTCTCTCTTGAATTTATTTGTGTATTGAATATTATATTTAAATTAAATTTTATTTGATTTCTATTGACATGTGATGTAATTATTTGTTCTCGAAAAATAAAATAAACAAATGCTACAGCACAATAGTCGAAATTACTCAACAGTGACTGTTATGATATTACTTGTATGGATATAAACTTAAGCTCGCTCGCTTCAACCTGTAATTTCCCACTGCGGAGCATAGGCCTCTTTCCCCATGTAGGAGAAGGATCAGAGCTTAATCCACCAGTGGTGGAGTGGTGGACCACGCAGCTGGTCTAATGCAGGTTGGCGGATATATACTTACTTAACTATTATATTAACTATTTTCGTAATTCTATTCATCTGAACTTCAAACAATGACACCAACAGTTTCGATTGACACAAAAACACCTACCTGATGTTCGTAAACTTATTTTGAAAAATTTGGCTGGTTTGGTGAATACTTGTGTGGGACGGCTCACAGGGAGCCGACGACTGGATGTCACGATTGTGGCGCGGCGGTGGACTCTGCCCAGCACACCTTCTAGGTGTGTCGGATGCTCGGCGTTTCGTCGCGATCTGACGACAGTCGGAGGGGACTTGTCACTCCAGAGCGTCATCACCGCGATGCTCGGCGACGATGAGTCCTGGAAGGCGATGGTCTCGTTTGCGAGACAGTAATGTCCCAGAAGGAGGATGATGAGCGGGTGAGAGAGGAGGCCGCCGACGAGGTCTCCCTCTGCAGGCGACGAACGGGAGTGCGTAGGAGGCGCTACTTAATGCGCCTCCAGTAACGCCCCTGTGCTCGTGTCGGGTCGGGATGGGAAGCCGGTCCTGTTAGATACGGCGTCGTTGGGATTGTTCAGAGGTGAGCCGGACAGTCCCCATGGAGGAGAAGCCTAGCCTTTTTACCGACGCCAGCCTGTCGCTGGAGGGATCTTGTTGCCGGCAGATCCGGGACCCTCAAATTAAAGTGGATGAAGGCTCCCGCAGAGGTTTAGTCGGTATTGCATCTCCAAGTGCTGAGGCCGACATACGGTCTAGGACTGCCTACATGGGCGTTCTGGATATCACAAAAACAAATATAAAAAATGGATAGTAAAAAATGAAAAAGTCGTAGTAAGGTACTTATACTTTTTAAAGGTTGCTAACGCAAATTATCGTAACATTTTCTTTGCAGTTATAATGTTAAGTAAAAAATTAACTTACGTACATATTTTTGTTTAGTTGCAAAGTGTTATTTATTTCGTTGGATAAACCCTATCATATACCCCAAGGATTGTCCCTCGTTTCTTATCATAACTGATGTTTTATTAGTCTTTTATTACATTTTCAAATTGCAGCTAGTTTAGTTAGTATTAGTTTAGGCATAATAGGCCTGTTTTACCGGATAAAGCCTGTCAGCAGTCTAAACTTCAAAATTTCGTTTTCAAAAAAAGTCAAGGATAAGATTGGGTTTGAGGTTTTAAGCAAACATTTTTTTTGAACATTTAAATTAAGCTTAATAATGTTATATGGTCACTTGAAAATGGGTACCTATTTAAATAAAATGTTCCTGTCTCATCGTATGTCGTCGCCGAGCCCCGCGCCAAAAAAGGGACAACTACAGCTCAGACCAAAATAGCAATTCGTAGTCGACTATTTCCACAAAACATTCCAATTTAAAAAAAATTATATACTTAAAAAATAAAAAAGATGGATACAAATAAAAAAATATGTATACGCAAGATTACAATCAATGAATGTCAGGACTTAAAGCTTATTAATCAAACAAATGGAATCAATCAAAAGTCCATTTATTAAAGTAGGCCTAGAAGCATTTTTGAATCGTTATCATCATTTCATGTTCTTCAATATATATATATGTGTGTGTGTGTGTATGTATAAAAGCGAAAGGTCACTCACTCATAACGATATCTCCTAAACTATAACACCTACAAACTTGAAATTTGGCAGGTAGGCTCCGTATAAGACGTAGGCCTCCGCTAAGAACGGATTTTACGAAACTCGACCTTTAAGGGAGTAAAACGGGGGTTGGAAGTTTATATGAAAGTCCTATGTTTTTGAAGTAAGAGACTTGAAATTTAAAATGTATGCTCTATAGATGGTGAGGAGGTGTCCAAATAATGCATCGAAATCTATATATATAATAGAAAAAGGGCACTGATTCACTCATCAAGAGAACTCAAAAACCGCTGGAGGGTCCATCCATCCAGGATGGACTAAGATGAAATTTGGCAGGGAGGTAGATTATAGTTAGTAGACGTCTGCTAAGAACGGATTTTACGATATTCCACGGCTAAGGGGGTTTAGTTGGGTTTGATAGTTTGTATGAAACATATATACAGCAGCTATAAGTTCGCCTGATAGGTTATTTATACATATTGCAGCCTGAAAATAAAACTAAGAATATGGTGTATAGAGAGGTTTTGTAAAAATAACTATTAAATTATACTAAATTGTGCCATTTAAAAAGTTACTCAGTGTGATAAGCCTTTCAAGTGATTGAAATAAAAAAATAATTTGCGTTAAACATCTTAATAGTAATGCATATATCTTCATAACCACGCGGACGTAGTTAAGAGTATTATAAAACAAAGTCTTCAAAAGTGTGATCAATTCCTTCAAAATCTACTGAACGGATTTTCATGCGGTTCAAGAGGAAGGTTTACGTAACGGCAAAGCCGATTTTGATGAGAGTTTCACTGGAAATTTGCCGGGAAAACTTTGTGACACACTGATTTCAACGCGGGCGAAGCCGCGGGCAATCTACCAGCCATTTCGGAGGAGTTTATATATATATCCGCAGTTAGATATCCTTTTAAAAAAACTATCCAGCACTATAAATTTAGTCACAAATTAAGTCATGTGTAACACGAAATACAGCGCCACTAAACACACACATCTTTGTCATTAATATAATATTAAGATGAATGATAATATATGATTTAGCTATTAAATACGCCTTACTATACCTAAACTTAAGGTTAAGAATCTTATATCATAAGCATTGATTTATCTTTGTTTCTTAAATTATGAGATTCTTAGAAAAATGCTCTATCCAACACAAAAATACTTTTTCAATTCAGACGAGGACCTAAGCAGTTCCTGAAATTGCGCGATAAAACCAACTCTTAAGTTTTATATTAGTTGAGATATTACTTCTGGAAAATGTTACATTTTAACATAGAAATATCGGTTCGCTATTGTCTGAGTCAGTACAAATATCTATCACAGCATAGTTGTGAAAGTAGCTGTTAGGTGTTCGCGGGTTCAATTCCCTTGCGGGATTGATTTGTATGTATAGAAATATATGTTTTTGTAGGTTATCTCAACGTGCCTCGGAGAACGTGGAAGCTGTCGGTCCCGGTTGTTATCACAGAATCTGACAGCGATATTTGCTAGTGGTATTTAAATTATCCGCCCACCAATGAAGCAGCGTGATTGATTACGCTGAGTTGTGTGATTTACGATGTAAACCTAAGGAGAAGAGGCCTTTGCCCACCAGTTTACAGGTAATTCAGTTCATTTCAGTTCAAAGAAACCAATGGTTCGTATCGTATGTCCGTTCATCTTACCTACTGACAAAACATTTCGCGAGGAACTTGATTGCTATGATTACTTACGCATAGAGATACATCGTTATTAGAACTGCTTTCAATTATTCTAATTATATAAAATGTTGTTGGGTTATTGAGCACGTTATACGTATCTGTATTATAAGGTTTTATTTTATTTTTTCCAATTTGTTATTGAAATAAAATTGCAACGTTAGCAAAATATTGCAATGATCAATAGTGATATTTATTTCTTCCTCGGTCACATTAGTTCGTCTATTTATAGACGTACTTCGTAATGAATACTGTCGCGCGTATTCCAAGTAGTTACCTAGTCTCCTTGCAGGGAAATCGACGTCCTATTACATAGTTTGATTTTGCTTTGATGTTTTATTTCAATTTTATATTTTATTTTATTTATGTATTGGGAATAATTTAGGTAAATATACATTTTTATAAGTATACGAACAGTTTCTTGTCGACTCCTGCTATTCTTATCCCGTAGTAGCGGACCCTGCGAACTTTCAACTGTCAATTCTTTTTTTTAATACATTTAAACAAGTTTTTCGGATTTTATCGCGGTTTATTAGGTTTTTATTTTATTACATTTTTTATTTTCTTTTATAATTACCTTGTCTTGACAATAACAAAAAAAAAGTTATTCATGTGCATATATATTGTAGCGGTCCAATTTTATGACCCCATTACCTACTAAAAAGAGTAGTAAAAGAAAAAGAAATATTGAAACAGTTCTTTTCGTGTTTACATAGTTTAATGGCATGCAGCCGTGGGAATTTTACCCCTATAATATTGCAAATCGCCCTCCGCCTGCTAAAAGTAAATCCTAGGAGTTGAGGGGAAAGATTTCTCACGATTCACACCTGCGCTTACGCTGGCGCCCTCCGCCTTACGCCACTACAATAAAGGTAGACTGGTCAGCCTTTACAGTTATTAAGTGTTACTTACTATGCATTGATTCTCTTTTGTAGCACCATTTTTAAATTACGAAGAGCGTAATATTTTTATGGAATTTCATATAACATAATTGTGTTTGCAGGCAAACGAAGAAAACCCGACTTCAATTATATCGAAAGTAATACAACATAGGTAGACAAAAAATAATGTCAAGTAAATACGCATTATCAAAGATTACTCCAAAAGTTGTAATAGGATCTCGATGATTGATTGATGATTTAAATATGACCATTTAAATATGACCATGATAAACATCGGCTTTCGATTAAATTAAAAATCATCAAAATCGGTACACCCAGTAAAAGTTATGCAGATTTTCGAGAGTTTCCCTCTATTCCTCTGGGATCCCGTCATCAGATCCTGGTTTCCTTATCATGGTACCGAACTAGGGATATCTTCTTTCCAACAAAAAAATAATTATCGAAATCGGTCCATAAACGAGTTATCTCCGAACATACATAAAAAAAAAACATATATAGGGTCGAATTGAGTAACCTTCTCCTTTTTTTGAATTCGGTTAAAAATAGATACCCTTAATCTTTCTTTCTTTTCATCATTGTTTTAAGTACATAATTACCTACTTGTATTTTATCTCTACATAATTAAAGAAAGGCTTCAACTTTCAGATTAAATTAATATATAGAATTAATTAAAAATAGAGCATTTTTAATAAGTTACAATTATGTTTATTATTATTGCGATTGCTAACGTACATTTGAATCTTACTGACGAACGATTAGTAAGTTACTAGCGATCCTCCATGGCCTACTACAGAATGTCTTTATACTTATACAACGTTCACAGAATTTTGCCATTAGACAATACATACATGTTTTCTTTAGCGGTTACTCTTGAATTGATAAATTATGGTTTTAGTCTAATCCTATCCAACCTCATGTACTTACTACTTACTATATAATTATGCAGTTTAAAAATTAACCTTGATACTGAATAAATTACGAACATACAATTTCGAACCTCGACCGGTACCGCCGCAACCGTTATCCCTGCATTTTAAATCTGTTAAATTTTACATACAGTAAAAGCTCCTTATTCGCGCTTCCTTATTCGCGGGATATATGTTCCGTAAATATGCCGCGAATACAGAAACCGTGAATATGGAATGGTATGTTATATGGGATTATAAGGGATACGTTCCTAGGTGACAAAATAAAAAACAAACATATAAAAAAAAAAAACAATTTAATTGAGGTTTTTGACCATACTAATCAATTATTATCTTCAGCCTTAGGCAACGGCAAATTTTGTGATTTTTCTTGATTGGCAGTTTTTAAAAGCTCTTTCAGTTCAAACTGATTATTCAGCAGTGGCATTAGCAATTTGCCTCTTAAAAATAAGACTTTGTTCCATAAACGAATCAATTTTCATAAAGAAATCACAAAGCTCATTTGCCATTCTTAAACCTTCACTAAGATTTTTCAGATTAAATGTCATATTTCCAGTGCTTCTTGAAGCCTCTTCTTCAATGAGCTGTGAATTTAACATTTCTTTCATGTCGGTTTCAGTCAGATCTTCATCTTGCGATTCAAGCAACTCCTGAATGTCACTTGATTCTATCTGTTCGAACCCATCTCGTCCTATTCCATTCGCAATTTCGGCTATGTTTGCAGTCATAATTTGAATTTGCACAGATTCTTCGTCATTTTGCACAGTCAGAGCAGGCTACAGTTTTTTCCAGCATGATTTCAATGTGTATGGCTTCAGTTCTTCCAATGATTCTTTTGTGTTTAGGATGCATTTTGCTATGTCAAATTTCTTCCAGCATTCCATAACATTCATATCAGGATCACATTCCATATTATCCAAAATGATTTTGAAGGTTCGTCTGATGTAATAGAGCTTAAAGGCCTGGATTATTCGTTGGTCCATAGGTTGAAGCAAACCCGTCGTGTTGGGAGGTAAAAATGTCACTTTTATATTTAAATGCATAGTTTCAAGTTCGCGAGGATGACCTGGTGCATTGTCCAAAAATAGAACCGCTTTAAAGTCTAAATTCGTTTTTTTAAATAAATTACAACTTCAGAAACAAAATGACTCCGGAACCAGTCACAAAAAATCGCGCTTGCAACCCACCCTTTTTTATTAGCACGCCAAAACACTGGCAGTTCGTCCTTCTTTGATTTTTTAAAGCACGAGGATACTTTACCTTGAGATGACTACTGAGGACTGACTTTACTTGAGGATACTAATTTACTTTTTTATTAGTCCATTTATCGGCGCGTTTACAATGGAAATTTGGTTGGATACATATTGGATGTCTTTTTGTACAGATTCGATCCGCGAATAAAGAAAACTTTAGCCGTGAATACAGGAATTGGGTCAAAAATTTTTAATCCGCGAATAGTGAAAACGCGAATGAAGGAAGTGCGAATAAGGAGCTTTTACTGTATTTCTCGTAAAAAGTAAAGGATAAAAAAATGGTCATAAAGAAAGACATATACCTAAAAGATAGATTGAAAACGCGAATGAAGGAAGTGCGAATAAGGAGCTTTTACTGTATTTCTCGTAAAAAGTAAAGGATAAAAAAATGGTCATAAAGAAAGACATATACCTAAAAGATAGATATATACTATCACGGACTTTTTGAAAGACCTTTTTAAGGTGTATGTAGGTATGTGAGTTTTATACTGTAGTACATTAGTTTGATCTACCTCATAGGGTTTAGCCAGCGTTTGCAATGTAAGCACAAAAAAATGTGTTCATTTACGACATCATATTAAAAACCTCTAAAATTATCAGTGCTTTTATACTAACTATATTATGCATGTATTATACATATAAACCTTCCTCTTGAATTACTCTGTCTATTTTAAAAAACCGCATCAAAATCCATTGCGTAGTCATAAGATCTAAGCATAAATAGGGACAGACAGACAGCGGGAAACGACTTTATTTTATACTCGTACAGCGTACTATGTAGTGATTGACATTGTAGAATGCAGTAGTCGTAAAAAAATAAAATCAAGGAGGCTTTAAAAGCACTTTTGAATCGGCATTTTACAAACTATAATAACATTAGTATCTGGTAAATAATTTCGGATCTGAAGCGAAGAAACGGCAAGAAATTCCGCAGGTACTGTTTTAACAAAACTACCGTTAAATTTAGTCATGTCTTGTATTAAATAAATAATAAGAAAAAAGGTACAAATAATTATTACAGTTAGTCCTGTTTGTTATAAATAATAAAAGAGACCGATCCCACGATCCGTTATTCAATTTTCTTTTCAATCTTACCCCCGGCACTGCTTCTTACGCGTGGGGTTGAGCGGCGGGGGATCAGGGGTGCGTACGAATTCTCACGTGGAAATGTTGCTATTGTTATTACATAAATTATTACCATACTCACCTCCAGCTGGCCTAAAGCTTATTGATAAAGTTAAATTTATTTTATTTTTATTTTTTATATGAATATTATGTAGTACTAATTCTTATAAATGCGAAAATTTTTCAGGATGGAAACGAATTAAGTATCTATAACTCGGTACGTAGTCTATTTTTCGACATAGGCCTACTCTTTTGGGAATCGGAAGATACCTCAGTCTACAACTTGTACACATATACATAAATTTTTAGTAATCAGGAAAATTAAGTAAGTATTTAATGTCTTTTTTTCATCGTGTATTTTTCGTCGTAATTTTAATTATTCGGAAAGTGTCTATTTAAGAGCTGACTGCTCGCCAGACAGTTATTTTCGTCCTGTATTCTAAACTAGTCCACTTTCTTATTAAGCTTCAATGTAGCTAGAATTAAAATTCAAACTTTATTTTGGAAAAAAAATATACTTGTACTATATTATGCACTCCATATATACGAAAGAGTAAGTCGCATATACATTTTTTAAATTAGTTAAGTATTAAATAGTTACTATTGTATGACTGCTATTCATAAAGTGTTTTTTTCAAAAACACGCTTTCTTCATTTTTGTTGTAATCACGGTGTTGTGTAATAAGACCACCCCCTTTCTTCCCTTGGAGGTCGTAAAAGGTAAGGGATGGCTCAAAATCATCAGGGTCCTGGAGAAGGAAAACTTCATTTGAAACCCGGAATGGGGTCTCCGTCAAGCATTCGTGGCATAGCTCTAAAATGCGAAAGACTCTTCCAGCCGAACTGGCTCCACGCGTATCGACTCGTCGTTACTGTGGGCCTAGTCAGTGAGGTCGAGAGGGTGGCGCAGAGCTTAGGCAACTCTGTTGTTTCCTGAAGTGTCCTAGGCGACACAGTGTCTGTCTGACATTGTCTAAATCGTCTGCAATAGACGGACTAAGGCCAATGATGATGATGAAATCAATTAAATTTCTTAAGTAGGTAGGATAGATAGAGTTGAAAACACACACTACACTTTTTTAACCTACACTTTTTGATATTCACTTTTAATTTAACATCCTAAATATAAAATTTTAGCCATACTGTAGGAGTAGAATGTTTTGCTCAGATTTAGAATTAGATGGGTGAGTGAAATTAGAGTGTAGGAAGTATTAGGTTATTGAAATGAAAATTAAAACTTCTGTAACAATATTTTATTATTATTATCTCCTAAATATATTGATGAAAAAATAATGTGCAGAATATGTAAAATGTAAAAAATAATTGTATTTGCTCGCAAACGGAAAAAAAACTGACTTGAATTCATAGACAAGTAATACAATGTAGGTAGACAAATAGTTAAGTAAATACGCATTATCAAAGATTATTTAAGAAGTATTAATTAGTTTTTTTAGTTAATTTAAATTTTATCGATGAAATTTAAATGTGACCACATGATAAAGATCAGCTTTCGATTAAATAAAAAATCATAAAAATCGGTACTCCCAGTAAAAAGTTATGCGGTATAATACAACGTAGGTTGACGAAAAAATAGTCAAGTAAAAAGGCATTATTAGATATAGCTCGAAAAGTAGTTGTTAGGTCTCAAATAAATTTAAATGGGACCAAATGACACGCACCACCCTTCGATTAATTTTTTTGTTGTTGAAATCGGTCCAGTCAATCAAAAGGTCTGAAGTTATTATACATAAAAAAAATAATATCAAATTATATACTTCAAATATACTCGACTACGCATCGTCAAAAGTAAGCATGGATATGAGTGTGGTTATCTTATATTATGGTAAGATTTTTTTAAAAAGTATGATTATAACATTACGTACCGTAAAACGGGGTGTATAGAAATTGCGGGGTGAATAGAAAAAATATCAGGAAAGTTTTCAAGGCTAAAATTACATTAGTTTTCGTTGAAAAATTTTGGTAGAATTTTAGATTTCAATACATCAACATTTTTTCTTTGCGTTAGCCACAATTTTTAAATGACAAACTTTACATTTTTCCTTCAAAATCTATTCAAAGTCTACCGTCTGTGAACGTGTTTTAATTGACTGCCGAAACTCTTGGTTTTATGTAAGAAAAACTTATGACTTGTACTATTTACTGTGTTTATCTCATTAGGTTTGCGATAAATTATAAAAATACAGTGAAGGAAAGTGAAAATCCGTTACTAAATTTAAAAAATATATTAAAATCACAGTTAGTGTAAATTTACTGTCTAAATGGGATCAATAGAATCCATTGAAGGGTGAATAGAACTATAGTATGGGTTTAATGGAAGCCTAGTATGGATTAATAGAAACGATTAATGCATGAATAGCAACTGATGAGGGGTTAATAGAGATAAATAAATAGGGTTGTCAAAAACTGAACAGAACTAAATAACTACCTACTTTCATACTTTCTGAATTTATGAATAGTAAGTCCGTATTATTTAGATGAGAGTGACTTTGAGTGAGTGAGTGAGTGAGAGAAAACTTTGTTATAATAATTCTTAAGTTGGAAATATTTAGAATTTGTTTGTTTTTTAAAAAAATTTGATAATTTTACATATTAGTATAGTGTGCTTAGTGCGAGTTTTTTTTACGTTAACGCGATAGTAACGTTCAACCGTGTTTGTCGCTCTCATTGGTTAAGAAAACTCACGCTAAGCACTCTGGTTCTACAAAGCTATAACATTGTTATGATAATATTGACCAGTTCAGTTTTTTAAAAAGAGTTATGATTATATTTACGTAAGTCTTACTGATCCTACAAAGTTATAACGTAGGCTGAAGTTGATTACCTGTGATAACTTTGATATGATAATTGTTAAGTTCCGAAAATTTATAGTTGTTTATTTTTCGTCATATCATCATCATCATCATCATTACAGCCTAACGCCATATATGTCTATGCCTAGCCTTTCGTCATATATGTATAAGCTTTAAATTCAGAAAAACTAAACTTTTAATTCAGAAGGTTGTTCTTATTTTGTTATTTGATTTATAATAATTCAAATAAGAAGTATCTTGTATGATTTATTGAAAAGAAATAATATTTCATAAAAATAGAATTGGTTAAAAAAGAAACATACTTTATTATTTATGTTTATACGCATAAATAGTTTAAATCACAAATTTTGAATTTCATTTAAAATTTACAAACCAAAACAACTTTTAAATACACAACCTTACATTTTTTCATTGTTGGATAAGTCATTTGTGGTAGCCCTAACAGTTTTTCCATTCACCCCTTTACGCATTTCTATTGACCCCAATTGTCGGGTGAATAGAAACAGTGCATATTTTATTAAAAATATGGAAAACCTTTGCTTATAGTTAAAAAAGTATTCTTTGAGCATTTTCTATAAGGTACCGGACATGATATAAAATAACCTGAGATTAATAAAAACAAGTAATAGACAACGAATTCTTAAGACAAAGTCGAAAATCACTGCTATTCACCCCGTTTTACGGTATTTGAAATTTAACGCTACCAGGCTTAAAAAGAGTAGTAACAAAAGCGACAACTAATTTCAGGACAATAACATGGCAGAATATAACGAGACATTCATCACTTGCGTAAAAGAAGTCTATGAGCTATTCTGGATCTCCGGCTATCTACGTTTTATGTTTTAGTATAATACTGATTATAAGTAGATTTTGTGTGAAAGAGTACCAAACACCTATCTATTAATCCGTTCGTTCAATATTATATATCTGTTCGTAACAATAGTCTAATAGCTCTAATACTAATACTAACTATAGTTATGTAGGGATACAACCTCAAAAAATTTTCAATATCCTTTGCTCTTTCGGGAGAACGACGAGCGGATGAGAGAGGAGGCCACCGACGAGGCCTCCGTCCGCAGGTGACGAAGAGGGGTGTGTAGGAGGCGCTACTTGATGCGCCTCCAGTAACGCCCCTGTGCTCGTGTCGGGCCGGGATGGGAACCCGGTCCTGCTAGACATAGCGTCATCGGGATTGTTCAGAGGTGAGCCGCACAGTCCCCATGGAGGAGAAGTCTGGCCTTTTCGCCGGGCCAGCCGGTCGCTGGAGGGATCCTGTTGCCTACAGATCCGGGACCCTCCAATTAAAGCGGCTGAAGGCTCCCGCAGGGGTTTGGTCGGTAGTGCACCCCCAAGTGTTGAAGCCGACATACGGTCTAGGACTGCCTACCCGGGCGTCCTGGATATCACCCGTAAATGGGTTCCCCTGCGGTAACAAAAAAAAAAAGGGTTAGACTGACTGTTGGAAATGTATCTGTGGCGGGTTGACATCTACTGTCATTGTAGAACGTAAGAATAGTTAATTGTCTTCCGTTTCCTTTTTACTATTGCTTAATAAATTATGCCGTCTTTGATACTGTGTCTATTTGTGTGAAATAAAGAATACTGAATAATAAATTGAGTTTTTCACTGCGCATCATTAATTACATTACTGACTTTATGTGTTGTGTTGTACAATACCACTGTACCACATGTGTAACATATTTTACCAAAATATTTATATCACACCTATCTTTACAACATTTGGTCATTCGTTAGTTAAGTGGGCTCCGATTTATGGGGTGAAATGGGGGTGGGGGGGTAAAGGGAGGTGGGGAGGGTGGGTTTTTTAGCCCCCCGTAGTGTGCATTTCACGTAAACCCCGTGGTTTCGAAGATTTCGTGTTTGAAGTTTTGGGGTTAACTTTACGTGATTCAGAGATATTACAATACCTTAGAGCTCCGTGTCTGACTCCACCTTAACTCCGGTGCAGCGGGAAGTGCACTCATATGCTCCATTCACCAACTTTCACACTTTATTTTCGAACAAATTTACGTAAAAACGATCTCGATTGCAAGATCAACAAACAATACGAACTGACGCTTAACGACTGACAAATCGACACTTTTAAACAAAATAACGCGTCAGACATAATATTCTAATAAAATTAGTAACATTGCGTGCTAGAATATAGGTTTAGAAATTCGAAAAATACCCAAAACCGAATCGGAGCACCCCACTGTCCACGTGGTTTTGGTCTGTCCTACCCCTAGAGTGTTTTTTTTGTGCCGCGGAGGCGCGGAGGGAGGGCAGCCCTCGCCCGCCGTGCGAAAGCGCGCGAACGAATGCGTAGAGGAGCGGCTGAGGCTGGTCGCCGAAGGCGACCAGCCTCCGCTGCGGAACGGAGCATGAGTGAGCGTGCTTTCGCACGCAAGGGCGGAAGGGCTGCACTTCCCGCAGCGCCGGAGCCAAGCGTTCCTCTAACTTTCGAAATTCTTCTTCTAACCTCAAAACTTTAACCATGGATATCTCCATAACCATGGGGTTCTGAGGTGTGACAGTGGTACCAGGGGTAGCGCCCCCCCCCTTCCCCCCACGGTCCCGAAATTCGGTTTTTCCTAATCTAAAGCTTTGTGTTTTAAAGGAAATGCTAAGTGACGCCTTATTTTGGTCAACGGTGTCTATTTGTTAGTCGTTAAACGTCAGTTCGTATCGTTTGTTGATCTTGCAATCGAGATCGTTTTTACGTAAATTTGTTCGAAAATAAAGTGTGAAAGTTGGTGAACAGAGCATATGAGTGCACTTCCCGCAGCACCGGAGTTAAGGTGGAGTCAGACGCGGAGCTCTAAGGTATTGTAATATCTCTGAATCACGTAAAGTTAACCTCAAAACTTCAAACACGATATCTTCGAAACCACGGGGTTTACGCGAAAAGCACACTACGAGGGGGGTAAAAAACCCACCCTCCCCCCTCCCTTCACCCCCTCTTCCCCCAGGACCCCATAAATTGGAGCCCACTTAACTAAAGATTTACCCAACATTTGACTCTAGTTATGACATTAATATTTAATTGATTGGTTTAATGGCTTTCAGAATATGAATAGTTAAGTAACACATTATTCCATTGAGGTAAGAAATATTATATCATTGCCTTATTCCATGGAGCTTGGTCTCTCCAAGCTCCATGGCCTTATTCGTATTCCAGTAAACCACAGAATAAAAAACAACGTAAGATAAAAAAAAAACTGTCTAAACAAGTTGACAGTCATTGAGAAGTCTGCTGTCTGTGTTCTGTGTGTTATTGATTTTCTTTAAAACTTGTACATTGTTATCTAAACTTCTATTGTTAAATATTACAATGTCTGCTAAATTAAATGAAGCCCAAGAGCATTGCAAAGCAGCGGAAAAATTGTAAGTAGTATTATTTACTTTAAAATTGCTTTTAATGTTCGTTTTAGTACAAACAAGTATTTCGTGACTGATCCTGAATACTTTAAGTATTAGTAAATAATCATTACAGTCGCAGTTGTGTTACGTTTTCAACTCATGGTTATTAAATCAATAATTATTTCTAGCCTATTTATATTTTTTATGTAATTTTATTGAAAATACATCACATACAAAAAAAAATGCAAAATGAATGAATCGTTATCAAATACTTGTTGTTAAAGAAAGTTATTAGTTAGCGTTACTATTGATACTTCCATTCAATTGTTCTGATCTATTAGTTTTAATCATCATTACAGTCTATACAGTCCACTGCTGGACATAGGCCTCCACAAGTTTACGCCAAAAATAATGTGAACTCATGTGTTTTGCCCATAGTCACCACGCTGGGCAGGCGGGTTGGTGACCGCAGGACTTAGTTTTAATAGCTAAAAATAAATTACTATCATTTAACCTTTAGTTTTTTTATTATGATGATTATGATTAAGTACCTTAAAGTATTATTAAGAAGTCTAAAAACCTCAATTATTAAATTTGTCAGCATTACAATCTGTTTGAGCAATAAAATACTTTTTTTTTAAATTTATTTTTGAACTTTTGCAAATTGATTGTAATGTAGTAATTTTGGGTATCTTAACTTTTAACATAAATTTGACTACCATTACGGTAATGTATGAATGGTAAGGAAATTTTGCAAGACTTAATTATTATTATTATTTGTATTGTTCTTATTAAATAGCTATAACAAAAGGTTAACTACAAGTGTTACAAATGAAACAATATTTTTATTTCATAATAATAATTTAAAAAAAAAACAGCTATCCTATGAAATATATATTTCAAACATTTGTTGTATATAGCAACATAATTATGTTCTTGAGCCTTTGGAATCCTTTAATTATCAAGATTGTGAATTATTTATTGTCACGGAAGTATCTACCATAAGTTTGTTATTATTTGAAATTAACTAAAATTTGGCTAATTAGATATACACTCAGTGGCACAAGTAAACAGCCACCTATCTTTTTTCAATAGCCACTGTTTCAACCTTAAGCCATTCAACAAACCTTTCACCGTGGTATCTATACACACGCTGACATCCATTGTCCTCACAAAGCAGTTCTTGATTCTTCAGAGAGGAGAACTGTCTTTCATTATTCCGAATTCGAATTTAAATATTCTTGAGCAAACCTTTCTCGTTGTTTAGTTACAGTCAGTTCTGGGACTCCAACTGATCGATATGTTCCGAGTCCCTATCTGCTTCTTCTTAAAGTTCTTAGGATTATACTTACGTTTCGTACCTCAAACAAGCTGATATTAGCCTCATAAGATGGAGCGGATCGATTTCAATTAACGAGATGTTGTAACAATTATAAAAATTTTCTCTCTGATGTAGATCTTCTGCGACCTTTCCCTGAACTTCTTGTGTAAGTACTAGTCTGCGGCTTGGTAATATTACCAAATACTATTATAAAATAATGGTAAATAACGTATATCTTTTCCGATACCTCTTATACTGTTAAAATTTAAATTATAACCTAACCTAAACGATTTTTGACATTAAGTTTTACCGGTAAATACAATTATAACGATATACCAACAACGTTCCCACTGACGTCACTAAATAACAATATTTTGCCGATTCCTCTTCGATGTTGCCGTTCCGTGCAAAAATCCGTGGTACATTTGTATGAGTTCTATGTTTAAGAAATTGTCTGTTAAATGTTATAGTACTTTTGTCTTTTTTTTTTTTAGTTTGAAGACATCTCTGCTGAAATGGAAACCAGATTTTGATTCTGCAGCCGATGAGTACAGTCAGGCAGGTATGCATTAAATAAAAATCGGCTAAGTGCGAGTCGGACTCGCGTACCGAGGGTTCTCAACAAATAAAATTATTAAAAAAAATTGAATATGAAAAATGTTTGTTTTTGTTTTATTTTTTATCATATTGCAGCACAATGCTATCGCATTGCCAGAGATCTACAGAAGTCAAAGGAATGCCATTTAAAAGCTTCAGAGTTGTATAAGAAGAATCGTGCATTCTTCCACGCTGGAAAAGCAATTGAGAATGCTATTATAGTTAGCAAGGAATTGACTCCACCCGAAGAGGTATCTTTATCAATTTAAAATTATATATTTATTTATTATTTATTTATTTATACTTTATTGTACACCACAACTACATTTTAAACAATAAACACATTTAAAAAAAACATTTACAGACTGTGAAGTACAATGGGCGGACTTATGGCTATTTAGCCATTTCTTCCAGACAACCCAATTAAAGGAGGGATAAATTTAATATAATCTCGAGACAGGGTAGTTGGTGCAGTTATAATATGATAAACTTACATGCTAATACATAATATTTATACAGAATACACACAAATGCATACATACATACACACATAAATACATACATACATACATAGTTACATACATACATACATAGGTACATACATACATACATAACCTTATTATAAACTAATAAATGAATAAAAAATAATCATTATTATTATAATTGACAAAATTAATAATATACATATTAAGCTCTAAGTGAAAAACATATTAGAACAAGACTCGGTTTATATCGCCTCCAGTTTAAGATAGTGACTTTTTACAAACTTCTTAAATAAATGTAGTGACTCAGCCTCTTTTATATATAGCGGCAGACTATTCCATAGACTTATAGCTTCAACAGTAAAGGAATGACTGAAAAATTTACTTATTAGTATTAGTATTTAATACTATATTAGTATTAGTATTTAATATTTATATAAATACATATATTTTTCTAGTTATATTCTCTTGGCTGTGAGTCGAGCAGCCTGTACCAGCAACATGGATCAGGAGATTCTGGTGCAAATGTTTTGGATAAAGTGGCTAAGATAATTGAAGAGAGAGCCCCCGAGTTGGCAGTGAAATTGTACCAGCAAGCTGCTGATGTCTCGTCGGTAATGAATTTTTATGTCATAAATTTATTTTGTGCAAATTTTAATATTGATATTAATCTTACTGTCACTCTTAGTCTGAAAGCAGTCAGCATCAAGGCTCCGAATACATCAGCAAGTCATCAAGGATTTTGGTCAAACTTCAGAGGTAATATTATATTGATGAAATTTTCTAAGACTTATTTATTTTATTTCATTAGAAAAGCATACAGTGATACATTTTAAAAATTGTTTAAAAAAAAAGAAAATAGCTAAGCACCATTTAGTTGCTTTCGCAAGTACAAAAACTTCATAGATTCTACAAAAAAAAAATTAAAAAAGAATTTTTGATATATATGGTAAAAATTTTTTTTGATATATATGGTATTTTACAATACAAATAAGCAATAATTGAATGATACAATAGTTATTGTTTTAATGATACTTATAGTTTACTTTTTATTGTTCGATACATGAGCAAAACCAAACAGCAACTATTGTTTTGATGTACTCTGTTAACAATTTGAATGAGTCAATCCTAAAACTTTGGTTTTTATTCAATTATTATCATTAATCCATGTTGTTAACAGATATGACGAAGCTGTAGACAGTCTTCGTCGTGAAATTGGCTTCCAACAAGAGGCAGGAAATATCAACGCTGTGGGAAGGTTAACAGTTGCTATTGTTCTGGTGCAGTTGGCTAGAGGTGATTCTGTTGCTGCTGAAAAAGCTTACAAAGTATGTAGTAATTTCAATTAACTATTATATAAATGTCTACAATTCGCTAGGTGCCTCTTCATATATGGTCGTGTGGCTGAGTATTTAGATATTTGTTACCATTTTAAACAAAAAAATTTACTACTAAGCCTCTAAGATAGCTTAAAAAACAAGTTAAAAAAAAACTGATGAACATCTAGCACGAAACTAATGGTAGAATTACTAAATAAATTCTCATGAGAGCGGTACTGTTATTATAATGCTAATTGCATTAAAAATAAAATATTTTAATCTTTATCTTAGGAATGGGGAAATAATTGTGAAGTACC
Source organism: Melitaea cinxia (assembly GCF_905220565.1). Lineage (NCBI taxonomy): Eukaryota > Metazoa > Arthropoda > Insecta > Lepidoptera > Nymphalidae > Melitaea > Melitaea cinxia. The sequence goes on from NC_059424.1 coordinate 6,657,415, forward strand.
TGAAATGCAGACCCTCGAGCAATTGTTGGAAGCTTATGACGAAGGTGATCGTGATTCAGCCAAGAAGGCACTTGCTTCACCTTTTATTAGAAGTATGGATGTGGAGTACGCCAGACTTGCTAGCATGATACCGCTTCCAGAAGGATTGGAACCTGTACCTAAGGCCAGTGTAAGGGAGAATGCAGCTCCATCATATGTAAGTCAAAACGCTCTATACATGGAGGTAAGTTAAGTGGTAGTAGTAGTAAGGTAGTAAAAGTATTGAAAACCTTAAGGTTTTCAAAACTTATGTACCTGTATATCTAATAATATTGAAACAATTTTTACAACTATGTAGATATTGTTAGTATATAATAGAAAACATATTATTGTTAGTATATAATATAAAACAAATTAATTGAATGTAAGAAGGTGAACTACTGGGTGAAACCACGGTGTTTTTTGGTACATTTAATCTTTGATTAATGACTTAAATATATATAATAAAAAAATAAGTTTATTCGATTTTGTGTAGGTGAAAAATATATAAACATATATGTATTAATAAATGTTAAATTATTACAGCAACAAAAGAGTGACGAAGGAAGTTATCAAAACGCCAGTCAATCTGAAAATGACAATATGGAGAGAAAATCTGAGGATGAAGATGAACTGTGTTAAGTTTACTTTAGTAAAGAAGCAAGTCACATTGCAAATATAAAAGCAATATCTTAAAAAAAAGTCATGATAATTATTTAAATAATAAATGAATATGATATGTATACTAATAATAAGTGTGATATGTCAAGTTCTGTTATTATAATAAAGTAGTTTACCAAGCTAGTTGGCATTTACGGCTTAAATTAGATTCACCACTAACTCCTATCAGCTGTGATTATATGCTATCAATCAACCTTTTGGTTGTCATTTTGATCTATCTATTAGGAATTCAGATAATTTAATATTCTCTTCTGTAATTAAATATTAATATTCTTAGTTGTTGTGTATATAACGAGTTGTTTAATGCTTTACTGTAATAAAAGAAAAAATATGGCACATTTGATATAAACTGGTCATCAAAAAAATCGGCCCACCTGCGTTTTTACCGATAATCACGTTTTTTTTAAACAAATCACAACAAAACTTTTTAGTACTGAATAATGTTTTATTGAACTTGTTTATTTACAACAATTTAATCACAATTAAAACATCAAAATGTTTTTTTTTTTAAGATTTTGATTTAAAAATCAGAATCTTTAATTTTACACGATTTTTTGATTAATTTTTAATACGCTCTAGTTTTTTAGTCTTAAATGGTATGCATACAATTGTTGCAATTTAATATTGCGTATTCCCTCCTCTTGCTCGAATGACGGCCTGCATCCGCCGTTTTAATGACCTTATCAAGATTTTAATGGTCTCTTGAGGGATTCGGTTCCATTCTTCCCTAATGGCGGTTTCCAGGTCTCCTAATGTTGTAGGGACTGGATTACGGGCTCTAACCTTTTGTTTTAGGGTGTCCCACATATGCTCTATAGGATTGAGATCGGGGCTTCTTGCTGGCCAGGACATTACCCGAATGCCAACCTCTTGAAGGTAATCGGTGGTGATGCGCGCTACGTGTGGTCGTGCATTATCATGCATTAATTCAAAGTTTTCTCCAATATAGCCGGCATAAGGCATCACATGGTCTTCTAAGATCTCTGTGATATAGCGTGCAGCAGTTAAAGCACCTCTTCGTATGAAAACCAGCTCCGTCCGTCCAGTCAAAGATATTCCACCCCAAAACATTACAGAGCCCCCACCATAACTGACAGTTTCCCTTATGCAACACTGGGTATAACGTTCACCTGGCCGTCGCATGACATTACGGCGTCCATCAGAACCGTGTAAAGTCATTCGACTCTCATCACTAAAAAGAACTGACTCCCATTGGCCTATGGTCCAGTTGATATGATTACGTGCGAATTGAAGTCTGGCTTGTCGATGAGCTGTGGTCAATTGTGGTCCTGTTGCTGGCTTATGTGGTCTTAAATTCTGCTCACGAAGTCTCCTTCTTACAGTACTGTCACTTATAGCCACCCCCCGATCTTCGCGTAAGCGTCGCTGGAGATCAACACCAGATAGGTGTCGATTCCGTAGAGCTGATAACACTATAAAGCGGTCATCTCTTTGAGTTGTCACTCTATGTCTTCCAGATCCAGACCTTCTTCGATACTGCCCAGTCTCCAGAAACCTTTGGTAAACTCGCCGAACTGCAGAACGGCTCAGATTTAACCTCCTGGCCACGATACGTTGACTTATGCCTTGTTGCAGCAAAGCCACAACTTGGGCCGCCTCAGCTTCTGTAGTGTTCATTATTTTTAGTCAAAATGAATCAAAATACAGCCACAGTAAATAAACTTAACGTTATTAACAAGTAATCCCTACAAAGGGCTCTTCCGGACTCAAAGAACGATTCGAATTCGTTACGATGTAAAACCATCAAATCAGTACTCAACAGTGTTTCTGTATAAGAAATGGTTAAGTACCTTCAAGTTCAATAAGATTTACGACAAATAAGATGCCAAACATCGTAACCGACCCTCAAAATAAAAAACAAACGTGGGAAACAGCTTATCTGTGAAACAATCGATAAATATTAAACAAAAAGTGGGTGGGTCGATTTTTTTGATGACCTGTGTATTTTCTAGTATAAAATATTTTAATAGCATTTTTAATGATTCTTACTCTTTATTATAGCCTTGTATGTGAGTGAAATTAATATTAATAATATGTATTATGCATGCTTTGAGTATCTTTTTATTTATTTTTTCCGTTATTGTGTAATTGCTTTATAAACCGATTATTTAAATACGTAAGACGTAGTCTATTAATTTCTGTTCATAAGTTTTATAAGACTTCTATGTAACATTTATAAAGTTCTTTTTAGTTAAGTAATTTAATTTCAATCCTTATAAAGACGAAAATGTGAAAATATTGATAATTAGAAAACAATTTTGTAAGACTAGATCAAAAAAGGTTTACACACTTTAATTGATGTGATATATTTTGATTATGTGTAAAGTATTGTGTATATGTATGGTTTTGTAGTGCATTACTAAATATTTTTTAAATGAGATATTTATTGATATGATGTAAAACGAGACATACATGAGTAGTATATTAAAAATGTTATCCTAATCGTATTATATTCATTCATAAATGAATAGAACACGATGTGTGTTGTTTAATTTGTAGATATTGAGAAATAAAAATCATAACATTTTTTTACTGTTTTTAATTGAAACTTTTAATAGTTAAAAAATTAGTTATTAATCAGTTTTTTTTTAAATACGTTACAAATAATTGTTATTAGAACATTGCAATTAAAATAGTTGATATTTCATTAAATAAAAGTGGTGTACGCTCCAGTTTTTAGCCGCATTAAGCGATGGCCTTTTATCGTCAATTTAGTAAATTTTTAATTTAATGCTGCAATATTGAGATTTAAATAAATATCTTAAAAAAACGAAACTCTTTGAATTTACCTCTTTATTTTATTTATTAATTTTTATTTTTTATACATCAATAAAATTTATGTAATGGTGCTTATCTAGATTATAATTATAGGGTATAAAATTTTCATGCAACAATAATGCATTCTAAGGTTTACAATAATTATACAATTATTACTGTTTTTTACTTATTTATTTAATTTCATCTAAGTATTTTATTATGTATTCGATGTTTTAAAAGGAACTTAAAAAGGTGTTATTACTTCATGTTATTATCTTTTTCTACAATATAGTAAAAAGATAGATAATTTTTTGAGATTTACATGATTTATCTAGGGTATTGACATAATTTATTTTATGCAAAAATAAAACAAATTAGATCAATACCTATAATTAGTTGAAATCTTAATACTAAAACAGATGCAACTAATATTGAAATAGTTCAAAATAGTTGTATTAAAAAGAAAAAGTAAGTAGAAATAATGAAGTAAAATCACATCTATTTAATCCAGGTGTACTAAGCCCCAACATACTGCAACAGCCTTCTGCTGATAAAGTCTATGTTAGGCTATCAGCATCTTTTTTTATTGTGAAACAACTTGATTTTATAGGTTACAGATAGAAATAGCTGAGAGATAAAGTTGGGGTTTGAAAGCAGAAAAACATATTAGAAACTTTTATGATACATAGTTATGTGTCAGATAATAAGATATATCAGTACCAAAAATATTTTAATATTTTCACTGCTATGTTCTATGAAGCTGTGATATAGCTTAATCTGAAACATTACTATACTGCAGCTCAGGATACAACAATCTGGATTTCTTCTAAAATGAGTCATACTCATAGAAATATTAATGCTCTTTCAATTATGATCTACATTTCAGACAAATTCGGTGCTTGAAAAATAAGTTCCAGCCTAGATTTCGGTTATTTACTATAGTTTCATTTTGTAATTACACAATGCCACAATAGTTATGGCTTACAATTGATGCATTTTATATATTTATAAAATAAAAAGAGATATTACTGAAATTTAGATTACGATTAACAATTAATAACTACAAACATTTAAGCCCTTATTTCAAATGTCAACAACTGAAATTATTAAAATAATAACCCATTATCTAGCAAAAGATCAGTCAACTTCAGTAAATTTTGTCCGTGATTTTATTCCTTCAGTGGATGTTAAATTTCAATTTTTTTTTATAGAATATTTAGTATTTTTTCTGCATAAAAAATCACTACAAAACTTATTGGAGCCAACTCAATATGTAACTTCACCTTTTATATTGTTTAGAGATACAAATTTTCAGATATGCAACTTAGTTTTATATTATCTACTGACTTATAATAAGCAACATGAGAAAATAAACATAATTAAGTTAAAATTTTAAATTAAGTCAGGTGTTAAGCATTTGAAAGTAGGCAATTGTATAGATTTGTACCAAATACATCCAGATGCTTTGTTATAAGACATTAAAATACGAAGAGTAAAGAGTAAATATGGCCTAAGCCAGAGGACCTACATTTAGCTAATATACGTATTATACAAAGTTATATACTTCTTACATCTTAACTATTAATAATATTACTACTACAATATGCAGTCTGAGGGCCCATTTCACCTCTTGCTAATAAAGTATCTAATAACCTGTAATAACCTGTCAGCAGATATCTTAATAGATAGAAAGCTGCTAGAATTTTGTCAGAAACTGATGAAATTTGCCCTTAATGTAGTATTATCTTATCTTAAATAGAGATCTAACAATGAACTATATCAAGGATAAGCAATATGCGACCCGCCGCGCTTGTGGCCCGTTAAACACGCTTATGCGACAAAACAGTGCCAAATTTCCCATTAAAAATTTCAAGTAAATTAGTTTTTCTGTTATTTTCTTGTTCATTTTTATTTTGCATTAAAATTTGTATATGATATATGTACTTTTTTAATTTTATATATTATTACTCTTATATTTATTATAAATAAAGTTTAGTAAATTATTAATAAGAGTTAATCTATGTTTGGCCTGCCAAAAAAATTAAAATTAAAATTTGTTAAAAATGTTGCTTACCCCTGAACTAGACTTAAAAGTGGTAGTATTGGGAGATTTATAGTTAGTTTAAGATTCATGTTTTTTAATTTTATCACTTAACACAAACATTATTGATTAGTATCCCTTTCACACCATTTACACTGCTGACATAAACAACAACCTTTTTTATTATACAATATAATTTATCATAAATATGAAATTTTCCAAATTTTACATATTTATGATTGGATATTCTTATGACTAAACATGGAGTGGATATATGGTGGCACCATGGGAGGAACTGCTGAAGTAGATTCTGGGACTTGATCTTTTTCCTTGTTATTTTTTGTCTTTCGGAACTGAAAACCATTTTTACGGAGAATTTTTCTTAATGTTTCTCTTGAACCTTTGAAGTTGATTTCATCTTTTAATATTTGTAACAGTTTGTTTATTGTTGGTACTTCTTTTTTAAATGCATAGAATTCGTGAATTTTTCGTCGTATTACTTGCAAGTCATATTCGTCTACTTCAATTTTTCCTTTTGTTCGTACTCTTTTTTTGGGTGTCTTTTTTAAAGTTTCTGGATCTAACAGACCCTGTTCGATCAGTCTAGCTTCTTTAACAATGTTTAAAACAGTACGCTCCGACACGCCTAAAACAAATAACTGCATTATATGATGCTGAAATTACTTGCAATCAGACACATATAAAAGTGTCTTTTTAAAAAATAAGAAACATTACTTAGAAAAACGACTTCGAACAAGAATATTCTAATAAAACAAAAAAAAAAATTGTAGTTACAAGCGGTTGTAATTATGTAAAAATATATTTTTTTATTCTTCATATTATTGACACCTTTATATATTAAAATATTTTGTTGAAAAGAATAATTATATCACCAACCTGTGGCGGCAGATACTCTTACGTATACTTTACTAAGCGGTATAATTGGTACTTGCATTCGCTTTTCTTCGTCCATGAATTCTTTAACTTTTAAAATTATTTCTCTCACCTCACTTGTTATATTTTTCGGCATATTGTTGTTTATAATTTCAAACAAACAAATTAAATGGCAGACTAGTTTTCGTGCTTTTTTTTTCAATAACCAATCGGTTATTTAAAGAGCAAAGGTTTCGCATTATACAGCCCAATAACATGTTTTTGTATTTCTTTAAACTAGTGGTCGCCCAGAGGTCGAAATTCGACCACAATTAAAAAATTAAATTAAAGAAAACCAAATAATGAAAATAAAGGACCTTTTTTATATTTTTCAATTTGACTACAGAAGTACAGACTTTGACAATCAACAAAAGAGTATAATATGCGTGTCACACGCAGCGTGTGTGTGTGTGTTAAATACATGGTAGTGTGTGTAATGTTTTTTTTTTATTGAATTAATGTACTTCTTATGCATATTTCTTTTAAAAAAATGAGAATACTTCACTTCTTCACTATAAAAACTATAAGTGTGTGAAATATCCTTTCCTCCGTCCGCGTAATTTTCGTAAAAAGGGGTACAAAGTTTTTAGGACTGAAAAAATCATGAGTGAAATTAGAAAAAAAAGGAAAAAAAAATGCTCTGGAGACATAAGGATTTATACCGTGGTCTTCTAGGTCGATACCTATCGGCTGATTTCCCACCTGAGCTATTACAACTTAATTGAAAACTGCGAAATTTACCTTCGTATTCTAACGATTTAGTAGCAATTTTTTTCACTGCCTAAAAACAGGGATGAAACGACATTTTCTTAAAATGAATCCTAGCTATATAGATTTATTGCCCCCGAAACCTTCTATATACAAAATTTCATGAAAATCGTTGGAGCCGTTTCCGAGATTCAAGTTATATATATATATATATATATATATATATATATATATATATATATATATATATATATATATATATATATATATATAAGAATTAGATTAGTATACAAGTATTAGATAGATTATTGCTATAGAAGAATATGCGATTTTTAGTGTACTAGAGTCTAGAGTCTAGACTGTATGAACAATTGAACATACAGCGAAAATAATAAAAAAGAAAACAAACAAGAATTTGATTATCCACTATTATAAAGTTAGGTTCTAGATGTTCTAGGGTATTTGTTTAATGTCAAAACGGGTCTATTATTATCAACCGACTTCAAAAAAAGGAGGAGGTTATGCCATTTTTGGTACGCCATTTTTGGCGTAAACTTGGGGAGACCTATGTTCAGCAGTGGACTATAATAGGCTGGAGTGATGACGATGATGATGATCTTTTACTGAAAAGAAAGAGCTTGGCGATCAAAGCCGTAAATAAAATATATATAATAAAATTTTAAATTGGCTAATAAACCACGATAAAATCCGAAAAGTTAGTTTCATTATGATGAGTGAAATTGGTGTAAAAATTAGGAAACAATATAAAAAATAAAATAAAGACAAATAGACCTTTTGTACCATTGTATTCTGCTGTGTGGTTACGGTAGTAAATATTATAGATACCCCCTCTCTTCCCGTGGGTGTTATATGGGCTGTGATAGGCTGAAATGATGATGATGATGACGATTGAGTTTTCGACGAAAAGTTTTACGTGTGCTAGTATAATCGTTTTGTTTGTACTTTTTACGAGTTTGTTTTTTATTAGTCTTCTTTTGCGTAGGAAGTTAATAAATTTTTAATTTAATGGGACTAGTTTGTACATTTTAGTACGTAAATAAATAATGACTTTTAAAATATTTATATAAATCGCTTTTTGACTCAAATTTCCTTAAAGACTCTGTTGTTAAAACTCATAAAAAATGGAAAAATGCAGACCAAATTTTTATATGGAAGTGAGAGGTTATGAGATCTATGAGAAAGTGGTCTTCATTTGTAAATGTTTTATGAGGTTTATAAGATTTTTTCCGCAGTGTTGTACAAATTAAAAAAAATCTCGTTTAAGTTGTCTTTAGAAAAAGAACACCCAAATAGGAACACTAAATATGATCATATAGATCATCACAATAGAAACATTTAAATAATATTGAGTACAGTTATACTTGTGCAAAGTATTTTATGAGTTTCTGACATTGACCATTCCTGGGACTGATATTTGAAAATCGATGGAGCCTTACCTATCCACGCACCTTTGTTGCGCAGAAAATATCGTATGATTGAGTGAACAAGACCTCACCCGGAAGGTCAATTAGTTAGCACATGCGCTCAAACGATTATCTTATACATATTCAACAACACAGCGTCCCAGGGCTCATTTTTAGTTCAGTTCTCTTTCAGTTCGGTCATATACTTACTTTAGTTTTTTTATAATCTCTTTTGGTGTCATTATTTAAATGTCTTCAATAATCAGACACATCTCGTACATCATAGATATAGGCATTCATGAAAGTTGTGAAGAATATAAATTATGCTGAGCTGTGGTATTCATAATAACGCGTAAGTTTTCTTAACATTTTTATCAATAGCGTTTCTATTTATCATGTAACAAATAAAAATATGAATAATAATTAAATAATTTATTTTAACTTGTATTGTGAAGTTGATGAGAATGAACTTGCACCTAAGTGCTAAAGTAAAATTATAATAATCAGTTAATTATATGTATTTACTCATAGCGAAATGCCTTGCAGCGAATTTGAAAATATGAAAAACGTGTGTGTATACTTATGTACGCACGTAAGAACTAATACTTCATTGGCTAGCTAACTTCACGTTGCTAACTTCTTCTAACTAGCTAACTTTAGGGTGTCGGTTTTTTTCGTGACGGTGTGCGTGCGAATCGTAAAAATGTACTCTCATAATTTTTCTCTAACGCGCCAAAAGAAGTATAACTTCAAAAAATCAAACCATAGAATTATCGAGTTCCATATGTTGCGTATCGTGCGTTGAAAGCGCCTGCGCTTTACGTATCTTACTGTATTTGCGCATATGCAGAGGCGGCTCGTGACATTTTTTTTAATGTGAGCTCACCAAAAATTTAACAAAAAACTTAGAGCTTACCATTTATTTTATTTGTCAGAAAACCTATTCCGTCTATGAATATTTACCACCACTGCTTGCGCTAACTCCAAACACCAGACAAGGAAAACAAAATAGCATTGCTTTCTTCACATCCACACAATCAAGGTGTTTTGGAATATTCTTCAGATTTAAAAACACTCGTAAAAGATTTAGTTTTCATATATTTATGATTAAGTGCAATTTCAGGACGTGGTGGCCCCTTAGCTTTCAGTTCGAGGCGCTTTATTTCGAGTCTTTTTATACTGTTTAAAAAATAACAATACACTGTATTGTTTCATTTTTAGCACAAAATGTCGCGCACAACTACTTTTTACAATTAATTAAGAAAAAAAAAAAACTGGGAAGTAACTGACGAAACCAACACGTTTGTTTGTTTACACTAGAATGGCAATAGCGCATAGGCTTCTTATTCCCGCAGCGCGCGGCGCAGCCGAAATTGCAGTTTTGCAGGGTAACGCGTGAGCGGCACTCCAGATTACGCTAATTTTTCATACAAAATCTTTTATTACACGCGCCAGCCTGAGTCGATGTTTCTCTTTCGCACTCTTTGTATAAGGTGCTAGGAATCGTACTAAACTTCGTTTCATAATAGCGCAATCGCTGGCGCTCCACTCGTTACAATTTGACGTCAACTGTACGCGTAGATGTAGGTAATATAATAGACTATGGTATAGGCATAATAGAATAGAAAGAATATAATGTATATATATATATATATATATATATATATATATATATGTATATATAAGATTAACGATGTAATTTTCGTGGGAGTGCACCGCACCGGCGCTCTTTAGGACGAGTTGCCTCTGCGCTTATGCATCTTATTTATCTATACATGGTCGCCAAGCCTGTTCTCATCCTTTTCACGCAGGTGCATGAGCTTTTTGTTATTAATTCTGCTTTGACGATTATCATTAGTAAAAATCATTTTATCAGCACTATCGAAGTATGAAAAAAGAAACCTTATTCGTATTTTTAATTTAATAAAATGCTATTAAAACTAAGCTTTTTGATAAGGTAGTTTACTCGTAGATTTACTATATGCAATATCACTGGTTTGCAAGAAAAGTTTTTTTTTTCTCCTCATTGTTTTCATCTCTAAACACGCAATTTGACATGCAAATAAATACAGCACATATCGATACCTGATATAAAGAACATTGTAACTAATGAAATAATGTTTTCTAACTATACCATTAAAATACTGAGGAGTATGAGGTCTAAGTTTTACCCCGAAAATGCTAATTTTACAGTCACAAGTTCTAAAAATATATTTATCGTATTATGGTTACATAATTCAAGTTATTTTGTAGTTTTTTTCTTTTCATCGTTTCCATCGAAGTTTTTCGGCGAACCAATCAACAAAAATCAATATGTTCCATTGTTTGCGTCTTTCAATATGCAGCACCTGGACGACCGAGCTTAGCTCGGCTTTTTTATTGCGTTCTTTAGAAATTTTATAAATGATAATGATGAAATATGAGTAATATTTTTCGGTCTTACCGATGATAAAAAATATGATAATTGGATTTGAACCGCGGTCATCTGGTACCGCGACCGCCAGATCTCCTATGTGAGCTATTATAACTTAATAGATGATGGCGAAATTTACTTTCGTCTTCTAATATAATAATATTGTAGCCATTTTTTGATTGCCCGAAAACACGGGTAAAACGACATTTTCTAAAAATGAATCCTAGCTATATCGATTTATCGCCCCCAAAACCATACATTATTTATAATGTTAACGGGTAAAACATATTTTTAAAAAATCTAAATTGTATAATATTTTGCAAAAATACTCGTATCAAATAATCTACACGTGATCAAAAAAATCGACCATTGGAAACAGATTCAGAGTATCAAAATCTTTATATTTATGAAACAATTTTTTGAAGGAGGATTTTGTTGCAGACCAGTAAATAAAAATAAAATCATTAAATGAAATATACTTAACAATTACTTAAATTTCAGGTGGCCTTAGAATGTTAATAGAAAAGATTAAAAAATGGCGGACACTAGGTACGAAATCTAGATATAAATTGTGCATTAGAGAGATCTCAGAGCTTTGACGGTAAGTATGAAGAATGTTGATAATTGTGTTGCATATGAAATATAAAATTTATTTGTATTGTTACTGTTTGATAATATGATTTTATCTTTTATTTAACAGGAATAGGAATTAGTGAAACGTACAACAGGAGTTATTATAGTGGGTGCATACCAGTTAGTTAAGACAGTATAGTGGATGCAATCCGAAACAGCGTTGGTTTGGCTGCAGCGAGATGTATCCGATTGTTAACTTCTTATAGTTCTATAAAAAGTCTTAAATTATATTCTTTGTAAAACATTTCTACAATCATTTTGTCAATTATTGTTATCTGTTTATGAATTATCATACAATTCTTATTGTTTAAATTAATTTAATTATTTCTATTGATGTACAAATAGTATAAAGTTGTAAGGTTAGGTTAGGTTATGTGAATTCTTCTATTATTTTTAGGGGTAGAGATAGTTATATTAAATGTTAATCGTCTCGTTGTCTGTGCGTGTTTAGTAATCAAGACGTCGTAGATTTATTTACATAAATGTGTTAGGGTAATTTTAAATTTTTTCTTTTACTATTGTTTTAATTTTATTAATTAAAACGATAGTGAATGCAACTATCATAATTAAGGTACCGACGCGACAAGCGACGTGTTCAAATAACGTTAGCTGTGTACTTGCAAGCGTCTCGAGCTTGACCGCGTAACCTCAACTTCTCATACACTAGCTAACCGTAGACGGTACATAGAACAATGCATCATATTGTACCGATAAAACTCAATAAGTTTTAGAAGAAATAAGTCTTAGAAGAATTAGAAGCTCTTACCCTGTGACGACATACATCCAAAGACAAGAAATTCAAAAACAGTACTGTGTGATGATGAAATTATAATAACAGTGAATTCCGATATATAGATATTCCGAGTAGGCAAATAACTCGAAATATACTTAGTATAAATGTTATAAGGTTACATAAATTTCTTGACATATGTTTTTAAAAACATTAAAATCGGTTTACACTTATTTAGTTGCTGTTACGCCGTTCTTGCGGTGCCATCCGTTTTTTGTAGTAACCACAGGTACATTGTAACAGTAGGTAGTAATGCACAATAATTAGTTCTACTGGATAAATAATATAACAGTAAAATAGTGTAAAGAGTGTCTCTGAAATGTTTTGTCAATACATAAAAGGTAGGTTTCACATTTGTAAGTGTTTAACAAATTTCTTCGTGTATTAATATATAATTATAGTTAGTAAACCTTTATCGAAAGAGTTCATAGCATCTATGTCTATATCCATCTATATCATCTATATAACCATCTATGTCTTTCTCTCTGTCCTATCTGCTAAAAATAGTAAAAAATCTGTAGGCGTATTTGTGGTTAATCGATATCTTATATCTCACTCGACAATTTAATAAGTAAGGCGTGTAATAAGGAATAATCTGACGAATAACTATGTTCAATTGATAGCTAACTACAATATACATATTATATTTCTTATCTATCATCAAATTTAAATAAGAGTAGCCTTAGTTTTAGTCTGGATCTCCAGCTTACCGAGTTTCATTACAATCCGTTACGTAGTTGTGCCGTAAAAGAGTAACAAACATTCAACCAATCTCACAAACTTTTTCATTTTTATTATTATTAGATTAAAGACTGTAGACTAACTTTGTCGAAAATTAGGGAACAGGCCGTTAACCGAAATTTGCCTAATACTTACCTTATATAACGTTGGACATAATTATCCGCAAATTCCACCGATACTAATAGTCATTTAAATATGTACTCCTAAAAATGTGCTTATAATTAATTAAAATTGTTTTTTTTTCTTAGGTTACTAGTAGGTTAATAAATTGTTTAAAAATAATCTATACAAATAAATAAAATTGGAGTCTGTTAGTAATATTAAAATAACCGCTTTTTCAGCCGTGTCCGCGACTTCATCTGCGTGGAATTTAACAAAAAAGTTACTGTTCAGTTCGTAGAGTTATAAAATAAATAAATTCCTAAAATAAAAGTAGCCTAAGTTACTCCTTACTATATCAGCTATCTGTCAGTGAAAGTCCGTCAGCCGTTTCTGAGATTAGCTGGGACAAACAGACAGACAGACAGACAGACAGACAGACAGACAGACAAAAATTGTAAAAAGTGTTATTTTGGTATGTGTACCGTGTAAACATCTATATGCATTTAGTAAAAAGCGGTTATTTTAATATTACAAACAGACACTCCAATTTTATTTAATTGTATCGATAATTGAGATATTTTAAAATCGTTCTACTCAACTTAACATAATATTTAATAACGTGTAGGTCAAAGCCAGAATTTTATAATAAAGCGTAGTTTATAAAACGATACGCGTCGTCTTTGTTATTAAGAAATATTTATCTATGTATTAATCAAGTTAATAATGTAATAATGTATTGAATATCACTTCGTTATAAATTTAAGTCTTTTTTAAGAACAAACACATTTATAATATTTGAAAGTAGTATTTTGTTGGAATTTCTTATTGATGCGACAGCTGTTGCACATTTTTTTAGAAAATAAAAGAAAAATAAATAAATAATTAATCTCGATTGTATACGTTGAAGTCACCATAAATACATTCAGTGTGTGCTATAATCGATCCTTATCCACAAATATCTATTACGTTAAAACCAGGAAATCCAGTTAGATATAGGAAATGAAAACTATCGTAAAGATAAAAAAATCATGGTCAGTGATAAAAATAGATAAGTAAATAGATAAACTATATTAATCTCCTTTTTTGAAAAGAGATAACTACAAAACGCTATTTTTTTGTTTTAATTATTATTATTGTAAACAAACATTCATTCTACTTGTGTTGTCTGGTGGTTCATTAATAAATTTTAAAAAGGCTTGTATTATTTTAAATAAAATGACTTAAGTGTTTAATTTTATACGTTTTTTGAAAATAATAATAAATCATAGTCTGAGGTCTCTAGGTGTAGGTGAGAAAATGTGTTTATTACATATTATGTACTTAGACTTATGACAGGATATGTAATGTAAAATATTAATTTTTAATATCTAAAGCATTAATATGGTAATCTAGCATACGGTAATTTTTATTACGTATAAGTATTATCAGTGTTCAATATTAAACACTTTCTATCGCAAAAGGCAAAAAAATCAGTAGTTGTATATAATTACGAGCCATCCATAAATTACGTCACACGAATTTCTCGATTTTTTACCCTTCCTCCGCCCCCACCTAGTGTGACGTCACATATTTTGCTATTTCACACCTATAAATTGTTATTTATTAAATTAAAACACCGGTTTCAACATTATTTTTATTTCCTATTATCAATAAAATCATCATCAATCCAACGTAGATATGAAAAATAAAGTTATTTTTATATTAAAAATTACATGAATATGTTATGAAAATAATGTGATGCTACAACATTTTGGGTCCCTCGCCTCCCCTTGTCACACAATGTCACACAATGTCACACAATGTCACACAATGTCACACAATGTCACACAATGTCACACTTGGTGGACCGCCTACCTCCCCCTTACGGTGTGATGTAATTTATAGATGGCCCTTTAGACATATAGATATAAGCGTATTTTAGCGTATAGTAAATATGCACGTGTAACTTCCTTAAATTAGAAGATCAATACTTCGCACAAATATATCGCTATAAACGTAATAATTATTAAAATATACTTAATTTTAAAAATTTAGACTAATATTATGTGTTAACAATTTTAATCAGACTAACATAGATCAGTATTAAATTATTAAAAAAACTATTCTGCTTGTTAGTATTTAGTGATCAAATATATTATAACTACTAGTGATTTGAATAATATCAATAACTATTTACCACTAGTAGTGCTCTTTCAGATATAGGTAGTTACATGTTTATGCTCAACGTTAAAATATATTTAACGCTATCCATTTTAAGTTCTTCGATATAGTCATCTTTCATAATTCCGTTAAATGAATTATACGATTACTTTAAATTTTCAGTAATTTCAAATTCTAATCTAATACTATTAAACGAGTAATCCTTATGTATATATATAATCTGAATCTCGGAAATGACTCCAACGATTTTCATGAAATTTAGTATATAGGAGGTTTCGGGGGCGATCAATCGATTTAGCTAGGATTCATTTTTAGGAAATGTCATTTTATCCCTGTTTTTAGGCAGTGAAAAAATGGCTACAATATCGTTAGAATACAAAGGTTAATTTCGCAATTGTCAATAAAGTTGTAAAAGAAGAAGAAGACGTGATTCAAATCCCCATGTCTCCAGATCTGTTGTAATTTTTTATTATTATGTCGGTAAAATCGGCAAATATTATTCATATTTTATCAATATGTAATTCGTATTTAAATATGATTTAAGTGAATAATATAGTAGAGAAACATTGATAGTTTTTGCAACAGCGAAGCCGAGGCGGTTCGCTAGTATGTATAAATTAGAATATATTTAGACTCTTTAGATTGCGTATGTTGCGTAGATTTTGAAAGTAAGTCATTAAATAATATTCGATGACGATGATAATCAATTCACCAAAGTTATGGTAATAATTTTAAGCAAGTCATTTTAAGATAGCTGAAACAATGCTGAAATTAGAGATATGTGGGTATATATTAGTAATATACTAAATTGCTCGATGTGTAAATTCTAATTCGAGTGTTTTTT
Source organism: Melitaea cinxia (assembly GCF_905220565.1). Taxonomy (NCBI): domain Eukaryota; kingdom Metazoa; phylum Arthropoda; class Insecta; order Lepidoptera; family Nymphalidae; genus Melitaea; species Melitaea cinxia. Next base: position 6,673,681 of record NC_059424.1, read on the forward strand.
TAACTTTTAAATGAGGTATCATCATAACTTTTACTCGGTGTACCGATTTTGATGGTCATTTATTTTAGACAAAAGCTTGCGTCTGTCCCATTTAAATTTGAGTGAGATCGGACGAGTAGTTTTTGAATTGAAGTAGTTTGTTTTTATGTTTGAAATTAGTAAACACATTATTATGTTGCAGTTTGAGCGTGTGTTTTATAAACGTAAAATAATTAAAAAAAAAAGACGAAAATAAGTTCAAAAATATACATACATCGTACATCGTCAAGCTCGTATAGCTCGTAGAGTCGTAAGTGTCAATTTTTTAAACATACACAAAAGCGTCTACACGTTTCAAATTAATTTGTGTATCAAAATTAATAATTCATAATTTAGTAAAATATTTTTTAATAAGATAATAATATTATTATATAAGTTTAAGAGAATGTAAATAATTAAATATGGCAGTTTAGATGTAAAGGAGACAGAAAAATTTGGTCAAAACCGCTATAGAAGTGATACAAACAAGTTTTCGAAGCTTAGAATATTGTATAATTGTTTTGCAAATGAATTGAATTGCAATGCAATGAATGAATAATCTTAGCAGCTTCTTCGGTAGCCTTAAATAAATTTACTTAATATTTAATAACGTAAGTTGTTTTTTGTCATCTGTGCTTATTACATCGTGTCTTCGCTGACACACAAAATGTTAAGACGAATTCACACTACTTCCTCCAAGTAAGGACGCTCTGAGGCATGCTGTCGGTACAGCTACCAGCTACATCTGTGATCAAGATCTTTTTACTTTCTCAACATCTTTTCAGGAATTTTTACTAGCTCCTTCTCATTCGACTTTTCTCAATTGTAATCGATACGCCAGCGGAACTGGTTTGTATTGTCTCCGTTTGGACAAAACAAAAAAGGATATTTTAACATTAATATAGTTATAAGCTTATAGGCAAGACAATTTAGAGGCACTCTTTTCCTTTCTTTCCTGTTGTAATAAGTAACGTCTACTTAATATTTTTTTGTTTATTTTAGCCACTTATCTAAAGACGTACAAGAGGAAAAAAATTAAATAATAATAGCGGGTCAACGAACGAGAACGGACGAATATTTTTTTTTTTAATATTTTCATTACAATTATTTCTATCTTTTAATACGATATACGTAATTATTTGTCGTGAAAAATATTTAAATTCAATTTTAAATATTTAAATTAAATTTTAGATTAAAAATCGGAGTAATTGTTTAATGTTTTAATATATAAGCGACTAGCCAACCCGTGCCCACTTCGTGATGCAAATATATAATAAAGTTTTCATCACGCTCCCATTTCTCCGACTTGATTTACATATACTATTATTTTTTACTGAATTTATTGTTCAATAACAATAAAAATAGCCTATATCACTCCTGAATAGTATAGTTTTCTGTTAGTGAAAGAATTTTCATGTTCGGATCAGTATTTGCGAAGATTACCCCCTACAAACAAACAAAGCTAGAAACTTTACCTCTTTATAATATTAGTATAGATTACGTTTTAATATACGATTGGTGTTAATTGTAATTACAAAAACTTATAAATAAAATTATATAATTACTTCTAAACTTGTGTTTTTATCTTGTAATGCACATCTTAAACAAGGATTAATAAAATTGTAACGATTTCAGTGACTATTAAAATGTTTTATTTTTCCATCCGTACCTATTTTTTAGTATCATAATCGTGTTGGCTAAAGATTCCAATAATATTTTTCTAAAATAGTTTTATTCAAATAAAGCGTTAAGTATAAGAATGATAGTCAAGTGTATTCGTACATCCACGAAAAGGTCTTATTAATTTGCTTCTAAATTATTTAGCCGAACATTTGAATTTAGGTATGTAGTTATTTGTTTATTTATTATTTATTTTTTTTATTCTTAATGTACACCGAAATACAGACATATATTATAAAGAAAGATGCAATGCAAGATGTACAAAGGCGATCTTATCGCTAAAGAGCAATTTCTTCCAGATACCCTTTGGGTACTGGACACGATACAAACGTTAACGCAAAATTTTGGTAGGCAAGGGAAGAAAGTACTTGAGTCGACGGAGTGAACCGACGGCTGCAAACAATTTCCGGTTAAGCTCAGCTAATTGAGGTGACCAAGAGAGATGACGATCGAAAGTTATTTCTAGATTTTCACTTTATCGCTAATATTCTTAACCAACTTTGTTATTTTCAATGGCTCCTTGGCCACGGCCAAGAATATTATTCATGGATTGATTGAATATTGTGTGATTAGTTTAAGCTGAGCATGTCAAAATTGCATACTGTGTTCACTGTTATAAGAATGAACATTGTACGCCTTTCAAATTGTTACATGCATAAACTTTCTTGTATTGTATCATTCATAATTATTGTGAACCTAATAAAAAAAAAAACATTTAAAACAATATTGTTGAAGAGTGCAGGAGGCAATAGTAACCAATCAACGCTACTGACTAGTTTTAGACTACCCACAGTAATCACTTGAGAAACTTACTTCACTTAGAAGGGTTAACTTTTAACCCGTACGAGTTACTCCATTTAAGAATAAGGTCCAAGTCATTATTTAGTTGGTAAATACTCGTGGGTTGATCAGACTGCTTAGAATTGGGTCCTATATTTTAGAACTTCTGTGTAAATATAGTAAACTACTACGAGTAAACACTTGCGGGCAATAGCCAGAATAATACAGATTAGTGCAGAATGGTTTCAGTCTATCGCAGTCCACTGCTGGACATAGACCTCTCCAAGTTTGCGTCAAAAATGGCGTGAATTCATGTGTTTTGCCCATAGTCACCATGCTGGGCAGGCGGGTTGGTAACCGCAGGGCTGACTTTGTCGCACCGAAGACGCTGCTGCCCGTCTTCCTATTACAATAAATTTTTAGTATTTGTAGGACACTGGAAACTGGACTAGGAACATTTTTATATATTAATTATGAAATGACGATTCAAAAGTACTTCTGGAACACACAGGAAATTTCCTGCTCAAAGTATGGAGTAGCCCGACTGAGGTAATGCCTCGACCTTATAGAAGATAACATCTAAATAATACTGCTTTCAAGCAGTGTTGCGCTCCTGTTGGTGAGTAGGGTGACGGTGGCTCAGCAACGCGCTTGTTCTGGTGTTGCAGACGTCTATAAACTATGTCAATCGCTTACCATCAGATGAGCCTTACGCTTGTTTGCCGACCTAGTTATATAAAAAAAGTAAAGTGAATTTTGATTTTGATTAAAATATAAAATAGACACGAAAACTTTTAGTTCAGGATCCACAAATTCACGATCTGCTCCTGGAAACACCGAATTGTCGCTTTTAGTGGTATAAATTTAAGAAAAGAAACAAAATATACACATATAATAATATAATGATTACGTCACAATATTAGGTCATGCTTTATTATTTGTGAAACAATTACTAAATTGTTTACACTCTATTGTGATGTTAGTCTTCGACGATGGCCATATTCTTGCATACACTTATTTGAGTCGAAAACGATATCAGACGATAATGATTGTGGAGCTCTGTTTAATTCTGCGTATAGCACTGAATGAAAACCAACACCACTCTTTCGAGGGAGCAACTATAGAACTTTGTGAAGGTAAACATGTATGTTTTTCATGGAAACGATTTCATAGCTGTATAAGTTGAGGAGCGTATTCTTTTCATGCTCATTTCGTTAGTGAACATAGAAGTTACTTTTTAATTATATTTTTAAAATGCATTTTAGTCACATTAGTAACATTATTATTGTACCTTTGTACATTTTATCACTTTTTGTTGTTTTATCAGAGTGTAAGTAAATTCTATATACGACTTTATTTATTTACTTATTAGTTATTTGATTATTATTAGCGATTATGATATAAACACATGGTTGTGCAGTCGATGTACTAATGTTTATATTTATAGCAATAAAAGATGGAAATGGAGTTGAGTTGAAGACTACAACTAAGGCCTCTTTAAACGACTACATTTCTACACAAGAGCCGTGGGAGTCGATTCCTGCTTTTAAGTCACTGTGGGTTTATCGTCCGCCATCTTTAGTAAGTACTGATTTTCTACCGACAGTAAATTAGAATATTTTTCTAAAGGTTTCGTTTTTGTGATCAAATAAATGTACCTACTGTTCATTTACTACATTCTAAATAAATTACTTTGGAATAGTTACTTAAATATATTTTAAAATAGAAATATTAGATATGACTAAAATAAATATTATATCCTCTGTATTTCTTTAGTGCGGCATGTATTTGATTGATCAATAATCCGGGTACCCAAATTAAATGATTGCGAAACCTACTTTGAGTTACATCTGTTATTATATGAATTGCGCTATACTTAATTATTATTGTACACCTACCTGAATTAAACTAGCATTTACGTTATAATCTCTAATTTAAAATATACTTTATTTTTACTAAGCAATCTCACCAGAGCAACGAACTGTCGCAACCAGTTGTTCTGAAACCACCTCATCTCGTAACAAGGCTAATAAAACCGCTGACACTTGGTTTGGATCCTTTCTTCAATAAGGTAATGTTTTTATTTTTATTTATTACAAGAGTAATAAAATAATATGGAAAATGTCTGTTAGAAAATAGTAAGCAATAGTTAAACGTCAACCAGAAAGGCGCAAGTACATATAGCAAAACAGCAATTGCAGACAAAATGAAATGTACCGATAATGCGTACAATTTATAAAATAAACGGTGATACTAGGGTAATTACTACATTTTTTTAAAAGTTGCTCTTAAAATGACTTCGCAAGTGTAATATTATTTAGCCTTTACTAAAAATAATTTATTAATGTAGGTATATCTTTGATAATTATAAATTTTATAAACACATATAATTATTTCATATAACTATCGTGGTTGTAATTATGATTTTGTTTATTATAATTATTATTGTCATTTTCTTAATTATGGTCCATTTTAAAGCAGAAAATTATAAATATTCCAACTAATAATGGAAATCCATAATTGTAATAAAATACACTATTTCATATGTAAATATGAACTATTCTTATTTCGGTCCTTTCTTTTATCCTTTGAGTAGATATGTGTATAAAAAGTATTTCTTATTAGCTGTCATAAACTAAACAAGTTAGCGTCGGACCACGTCTTTGTTTTACAAGGTAGTCACAGGACTGTCGATTTGTACTTAGTTCTAATGATAAATCGTCTGTGGTATTATAATGCATGTTTATGTTTAACAAAAGACATGGTCATTTTGAGCTCGTGGATGTTAATTTTAAATTATAATAAATAAATAAAGAGCAAAGTTAAGCAAGTTGTAAAATTTCTTAGGTACAGTTGGCCAGGTAAAGGAACTTAACAAAATAATTAAATTAAATTTTTATTTGAAATTAATAGTTGTATAGTTGTATTAATACATGTTTAGTTCGTATCTTAAAGTACAATTTTTCTTTACAGGGATATTTTGAACCTTTTGAAAGCCGTCAAAAACCTGTAACTCTCGTTACTTTGAAACATAGAATTCAGCCGCGGAAAATGGTAATACACATATTATTTTTAATATATAACCAATATGAGTATATTATTTTTTTGGATACTAAAGTGCCCTCTGTTTATAGTTCAGATAATTTCCCTGCGAAAATTGCTGACAGTTTCAAACTGAATTTTCCAGTTGCGTTAGCAGTACATAGTTTAGATTATGTACATAGATGGCGTTAGTGATAATATTGCGTGTATGTTTTTTAACCTAACTCTATTGTGTAGTGTGGACTGTAGAGAATTCCTACCAAGAGGACAAATGTTTTTTTTTTTTATATCTAGACAAATCTAGGAATTTAATATATTGATCGAATCGACATTTTCGGACAGCTCCACAAACCAGTAAATGTTTTATCTACTTATTAAACGAACAGTTTGTTAATTATCATGACTATGTAGGTACGTTGAGAATAAAAATAAAATTGTGCAGCCGATGTAAGACGGTTTATATTTTTACACAGTAGGTTCTTATTTTTTGAGCTGCCGATAAAATATATTTATCCAAAAGCCAAAAAAAAAAAAACAGCTCCACTAAAAAACTTCAACTTTAAACTAAAAATTTGATATGGCTCTGGTTTTTGGATGCTGATGTGAAAAACACATATTTCTACAAAAGGAGAACATTTTGCTTAAATTTTGGAGCAGTTCGGCTGGGGAAGTAGGTAACCTAACAAATAGGGTTGTGTTCCTGCGGTGAGTTAGGAAACCGAAGTCCTTGAGAGCTACGAAAACTGTTTACAAAGACAACAAAAAAAAAAGAACGTTATGGATCAAAAGGCTTTATCAATATATGATGAAAAAGAGCCACAAAGTGAAATCGTATTAAAGTAAACCCAAGGCAAGAAGTAGTCGCAAGTAAAATAATACAGCTAATGCTTGTCATGTGATATTGAAAGCTTTGCATTTTATTTTCAGGCAGATCCTTACAGTGAACCAGATGAAGTGGCCGAACTGCAGTCTGCCTTTAACGATATTAGCAACTTATGGCAAGATGTACCAGAAGTAATAAACATTTAAAACTAACAGTGATGAAAGTATAGTAGTCACAAGATTAACAATTTATTTAAATTAATTCCTTACAACTATTAGTATCAATCATTCTTTGACTTCGATGGTAAAAACAAATTTATTTAATTCATTGTATAAAGCAAAATATTAAAATAGTTGAGAAGTCTTTAAACATCCACTTCTTAATCCATTTTTAGACAAGTTGACACTATGATGACCAGTTAAAACTATGTAGTTAGTAATAGATTTTTTAATTATATAATTAAAATAATAAACCTTTTTTTCTATAAGTCTACGTCTATACCTAAAAATAAAGTCAAACTACTAGTACATTTCAATTGTTTTTGTACGTCATTATTGAAAATGATTGACACAGGCTAAATTTTCAATCAAACTCGTGTAAGCCACGCGCGCGAATTCGCGAGTGGAAAATAAAATAATTATATAAAATCGAACTTATTATAAAAATTTTATATAAGAAAGCTATTAAGTCTAAGATAAAAGTAAAAAATGGTAGACATGAGAGGTATGGAATGATATTTGATTTTTAGTTTTTCCACTTAAAAACTTGCTCTTCACTAAAATTAAATATTAATTAACTGATTATTAATATTGTCCTTGTAGGTTTTTACTCAATTATACAGGATTCTTTAAAAAAGTGACTTGTCTAGATGTCGATTTGTCATTACATCATTATAAGAAACATCACCTTAACAAAAAAAATGTCATTGAGTTTAAAATTAATATTGTGTTTTAAGGGAGCATATCTTTACAATACGTGTATGACAAATAGTTATAAATAAAATAGCATTATAAAATCAAGCCATGAAGTGATAACCATTAAAGATAAGTATTAAGTAAGTAATTATATATATAACGGTACACCTGTACCTACGTGAAGGCATTTAGGCCGATACTGATACAGTCACGCTGAGCGTACGCAGATCGTCGGCGTCAGGGCTGACGGCCGATCTTCGTACCGTTTCTTAACATAATTGTTTGCTCGCAAACGAAAAAAAAACCGACTTCAATTACATCGACGAGTAATACAACGTATAATCGACGAAAAAATAGTCAAGTAACTACGCGTTATCAAAGATTACTCAAAAAGTAGTTATCAGATCTCGATAAAATTTATATGTGACCACATGACAAATATCAGCTTTCGATTAAATTAAAAATTATTAAAATCGGTACACCCAGTAAAAAGTTATTGCGGATTTTCAAGAAGTTCTCTCGATTTCTCTGGGATCCCATTATCAGGTCCTGGTATCCTTATCATGGTACTAAACTAGGGATATCTTCTTTCCAACAAAAAAAAAAGAATTATCAAAATCGGTATATCCAGTAAAAAGATATTGCGGATTTTCAAGAGTTTCCCTCGATTTCTCTGAGATCCCAAAGAAAGAAAGATCAAAATCGGTACATCCAGTAGAAAATTATGCGATATAATACAACGTAGGTCGACGAAAAAAGCGTCAAGTAAAAACGCATTATTAGATATAACTCGAAAAGTAGTTGTTAGATCTCAAATAAATTTAAATGGGACCAATTGAAACACACCACCTTTCGATTAAAAAAATTTAGTCGAAATCGGTCCACAGGGTCAAAAGTTCTGATGTAACATACATTAAAAAAAATACAGTCGAATTGAGAACCTCCAAACTACATATAGCTTTTTTTGCTACGAAACGACACACGTATAATATTGGTAGATTATAAATAAAACAATTAAAAAATAATAGATATATCCACCTATTCATGCAAAAGACATTAAAATTAATTTAGGTATACACTTTATAATATATTTCATATTTGAATAATTACAGTAATTGTTATTATTTGCCTCATACAAAAACATGTTAGTTTTGTTTAAAGATATTGTAAAAAATTTGCTTCTCACATACATGAATAAAGACATATAGGTCGTTTAACTTCTGTAAATTAAAAGTAAGTAATAAGTAAAATCTCTCGTGGGTAAATCGTATCGTAGCAACAAGTGGTCTTACTGATAGGAAGCAGTTTCCGTAGCCCACGGACGCCTACAACAACAGGAGCATCGCATGCACATTATCGATATTCTGTTCTCAATTCAGCATCACATCAGTCCTGGTTATCTTACACACAAAAGAACCCAACATTACTCGAGAGCAGTATTATTTGTTTGTTAACAACAGCTTATGTGGATTGCAGCTTATATTGAGGCAATAATACATTTAGGCTCATCAAGATGTTCTTCTTCATCGACAAGCATAAAATGAGTTTTCCTATAAGTTTAATTTGTAAATTCATCGGGTCCACCCCGTAATTGAATCGGTGAATCAGGGACTTTTCGGTTACGGTCTTCAGATCATATCAGGTTATTGATCATTAAAATATTATCCTGAAATTGGAAGCTATCTTTCTTATCGTGTATATTCAGATGAACTTTTAAATTTTTCGGTCTCTATTCACCTGCGTAAATAAATGTATCACCATTTTACATGTACAAATACCATTAGCTATTCTGAATATTTAATGACAGTCAGATCATATTTTATTATACGTTTCAGTATGTTTCTATTTACGCGATGCTTTACTCGCACGATGTCAGTTGTTGTGTAAATGGATTATATGTTCTATTGAGTTGAGAACAGTGTGTCTTCTTTTCACTGAATATAATAAATCTTCAACTCAAACAATTAAAAAACCTGATGACAGTCCTACCAAGGCTCGGAGCTTCGGTCGTATTTATTATATATCTCAACGAAAAGGTAAAAAAATTAGCGATTAAATACTTTGACAGAATCATTTAATGTATTCTATTTTTAACAAAATAGTGTTTTTGAAGTAAAAATCATTACGCACTCTTGGCTTGGAGAGTAAGCTGGTGAATGCGTGACGAGAGCGTTACAAAAAGTGTGATATAAGTTAGTGAAGATAGAAAGAGAGAGAGTTTCGCATGTTTTACTCCAGTCGTCTAAAGCACACTCGTTTTTTTATTTTATGTTTTAACACAACGAATTTTATTTTTAAATTTGATTTTTTTATCGTTTGGTTTTATTATTTTGTTTTTATTAAACAGCTTAACAAAGTCTTGTTACAGAGTAGAGAATATTTGAAAAGTGCATGTTTTAAGTGTAATATTTTTTATACATTTAAATACAGCTAAATATGTATGTTATGGTATGTTCAAAGTGTTTGAAATTTTATTATCCATTAGTCATATCTTTTACAAAGTAAAAACAAAAGATTAAATACAATGATAGCTAAAATAGTTACTGTGATATGCGATCCAACCACAGTCATTCAATTCGTTCAGGTTTATGAACACAAGCGCATGAAGTTACGGTTACACTTGTGATATAAGTGTAAGTTAAATATTTAATTGAGTTATACATTATTATTAAAATGTATTTATCCATTTACTATTGATTTTGTAGAATTTGTAAAATCGAACAGATAAATGAAATGAACAGATGAATGAAATGAACTGATTATGTTTTAATCGCATTAGCGGCTATAGTCATTTGTGTCAGACTAGCAACTGAATTAGTTCTAGCTATACTGTGACATTTTTTATCTTTTCTCATCTTTAATTTGGTGATTTAAATTTTTTGTACATTAAACTATCACTAATACAATGCCTAATAACAAATATCTATCGGTTTCTGGAAAGAATACGTTTTACTTAAGTGTAATTTTTGATATTTCTTATACCTGAGACTAGCCAAGAATAAATGCCACTATCACACTACGTTTTTGATGTCAATGTAAGATAAATGAGTTTCCTTTGAGCACATTCATCTATTAATATCAATATTCCTCTACCCGACTAGAAAAAAGGTCAGGCTCAACCAGATCATGTATCTGGACCGGATCAGGATAGAATGAGGCATGCCAGATACGGCAAGCTCTATCAGGACCAGGTCTGGTCTTGCCGTACCTGCCTACCTGAGCCTGACCTTTTTTCTAGTCGGGCTACTCACAAAGGGCACCAAATGGTCCAAAAAAAAAACATTATATGGTTTTCGAATGGGGCGCTAAAAAGAATTAAGTTCGCTACGTCACTGTTGTTCGTTTCAACCGAATTTAGAAAGAAGGAGAAGATTCTCTATTCGAATGTATTTTCTATCGGTGTTGCCTCATAAAAATGCTACTGGGTCTACCCATTTTAATGATAATTTTTATATTCGATTTTTTTTTATATTTATACTAGCTGACCTGGCGAACTTCGTATCACCTTATTTTTTTCTGAAATATAATAAGAACATAATATATCAAAATAAAATATAGCCTATCTTTTAAGTTGGATTAAACTGCACACGGTGTGCAAATTTGACTAAAATCGGTTAAGTAGTTTAGGAATCCATTGAGGACAAACATTGTGACACGAGATTTATATATATTAAGATATATTAAGATTATTAAATTTGAGCGAGCTCTGATGAGTAGTTTTTTAGCTATCCCTAATAGTGCGTATTTAATTGACTTCGACTAAGTTGACGATGTCCTCATTTCATTAATTGTTGATGTCAATCGAATAAACACAATTATTTAAAACTAGCTGTAGCGTGTAGAAGAAGGATCAGAGCTCAATCCACTACGCTGCTCTGATGCGGGTTGGCGGATATATACTACTATGAGTAACGATCGCTATCAGGTGTGCATGATAACAACCGGGAACGATGGCTTAACGTGCTCTCCGAGGCTCGGTGGGGAGACCCACATGGACTGTACAAGCACTCAGAACACGGCAAACACCTGTATAGCCAATACAAATGTTTGTCACGTGCAGGGATCGAGCCCGCTAGCGCCAGCGCAACAGGTGCAATCCATGGCTGTGACCGTTGCGCCAACGCGGTGTGTTAGCTTAATCGCACTAATCTTAGCAACTACAGGTTCCAATTGAAAAATTATTTTTGTATTGAATCATTTACCGAGGTATGCTAAAGCCAATTTTTTTCCTCAAATTAACGCGGGCAAAACCGCGGGGCACAGTTAGTCTGTAAATATATATGTTATTTTTCTTTATTTAAAGAGCTTTAGTCCATAAGGACTACATCACTCCTACTTTCAGAATACTAATACGGCTGCCACGGAATCGATTTAAAAACGACGCGCACCTCCTTACGCTACCATAGCTTTGAAATCATCATTCAATGCGCCTTGCCGCGAACATACAATATATTTTATTTTAGTTTTAATTTCGTACATAAGAAGGACAGAAAACTAAATACTAAACTAAATCTTATCAGACGATAAAGCGATTACTTTTATCAAAAATACAATGGGTTATTTCGCATACGTATTAATTTTTTCGTTCAAGGACAATCCTGTTACGTGACATATTTGCGTTACTTTATATAATACTTTTTGTTATCCAAAATATAATAAATGTTCATTGTTATTAATATTTTTCCATTTTAGACAAATTTACTACGTATGTAATATGTTACGTATTATAGCTATATTTGACTATTGTTACTTAATTATCACATCAGTCTCGAATACTTCGATTCGGTTAATTGTTTTAATTTCCTTTGTCTTTTTCAATAAGTCTAGTAGTAATATTTAAAGAACATAAATTGCTTTTTATTGTTTAACTTAAACGTTTGCTCCAACGTTTCAGTTAGTTGATACCCAATTATTTACAAGCATCTTAAACCATTTTTTTTTCATACTTTTGCATATGTTAAAATACAAAAAAAGCACATACATACATACATACACACACACATAGTTATATAGATCACGAAAGAAGCTAAAAAACCTTCTTACAAGTATTGTTTACTATCAAAGTGTAAAACACTATTCGAAGTACACCAAACAACGTGTTTTTTTGTATTCTAAGCGATTATCTCAAAGATAGGATTAGAAATGAGACTATCCGCGAGAGAACGAAAGTAACCAACATAGCCTACACAATTAGCAAGTTGAAGTTGCAGTGGGCTGGTTATTTGTGTCGCAAGACCGATGGCCGTCGGAGCAGACGTGTCCTGGAGTGGAGACCGCGTCTTGGGAAACGCAGTGTGGGACGTCCTCCGGCCCGTTGGATTGACGATCTACGTAAAATTGCCGGTGTAGGCTAGATGAGGATTGCGGAAAACCGGGATGTCTAGCGCAAACTTGGGGAGGCCTACGTCCAGCAGCGGACTGCAATGAACTGACTGACAGACTAACTGAAGCGATGCAAAAGTATGAAAAAGAATGATTTAAGATGATGAGAAAAGATCCTATTCGCGGAGCTCGCTCTCTAACAGGTTGTCGAACTTATTCATGCCTAAAATAGTCTTCGCTTAGCTTTATTTCAGACATTGTTAGGTTATTTCGGTAATACACTATAACTGCCGGACAGACTTCGTTCTGTCAAAAAAAAATTTTTTTAGTACTATAACCTTCCGTGAGCCTTAATAAATATACAAAAAAAAAATTGCCGAATTTTCAAGTCGAGTTATGCGCTTAGCAACATTCATCTTTATTTAGATCGATGTTTATTTTAGAAAACCAGGATTTTGTGTTCCTTTTCTTAACGGAACCGAGGTTTTCTCTCGGTTCTTTTCAGTTTTTTTTATATAAAATAGTGTATTCTTTTAAAATATACTTCAATTAAACATTTAAGTAGTTGTCGTTGAATTTCAAGTAATTTTGCAGAAAAAAAAAATAGAATTTAATCACTTATCTTCTCATCAACATTTTCTTATTTTTCTACTCCCGTGTTTCTTCCTCAGCCTATAGCAGTCCTCCACTGCCACCTCCATTGTTGTCCATAGTCACCACGCTGGGCAGGTGGGTTGGTGACCACAGAACTGGCTTTGTCGAACCGAAGACACTGCTGCCCATCATCGGCCTGTGTATTTAAAAGCCAGCAGTTGGGTGGTTATCCTGCCATTGGTCAGCTTTATGAGTTCTAAGGTGGTAGTGGAACTGTGTTATCCCTTAGCCGCCTCTTACGACACCCACGGGTAGAGAGGGGGTGGCTTTATTCTTGACTGCCGTAGCTACACAGCTTTTTATATGTATTGATACGTACTAATACCCAACCAATATTTTCACTTTTAAGAAGCACAGTCGCTCGCTTCAACTAATTCGAGTACCACTAATATCTATCGTTTGGCACAATAATTATTTCATTTGCTGTTAATGTTGATGAGGCGTATTTCACGATATGTTTTCACAATTTTATCGAATGATTTAATTAAATTTAGGAGTCTTACTTTATTAGATAGGTACTCTTAGTTTACGCTCGGAGATTCAGGGTCGCTCGGTCCGTTGAATCAGGACATGTTCTTTTATAAACAATTGAATAAATTTAAAAATGAGGGATATTATTTTCATTTAACGAGTACTTAAATGTCATGCATTTTATATGCAAAATCGTTTTAAGTATTTTATATGTTTTAAATAAATATAGGCAAAAGTGTTCATAATTAAACGAACGTTGGAAGCAACAATAGCGCTGGAATCATATTACATATCGAAAGATCTACTTAGACCTGATAATCATATGTTATATGCGTACGTATGTACGTATTATCTTACGTCTCACACCTATCTTTTACGGTATCATAATGTAACAAGCAGGAGTTAAGATATTGCTATCGACGGTGAATATTTTTGTTCCGGTATTTTTTTAATGAAAAGTGCTAATATTTTTTTATTTTTTACCACTTATATAATATGATGTTGTCTCTAACCATACTAGCAGATATGCTTATGTACGTGTTACTTTAGATACCTATGGGGAGCTTTACCGTGTCAGAATAACATATATATAAATAATAGAGGTAAACTTGCACCTTGTGAAGTACTCCCAACCTTATGAAATAGTCGAAAAAACAAAGACAAAGTAAATGAAAAAAGAAAAAGCCAAATTGGTCTTCTCAAGTTTCATCCTTATCTTGTTGAAATAAAAAATAACCCACTGTCCTTTGTCGTCATCTTTTGAATCGACTTACAAAAAGGAGGAGGTTTTCAATTAGATTGCATTTATTTTTTATTTTTTTATGTATGTTATCTCAGAATTTAATAATACAGCTACACATATTCTATCTCTCTACGATTTATTTTTATAAAATGTATATTTGTACGAATACAAAAACCTTTTCTGAATGGGAGTTGTTAAGGCGTGAGCAACTACTCGCACCGCTACACCAGGACTATTGTCATCGTCTAGTTAGTAGTAGGGGCAAGTGGGTTGGCTTCCTACAGATTTTTTATTTTTCTTATCATAATGTTTAATATTATGTAGCTATTTATGATATATGATATTTTGATTGTATTTTATATATTATATAATATAAAATTTGAGTAATAGTATTATTCAATTTTTAATAACTAATATTCTAGGTTCTAATTTAAATAATTTAGTGATTAAGAATACAAATAAAACAAAAATCCATCGGTTATGTGATATTTTTATCTTCATCAAACGTTTACGGAATTCATTACTTCTTTGTGTTTGAATTCACTATTTTTATTACCTACTAGTTGTTAATCTGTGTCCAAAACAATTATGGGCTATTCGTAGTTTACAAAATATGCTCTCTAACGAAAAAGTCCCGAAGAGGCACAGGAAAGACCTCTTTCCTGAGGCCAGGTTTCAAGGAAGTCGGGTGTGAAGTTTGTTGGTACTTATAAAAAATTTATAAATTTTTCATCTTCTAAAATCTTAAGTTAATTAATTTAACAATCTAAACCACAATAAATACATGTCCTTCGCTTATGATCTATGTTTTGTATTTAATAAAATAATTTTATTTTATTTTTTATTTTTATTTTATTTTATTTATGAAGATTCTTACAAACTAGAAAATTCATAAGCCAATTAAGTTTTCACTTATTACTTCTAAGTTCTGACAAATATTAATTGGGCAAACTTTAAAATTGTACAAACAATACAAACGTAGTTTTTTTTTAACACAACATTTTATACGATACAAGAATTACAGTAACAGTATTTTGTGACAATTACAGTTCATTTTAATTGCTTGATGACAGTTTTTTTTAATTATTATAATTTTTATAATTATTATAATAATATTAACTAAAGTGAAATATAAGTCACCAAAGGCAATTCTCTTGATATATAAATAAAATATAATCAACAGTTGTATTTATGACTCTTGTTATGTTAGAATTACTGACGAATGAAGTAATAATCATAAGTGTCTTTATATTAGAGTGGGCGCTGAGGAGTGTTGCGAGTTCTTAAAAACGTTTTTTTAAACTGAGTTTTTATTATACAATAAATAACATTAAAAGTACAAAAAAGTTGTTTATCATATTATATAGATTAAGATTTCTTGTCACGTTTTTATTAAAGATTAGAAGTATGAAGGCGGAGCTTAGTCTTAGTGAAACGATCCCGTTTGCCGTACTTGGATAAGAATTAATCGAAATAACAGACATTTAGACTTTCAAATATTATGTACCTTAGATGAACCAAAGAGAAAGATGTAACATACCTAAAGCACTACTTCGTCAGAATGTACGTACGCTTATATGGCTTTACAGACTTTTTGACGAAACTGTGTATTATATGCACAATTCTTAAGTATTAAGTCATTGCTCCTTCTTTTCTAAAAGTTAAATTTAATTTCCCATTTGACGACCGTTTTAGGCATACTAAGTACGTTTTAAGCTTATCTGATTATTAAAACTTGCTTGAACCCTTAGACTACTTTAATCTGGTCCTGTCACAAAATCCTTTTTTAACGGACGTTTAATAATTTTAAGCTATCTCTGTGACAATTTTCAAGTCTAACATAAGCATAATAAATTAAGGAATTTAAAAAATCTTCGAGAGCCCTTAGACCTCCTTAATGTGGCTCTGTCGCAAAATTCGTTCTAAGTGGACGTCTAGTAATTATTAACGGGTGCTATTTAATTGTAAATCAAAAAGTGTCTATTTTGTACTAAGAAAAAATCCCAGTTCTGATCAAAAATAATGATTGCACAGCAAAATAAGTACAGTAAAATATTATTATTTTAGCAACAATTTTCTTTTCGTAGCGAATCGCTATTTATTTAAATGTACAGCTTTTTCATGAACGCAGATCTAATAATGACTTAATTAATCGTATTGCATCATTTTTTTTAAACCAAGGATTCTATTTTTTATCACATACAGCAATTTATCTACGTGGAACAGCATTTTATTTGAAAAAATAATGAAACTAAATATTGATTAATTATTACACTTTAGTATCAACAATTAAAGTGCATACGAACAGTAAAAAAACCTGCCCAGGGTGGTGTGACTATGGGCAACACGAGTTCCCCCCCTTTTTTTCTATTGATACTACTTTAATTATACAGATTTAACTTTGAAGAAACACTTAATCTAAAGATAATTGAATTATATATTAGTCTAAAGAAAATTGAAGACGAATACAGGCATTTTCTTTATTTTTTCCTGAAACATACAAGATAAAATCATCAGCGTACCGAGAAACAAAAACATTGTAGATTAAATTACAAATACTGTATGTGGCGATATTAAATAAGAATGGTGATAATGGGTCTTCATGAGTTAATCCCTGTGTCTAATTTTTAAGTTTCTAAAAAGTTCCGAATATTGCGGCATAATTTTGAACCACCGCCAATGTTATCGACTATTTTCAACACAAGTTAGTTACAAAAGTTTCTGTGCACGACTTTAAGTGAGGAACCTGTAGTGTAAATATCACAGGTGGTATTTAAAAGATCAGGTTAAAAGCTTTTAAGAAATCTTAATTCTTAAACTTTTATATTTCGCATTTCAGTTTTTTTTTTTCCTTTTCTTTACGTTGTGTTTTCTAGTTTTTAGTTACCGTTAAGTCAAGTGTTGTTTGGTGTCGTAACTCGTAAGCCTTGTCCTTTATAAAAAAAATAAGGATTCGTTTTGCTTACACACCGTTCAATTTCGAACATATCGTGCTATTATATCACTCATCACTTCAGCCTATCGCAGTCCACAATTGGACATAGACCTCCACAAGTACGCGTCAAAAATGACGTGAATTCATGTGTTTTGCCCATACTCGCCACGCTGGGTAGGCGGGTTGGTGACCGCAGGGCTGACTTTGTCGTACCGAAAACGCTGCTGCTCGTCTTCGGCCTGTCCATATCAAAGCCAGCAGTTGGATGGTTATCCCGCCATCGGTCGGCTTTTTAAGTTCCATCATCATCATCATCATCAATAAGTTCCCAGGTAGTAGTGGAACTGTGTATTATAGGAATATGGCTATTGGCTTTTATTTTTTATTTTATTATGATTTGACGTTGAAAAATACATACAACCCTAAATTCTCACCCTTTTACCACCAACCCCTATTTTTAAATAGTGTTTAGCGGCAAGACAACGTTTGCCGAGTCAGCTAGTATATTTATATGTTTTTTGTATGTATGTTCGGGGATAACTTCTTCGTTTATGAACCGATTTTGATAATTCTTTTTTTTTGTTGGAAAGGAGATATCTCAGGGGTGGTAGCATGATAAGGGAACCAAGATTGATGATGGAATCCCAGACAAATCGAGGGGAAACCCTCGAAAATCGTAGTGAAGACTAGTGAGTTTGTTATTTTTTTTTTTTCATTAACTTATGTTGTATTGACTGGTCGATGTAATTGAAGTCAGTTTTTTTTTTCGTTTGCGGGCAAACACAATTATACTTCTTTGTTTATTTACTAAGAGAGTCTGCTTTGCGTTTTTTTGTTTAAAATAAATAAAATAAAACATAATCAATTAATACAACTACTTGTTGCACTTAAATATTTCTACAAATTTTTCCAACATTCTAATAAAAATGATCATAAAATAAAACATCAATTATGAAGTACCTAATTGCTTACTGTCACATAACCCAATATTTCGCGAAATATTTGAATGGCATATTATGTTTTATCGACCACAGATTGACGCAGTAATTACAGGACTGATTTTTGTACTGTTTGTTGCGGGTTCAATTCCCGACCGTTCGTTTAAATTTCGCCACTATATACAACGTTATAACAGCTCAGGTGAGAAATCGGGTAGTCTCGAAACCAGAAGACCCCAGTTTGAGTCCAGATGTCTCCAGTTCGATAATTTTTTTCCTTTTTTTTCAAGTTCTCGTGATTTTTTATTTAAACAACCAGTTCAAATTTTTTTTATTATTATGTCGATAAGATCGAAAAATATTATTTAAGTAATTTTCATATAATTCCCAAGAACACAAGGTACTTATCATTTGAGAATTTGTATAGATACCATCACATTACAAATGTAACATTTGGTATGAAAGGTAGGTATTTAATGTTATAATAACAAGAAATCTTGTTTTGCGCCTGCCTTTTGTGTAGTTCTGCTTAATATATTTTGAATACATGTGTAATGTATTCAAAATATATGAAAAACAAAACTAAAAAAAATTGAAAACGAAACTAACTTAACTTTACAAAATGTTAGTCTATCTTTAAAAAGAACAATAATATTGATATATTTTAATACATATTATATAATTATACAAAATCTTATATACATAAGCAACTGAGCAATTTAAAAAAATACTGTTCGTGAAACAGTCGTGAAAAATTACAAACTTGTAAAAAGATATTTTCATATCAGTATTATTAATTAAAAAACTACTAATTAAATATTATATTATAACAACGCAAACATAATAGAAACTATCAAAAAATATAATTAAGATGAATATGTAAAGATATTAGATTACGAATGTGTCTATGTAATAAATGTTAGGTGTACGTACGGTATCAAGTGTAACATAGCTACGATTTAATACAATCTTTTTTTCAGTATAAATAATTATTTATTAATATTTTTTTAATTTGTTTACAGGTAGGCATTATCAAAGCGTCGTATCGTATTTTGTAGGCGTCGGTAGCCAGAACGAGCGGAGCTGCGCTGACGCTGAGCTCAGTTTCTGGTCCATTAGTCGGTCCGTCGCCGGCACGTTGACCGCACGTGTTTCGTGCGACTTGTTCATCACGATACAATCGTAAAAAAACATGAGCAGCGGCAAGAGGAAGCTCTCCTTCCTCGGCTTTGCACCACAGGTAAGTCTTTAAACTTTTTTTAAATCGTTCACTGCCTTAACACGCCAGAAGGAAATCGATGATTTATATTGTTAAATTTTATGTAGCTCTATGAAATTAATCTCTTTTTTTTTGCTTAAATCATATTCTATGATGGATAGCTTATTATTTCTACTGCGCAAAGTTAGTTTCTTAAATTGTATTTACCTTATGTAACGCTATAATGCCATGGCTCAGTACAATGATTTTTATAATTATGAGTTTATTACGGTAATGTATAATTTAAAAGTTCATATTTAAAAATCATTGAATGTAATCGATGTGTGTAAAACATAAATATCGAGCATCAATAAAAATAAATTCTTCAACATACATTACCAATTGGCATGAAGATCCTTTGGGCCTTCTTAACGCTCGTTGAAGCGAACATATATGATCAGCGGGAACTAATGTGCTTATGTATGTGTATATGTACGTATCTTGCTTTTAAGCAACAACCTTGAAAAACTCGTTACTTGGTCTTGTTTTATTACTAATATTAAGTAAATCGTTAACAAAAGGATTTTGTGCTTTACCTAATATTAACTCAAAATTTATTAAGAAATATATATTATAATAACATAAACATTTTAATTATTTGAAGCCTAAATTTAGAAGATTAAGAATTCGGCGAATTCTTATCCATTACCCTATAATCAATATGTACGAGTATATCCATTAAATATAATTGTATTCGAAGAAAAAATATATAATATTTTTCAATATATCAATCCTTTGGTAGTTGTGACATTGTAATGTAGAAATGTATAATAGTAAAATTGTCGTGAGTCTTAAAATGCGTACGAAGGTCAACTGTCAATCTAATCACTTCGTTCGAACAATATATAAAAATAACAATTTTTAAAAATCAGAATTACATAATGTTTTAATAGTATATAAATATATTAATTAAAAGTGATTCGTGTGAAAACTAATCGCTAACTTTTAATGATGTCGATACCTAGTGTGGTGGCTGAACTCGTGAGTTATAGGTATTATTAAACACTTTTTTTTTCCATTTTTTTATCTGCGATATAATAAGCAACTATTGTGATTATTGTAGGCCATATCTATATCAGCAATGTATTTTATATTAAGTACCTATAATATCGTCGTATATAATTGTCCGGTGTTTGTAATTCTATATGTATCTAAAACACAATAATTGTATTAAAATATAATGAATAATAATAAAATATAATGAATTTAAATAGACATTTAAATGATGAAAAATGTTTGCTAGTAAAATTTAAAAGAACATAAAAAATGTTTATATTTTGTCCTGTCTCAGGTATATATATATATATATTGGCCAATTAATATTAATTGAATTAGTTAAACATTCATCATTTTGTATTGTACATTAACATAAAAGAGTATTAAATCATGCACACGTCGTATAACATTTGACATGTTATTTATATGAAAATCAATTCCACTAATTAATTTTACTTGACCGGAAATTTACGATTGATTTTATTTGATGTTTATTACCGCTTTACATTCACTACGTTTCAAAATTCCATTTAAAATAATTATATTTATGTGCATTGTAAACGAAGTGAAGCGTCTGTAATACTTCTGATTTGTTTAATCAACGACAATCAATACAATATCTATACAATTTTGTAATGATATATTCGTCACGGCTATGATACGTCAATGCGTTGCTCTCTAATTAATTATATTATTAACCGACTTCAAAAAAGGAGGAGGTTTCTCAATTGACCGTATATATATCATCATTACATCATTACAGCCTATACAGTCCACTGCTGGACATAGGCCTCCACAAGTTTACGCCAAAAATAACGTGAACTCATGTGTTTTGCCCATAGTCACCACGCTGGGCAGGCGGGTTGGTGACCGCAGTACTGGCTTTGTCGCACCGAAGACGCTGCTGCCCGTCTTCGGCCTGTGTATTTCAAAGCCAGCAGTTGGATGGTTATCCCGCCATCGGTCGGCTTCTTAAGTTCCAAGGTGGTCGTGGAACCTTGTTATCCCTTAGTCGCCTCTTACGACACCCACGGGAAGAGAGGGGGTGGCTAAATTCTTTAGTGCCGTAGCCACACAGCACGTAGCACGTATATATATATATATATATATATATATATTAGTGTTCGAAAATCGTAGTGGCGACTAGTGCGTTTGTTATTTTGTTTCTTCTACTTATTCTGTATTACTTGTCAATATACTTGTAGACTGGATGAGGATTTCGGAAAGCTGAGATGTCTGGCGCGAACTTGGGGAGGCCTATGTCCAGCAGTGGATTGCCTTAGGCTGAAGTGATGATGATGATACTTGTAGTCGGTTTTTTTCGTTTGCTAGCAAACACAATTATGTTCTGAATGTCTCAGTATATTTTAGGATACCTATATTTACTTATAAGTTAACATTTTTTTGTCTCATCACAATAATCATTTAAATTAGCTACTGCTAGAAAAACAGTTATAAATAAAAAAACTCGATTGTGTGTTCTATTTATACATATGTATACAATATACCTACCTATTTACTTTTTTATTACACAACTAGGTCGGCATACAACGGGTTTTGGTCATTTCAATCACCACAGGACCACAACACAGCCTAAAACAGTATTATTTAGGTATGATGTTCTGTAAGGTCGGGTACTTCTCGAGTTGGGCTGCACCAAATTTTGAGCAGGATATTTAGGACCTGCTATTTTCTACATCAGTTTAACTTATTAGCACGTTTAAACCAATAAAGAAATTTTTTACTTTTATTCTACGAGTAGGTACCATTTTAAATCCGAAACTGATTATACTTAAAAAACAGCCAGACGTATTTAAGATGAAATATTTCGATAGTGTATGTGTAGTGTAGGTATGTCCGAAATAATTTAAAGAATTGTATAGATTTAAATATGAACCTACACATCAAAATACTACACGTACTTAAAATAGATTACAAGGCACGAGTTGAATAGCTGTCTCGAAGTTACTTCTGTTCAAATTTATGGTTATAAAATAATTTCCATACACCACTTACCATACACGCTTTAACGCGCTTCTAACATTACAATGACGATAAAACTGTACTAAAAATAAGATACATGGTAACAAGCATACCTAGGACACGATTTTTAACTATGTAGGTATGTCCGTAAAATTAAATCGTAAAATCAAACTTATAAAGCAACTCGTGCAAGCCATATGTAACCGCTAGCGAATATGTGATTATGAATAATATGATCTGTATGAAATTTGTCATTAATGATTGTGCAAAACAAACAAGGTAAAAATTCTTGCCTAGTTCGTTTGTTAAATGAATCAGAATACTTTTAAAGAAATGTTTATTTTGCTGTGACAAAATATTTGTGAAGTTGACCGTTTCCTTGTTTGAATTTGTCACGTTATCGCTAACTAGAAGACAAGTGGATTATTAAGTCAAGACATTTTAAAAACTATACAAAATTGACAGCAAGATAAATGGATCTTATCTTATTTAAGAATTACACTTTTACTACGCCATTTTATCATATAATTTCAAAATTTTATTGTAACACGACCCATAATAAGTTATTGTAGATTATAATTATATTTTTTAATGATAAATAAGTTGATTCCTACAAGAGAAACTTAACAAATTAAAAATAAACTTCTGTTTTCTTTTCAATTAAAATAATTTATATAAATAATGAAATATAAAAATTTAAACTTTATGATAAAATAAAAAATTAACACTAATAGCGATTAGTGAGAAGGAGTTTGGAAGATTTACTGAATTTAATAATCCTGTTATCGTTAAAAAAAATTTATGACTGAAAACTGTTATCCGTTTAAAGATAGATTTCCGTAATAAATTGTTTTATCATACGGTTGTTTATGCGAATTTTATCAAAATACAATCTGACATTTGGATAAGATATACCTTATATAATGATAAAGTGGGGCTACTTTTTTAAGACAACTTTGAGTCTGAGCTTAGTTGATGCAATATTTTTGTTATGGGCCTTAAGATGGTCCTAATAAGTGAGAACCATATATTGTCGTATTGCAAAAAGAGCATAGTGTTATTGTTTATAGTAAATTTAAAGGATACGAAATAACTTTTTATATCTAGAAAGAAAAATACGAAGAACCATATATTGTCGTATTGCAAAAAGAGCATAGTGTTATTGTTTATAGTAAATTTAAAGGATACGAAATAACTTTTTATATCTAGAAAGAAAAATAATTCTACTACTATTAGTACTAAAGAATTGTGCAATTTTCCTTTATCGTAGCTAAATAAAGGCCTTTTCTTTATTTATGTTTAAACAGAAGAACAAGCTAATTTAGCATGTCATTAGGTTACGATTTGACCCACATTCAACCTACTATATCCATCTTGACTCAAAAATACAAACGAAAGAGAGAGTAATGAGAGTTCCAATTATGTCTTGCTTTTTAAGTTAAGGGAAATTATTTGTCTCATTACCTGGTATAAATGCTGCATCTTGAAATCGTACTAATATAATAATTACATCAGTACTACTACATGTAATTTCTACAACACCTATGTTAATATTATGAAAACATTGATTTTGAAAATTCAAGGTGATTTTTATTTAAAAAAAAATGTTAAACATTTTAATGTTTAAATTTTTAGATTTAAAACATTAATTATTTAAAAGGATATGATAAAATTCTTTGGACATTCCCAACAAACATTTTTGTCATATAATCAAACAATTATATGACTTTGAGTCTTATTAAAGTTATATTACAGTATTTTTTTAACTCTACGTCATGTTATGGTGCATTATGTGTCCAAATAGACGTATAGATTTTTTGTCGTATAACACTGTCGTATAGACGTTATTTCGACATTTTTTTACAATCGTCATATAATAGCGTCTATGAAGACATCTATAAAACTTACATATACAACTTTTCGTCGTGTAAACGTTTTCGTAGTGTAAACGTCATAATACTATTAATTTTGTCATATAATTACCTTTTAAACATCTGCTAAACGAATAGTAATTGTTTACACGTAGTACTTGTAACCATTATATATAAGTCGAATAAGTGTACTAGTGTAACTTGTATACATCCTAAAGTATTACAAAAATGATAATGACCACGGCCATTTCAAATGTGCGCATATCATTTCGATGAAGTCCATCTTCGATAAAAACTTATCAACATCCACATAAATATGGATTATAATTGTGGGGTATATCTAAAAAAAAAGTATTATTCAGACTTAACTAAGTTATATGTCTCGTAAATTCTTCTGTTCTGAAAATATAAATTATTTGAAATAAGTTAGCTAGGCGTTTATTATTTTATTATTGATCCCTAAATCAACTGTCATGGCGTACACATTTACAATATGTACGCAGTATATACGTCGGGAAGTTATATAGTTGTCATATAACGCAGTCACTTAATAAATTATTAATAAAAATATACGAAAACATTAAAATTTTAAAAGCGCATGAAAAATTTGTTACAAAGTTACCTCACATTAATCAGTAAATTTGATTGCACAATGGTTTGTAACTGATGAAATGGTTTTATCACCTCAACAAAGTAAAAAATACAATATTTTAACTCAGCTGTCAAAAAAACTGCCATATTCAATTAGTGTGTGTTATGTTTATAATCTGTTACAATTTTTCATTCGTTCAATATAAAAGTATCATCTTTAAATGACAATAATACAACGAATACGTTAGATAAACGTCATATTGTGTGCCATTACTCGACACGAAGTCGAATACACGCCGCGACAGCTATCATTACATGACATGTAGTCAAATCGCCAACGTGTATATGACTCCTATGCGACTATATAGGTATTTATATGACTGTTACACGAAACTCTTAGCGCCTTAAGTTGAATAAAATGGGCCCTAATGCCGTCGAGTAAACGTTCTAATGTCGTTTATACGATTATACTAAATAACATTAAGTTGTCACCAAAACGTCTACTCAACGTCGTAAATGTTTGTTGGGATTGTTCTTTTGGTTTTTCATTACAGGATACTCGCTATTGAATAACATTTTATCGTATTTAATAATTGCTTTTAATACACAGAATAAAAGCCGTCAAAGATATCTTTGAGATGGATAATGATTTTTCATTACAGTCCCTTTATATGCAAAATACATTGCTAAGTCTCGACGTTTCGCTGCAACGATACCATTCTCCAGGTTGACATTCGTAGTTTGTCATTGTGCTAAGTCTATAGAAATAGAAAAAAGAATATGCGTTATTAAAAAAAAAAACGCAGAGACCATGACTTTAAGTCCGTCCATCGTATTTTTAATAAGGGTTATAATAATAATATTAAAAGTTACAATATTTTAATTTTTTGCTCTTTGCGACCTTCGACCTCACAAAAAATAATTAATTAGCGTTACGCGTTAGCGAAAAACTTGAAGTTTTCAATATTGTTAAAGTTTCAAAAAGAAGCCGTAGACTCCAATGAGTCTACTTCTTACCTAATTCCTCCAGTGTTTTTGTTTTTAACTAGCTGTACCCGCGACTTCGTCCGCGTGGAATTTAACAAAAAAGCTGTTGTTCAGTTCGCTGAGTTATAAGATAAATAAAAAATTTTAGTTACTCCTTATTACATCAGCTGTTGGACAGTGAAAGTCCCATTGAAATCGGTCCAGTCGTTTCAGAGATTAGCCGGAACAAACAGACAGACGACAAAAATTTTATAAAAAGCTATTTTGGTATATGTACCGTGTATACATACATCCTTTTACTAAATGCATATGCATTTACCAGAGAGTCCAATTTTATTTATTTGGACATATTACTTATCTAATGGTTTTTCCTTTTACGAGTACAACAAAGTACAATACAAAAAAGTATAATTTTTACTGAAGCTTTTTGAAATATTTTTAAGGATATTTTATTAAATAAGTGCCTACAGCATAGAGGTAATTATAAAAACGGTTTTTTTTCATAAGATTACTTAAAACTACAAAATATCACTGCTATTAAAACCAGTATGATGTCGTACTAACGATCTATGCAATGAGTACCTACTCATGTTTGTTTATTCAGACGTTAAGCAAACTATAGCAGTCATCTTAGACTGATTCATATAATATTAGTCATTTGTACGAACTCTTGTAATCTAAAATTACTTCTTTACAAAATTACCTACTACTTTAAAATCGAAAATGGAAAGATTAGGTTTTGTTGGAAGAAAATAACTTAAAATATTTCTTATATATTATTATGTATTATAATTAGTGCCTCGCGCCTCCACCTGCGTCAATTTAAGAAAACAAAAAAACTGAAAAATTATAACTTATAAAAATACACAAAAATAGTTCCTCCTGAGATTAGCGCGCTTAAACAAACAAACAAACTTTTCACCTTTATAATATTATAGTGATAAAAAATAACTAGATATCATTTCCGATTTTGAAGTTATTTTATTAATAAAAACAATTTATAGAATATATTTTTTAATTCCGCTAATAGGTAGGTACTAACGATAAGTCTATCGCCGACCACAAAAGTTTAAGAGCCCGGTTCACCAGTTGTGGATAACGCTATTTGGCGTATGACAGTATCCGACAGTAAAAAGATTTTCAAAAGTTTTTTTAAAATTCATGATGCTTTTTAGGGTTCCGTACCCAAAGGGTAAAAACGGGACCCTATTGCTAAGACTTCGCTGTCTGTCCACCCGTCCGTCCGTTCATCCGTCAGTCTGTCTGCCTGTCACCGGGCTATATCTTAAGCACCGCGATAGCTGGGCAGTTGAAATTTTCACAAATTATATATTTCTGTATCCGCTTAACAAAAAATACTAAAAATAAAATAAAATAAATGTTTAAAAGTGTGGCTCCCATACAACAAACGCTATTTTTTTACCCTTTTTTTGCTCGATATCAATAATGGCAACAGCTAGGCACTTGGAACATTCACAAAATACTTAATTGTATTTTTACTTTAATAATAAATAATAAAATAAAATAAAATAAATATTTAACCTTCAATGTTTTACAGAAAAATACTTATATTTAGTTTAGTCAATGGTACGGAATCCTTCGTACGCGAGTCCAACTCGCACTTGGCCAATTTTTTTATATTGGTTTCTGTTTTTTAGATATTTATTTCTATTTGGATTTATTAACGTTAAAGTAGCAATTTATTAACTGAGGAGAAACACGTCCTACTGGCCAGTAATCTACTTCCCGCCGTCAAAATCTATTTGTATCGGCATTCGTCAAATAACATTATCCACAACTTTTGAAACTGTCCCTTAATGATCCCAGATAAAGTACCAAACCTGTAATCATGTAATTAATTTGTATCTTATTTAGGTCATGTACAAAAAATACCCAAAAGCCGTGAGTAGTGTAATTTAGTTTATTAATTAGAAAGGTTTGTAACCATCAAAGTTAAAATTTATTGAAATAAAGTGGCATCGTTCCCAAAAGTAGAAGAATGCCTGAACATTTGCCTTAAATTCGACTACATAGTATGAATATACATTATATCTCTAGCAGCTAGGTAAATAATACTGCTCTTAAACAGTGTTGTATACCTGTGGTGAATAAGTTGACCAGAGCTCCTGGGGAGGGCTAGAGGTACGGTCGGCACCGTGCTTGCGAGCCTTTTATAGGTTATGGTAACTGCTAACCATTAGGTGGACTGTGCGCCTGTTTGCAGACCTGCTTGTATATAAAATAAATAACAAAACAAGCACAGGTAGTTGTGTTACAAAAGTTCTTCTAAAACAGTCATTAGTAGTATGATATCAAATTGTGCAATATGAACTATCACTCAAATAAATGTGATTCATTTTATTGTCATGTGTCATACTCGTACATTTTGCTGTGCGAGCTAATACTGGAACATAAAAACTGTATAATTAATGGTTATTTATTAGTCTAGTCTTAGATTTTGAATCCAAAAACGTATTCTAGTTTTCGTTAATGGCATTTCTGTAAAAAAAGCCAGTTCGTATTAAGAGTATCAAAATAATTTTTAAAGAACTTATTTCTGTTTTAGCACCGTATAGTGACCTATGTAATTAATTTGCAGTTTTTTTTTTAAGACTTGGAGTGTTTGTATATTTTCACACCCATCCTCAAAGACCTTGTTATTAGCGGTGTGGTTTATTTTTGCCACATTATTTACATCTATGTTCGGCTATAATAGCGTTCTTGCTCTACATCTTCATGATTCTTAAAAGAAAATAAACAAACTTTTCATTGGAATATTGTTTCTAATTCTTTTCCATAAGATTATTTTTTTATATTTATGCTATTTTATATAAAAATTTGAATTACATTAATTAAAAGGTATTCCAATTAATTTATTCTATACGTCTACAAATTCGTGTCAAAATATATCGTCAAATGTATTCGTAATTATACTAAGTGCACTTAAAAACATTAATAGCGCGATTCAGGCTCAGTTCGCGTAATTTCTTTCAGTCTATCCTGATCTGGACCGGACCGGGTTCTGATCCAATATGTCTTATCATACTTGATTATATTTTACATCAGACTATCCTGATCTGGACAAGCCCGGGTCCTGATCCAGTATGCCTTACCATACTTGATTATATTTTACATCAGGCTATCCTGATCTGCACCGGACCGGGTCCTGATTCACTATGCCTTACCATACTTGATTATATTTTACATCAGGCTATCCTTGTCTGGACCAGACCTCGTCCTGATGGAGCTTGCCGGATCTGGCATGCCTCATTCTATCCTCATCCGGTCCAGATACATGATCTTGTTGAGCCTGACCTTTTTTCTAGTCGGGGTGACCGCAGGGCTGGCCTTGTCGCACCGAAGACGCTGCTGCCTGTCTTCGGCCTGTGTATTTCAAAGCTAGCAGTTGGATGGCTATCCCGCCACCGGTCGGCTTTTTAAGTTCCAAGGTGGTAGCGGAACTGTGTTATCCCTTAGTCGCCTCTTACGACACCCACGCGAAGACAGGAGGTGGCTGTATTCTTTACTATAGGCATGCTTTTGCGTTACTGCCCTTTAAAACTTTAACGGCTATTATATATCTATTAGTTATTTTTCTGTAGGTAATGGGCGTAAATGAATTAAATTGTCATAATTAATTATAATAATACAATTGTGTTTGCTCGCAAACGAAAAATAAAACCGACTTCAATTACATCCCCGAGTAATACAACGTAGATCGACGAAAAAATAGTCAAGTAACTACGCGTTATCAAAGATTACTCAAAAAGTGGTTATCAGATCTCGATAAAATTTATATGTGACCACATGATAAATATCAGCTTTCGATTAAATCAAAAATTATCAAAATCGGTACACCCAGTAAAAAGTTATTGCGGATTTTCGAGAGTTTCCTTCGATTTCTCTGGGATCCCATCATCAGATCCTGGTTTCCTTATCATGGTACCAAACTAAGGATATTCTCTTTCCAACAAAAAAAGAATTATCAAAATCGGTACATCTAGTAGAAAGTTATGGGGTATAATACAACGTAGGTCGACGAAAAAAGCGTCAAGTAAAAACGCATTATTAGATATAACTCGAAAAGTAGTTGTTAGATCTCAAATAAATCTAAATGGGACCAATTGACACACACCACCGATCGATTTCGATTAAAACAAAATTTGTCGATATCGGTCCACCCGGTCAAAAGTTCTGATGTAACATACATAAAAAAAATACAGTCGAATTGAGAACCTCCTCCTTTTTTGGAAGTCGGTTAATAACTCTAAAATCAAAGCGCGCGTCTTATATATTTCAAAAACAACTTTTAATAATGACTGACTTTGTAAAGCTTATTTGTTATTTTGTAACTAGCTGTACCCGCGACTTCGTTCGCGTGGAAGATTCTATCTTGATACTCATTATTATCATATTAAAGGCATGATCCTGAAACCTTACGAATGATGGATTAAAAAGACAGGTTGCCATATGACCTCCTTTATTTTATTTTAGCCGTTCCAGAATATGTCTGTATACAGTCAAACATTTAAAAAATAATTTATAATGTAAATAATAAAAAAAAAAAAAAAAAAACTATAATGACTTGACAAAACACGTAGAATTTTTATTTTATTTGTTTTTTTCTATTTAAATATTTTATTAAATATATATTTTTTTGTAATTTAAGCCTTTTGGAATTTTTGTTTGGTTTCTTGCGCGTAAAAACTGGTGCAAAATGCTTAGTTAGTTCGTTTTTCCAGACTAAGCCACAATTTTGCAGGAATTACAGGATAAATAGTAGCCTATAAGTTAAATGTTGTAAAAATTCCTTAAAAATTCGCTCAACCATCCCTAAGATTAATTAGCCCGGAGTTAGATTTTATTAAGTTTATTTGTTAGGTTTTGTAAAGAACGAAAAGACATACTTTTTGTTTACATTGCAAGGTCACGCAATGCGTTATAGTTTAGTTTTAACCGACTTCAAAAAAGGGAGAGGTCGTTTTGATTGTAGGTACTGTAATGTGCGTTACTTCTAGTCCATCACTTAACTTTTTGCTGGGTGTACCCATGTTGATGATTTTTTATAATTAAAAGCTGGTGCTTGTCAAAAGGAATAAGTCGACTACTAAAATTATAATTAACTAATCTAGGTTTTGTAAAGTTTAAAGTCCAAGAATTGAAATTAATTTTAAGATAGTCAAGTTATGTGTTTAACTCTGTCTCGATTATGAAAACATTTACTTAAAATATTGGGGTCATATAAATTAATTTACTGAAAGAGAACCTTCCAATAATTTCATATTTACAATTATATGAATACCAAAAATATCGTCTTGATCACTTCGCAGCTAATTGTTAAAATACTGAGGTGTTTACGTAAAAGAAAGAATTGGAATATGTCCAATAATAATTAACGTGTGTGACTGACAAATTCGCACGTCTTTGCCACGTATCTATTCCTTGTCTGTTACGTTTGTTTTTTTTTGTGTTATTATGTCACACATTTTGTACCATTTACGTTTTTCTCACTATAAATTTATTAATAATATCGGCGTTATTTGTGAAAAATATTTTTTACACTATTACAAACGAATTGCGAGACTAATCGTAATAACATATTATTATAATATTATATTTTAAAATGGTTGGAAGTAGAAAATTTTAAAAATTAATGATAAGTTTATTTCACTCTTTTTAGTGCATTTAAAATAAATGGTTGTCTTTTAAGAAGGTTTTTACTTTCATTTTATTTTTTAGTAATCACTGGATAGATTTCTCAGTCTGATATTTTCAGCAAATTCTTTTATTTGATACCCATAATGTAGGAAAGCATAAAAACTTAGTTCGCCATCTTTAGAAGTCCGCCATATAAAATTTAGTGTACCGTAATTTTATTTTTAGAGTTACTGAGAGCAAAACCCCCTTTTATTTGGTACTATTGTAGGAGTATATTAAAAATAACCACTCCGCTATCTTGGATGTTCCGCCATGTTGGAGTTAGAATGTCGTCACATGTCTATAGCTATGCATTGCCATCGAAACTAAACGTGTGTACAAAGTTTCAGGTTAATTGAATAAAGATATATGCTACAAAATTAGGTTGGAAGATTTCACCCTAAAATGTGGATGTGAAAATTTTCGCATCCGCAACAACCCTGAAACGTATATACAAGTTAAATAATTTTGTTTGCTCGCAAACGAAAAAAACAAATAAAACGTTAGAAGATGAAAAAAATTAACAAGCTCACTATAGTCGTCACTACGATTTTCGAGGGTTTCCCTCGATTTCTCTGGGATTACATAATCAGATTCTGGTTTCCTTATCATGGTACCATGCTTAAAATATCTCCTTTCTAACAAAAAAAGAATATCAAAATCGGATCATAAACGACGAAGTTATCCTCGAACATATTATATATACATACCCGTATATATACGGTCGAATTGAGTAACCTCATATAATAAAAGCATTATAAAATCCTAAAATACACCAATTGATTTAAAAAGCGTTTTTGCTGATAATTTGTTATTAAATGTTTATTTAAATACTAGCTCTGCTCGCGACTTTGTCCGCGTGGAATTTAACAAAAAAGTTATTGTTCAGTTCGCAGACTATTAAAATAAATAAATTTCTAAAATAAAAGTAGCCTAAGTTACTCCTTGTTAAATCAGCTATCTGCCAGTGAAATTCCCGTCAAAATCGGCCTAGCCGTTTTAGAGATTAGCCGGAACAAACAGACAGATAGACACAAATTGTAAAAAAAATGATATTTTGGTATATGTACCGTGTATCCATATGCAATAATAAAAAAACGGTTATTTTAATATTACAAACAGACACTCCAATTTTATTTATTTGTATAGATGTATAGAAAGAAACAAATCGAAACCAACTACATATATGAGGTTGATTACTTCACTGCATTAATGTTATTATTCTTTATAAAGAAATCATTGGCTGCGTAATATTGTGGTTTCAGATTTTTTGTTGACAGTAGCGACTTCCTGTTGAACGTTAGGTCAGTGTCTTCATCATGTACAAACATACACATATTACTTTCGAATAATAACTGTTGTTTTTGAGCTTGTTAGAATTAAAAATTCTTATTATGTTTCAATATATTTTTATTCTATACCAAGCACAAGTTCGGTCTTGTATGGAGTATTGCTGCCATCTTTGGGATGGATCCGCCAAATACCAACTGGCAACTTTGGACTCGGTGGAAAAACGAGCTAAGAGACTCATAGGTGACCCTACTCTGACAGACACCAAGTTGCAGAGTCTCGATCATCGGCGTAGGGTAGCACGTCTGTCGGTGTTCTACAAAATATATTTCGGTGAGTGTGCGAAGGAATTACACGATCTAATTCCCCCAACAACCTTCCGCCATCGGGACACTAGGCGCGGTCGATCGTTCCATCCTTATGTCATCGATATGCCACCTACGCGCACAAAACGCTTTGGCTCTACTTTCCTGATGCGCACAGCTAAGGAATGGAACTCGTTGCCCGCGTCTGTGTTTCCCGAACGATACAATCTGGGTGCCTTCAAGGCCAGAGTGAATAGGCTGTTATTAGGCAGGCATGCCCCACCTTCGACCGCATCGTCACTTAACATCAGGTGAGATTGTGGTCAAATGCCTGCCTATTTGTCATAAAAAAAAAAATAAATAAAGTAAGATCTTTTTTAGATTTTTTTATTATTATATAAAACAAGGTCGACAAACAAGCTTACGGCTCGCCTGTTGGTAAGCAATTGCCGTAGCTTATAGACGCCTGCAACACCAGAATCATTGCAAGCGCGATGCCGACCATACCCTCGATTACCCCCAAGAGCTCTCTTTACTTTACTCACCAACAGGAACACAACACTGCTTGAAAACAGTAT
Organism: Melitaea cinxia; assembly: GCF_905220565.1. Lineage (NCBI taxonomy): Eukaryota > Metazoa > Arthropoda > Insecta > Lepidoptera > Nymphalidae > Melitaea > Melitaea cinxia. Next base: position 6,707,556 of record NC_059424.1, read on the forward strand.
TATTTAGCTGTGATTTTCTGCAAGGTCCAAGGTACTCCATCCAGTCGGGCTGCTCCATATTTTGAGCAGGAAATTTCCTGCTGTGCCCTACCTCAGTTAAAATTTAGTTTTTTATAAAGTATTCTTTAAAATGAAACAGTAATCGTATAAATACATTAAAAACTGTTAAAGATGGTATGGTGTAATCGATCGTCAATTTTTGCAATGTATTAAGTTAGATTTTTAGTAAAGGAAATAATGTCAATAGTGTTTGGTTTAATAGTCTGTGAACTCAGGCAGAGCATACCACGTGTCTTGCGTAGTTTTAAATTTTCGTAACTACGCCTTGTCTAACTGCACTATTGGCAGTATTGATTTGTACGTGATTCGCAATTAGCTCGGTCTCTTATTTAGTTACCTTTAAAAATAAACCCTTCACACTCGACGCTCTCCAGTAGGATTTACTCTTGTAGTGGGGACCTGGAAATACAAACAACTAAAAAGCATAAGCGCCCAAATATCTGCATGGTCTACACAACTCCATGGCCTCCAGTAGGATTCACTCGTGTTGCGGGGATCCGAAAACACACAACAAATGAAAAACACGCGATCACGATAAACATCTGTATGACCTATACAAATCAATTAGATATAAAAAAATAGGTGAGCTGGGGAACTTCGTGTCGCCATTTTTCCTTACATACAAACCTTGTTCGGACAATAACGGACAAAAGACAATATATCCAATTTGGTGCCATTTTTGTTGGAAGTTACGAAAGATGAAATGTAATTGTTACTCGCCTTTATTAAAAGGTACAAGTGCATGTTGGAAAAAATATTTTCATACTTCTTAACTATACAACTGCTGAACTTAATAATTTCGTATTAAAAATACCGAACAAGGTATTAAAATTTCTCGTTATTGTGATCGCAGATGTGAATTTTTTTTTGTTACATATTGAATAGGGGGCACTTAAGCTAATTCTATTAGTATAAGTCAGTCTAATGTATAAATGAAATTATATTGTTAAACAAATATAATGAAAGTGTAGTATTGTCATAATTTTGTCACTGTTTAATGCAGTAACATTGGCATTCCTAAAATTCATTTTATATTTCTTTATTAGTCATGATTATGACTGAGTCTAAATCTTATTTGTCACAAATTAATTTCAAAACTGCGAGTTCAGGTAAATAAATGAAAACGTTACCAACAGTTCAATTTATTTAATACACTCAACCGTATCACGCAATATTTGCTGCGGTTAAAATTGGACGCGGTTTATACGGTAGGGAACGAAAGTTGTTTTGTACACGTTATTTTTTTATCGATTTTCGTTGTTTTTAAAATAAATATCAAGATCGAAATGCACATTAAATGTTTTTTGTGCTCCTCAGACCGTTTTTTATGTGTAAACACGACAGTAACTTAAAGGTAACGACGACAAAACTGTACGAGTAGGCTACCCAGTATCTAATTGTTTAATCACGAAAAGTTAAGATAATTTGTGGAACATTTTTTGTATGTAACGCGTTTTTTAAAATGTTTTTTGAAGTATATATAAATACTTTTATTAAAAAAAAAAGTTGAAAGGTTGAATAAAGAAAATGTTTTAAATTGTTTCATAATACACGTTGATAGAGTAATCGACTAACGATAAGCCCAATTACTGTGTTACGTGTTCAAAGGTACCAATCACATTTATAGCAATGATAGACACGACTGTTTACTTAATTTGAAAATGTATGTGAGCTATTGGAATTTCTTTTTTCGTGTGAAAATGAAATCTTTTTTGAATTTTCGATCTTATAATCGTTAGATTTTTTTACTTTATATTAACAAGGTGAGCTTTTTAAAGAATAGATTTATTAAACAAAAATTATCACGTCTTTTACTTATGTTATTATGAATAATAGTTAATACTATTTGCCTATTTTTACGGACAGATATCTAAAGCTGACTGATTTTAAAACTGTACATTATAAATGAAATACCTGAGGGCTGTTTTATAGCATTTTGTTGTGCTGTCAGGTCAGTGTTTGTTCATGTACTTGTTTAATATTGAAAGATTTTATTTATTAATTTTTATAAAATTTTTAACTAACAAAATTTTTTTATTATTAATAGATACATGTTTACAGAACAGTCGTGGTAAATATTTTATCGGTATTGATATGTTTAATGAGCTTCCTTGAATTCTTAAACGGCAAATTCATTTTTTATATATTTGCCAGTTACAGTTTGTACAGTAGGGTATAATCACTATGTTACAACAATTCATGACCTACTTGTACTACACTTATGGTTCACCTTTCGTGCGTTAGAATTATCAGCTTGCTCGCAAAAGTCGCTCTCATTCACGCTTTATGGAACAGTCATTCGAAAACAGCCTTCTAGCTTGCCAGCCTTTTTACGTTTCTCAAGCCATTTTTAGGTAATTTCGGTAATACGAACTAATCTTTACTATACAGAATGTCCGTAAACGCTGGAATAATTAATAATGCTATATGCAATCAAAATCCTGAAAACAAATTTTCAAGCTTCTAAAATTTCTACTTCCGATATGACAGGAAAACGTTTAAGATATATTGAAGCGTCAATTTTTTTACTCACATTACACCGTCGTGGCGAATGTTTATCAACGCCGATGGTAGGGGTTTTATTTGCGTTTAGTGCTGATATCAATAATATCAGAGGAATATTTTTTTGGGTATTTTTCCTTGTGCATCTCACGTTTGTACCTTTAAGAGTAAATGAAGCTGGTTGTTATCATAATACCCTCATAAGACCGTTACTCTTCTATGGATCTGAACTATAGTAGATCATTCTGTAAACGTCCCACAGCTGGGCAAAGGCCTCCTAACGTATTAATTTATTGCACAAAAATACATTTAGAAACGTAACATAATACAACTCATGGTAATGAGTAAGTGCTTTATATCCCAGAGTACGAGATTTTAGAAACTAATTCCCAGTCAAGTCTGCTTCTCAATCGAGTAATTACAATAATAATAGCTTGTGATCTAGCAGGGTTGACCAATAGACTAAAAGATTTAGACTAGACCTAAACTATATTCATGCAACTCAGTCAGCTCGAAGAGTCTGTATATTTGTAAGTTATCTGCATACAAATGGAAGGGGAAGTGATAACACGAGAAACATTATTAATGAACACAGAAGATAGCAACAGGGGACACCAGTAGTAAGTTCCATCTAATTTGACGTGTTGTCATTGAAAGACACGCACTGCTCACGTCCAGGGAGATAGGAGTGAAACCAGTCAATAACTGTCTGTGTGTGTAGAGTCCACAGTTACAGGTGGAGTAATAAAATGTGTATTTAGAGAATTTAGATTCACAGAACTTTGACAGGCTACTGTGGATTTGCCCACCCCTAACGACCCTAGGGATCTCCAAGCTTGGGATTGGCATAGACCCTGAATATACGAGTTAATGTAACGGCGCTTAGCGTCCCTACCTATTCTGTTGCAGATGTTACGCAGTTTATATATGTTTAAGTTTTCTTGGGTTGGATTTTGTTTGATATTATTGAAGAAGAAAGAAAGGTTGCTATATTTTTTGTTGAGCATTAAGATATAACACATTGCTTATTAGTCCTCTGCCCAAAAATTGTCTGGAAGAGATCGCTGTATTAGCGATAAGGTCGCCTGTTGCAACTGATGCAAATTATATTTTTATATATCACTTGTAATATTGTTAAAACCTTGTATTGGTGTGCGAAAGTGTAAATAATAAATAAATTGCTTAATTTTTGGTTAGTTATAGTGATCAGGTATGTTTATTTACGTTCAAGTAAAGTACATATGCATTTGAATTATTGAATAGCCTGATACTATGGTGACAGTAAAAATCAAATTAAATAAACCCGACGATCGATCGGCTTGATCAGCACGCTCGTGCAATGCTGGGTTATGTCAGTAAAGTAAATATATATATACCATTATTTGATTGTTTATGTAGCCTTGGTACCAGCTTGCTCCTTCTCACGTATCCGTGGCGCAAGCAATCATGTGATCATTCGGTTTCAATACAAGAAACTCGTTCTAAAATGAAGTAAAAAAGGGCAATAAACTCTTAATTCGATAACGCCAATATGGAACAATTTTTTCGTTCATAATTTTTTGTTATACACGTGACTAACACAGTAGGAATCATTTTTATAAACACACATATATATATATATATATATATATATATATATATATATATATATATATATATATATATATATATAAAATTTATTCACGTAATAAATACTTACGAGGCCATAGCGGTTATTATCATAACCGAGGTACTTTTCTGTCGGTCAGGGTTCGTTTAAATAACAGGCGAAACGTTATAAATTTTACTTACTTTAAAATTATCATCATGCTCATTAAAAATAGATTTAAGCATTCCGCTCAAATTAAATAGATACCTAATGGTAACGTATTCTATTGAAAGTGCAATAAATATCACGTCTGAAAATTAGTATAACAATATAATAGTAGTTTTCATGGGTACACGCCATATTAAATGGACGTTCAATGAAGTAATTAGTGCCAGAATAATTAATTAAACGACAACTTTTATAGCAACAGTGACGCGATGGTCACCGGATTAAAATAATAATTATTATATGTCAATGTTAAATCTACAGCATATGGAGAACTTTATCTGAGTTGATGCAGTTTCGTTATGACGAAACTTAAAATGACACACTTATTCCTTTTTTTATTTACTTCATAAAGAAGCAAATTAAAAAATAATTTTATTATATGCCAGTATCGTAGTAGTATCCTTAAATGTTGTAAAAATATGAACTTTTAACTTTAATAATGATGAAAAAATATTGAAGTATAAAGTTCTTTTAGTGTTTTTAATTTAATTGATTGTGAAATAAGATGAAATGAAGGTAGTGTGTACATTAAATTACTGAAGTAATTTCATGATACTTTTCTTAATTAAAATTATTAAGAATCAGGAACATATTATGAATGACATACACATCATCATGTGTCAACTTGATTTAAATTCAAAATTTGGTTTAATTATAAAATATGAAATTGATTTTTACATTTTGTGGTAAAATTCGACTTCTGGTATGAACAGAATGATAATAAACTAAGCCGAATGGAAAGCTAGACATTAAACAGTAAGCGGTATTAGAATATTTTTCAGATCTTGAATTTGTTTAAGCACGGATCCAAAATTATCTTCAGGCATAAGGATTTTCTAAAACATATTATTTATTGACAAAAATAATCTAAAGGAGTACGCAATTTAAAAAATAATGTCACTTTATTTAAGCTCTCCGTTAAGGACAACCAGATAGCTAACAAGAATTATATTACTATATAAAACTCAATGAGCTGACCTCATCTGTGTTGTTTGGGTTGGAAATAGATTTTATACACGTTTTGATTTTCCGGATTGCGATTTAATGAAAAAAAAGAATTAGTTTTAGTATAATATATTAAAATTAATGACATAATTGGTTAAATTAAACAAACGATTCAATTTAGATTTGTTTAATATTTCGTAAGAAATTTGAAAATTTTGCCACTATAAAGTTTTTTTTTTGTAATTGTAGGCTCGTATCTGACGAATCACATTCTTTTATTACCGTCAAAATAAACATTAAATGTAAGTGTGTAGGTACTAAACTATCACTAAATAATGAAGTCATTTTGTAAATGCCTGTATGATGATCATAAGGTAACTACGATACCTTTCAACTTATATTTATTTATATTTTACTATAAATACAACGTTTACAATGTCTTATTTATTATAAAGTATTCTAGTGGTCGCTCAGTGGTCGAAATTCGACCATAATTAAAAATTTAAATTAAAAAAATAATGAGATTCTTTAAGAAACCTTTTTTTAAACCTTTCAATTTGACTTCAGACTGACAATTAACAAAAGAGTATAATATGCGTGTATGTGTAATGTTTTTATTTTTGTTTTTATCGATTAAATATAGTTTAGCATTCTGTACTCCTTCTCTATAAACTATCAGTGGGTGAAATTTCATACTTCTCCGTCCGCGCAATTTTCGTAGAAAGGGGTACAAAGTTTTTGCTTCACGTATTAATATATAGATACTTCTAAGAAAAGTTAATCAGTTGTAGTTACGTTAGAAGGAAGCGGTTAGTGGTATCCAGGATAAACTGGTATCGACCAACAGCGCCCTTGACCGTGCCACCCCGTTTTATGTAGTTTCCCCTCATCTTAGAATCTATTTATATAAAATAAATTATTTATCTAAAATAAATTACATCATTGAAAAGTTGACTTGTTTGCATACATTTTGAGAAACACTAGTAGCTATTATGAGTTGATTCATATTGAATCGAATAATATTCATACTTAAACTACGTTCATATATAACTGGCGTATAATATAATTGATAGACAGAAAATTCTATTAAAGGATATTAATTAATTGATATAAAAATAAATAAAATTGGAGTGTCTGTTTGTAATATTAAAATAATCGCTTTTTACTAAATGCATGTGGATATATCCGTTGTACATATACCAAAATAACATTTTTTTAAATTTTTGTCTGTCTTTGTGTGTGTCAGTCTGCCTGTTTGTTCTGGCTAATCTTTAAAACGGCTGGGCCGATTTTGACGGGACTTTCACTGGAAGATAGCCGATGTAATAAGGAGTAACTATGGCTAACTTAGCGAACTGAACAATAACTTTTTTGTTAAATTCCACGCGAACGAAGTCGCGGGCACTGCTAGTAATAAATAAATGTACAAAATATAACGTAGTATGAAGACACTAAATACATTTTATATAGACTTATCAATACTAATAAAAATATAAATGTAATGGATCACTCTCTGTAAATTGAGATATATAAGAAAAAATATTATTGGGATATTTTTCAACGCAAATAGCACCTAAAACAATGATTGTTAGAATTTTTATCTGTTTGTCTGTGCGTTTGTGCACGCTAATTGCATTATTATTCATCATCATTATCTGTTTTAGATGTGTTTAGACAGTGACCTGTTACATTTTTATTATATTTATTTAAGATGGAAAAATGTAATGTGCCAATGATTGATCTGCACAAAAGTATACTTTTGTTAAGCGTTATTGTTTGACCAATGATAACTAGGTATTACAGTACTAAAATAAAAAAACGTGTTTTTTTTAATATCTACATAACAGACCATTTAACAAAATTGCTCCTGGTTCTGTATCAAACGATAACGTCTTATAAATATACAAGTAAATAATATATCGACACAAAACGCCTTGTCTTTAACTTGTTTTCTGAAAGTGGAGCAAACTAAAGGCTTGTAATGCATATGGTTTGTGCATGACAGTTGCATGTGTGTGCGTACAAGACAACTCATGCCGGTCTACCTTCATCTAGATTCTAAGTATTAACTTGCATGATTATTTTATGATCTTCAATTCTTTTTATAAATAAACTGAAATAAGTTAAACTTATTTAAAAAGTTCAAAAATAAGAATTAGAAATTAATACTAAGTAACAATACTATCATGTAAAAACAATTACAAAATAAATCACATTACAATTTTAACTGAGGTAGGACACAGCAGGAATTTCCTGCTCAAAATATGGAGCAGCCCGACTGGGGCAGTACCTCGACCTTACAGAAGATCACAGCAAAATAATACTGTTTTCAAGCAGTATTGTGTTCCTGTTGGTGAGTAAGGTGACTAGAGCTCCTGGGGGGATTGGGGATTGGGTCGGTAACGCGCTTGCGATGCTTCTGGTGTTGCAGGCGTCTATAAGCTACGGTAATCGCTTACCATCAGGTGAGCCGTACGCTTGTTTGCCGACCTAGTGACATAAAAAAAAAAAAAAAAAAAAAAAAAAATATATATATATATATATAGTATATATATATAAAGTATATTTTTGCAAATTATACTCAACTATCTAACTGAAGACTATGTCCCCAGTAAAAGTCACATCAATAATAAAAAGTGCTTAGTAAAAGTTGCTTTAATTCAATCAGACAAAATAAAATGTTCTGAGCTCAAATTCAATATGTGAAAAATGAAACACATTTACGGTTTGCGATTAACCATCAACAACATTTATTTAATTGATATTCAAAGTTCATAAAATTATGCATTTTAGTAAGTAAGGTCTAACAAGTAAAAAATAATTTGTTATACTTTTTTATTATATATACAAATAAATGAAATTGGGAGTGTCTGTTTGTAATATTAAAATTATTAAATGGATAAAAATTACTAAATGCATATGATGTATACACGGTACATATATCAAAATAACATTTTTACAGTTTTTGTCTGTCTGTTTGTTCCGGCTCTGTCTCTCTGAAACGGATGGACTGAATCGACGGGACTTTCACATTTTCATAGTTGATGTAATAAGGCGTAACTAAGGTTCCTTTTATTTTAGATTTTTGTTTTACTCTGTGAACTGAACAATAACTATTTTGTTAAATTCCACGCGTAGTCGCGGGCACAGCTAGTATATATATAATAACATATTTTGAATACATCATAACGTGTTGTATGAATTCTACGATATATAATTATGTAGTGCAAATATTTATCACATCCGTGAAATCAATTAATCAGGGTGTGACTTTGTAAATATATAATCTAAGTTACTGTTATGGTAACTATTAAAATATTAAACTAATTTATATGATTATGTGTAAATGTACTACAAATTGAAAAAAAAAATCAACCGACCCAGAACAGGTAATGACCCTGATTGCTTTCCGCCGTTTGAATGAACAGCGTTAAAATTGTAAAAAGACTTGAATGCACTGAGGCAAGCTTCGAAGGTGTTTCTTTTTTTAAAAAAATCGGTATTGTAGGATATCCAAAAGCTAATAAGGGTAAACAATACGATATAATGATGATGACAATACATATTGTACTGTATTGATTCATATTTTTAATCTATTGGTCATATAGGTATTATCTATTCGCTCACATAACTGACAAGTAACTCAAACGCTGATGGCGTCACAAGGGCACTGAATTATGACTTACAATTTTTTTTATAACACTTATCATAATACACCTAGGCACAATTCATTATTAATATATGTTATTGGAGGTAATGTAAATTATGTAAATTAAGGTATTTTAGATAAATCTAAATGGTCGAATAGTATGAATGAATAATTAATATTTACATACAACAATTTACCAAACAAGCTTATATTGTGTTTTGAATTTCGATCACATGAATGACACGCTGTCCTTTTAATATTTTAGTCTATAGTTTTGTGTTTTCTTTATAATTTCGACCATGAGATTAAATATTTCTCGCGCACCTTGAAGGATAAATAACCTGTCGCTACTAACGGCCTTATTCTAATTATTTTGAGAATTAGCTATAAAAACAAGTTATTTTTCTCAATTGATTTAAAAATATCATAAATATATTTAATAAAACCTTAAACGTATATTTTTTATTTGCACAGTCTCGTACCTAAACCACTTATAAATATTGCCTGATATTTTTGTTTTTTTGGCGTTCGCGGTATAAGGCAAATCTAGGGCGACATGTGGTTGTCTAAATGTCGTTGTTTGCATATATATATCTATATGAGTAAATAAAAATGAAGATTTTTAATAAATGTTTCATACACGTTAGCAGTAACGAAATATAAAAAAAAGTTTTTTTCCTGTCAGTCAATCATTTTATTCCGGTTAACCTTCAAATAAGCTGCAGCTATTTTGAGAGATTTATACTGCTTATAAGCTGATACTTTTAGTATCGCAAAAAAGTTCCTGGAAAATTCCTGGTCAGGTTATATTATATTCGACAACCGCTATTCAAACTAGGCTTTTCACAGGTAGCTAAGAATGTCATTGTATTCGCAATGAAATATTTCTCATTTTGATATAATTTATTACTATTTATTTACTAAACATGTGGTGAAAGTTACTAAATATGTACCTGTCACCAGTAGTTATGCCAGAAAAATAGTAGATAGAGAATAGAATGATTTGTATTTTATACAGGCTTCATACTGTCGAAAGACATTAAATTTATTCTTTGAACTCTTAGGTACATTTGTAAATAAAAATAAAAGTATTAATTTAAAATTAAATATAACCTAGCCATAATAAATATTAAATAATATTCATCCATTAAATAGAAGGGTGAAGTTCGTCTCTAGTTCGTATCTCCTACTATTAGGAAATTTAAATTTCTTAAAATTTCATATAAGACATACATACTACCTTACTATAGTTACAATATTCTCCCTTAACGTTGAATATGTATCACGTTTGAATACAACTCTAGAACGTGAATTGAACATTTTTTAACCGACTTCAAAAAAAGGAGGAGGTTACTCAATTCGACCGTATATATATTTTTTTTATGTAGGTTCGGGGATAACTCCGTCGTTTATAAACCGATTTTGATAGTTTTGATAGTTCTGGCGTTCAAATGGTTTTCTTTTAGGTAACCTTGTATCTTAAATGTTCGACCATAAATTAAACATACTTATCTATAAGTATTGGTGCGTATTGATAGCTCTGTTTTGCGGTGTGCATGCGACGCCACGCCGGCCGTCTGCATGCGTGTGTGACATACTGGTATCCGCACTTGTATCGAACACTTGAGGCCAGCGACAACGACATGATAATTACGATATAAAAAACAGGTCATACACACATAAACAATAACTCACACATTACCAACATATGACAATAACTATGCTCTGTAACAATAAATATATTTTTTGCCTCATTATATAGGTTATTTTGTAATCGGTACTTAAGAACAAAAGGTGATGTGGCTATTACAAAATATTCAAGGAATTCTGGAGGCCGACTGTAATGAAGAATTGAAAGGCGTAATTTTTTTTCGGAAATCGTTTTCCTAGTTGTGTTCAATTATATGGATTATAAGTCAATTGATTGGTAAAATACATACATACATAGCAAGTTTACAGCACATATTGACAACATGATACCTCAGCAAGAAAATCGCTGGGTTTTGTACTTAGAAATTCCAAGGAGTTCAGGCATTCCTCTACTACAATCAAATTATATAACAGTCTTGTGCGAAGCAAGTTAGAATATTGCAGCCAAATTTGGAATCCCCACTACAAAACCCATCGTAAAAGAATAGAGATGTTCAAAGGCGCCTACTCCACCACCTCGCGTATCAAACGAACTCTCACCAACACAACAAATTTTATGAGCAGAAGCGCAAATTATTTCACTGGAGTCCCGTAGAGCTGTATCAGACATGATATTTCTGTACAAATCTTTGAATAATTTAGTCGATAGTCCGGCTATAGTAGAATTATTTAATTTCAACATCCCTAGAGGTCTGCCTAGGCAACCGTGTCCGCTATTCAAAGTATCGCTTTATAAAAGTAATTTAGGAAAGTACTCACCACTAGCTAGACTGTAAAGAACCTATAATGATCTGTCATCGAAAATCTCTGACTTGGACTTAAATGGTAATGATTTGCGTGTTTTTAAACGGTTTTATTTAGCTCACCCCGTTTGTTTTATTTATTTTTTATTATTTATTCTTGGGTCAAATTTAGTAATTCAAATTTCACCCTCTTCCTGTCAACCGATTAATCTGAAATTTTGTATACACTTTGACTAAAATAAAACCGTGGGGCACGTCAATTGTCTACAAATTATCGACTTAATGTGCGATAGAAGAATAGTTTAATTCGTCGTTAAAATAGGCAGTTGGCCCGCAGACGGTGAGGAAATTACTTACTATTTTCTTGCTCATGGAAATTCCAATAGTTATACACTCCATGTAAATAAAAGAGATTTTTCAACTAGTTTATCGTTGGACATTCACACTGCTGGCTGGCGAGGAATCGTTTCACTGCTCGTAGTTTGTCTTAGTGTAATCGACAAAACATATGATAAAAGTACTACTCGCTCACCACTATGAAACCCTAAAACTCGCTTATAATCGAGCTTGCTAGCTTGTTTCCACATTCTAGCCCTACTTATCACACGTCCATCTTTGTCGGTTGAACAACTGCCTAATTATAGTGTAACATTACAAAACAAACATTTTAATCAACGATTGTAGACAATTGACGTGCCCCACGGTTTTATTTTAGTCTAGTCTATGCATATGTTTATAATTCCCACGACTGTATCTATTTTATTATTTTTTGGTTTTTAGTACATTTACCTTAAACATTGCAATGTATGTTTAACATAAAACCGTTTAACTTAAAAAGTTTTTTTACCTATTTTTATTAAATCAAAATTGATATGCTTTTACAAAGACAATTGACAGATTTATTCAAATTTAATGTGTTAGCGTTTAATTTTATCAATTTTATTCATGTTAGTATTTTAGTATTTTTCCTTTTTTATTTTATTTAATGATCTCCTGTGTAAAACACACACACATATATATATATATATATATATTATCGTTTTGAACTGATGTATTAAATTTGGAATGTAAATCTATTTCATTTTACACATATTGTGGTCTTGGCTAAACTAGCTGCGCTGTTTAACATTTTTATAGTTGTCTTTAATGTTTTTCTTATATTATCTTTATTTTCCTTATAAATGCATTTTTGTGATTTTTTATATTAAATTTAATTTACACTGAGCAGTATAGCATGTAGTGACTGCCTATAAAAAGAAGTACAATGATCATTGTTTACCTATTAAGTATCTATTAAAACATTTATATTGTATCTTCTGTTGGTTGTCCTTAATAAATAAATAAATATATAAAAAGGGTACTATTAACTTAAAAGCTTTTGATTTTTCATGTTAAGCGTGGACTACGCTATCTTCTTTCAAGTTTTTAAAATCTTTACCGCAGCTTAGAGTTTGTAAATAGACGGGCTAAAAATAGAACGTTTATATTTTCTTTTTGATTTTTATTTTCGCTTTAAATCGTTGCTCCAATGCGGGTTGGCGGATATATTTCCTACCATGAATAAAGATCGCTATCAGGTGTCATGTACATAACACACCATATACATATAACAACCGGGACCGACGGCTTAACGTGCTCTCCGAGGCACGGTGGGGAGACCCACAAGGACTGTACAAACAAACACCCGAACCACGGCAAATATCTATGTGGCCAATACAAATATTTGTTATGTGGGGGATCAAATCTGCAACCGGAAGTGCAACAGCCACAAGCCAGTGCTGTGATCGTTGCGCCAACGCGGTACCTATTAATAAAACCTAAATATAATAAAAGTAATGATTATTGGATAGATCAGGAAATAGAAAAGTTAAATCGAAAATTCTGGATTTAAAGCCTGGCCCTTACATTTACGAATATTTTAAAAACGATAATATATGTACGATATTTTGTTCACTCATAATATAAGTGTATATATATATATATATATATATATATATATATATATATATACACTTATATTATTATACACTTCTTATATTATATATATATAAGAAGTGTGTATATGCCAAAATTTATGGCGCGAACTCATGTGTTTCATAGTCACACGCTGGGCAGGCGGGTTGATGACTGCAAGGCTGGCTATGTCGCACCGAAGACGCTGCTGTCCACCTTCGGACACATATTTGAAAGCCATCAGTTTTTTTTTTACGTGGGGAAAATCCATCATGGGTATCCTCCAGCGCGGGGCGCCAGAGGGTTTTTTCAGACTCCTACTGACTAAAAAACCACCACGTCACCAGCAGTCGTCCGCCTGAGTGGGGAGAGATGGGGTCGCGCTAGCATTCGCCACCTCGCCCCGGCGGTAGGCCTGGGCAAAAATTCCGGGCCCCGGCACAATGGTGGGGTGGCCCCGTGGGCATGGCCGTGTCGTCCGGCCGGTTTGCAGACAAAAGTCTTCGAGCAATGCGTCCTGCCTGTTTTAACATACGGAGCGGAGACGTGGACACTGACGAAGGGACTGGTCCACAAGTTTAGAGTCGCTCAACGTGCAATGGAACGGGCTATGCTTGGGGTTTCTCTCAAAGATAGGATTAAAAATGAGACTATCCACGAGAGAACGAAAGTAACCGACATAGCCCACAGAATTAGCAAGTTGAAGTGGCAGTGGGCTGGTCTCATCTGTGTCGCAGGATCGATGGCCGTTGGAGTAGACGGGTCCTGGAGTGGAGACCGCGTCTTGGCAAACGCAGTGTGGGACGTCCTCCGGCCCGTTGGATCGACGATCTACGTAAGATTGCCGGTGTAGGCTGGATGAGGATTGCGGAAAACCGGAATATCTGGCGCGAACTTGGGGAGGCCTATGTCCAGCAGTGGACTGCCATAGGCTGAAGTAGTGATGATGATGATGAACGTATATTTATAAAAATATTTCACCAAAACTTTAAGTTCTTTTCAGGTTAATATTTAACTATTTCCTTTCGTGGTACACAATTTCATTATAAAATATTTCCGAGCTTGCAATAATTACAGAACAATGAAAAGACATGGTAATTATTTATGTTATAAACGATCGATAGAGTGTCTTAAAAATGACATTTGTAACGTGAACGTTACACGTTCAACTCTAGGTGACGTTTGTAAAAAATATTTTTTTTTATATTCAAAGAAATTAATAATAGGTAGGGGAAAAAGTTGCTTGATATTTTCTAGAGAGATTCAAGGTAAGGTTTTACAAAATTTATTTACATTAATTGTAAGTACCTGGGTGAAAGAGCTTAGCTGGGTATTTTTAGTGTATCGTGTTTATTGGACATCATATTTAAATACGAATTACATATTGATAAAATATGAATAATAAGTATATATTTATATATTATATATATAAATATATACTTATTATATATATAAATATATACTTATTATTCATATTTTACTATATTATTACTTATATTGTATATATTTTTCTTTCTTTACTATGTATTATTTTTGTTTTTGGTGTACAATAAAGTGTATAATTATTATTATTATTATTTTCCGATTGTACCGACATAATAATAAAAAATATTAACTGGTTATTTAAGTACATTTGAAAAAAATAAATAATCGATTTGGAGACATGGGTCTCGGTCGGATACCGACCGGCTGATTTCCCACCTCAGCTATTACAACTTTTTTGACAAGTGCGAAATTTACCTTCGTATTCTAACGATATTGTTGCCATTTTTTAATTACCTAAAAACAGGGATAAAACAACATTTTCTAAAAATGAATCCTAGCTATATCGATTTATCGCCCCCAAAATCCCTTGCATACTAAATTTCATGAAAATCGTAAGAATTGCTTGTTTAATAAGTATTAGATGTATATGTACCATTTTGTTCGATAACTTGCCGCTACCTCGTAGGTAGTGACAAGATTCCGTTGCTGTAGGAATCGCGACAAGTGGTTTTGACAGATCTCTCTTGATCTTAACTTTACATTACCTAAAAAATTCTAAAGAGCCCGAAACAGATGAAAACTTGAGGGCGCAAGATCAGGGCTATGTAGAAGTATTCAGACTTTCCAGTCAATCTCTCTCAATTTTTGTTGAGTGGCTAAATAAGTATGTGGTCAGGCGTTGTCGTGATGAAAATCCATACCTTTTCTGTTGATCAATTCTGGCTGCTTATTCTCAATTTTTATACTTAAGTCTCATCAGCTGTTAACAGTTAAAATCCAAATCAATGGTTTTCCCCGGTGGTAAAAGTTCATGCTGAATGATGCCCTTCCAATCCCAATATACACTCAAACTCGATTTCGCGATAGTCTGTGCAGGTGCAGTACAGTGCTGTTGACCGACCTTTGACTATGATCTATTTCGTATATTCTTAGCGTCGATGATTCAGTTTTTATCACCAGCGATCAATATCTTCAAAAATGGTTTGATATCAATACGTCTTAAGAGAGAATCGCAAATAAGTACACGGTCAATTAGGTTTCTTTCAGTGAGTTAATATGACACCCATATATCGAGCTCTTTTGTGTAGCCAGCTTCAAAACAGTTTTATGGTCAATTCTCAGATCTTCGGCTATATCGTAACTACTCAAATGTCGATGTAACTGCATTTTTTCCAAAAATGTCGTCACGTTTAACCGTAATTGACCGTGACCAGAGCGAAATTCATCTTTGGCATAAAAAATTCCTGACTGTAAACGCTTAAACCAATTTTGTGCTATACATATACTGCATTAGGTCCATAAACGTCATAATTTTGTTTACGAGGGTTGAGCCGCATTTTTCCTTTTTTTAAGTGAAATTTTAAAATTTACCGGATTTTTTCGTTGGATTCACCCAATTTGGCGGACAGAAAAATGAATGAAAAGTGACGGGAACTGTTTTTTACTTTTTAATTTAATTTTTAAAATGTCACCTCTTCATGGCATCAAAACCAGCCATGTTACAAACAGTACAATCAAAAAGATTTTATTACAACTTTTTGCTAGAAAATATGAAAAGAATTTTTGCCTGACCTATTAGTTAACTCAGATAAGTCTTACTTTACAATGCATTTTTAATTTGTTTGTAGTTTCATAAATGCATAGGTAAGTCATCCCATTTTTATTTCCCTTTCGTGGATTTTTTTTTTTTTTTTTTGAGTAATCTCTCAGCTTTTGGAGTAATCTTTGATAATGCGTATTTACTTGACCATTTTTTCGTCTACCTACGTTGTATTACTTGTCGATATAATTGAAGTCGGTTTTTCTTCGTTTGCCTGCAAACACAATTATTGAGTTATATCTAATAATGCGTATTTACTTGACTGTTTTTTCGTCGACCTACGTTATATTATACTGTATAACTTTTTATTGCGTATAACGATTTTAATGATTCTTACTTTAATTGAAAGCTAATACTTGTCATGTAGTCTCATTTAAATTTTATTGAGATCTGATCACTACTTTTTGAGTAATCTTTGATAACGCGTATTTACTTGACTGTTTTTTTTTTTTTTGTATTATACCTCATAACTTTTTACTGGGTGCACCGATTTTGATGCTTCTTTTGAGCTACATTAGCTAGGGTACCAGTTTATTCTTCATAAAGAATTTTGATGAGTTTTGTTTTAATCGAAAACGGATGCTTGTCTTGTGGTCCCATTTAAACATTATCGAGATATAATGAGTACTTTTTGAGTAATTTTTGAAAGCGCGTATTTACTTGACTATTTTTATATTACTTGTCGATGAAATTGGAGTCGGTTATTTTCGTCTGTGAGGAAACACAATTATTTAATCGCGTTTTGCATGAAAAAAATAAAAACATTCAACGCTAACATTTTATTTTTCATCCCGCGATAGCTGTTAGTGTATTAAATAACATATTAAAATTTGAAACGAATCGACTGCTCATTTTTTTGCTTAGCCGCAGGCAGAAAAAAAGTTGTTTTAAGATGACGGCGTTTAAGCCAAAAAAAAAATACTCAAGGAAATTTGATTTAAACGTATTCGCTTCAGCCTGTAATATTCCAATGCTGGTCATAGGCCTCTTTACCCATGTAGGAGAAGGATCAGAGCTTAATCCACCACGCTGCCTGCTCCAATGCGGGTTGGCAGATATACTCCCTACTATGAGTAACGATCGCTATTAGGTGTACATGATAAAAACCGGGACCGACGGCTTTACTTGCTCTCCGAGACACGGTGGAGAGACCAACGAGGGCTGAACAAACACCCAGACCGCAGCAAATATCTATATGGCCAATATAAATGTTTGTCATGTGCGGGAATCGAACCCGCAACCGCCAGCGCAACAGTCGCAAACCAGTGCTGTGACCGTTGAGCCAACGCGTCGTCGCAATATATATATATATATATATCATCAAGCAATATATAGATTACTTGATAATGTGTTCAAAGCCTTTTATAGAAACGATGTGAGCAATCTGTTTTTAACGTAAACGTTTTTTTATTCGAACTTTACTGAGTGCGATTTTAATTAAACGAATTCATCCCCTGGTTTACGATACTCGATATAAAGCGAGTGCCGAGTATTAATATAAAGTAGTTTACACACGGTTGCTAGTCATGCAGTAGGTATCATAAACATATATGTACATATCATGAATTTCCGTAAATGTCGCACAAATATCTGAATTCTTATTAATAAAAATGTCTGGTGGCGTACAGTAAAGTGTTGGGAGATGTGCTGTACACATATTTTAGAATTTATAAGTCTAGGGATGTATGATTTTTCTTTGCTGCTGGACACGAAATTGATATTAGAAGTTCATTTTCTGTATTAAAAATTTTAAATTCGGGTTAGTCGCCTTCAAAGCATATTCTGCCCAATATGCTAATTTGGTTAGTTTTTTAACGCAATGTTACATATCTATTATGCCATTATGAAGCTGGTAGGAAATGAGTCCGAAATTGTTCTTACGACCTCGACGGTTCAAAGAACTTTCATAGCTATTATAATTTATTATTTACTTCTAAAATGACCTTCTTTGACATTGGCTACTTTGTTTACTGGTCAATGTTTTGTTGCCCGTAACTGTAATGATGAAGGCAATTTATTCGATCGCATCACGTTTATTTTGTATTCTTAACATTCACTGGAGGCTCAAAAATTTAATATAAAACTTGTGACTTATGTAGGTCAATAACCAAACAAGATTTTAATTCTTTTTTTATAAGTCGTCATCGTTCAATAAGTTCGAGACTCATCACAAGCTATAAAAATAATAATTGTGTTTGCTCGCAAACGAAAAAAAAAGTCAAGTAAATACGCATTATTAGAAATTACTCAAAAAATTGTCATCAGACCTCGATCAAATTCAAATGGGACTACAAATAATAATCAGATTTCGACTTAACCGAGAATCATCACAATTGGTACTCCCAGTGAAAAGTTATGCGGTGTAATACAACGTAGATCGACGAAAAAATAGTCAAGTAAATACACATTATTAGATATAATTCGAAAAATACTTGTTAGATCTCAATTAAATTTGAATAGCACCACATGACACGCCTACATTTCGATTTAAGAAAAAAAAAAATCGAAATCGGTCCACTCAGTCAAAAGTTCTGAAGTAACATACATTAGAAAAAACAATCTACTTGAGAACCTCCACCTATTTTGGAAGTCGGTTAATAAGCGTTTATTAATTTTATAAATACATACATTTCGATACTACGTAAATTGGTTTTTAAGTACAATTCCGAAGTGGAGATGGATATTTTGCGGTTGTGGTTTCTACGAGCGAGAAACTAGCTTTGCGCTCTTTGTAGCCACAGTAAATGAATTTCAAGTCCTCAATTAATGGAATATGATTTTGAATGCAGTTCAATTATAATTTGTAAGTAATTATTTAGGTACACTCGTAGAAACTATATATTAAGTCAAAGTAAATAAATAATTGAAGCTTTAATATTGTGACGATTTTTTTTAAATATGAATACTAGCTGACCGTACAGACTTCGTTCTGTCAAAAGTTAAAATAGTAAAATTATTATTTTTTTAATTTATTTGATTTTTTTTTTAGAAATTAAATTTGCCGTAGGCTTGAAGGATCATACAAAAAATAAATTAGCTGAATTGGTCGAGCCATTCTCGAGTTATGCGCTTATATTACTATTCATTTTTATTTATATAAAAGACTAATATATAAGCCTAAGGAGTTTATTTGTTTGTATGAGACGTTAACCTTATTTCAATTTTGTTAATTTTACGATAGTAGAACTTTTAGAAATAATTGTAAAACTGTGTGTCTCGTATTAAGGTTTAATTTAAATGATAAAGTATCAAGATCCGACGCTTACAAGTTGAGCGGAGTAACTACGTAAAGTACGTTAAGGTGATATCAGACGGTTCATTTTTTGTTCATTTTCACCTTTCATTCGGTACATTTCACTCGAAATGAAATGTCTGAACAAAAAATGAAACACGAGTGCCGAATGAATTCATTAGTGAACCGATCCAACAGTGTTGGATATTGGCATCCGGTATCTTTCATTCCCACTTCGAATGAACGAGAAATGAACGGTCTGAACACTGAGAGAACGTTCATTCGGATTCGGCCATTTTGTTTCGAGTCCTGTAGCCGACGGACATCACGTTGTCGACGAAGTTATATTTTTTTCTGTGTGTTATTATATTGTTTTCATGCATGCACCCACCACCGTCGACGTTTTCTTTGCTTCTTTTTTGTCAACTCTTTGATTAAATGATCACAAATTAAACGAATTCCAAGACGTACGACTTCATTCGATGACATATTTAAAAGAAAGAACAATGAATGTTCATTTCTGTATCATTTCGTCTAAGCCGTGTGAACATAGAATGAAAAAAAAATGAAGCATTCACTCGAGTGAACAATCATTCGAGTGAACCGTCTGATATCACCTTTAGTAATCGAAGAAAAGTATTTTAGCATTTTGATTTACCTATGTTTCAATGTAATCGGTCATAGTAAACGTTGAAATCAGCTTTAAATTATTTAGTTAGCCGATGTAAACCAACTAATAAATGCATATTTGTAATGAGTATTAAGTTTACCTTAATTATTACAGTACACGCTATACATACCAAAATAACATTTTTTACAATTTTTGTCTATCTGTCTGTCTGTTTGGTCCGGCTAATCTTTGAAACGGCTGAACCGATTTTGACAGGACTTTCACTGGCAGATAGCTAATGTAATAAGAAGCAACTTAAGCTACTTTTATTCTAGAAATTTATTTATTTTATAACTCTGCGATTTGAACAATAATTTTTTTGTTAAATTGAACGCGGCTGAAGTCGCGGGCACAGTTAGTTTAAAAATAATTTTTGGCCATAACGAATGTTTCGCTAATTTTTTTTACATGTAAGTTAGGTAACTGGTGTGCACATGGCCGAAGTTACGTATTTACTCATGTATACAAATAAATAAAATTGGAGGGTCTGTTTGTAATATGAAAATAACCTCTTTTAATTAAATTCATATGCATGGATACACGGTTCATATACCAGAATAACATTTTTTACAATTTTTGTCTGTCTGTCCGTCTGTTTGTTCCGGCTAATCTCTGCAACAGCTGGACCAATTTTGACGGGACTTTCACAGTGCAGATAGCTGATGTAATAAAGAGTAACTTAAGCTACTTTTGATTGTTTTTTTTTTTTCATTTATATAACTGCTAACTGAACAATTACTATTTCGTAAAATTCCTCGCGGACGAAGTAGCGGACACATTTAGTTGTCAATATATTTAACGCAAGTGTTTGTATAATAAAATCCCCAACATTGCTATAGTTTATATTAAATAACATGTTATTTGATCGGGTCCATTGATAAAAAATACATAGTGTTATTTCAACGTTATTTGAACATATTTCCTTTCAAAACTCATCTAGCATTGGTTTAGTATTTATTCAGAAAACTACGTAATAAGTGTTTAATTGAAAAAAATATACATGTATACATAGATAATTTTAACAAAAGAAACTTTTTGTGTTGACAAATATATTTATTAATTCTTTAAAATATATATTAATTTCTTAATTCAGGTATAAATTATTTTTTAATCATAATATAATAATAGAATAATATGATAGTGCACTGTCGTGTTAAATAAATATAATATATGCCGTATTGAAAATATGAAAATTGTTCACTGTGGTGAAAGAAAAAAAATCGTGGGTAATTCTCTTTATATTATAATATATATCTTTATATATAAAATTCTCGTGTCACAATGTTAATTACAATACTCCTCCGAAACGGCTGGACAAATTTTTTTATGAAATTTTGTTTACATATCGAGTAGGTCTGAGAATCGGCCAACATCTATTTTTATATAACATATATGGCAAAACAACATTTGCGGGGTCAGCTAGTATTATTATATTAATAATCGTTATAATATAATAGTATTAACTTAAAATATTAATTTTATATTTAACTAAATTTCATTTCATAATTAACTAAATTTAATTGTGGGCCAAAGGCTTAAATCATGTACTAAGTCGGAAATTGTTAGATATTTTGAAATACACATGTACTAAGTTAGTCTCTACAATTTTTATTTAACTACAGTTTGCTGATTCATTTTTTTTAATTTTCACTTGATCAAACAGGTCAGACAGTGATATAGATAGGTAGAAATAAATGTAACATAATAAAGGAACTAAATGTTAAAGTCTATTAAAATTAATAATGATTAAGACATTTTTTATGCCTTTCACTTGATTGTATTTTATAATTATAATTTGTTTAAAGAAAAAGGTTTTATTTTGTAAATACTTTCAATTAAGTTATAAATGAAATCGTATTTTTGTGTGGTTAAGTTTATTAGTGACACATACAATCTTATTCGGCCTTTGGATTTATTGAACTGTCAATAATTTAAGGCCCTAAGAGTTTTTCTACAGAAAATGAACGAACACGTCCTTCAATCGTCTATTCAAATACGATTTAATAAGGTCGAAGGTAATCGCTCTATAAGATATTTCATATTCCTTATTAAGTATGCATTCTACTCGATAACTAATTGAGTAAAAATATCTTAATTTTTTTTACTAATTGTTATTGAACTGTCGGTCCCTTATTTAAAACGTATTCAGCAATAACATAACAGTTGCATAAGTCTAAAGTGGATTGATGTTTTAACGATTTCCTTTATAGATCTAAGCCTTCGTTCGCGTACACTCATTGCTAAAATATGAATATTACAAGTTAAGTGCGTCATCATAATATATTTGTGACAGAAGCGGCTCGTCCTAAAGAGCGCTGGTGCTGTGCACGAAAATTACATAGGCAATCTTAAATCTGTATTTATTTATAATACATACTATCCTTACATTACTTTCTTTCTATTCTATTATGACTATAAAATAGTCTAATATTACCACCTACTTACCTATACTTACGCGCACATTTGACGTCAAATTGTAACGAGTGGAGCGCCAGGCGCCCAGCTACAATGAAACGAAGCTTAGTACGATTCGTAGCACTGTCAATGAGTGCGAAAGAGAAACATCGACTCAGGCAAGCGCGTGAATCAAAAGATTTCGTACGAAAAGTTAGCCTAATTTTGGTGCAGCGGGAATAAGAAGCCTGTGCGCTGTTGCCGTTCTAGTGTATACAAACAAACTGTCGGTTTCGTCAGTTATTTCGCAGTTTTTATTTTAAACTAGCTGTGCCCGCAACTACGTCTGTGTGGAATTTAACAAAAAGCTATTTTTCAGTTCGCAGAGTTGTAAAATAAATAAATTTCAAAAATAAAAGTAGCCCAAGATACTTCTTATTACATCAGCTATCGGCCGGTGAAAGTCTCGTCAAAATCGGTCCAGCCGTTTCAGAAATTAGCAGAGCAAACAGACAGACAGATAGACAGACACACAGACAGACAAAAATTGTTAAAAATGTTATTTTGGTATAAGTACCATGAATACCTACATCCATATGCATTTAAGTAGTTAAAAGTGGTTGTTTTAATATTACAAACAGACATGCCAATTTTCTTTATATGTATATTATTAAATGCTCTGAAAAGAGTCTCGAAATAATGCGCTTCGAACTGAAAGCTAGGGAAACCTCGAAAGAAAACTAAATCTTTTACGCGTGTTTTTAAATCTGAACAATATTTCAAAACACCTTGATTGTGTGGATCTGAAGAAAGCAATAAACTCTTTTGTTTTCCGTTTCTGGTGTTTGGATCTAGCGCAGGCAGCGGGGCGAGTGGGCGAATGCTAGCGCGACCCCATCTCGCCCCACCCAGGCGGACGACTGCTATCACGTGGTGGTTTTTAGCCAGTAGGAGTCTAACATAACCGCTTTGGTGCCCCCGCACCGGTGGGTATCCATGATGGATTATCCCCACGTTAAAAAATAAAAAAGGCAGTGGTTGTGTAATTATATTGGAATAGATTTTCTGTACCAATAAAATAAATGGTAAGCTCTAAGTTTTTCGTTAAGTTTTTGGTAAACTAAAATTAAAAAATGTCACGAGCCGCCTCTGCTTTGTGGTATAAATTATATCTATCGTGCTGCGAGCTATGTCGTGATATTTTATGTAGTCTTGATGAGTTTCACAAACTCTCATTACATCGCCGAAAAATTTTGTATACTCAATCCTGATTTAAAAATCCGAAATATACATATTTTTTTTACACATTCACACACATTCATCTGATCCTAAGATAAGCGACTTAATACTTGTGTTATAGGTAACAGCCGGCTGATATAACTAAATATATATATTTTTATAAATATACATGGAAATAATACATGTATAATTACAAATATTACACCCACACTCAGGCAGGAATCGAACCCACAACACGCGGAGCAGGAAGCACTACAAACTGCGCCAACGGGCTAATCAAAGATTACTGATTTTAATTTTAGTGAAACAGTTTAAAGTAAAGTAACATTTTATAAGCATCCATAAAAATAAAAATAAATATTATCAGAGAAAAATGTTGAAGCTACTTCTAAGCAAAAATATACTTGTCACCGCTTTTCTTCATCAATGTGTCAAGGTTATTGAAAGGAGTTGTTGTTTATAACTTTTAACTAAGTTTAAATATTCTTTATACTAAACTTGAATTCTTTAAAATGTATGATTAATTGAAATCACGGGGAAACTGCGAGTTATTTCACGCATGCGTCCCTTGATTCACCATAATCTTCCGCCGTCGAAGTGCTCACAGTCACTATCGGTCAATCAGTGTATTGGGATGCACTTGTAATATACGAAAAGTTCAGTAAATCTATTCGTGTGCAGGGCGAAGGACAGGACGAGGTGCGGTTGGACGACGAGATGGATCGTGTCGTTTGGAGCGAAGGTGGTTCCCCGCCTCGACTGCAAGGCACCAGCGATCCCGTTCGAGACACCGCTGCGCCCCCGCCGGCTTATACTCAAGGTATGGAAAGTAAATTATTATCCTTACGATTCAATCTGTTACATTCCACTGCTAGGTATAGATCTTTTCCTTCTTGCAGGAGGAAGATTGGCGGATTATTCCTTGTTTTTAAATTATCATATTTTCCTTTATTTAATGAATACGTGCTATTGCGAATTTAGTTTTCAGTTTAGTTAGATTGCCTTCAGTGTTCAATCAAATATAATAACAATTGCTTGTGTCCAAGAGACAAAGGTTATATAAAAATATTATACATACTAAGTAAAAAATTTAAATATATTTTATAATAATAGTGTTACGTATTTTTACCGCTGTAGTTATATGTAATAAAGGATTTCGTTACGATTTCACTACAATCGTATATAGCTTCACTTTTAGACAGTATATTAAGGTGAAATTTATACCACATTTAAAGTTAGATCTAATTACACCTGAGTAAACCGCAGCCAATATCTAATGCAGATTTTACGTAGTCGGAACAAACATGCAGACGAACAAACATTCTAATAATCCTTTTTAGTATCTTTCTTTCTCTAATAATAAGGTTTCCCAATATTTTTTATGTATAGACATAGACGGGTTATATTTTTTTAATAATTGAAGATAATAGGCCAATAATAATAAATCTATAATATAAAAATGAGTCGCTGAATGTGTTGCTAAGCGCAAAACTCGAGAACGGTTGGACCGATTTCGCTAATTCTTTTTTTAAAATATTCCTTGAAGTACGAGGATAGTTCTTACGGAGAGAAAAATTCTAAAAAAAAAATTGTAAATTTTCTAAAAAAGTCTAAAAACTACACTTTTCTATACTCCCATACAAAAGATTTGTGATAAGACTTAAAAGTCAATTTGAACTTTAATACCATACGATAAAGTTTGTGTTAGGCGATACGAAGTTCGCCGGGTCAGCTAGTCTATAATATAAAAATGAGTCGCTGAATGTGTTGCTAAGCGCAAAACTCGAGAACGGTTGGACCGATTTCGCTAATTCTTTTTTTTAAATATTCCTTGAAGTACGAGGATGGTTCTTACGGAGAGAAAAATTCTAAAAAAAAAATTAATAAAATTAAAGAATCGACTGTTAGCCGATACGAAGTTCGCTGGGTCAGCTAGTAATAAATAAAATGATGATTTTAAATATGGATCATTTAAAACCTTACGCGTCGTTTAGTCTGATGGTTACTATAAATAAATGCATTTAAATCAGTATACGAGTATGTTATAAAGATCTAAATCAACAAGTTGTTTACAAAATTGTCAGCACCTGATATGTTTTTTCTTTTGGGGTTTATTTTTAAACGTTTAAGTGTTTTTTTTTTTTCATCATATGTGTAGGTGTAGGAGCTAGTAAAAGAACCTACATTTCACAACAAACAGTTATATTTCCTTTTACAAGAAAAAGTTAAAAATCAATAAGAAAATGATATTTTTATCATGTTAAAATTAAACTTGGCTGAAAAAGTCTGACGAAAAATCTTTTGTGTTGCCCGCGATAATGCGATTAGGAAGCTGTCTCACGAAATGTTTTCATTAGATGCCTACTTTCTTTATTTTCATTAGGTACTTAATTTTTATAAGGGCGTATTTTTTATTTTGTCTGAATGTAATAACAAGTGTTTTGAATAGATTTCGAAGCCATAAATGACAGCTAAATATCGCAAATATTCTTTCTATGATAGATACATTTTCAATAAAAGTATAATATTTCAGATATATTATAGTACCTGGTTTGTGGAATTAAATATAAATCCGGATTAGGGATAGCTCAAAAATGTTTTGTTTAAATATTTTCGGATTTTCGTTGAAAACAGTAAATAATGCGAGTTGACGCGTACAAAAACTTAAATGTACCTGTTATATAATTCTACGTAGGCGAGTTAATTTATCGATTCAATTATCCATTTCAATAAGAGTCTATCAAGTTTGATTGGACTTATATAAAGCTTTAAAGGTAACGAAAATAAATATGTAACTGTCAAATTATATGTATTTACATCTGCTATTTTTTTTTTCCTTTTACGGGTCGTAAACTGGTCACTTTCGTGTAACAGTGTTTTACCCTTAACGTCATCATCATCATCAGCCTATTACAGTCTACTACCGGACATAAGCTGGGGGAGCCCAGGGTACAACGTAGTCATATCCTAATTGCTTAGTAACAAAAAGACAAAAACTGGTTTTGATTAATTCGCTCGCTTCAGCCTGTAATATCCCACAGCTGGGCATAGGTCTCTTCCCCATGTGGGAGAAGTATTAGAGTTTAATCTAAAACGCTGATCCAATGCGGGTTGGCGGATATATTCCGTACTATGAGTAAGGCTAGCTATCATGTATTTATGATAACAACCAGGACCGACGGCTTAACGTGCTCTCCGAGACACATTAGGAGACCCACGAGCACTGCACAAACACCCAGACCATGGCAAATATTTTTATGGCCAATAAAAATGTTTGTCATGTGCGGAGTTCGAACCCAACGCCAGCGCAGCAGCCACAAACCAGTGCTCTGACCATTGCGCCAACGTGTCGTCGTTTGATTAATTGACCAAAGTCATTTATCTCTCTATAAGTGAGTTTCTCCATATGAGTAAAAATTTAAATAATAAAAAATGAAAATTTGGATTTCCTAATAAATACGATTAATATCTATATTTTTTTGGAAAAAACTGTTTTGAAACTGTTTTGTCATGAGAACGTTTTACTAAAATATAACATTCGAGTAGTAGTAATACAGAGAGCGAGTGCGAGGAAAACAATTACGAGACTTGTTGAAGTGAAACTTTTTTAGGCGCATAAGGGTAATTTTTTTATGGATGAAACGCAACGTTTTAATGAAACGGCAACGTTTTTGTCAGACTTAAAAATTAGTTTGCCAAAGAAGTTTCACTTCTGACATGTGTACTTTGTACGCACGCACTTTTTATACCGAATGCTGATCTTTTTGAAGTTATACTTTTTTGGCGCTTTATGGAAAAATTATGAGAGTATTTTTTTGTTTGTTTCATGAAACCATTGCCATGCGTCGTATGCATGCGACGCATACGACGGCTTAACGTGCCTCGGAGAGCAAGTTAAGCCGTCGGTCCTGGTTGTTATCATAAATACATGATAGCGATCCTTACTCATAGTAGGGAATATATCCGCCAACCCGCACTGGATCATACGATTGTTATACTATAGCGTTATTACAAGCAAGTTATAGTAAATCGCATTGTTCATTGCATTATTTGCGCTGCTTTGATGAACGTTTCTACGAGTACCTTTGTGTATCTTAACCTACTTACCAACTCAAATTCACAATATTGTTTCTGGTTACAGTCGTAACGCTACAATGGGTTTGACTTGATTTGATAGTTACACATGTCTGACAAGCTGTTTATGACAATTGATTTATAAGATTATATTTACGAGTACATTTATTAATTATTACTAGTGGTCGCCCGGTGGTCGAAATTCGACCATAAATAATAATAATAATAATAATCTTTATTTCGGGACTAGCCCATATAGTGTTAGTAACAATGATGCTTATAGTCTAATGTTAGTACAATTACATTTAAATAATTAAATAATTACATTTTAATAAATTTTAATAAATAATTTTAATTATCAGTTTAAGCTTTTTATTTTCTTTTTTATTATTAAGTTTAAGTTTTCTTACTTTCAAGAAGTTTCTATTGATTTTTGTCGATTTTAGAATAGTTTTTGTTGAATAAACGGAAAATAAATATGGTGTTTTTTTTTTGTTGTAAATTACGGACTATAGAATTTTATTAATAATTAAATAAAAGATCGTAGTGTTTTTCTGAGATCTAAATTAAATAAGACACGAATATTATAATAAAATCGAAAAAATCTGATTTAAATCAAATGTATCCAATTTAAATTAAATAAATCTATCAAAAATTGTGACGTGTAAATAATCTTATAATCTTGTTCATTATGAGCACCCTACTTCAAGAATTATTTGTAGAATGAAATACTCTGCATAGGATTCGCTTTTACAACCTTGAATCGCACATTTTTTGACCATATTTATTACTTCCGAATAAGGAAATTGATTGTTTACGGTTAAATTTCACTGAAAAAAAAGCCACCGTGGGTCACCATAATTTCAACAAATTAATATGGCTGACGGGCTGCCAGTCTAACTTATATATATTCTAATAATATTCTTTCTTTTTAAATTTCAGTTCAATGCAGTGTTAAAATTATTGATGAAAAATGTTCTCATTCTAATTATAATAATATAAATGTTAGAAAGACATTTAATAAGATAAATTATTATTATTTTCTACCACTCCTGTTAAATTCGGAAACAATACTCCTGAGAACACTTTAGAAATGGACACGGAGCTCTCGAAGCGCTATCTCTCTCGGACCTGATTTCTCTCTGACCAAGTGATTGTTTGTAATAGAACTTATTTCCTTATACATAAGATTTATTATTATACTAGCTGACCCCGCAAACGTTGTTTTGCCATATACGTTATTAAACCCCTTAACCCTCCCCCCCCCCCCTATAACTTAGGGGTATGAAAAATAAACGTTGGCCGATTCTCAGACTTACCCGATATGCACACAAAATTTCATAAAAATCGGTCCAGCCTTTTCGGAAGATTATGATAACTAACATTGTGACACGAGAATTTGATATATAAGATTGGAGACAAATTGACAATGTACGCAGTATGAGCAGCACTCATACCGGCTGTCATATTGACAGAATAGACTTTAGTATGCTGTTGCGGCTACCTCCATATTGCTCGGCCTCGCTTATGTTTGTCGAAGCTCACACGAATTGCTATCAAGCAATAATTCGAAAAAAGTTGTGTCTTTATTAAGACGATTGAGAGAGCAGCAATGGCATAAAAATGATTATAAAACTGTTGCGATGGCGTATTGATTCTTTTTTTTTTTTTGTTAACAGTACGAAAAATAAACATATGCAAAAGTAGTTTATATAAAGTACTGAGTAAAATATACAAAATAAAATTACAAAATACATTAAAATAATCCACAAAAAGAATAAAAAATAATACACATATGTTAGCAATTTATGTTGAAAGCAGATAGTAATATTTATTTCAATTCAATCGTCGCCTCGTCTATGGTATTATCGCTTAGTACAGCGAACATAAAATATGCTAAAGCACTAAAGCTTCATTAACTATGGAAAGAGAAATGAAGAATAATAAGCCTGTAACCTCCATTCATTTATACTCTATATACATATATATATAAAATGAAATATACCTCTGTCATTTCAAAATAATTGTGTTTTTTTCAAGTACATTGGTATAGTTATTACACGATACTAATACTCAGGAATGACTGGACCGATTCTTACGAAATTTTCCCTGTAAGATAGAGAAGGTGGTGGAGCAACATATAGTTTACTTTTAATCCCGTAATTATGAAATAGGAATTTACGTGGGGAAAACCGCGTTTACGGCACGCTAGTACCTACTGCCCAGATAGATATGAAATAATCAAACTTTTTTCTATTAAATACGTTTCATTAAATATGTACATGTACCATTTTTTGTGCGCAAAAAGAACTTAAATCCTAAAATATCAAATTGTAAAAAAAAAATACAAAATAAAATATTTAAATAGTAATAAAAAAACAATTAAATTTTTATACATACATTCTAACTACTCTACTCTTAAAAGAATAATGAGTATCCAGATATAATTATATAATTGTGTTTGCTCGCAAACGAAAAAAAAACCGACTTCAATTACATCGACAAGTAATACAACGTAGATCGACGAAAATAAATAGTCAAGCAACTACGCGTTATCAAAGATTACTCAAAAAGTAGTTATCAGATCTCAATAAAATTTATATGTGACCACTTGATAAACATCAGCTTTCGATTAAATTAAAAATTACCAAAATCGGTACACCCAGTAAAAAGTTATTGCGGATTTTCGAGAGTTCCCCTCGATTTCTCTGGGATCCCATCATCAGATCCTAGTTTCCTTATCATGGTACCAAACTAGGGATATCCTCTTTCCAACAAAAAAAAAAAAAACTATCAAAATCGGTACATCCAGTAGAGAGTCATGCGGTATAATACAACGTAGGTCGACGAAAAAAGCGTCAAGTAAAAACGCATTATTAGATATAACTCGAAAAGTAGTTGTTAGATCTCAAATAAATCTAAATGGAACCAATTGGCACACACCACCTTTCGATTAAAATAAAATTTGTCGAAATCGGTCTACCCGATCAAAAGTTCTGATGTAACATACATAAAAAAAATACAATCGAATTGAGAACCTCCTCCTTTTTTGGAAGTCGGTTAAAAATACTAGTGCGATCTTGGTAAATGAATCTTGGCTTAAGCTCTGCTTTTTATCAGTTTTCTATTTCCTCCCAGGCCACCACTTAATGCGTAGCGACCTCGTTGGGCGACCTAGAGATGGCGTTACCATCTACCTTCGCTCCCACATTTACTCCCTCCAACGTCATCGGTTAATCTATTGATTTATCTCCGATGATGATCCACCTGTTCAACGCAAAGCTCCTTATGGGTGTTAATTGTAGCCCTTTGCCTACTATGTTGACTATTTTGCGTCTCTTGAAAATCGCTTTAAAGTATTTACACCACAGTGTTACACGGTAGTGATTGATGATTGATGGGTGATTTTTTCTTAAGCAGGACTACAGAACTTAACGTCTATGCTCTCTTGTTAACTTTGCAAACATTGTGCATGTTGTCCTTCCCTTGACTCCTCCCCAGAATTTGTTAGCATGGACAATGTCCCGCCAACGCATTCTCTTACCACGATATCATTTTCCTTTTCCAATAAAACCAGACCACCCAAAGTAAAGTCAAGAGGTTTAATATATATACCCAAAGGTTCATCATCATCATTACAGCCTATACAGTCCACTGCTGGACATAGGCCTCCACAAGTTTACGCCAAAAATAACGTGAACTCATGTGTTTTGCCCATAGTCACCACGCTGGGCAGGCGGGTTGGTGACCGCAGGGCTGGCTTTGTCGCACCGAAGACGCTGCTGCCCGTTTTCGGCCTGTGTATTTCAAAGCCAGCAGTTGGATGGCTATCCCGCCACCGGTCGGCTTTTTAAGTACCAAGGTGGTAGCGGAACTGTGTTATCCCTTAGTCGCCTCTTACGACACCTACGGGAAGAGAGGGGGTGGCTATATTCTTTAGTACCGTAGGTACACAGTAACCCAAAAGGTTGTAGGAAAAAATTGCTTTTATCTATAAGATCGCATTGTACACCTTTCTTTGTAAGTATCCTTTTTTGGTTACGTTTCTTTAAAGAGTTTTTATTATAATATTCAACAAGAACGAAGATGCGGGTACAGAGCTAGTAGTTACTACATTATAAATCAGTACGGCTTTGATTTAACTTTATTTATGCTTTTTTATGTTAAATAATTGAAACAGTTCAAACTAATAATTATAAAAAATAATTATTACTTTCCAAGAACGCAATTATGATAAATATTTTTAACAAATAATTTTGATAAGCACGTAAGCTCGGTTTAAATATACGGTATATAAAGCTATTTACTAACGAATATGTGCTTTAATACAAATATTTTCTATTTAATATACGCTAATAAGGCATTAGAGATTTTAGCGCCAAAAATACTCTAAATAAACGTGCAATATTAATTTTATAACTTCAAATGCATGTTTTTAATTTAATTTCTACTTCTCGCGGTTTTACCTGCATCTTTTCCGATCTCGATGAATGTCCTTCACCTATCTAATAATAATAATAATAATAATAATATTTTTTATTGTACACAACAACAATCAACACAATAACATATTACACATAAAGAAGCTTGTACAAAGGCGGTCATATCGCTAGAAGAGCGATCTCTTCCAGACAACCTTTCGGCATATCTACGTAGTGAAAGCGGTAGGGAAGTGTACAGAGAGAAGTGATGAAACTCCGAAACGGCTTGACCAATTCTCATGAAATTTTGTGTGCATATTGGGGAGGTCTAAGAATAGAACAACATCTATTTTTCATACTCTCAGTTATAAGGAGGGGGGGGGGGGGTGAGGTGGTTAATAAAATATTATGAAATTTTTTGTGCATATCGGGTAGGTCTGAGGATCGGCCAACATCTATTTTTTCATATCCCTAAGTTATAAAGGGAGGTTGATCAAGGGGGTTAATAACATATATGGCAAAACAACGTTTGCGGGGTCATAAATACATATATAAACATACGCATAAAAAATATTATGCTTATAAACGAAATACATATAATATGGATAAAAGCGGATGGACGAGTTGTACTTATATCTATGTAGTTATAACTACAACTCGTCCATCCGCTCTAGATTAAGATACGTGGAATCAGATACATAAAATAAGATTCATAGAATAAGCAAGATACGCAATCTCAGCATCTAATCGGCCTCCCCTGACATCCGCTGAACCAAGACTGTAAAAGTTAAATTAGATACATTAAAGCCTCCGAATAGGTTACATGACTTTCTTTTTTATTTATTTAAATTAAGTTAGTTAATAGTTAATTTGTATAAATTGTTTTCAAAACATCATTATTAATAATGGTGGCATAAATTACAGCAAAAGTTTTTTTAAAGCATAAAAAACTCAAATTAAATTATAATTAATTTAAGTTTTATTATGCTTTAAAAAAAAACTTCTAATAAATATTTGATAGCACATTCTTGTGGACTATAATAATATATAAATTTATTTACAGACGGAGAAAGTCAACCGAGCAGCTCAGACATAACTTCTGTCACCCCATCACCACATCATACTACAAGTTCTGATCCTCAGGTAATTATTATCAATTTATGGAAACGTTAAATTCTTATACAATTAATTTTTCAGTCAAATGGCACATCGCAAAAGTAAATTTGGAAGTTTTTTATATTTAAAGTAATTTAGTTACCTGCTCGGTTACCCTTTTGAACAAAATATCGATCGAGTCAGACGAAAATGAGGGTGTTATTATACATATATATAATATAATTGTATACCATGTGGCTTAGAACGACTAGACGACTTAGGTGCATACCATATATATATATTACCGATCATAGACTGTCAGAATTAGTTTACATTATTTAATAAGCATGCGACACTTTACGATCAATATGATAATGATCATTGATTCAATAATAAAGCGGTACCACAATAAAGTTTGCGGCAGTAGCGCACCAGCTGGCTACGTGCCTTACCGACTTCTGTGTACGAAAAATTCTCACATAACAAAGTTTTTAAATAAGAAGTTTTTTTTTTAAGTTAGTTTTTTTAAATAATATTATTATAAATACTATTTTTTAAGTTATTTGACTACAATTAACTGAATAAAAGTACTCGTCCCGAAAAATTCACTACTTGTTTCAATAATAAATAGTTCTAAAGCTTGAAAAAAGTATTAATGAAAAACTTAAGCTCCACTTGTTGCTTCACTCGAAATAATACATTTGACCTTTTTTAAACAGTGAAAACAACAAGATATTAGAACAGTTGTTTTAGTTCTGTTAGTTATTAAGTGCTATGTCCGCATTAATACTAACATAAAAAATTATAAACTGATCTATGATGCTGGCATGCGAGAGCATTATATTGTTATTATTATTTATTTATTTCACATTAACATACAATGTACAAAAGGCTTAATATGCTTAAACAAAACCATTCTCATAAAATTAATGGAATGGCTTACGCGAGTGATGACGATACGAGTTCAATGACTATAATAATCTAATTAATTAAATTTATGGAACAGATGTCAGTGCAGTGGTCAGATTCGAATTCAGCTTTGGCTTCTCGTGAAGATGATAGACACGTGCAGTTCGATGGTCATCAGAAACCGCCTCTGGTATTGCTTGACGACGCCAGCGAGGAGCGCAAGGCTCAAAGACATGAGTGAGTATATTAATAAATAGATTGATATTTTTTTATAAAATTACAATATATAACTAAACAAAGGGCAAAGGTTAGATCACATTAATTATTATGACTCAATTCAGACATTGTAACGTTTCTCTAAAACGTTTTTCCTGAAACTTTTAGCATTAAAACGCGGTTAAAATTTACTATTTCTACAAGTAAATAAATGCAATTATTTCCGACTTTTCCGAAAAAAGATAAAATATCTAAGTAACAAGTTATAAAATTTATTTATCGTATGACTTTGGATAAATCTATTTTAACCAATGTAAACTTTTCTGTAGCAATAAAAATAAAATTTGAGATCAGTGCACTGAATACGTCGGAAATAGGTACTATAGATTTTCACGTCTTTGCTTGCTGCATTTTCCACGCCTGTTCCTCTCACAAGTCTGAGTTGAAAGAATTAAAATTAAACAGTAGATTTTTCTTTTACAGTTTTAGTGTTTTCATTTCTAATGTATGTTTTGTTATAATTCTATTTATTTTACTTCTGTGTTTTAAAAGTTACAATTTGAATTAATTATAATATTACAGTATGACGATTATAAAAAATAAAAAAAATAAAAAAATATATGAAAAAAAGTTCTAGTAGAAGTAGTAATAGTTCCACATGTATGTTCCACATATGATGTTGTTGGTGCATAAAAAACTTTATAATGAATATAAAAAGAGACATTCGTCATTGACGAAAATCAAAATCCTATTGACGTAACCGATGAATTGTGTGAAAGTTGGCTGGCGCACTTTGCCAGACGTGGCGCGGAAGTGTCATCTGGCTGCGAGACGAAAATAGTATAAGAGTCTCGTGACTTTGGCATTGTAGCTAGTCGAAGAAACCAAGTTCAAACTTATTTTCCGCAATCGTATGTAGGCGGTGCGTCTTTAATGAGCTTTCGATTACGACGCTCGGGGCAGACCTATTGCCTGATTCCCCTTCCGATATGCCGGTGACGTATTCTGGGTCAAAAGACGTGGCACACAAACGGTGAGTGCAACCAGCCCCACATGAGATTTCGTTACATATTTGTAGATATAGATTGACATAAAATATTATGAGAATTTTTAGTTACCGTGAATTGTAGAAGTGAATCCAGTAGGTATTTACATTGGAGATCAGATATTCAAAATAGGCTTTATCATGTCGATAAGTTTTTTGTGTATAGTTGAACACATTGGGTAAATTAAAAATAATAATTAAACTATAAAAAGACTTAATAAGCCGTGATAAACTTCGAAAAAGTTGTTTTATTATAATAATTGAACCCGTAAAATATTCAACACCTGAAGATTTTTCTTGATTCGAAGAAAATGGGTGGTTCGAACGTCTTGCTCCATTACCTTCGTAAACGCAAGTTACGGCCACCACGCAGGCGGGTCATGCTCTGTGGTCTTACCGTCCTTTTGTACGTTAACTTCGTTCAAAATATTAACTTATATTAAATAATCGAATAACGATGAAATAAAATATTCTGAGTACCTATTATTTCGAACGTGTTATTATTCCGTAACCTTATCTTGTGTAGGTGCCTACTATCATAAATTAATTTCTAGACAATAATAAGCCCTAAATGTCAACTATAAATCTGTGTAGTAAAAATTGCACGCATTTTATTAAAACGCTTGTACACAGACAATCTTAAAGCCTACATTATGGTACAACTTTTTGAAATAGACCAGCAAAAAGCTTTACAAAACTTAAAAAATGGGAACTATGGTAGCTGTTCACATGCCGACTTATCAAGTAATAAATTTTTATTGAATTATAAAATAAAATGTAAGCAAATTTTGTATTTAGGTATCAGTCACATACACATTTATTGAATGTTGTTTTAATAATCACATGTAAAATACATACGCAATAGTTATTTAACGCTTAGGTACGCTAACAATATTCAGAGTTATTGACTAAAGTGAAATGATAGTTCCAAGCGTCTCTTGATCCGACAATATGATTTATAAGTTGGTAAGTCCGTAGTTGTGGGCATATGTCAAAGCTCTTAAACGTCAGATTTTATAACGTCGCTCTTAACGCCAGATTAACGTTATCCTTATAAAAATTTCAGCAACATTTTTAAAGAAAAAAATACTAATTTGCAAAATATGATGACAAATACTTTCAAATACTATATAAGTACTCCTTTCTTTATCAAAAGCTCATCATTTTTTGCATATCGCGTTTCGTTATAAAGTTTAATACAAAACATTGTTATCAAAGAAATTAAAAATCAGCTAACATCATATAACGGTTTTACAACAATTTGCCATTTTACATAAAATTTTGTAGTTAAACTAGTACTGATTTGACTGTTGCGCTGGCGGTTGCGGGTTCGATCCCCGCACATGACAAACATTGTATTGGCCATACAGATGTTTGCTGTGGTCTAGGTATTTGTGCAGTCCATGCGGGTCTACCCACCATAGATTGGAGAGCACGTTAAGCCGTCGCTTCCGGTTGTTATCATGTACACCTGATAGCGGTCGTTACTCATAGTAGGGAATATATCCGCCACTGCTAGTAGTGGGATATTACAAGCTGAAGCGTAAGCGTAAGCGTAACATTTTATAGTACGAGTAGGTACAGTATAATTTTGTATCATATTTGCATCTTCATCATTATCGTGCTGTTTTTATGAAAAAAATCAGTCATGATGGACATATGAATGGAAAAAATGCTTATTGATATTTAAAAAATCATCTTTTAAGAATCATATTGACAAATAATTTTTAATTTTACGCAATTTTTGCTCATCATTGCGGTCATCTAGCGGTAAATAAGAAAATAATGTACGTATTTTATGATATGGTAAAACCGGGAGAGATGCCGCAGTGGGATAGATACCTCATGTTCTAAAAACCTAACATCCCGAACTCACAAATAAAAATTAATCGCATAAGTAGGAGTCGAAGACATCCCGTACCTCGGATATCCACAGATATTCGTGTGGCAAGGACGCGTTTGGCTCGTGTGTGTAATTTTCTCCGTGGCGAAATTTAAAAACACGTCAAAGTTTAAAAGGTTAGTATTTAAGGTTGTATAATTTTATAAATAGTAATAAATTCCGTTATATTTTTTATCACGTCTATATACTGGGTCATTGAGTCTGCATATAGTTGTAAATAGATGCTATTTTGTTTATAACTTATTTAAAAAATACGTGGGCATCTATCCCAATCACAAAGGATAGTTGCCCTGATTTTTTGAGGTATAGGTGCCCTTAGACTTGACGCAGAGTGATGAAAGGTACAGAAAGGGCTCTGAAATTAACTTTTCATAAATAAAAAATTCATTATATGTTTGTACGAGAATTTTGTATTTTATGTTCCTAAATTCGATTTTTTTTGGGGGGGGGTTTGTATATTCTATTACAATCTCTCAGTGGCTCATGCAGCCATGTATGCTCCTAAACATCGAGAGTTTGCTAGTTCGATTCCCGCCCGGAAGGGGTGCTTGCATTTGTACAAATATTTCTTTCCAGTTTGTAAGTCTATTCTTTAGGGTCTCCCCACTGTGCCTCGTAGATTACGTTAAGCTGTCTGTCCCGGCTGTTTTCATATACATCTGGTAGCGATCGTTACTATCTATCCCTTCATTCACCATATACAGAGTAAGTTTATATGTATAATTTTTTGTGTGTCTGTTATATTTTTTATGTATTTAGGTATATTTATGTTTGGATGTTTTACTGATTCTAGCAGAACTATGCCACGAAAATATAAAAGAAAGGAAGAAATGCGAGCTCGAGTATGTTCTTGGACTATAGAAAACCTACAGTCAGCTTTCGATGAGAAAGTATGATTGTGCAATGTGCATGTTGACACTTGATATGAATATTTTAGACCAACAATTAAGAATTTATACTTTTGTTGAATAAATGCTTGTAAAATTTAATTAAATTTATATATATATAGTATAATCTGTGTGATATAAAAATTATATTCTAATTATAACAATTAAAAGATATAAAAAAACACAAATTTTTTTTCATTGCTATGGCCCATGTTTCTTGGAGACAATCGATGTTTTAGGAGTAGCCTAACCTAACATTTGGTTTTTGGTTTTTCGTTTACACGGTTTAAAGGGCATCTATCCTACTCACTATTTTCACGGTGAGGCAACTATCCATATAGGTAGGCATCTATCCTAAAAAAAAGGGTTCACGAAAACCTAATTTCTGCTTAATCTGCATTGGCTAGGTTGAAAAAAAATAGTTATAATTCAACATAAAGGATTGAGCTAACTACATTAATAAAAATTATTCGTATAAAAATCATATTTTTAAAATTAGGTGGCTATTTCAAAAAGTGAGGCATCTATCCCGGTTTTA
Organism: Melitaea cinxia; assembly: GCF_905220565.1. Lineage (NCBI taxonomy): Eukaryota > Metazoa > Arthropoda > Insecta > Lepidoptera > Nymphalidae > Melitaea > Melitaea cinxia. The sequence goes on from NC_059424.1 coordinate 6,746,582, forward strand.
CCCTACCTAGGTATTTCATATGAATAGGGATTTTTTTCACAAAATCTGCGTATGAATTTCTAAATCAACTTTTTTTGTATATATTATGTAAAACTATCTAATTATTTCATTCACAATTGTAGTCGTCACTTACATCCGCACAAGGCACGTAAATTGTCGTTGCAAGAGGGAGTTCGTGTTGGTTTAGAAGGAGAGCGTCGACACTTAGCCGGTCCTACAGATGAGCCCTTACCCGAAGCTGATCAAGATGAACTTCAAAGCCATCGTAACGATGACCAGCGGGCTATGCGTCGTCACAAGATTCAGCCACGGGTAACTTCCATATTGTTTGAGATAATGCAATACATGCATTTAAGCCTTCATTGTCACCTGTGTTTATGATAAATATCGCCTAAACTCGAGTTTGATAAATAAAATATTTCGCGGTAGTGTGCTATAAAATTTAAATAATTATTTACTTTAAATGGTTTTATAACTGAATCGCAAATAATACAATAGTTTCAATATTTGTTCCCAATGTACTAAATAATAAATATACTTAGTACATTGGAAACAAAAACTGAAAAATTATTATACGATATTGAAAATAGACGACACGTTGGCGCAACGGTCACAGTACCGGTTGCCGTGGTCTGGGTGTTTGTGCAGTCCTAGTGGGTCTCCTAACGTGCCTCGGAGAACACGTTAAGCCGTCGGTCCCGGTTGTTATTCATGTACTCTTGATAGCGATCGTTACTCATAGTAGGGAATATATCTGCCAACCCATATTGGAGCAGCGTTGTGTATTAAGATTTGATCCTTCTCCTACATGGGTAAAGAGGCCTGTACCCAGCAGTGGGTTATACAGGCTGAAGCGATGAATAATACCCGCGTAGTCTCAGATTAAAAAAAACCGTATTATCTTGATCGGTGGTCGAATTCAAGAGTGCTTTGGCTACTTACTGTGGTCACTTATATCGATGTGACAACTATGATACCGATGTTACTTCCTTTTTAAAAAAAATAATACATTTTTGAGTATGATACAACGTATTGAACTATTTCAGGGTTCGACGGTGCATGTTGGCCGCAAGGACGGCGAAGATAAAGTGCAAAATATTTTTTCTGATGCTACTCTAAAAAAAATGTACGACCACAGCCCACACTCAGTAAGTTCTATCCTTTAACCTTTCATTAAATCTTAAAATCACGTTTATCTTAATGAAAAACAAAACTCTTATCGGATTAATGACGTGGTCTTCCTATGTTATAACTGATATAGGAAGAATTCGTTTGATATATTGTAATCGACGAAGATTGCAATTTATCTAACACGTAAGATACCGAGTTAAATTTATTAATTCGAAAATCGCATTTTTGACACAGTTTGACTCAAAATGTCCAATACGCAGGTGTTCGTTCAATTAGACGAATTGCTTGCAACCGAAGATGGGGATGCAGAATGGAAGGAGACCGCTCGATGGATTAAGTATGAGGAGGATGTGGAGGAAGGATCAGCTCGGTGGGGCCGACCACACGTCGCATCTCTATCCTTCCACTCCTTACTGAACCTTAGGCGATGTCTCGAAACTGGTGTTGTGCTACTTGATCTCGATGAAAAAGACCTTCCTGGTGTTGCGTACAGGTACGTTTTGACGTAGTTGCTTTTTCTATAGTTATATAAGATGTTATGAAATCATAATGGCATATTGAAGTATTGATTTTCGACGTGAATTCCAAGGTCGAAAGCAATTTTTTATTTAAGAGTTTTAGATATTTTTTTGCGTGTATATTGTGATTAAGCGCAAATATAAATGTTTATTTTTGACTGCTAACTTGGCAATCTTATTCTATTTATTATTATTATAATACTTTTACTACAGAAGTCTTTTGATTTAATGCATACTAAGTAATAGCTACCATCACAATTTCGACATTCTATAATAAAACTACAAAATATAGTAATTATTTATACAAATTTTATTTAAAGGTGAAATTTTAAAATTAACATACAGGGTTGTTGAGAGCATGGTATCAGAAGGGCTTATTGAGGAAGACGACAAGCCAGTTGTTATGAGATCTTTACTGATGCGCCATCGGCACGTCCACGATGATCGCTTCCGCTTTTCCATCAGCGGTCGAAAGCAGTCATCTTACACTAGTTTGCAGGTACGATTTCAATTTTAAATAATATCATTTTGAAACTACTTTTATTTTAGTGATTTATAGCTAAATGTCACACTGAAGTAATTGTAATTTTGAAGTGAAATCAATCTTTTCAGATTATATAATAAAAAAAATGTTAAATACGCGTCTTTTTTGATAAGATTAATTTTTAAGATTCTTATAAAATAATTAATTACCTTGATATTGTAAAAATATCTGATAAAGATTTTCCCACTATCACCATCACTTCTTAATTTATTGAAGGTTTTTGCTGAATGCGCAAAATACCTTTTATGAAGCTAGTATGTTTCGTATTTTTTACTACCTTCCTACATTTTCAATGGTTATTAAATTAAAATTTACGTTTAAGGATACAATTTAAGATAAAATACTAAATATACTATATTATGTTATAGGGCAAAGTCAACAAAAAAAATGTAATAATTATACAGTTTTTTGGGCCTTTTTCACCAATAAGAAATAATCAAGTCAAATTAAAAAAAGTCGGAAAACGTATTAAATAATATAATAATATAAAATATATATAATATATAATAGTGTTAAATAATATATATAATAGTCTCTGTCTTACGAGGTCTCGAAAAAAATGTTTTCTTCGTCGAAGGCTATGAGTTTTTATGTATTCATATTTAATTATTATATAGTTATCCACACTATATATTGTATAGTTATCCACATTTTGTCCTTGTATTTTTTACTTTAACTGTAAAAACTGTTAAAAGATCCAGATCTACGAATTTATTGTACATGTATTATTCACTAAAAATTAAAACTCTATCTATAATATTTGCTTGTGTTGCTATGGATCCAAATCTAAAAGTTTTTAAATACTACTACGATTTTTGAATGATGTGTAGGTAAAGTAGGATACTGAGCGATCGGCGACGAATTTGTTTTACGCATCGTGTAGAGGTCGCAAACAGAATACAGTATTTATAATGAAGCAAAAACGGGAGGACAATCCTCCCGTGACCATGGTTGCTGTAAAGCATCCGAAACGACGGGCATCTAAAAAACTTAATAAACCGCGATAAAATCCGAAAAAGTTATTTCATTATAATGAATGAAATTAACGTAAACATTCTCAACCAGAACATAGTTTTGTTTAGTACAAAAATTATAATACATGAAAAGTCCCTATGTAGTATAAGATTTTAAATCAACATGGTTATTTTATATTACTAAAATTATTTAAAACGGGATATTCACCATGTTTTAATTTTCATTTTGCGGAGCTCGATATTTCAAAATTATCTACGAATCGTTCACGAGAGTTAAATGAAAATAAAAAAAACATACTAAAAATTCCTGTTTAAAATAAATTTGCACTTCAACTTGTAATATCCCACTGCTGGGCATAGGCCTCTTTTCCCATGTAGGAGAAAGATCAGAGCTTAGTCCACCACGCTGCATCAATGCTGGTTGGCGAAAATATTGACCATGTACCAAATATTACCATGAGTAACGATCGCTATCAGGTGTACATGACAATAACCGGACCGACGGCTTAACGTGCTGGTGATTAAGTTCTAATCCTTATTCTACATGGCGAAAGTAGCCTATGCACTGTAGTTGGACGTTTCAATTATTGATATGTGAAAATAGCAACATATTACTATTATCATCCACCGCTATAATGTGTGACGTGTCCACCGTGATGAAATAAAGTGTTGAAGATTAAATTACAAAATAAAGCTTCAAAGACAATCGTTTTAATTTGTCATGGATTTACTTATCTTTACCATAGTAATACATTCAAGGTCAGTAAGAACCATTGCTTATTATTTTGTTTAAATAAAAGTAGACATAGCCTTCTCATAAACATTGTATTATTCTATCACTTGATATGTATTGAATTATTATTACTAGCAAAATGAAAGTTAGTTGTTCAAACGAAGTAAATTTAGATTCAATTTGCCTTTAAGATGAACTATTTCTCATCAAATATAGATGTAAATTATTTTATTGTTATTTAAAAATTAGGATATGATACAACGTAATTTCTTAAAACTATATATACAAAAAGTTCAATAAAGTGGTTTTATTTCGGTGGGATAACAAAATATGTTATGCAGTCGCTGTGGATGGAGGAAGGCAGCACAGCAGCCCTTCCGCGGCCCTCATGTGCCCTTTGTACGACGGCCATTGCCTGCCGCCGGCATAGCGCCCACGTCTTTGTATGAATCATTCTATTTTGCGTGATGCCCAAAGCCTTGCACGCATTAGCCATTGCCAGTATTACGTACCACCGAACAGCAACAGTCATCCTTTGGCTACATTTCAGTTTTCTTTGCTTGTATTAAGTCTGAATAGAGAAGTATACTATTGTAGAGTCATTTCACATACATGTAGAATATGTTGCATATATGTGTATACGATTGTGTTAAACAAGGTTGTAGCTAGAAATATTTTTCAATGTTCGAGGCTATTATCGTCTCATATTTATTGCGATTTTTTTTTGTTCATTGTTATATGCGCCATTCATTTAAATGCTTAGAGATCACTTTTGTTAGTGTCTACAGTTGACAAGAGACATTATTACTTTTAAGAGTAAACTTTTAAAATAAATTATCTTTCGTTAACCACGTACTGCGATTTTATATTTGTATATATCCATTGACTGTTATTTTAAAAAAAAAGGCATGTTGTCAATAACAATATCACAATTATGTTATTCTAACTTTGTGAGTTATTATGAAATAACTTAATTTTTTGATTTTATGAGATAGTTGTTGTATATGAGCGAAAATACAAAATTATTTTGAAGCATTTTTTTATATTAGATAATTTTATACATATTAGATATTTTATATATATCTTTGATTTTCTGTTATAAATAATTTTTATTTGTTGTATGTAGAATCTTTCGGATCCGAAAAGACGACGCAGTTCGTATGCTCTTCCTCTTGATCGGCTTGAAACGCGCAAGAAGTCGTCAGCAGCTGCTTTAGACATGCGTGAAGTTGAGTACTTAGCAACTGGTGCAGTCGGATCACAAGATGAACTACGTCGAGGACATAATGATTCTATCTTGAAACGTATCCCAGGCGATGCAGAAGCTACCACCGTACTTGTTGGTGCTGTTGGTTTCCTCGACCAACCAACTATTGCTTTTGTCCGTCTCGCTCAAGGGATTCTCATGCCATCCATCACAGAAGTCCCAATCCCTGTGCGATTCATGTTCATTCTTCTTGGTCCAACTACAGCAGATCTGGACTATCATGAAATCGGTCGCTCTATCTCAACTCTTATGTCAAATCCAGCTTTTCATTCGATCGCCTACAAAGCAGACGACCGTCGTGAACTATTGTCAGCAATAAACGAATTTCTGGACGATTCAATTGTGCTGCCTCCCGGTGATTGGGAGAGACAGGCATTATTACCATTCGAAGAATTAAGGGCTAAAAGTGAAATGATAAGGCGCAGAAAACGTAATGCTATTGAAAGAAAGCGTGCCGCCTCTAATGCAGTTGCCCCTGCATTGGATGAAAAGAAAGCTCTTCTTGCCGCAGAGACAGGAGGATTACCTGAGAAGGAACCTGACGATCCCCTTTCAAAGACCGGTCGTCTTTTTGGGGGTGAGTAGCTATCAAAAATATTACAAGGTACCATTAGATATTAGTATAAATTTTAATACAATTTGTTAAATTACTAGGTGTTGTAAGAGATATGAAAAGACGCTATCCACATTATTTATCGGACTTTCGAGATGCATTAAATGGGCAGTGCGCTGCGGCTACCATTTTTATGTATTTCGCAGCACTTTCATCGGCGATTACTTTTGGTGGATTATTAGCCGAAAAAACTAATAGACAAATTGGTATTTCCGAGACCTTGGTAAGACAACAAATATATCTAGATATTCATTCTTAGAATGTCAATTTAATTGTAACTATTATTATCACGATCATTTGCTCATTACAAATTATTATATATTTTATTTTATGTATTGGAAGTTACAGACAATAATAAATTGTTTTGTTTTACACTTCTAAAACTTATTAAATACCAATCAAAAGGCTTTTTTCTGTTCAGGTGTTCACATGCGTGGGTGGCATATTTTTTGCCCTTGTAGCCGGCCAGCCGATGATGATAACGGGAGCTACAGGTCCTTTATTACTTCTTGACGATGCGCTTTTTGTTTTCTGTCGATCCTACGGGTTTGATTTCTTGGCTGCACGAATGTATTGTGGACTTTGGATGATAGTTATTGCTCTTTGCATCGCATCTATTGAAGGCAGTGTAGCCGTAAAAAAGATTACAAGGTACATATAATTAATACAATAAAAAATTTAAAAAAAGCTTTAATTTATGTTTGTGCTGCATTGCAGTGCTGTGTGGCTACGGCACTAAAGAATTTAGCCACCCCCTCTCTTCCCGTGGGTGTCGTAAGAGGCGACTAAGGGATAACAAGGTTCCACAACCACCTTGGAACTTAAGAAGCCGACCGATGGCGGGATAACCATCCAACTGCTGACTTTGAAATACACAGGCCGAAGACGGGCAGCAGCGTCTTCGGTGCGACAAAGCCAGTACTGCGGTCACCAACCCGCCTGCCCAGCGTGGTGACTATGGGCAAAACACATGAGTTCACGTTATTTTTGGCGTAAACTTGTGGAGGCCTATGTCCAGCAGTGGACTGTATAGGCTGTAATGATGATGTTTGTATTTAAATAATCTTGTAACTTGAAAAAGAAATCTTTGACAGTATTTTACTCAACTATTTGTATATTAATATTGATTTTCAAATACCAGGTTCACTGAAGATATATTTGCATTTTTAATTTCGTTGATCTTTATATCGGAACCGATTACTAATATCATCAACGTATACCGCTCACATCCACTTGGTTACGATTACTGTCAAAATAATACCGAAATCATCAACAACGGAACTACACCAACGTTAAATTCAACTTTACTAAATTCTACAGACTTAGGTAAAGTTTATTTTATATTTGTATAAATTATATTATAGAATATAAATATTTTTATATTTATATAAAAAAATGCAGAAACATAAAATTTTGGTAGAATTTTTCCCAAATAGGCTATATCGCATCTCAATTAATTTTCAATTTCAATTCCATTGTCGATTATTTATTACTTGCACTTCAGTTTGTGTTTAATGAAAATAAAAAGTGATGTAAATGTAATATGTAATGTTTTATTTAAATAAAAAGTTAAATTTTATTAGTACAGTTTATGTTATGGTTATAATTAATTAATGTTATATCTAAGTTATAATTAATTATATCATTTACTAAAATATAACCAGAAAATGTGAATTCTGTAACAATGTATGGAAATTTTGCAGCAAACGTTACTGTGATTCCTGCCCCAGTTTACCAAGGAAAGATGCCGCCGCAACCGAACACTGCTCTTTTCTGCACAATGCTCACCTTAGCCACCTTCATCATTGCCTATTATTTGCGTATCTTCCGCAACGGAAAGTTCTTGGGGCGTAGTGTAAGTGTATATTATATTGAATTCTGATACGATAAAAAAATTAAAACGACTGTTTTTAATTTATTTATAACACTTACCGCTATTTTATTTTAAATTTATTCAGGCTCGTCGTGCACTTGGTGACTTTGGCGTACCCATAGCCATTGTGTTGATGGTTGGAATTTCTTGCCTAGTACCCGTTTGGACTGAGAAACTTCAAGTGCCAGATGGCCTTAGTCCTACCTCTGATCGATCTTGGTTGGTTCCAATGAATCCAGGACTTGAAACGATTCCATTTTGGGCGGCTTTGGCTATGGTGTTACCAGCCCTCATGGTCTACATTATCGTATTTATGGAAACCCACATTGCCGAGTAAGATATTTTAAAATGATATGAAACGAGACTAAGACATAAAAAATAACTAGATATTAATTAAATGTAAACTTCTTGTTAAGTACTAAATATCATAAATGAATATTGATGTTTTTTATGTCTTTATATGAGCTATTACTTTTAAATTAAGTTTAAATTGAAGCATGAGTACTCATGAAAAAATTAGTGATTTAGTTTACACACATAATTATAATGTTGCTCTGCGCGCTAAGCGAATTCTGTAGATATTAAATAGGTACATGTTATTTTAAAACTGATGCATGTAAATGGTTTGTTTACGTTGAGGCTTAAGTTTATATGATAATCAAATATGGCTTTGCGAATTCACTCATTTCAATAAAATATTTCTAATAGGTTAATTATTGACAAGCCGGAGCGCCGTCTAAAGAAGGGCAGCGGTTTCCATATGGACATCGTGGTAATGTCGCTTGTGAATGCGGTGTGCGGCATGTTCGGCGCACCCTGGCAGTGCGTAGCGACCGTGCGCTCTGTCAGCCACGTCTCTGCACTCACCATCATGTCCACCACGCACGCTCCTGGTGACAAGCCGCATATTGTTGAAGTCAAGGGTGTGTTCTTTATACTAATGTTATAAAGATGCAAGATTAGTTTCTTAGTCTATAATTTATATCTACATAATATATATAAAAACGAAATAGCACTCACTGGTTAATCATAAAATATCAGACACTATTACACCTACAAACTTGAAATTTGGCAGGTAGGTTCCTTATAGATCTTAAACATCCGCTAAGAACAGATTTTACGAAAATCTACCCCGAAGGGGGTAAAGCGGGGGTTGGAAATTTGTATAAAAGTCTTATGTTTTTGAAGTAAGAAACTTGAAATTTAAAATGTATGCTCTATAGATGATGTGAAGGTGTACTAATAATGTATATTTAGAAATCAATTTCCATTTTGAGGTAAAAACAGAGAATGGTAGTTTGCATGTAAGTCCAATGAAAAATAATATCCGTCGACTTCATTGATTTTAAAAATTCGTCTAGATATTGAGTTTTTTATCTTTCTTTTATTTTTTCCTTTCATTAGTTAATTAGGTTTTTCGATTTTTTTTTTATTATATTAATTAAAAATAATGTCCAAATAACTAAACTCACGCGTACGAAGTCGTGGGTGGCCAGTAGTCGATAATAATGGAAATCCGCAAACTGATAATACTGGTTAATACTGATACTTTAAACTATGAGCTTTTTTAAATAAATATCTATTTAAAACCATTGCTTCCGTCATCAAGTCTATAGCTTATATCGAAATGATTATGTTGCAGTAAATGATTTCACCAAAGTATAAAACATTGTGCATAATATAGGTGTTAAGTGTCAAATCATTCACTTAAAGTATAAACGATTTGTCTCTTTTACAGAACAACGCTTAACAGGACTTTTGGTATCATTCCTTGTTGGAATATCGGTTTTGGCATCTGGGTGGCTACGGTCAGTGCCGATGGCGGTGCTTTTTGGAGTTTTTCTCTATATGGGTATTTCGGCTCTTGGTGGTATACAATTCTGGGACAGATGCATTTTACTACTGAAACCCGTTAAACATCACCCACAAGTGCCGTATGTCAGACGTGTAAGTTTTACTTTCCGAATTTTACAGTAATACGATACTAACGGCTTTTATAAATGAATTGTAAAACAAAAATATCTTCGAAAAGCTATGCTGTTACGTATAATGTCACTTAGTTTTACTGATTACTCTGACTTATTTTGCATTATAAAAAAGTAATTTACACATCGCATTGAGTTTGAACTTATGATTTAAGCAGTTGATTAAGGTTCACAGAGCTAATAACTTACCTAAATATATATAAGATAATTTATTATTCGTATTGATAAAAATGTAAAGCAATCGATAACATGTTTGTTATGATAAATACTCTAATTGAAGATCTACTAGCCGGATTTACAATTATTTTACTTTATAAAGTATTTAATCAGAAAGTAAAACACAAACAATATGATTTGTGCCAATTATACACAATATTGTTATTACTTGTAAAGTCATACATCTGTCAATCAGTTTTTTCAACATTTTTACTAGTTTCCTCAAGCATGTAATCGTAATCGCTTAACGGGTTTAAGGTCTGCTTCAATGGCACTTTAAGTCATTATCATGCCCTACTTACTTTTTCTTATACAATTTTTTTTTACAACAACTTTTTTTAATTACAATTTCATCAATATTATGTGTATGTTTTCAGGTACCAACATTTAAAATGCACCTGTATACACTTATTCAACTGGCTGGAATATGTGTACTGTATGCTGTGAAGTCATCCCGTTTCTCCCTTGCTCTTCCCTTCTTCTTAGTTCTGATGGTCCCCCTTCGAATGGGTTTAGTTTACCTCTTTACGCCTCTACAATTGCGTGCGGTATGTATGAATAATAAATATTTACGTTTAAATCTCAATTTCCTTATATTATTTTAGCTCTTCACTTTAGACGTCCTGATACAAAAGAATTACTAATATTTTATGTTTTATATGATTATTGCTTCTTGTGATATTAAGTTTCTAAAGTTTTTGTCAAAAAATATGATGATATTCATATTATACTTGTATAAACAAATCCAAAAAGTCAGTATAGTAAAAATAAAAATGTAAAATACATTTCGTGCCACGTGTATGGTGTTACGTAAGACAAGCGTGATCTAATACTCTAATATTTATAAATAGATTAAACCTAGACAATTGCTCTTTTGCCAGTTATTTATAAAATATTTTTTTTTACAGTTGGACGGTGCTCAAAAAGATATCGACAAAGACGATGAACCAGATTTCTACGAAGAAGCGCCACTGCCCGGATAGGATGTAATTTTCCAAACTCGTTGCAAGTTCACGTTGAAAATTCGTACAATTTAGATTTTCCTACCAAATCTGCTGAACTTATTGTTAGTTGATAAATCAAATTGACGCTAATGCGGAAAAAAAATTAAAGATTGTTGTTGTGAATGATATTTGCTTGGACACTACCTAGTTTACGAGTGTAATTACAATGTATGTTGAACATATCTACAATTTACGTACAAACTTTTAATGTTTATTTTATTCTTATACATACTCGTACAATAAGACGTAAGATTAAAAAAAATTAAAATGCCAATATTTAATATTTATGTATATAGTAGATATGTCAATAATTTTAAACTTATATACACGTAATGAAACTTTTTTATTTAGGGTATGTTTCATCGGTTGTGGATAATCAGTATTCAGCATATAAGCTAGGAATAGACTTTAACAGCGTAAAATATATTCACAATTTTAAAGAGACATTTATCCCATCACTAAAGTAGAATTCGATGGTGAAAAAGAAAAATCCTTCATAAACTTTTATCTGTTGGATATCGTCATGTGTCATTACCGTTAACTGCAACAGGTGAAACAGGTTCTAAGTATCATAAAGTTATTAAAAAGATTCTATCTAAAGTATGTATTTTATAAAAAAAAAAATATTAGGGCGTGTTATTCTATAACTATTGCTCAAACGTTTGTAGCTACACTTTCTTTTTTTTTCACAATGACGTATTTTGAGCTAGAAGCTTTATTATGTTAGTACGCTTTATATAAGTACGTAGATACACGAAGGGTCTATTAAGAGTAATAGAGAAACGTCTGAATTTATATGAGCTTTGACAATATCGGAATGTGATACCAAAAAATAAAACGTAGTGTATTTTCCACATCAGTTATTTATGATGTTTTCGACTATTGTCAACTTTACAATCAATGTATATTGATATTTCTTGTATGATATTTAAGCTTTAATGTGATACGTCCTATTCTTTACTGTCAATATATATATTTATTTTGTGACTAACCTTGGATATTGTCTTACTTCAATAAAACTATAGGTAATTACGTATAACGATTGAATGTGTAGACTATGTGTCAATCCCGTCAATATAAACAAAAACAAAAATAAATAAAAACTTGAAAAAATAAAAAAGATTATTTATAAGCTAAGATTGATTGTGACTTAAGTACTTATAACGGACTCGGACTGATAACAAAAATTATTACGTCCATATATTAAAATGTTAGTCGTATAAGGTGAACACTTAAACGCTTTTTATAACTTTAATTCTTTATAAGTATGTTTTAGTAAAACAAATATATATGTTTTTTAAATATAAAAAAATTTACAAAACAATTCACTATATGCATATACTTTTCGACATACATAAAATATACATATAAATAACAAAATAAAATATACCTATGTATTAAGTGCGTGAATTGCTATTCTGTGAAACGAACAACATTCTTAAATAAAATAGTAATTACTAGAATATGTTTAATATTATGCTTATTTAACTGCCACGGAGTATATTATTTGCGAATTATTTAGATACTTAATTCAAATTTCTATATGCCAAAGCGTAGGTGCCAAAGAGATGTCTGTAGATTTTATCCAAACTATATATGTAGTTCTCACGCACTGTACCTTTTAACACAATGTTACAAATAAAGGCAGTATTACAATCACGTTGTACATAATATAAAGTAAGTTGAATCTATATAACATTACTGTAAAACTCACTAGGTTCTACAGTAATTTAAATATTTCTTCAGTGTATTTTAGATATGTGTAATGTACCTAATACTATACGTAGATATACGCGATAATGCGCTATATTGAAATAAGTCGTACAATACACGCAAACATATTCTTATCTTATAACTTTAGACTTTAGACATAGTAAGGCACAATATAGCTGTTGCTTTATTTTTAAGTTTTCTACAATAGAGCAATGTAGTGCTTTTTGCTTGACACCAAGTTCACATGTTTTTGTATTTATAATTGTCGGAAAACAAAAACGATTTGATATTGTATAATGTATTTTTATAAATGTACCTACTTGAGTGTCACATACTTACATATAATTTTGAAAGAGACGCACAATTGTACCTTTTACATGTGCTTAACAATATTTCTGTGTACTTAATGTAGTATTAATAACTTTAACAATAGTAACTTGAAGTTTTAATTTAATTTTAATTAATTTTTAAATCACAGATTCTCAAGGTGAACGGTATCGCGTCATAAAGTTTTTAGACGGTTTTAATTTTACAGCCGTTAAGTTAATTTTACAGCTATTCCGGCAATACGATAATTAATTATATATTTGTTATTCTAGCGGGTGTTCAAAAATTAATTATGCATTGCAATATTGTTGTGTACTATGAATATAATGTTGATCTTCAATCAATCGAAATCTGCGAACAAACTCAAATACTTGTATTAATTATTGACAATCCTACAGCACACCACAACATGCTACGCGTATTGTTTCCGATCACCCGGAACAATTAAAAATTGAGCGGTGCCATTAAATGTTTAAGAACCTATGCTTTAGATGTTATTACATTCCAAATTTGCGAGATTATCTATATGAATACTTAATATTAAAATAATGGTACAGATTTGAACTTATGATATTATATAGATTAGAGCATAGCTCTTTAAAATATTAATGTAATTAATTTACTTTAAATGACTTTGTTAAGTTTTAAAAATTTAACACAAACGTTGTTTAGTTATTTCTATTATCTTATTGTTATTAATTAAGATATTGTTTTACTTTTAATTGTACAATTACATTTGAGTAACTATTTACTAGAATAAAAGAAATGTATTACCTTTGTATGTTCCTTTGAGTAATTTTATTTAATTACCACACCAGACATCGTCGGTAAATGTATTGCAAATTCGTCATTTTGTTTTGTTATAAATGTTTATAGATAATAAATAGTTAAATTATATAATGCTTTTATTTATGTTCTATATTAAAGTTTGTATGTTATTAATTGAATAAATGCATAGTTTTATTTGATTGATTGATTGTTAACGGGCCATTTTCCGCAACTCGACGTCTCCGTGCGCCTATTTTGCGTGACTGGCTGTGGACACTATTCGAGCCAGCCGAGCTCCTTAAGGAAGCTTAACAGACCCTTCACGTTGCCGACGACTTCCTGGAGCGACCTCGGTGTCCCGAGGTGTAGTGCCCTGTAATTCGCCACACTACCGCATTTCAGCAGGATATGTGAGGCCGTTTCTTCTGTCTCCATGCACGCTCTGCATAGGGGGCTGTCTGTAACACCTAAATTGTGTGTTTGTTAAGCAAGGCATGTCCGGTAAGAGCCCTGATCAGTAGTCGGAGCTGAGCTCTCCCATAACCGCGAAGTTTGCGGGACAATCCTGGGTTGATCCTCAGAAGAGCTTCCTTGGTCTGCCTGCAGGTAATTAAGTTTGTCCAATATTCTTGGTGCATTACCTTGGTGTTGTGTCGCAGCTGGCTGCGCAACCATCCGAAAGGCAGGGGCAGAATGGGTTCGGGTCCGTAGACCCTCAAGTCCGATCCTTTCTCGCCAGTCGATCACCCGCGTCGTTGCCTCGCGATCCACTGTGACCTTTTATCCATTGAAGGTTAATGGTGTTTATTTCACTTACCTTCGTCAGAGCTCGATGGCACTCGTATATTAGCCCTGATGTCATAATGTCGCTCTGCAGGGCTTGCAAGACCGATCTACTATCGGAAATTATACGGATTGGAAAACCCTGTACTGTACTGTACTCTGGAGTTGATCGCTGTTGTTGTAATTATGATTCCCATGCATTCCGCCTGGAAGACAGTATTATGGATTCTAAATTTAATGAGTTGTTGCTATCACATATTGCTAATCCAATTATGACAAGCCATAACTTGATGAATGAAATGATAATATGCCGTTATTATTTTAGGATGACTTTTTTACAATTTTATGTACTCTTACTAAGTATTTCATTTTTCAATTTGTAAAAATAATCGAAATCGACTATTAGTAATTGATTTTTACGAAATCACAAAACAGTGTGTGGCTCATATTTACGTAAAATATGCATATTTCCATCTTTTAACGCCCTAGGTTCTTAAGGTCAGCAATCAATTTTCGTTGCTTACACGATGACGTTCCTTCTTTTCCTGCAGAAATGCGTTAGAAAAAAACACAACATACGCAACAGTGCCGATAGCAAATAATCAATGTTCCCATTCGTTCTCAGTCGATTAATATAATATTTAGTCGCGTATTTTGAAAGTAGAAAATTGCTTTTTATATCCTGTTGAGCTGTTGAGTAAATAAAAACTGATTATAAAAATATTTCTATAGAAAAATAAAATGCTTGTTTTATTTATTAAATTTGCTGAAAAATTACTTTATTTAAATAACTTAATAATTTTAAAAATAATGCCAGTTTTATCATAGTATAATTTTTTTGATTTTTATTTACAAGTACCTATAGAATTACGTCAAAAGTTCGTTGTGTGTGTTTAATGACGAAACAATCAAAATATCTACGCTGATCGGATTATACATTACGATAATGATTACGGATATAATTATCGCTATCGATATTGAGCGTTGACCTTCAACATTAACAGAAACGAATTCTGGTTTTCTTTGGTAATAAAAGGGACTCATAGAGACGAGGTGTAATAATTAATCTTATTTTTAGTAGTTTCCTTACATTGAGATAGTTGGGTAGTTTTTAATTACAAATGTGTGACTATATTAATTGTAAAATACACTTATTTATTACTGCTAATAAAAAATGAGAACGCACTAGGCGTCACTACGATTTTCGAGGGTTTCCCTCGATTTCTCTGGGATTCCATCATCAGATCCTGGTTTCCTTATCATGGTACCACACTTGGGATATCTCCTTTCCAAGAAAGAAAGAATATTATCAAAATCGGTTCATAAACGACGAAATTATCCCCGAACATACATAATATATATGTAGATATATCTATACTAATATTTCAAAGCTGAAGAGTTTCTTTGTTTGTTTGTTTGTTTGAACGCGCTAATCTCAGAAACTACTGGTCCGATTTGAAAAATTCACTTAGTGTTATATAGTCCATTTATCGAGGAACGTTATAGGCTATATATCATTACGCTAAGACCAAAAGGAGCGGAACACCAATTCTTGAGAGCTTCCGCTGCGTGAGCTGTGAAAACAGTTACTGTTAATGTTTCGCAAAAATCATGTATGAAAGAATTGATCTACTTTAAAAGTTCTAAAAAAAAGTCCGCGACAGCATATATCTATCTTTTAAGGTTGGCTCACTATAACCTTTCTTATGTTAACCAAGTTTGTTCTAAAATAATGCATTATTTGCGTAGATGTTTTTATAAACATGATATTAATCCTTATCTTAATAAATACGTCATTTATCACAAGTATTTAATATAAAATAAAATAGCCTTTTACATAATTCGATTTCAATGAGTATCTCAGGAGATATCGCAATTTTAAAATAACATCGCAGCAAAATACTGACTTAAGTATTGCGCGCGCCTCTGTTCCACGCGGGCGAAGTCGCGCGCAGAAGCTAGTATATATATATACAATCGAATTGAGTAACCTCCTCCTTTTTTGAACTCCGTTTAAAACTCTTAACCAAAGATACTGTTGTGTATTAAGTCAAATTAAATTTAATAAAAAGCATAATATAAGGTTATTACAGTATATTTTACTGTTTTCTTTTTAAATTATCATGAACCTAATTGTAATTGACGTACGCGTTTCCGAATATGTAGCGTATCAAATGTTGCAAGGCATAAAAAATCATGCATTTAACAGTCTTGCAACATTAAATTCGATAGTAGTGCCCTCATCGGCATCAATTGAAAAATAAAAAATCGACGTCAAACCAAACATGTCAGTTGCACATAATGGCGGAGGTTGTTTTATATATCAGTAATTAAATACGGTAATATTAAAACATGATTATATGTTAACGTGATCTTAACTTAAGTTTGCAAAAATTTTATGTTTCAACAAAGACTCAATAATCTAAGAGTAGTGAAGAATTTATAAAGAATGGAGTTTGTGTACGTCGAGCTATTGATATATTTATTGAATTAGTGTGAGTGAAGAAGGGTCGCTCGCCGGTTTCGGGGCTACGAGGGTGGCGACTGTGGTAGAACAAAATGGGTGCTCAGCAGGCCAAGGAACGCGGCACGACCAGCGGCGCGTCCATGCGATCGGCGAGGAACAAGCCTCGGGTGCCCAAAGACCCCCGCATGCTAGGCTCGAATATTTTTACAGAACACAGCGGTGAGTCACCCTTATTTATGATAACTTACATTATTATATTTCTCTTTAAATTTATTCAGAAGCAAAGCTGAAGTCATAATTATAAACTTGTAATAAGCTTTTTTTATCAATACTTTTAGCATACAATAATTGTATGTGTATCTTTTTGTAATTGTTTCTAAAATGTTTTTTTCTGTCATTCTTGTTAATCTTTTTAGTATATGTTTTTGATATATATATATAATTCTTACATGAAAATATATTTATTAAATACTACATACTTTAATTTTTGATGATCCTATTTTATCAGGTTCTATATGTTCTATTGTTAGCCTTAATTTATTATCTGTTCAGACCATAGTTCAAAATCTGAAAATAAATATTTTGCAGTCTTAGTATTTTTGTTACAAGAATTTTGAGAATTGTGTAAGCTTTGAAAAATATTTAACATTTTAGCAATCATCATTTTCAGTTTAGTAAATTATAAATATTTATTTAATAACAAATTACATTATAAATTATTTAATTTCTAACCAATTGCCTGCAACAAGCTTTTGCGAAATATTAATGAATTTAGTAAATGTATTTATTATATTTTTATATTAATAACAAGCTGAAACTGTAACTTCATTCATAATGTGTTTTGCCTGTTATCTTTACACTCACTCTCTAGGGAACTAGGAAGGTAGTTAATTTTTTGGTCAAAGGTACGTTAGTACTTTCTCTCAGTATAACTTCGATTCATTTCCTTCAAACCCATTCTGTTGTTTAAGCCTTATTACAATTTTAGCTTTATAATTAGGCTGAGGATGATCGGATACCAGTGTGGCTATCTAGCGTGACTGGTAGGTACTTCTTGAAAAAAAAAAAACTACTACTAACCTAAGCTCAAAATTAGACCTTCATCGGCATAATTTCCTTCTGTGACGTCTCCGGCTTCTAAAGAACACTCTAGGGATATTCAGTGTGATTAAATTACGGAAACAGAACCACAATAGATTTGAAACTGTACTTAGCGCTAGTTACGCTAGTCATGCTAGTCACGCTAAATTAACGCTGGAGTCACAATATAGTATCCGAATATCCTTATTGTTATAATTAAATGTAAAATGGGATCAAATAATTTTTTATCTTTGTTAATGAACAGAATGGATAAAGCTCTGATCTTTCTCCAACATGGACAAAGAGGCCTTAGGATGTTATAGGCTGAATTAATAATTTGATTAATGAATTGGACCTATTTCAGTTTTGTTATTAGATTAAATATTTTTTGTAGTAGAGTGTCTAGGTGAAGTTAGGTGCCCATAGTTCAAACATAGCAAGTTCGATTCACTGAGAGCAGGAAATGGCAGTGTAAAGCTACTGTGCTTCAATATGCGTAATTTGAGAGAAAGAGAGCAGAAAACAGTATTTTTCAACTTCTTAACTGCTTCCTCATTCCCATTGTTCCTGTAGCTAGCTAGCTATCTATTTATGATGTGTCTGTTTGTATTATTGCAAACTTTCATAAGCACTTACCATCAACTCATTGCTCATATTGTGATTAAAATATAAGTAAATGAATAAATTACTCACTTTTAAATGTACCAGTAGAATGTGGATCCTATGTTTGTGATACAAATAGTCTAGGCTTACAAATTCAAATACCTTTAAAACATACATATGCATATACAAATTTTTGTCATCTTCATGATTATAAGCAACAACCGGCCTTGTGGCTCATCAGTTGGATCCAGTAACTACTCTACCATGTTGTTAATTTATTATGCAAATTATTGTTAAGACAATTGTTTCGTATTGGTGATACAGGAAATTGTCTAATTTTATAAATAATATGCTTGCTTTTCTTTAATAAGTTGCAGTCCGCTCTATGAACAGCTCGCTTCTTTTATGAAATTCTTGTCAGTGGTTAATGTGAAAATATATTTGTGCAAAAGCGAATGTTTCTGACCGTAATTATGTATCATTGAAGTCCTATGAACATATATTGTAAAATATTTTTTACCGTTTAATCAGCAATGTATATGATAAGTAGAAACAAAATATCAACAATTAATTGGTAATGATCCTTGATAGTAAACAATTTTGTCATTTTTTTTAAATGTATTTTATACTTTGGATTATTGACCAATTACGAGTTTTATAAAACACTAATCAATAGTTCAATTCAGTCAGTCGTCAACTGGGTATTGGGACCTGTGCCAATATACTCTGAAACATTTGCATATTTGCATTACTGCAGCCCAGGAGACAATTACCTGAAATTAAAGTCCTAAGGTACCGAATAAATGTATGACACTATTTTAAAAATGTATCTGATGTATTAAGAAAATAGAAAAAATACAAAATTATTACAGTTTCTCAATTAGTAATTAGACCTAGGTATACTTTTGGTATTTTACAATAAATGCAATGATGAATGTACGAGACATTAAAATAGTTAAAATTAATTCAATACGAATTGTTAGAGATAACATATAAACTTAAGAGAGCTCGCTCAAATAAAAATAAGACAACATGACCAGTACCTGGTTTTGAATAAAAAAAAAAGTGATCAAAATCAGCGTGCACAGAAAAAACTTAAAATAAATACAGTCAATCTGTTAAAAAGTGATTTAGTTATTTTAAATTATTGTAAATATTCTATATCTTAATATCTATTTAGCACCTACAGGTTACCTAAATGGTATCCATTACTAATTTAGATTAGAATAATTTTCTTAGCAAGTGTAACAAAAATTATCAAGTATTTATAACAACAATTGATATGACTTTTAATTGATTTTACTATAAAAATTTTGCTATATTTTTTTTAAACAAAAATTTTACATACTAGTGATGGATAGACCAAGAACCTGGGAAGGCTAACCTTTCTTCATTTCATAAAATCTGAAAAATTCTCAGCGCATGGTCCCAACGCTGGTAGAATCAATGGCAAAGTATAAAGCTTAACTCAAATGACTTGGCAGATACCAGCATTTTGGGGTTTGCTTAGTACCTACCCATATTACAGTAATGTGAAATGGGACCGCTCGACTCAATGCCCCTGTTGGACTACCTCCTCGTAAGAAATTACACATTCTAAATGAAAGAAAATATACCTATAATCCTTGCAGTTTTCTGTCCACCTCACATTGCAATACTTACAATCACACAATGGATAAAAAAATGTTTATAGTTTATAAAATAAATTAAAAGAAAATAGTCATAGCACAAGTTTTATTTATTAGTTTATTATTTATAGTTTTATTTATAATCTACCACTATAACCTTATAAAATTTGTAATAAATTTCTAAAAAAAAAAAAATATTGTATACTATGAATACCATATGAGCTACCATGTTGTAAATGTATAAATACTACAACAACATGAGATTAAAATTGACGACCTTTTTGTCACTGAGGTAATCAAAAGTATCTTTTGTTATTGGTTTCAGTATAAATTAGTAACAATTTGTTATATTGAAATACTTATAGTTTATAGTAATTCACAAATTCTTTATTTATAAAAAATTCATGTCGTATTATTTTTATAAAACAAAGCAAATAGTACTACAAATAATATTGTAAATCTGCATTGCACCACAAAATTTTGATTCACTCAGAAGAAGATTCAGACAGAAGTCAAAAATATTTCAAAAACATTTTACATGTAGTTTTATCAAACGGGGCTAGATGATTTTATTTAGGTTTATATTTAAATAGGCCTGTTGTTCACTGTCGGTTACCTAACCTTACCTAATTGTCATTTCTTGTTTTGTTTTACTTCACTTTATCCTACTTAATACATCTCCATTAGGGTGCTTCTTATTTTTCGACTTTTGGAAAAATTAATGCGCCAGCCCGCCATTCGCTTCTATCACCTAAAGAAAGAACCTTTATTTATTTTTTATTTTTTTAGATAAGTTATTAGGGGTCGCTACCTCGAGCCAAAGTTTGAAAAAAATACGATAATGATAACTTGCAGCTCAAGATATATAAGACAGTTATATTCATCATTTATACATGATAAAACATACTAATGCAACTCGTTGTCACATTATTCTGTACAAGGACACTCGTATCTACCCCTCTCCCTCCCGCACGCACCAGTCACGCCTTGAGATAGGCAACAAACTGAAAAGTTACACTGAATCTCCACGAGAAAAGTGCATACTATCTTATTCGACTAGCAGTAGTAGTAATGAAAGTAAAAGTTAAACGACCGAAATTTTAGTGAGGGCGGGACCTTCAACGCCAGATTTAGAAGTCCCACTTAAACGAAATCGCGGCAGAAAGAACATCTTTGAGTAGCGCTTCAAACCTTGACTTTGTTAAATTAAGTGACAGGAAAGCAACTGGTTTTTGACATCAACGCTCAAAAGTGCAGATACCGATTCATCAGAGTACAATATAAATTCATTCTCAATTTGTCGCCAGCGTATGAAGCAAAGGCAAAGGTTAGCGGATTCCTTAGAGAAAGAATTTAATCCAAATACGTCTCTTACTGTTTATTTGGACGGCGAACTGATCGAAGACATAACAAGATACAAAACAGTGGACCGCCTTATCATTTTTGTGTCAGGACAGGGTGTAAATTAACTTCTGGCAGTTCCAAAACTCCTTCATAGAACTAGCGAGGCATGTGCTTCATCTGTTTATGACACTATTCGTTCTTGGAACATGAGCGACAAAATAAAATGCTTTTGCTTCGACACCACTGCGGTCAGCACTGGTTTAAGAGCAGGTACTTGCATTCTATTAGAGAAAAAGATAGAAAAAGATGCTCTTTGGTTGGCCTGTCGTCACTATGTCATGGAAATACTAATAGAAGCAATCGTAGTTCAATTACTAGTTCCATCAAGTGGACCAGAAATATTTATCTTCAAACTATTTAGATCTCCGGCTAAGATCTAGATTAGGTAAAACCGAATTTCGGGACCGTGAGGGGATGGGGGGGGAGAGGGTGGGAAACGCTACCCCTGGTACCACTGTCACACCTCGGAACCCCATGGTTATGGAGATATCCATGGTTAAAGTTTTGAGGTTAGAAGAAGAATTTCGAAAGTTAGAGGAACGCTTGGCTCCGGCGCTACGGGAAGTGCAGCCCTTGCGTGCGAGAAAGCACGCTCACTCATGCTCCGTACAAAAAAAAACGAATTATGGGGTTTTTGGGTGTGGAGGGTGGAGGGTGTAGGGGAATCTATACAAGGTAACACTGTCATACCTCAAAACCCCATGGTTATGGAGATATCCATGGTTAAAGTTTTGAGGTTAGAAGAAGAATTTAAAGCTATTATAATACCTTTGAGCTCGTACTGTTTGCATTGTGTGACAAATCGACACTTTTAAACAAAATAACGCGTCAGACATAATATTCTAATAAAATTAGTAACATTGCGTGCTAGAATATAGGTTTAGAAATTCGAAAAATACCCAAAACCGAATCGGAGCACCCCACTGTCCACGTGGT
This sequence comes from Melitaea cinxia, assembly GCF_905220565.1. Classification (NCBI taxonomy): domain Eukaryota; kingdom Metazoa; phylum Arthropoda; class Insecta; order Lepidoptera; family Nymphalidae; genus Melitaea; species Melitaea cinxia. Next base: position 6,769,149 of record NC_059424.1, read on the forward strand.
CTTGGTCTGTCCTACCCCTAGAGTGTTTTTTTTTGTGCCGCGGAGGGGCGAAGGGAGGGCAGCCCTCGCCCGCCGTGCGAAAGCGCGCGAACGAATGCGTAGAGGAGCGGCTGAGGCTGGTCGCCTTCGGCGACCATCCTCAGCCGCTCCTCTACGCATTCGTTCGCGCGCTTTCGCACGCAAGGGCGGAAGGGCTGCACTTCCCGTAGCGCCGGAGCCAAGCGTTCCTCTAACTTTCGAAATTCTTCTTCTAACCTCAAAACTTTAACCATGGATATCTCCATAACCATGGGGTTCCGAGGTGCGACAGTGGTACCAGGGGTAGCGTTCTCCACCCTCTCCCCCCCCATCCCCCCACTGTCCCGAAATTCGGTTTTACCTAATCTAAAGCTTTACCAGATCTCCTTACAGACCATTTACATTGACCAGAATAAGATCAGTAGTTTCTTTAGACCCTGATATTTTAAGATACATAAAATATAGCAGGCAGTAAAATTTTATTTGCTGCAAAGCAGCTAAACTGTTATCAGCCACGGGGCGAATAGGAACTATTGACACTTTCTATAATATTTTTGGGAGATGTGCCTAATAAAGGGATATCATTCAGAGCTCCAGCAGGTCTACATCGCGCACGATGGATGGCAAAAGTAATTTACTGCCTTAAACTTTTTTATGTTCAGAGATCAGTTTAACCTGACAAAAAAATAACTTAAAAACCGTTACTGAAATTTGCGTTTCCGTCGTTACGATTTAGGTAAGACGCTAGTTCCAAACTCCTTTGGCAACTTAGCACCTCCTTGTTGACTTGTGTGATGACTTGTGGTTGTAAAAAATCTTAAGAAATTTAAAAATATAAACAAAGCTATGTCCAAAAGAGCTCTAAGGAAGTTCTTAGGGCATTTGTGGTATCTGTCCGAAGAACTTGTTGCGCTTGCGTTTTTTGATGACAAAGTTTCTCTTGAGAGCAAACAAAAAATGTTGATTGCACTGAATGAAAAAGGTTCGGATTTTTATATATATATATATATATATATATATATATATATATATGTATATATTATCCTAATAGTAATATAATTTATGTATGGTTTTGTTTCTTCTTTCTTAGTACTTAATTACAGAATTTTCAATAATACGTTATCACACTAGTGAGCTAAATTTTCAGCCTTCCATTTCTTCCCAATGTCAGCTACTTTTATATGTTTGTAAGATTAAATCATCTAATATATAAAATTCTCGTGTCACAGTTTTCGTTGCCATACTCCTCCGAAACGGCGTGACCGATTTTGATGAAATTTTTTGTGCTTATCCGGTATCTATGAGAATCGGCCAATATCTATTTTTCATCCCCCTAAATGTTAGGGGTAGTCCACCCCTAAATTTTTTTTTTTTAGACAAAATTTTTAATTTCTATTTTTTTATGATACAACATTAAAAAATACATACAACCCTAAATTTTCAACCCTCTACCACCAACCCCTATTTAGCGGCAAGACAACGATTGCCGGGTCAGCTAGTATTTAATATATCTTAGAATGAAAAAAACCTTAATTATTTATTTATTAACTATTAGCTGGTACCCGCTACTTCGTCTGCGCGGGATTAGTAAGTACTTCGAGTAGCTTATTATCTTCTCAATATCTATGTTTATACCAAAATTCATCAAAATTGGTTTTGCGACATAAAAATCAATACATAACATAAAAATACCAAACGTGCATTAGAAATATGTTGTCAAATTTTAACCGACTCCAAAAAAGGAGAAGGTTACACAATTCGACCGTATATATATACCCCCCGAACATACATAATATATATATATATATATATTATATATTATGTATGTTCGGGTATAACTTTGTCGTTCATGAACCGATTTTGATATTTCTTTTTTTGTTTGAAAGAAATATGTCAAGTGTGGTACCATGATAAGGAAATTAGGATCTGATGATGGAATCCCAAAGAAATCGAGGGAAACCCTCGAAAATCGTAGTGACGACTAGTGCGTTTGTTAATTTTTGTCGTCTACTTACGTTGTATTACTTGTCGATGTAATTGAAGTCGGTTTTTATCGTTTACGAGCAAACACAATTATTATTGTATTTATGGTCTGTCGTGGACTTTTTTACCACGCTTTTATTAGCTTGGCTTGTATGTATGTATATGTATGTAATGGAATCTTTGAGCATAATTTTCACCAATTTCCAGAAGTTTGACTAATTTGAAACTTTGCACATATAACAAGGACCGGTGACAATGCAATAATTCAGTAACAGTAATGCAATAATTCAATATCCATATTAGGACCGCGAGGCTTAATAAATTCTTACGTGGATCCTCTGTAAGGAAGTAAGAGAGATAAAGCTAACGCGCGATCTGCACATCCCTGCGGTTTCGGACTTACTCTTTCGCTCGGGCACTCTGCACAGCACAACGGAGGCAGATACTTATTCAGGCTAGTTGCATTTTTACCTTGTTTATTCCTTACTAGCTGTTTCCCGCCCGCTTCGCGTGGCGTAAGTTCGTGGCTTCGCTCCGCGCGGAATAGTTATTCTATTCGGATTGAAGAACTTGATTGCTCTAAGTTAATAGGAAAAACCCCATACAACAGTGAAGCTTTAGACGAAATGACTAGATTACGAAAGAGTTCGTAAGACATTTCAATACTATCACATGTTCGCAAATAATTAATTGAAAAATCGAACTTAAAAAATAAATTTTAGTTTAAAAATAAAAATAAAACACGCTTTTATAGCTAATCGAACTAAAAAGTACAAAATAATTTTTAACTACAAAGAGTTTATATTACAGTAGTAGAAGACGAAACAATCAATCATAATTAAGTACTTCAAATAAAATGATAATAAAATTTAAGTTATTAAGAGAATAATTCAATTCACGTGTTTTACTCTGAATTCTACCAGTGTAATAAGTATACAGTTCTACTTTCCTTCTTTTTAACCGACTTCAAAAAAAGGAGGAGGTTACTCAATTCGAGTCGTCTATGAACCGATTTTGATAATTATTTTTTTGTTGGAAAGGAAATATCCCTAGTTTGGTACCATGATAAGGAAACCAGGATCTGATGATGGGACCCCAGAGAAATCGAGGAAAACTCTCGAAAATTGCATAACTTTTTACTGTGTGTACCGATTTTGATGATTTTTAATTTAATCGAAAGCCGATGTTTATCATGTGGCCACTTTTAAAATTCATCGAGATCTGATTACAACTTTTGGAGTAATCTTTGATAATGCGTATTTACTTGACTATTTTTTCGTCTACCTACGTTGTATTACTTGTCGATATAATAAAGTCGGTTTTTCTGCGTTTGCCTGCAAACACAATATGTTGTAGCTATTTTTCTAGTATATACTTAGTTCTACTTTTTAGTTCGATGAGCTATAAAGCGTGGTTTTTTTAGTTTTTTTTTACCTATAATTTATTTGTATGACTAATTAAGATAAACATTTCTCCTATAAATTACTAGCTGTGCCCGCGGCTTCGCCCGCGTTGAAATTAGTGTGTCACAAAGTTTTCCCGGCAAACTTCCAGTGAAACTCTCATCAAAATCGGCTTAGCCGTTCCGTAAACCTTCCTCTTGCCAACGGTGGAGCCCTCTCTCCAATGGTGAAACCGCATGAAAATCCGTTCAGTAGATTTTGAGCGAATCGATCACATACACTTTTGGGGAGTTTGTTTTATAATACACTAACTGTTGGCCGCGACTACGTCCGGCGGTGGTTATGAAGATATGCATTACTAATAAGATGTTTAACGCAAATTATTTTTTTATTTCAGTCACTTGAAATGCTTATCAATCTGAGTAACTTTTTAAAAGGCACAATTTAGTATAATTTAATAGTTATTTTTATAAAACCTCTCTATACACCACATTTTTAGGTTTTTTTTCAGGCTGTATATGTTTCATACAAACTATCAACCCCAAATAAACCCCCTTAGCGGTAGAATATCGTAAAATCCGTTCTTAGCGGACGTCTGCTAACTATAATCTACCTCCGTGCCAAATTTTATCTTTGTCCAACCTGGATGGATAGAACTACCAGCGGTTTTTAAGTTCTCGTGATGAGTGAGTTAGTGACCTTTCTCTTTTATATTACGATGCATTATTTGGACACCTCCTCACCATCTATAGAGCATATATTTTAAATTTCAAGTCTCTTACTTCAAAAACATAAGACTTTCATACAAACTTCCGACCCCCGTTTTATCCCCTTAGCGGTCGATTTTCATAAAATTCGTTCTTAGCGGATGTTTACGCCCTATAAGGAGCCTATCTGCCAAATTTCAAGTTTGTAGGTGTTATAGTTTCAGAGATTTCGCGATGAGTGAGTAAACCTACCATCTCCTGTTTTAGCTCCAAAAGGGAGTTGATTTCTAAAGACACATTATTTGGACACCTTCTCATCATCTATAAGGCATACATTTTAAATATTAAGTCTCTTACTTCAAAAACATGGGACTTTCACACAAACTTCCAACCCCCGTTTTAACCCCTTAGGGGTTGAATTTCGTAAAATCCGTTCCTAACGGATGTCTACGCTTTATAAGGAACCTACCTGCCAAATTTCAAGTTTGTAGGTGTTATAGTTTCGGAGATTTCGTGATGAGTGAGTCAACCTACCATCCCCCGTTTTAACCCCAAAAGGGAGTTGATTTCTAAAGATAAATTATTTGAACACATTTTCACCATCTATAGAGCATACATTTTAAATTTCAAGTCTCTTACTTCAAAAACATAGGACTTTCATACAAACTTCCAACCCCCGTTTTATCCCCTTCGGGGTCGAGTTTCATAAAATTCGTTCTTAGCGGATGCCTACGTCTTATAAAAAGCCTACCTGCCAAATTTCAAGTTTATAGGTGTTATAGTTTTGGAGATTTCGTGATGAGTGAGTGACCTTTCGCTTTTATATATATTAAGATAGATATACGTTTTCCGACTTACTTGACAATTATCGTTGTATTCTAACTGAGGTAGGGCACAGCAGGAATTTCCTGCTCAAATTATAGAGCAGCCCGACTGGGGTAGTACCTCGACCTTACAGAAGATCACAGCTAAATAATACTGTTTTCAAGCAGTATTGTGTTCCTGTTGGTGAGTAAGGTGACCAGAGCTCCTGGGGGGATTGCGGATTGGGTCGGCAACGCGCTTGCGATGCTTCTGGTGTTGCAGGTGTCTATAAGCTACGGTAATCTCTTACCATCAGGTGAGCCGTACGCTTGTTTGCCGACCTAGTGATATAAAAAAAAATGGACAATTCACACACTATCTTTAAAAATTATAGCCTATGTGTTATTTTAATGTATAAGTATAATTGTAAACTTTCATTAAAATCCATCCGGTAGTTTTTACGTGAAAAAGGGACCAACATCCATACATCCATACATACAAACTTTCGCGTTTATATTATTAGTAGAATTGCACAGTACTTAAACACAGGTCCGTCTAAAGGTCTGCTCTCTTTTTATGTGAAAGAGACTGATTATTGAATTAAGGCGGATTTATATTTGACTGACGTGTCGTGTCGCGTCAGAACAGAATCGGTATCATACATTTTGTATGGCAACGTTTACATTGATGGGTTGTGACATGTCGAGATGGCTTCTGATGTGTCGCATCAGAACCGATACCGATTCGCGTCAGATAAGCAGGTTGCGGGAGATGCTGAAACGGCGCAATCACGACACGTCAGATTAATGAGCTCGCGTGCCAGTGCTGTGTTATAACGCGTCAGCGTCGTTTGTTTATTTACGTAAATTGTAAAATAATAGTTTGTTTGGCTCTTATAAATGGATGACTTAATTGAAATTGTACGATAATATAATGATATTTATAATATAAAACATAAAAAATATAATATATGATATTTTTTAAATATATATATTTGTCTATTGATTGGACGAATCCAAAATCTCCTTCTCATTCTTTCTTTTTTTTTTAAAGAGTTGTGAGCATTAAAAATTGAATATCTTCTTATAAATCTGAATCAGAATCCAATGACTCATAGAACATTTTAAACGTTTGACCTTTTCTAGAGCTGCGGCTGTATTGATTCAAAATATCGTTCTGATGCGTCAAAACTCAAAACACGACATAATAATGTAAACGCTAGCCGTCACGTCATGACACGACACGACACGACATGACGCGACAGTCAAATATATGTAAATCCACCTTTAGTATTAACAATGCTAATGACATACTGTATGCCTAAAATTTCTTTAAAAAAATTAAACCTCTATATTCTAACATACATAACCATCTGTTAAGAATTTACAGAATTTTATTTTATTATGGTGTAGAGGCTGTTTTAAAATAAGGTCTTCCCTATTCATTTTTGGTCTTCAGATATTAGCTACTGATTTAATTTGAGAAAATTTTTATTCTGATTGATTGGTTTAATGGCTTTCATTTGTTTCAGTGGAGTAAAAATTTTATTCTACGGAAATATCTCATAATTTTGCACTTAAAGTATGTTACTGAAACCTGACATTTTATAAATAATAAAAGTAGGTACTTTAAAAATTATATTTGCTTATTGCGTGTTGTAACTTATAATTGTCTTACACAGCCTTTTGGAAGTTTCACCTATAAGGAGGTAATAGTTCGGAAGTGTTTTTAAGTCTAATAATTTAAACCTATGTGTAGGTTTTTGATAAAAAAAATAATAAAATAATATATACTGACGTGAAAATCGCAAACTTGAGCAAAAAAAGAAACGCAACAAAAGAAAACTTGAGCGAGCGAACCGAAGGTAGAATATAAATCTAATAACAGAATAAATTGAAACTATTTAATCATCAGAATCCTACAACGCACTTTATGTTCTTTCAAAAATGCATCCCATAAATGGAATATTGATTGGCAATGCGATATAAGATAACTATGGAAAATCAAATAAAATGATAAAACTTTAAAGTAGCTTTTATTATAATCTAGCAACGATCGAGCACGTAAGTGCTCACCAGTGTTATTGAGCGGAAACTTGGACGTATTAACACACAATTGCATTCCACACATGCCGCAATCCACCACTCTAACTGCTCAGTGTAAAATAAAAGCTGGACTTTTTACACAAATTTTACCATACGAAAATGTTCAATTTAATTAGATGAAATTTTAATCTATACATCTCTATACAAATAAATAAAATTGGAGTGTCTGTGATATTAAAATAACCGCTTTTAAATAAATTCATATGTATGTATGGTACATATACCAAAATAACATTTTTTATAATTTTTATTATATATTATCATTATATCTATTATATATATTTTGTGTGTCTGTTTGTTATGTAGTAAGGAGTAACTTGGCTACTTTTATTTTAGAAATCTATTTATTTTATAACTGCGAATTGAAAAATAACTTTTTTGTTAAATCCACGCGGATAAAGTCGCGGGCACTGCTAGTATATATATCAAATTCTAAGCCAGTATTGAAAAAGTCTTCAATGTTGCCCCAAGTGTCACTATGTAAACTACGTATAATTATAACTTAAGATTATAATATAGAATTTTATGGTCATTTAAATGCAACAGTCAAAGGCTACCTACCGGCTTATATGAGTTCTGTGCACTATTTATTGTAAACTTAGTTGACCTTCGTACCTCCATTTTTCTTATATACCTATCATAGATTGTTTTAAATACTCTTTTTTACAAACCTTACCCTTGGGAAATTGGGTGCATTCATACATTTCAGCGATTTATTTCTATTATGTACAAAACATATTACACTAAAAACAGAAGTGTTTTGTTGATACTATGCAATTTATCATATCATATTATATTATACTACTGTAAGATTTCGAGAGTAATTGAGATTGTAAGAGTTCGTTCAGCAAGGAGACCCATTAGGTCCGGCTCTTTTTAGTCTAGGTATCCACAAATGTATCTCAAATTTAAAATCAAAATTGAACATATGGTACCTAGATGATGGGACCATAGGAGGTAAAGTGAACGATGTCGTTGAAGACTTAATCAAAATTAAAAACGAGTTTGATAAAATTGGTCTCAAATTAAATTTTTCAAAATGTGAATTTGTTTTTCACAGATCTTCTATCACTTTCCAAAATTAATTTAGCAACGGAATTATTTAATAAAATTGCTCTTAATTTAAAAATCCTTCAAAGAAGTACACTTTGTCTTCTAGGTGCACCACTTATATATCTATAATATAAAAATGAGTCGCTGAATGTGTTGCTAAGCGCAAAACTCGAGAACGGTTGGACCGATTTCGCTAATTCTTTTTTTTTAAATATTCCTTGAAGTACGAGGATGGTTCTTACGGAGAGAAAAATTCTAAAAAAAAAAAAAAATTAATTTTCTGAAAAAGTCTAAAAACAACACTTTTCTATACTCCCATACAAAAGATTTGTGATAATACTTAAAAGTCACTGCTGGGCGCGAAGTTCGCCGGGTCACCTAGTATATATATATATATATATATATATATTATTCAAGTATCTATTTTATGCAGACTGATTTAAAAACACATTAATGGCGTCCTTAACGCATAACAATGGTGAGGTTAAATTTTATTTTTCTATGTGAAAAACGTTGTATCAATTCTTAAATGTTAATCTTTTTCTTAATTTTTAATGTCGTAATCATTATATTTAATGTAGTTGTAATAATATGATGTTCCTAATTATTGTTCAAATTGAATTCGTATATTTTGATTTTCTCAATTACAGTAATAAACGGTCAAGAACGCATTCAAGATATCTAGGAGAGATCCAAGCTACCATTTCCTGCAATTGAAGTTCATTTGGGTTTCTCGACGACCTTGACTCGCTCGAGTGCGATAATCTTTGTTGTATTTGTGATGTGATGATTGTATTGTATTGTAATCAAATTTTAAACGGGCTACACGAGTTAGTTGTGCTGCGCTTTGGTCTTACAATAAAATTTGTACCTTTAAAAACTAGCCGAGTTTATCAGTATTAAAGAATCATTAACGTTAAATATTTTGATATTAAATGATGTCGGTTGTTAAATGTCTGAATATCTGAGTTATATGTAATTTAAACCTACCTGTTGATTGATTAATTTTTTATGTATAAAAGCTAAAGTGCGAATGTGATTTTATTAAAATAATTTTCCTTGTTGAGATTTTTTGTTGTGCTGAGTGACGGATGCTAGACCATAAGACGTGAAGTTCGAATTTGGACAACCATTCTATCTTAAGAAACTAGAGTAACTTTTGGGTAAAATACTTTATACTAAGTATGTTATTGATTTATGAAATTATTTTACTATTAGCCAATAAAAAAAATATAATTATTTCCGCTACAGACGTTTTAATCTATACAAATTAATAAAATTGGAGTGTCTGTTTGTAATATTAAAATAACCTCTTTTTACTAAATGCATATGGATGTATACACGGTACACATACAAAAATAACATTTTTTACAATTTTTGTCTGTCTGTTTGTTCCTGCTCGTCTCTGAAACGGCTGGACCGATTTTGACGGGATTTTCAGTGGCAAATAGCTGATGCAATAAGGGGTAACTTAGGCTACTTTTATTTTAGATTTTTTTTTATAACTCTGTGAACTGAACAATAACTTTTTTTGCTACGCGGACGAAGTCGCGGGCATAGCTACATAGTTACATATATTGAAAATGTGACAAACGCTTGCAAATTTTCTCGTCCGAAATATATTTGCTATGGCAACTTTACAAAAAAAAAATGTTACATATGAAGTTGAACTATAAAACTATTTATTTAAAATGTACGCGAGAGGGGGAGATTTATAAACGAGAGAACCACTCTACATGTCTGGTAAATGCTTGAATTAAGTGGGGGAAACGTAGTACTGACGCGGGCGCCCCAACCGGTTACTGCAATCATACGAACAAACCAGCTACTTTCTTTCTGACGATCCAGTTCTCTAATTACTACTCTTATGATTTCCGCTTCGACTTCTGCCACTTACAATTGCTATGATGAGACAAAAAAAGACGCGTAACTAGTAGTAATGTAGCCAAAAATTAAGTCGCATGAATCTTGATGTTTTTATACACATATTTGTGTGTGAAATGTGAAGCACGTTGTGTTATAAATGTGGAGTTTATTAGAGATACTCAAGCTATAGTACTTAGAAACAAGAACACCAGAGGCGCAATATATCCATCGATTGATAAATTGATCAAGTGCTAAATTTAGTACTAGGTAACCAGAAAACTTTCGTAATAAAACCTAATAAAAACCTTAAAAATTCCTAATAAAACCGCCCATTGTACTTCACTGTCTGTAACTATATTTATGCTTTGTTTGTAATATATTTGTGGTGTATAATAAAGTATAAAATAAATAAAACCTCTATTTTTTAAATACGACATTATGATTAGACAGAGATATATGACATCAATTATTTGTTTTGTCGTTTATATATAAAATATTTAGTTTAACTAAATTAGAGCCACAAACTTCAAATATACAAGTTAACATTTTAACGTTGCATCCAAATAAAATAAAAACATATACGATGTATAAAATATTTCTCCATTAATCATTTATATTATAGAAGTGATGTCAAAATATTTATAATATTTAAATTTTATCATATATATTAATACGCTAAGGTTAAGAAGATGTTTACCTCCCTTTTTAGAAAAAAAAACCTCACAATTACTCCACATAAATTATATATCATTTTATAGATAATTGCTTGCTCTACCGGCATCAAAAACTAAAAAATGTATTATAGCTTTTGTTTTTGTAAATTAATTATTAAAATTATATATATGACGGATTTAATTTTGAAACAACGTCAACATGATTGACGGTCGGCAAATTTTTGTTCAATTTCAAATCAACTTACGCATAAATATACTTTTTTGTAATTTTGTAAAGTGATCATTATTATACTTATTTAGTGCGAATTATTCGCACAGGTATAGCTAGCTTCAAGTTAATATGAATACTATGATGCACACCGAAATCGACTATATTATATGAGATGATTGACGTATTGATGATGTGTAGTACAAAAGGATATTATCACGTTACATAATTTGCGTTCTCAGCTTGTTGTAGTTAATTGCTAAACCTATTCTAACATAAAGCAACGTTTTATGAAAATAATTATGATGTCTATCTCATAGCTACTATGTCTTTTACTTACATCGACTAACTTACATTATAATAATAGATTTGTATTACATTTCGTGCTCTCCCACACTGCTCGTTATTTTTCATTGTTGGTAATTTATAGAAATTGTTGTTTGTATAAATTTATAGTTCACCCAGGTTGATGAAATATTTTTTACGTAATTAGATCTGCACACGTTTTCTATGCGTACCGAACCTGGTTTATAAGCACGTACACAAATGTGACTGGAATCATAAATAGAATGGGTACGCTTCCATCTCAACGACCTAAATTACGACCAGATAGTGCTTTGCTTTATTTGTTGTAATGTAAAAAAAATAATAATTAAATACTTCAGTTTAATAAGATTTTTAACTCTTACAATACAAATAACAACTTTGTCTGAACGATTTTATGATAATGTTTTTATATTGACGTATAAAACTTACTTTTCCGTGAATTGTCAACAATTTACTGAGTACTAAGCAACAGTTTACTGTCATGTAAAACTCCCAATAACGCACGATAACTTTTTGTCTTAATATCACAAAATTCCAAAAACTTGCTGTTATATGACTTATGTTGTGTACCTACGTGTTTATTCACATAATTATAATAATAAAATATTTATGTAATTATGCAAAAATAATGTAATACAATTATATTTATTTTTGTTAAACAATAAGTACGTAATTGGTCATGGAAACTGTGAATACTATAAAATTCAGAGAGACGATATCGTTATGCCGAAAATAGAACGAAATGCTCTATTTGTTTTCTATATAACAGGGTGATTTCACTCTTTCGACGTCTGTCGGTCTGTTGAAGATAAAACGATTTAGGTAGCGTAAGGGGAACGAATATAGCTTTCCTGTTGAAGCGTGAATTGTTTGATACGTAATGTGGATGCAAGCGGAATCGTTTGCCAGGTGCACTCGTCGCTCACTTCCCGGTAACCTTTGATCCACCTACAAGGTTCAATAAAGCCTCCGTTACACGTACTGTATTATACACCACTTAAATGTGACACCTACACTGATGAAATGATCGAGTTGGTATATCATGCGTTGCGATTAGGTTTTACAAATATAAGCCATGTATTTTTTCATATACACTTTTTAGTATAAGCATTTTGTCGGAGTTTAATTCTTAGGAAACGATATAAGGCCCTTGCTATAAAAACAATATGGTGAAACAACAACAACAAACAACTGACGCTTACACTCAGTGAAGCTTACGCTTTGTGACACTAAGAATGACATTTTACAGCTTTTAGCTGTTCATGTAAGATTAGGTATAATAGTATACCAGTATCACTGGCCCAACACGAATAGCAAGTGTCAATTATTTATGTTTAGATTTTAGAGTTTTATTATACTACTCAATTATCGTTTTATTAATTTCATGTAAGATTTTAATTTTTAAATATTACTGTATTTGTTCTTACGGAGTCAATTCCAGTCTCGTGTTACAGCTGACAGACACTTTTGTTAATATTCAAAATTTTGTTCAGGCGATTGCACTCATATTTTTTTTTCATACAACATGCCTTACCTATATATTTTCCTTAATCTTACAAAAAATAAAATGTAAATGTGAATTTGAACTGGACATGTCTATAATCTATAGTAATTGTATTATGAAGCTGAAAAGTTTATTTGTTTCAATATTGAATTGAAAAATTCCTTTTGTGCTAGAAAACCCATTCACCGTGGAAGACAGGGCTTATAGACTATTTTTTTCCCGCAAATTAACGCTTATGAAACCGCGGGGCATTGATTGTGAATGGATATAGGAAGATTGAAAAATAGTTGGATTTGAAAATCAACATAATATTGATAAGCATTTCTTATTTATTAAAATATACTTGTTTTATTCGTGTTAGTTTTTCTGTATATTATAATACGTGAACTAAACTTTGTAACCCTTTTTACGAAATTTGAGCGGACGGAGGAGTATGAAATTTTACACACAAAATTTATATGTATAGAGGAGGAATACAGATTACTAAATTTTTTTTTTTTTTTTTTAATTGAAAAAAACATTAACCCTTACCTGTAAACCTTACCCTGTATTTTACACACAGGAATATATACTCTTTTGTTTATTATTATAGAGTAATTATTATCGAATTTAGACCACTGGGCGATCACTAGTTCATTTATAATTGTTGTAAATGTTCTTGACAGAAAGCATATATCTTTGTATATGCCTTACAAATTGGATGTTATAATAAACACGGAGCAGTTAAAACTATTGGAGTGTTTGTATTCTGGAACGTGAATAAACTCAGTTCCCGCCACGTGACTCATCGTTGCGCTCCTGATACCATATGTGGTAGCACCCGACTTACGTGTGATTCGATTTCAATGATATTATTCAATGCAGTGACGTCGTAAAACTTATGCTGTTTATTAATACGAGTAAAATTATATACTTGAGTTTTTGAAGTCTTATTATCAGCTCATATCCTTTATTTTTATTATCCATTTTTACGAGCTGAAAAGATGCGGTTTTCGAACATTATTTTTTGGTGTTGCGTTTTTTTCATTACTTCGTAGTTTTTATAATGTTTTATTTTGCAATGGCAATTAAAGACCCTAGGTAACTAGGGTTAAATTAAAAGTTTCAGCTTAAAAAAAATTTTATTTCCGTGGTTGCTCTATTTAAAGTATAAATATATGTATGTATGTAATTAGTTATATACGAATAAGTGTATTCATTTGATAAACTATTAGTTATATTTAAAAAAGAACTAGTTGTAATTAATATACCGTCTGATTACGACGCAGACTCAATGTCGTCGACGTCGCGCCGTAACGAGCTTCTCTACTAATAGGCTTATCTCATAAGCCTTTTTAATGATGGCACATTGTGCGTACATATCATTAAAATATTTTACGAATACTCATAATACCATTTTTTAGTGCAAATCGAGTTACAATATGAAATCAACATTTTTGAATAACTTATATAACATATAGGTATTTATAATCTGAATGAAGGTTGAAGGATATTGCCAAGAAATAAATATAAGTTATATCTTTTGTTTCAGAGGCCCTACTTCAGAGTCGGCCTTTACCGCATATTCCAGACTTACCGGATGGTGAAGGCGCCTCCGCCGCGCCTGCTACCCCACAACCCCTCGACACCGCCAACAGGTTTCGTATAATTATATTTGATATTTCACGTTACTGACTGATTTCAACGATAACTACTCGACATTAGAATACTATAAAAGGTAAAATTGGTATAAAATGTAATATAAGTATGTACAGCCGAAACGTTTGTTTGTTTAAACGCGCTAATATCAGATAATACTGGTTCGAAATGGAAAATGCTTTTTCTAGTGGCTATCTTTTTCTTTTTTTCTCAAATGAACGTGGGTGTAACCGTCTCGCTGCCAAAGCTACTGCTAGAAGACGCTGCTACTGTTATATTATTTATAATTCACTAGCTGAGGTAGCTAATGACTTGATTTTTTATGTCTCTTCTATTATAAGAAACCTTGTACTGATAATAAAGATATTATCCATTTTTGTGCAGTCGTTCAAAGAAATGCGGGTACATAGATATCTACGACTCATTTTGTCTTTATAAATTACTAGCTTTAGTACTCTGCGTGCGTTGCGGCCCTTTTTTATTTTTATTTTTTGGTCATACCAACTCGGTAACCTTTGTGGGCATGCATACCCATTGCTGAAGATCATGACATGATCAAATGCATAATTTACAATTCTATAAAGGACATACAAACATTCATTTATATATATATAAATTACATTAAACTAAAAAACCTTAATATTATTATAATAAATATTATTAAAAGGAGTCCCTTTAGGCAAGGTTCCGAAGATACTGACAGCGTTCCCCCTTTGAATAGCTAGACTATATATATATATAGACTAACATCACGCCCGGCTTCGCACGGATATTTCACAAAAAATTATAAAGTATATTTTCTCCTATTTTTTTTTTTTAATATAATATAGCCTATGTCACGCGCGGACAGTGTAGCTACCAAACAGTGAAAGGATTTTTCAAATTGATTCAGTAGTTTCGTAACCTATTAAATGCAAACAAACAAACATTAAAATCTTCGCTCTCTATAATATTATAGTATAAATCACTTGTAAGAAAAAATATTGATTTTTATGATAGATGGACTTCGAAAGAGAACTTGTTAGCGCACCACGAAGAAGATGATCCTCAACTTTTCGTCGCTCTTTACGATTTTCAAGCTGGAGGTGAAAATCAACTTAACCTCAAGAAAGGTAAAACAAAACGTACTTATTATAATTCCTTGAGTATTATTAAAAAATATATAACTGCCTTTTGCAGTAACGTAATAGATCGCAAATTATGCGATCTATTTCACTTCTAAAAATATTCTTTATAAGACGCGAATTTTATGCAAAGCAAAATTATGTGAATGTTTATTAATTTCAAGGTTACTAACGTATAACGCATACTCTTGTAAAATAAAGAAAAAAATTATAATAATTTCAATCAAATATCATTTATAAAAGAACTTTTGTATATTATTACAAACTTATATATGAAAAGTTTTCATTGAAAACAAAATAGAAGTACAGTTCTTATAACATTACGTATATCTTGATATAATGCTACAATTGTATTACTGCTCATTGAATAGAAAATATTTCAATGCGAAATAATTTCTGATATAAAAGAGAAAAAGTAGAATAAGTATTTAATCACAAGGTTATTGTTTTGACTTTAGTTTATAAATTTTTGTTTTGGGTAACAACTTTCGCAGCTAACTATAAAGGTAGTGTAATTATTTTCCTTTTATACGATATATTTTTCGTTTTGCCTAAAAAATAGTTTGTAATTGTTATCTCTTGAGAAATACGTTTTAAATTTATTATTTTTCCGCTGTTCATCCGCCGTTTGAAATTTTACAGTAAATGTGTACATTTATCATCATGATAATAATTAATTTAAAAAAAAAGACATTATATTTGCTTGATCATTATTAGAAGTAACGAGTAATAATTAGTAACAATAACCTAATGTTTCCCTATCCCTTCAAAACCAACGCCTTTCTAACCTATTGTATTAAAAAAAATTCTATCTTTTCTAACAGACTAGTTTTAGAAGACATTTTAAAAAGCACATTAATCCCGCTGTCTGTGCTGTATTTATAATATGTAATAATATATGATTGAATGTAGTTCATGCGTCTTTCTGTCAGTTGCCAATTAAAACATCTGTATAGCAGCTTTGACCTAATTAGATGAAAGTTATCTGGATATAGATTTATAATAAATTATTCTACATCAAAAGTAATAGATAAAATCTCAATTGGGTAGCAATGAAGTAAGCTTAGAATAACGTTTAATACAGTTTTTTGTAGTAAAACGTAATCAAATACCTGTTTTCAAAGGAATAAGTCGATTAAAGTTTAATCTTTTATCGCTTATAGCAATTTTATTTAGCAATTATTTTATTCATCAATAGCTAGACAATATAAATAATTTTTTACTAATAAAAGTCGTGTTACTGTTATTCGTGTTATCGAAGTAAATTAAAAAGATGTGTCCTTTCTTATTACTCGACTCTATCTTAGGCGAGCAAGTACGTATAATGAGCTACAATAAGAGCGGAGAATGGTGCGAAGCACACACTTTGTCTGGGGGCGTGGGCTGGGTGCCCAGTAACTACGTGACGCCCGTCAACTCACTGGAGAAGCACTCCTGGTACCACGGTCCCATATCGCGAAATGCTGCTGAATATCTACTCTCATCCGGTATCAATGGAAGCTTTCTTGTGAGTTTAACATTATTTTACTATAACCGTTTTTTGCAATTTTTTTTCTATTATAAAGGTGGCAAACAAGTGTACGGTTCTCTTGTGGTATGTGAATACCGTAGTCTATGGCTGCCTGCAACATCAGAAATGTAGCTAGTGCGTTGCCACACTTATCCCCGATCCTACCAGAGCTCGGGCTTCCTTATTGACCACAGGAATAAAACACTACTTGAGACTATTATTTAGCTGTGATCTTCTGTAAGTGGGGCTGCTCCAAATTTTGTGGCAGATATTGCCTGCTGTGCCGTACCCCGATAAATTATTTACAGAACGATTCGTTTTATTTACTAACCGTTGAATTTAGACTATGCCTTGTTTGTGAATACGTATAGCAAACCTGGCAATAATGGTTAAACGCATATGAAAATGCTCTTTGAAATGTGATCTTCGATTTTGTTATACATTCAAGATTTCATAGTGTTCCACTGCGAGCTGGCAAATATATATTTTAGGTCACTCACAATGATTTCCTTCAATGTAAAATAAAGTTTTTCAAATTCATAGAAGCTAACCCGTACCTACTTGAATTTGTGATCCGTTAAAATCGACGTCTTCGCCCGCCGCTTCATCTCTGTTTAATGTGTATTTAAAAAAGTGAATTACACATATTCTTCGCTTCAGCCTGTAATATCCCACTACTGGGCATAGGCCTCTTTCCCCATGTAGGAGAAGGATCGGAGCTTAATCCACCACGCTGCTCCAATGCGGAACACATATTAAGTAACTTTTAATGTATTTTATTGTACAAGCTAAAGTTTTGCTGCAATTATTTAATAGGTACGAGAGTCCGAGTCGAGCCCTGGCCAAAGAAGTATATCACTTCGCTACGAAGGACGCGTCTACCATTACCGTATTAACGAAGACTCAGATGGAAAGGTAACGTATCGATGTTTTATTTCTAACTTCATTGCTATTTTTGAAGCGCTTTTTCAATCTTTATATAAATAAAAATCAGAACTTTTCCTTCCCCTACATGGAGAAAGAGGACTATTCCCAGCTTGTTACAGGCTGATTCGATCGTCGCTATCGTGAAATATGTTGCTAAACCGACTAACCCGATTTATAGCCGTTCTTGAAGAGCTAGACAAATTGACTTTTTTTTAAGTTACTACTGTTTTTTACTTTATAGAAGTTATTTTCGGAATGAAAAATTAAAAACTTTGTGCACAAAATTAAAAAAATAAATAAATTGAACAACAAAAAAACATTTTAACATTACGGATTTCTCCAGCCAGTTAGCCTATAAATAAAAATTAATAAAAAATAAGTCTACAAAACCCCTCTCAGATATCACTAAGCCCTGGCTAGAATAGCAACTAGCTTGCCGAGCGAATTGTCTGCCTAAGATCCGATGAAACTGAACTCTCCTAATTGGATGCCTTAGGGCTTCTGCGATTACGTTTAATTAATAGCATTCGAATAGCGCTATTTCATTAGGATCAGCTTTCGGACTGTGTAAAGGTAGAAGATTTTAATGACGCTCTCGAGATTTTATAAAATCAAGCTTTCCTCGTGTTATTTCAATTTTTTTTTAACTTTTACCATCCTCTTTTCCTATGTAAAATTAAAGTTTTTAGTAAGCATAAATTACATACGCGTTAGTGTCGTTTTTAATTTAACCTTTGCAATATATTTACGAGTATGTAAGATATGTTATATATGTTTTATGAATTTGTCGAAAATTCTCATTAGATTTTTTATAGACTATTAATTAGACTATAAGTTTAAAGCAATTAGCAAAATGTGTTTAAACTGTTCTCTTACGAGGACTCGGATCGAATTAAGCGAAATATCCATTTCAACTCGAATTTCTAAATATTTCAGTAGCAAATATACGCGATAAAAAATTATTATATTTCGATCAGGTGTACGTGACATCGGAGTCGAAGTTCGGAACGCTAGCGGAGCTGGTGCATCACCACTCGGTGTTGGGCGACGGCCTGATCACTCAGCTCCTGTATCCGGCGCCGAAGCGCAACAAGCCGACCGTGTTCCCGCTCGCTCCACCGGACGAGTGGGAAATAGACCGCACCGACATCGTTATGAAGCACAAGCTCGGCGGTGGTCAGTACGGCGACGTATACGAGGCCGCTTGGAAGAGATGTAACACTACGGTGAGTTCTCGATCATATACGTCACGATGATTCTGCCTGTAACATCCCACTGCTGGGCTTGGGCCTAGTTTAGTCCTTCTCTACATGGAAATTGACTTCATGTAGAAGATAAAGAAGAGCTAAATCCATCACACTTCTTCATTGCAGGTTGGCGAATATAATAACGATCGCTATTAGTTGTATATGATAATGGCCGGGACGGGCATATTAACGCGGTATCCATGACATGTAGGAAGACCCACAAGAAAGACATCGAAACCATACTGAAATATACAAATATAAATATCCATCTCGAGCGGGAATCGAATCCACGAACCGCCGGTCGTTAAGCGTCTACACGTCTCACGCATCTAAGACCAGAGCAATTAATAAACCAGAGCAGTTGTTATTATACACACTCTTCACTAATTCTTAAAATCTTTTATCTGATTGTCTGAAGTTGAAAGCACAATAGTTAGTAGAAAGAAACGCCTCACACTTAACAGCCATCACTGAGACGTGATTCCTTTGTTGGAGATCCAGGAAGACATACAATACAAGAGTACATATGCCCAGGCGATAAACAACACACAATTATCTGTACGACCTTTATCATTTTTGTCCCTGACGGAAGTTGAAACACCATACGATTACTAGATAGAAATTCCTCATACTCCACGGTATCCATTGAATGAACCTTTTTGTGGTAGACCCGAAACGAGGCCACAATCAATTTAATACGACTAGGTTGGCAAACAAGTGTACAGTTTATCTGATGGCAAGTAGACACCGTAGCTTATGGACAAATATAAAAATAGAAGCGTCACAAGCGCGTTGCCGCCCTAACTCTGACCCTCTCCAGGAGCTCTGCCACCTTACTCACCACAGGAACTACTTGAGCTACATACAGTTGAATAATATTACTTGAGAGTATTATTATAAAGTCTTCGAACAATGCGTCCTGCCTGTGTTAACATACGCAGCCGAGACGTGGACACTGACGAAGGAACTGGTCCACAAGTTTAGGGTCGCTCAACGTGCAATGGAACGGGCTATGCTTGGGGTCTCTCTCTCTCTATCCGCGAGAAAACGAAAGTAACCGACATAGCCCACAGAATTAGCAAGTTGAAGTGGCAGTGGGCTGGTCATCTGTGTCGCAGGACCTAGAGTGGAGACCGCGTCTTGGCAAACGCAGTGTGGGACATTCTCCGGCCCGTTGGACCGACGATCTACGTAAGATTGCCGGTGTAGGCTGGATGAGGATTGCGGAAGACCGGGATGTCTGGCGCGAACTTGGGGAGGCCTATGTCCAGCAGTGGACTACGATAAGCTGAAGTGTGTATTATTATTTAGCTGCCATCTTCTGTAAGGTACCGGATGGATTGCTCCAGATTTTGAATGGGCTATATTCTGCTGTCCTCTACCTCAACAACCTCTATAATATTTGTCATGTAAGGAGGTCGAACCCGCCTGACCATATTCTTGAAAACAGCTTGGAAGTCAAATCTCCAACGCACAATTCATTATTCAAATCTTGCTGGACAATTCAGCTCCTTTGTTCCCTGTAGAAAACAGTAAAGAAGTGTAATTTGTAATGAGTCGGTCTTTTCAACTATTTTATATTTGAAAAAGTAACTGTTTTTATTAGCAATTGTTTTCAGTATAATTTAGATTCGGAGTTAGTTTCAGTAGCGCGATTACGAGATGCTTATACAAATGTACTGGAAAATAGTATATTTTAGTTGAATTCATCCAAGTGTGAAACAGTTGGTAATTCATATACGTCAACCGGTATCAAAGGAATTAATTTCGAAACATTGTGTTTCCGAGCGAGTGAAACCATTATAAGTTTAATTATATTTTGTACCAATTAAGAGATCCCAACCAACAAAACACACATGAGTCTTTAACAGAAAGACGTTAATTATTCGAGTGAATCCATATAGAGCAAAAACTTTACCCTAAGGCAAAGTTAGGTTTCGATGAATGCGAGAATTTTTATTTATGCCGCTTAGTGGCAAGTGGCGGAAGTCTATTCATCTAAATGAAGTTAAATACTCTTATTGATTTCGTGTTCAAACAAATCCAGACAAAAAGCCTCAACTCATTTAAACGACTTCAGAGTTCAAGAACTTCTTTCCGGTAATTCTCTCACCGTTTATTTGGAGTGTATATTTATTTAGCAACTAGCTGTACCCGCGACTTCGTCGCGTTCAATTTGACGAACAAGTTACAGTTCATTTCACAGTGTTATAGAATAAATAAATTACTAAAATAAAATTAGCCCAAGTTAATCGTTATTACATCAGCTATCTGCCAGTAAAAGTCCCGTCAAAATAGGTCCAGCCGTTTCAGAGATTAGCCGGAACAAACGGACAGACAGACAGACAAAGATTATAAAAAAATGTTATTTTGGTATACGTACCGTATAAATATACAGACTAGATTTTATGCGACTAGTCATGAGTATGTTTTAAGAGTAGTTTAGTTAGTAGTTTTTAATTTTAGGATAGAAAAAAGTCCTGGTCCAGAGGAGTCTCAAAAAATTTAATGACAAAAAATTGGACACATAAAATAGTCGATGAAAATCATATTCAAACACAAGAAAAGCACACGTAATCACTAGTAGTGATACAATAGTTTCAATATGATTGACAGCAAGGCATTTGCGTGCCTTATGAACTGAAGTAGAGAGGTCGTAGGAAGGCGATTTTTCATTTATGAATAACCGCTTCAAAGGCAAAAAAAGTTAATTGTGGCGAAAAATGAAAAGTGGATATTCTATGACGATTGTAAGCCTATGAGGAAAAAAGTACTTTAAGCCCTTTAATCGTTGTTATCAACTGCAATATCAGCACCAAATGAAATTATTTACGTTTTTAAGGTAATGCTGTGTATCTGGTGGGACAAACACGGTACTGTTTGTTATGATCTGCTAAAACCTGATAATTCCATTACGGACATTCGTTACAAATCGCAATTGTTACGTTCGAACCGGGTGTAACGAAAAAAGTTTAAAGTATAAAAGGGAAGACAAGACAAAGTTATTTTCTTTCATGTCTATTTCGGAATCATGTTGAGCATAGTGAAAAAATGATTAAATAGTAGGGATGTGGAACATTTTTCCATTCCTGCTGCTGTTTGATTTAGCTGCTGTGCTTACCGGACATCGCCCTTGAGAATTAGTGGTTGTTCCAATGGATGCAGCATAATTCAGCAGATTAACAGTAGACTTCATTTGAATAAAAAAATGACACAAGATGTTAAAATTTGGATGACCTCAAAATATGAAATAATTTACTAAATGGAATTTGAAAATTAACAGATGGGCAAAAGAAGTAGCTTTCGTGATACAGTAGTTTGATTTCTTTGTTTATTTACGTTATTTTCAAAATAACACGTTTGTTTTACACCCAAAACACGGGCCAAATTAATTTGTAGGCCCAATAAATTACCATCATTGACCATATAATCCAATTTCGTCGACTTTAAGATCGGACGAAATATGAAAAAAGTTTAGAAAATAGACTATTTAATAGTTATCAAGCCCGTTGTCTTTCGTTTAAAAGGAGTACAGAATACTTCTATAGCAAATTTTAATGCTTCTAGGTCACCTAAATGTCACTGTCTATGTATTGTTCTGCGAACATGTCGAGCTGCGTATGTAGCAATATTACAGTATCCTACGCTAATGCAGTTTTTAGTAGCTAACTGAAATATATTGGTTTTATATTAAGGTTTATTTATATAAAAACCGCTATAAGAGATATTTAAGCACCTACAAAAAAAATCTTGAAATAAATTTTTATTGCTTCTTCGTAAGTTCTACCAACACTAATTTTCATTATAAACTGTAAAAGGTTAAGGTCATTTGTTATATGTTTTAAATATATAATGAAACATATTTAATAAGTGCGTACAAACGGAATCGAAATCTGTCAAATGAAAAAAATTTATACTAGTAATTTTCTAAATTATGGCGTTGTATATATTCAAGATAATTATGTACATACATTTAAATGTTGATATCGCAAAATTAGGGTCATTGTGATAATTTTCGTGGGAATTTATTGTGAAATAAACAACTTTCCCTATTAATGAAAATGTTTAAAGGCTTCGGTATTACTAATTTCTACGGGGCTTTTTTAGCACAACGTGAATACTTACAGGAGAAAATACTTTTGTAGTTTTTATTATAAAACACTTGAAGTTTTACAAAATTGTTTTTTCTACTTTTGTTAACCTACATACGCTCTAATTTTTAATAGCTATATTATAAAAATATTAGGTACTAGCTGTGCCCGTGAAATTCGTTTGCGTTGAATATTTTAATATTTTATATTCTAAGAGGCTTATTAAGACGTAATCTCATCAAATTTTATTATACAAACATAGAGACAGAAATTAAAAATCTAAAAGTAGGTATATTTCAGCTTTTATTGACCTTACGAAGAACCTACATTCATTTTTTTCTCAAATCTCTACTATGTACAGACATAAAACATTTACAGTTTTACTACATGTACTAGGACTACAGACACTAGGAACACACGTATTGTGAATATTAATTAAATATACTAAAACAGGTGGCTGTGAAAACTCTAAAAGACGATACGATGGCTCTGAAAGATTTCCTCGAAGAGGCTGCCATCATGAAGGAAATGCGTCACCCGAACCTCGTTCAACTTCTGGGTGTATGCACCCGGGAACCGCCCTTCTACATTATAACGGAGTTCATGAGCCGCGGCAACCTGCTCGACTACCTGCGGACCGGCAACCGCGAGCACATCGATGCGGTTGTGCTCATGTACATGGCAACCCAGATCGCTTCCGGAATGAGCTACCTTGAGAGCCGCTCGTTTATACACAGGTAATGAAATGAAATGAAAATATTTATTTCGCCATAAAGTTAAAAAAAAAAGAACTATACACAAAACAAATATCACAAAATTATCTACATTCTATATTTTTTTTAAAGTGAAGGTAGGAACATAAAAAAAAAATCTGTTTAAAAATTGCTATAACTTACCATTAGGTACGAAAATTTCGCTAAACTAGTAAAAGTGCAAAAAAGTAGTCCCAATTGAGAAAATTACATCAAAATATATAGAACTATTTGAAAGCATTGCAAGAGGTAAATTTTGAAGATAAATTTATCGACACTTACAAAAAGTAGGTATTAAATAATTCACGTTCACTTTCCTATCTAGTTTTGACTTATTTGTAATTCAAAAGTTAATAAAATATTAATATTGTAAAATGTGATGGTATGTTTTTCATTCCGTATAGAACTTACAAATGTAGAATACTGCGGTACGGCTTGGTACGGCTTGGGATATTAAACTCGTTTAAGACATGTAGTATTTTAGGCCACAACTCGATTCGTATCGTATAAATTAACGAAAATTGTAAAAATATGATCATGGATTCACATTAAAATATAAAACCTTTGAGGACTAGTGACTATTATTTTTCCAAAGGTCATATATATCATTTTTTTTCCAATTCGTAGAAACATGTCTTATACAAGTGCTGATGATATTTAAAACTGATCTGTGTATGGTTTTTGTATGTGTTTTCATCATTAAAGTAACAAAAGTTTTTTTTCCTAAACAAGCATTCAATGTGGCCTTAAAGTCAGTACAAGTTGTCACGAACAGACATCTGAGACTATGTATAGATGTCAGCAGCAACAAACGCGTTCTTTTCTTTTAGTTTTACAAATAGATGCATATAAAATTTTCTCAACTAACAGTAAGCTTTACAAGTTGAATTAAATGATAAAACTAAATCCGTTCCGGTTTGTGTTGAGATGTGCTAACTATTGGCACATAAATAGATTTAATAAGCATATTCGTTTTAAAAGGGACCTGGCAGCTCGGAACTGCCTCGTCGGTGATAATCACCTCGTGAAGGTGGCCGACTTCGGTCTCGCCCGTCTTATGCGCGACGACACTTACACTGCCCATGCAGGGGCGAAGTTCCCCATCAAGTGGACAGCTCCCGAAGGATTGGCGTACAACACCTTCAGTACCAAATCAGACGTGTGGGCCTTCGGGATCCTGCTCTGGGAGATAGCTACGTATGGCATGTCTCCATACCCAGGAGTCGATCTTGCCGACGTTTACCACATGCTAGAAAAGGTGAGTACAGTTTTTTTTTATAAGTAAATTTGCAGGTGTTTGCTTGATCGACTGAAAGATTCGATATTTTTAACTTTCATATCTTTCAATCGATCGGTAATCGGTCGGCGGATTGGTCGGATCGGTTGGTAATATATAGTATAATGTGTAATGGAATAATATTTGAATACTGCACTGTAAAAATTCTGTTAGATTCTTGTTCACCTTTCTGTGACAAATATATTCATCATCTAAAGTTTTTTTCTGTATCATTTAATTTGAATTGAATTTATTACTTGGTGTGTCCCATATACATATTTTAATTGCCGCTAACGAAAATGTAATTAAAAATGATTAAATAAAATTGAATCGAATTCCCTAAAATCGATGTAAAAGAGTTCGTTATAGGTAACTTCATTTTGTAGGTACGTATTAAATTACGATCCGAATGTTTAGGATGTTATTAAAAATTCTAATTTTATTTAATATTTATTAAATAATAAATGAAATATAAATTAAAATAAAAACAAATCAAAATTAACTTCCTGCGGGTGTAACAATAGTTTAGCTCAACAAATCTCTAATTTCAAAACAACAAGTTAACCTTTTGCATTTCGTGTGAAAATTTGCTTTCGTAGTTTATTAAACAGATTATGTAAGCGCGAACAATAACAGGGCCGTGAAAACCAAACAAACGATAACATTTTGATCAACTATACTAAAGTTTGGTTTTTGATTGTATGTATGGGTATTCTCTTCATTTAAAATTCAATTGTTTTATTGTATACGAGCTTTTTCATAAACAAATTGAAATACAAAAATATTATTATTTTTTAAAGACATTTACGCATAAAAACAATAGAATTTTATTAAAATTGATAATTTTCCCATATTAAAACAAGAACTTTTCCTTATACGAAAGTAGCGATGGAATTCAATTAAACAATCGTTGATTTAAATTTGTAAATTGAGATTCATTTCCTTAGCTAAGAATTAATAAATAATAATAACTTAATTTAACAATGTGCGGCATCGGTGCACAAATGTTTCTTGCAAAGTGTACAATGCGGTCGACTGACGGCTATGCGGGAGAAAATTTCAGAGGCCGAGAGCTCCTTGCTTAACTTACTACACATGGAGTATGATACGGTTTTCTTTGAGAAATCCTTCGCTGGCACGCAAGTACGGGCTCGTACTGGTCCGATCTCTTGACCGGTTTCCACTGTTAATAAAAATACGACTATAATAAAATATTTACACAAGATTGTTGTTAATGTTTATCCTGAACATAAATGTATAAATAAAGTAAGTAGTAAATTGGCCATTAATGGGCTATTTCACTTCAATTTATAGATTCACCGGTAGCAAACAAAAATGTCTCGAAAGTAAAGTTCTGTTTGTTTGATACTGTTATACGTCAGCTTTGACGTCAACCAGTGAAGCAGACTGCAGGTGAATAAATGTACATATGTACGCGTATAACTTTCGAACGAAGAACTGGATATTTTTATTTTGCGTTCTTTATTGTAAAGAGAACGTTTGTATGTTAAAGAAATTAAATATATTTATTTTGTTTTGGATAATAACTGGCTTTTAATGCTGCTAAAAGCACACATGATTTCTCTAATAAATAAATAAAAATGGAGATAACACGATGATCTCTCAAATCGATTCTACAATCATTGGCATGATATAATGTATTTAATACACTATGATAAAATGGAAATAATATGTTTGTAATAAATATATGTATCCCTTGACTGTTAAATGCTTACCAAGCTTAGCGGATTCCGAAGTGATAACGATGCAAAGAAAAGCCATACCCGGTATGTAGCAATCAATGTTAGGCACCTACAAAAATATGCTTTTAATTTTCATATATATTTTTGTACTTATTAAAAGAAATGCTTATAATATATACAAATAAATAAAATTGGAGTTTCTGTTTGTAATTTTAAAATAACCGCTTTTTACTAAATGCATATTGATGTATACACGGTACATATACCAAAATAATATTTTATTCAATTTTTGTTTGTCTGTCTGTCTGTTTGTTTGTTCCGGCTGATCTCTGAAATGGCTGGACCGATTTTGACGGAACTGTCACTGGTAGATAGCTCAAGTAAGGAGTAACTTAGGCTAGTTTTATTTTAGAAATTTATTTTATAACTCTCCGAACAGAACAATAACTTTTTTATTAAATTCCACGCGGGCGAAGTCGCCAGCACCGCTAGTTGTAATTATAAAGGATATTTTCATGCTGTTAAAGTTGAAAGTAATTATTGCTTGAAAATAATACCTTACTTGTGAAGGACTTCATTATAAATAATTGATCTTTGAAATTTATCTACACGTTTCGGCATAATCCTTACTGTAATGTTAGCGTAGTCAGGATGATCGGGGTCCCAGCAGCCGGGATGATCGAATGACAAGCAGTTGTAGCACTGGATACCCTTCGAGCTAGGAGACACAAATTTCTTCGGCTTGGTCTTTTTATTCTTTCCTAATCAAATTAAGTACGAAATAATAAATATTTGATCAATTAAAAATTTTATATCAAGGTATTAATCTGTCTATATTAAATTATTATTTATGTATGTGCGCGCATAACTTCGAGGGACTGCACCAAAATGGTTAATTATTTTTTATTTTTTTGTGTTCTTTATTGGCAGAACTCTATTCACGGAAAATAAACATCAAAAAATTATAAAAGTAACTTACCAGTGACGACAATTGCAATCAATATGAAATATACGAGCGTGTTCCGTAACCAAAACATGATATTCAGTTTGTATTGTATCGGTTTTTAGGAGAATCGATTAGTTTTGCGCTCCGCTGCCGCACCGGCACTGCTGAGACGAGCCTCGAGAGCCGCGTTTATACTCGAACGGGAAACAATGATCGCTGTTTTGGAATCGACGTCATTTTCCATTGTACAGGCTGTTCTGATACGTTTTCCACTGAAATTTTCAGCTCTTTCATATTTTTAACGAATTTAAGTTTCACTTTGATGTTTTTCCCTTATTAGCTTGGATCATTAAAGACGACTTCGAATAAAAGTCTAGATAAATTGGTCGTGAGAAAAAAAAAGTATATCACAATTTTTTTAAACAATGATTTATTATTTATATAAGAATCAGTTGATCCAGCAAACTTCTTACTGTCATCATTTTTTTTTATTGAATCTATCGATTTTTTTAGGTTTTTGTAAAAATACAAACCTCGTCTACATTTCGTGTAAATACAAAAATGTTGGAGCCGACGTTCGGAAGTTATTCGCGTACGTACATTTTATCGATTTATTATTATCGGGGCTTACTCCTTAAGAATCGATAAGTCTGGCGGTATGAAAAAAATATGGAGAGTGATATCGTATGATGTCACGAAACAGATACATACATAGTGTAACGATAGGAATAGCGAGCATCAATTAACGTTTTGGGTTTTAATTAATTATTATCGATTTCATTAAATAGAACATTTTAATTTTTTTATATGACGGTAATCGATCTAAAGACGTAAACTCCAGTCGCGTGTTGGAGCTGCCACACACACACCGTTTTATATAAATATATTATTTCTCTTTGCGGTATAATATATAATTTTATAACATGATGTACGTATCTTACGTAGTCATAATTAAATGTGTATTTTTGTTTGTTGACATCGATCACGAAGCACGGTCAGGCTCGTACACTAATCCCCGTGCTATTTGTACACAAACATTCGACCATTGTTTATTGCTATTCGCTACTACATGCATTTATATATTGCTAGTTTACATACGAAGCCGGATTCCTTGTTCGATCAACGTCGATATTATTAAATTATTTCACTAACCATATTACTTGAAACAATGTTATATGTGCCAATATTACAAGTTATAACATATTCAAACTAGCTTAGTGTGCTTGAATATGTAGAGTTATATAATCAAATCACCAAAAAAATCAATAATACAGGCACCAAGGTTAGAAAATTATTAATTATTATTCCTACATGGAATGACACTATTTCAGGAAATTAGTGTGTACAATATCTTTAACAAGCGATC
Source organism: Melitaea cinxia (assembly GCF_905220565.1). Classification (NCBI taxonomy): domain Eukaryota; kingdom Metazoa; phylum Arthropoda; class Insecta; order Lepidoptera; family Nymphalidae; genus Melitaea; species Melitaea cinxia. The sequence goes on from NC_059424.1 coordinate 6,798,381, forward strand.
TGGTATAGTGTAGTAGGTAGTACCTAGTAGTCGCGTTGTGACCTTTTGTGCATGTACAAATATTTGATAGATAGATAGATAGATACTCTTTATTGTACACAACAACAATCAACACAATGACATATTACAAATGAAAAAACACTGTACAAAGGCGGTCTTATCGTTAGAGTAGCGATCTCTTCCAGACAACCTTTGGGCAAATAGGACACAGCGTAGTGAAAGTGGTAGGGAAGTGCACACAGAGAAGTGACAATTAGTGTCACCTAGAACAATATCAACTATCGAGTACAAATACACACACATATACAGCACAATACATACATACATACATACATACAAACATATATATATATATATATATATATATATATATATATATATCTATATATCTATATATATCTATAATATAAAAATGAGTCGCTGAATGTGTTGCTAAGCGCAAAACTCGAGAACGGTTGGACCGATTTCGCTAATTCTTTTTTTAAAATATTCCTTGAAGTACGAGGATGGTTCTTATGGAGAGAAAAATTCAAAAAAAAAATTTAAATTTCCTGAAAAAGTCTAAAAACAACACTTTTCTATACTCCCATACAAAAGATTTGTGATAATACTTAAAAGTCAATTTGAATTTTAATACCATACGATAAAGTTTGTGTTAGACGATACGAAGTTCGCCGGGTCAGCTAGTATATATATATAAACATACGCATAAAAATACTATAATATTTGTTTTTCTTCTGGAGGTACGTTCTTGTAGACTTTCCCACCATGTCTTGGGGATCACGTAAAGGTGTCGGTCACGGTTAATAATAGCGATCGTCACTCAGTAGTAAATTATGCGCTAACCCGCAGTTGATTAGGCTTCAACCCTTCTATATATGGAGTACATCTTTTGTCCAGTGAATTGACGTTTACAAGCTGAATTAGTTTAGTTCGATTCACTATCTTTAAACATGTAAGTTCTGTGGAATGTGTGAAAAAAATTGTAAAATTATTATTTTGATTTTACGAGAATTTTGTAGCTTGTTTTTAGTTATTTCCAATGTCCAAAATACAAATAGTATTCAGTTTCAGTAAACAAACGTTTTACTTTGAATGCAAAGCTCCTTATAGATTTCAAGCTTTGTATTATTTTCTCATTGCTTTTAATTTGTCGTTCCATGAATTATTTCCCTTTTATATTTGTTTCGACAACTGAGACAAGAACGTTCTGTGTTACAACGAGAATATATAATCCTTCAAATATCGACTAGGGTTCTGTAATTCTGTATAAACAGTGAATATTTATTTATACTTTATCATAATTGTATTTTGTTGTCACAATTTATAATAATTTTCGAGATCGTGCTTTAAATATAAAAGATATTAAATTTTTCCACATATAAATTACGCTCATAAATAAAATCATTATTACTCTATGAATAATTGTCCTCATATAAGTTTTTTATGTTGAAATTCAATATAGCATTTAACAACGGAACGACCCCTTTGTTCAGAGTAACGCCAGAAACTCATCTTTTCACTTTGACTGCGCGACATTATAGGAATCATATATGTAGGTATGTATGTAATAGCGCGCGTTGCTACGCTTTTTTTTGGCCATACCAACTCAGTAACCTTTGTGGGCTCATGCACAACACTTGCTGAAGATCATGACGTGATCAAATGCATAATTTACGATTCTATAAAGGACATACAGACAAACATTCATTTTTATATATATAGATAATAACTGTTCTTGTTTAAAAGTACTACAATGTAAGATTTATGTAGGTATCGTTGATCCTAAGAAATTACAAAAAAAGTAGAATTAAACAGAACTTAATCACTGTCTTCTCGTCGCCATTTCCTTGTTTTTCTCTTCTCTCTTCAAGTCATGTGTTTTATTTTTATAAGTGAAACCTGTGACTTTTTGTGTCTTGCCAAAACTGTAGAAAGTAACCTCTATCAGTCTTCACTAATAACATCATGGCATGAAACAGATGCCACACAAACCAAAGCGAAATGGTCGTTTTCAAGCTCTGCCTCGAAATAAACTATTGACAATGTGGGAGAAGCCCCGCCAATCGTCCCCTGATGTGGATACTTGATGCGTGAAGTGACTTTTGGGTAAAGAGCTAGTCGACACTTCATTCTCTTTATAGCGTGGTTTTTTCATTCTTTTGATGGTAAGAAATCTAGTGGTTGAATGTTGTACCGGCCACGATACTGAAAGCGTTAGCTCCTGAATTGGTTTTGATAATAATGTACTTTTCCTTAGTTTCAAACACCAATGATATAGTACCGTAGCGTTTAATAGTGATTGACCCCGTTGAGCAATCGCCATTAAAGAAAACGGAGAAGCACATGACACTTGGCAATAATATCTGAAAGTTCTTTGATTAGGTCTTGCATAAAGCTCTTTTGACGTAGATAAGATGGTTCCATCTTACGATCTCTCCAAAGTATCATACAGACTGGAAACCAGTTTTATTAACGAGTGAAGCATAAAGTTGTCGAAAGAACTTCATTAATGCTGAAGTTTTCTAAAAATAATTAAACTTAATATCCGTGACTATTTTTTATAGCATAGATAATGCTTTTCATACAGGTAGATCTTTGAGGTGGAAGTGGAAGAGAAGACACAATTTTGAGCATTTATCGCTAACAAACTTCCCTTCATTGTAGTTCGGAATTTCTAGAACACCTCCATGAGTATTAAGGCTTACTTGATACTTGAGGCTTACTTTGCGAATGATGTCTTATTACGAGATCATTTGGAGAGTAATGCCAACTTTTGTTGGACTTTGACTTCTTCTTTGCAACGCGCAGATCCGTCCCTACGTGGAATATTTTTTGCACCTTTGTGATTTTGTAGTATCCTCCAATATAAACTCCCAACATCATGACTCCGTCAACTACGCGCAATTCGTAATGTCGCTTATAGCCATTAGTAACCATCCATTACTCCATAAAGATGTTGATTCTACATTATTTTTACCATCATACAATGGCGAAGTATTCGTTGGCATAGTTCCATCGTCATGTTGTTACCATCGCAGCCGTCTCTTCGTGACACTTACTAATCTCATCAAGTGGATACCCAATTTACATATCTAGTTTGCTTTAGTACGAATTGAGCAAGTACAATAAAATTACCGAAAGTACTGAAAGTAGCGGGACTGAAATTTGATTACATTGTTTCATTTAACTGACCAAAAAAAACCGGAAATCTCGTTTCTTTCGGTACCGGGATTTTTCGGTTCTGAACCCTGATATCCGGTTTGCATCTCTAGTTTATTGTAGTACGAATTAATAAAAATAAAAATCACGAAAGTATCGAAATCACCAGGACTTAAATTTGATTTCTCGGTTCTTTCGGTACCGGGATTTCTGAACCCTAGTATGTAGGTCTAGAATTTCCTGTTATAATTATATCGCAAGAGTAGATGCACTCATCGTGAGTTATGAACTGTACTTTATTGGTTTTGCTGTATTTATATTTTAGTTATCGCATAAGTAATGACTTATTAGTTACTGTCTTAACTATTTTCCGAGGACGTACTAACGAAATAAATTAATTTTTAAGAAAAAAGTCGCATTATAACGCGTGAATAATCTAGCGTATGATTCATTTTTTTTTTTCATTAATTCGAAATCTAAGCTGCAGTGGAACTGAGAACAAGTAAAAGATATTTGTTTTTGAATAATTGAAATAATTGTCTAATATTACATAATTAAAATAATTAATGTTATTGTATTGTAGAAAAATAAATTTTGCTTATACTACTTGTTTTTAGCCACTTCCCAAAAAGGAGGAGGTTCTCAATTCGATTTTTCAAATGTTACCTCAGAACTTGACTGAGTGGATCGATTTTGATGATTTTTATTTTCGATTTGAAGGGTTAGTGCGTGTCATGTTGTCGGATTTAAATTTAACTGAGATCGTTATTAAAGTACTTTTTGAGTTATATCTAGTAATGCGTATTTATTTGAATATTTTTTCATCAACCTGCGTTGCATCGTAACTTTTTACTCGTTCAACCGATTTCGGTGATTCTTGTTTTAATCGAAAGCTAATGCTTGTCGTGTAGCCATATCAATTTCATCGAGATCTGACTACTTTTTGAGTAGTCTTTGTGTTACTTGTCGATGTAATTGAAGTCTTTTTTTTTTCGATAGTAAACGTGACAAAAGTTAAAGTTTTTTGTAGAATCCATAAAAATATTAGTTGTTTACATCTTTAACGCCGGGCGTAGTGATGAAATATCTCCACTTTGACCTTCTAGACATTAAACACAGTATCAGAAAGTAGTTTTTTTAATTTTTTGTCAAAGTTAGTTTGAATAGTCGTATTTTAAAAAAAAAAATTAAACTTAGTTTTTAGGCCTAAGTCTTAAGAATTTTTATTGTGAATAAATAGGAGCTTTTTAAAAAGTTTCTGTATTTTTTTTTCATCATGATGAAATAAGAAATAATTTTTTAACGCTTTACAGTTGTATATTTTAAGTTAATTTTTATTGTTTTTTATTAAGGTTTTTGTTATCAGTCAAAATTTTTTTAATGCAGGGCTATCGCATGGAGTGCCCACCTGGCTGCCCTGCCGCAGTCTATGAGCTAATGCGCGGCTGCTGGCAGTGGAACCCTGCGGATAGACCTTCCTTCCGCGAGATACATCACGCTCTCGAGCACATGTTCCAAGACAATTCCATTACTGAAGGTTCTTAGTACTAGATTATGATTGTTATTGCGCTTATGGAATTTGGGATATTACTTTTACTTTACTAAATAATATGCAAACTTAACAGTTCAAAAGCTGTTTTATCAATGTAAGCGATTTCTTCGACAGCATGCCCCTATAAAAGAAACAAAAAAAAACATTTCCATTTTATATTATTCGATATATTTGAGAGCCATATTCAGTAAATACTGGAAAATGTTTAATTAATTGAGTATTTTTTTTTTTATCAAAAGAAATAAATTAAGAATATGTGAACAGAAGTGGAGAAGCAACTGCAGGAGGGCGTGTGCGCGGGCACGCCGCAGATGTCCGCGAAGAAGGCGGCCGCGGCCGAGCGCGGCGTGCAGATGCGGCGCCCGACCAACCGCCGCGGCAAGCAGGCGCCCACGCCGCCCAAGCGGACCAGGTGACTCATTACTCGTAGCAGAGATGGCGAGCCAATGGCACGTGACACAATACTTCGGGCACGATGAGTGTTCAAGTTCGAGTAAATAGTATTGAATCGATAGTATAAATACTATATTAAATACTATAATTATTATTATTATTTTATATCCCTAGGTCGGCAAACAAGCGTACGGCTCACCCGATGGTAAGAGATTACCGTAGCTTATAGACGCCTGCAACACCAGAAGCATCGCAAGCGCGTTGCCGACCTAATCCCCAATCCCCCCAGGAGCTCTGGTCATCTTACTCACCAACAGGAACACAATACTGCTTGAAAACAGTATTATTTTGCTGTGATCTTCTGTAAGGTCGAGGTACTACCCCAGTCGGGCCTGCTCCATATTTTGAGCAGGAACCTTAGTTAATATTATTATTATCATCATCAGTTATTATTATTATTCAAAATAATGAACCTACCCCCGACCCTCTGTGAATAGACAAATATGGCCTATATCGTCTACGTTCTATCTATCATGCAAAGTATAAACGAACCGTAAAGTCTGTGACAGTTGAGGCTAATTTTTAAGATACTTCAATTATAAATCTAACATAAATTATACACTAATTATATTTATTGGATAATTTTGTCAACTGGTCATATGTTAAATACCAGCATAGCTTTATTAGCTAGGTTGATATTATAACCAATAATTTTCTTTTTACACACACAATAAATATGTTCTGTTTCTTTTCTAATGGAAACGTTTTAATTCTTCTAAATGTAGTACGCTTCGTAATTGTAATAGTTTTCTTTATTGGTTTCTTTAACAGCCTATTGTCGTCATGCAGTTCTTTCCGTGAATCGCAGTACGCGACCGAGGAGCAAGGCGGCCACGACGACGGGCTCGCATCGCTCAACGGTTAGTACATACCAATACCAATATATTATATATATTAACGTGTTTAATATGATTTTCCATTAAACTGTTTTTTTTTTCTTTATAGCATAGAAATAAATATTAGCTAAGTGATAAATGTCACTCTGTCACACTGTTATTTCTTAGTTCGATCATATTTACTCAAATATCAATATTCTCACGGGAATTCGTCTTATGTTTCACGACACTCGATAAACTGATAATATTATGTTAATGACAATATTATGTTATTATTTTTATTCGAAACAATAATGATATCAATATTAAATGAACTTCAATACGCTCCGTCCCCTTATAAATAAATATACAATGTTATCGATATAAAAAAAATTTACGTTAAATGTAATAACATAATTGAAAAAGTTTCACATTTATCGCACATTTGAATTATAGTTAGTTCACGTAACACTAATGGATGTCGGAACGTTTTCGCCCTACTGCCCGTGACACTCACATTAATTGAACATTTACTCATTACGTCGGACACGATAGAAATTGGAATTCACTGTAACGGCAATGGCAGTTGCAATGTTTCAGCATGTTTAATCATAATGTATCGTTGTGTAATCGTTGGTTATTTGACTTTACATCGCGTATTTTAAAAGGGACGTACGAGTACATATTAACTTTAAATGCACAAGTGTTAGCTTAACATTCTACATTTTTTTTTTTAAATTATTTTCAGACTTTTTAAGTAATTATTTTCCGTTCCGTGGAACTAAGGTAATCTTACAATACAATTGGTGATTTTTATATCGGTTCTCAATGATATATATAATACGATATATAATAATATATAACATTCAGCAAATAGTAGCAACCATAAATCTAAAATGTTGTTTGAAGATTTACATTGCAAAATGTATTATAATGACATAAAATAATAGAGTGTATTGTTTTTTTTTTTTTTTTGTACTAATAATGTTTTTTCTTTTTTGTCAATAGGGAAAGTGTTAAATACTTTATGAAGAATTTAATTATCATATAACTAATTGAGGAAACAGTCTCTGCTGACATGTATTAAATTCGAATAAAAATTATTATTATTATTATTATCATCTAATATTAACTGTTAGAAACAAATAAGAGCTTGTTTTTAAATAATTTTACCTTTTACGTCACCATTGTAACGAATTTTGAACAAATTTATTTTAAATATTTTAGTCGTCCGATAATTTTCATAAAACTAGCAAACATGTGACAACAGACAGACAAACAGACAAAATACGATATTTTAGATGAAACGTATAAAGATCCTTCTTATTCCTGTTAATAAAGTCTTTAATTTCTTTAGTTTAATTTTCTTTAAACTTCTCGTAACTCTCTCTTCATCGCAAAACAATATGTAAAATTCTCAATCTATAGATATTGTTTCCTAATGTTTCTTTGCAACTTTCAAAGCGATGGATTATTTTTGTTACAGTTTCTTTTTATCGTTCAAGTGTCTTTTGCTTGTGCTAATGGCTTTATCTTTAATGTATATAATCTACTAGTGATGTTAAATATTGTGTTGCATTGGCGTCGCTGCACCGACACGGTGTCCTGCAAATTACATATATATCGTGCTAATTTTATTTAACGTTTTGTATATATATGCTGCTACATAATAAAAGTTTTTGAGCGGCGTACCGACGGCGTATGTCGTTTCTATATTTATATAAAGTAATCATATTTTTATGTTACGATTATTACATGCATTCCTTTAAAATTGCGTTTTTGTCTGTTTGTCCGCTCGCTCAGGTGTATAGCAATAGGTTCGAACATATTGTAAGTATACGATACGTTTCGGATAGAAACGATCATGCCTTGATATTAAAATTATCTATTTTTTTTTTTGTTTTTTTTTTTTTATACTTTTAGCTATATGATGTATGTATACCGATTTAAATTCAGTATAAAATATGTATTATATTTAATAGTTGTTATTTTTATCTCACAGTAAACCGCAAAGCGTCTGTCAAGATTTAAAGAATGCGGCCGGAAGTAAGATCTTCCGATTGTGGCTTTATATTTCTAATATGCCTTAATCAAAAATGATGGTTGAAATTGTTCCATCATAATTGTAAGCATCACGCCGACAGTCTGTGTACGCGATAGTCGCAAATGAAGAAACGCGTTTAAATGAGTAATATACATATTTTCTTGGCAGACGCGTTGCGCCGTGATTTTATAGTATATATTTTTATTTATCTTGCACACAGGGCGTAAAGACGATAATTTTTTTATCTGTTACATTAAATAAGTTGTAACATAACTTTTTCCGTAGGTCTAACTTTGACGCCTTGTGTTCTTAGTGCTTCGAAAGTTTCGCCATCTTAGAGGGCGCTTCTGTTTATTTCGATTGATGCATCCATTCTCTGACTTGTGTTTTCTTCTTAGATTTTCCTAGGTTTCCTATATTTTTTATGTTTTTATTTAAATATTTAGGGATTTGTTTTCTTTTCCATAAGTCTGTTATTCTGTAAATAAATTGATTGACGTTTGTTAGTTTTAGGTGTCGTTTATTTTTTATTTTTTTCTAATTTTAACTTGTGTGTCATTTGTGACCTGGTTCCATGGTACGGTCTAGGAAAGTGAAAGACTTGATTAATTACATAAGCATATAAATTGTCGCAGGAAACATTATTAAAAATTGTCACCGTCACGAAATCCCACTTATATTTAAATTGAAGTAATTATTTTAGGCATTTCGTTTAAGCAAATCTTTATGTAGACACTCGTTAACGCAGTCCTCGACCGTATCAATGCCAAATGTTTAAAATATTTCATAATTATAGATAATCAATTCTTTCTTTGAAATTCGTTTCTGGTTTTTCTGTAGAAACATTTATTTCAAACGGTTAATGTGTGTCAATTTTCATTGTTATTTGTTTAGAGTAATAAAATATGATCTATATTATATTAGATATTAAAAATTATACCATTTGAACGTTTCATGTATTCAGAGCAGTATCCATTACCTTCAATTTTTGTATTGCGTAAAGATAAAAAAACGAGCGATTATTTTATTTTATAAAATATATCAATAGACTGCAAAAATAAGTTATGAAGAGACTTTGTAAAATATGAATCTTTGAATCAATAATATAGACGGGGGCGCAGGTTCGATTCCTGTAGAGAGCGAAAAAAATAATAAAAATAAATTAATAACTACAGAAAACGATGAACTGTAGTTCATTTGCATAAATGTAAATTTATTTGTGGGATACAGGCGGGGGTCGAGGCGGGGGTCGTGAGGCATCATCCGAAGGGTCGTTGGCGGAGGCGACGCCTGATACCGACGAGTCAGGCGGTATAGGAGTTCCCGAACACAGACACCGCTCAAAGCGGCGACACCATGTTCACGCGCAGCCCACACACCACCCGCCGACGCACGACCTGCAACCGAAGGCATAACAATTTATATAAATACTTGACGGCATAATATATATATTTTGTTTTATATAAAATAATTTATGAATTCGATTTCAGCCTGGGGTACAAGTTGCGGCACTCGAGGTACAGAATGTAAAACGGGCTATAAATCGATATGGTACCTTACCAAAGGGAGCTCGAATTGGCGCTTATTTAGAATCGTTACGACAAAGCGGTGGAGCCGGCACCAACCCGCAATGTGGCAGCATTCCCCGAGAGCCGCAGCAGGACGAGGCGCGGTCCCTGTCCCCGCGGACGGCTCGAGCGCAACCGCACATGATTCGCTCAAACTCGTCCGGTGGCGTCACTGCTCCCGCACCCGCCTCTCCCCGCGCCTCCCGGGCCGCGCCTCCCCTGCGATCCTTCGCCAACAGCCCTGCAAAACCGAGGCCTAGGCTGGCGGAGCTCGAGTTCCCTCCCCCGCCTCCCGACCTCCCGCCCCCGCCCGAAGACTCGGCGCAGCCCCCGCCTCCGCCACCGCCGCCCGATTGTTGCCGTGATGCCGGCACCGACACGGCGGATAGGCTCGAGGACAGTTCGATCGTATTACATGATCGTTTCGAGGCAGAAGAGAAACCTGCTAAACAGATCATGAAAGAGATGCTCGAGTTGAAACTCGTTGCCGAAATCAAGGAACGCGCCGATAAAAAGAAACATAAATTAAAAGAATCACCGCCGTCTAACGAAGTCATTGAGATGCACACTTCGTTTGGTGATCCCGTCACGCGTTTAGTGTCCGAACTTTCGGAGAGTTTGAATATAGAAGCACTGCGTAAAGCAGAAAAGAAAACAGAGCCACCTAAATCTATCGACAATGGGAAAGAGTCTATATCTCCGATAGATCTCAAGGCGAGTCTTAGGAAGACGTCCTACTCCAATAATGTGGAAAAGAAATCAGAATTAGAAGGTAAAACTGATTTCAAATCGCAGCTCAAGAAAGTTGATACAAATAAAATAAACAGCGCATCCAAAGATACGGAGGAACCAGGACGCTCGATAATCGATTTCAAATCGCGATTGCGGAAAGTGGACGGCGGAACACCTGCGACAAACGGCACTAATAAAAAAACGGATCAAAGCTCCCCAGAGGATTCTAGAAAAGACGTCTCGAATAAAAGCGACGATTCGGATAAAAAACGTTCGGAAAGTGGATCGCTGGACACCAGCGGTGGTGACGAGGATGACAAAAGACGAAGTACTGGTAGCATAAGCAGTTTGAAGAAACTATGGGAGAGCAAGGAAACCGATGAGCGACTCAGTCCAAAAATGAAACCAAAAGGAGAAGAGAGTGAAGAAGGTTCACCGGAAGAAAGAAGTGGCGCTATGGTTGGTAGGAGCGGCAGTGTTCAAGTGCGACGAGGTGAAGATAAGCCAGTAGTGGCCAGTAAGCCCATGATGCGCGCGCGACCCCTAGGGAAAGGAGGAATATATGCGACTCCACTTGCGCCTCCTGGAACCTTCGATGCTGACGATGGTGATGCACTGTCAGCTCTAAAGGCATCACTGGAGTGGTGCACGAATGAGGTACTTTTGATTTATTTTGTTTTATGAATACACCAGTTAACTATGTTATTTATTTCTATATCAGTGAGTTTGAAATACTTTTTAAGTCCCTAATGTTTTTGATTTTGATATTATTTTGTGCCATTTGTCATTCATTATCTTTATTTTTCCGATGTTCACATTATATTTACTTGGGTTATCAGATTATTTTTTATAGAGATATTAAATATAATTGCATGCACATCATTCTTAACGATATGTCTAAATTTCGGTTTAATTTCAAATGAGAAGTTTGATGAGTTTATAATTATCGTACAATTAACTAGTATAATAAAGATGTAGAGTCGTTAAAAAGTAGCTATACTACAAAAGATTTTTTTTTCAAATGTTATAAAAAAAGTGTTATCGTTAAGGTGCGTCGCGGCTGCGGCGGCACGGGCGGCGGTCGCGGCTCACTGTGGCGACTGCAGACGTCGGAGCGGCTCGCGCGGCTGGGCGGCGAGTGCGCGGCGGCGGCGGGCGCGGGCCGCTGCGCGCCGCAGCTGCGCGTCCAGCTGCGGGCGGCGGCCGCGCGGCTCGAGGCGGAGGCGCGCGCGCTCGCCTCGCCCGCGCCGCACCACCACCACCTGGCGGACGGCGTCGAGCAGGCGCTCAGGGACCTCGCCACCATCGTGCACAGGTGACCGTTGAGACCTTCGTCTTTCGTGTTTGTACTAATAGCGCAGAGATATAGATTCCATTTAAGTAGTTCCAGAAAATTTTCTACTTACCGTCTGGAGCGGCCCGTCTGTGGAAGTTTTTTTTTCTTTTTTTTTTCGTGGGGTAATCCTCATGGATACTCTCCGCCTGGGGTGGAGGGAGAGATGTCAGACTTTTACTGGCTAAAACCCCACGGTGTACCATCGCAGTGCAATTAGCGGGATTATGGGTACGCTTTCGCATTCGTCCACAGTCCCGCCTGCTATTGTTCGAGATTAAACTCTTCAACTTCCCAAGTCCACTCATTATCGACAAACATGTCAACTAAAATTTTAGCTCGTCGTCTTTTCTCACAAGGTCTTGTGTATCCTCGTTGTGAAGGCAAGAAATTGGCGCTATCACAACGTCTCGGGTCTGGGGAAGTATCTCCACCTTACATAAAATCACAGCTAAATAATACTGCTCAGGAAGTTGTATTTCTTTGGCGAGTAAGCTGGCAATGGCGGGTAAGCGATGCTTCTAGTGTTGCAGACTATAGGCTACGGTAACGGCTACCAGTTACCTTCAAGTAAGCTATATGTTATTTTGCCACCCTAGTCATATAAAGATATAAAAAAGATATTTTTACAACTTTTACAACACTTAAAAAAAAACATTCAGCGCCGGACCACGTCCTAGCTTTACCAGATAGTCCCAGGACTGTCGATCTGTAGTTCGAAGAATAAATCACATGTGGTTATAATGCATGTTTAACAAAAGGCATGGGCATTTAAAGAGCCCGTGGATGATAATTTTAAACTAAAAAAGAAGCACTTTTACATAGAATCTATTTTTATTTTTGTAGCGATCAAAACTATGTTCTGTTTGTGACATTGTACTACGCAAAACGATAACATAATTTAACGTCTAGAGAAGTAAAAAATGTAATTTATATCATAAATCAAAATGATATCGTTTATTATCTTCACAAATCTAAAGTTACAACTATTATTCACAGGTAAAAAGGACAACGAAGCCTCTATGGGGATCTATCTTTGCCGTGACTACGCCTACGAGCCACGCAGTCCACGCGACTGAACTATTAAGAATTATACAAACGACGACTTTAATGCTCCTCACCTTACTTGATATTTAACTCCCCTCTGAGCTACTTCACAATATTATTATCCACCTTCATCCCCATAGCAGACCACTGTTTAGTCATTTATAGTCTTAAGGAATAAAAGAAAACGATTTATTTGTTGACGATTTCCATTGTCGCTAAGACAATAGTTGAAAATGTTAAAAGTCAACAGACTTTGACGTGACCTCTGTCATTTTCATATATTTTGATCTAATGTCGTCCAACTTCTCAGATTAACCGATAACCTTACATGTTACTCAATAATCGTTATTTATTATTACTAATTAAAATACGCCAAAGAAAAATAACCCGTTCCATTTTGGATACCCTTTGCCGAGACAAGTTCCATCGTATGATTACCATCAAATACTCTTGATTTAGGTTATAGATGTATGTGTTATGAAACATACGAGATAGTATATGTGGTATATTTATTAAATTATTAGTACAAACGCTGAGAACTTTAACATCACCGTCACAAAGTAATAGGAGTAGGAGGTAGTTAAACAGTACAACCTATTCCCGGAGTAAATTTTAGTTATGATAATATAACTATTTGGCAAGGATTCTCTTTAAATGTTTAAGACTGACATTAAAAGGCACATTTACTGCCTAATTTTTAAAATATATTTCATCGTTTTTGAGGTCTTCGTTTAAAATAATTCATTAATTGGGTGTTACAACATCTACAATTACATTTAAGGATTGTCATATAGTCATATTAAATTTTAATGAAGATATCAACAAGCGATAACGAGACGAGTCAGTATTTATTCGCTTCGCAACGCCTCAGCAAAGTGTTTTACACAGTGATTCTTAAGTTGCCGAATTTAAAATTAATAGGGTTTTAACATTCCTCCATTTTCAATACGAATTTTATTATTTTCAACGCTTAAACATTGAAATAGTAATAAGTACTATAATTGTATAGGTCATTATTTTCAGTGCCAAATAATATATTTAGTGTGAGACATGTAAGTGGTATGTGCCCATCCATGTAAAGTTTCTTTGAATTCCCTCGTGACTAACCGAACTAAACTGAGAGACCAACGATTTGGTTTTAGGCTATATGGAAATCTAGGGGCCATCCATAAATTACGTCGCGGAGATTTAAGAAAAGAGGGACCTTTGTGTAACAATAGAAACATAAAGGGGCGTTCGAGTCAAGTATCTAAGCGTCAAATGTATAAATATAAACTATTAAGACTGGGTGAATTATTTTTGAAGCACTTTTTGCGAATTTCCAAATTATTTGACGTCATACTAGGGGAAATAATAATAATAAATATAGTGTGACTAGTCTGATGTAATTTATAGATGTCCCCTGGTAGTAGAATTAACTTTGATATTATTAGACGCTACTTTACAACTTTATAGACTCGATATATAGTGATTGTTGGTAGCTGCAATCGGAAACCTACGCGAGCGGCGTCTTTATACTTTCCGCTGTCGTGTTCTTTAGGCTTCGAATGTAACACATTTCTCGATTCCCGCAAACATTCCTATCAACTTTTCATCTACTTAAATGTATTAATTATATCATGTATTAATCGCCATTTAGCATTTAATTCAGTGTATTAATAAAGTGTATTAGACTTTCGACTCGGACCAATAAATACATTTTAATTTTATTTGATAACAGGCGCCGCTTTAGTTGGCCCCAGTGGGCGACGCTTGCGCCTTTGCGTTAAAGACTGATGTTGTGAATTGGTTCGTTTCAGGCCTATAGTAACTATAAAATTTATACTGCATATGTATACTACACGTCACAAGTGAATACATTGTTAGAACCAGTTGCACTGCAATTTGCTTTGTCTTTTTTTTTTTTTTAATTGTTAATTGACACCAAGAAAATAAATTCTCTATGTATTATTTAAGTTAGCGTACTGTGATACGGCTTATAGAAATCGGTTTAATTATGCTCAAAAAGTTTCCTTTAAATATGTATTGTCTTGTAATACAGTTTGTAGGATCATACTAAATACTACAATATATATTACAAGGATCGGAGTCGATCAGTAGGTAACAATTTATATTGAAAATTGTTAAGAATTATACTGACGTATGCTAGTCTTTATTATTATAATAAATGTATTACAATGTATAAGATTAAATATATAAATATATATACGTAAGTTTTCTTGAATAGATTTGCGTACAATTATTCATACTATTTTAATAATCATTATACGGTAAGTATTTTGTATTGGAGGGTATTTGTATTCTTGTGAAACTGGAAACATTCAATTATCATCGGAAATGTTTTACCAAACGCATATAAACCTCCAAAGCTCTGTAGATATCGCTTACCATTTAGAAGCGAAATTTCACTTCGCTGGAGGCCATAAGCCTATTATACTCGAACGTTTGCGTGTAGTGTAGCTCACTCTGAACACAGTTTAGAAGCGAGAGGCCTCAGTCTTGAAGAGAAAAGCTCAAGAAGGATCGAATTTAAACGGGGACGGTTGCGGCGCGACCTTGTTTTGTAAGGCGTTCTTTTGTGTCGTTGTGACACTTATTCTGCGGCGAGCTTATTCATTTTGATTTTATTTTTAATGTTAAAATTTGGATGCGCCGATTATGAATTTAATTTTTTTTTATTTTATAATTAATTTAATAAATATGACATTATATTAGCTTACTTAAACTTAACTGTACCAGAATGTATTTCAAATAAGACATTTTGTGTGTTTGTAACAAATCGATAGAATATATATGAACTTTTTTTTATAAATTCAAAATGTAAAGGCGCTTTACATTCTAGTCACGCGAACGAAAGTTGGAATTGAAGTAGGATTTGAAACTAACTGCATTCAGAGTGTTAACCAGTTTTATATTAATGTATGTGTCTATCGTCTATTAAAAAGAACTGTCCATTTCACTAAAAGCCATATCCATTTAATATTTTGATCGTATCGATTTGTAATAGTTATTCAAGGAGATTTCGACCTCGCTTCAATTGATGTTCGCTGGCATATGGCAAGTATTTATAATAATAAATAAAGTGTTTGTGTTACCCACTCCCTTGTTACAAAACTCAAAATTTTCTCCATTACACTCTCTTCTGGATTTCTTCAACCGCCTTCACCTTTTGTTTTTTATGTAATAGAATCCAAAGATAACATTCAGGTGTCCAACTGTAATGGAGTTAATAAAATGTTTTCTTTATGATGCGTGCATTTTATTTAGATTGTTCATTTCTCAAAAGAAAAAAATAAATCCCATGTGATTATTTTTATTTGTAAAAATAATCTTAACGTAGAGAATATGTCTATTGTTCTATAAATTAAATAACGCCTAAGGCGCCTAATTTATTTTCGTGCCATAAGTTAATTAAACCATTTTTAGAAAAAACAAGTTTAAATGCTAAATATTGGTTATAAATCTTTATATCTGCATAGTTAGGTACTTCTGTGACGTGGATAAGTAGAACTGAAAATTACAAAATATATAAATACTTTAACTTATAATTAGCAAGAATTTACGATGCTCCGTCAGACCATTTGACTGTGTTCAGGTTATGTATGGGATACTTTGTGTATGGAATTAATTTCGGGTATTTTATTTCAGTAGGTATTTTATAAATATTGATAGAGCGCGCAGTCGCCATTGTGGCGACTCATGTAAAAAATATTTCATTTTTATTTATAAACACAATATTATGGATATTTCTTGTCAGATTTTGGTTTTTATTTAAGGTTCATAATTTTTTTATAAGCTAGCTTACCCGACAAACTTCGTACCGCCATTTTTTCGTGTGTATGTCTTTTTCTAAATTTTCTTTTCTACAAACCTTGTTCTGACATGAATGCAAAAAAAATAAGAATTATCCAATTTGGTGTACCTAGTCGTTCGAAATTAATGCGCTTACATAGATTACGCTGATTAATTTATAATTATATAGATTTTGAAAATAATTCAATCATATTTTATGTGATATTTTCCAGTTAATACATTAAATATGTTTATATCATTTTCTTGCATATTTAACATTTGAATGTTAGAGAATAATGAAGGATTCTTATCTTACTTATTGATATAGTAGGTACATAAAATGTAATATTAACTAATAAAAATTTATATTTTTTTCTCTATGTTCTTAATTATAGGAAATTATAATTATTATATTTTATTATACTAGCTGACCCGGCGAACTTCGTATCGCCTAACACAAACTTTATCGTATGGTATTAAAGTTCAAATTGACTTTTAAGTATTATCACAAATCTTTTGTATGGGAGTATAGAAAAGTGTTGTTTTTACTTTTTCAGGAAATTTAAAATTTTTTTTTTTTTTTTTAGAATTTTTCTCTCCGTAAGAACCATCCTCGTACTTCAATGAATATTTTAAAAAAAGAATTAGCGAAATCGGTCCAACCGTTCTCGAGTTTTGCGCTTAGCAACACATTCAGCGACTCATTTTTATATTATAGATAATTTTTATTATATATTTTTGTGTTACCCACACATTAGGGAATTTTAAACATTTTTAAATATCATATCAAACATCGACCGTTCCAGCGGGGATCGAACCTGCATCGACGACTGATCGTGTCGGCGCTCTAGCCAATTAAGCTATGGAATGATGCACCCGTTAGGTCGAAATTTTTGATAATCATGATGATTTTACGGTTCTAAGCGACCAAGGAGTCCGAACGTAATAATAATAATAATAATATTCTTTATTGCACACCATTAAAGGATACAAACAAAAGTAGTATAATTAGAGGAAGATGTACAAAGGCGGTCTTATCGCTAAAAGAGCGATTTCTTCCAGACAACCTTTGGGTATAGGACAGCGCATCGAAAAGCGGTTAGGAAGTGTACAAATAATTGTTATAGAAATTAGAATACATCACAATAGATTATAAAATTATACATACATATGCTTACACACTTACATACATTCACATATACACATATACCCATATATAAATATAAACAATTCATACATATTTATGTGTAACAAGTATCAGCATAGTCAAGAATTGGTAAAAGAAGTGACTGTGCTAACGCAATTTTAGTGGGCAGTGGAAGGAAATATTGAAGCCTTCGAAGTGATCCGACGGCTGCAAATAGCTTGCGGCTCAACTCGCTCAGTTGAGGTACCCAAGAGAGATGGCTATCGAAAATGACTCCGAGATTTTTTACCTTGTCGCTGTAAGGAATAGCGGAATTATTAAAAATGACAGGTGGTATGTGTGACCAATTTATTCGGCTCACTAGTTTTGGACTACCAATAATAGTCACTTGACACTTTGATGGATTGATGTTTAATCCATATGAGTTGCACCAATCAAGTATGTTGTTTAAATCGCTATTTATTCTTTGAATACATGTTGGTAAGTCAATCAGTTTGGCGTGGGAGTAAATCTGGAGATCGTCTGCGTAAAGGTGATAGGGAGAAGATAAGACGCCTCCTTGTGGTACGCCAGCTACGTCTAACCAGTCTGAGAAAATAACCTGGAAGCGCAAACTCTGCCGACGCCCAAACAAGTAGCTACGAAACCACTCAATTACCGATGGAGATATGCCAAGGGAACTCAACTGCAAGCAATATATCAAAATCTACAGTGCTGAACGCATTGCTAAAGTCTAGCAAGGTCAACACGGTGAGACTCTGACTGTCCATGGCGAGTCTGATGTTATCGGAGATCTTAACGAGAGCCGTAGCCGTACTATGACCTTTACGGAAACCGGACTGACAAGGACTTAAGAGATTGTGTGAGGTAAGGAATGATGTAAGTTGTTGATGAACAAGGCGCTCCAAAACTTTGGACAAAAAAGGAAGGATAGCAATTGGACGAAAATCGGAAAAAGCTGTTGAATTAGTTTTTTTGGGTAGAGGAATGAGTTGAGCGTCTTTCCAGCAGGCAGGAAAAGTATTGGATAATGTTAAACGAGACGTAATGTTAAACGAATGGCCTTAATTTAGAGGACAGAATCATAATTCTAATTTTTGCCGTTATGGCACGCCGTTCTTCAAGAAGTGCTCGTTTTAATCCTTACCAGTGTTTCCACTTAAATAATTTCATTTATCCACGCCTCAGTTGAGATTTCCTCTTCTCAAGAATTTTTATTTAATGATTTAAAAACTATTAAAACAGATAAACGTAATAAGCTCGGTAATGAAACATTTGTACCAATCCTGTGCGTAAAATATGGCTTGAAGTCGCGGGCACAGCTAGTATATAATAATTTCATAATAGCTAAATAATACCTACTGCTTTTTAGCAGTGTGTTTCGGTGGTGAGTAAGGTGACCAGAGCTCCTGGGGTGGCTCCTGGTGGCTAAAAGAACGGAAAAGCCTTTGAACAACTAATGAATTATCAGTTTGAAATACCACACTTTAAGTTTGTAGTACAATGCAACTGCAAGCGCATCTAAAAAAATTAGACTAAGCATAAATAAGGCATGAAAGTATAATTTAACATTTCGTATTCTCATTCAGGTACATCCTGACCAGTAATATATAAAACCTGCAGGTGTCGCCACTGTTTCTTTTATACGGTAACACTTGCTTCACCCATGATTTCCATCGATTTCCCCGTTTTCTTTCCTTCTGGACCCTGATTTCCCCTCAAAGGGGAATTTTTCCTTCAGTGTGGAAACGTGGCGTAGGTACGTTCTAAATTCTAGCGCAGCCAGTGGTAGGAAAAAGAACTAAGATCAGGGTTTATTATTGTGTACAACGAAAACCATGGAAAAGCCTATACCGTTCGGACTTCTTGTATCTATACTTTGTGCTTGGGTCGATCGTGCCTCTCGTATCGCTCGTTCCGTGACACTGAACGAAACGAACGTCAAACGTGACACTTTTACGTGCGTGCAACCGGTGTTCATCGTTCATATATGACGTTATCACGTCAAAAGAATAAATGACTTAAGAATAAAAAAATTATCAAATTTTTAACTGACGGATATCGTCATCCGTCAAATAGCGTTATCCACAACTGGTGTAAACAGGGCCGAAGAATCGTTTAATACTGGATTGTTCATTTCTCAAGGAAGGATATAGGTTATATAACATTACAACGGCTATATAGCAAATCAAATTGTTTCTCTCAAAATTACTTAACGTTCGCAATAGCGAGGCGTATGTCTATCTTTTAAGGTAAGGTTCTAATTTGTCCTAAAATTCAAACCGGATCCATTTGTTACCGGTGTTACATGCGTCCATAAATATAAGTTTACCATCATTTTTTAGACATTACAAACTTATATGTTAATTGATATCTTTTATTCATAAAGTCCAAAGTTCCGTCGAATGAGACTTCATAAGATTTAAATAGGTAGATAATAAATACTTACTCCTAATGAAACAGTTATTTACGTTTTCAGCATTATTTTTACACTGCGAGCGTAAAATAAAACAAGAATATCGTAAACATAGGCCCCTACTTATCCTACGACCTAGAAGAAAAGGGCTATGCCCGGTTCCGAGTAGTAGGGGAGCCCAAGCGGGGATTTCGGGATTTACTACAGCGCGGCAGATTAATATACAGGGGGATACCGCGTACCCGGTTAAATACCTTCACGAAATATGAGCCCCATATTTAAAGACGAACGTGTAGGATAAGGGTTCAGATTAGTAAAAAAAATTGATCATCAGAAATTCTCGAGCGCGTCAGATTAAGGTAGGGTGAGTTAATTACCTGCTAAAAAGTGTATATTCCACTAATCTGAGAATTTGAGAGTGACGTAAAGAAAAGAGAGGGCAGCAAAGTTGTAAAATAAAACGTCACCTCGACATTATATAGAGACATATTATATCGAGCGTAGATAATTTTTTTTATTATTTTGAAGAAAATAATTCAAGGATAACGAAAAATACATAATCTGACGATTTCCGCAAGCCGAAATAACAAAAATTCGTTGCTAAAGGACGCTATCACATTTTTCTACAAATATCAATGTTTTCCAGGTACCATTTTAATTAATTAGGAGTAATCCTGCGAGGATGTCTTGGTGTCAAATGAAAGATAATACATTCATCTCCAGAGTCACACCATAAAAATTATATAGCCCCATACAAACTTTTCACACATATATGTTTTAATCATCACTGAAATTGCAAAAAAATAAAAGGACGGGTCTGAATAAGAACCAGTATAGATAAATACACTGCACAAGAATACACCGACGTATCCGCTCTCTACAAAAAATTAGGCCCGAAAATTTCGAAGGCGCTTTCAGCTTTGCATGCGTTCACTGGTTGCGATTTCAACCCAGCATTGTAACGACGAGGGAAAAAGAAACCTTTGCAATATCTGATAAATTCAGAAATTTTCCAGGAAGCATTTCTGGATTTGGGATCAAAGGAGCATAATGTATAGGATTCTTTTACCATCATACAGTCTTTTACTTACCACTTGTACGACGAGGGAAAAAGAAACCTTTGCAATATCTGATAAATTCAGAAATTTTCCAGGAAGCATTTCTGGATTTGGGATCAAAGGAGCATAATGTACAGGATTCTTTTACCATCATACAGTCTTTTACTTACCACTTGTATGGATTGAACAAGTTAGACGATGTCAATTAAGCCAGGATTGGCATCTTTAATAGTACGTACAGGTAAAAGACAAACCACAACCCTTTTCCTTGAGTGTCCGGAATTACGATGCGTGCAACTTACCACCCTGTGAATCGGAGTTTCTCCAGCAAGCGTTACGCACAAGATTCATTGCATGCTTTTGGAGTAATGCACAAAATGCAAAAATTATTGATCTTTTACCAACGGACTATGGATGGAAAGCTGTCGAGGGAAAATTCAAAATGATCTGGTTTGCAGGTGATCAATTGTCGAAAGCTATATATATATAAGTTATATATAAGCATAAATAATACATGCACCTCTTTGCGCTGTGATGCACCTTAGATGCTGCTTCAGCATTTTGTCTTCAACGAAGCAGTAGGGACAGAACCTCGATGAACGATCGAACCAGATGTAAAGGTATATATATATTATATAATTTTAATATTAATATTTTTTCTTCTTATCATCTAAGCTTTGTAACCTAATAGGTCTCTATGACGCTCGAGTAAATCCCCATTTAGCATCGTGGGCTCCTCTACTAGAGACGGCAATCTGCGAGTTACGGCGCAAGCCGAGCCTGATACGTACTTGGGATGTGAAAAATTAATCGATTTTTAGAACAATGTAAACTAAAATAAAAAAGGTCAGCCAAAATAGATTCCGGATTGATCCCTTGACTCGATTATTTTAAGGAATGTGCGGCCTAAAAATGTCAACCGGAAAAGTTTAGCGAAAATAATCGATTATGTATTAACACATCCAACTAATACACTGCTTTTAATTAAATTTATGAAGCAAAAAAAACGGACTGCCTCTTAAAATACGCCACTGATCATAAATAATATTTAAACAGCAACTTGACAATTTCGCGGTGCATAAATATTTGGTGAGCTTCGATTTAATTAGGAGTAATTTAAATTAAATTGATTTTAAAGTATACTTTTATTTAAATATTATAAACAGCAGAGTGAAATTGTTAAAAACTTAATGGAAGCAATACATAACCAACCTTTTATTCTAATACTGTTCTCATGTAAATTACTAATAATGCCTTATGAGAAGTAAAGATTTTGAAACTACAATACAGCTTGCAAAATACTCACATTCATACACTTTGATTATGTATAAAATTTTATGAATTATACAATAATTTTATAATTTATTAACTAAATCATTCAGTTAACAATTAAACAATCTGATAGATATTCAAAATAATAAATATCAAGTACTGTTATATGTTTATATTTTTAAAGATCAAGTACTGTTATATGTTTATATTTTTAAAGATCATATATTTTTTTACAGTACTTACTACATATTCAATATAGCCAATTTGCTGTAAATAATAACACACCAAACCAATATATTTCTGTTTTCAAAGAAAGAACGAAAGATATTTCGTTCTGGGAATTAATTTTCGTTCTCGTGATACTTTCCAAAATTACATCAATTCGGTGCACGTACAATAGAAGACAACGTCGACTTACGACTATAATCGAGTATGACAAATTGAAAATCTCAAAAGCTATTTTATCTTAAAACGCATATCGTACCTAAATATTGCATAAGCGCTAATCACTTCCCAAAGCCCATCCTAACTGTCCTATCGACATTCTAATAAATAATTTGAAGAAATAATTATTTAAAATGGATAAAGCTTTTTTTTAACAAACAATAACATTACACTACCTTAGGCCCGCGCCAAAGAAACAACAATTATTTAACTAAAGCGCGTGAGGTTGAATATTACGATTATGATACATGAATATATTGGAAAGCTACGTGGCGAGCCACGGTTGTAGTTAGCTGATCGTTTACCACAGCTTGTTGTGGTAGAATTTCACGTCGAAGTAGCCGCGGTCGGTCAGCTGCGCGTCGCGGCGGGACAGACAGCCTGCGGGGGTGAGGGCGGGGGCGGGAGCGGGAGACTCTGAAACCGGCTCTACTTCAAGAGTCGAAGGCCTTTCGTGACTTTTTTGTAAATCAGCTAGTTCTGCCATCTTCCCGTCCTTCTCTACAGCAGTGATATCTTCAGTCTCGACGGCGAGTTCGTTTCCGCTGTTTGCGTGAGCGTCGGACACAGGCTGGTCCGGTTTGATGTCGTCTCCGTTTGTTTCGGCTTCAGAACTGCCATATGCAGGGGTACTCCTTTACAAATAATACTAAGGTTAAAACTTGTGTTATTCGAAATTTTACCTTTGGAAATTATAAAGGTTAAATAAAATAAAATCATCAAAAATAAAAACAAAACAAAACCATATATTCACCATAATTTAATTTAATAAGTTTGTAAAACGCTATAATTTGTGCAACTTACATCATAAACCCATATGAATTGGACACCTTACGTAACAATAAATGCTTATTGGAATCCCATACGTAAATAAATTAATTTTGTAAACCTTTCAATTCACAACAACTAAACATTATGATACAATGATCTTATTCGATAGAAATTACAAAAAGTCATATTAATATTATCACAGTGCATTAAAATAATTAATTTCATTCGTGTTTTTTTTTTGTTATATACTAATTATAAAACATTAAAATGACAAAAAGAAGGTAAAAAATATGCATAATGGTGTCTCAGACACAAAAAAAAAACTTAAACTAAGGATTTTAACGTCTTGTTATCCAACATCCAAAGATATTTCTTTTTATTTACATTTAAGCAGGCAAAACATCTATTAACTTAAAATAATTTAAGTAAAACCAAATACAATAAATTAAAAAAAAAGAACATGAAACAAATCAATTTTAACAATATGTATAAATAGATTTAATTTCTTGATACTTCCCAGTTTGAATATACGAAATATGTACATTATTTCTTCAAAATGTTTGAAAGGAAGTCGTTTAAGCTAATGTAAACTAGGTAACAACAGTAATTTGAAAATTTATCTATAATGCTGATATCGGTGACATGGTGACTGTACTCTTGAAATGATAATGTACATGAAGTGTGAAGAAATAATGTATATGTTTTATATCAATAAATGTAAATATTGTTAACGACTAAATAAATACATTTACTTATAAAACAATAATATATAATTACTCTATGTATGTAAACTAAAACAACTTCTACTTGTGTTGCAAAGAAGAGAATGTGATATTAGTAGTATATTAATTTATAACGTAATATTTAGAATATAAATGTTGTGATGCACTGTTGATATGATAGTCACGGGGAGAAATTTAAAATACCAAATATCTGATATTTCTTGTAAATCATAATGTTTTCTAAATATTTTATATATTTTGTTAAATCGCTTTGCAACAGTACTTTGAAGTTCACTTCTTTCCACTATAATATTTTGTCACCTTTACTAAGCGCTATTATATAATATAATAATTGTGTTTGCTCGCGAGAGAGCAAGTTATACAACGTAAGTAGACGAATAAATTATCAAATAAATACGCGTTATTCAAGATCACTCAAAATGTAGTTACCAGATCTCGATCGAAATTTAATGCGACTACGAGACAAGCATCAGCTTCCAATTAGAATAAAAATAATCAAAATTAAGAAAATGCGCATTATTAGCGATATTAGCGTCATATAGCGATATTAGCGTCGTTATATATTAGCGTCAGATTTCGATTAAATTTTAAATAGGCCTACATAACACGCACCACTTTTCGAAAAAAAAAAACATCGCAATCGTTTCCACCTAGCCGTAAGTTCTGAGGTAACATACCAACATTTAAAAAATACAGTCAAATTAGGAACATTGTCCACACACTAAACGTCAGGAAACTCTCGTGCAGTGTAACGTGTCTGTCTTATAAGATTCAAGTGTCGACTTCCCTTTTTGTTTTTGGTAATCGTAATTTTTTTTCCCTGTATTATTATTATTGTATATCATTGAACGAAAGATTAGATCTTACCAACCCTCCCTAGACGACTATTATATTATATAAAGCGATCAGCTATTATATCAATAAACTTTTTCAATCACTATGTTACTACAATGCTATATATCATATTGTACATAAAATTGACAACAAATTTTCTACAGCTACAATGTAAGATCATATTACTGTTACATAAAAATAAGTTAAATAAAAGATACATAAATAAAAGATACATAAATAAAAGTTGACATAAAAGTGTACTAAAAATGTATTCCCCTGTCAGTGCCAGTCGAGTCTGCTATGCTTGAAGCTGAAAGCAAAAAAAAAAACGAAAACAAACATAAAAAACGCAAAATATAAAATAACAAAAAAAAAAGGTTAAAAAAAAACGTACATTTGTGAGTGATATTACAAACGATGTTTGCCTCCCTTTTTAGAAAAAAACCTCACAATTACTTCACATAAATTAAATACCATTTTATAGATAACCGGTTGCCGGCATCCCCAACTAAAAATTATTATTTCTTTTGTTTTTGTAAAATAATTAATTATTAAAATTATATATATGGCGGCTCTAATTTTGAAACAACGTCAATACGATTGACGGTCGGTTTTTTTTTACGTATTTAGTGCGGATTATTCGCACGGGTATTGCTCGTACTATATAAGTGAAGTACAAAAAGAAACAAGACATATAAAATATTACCCATTAGTAGTTTGTTGATACTGTGCAGTACTTCCGCCGCCATGAATTACCTGAAAAAAAAATTGGTATCAATTTTTTACAGGCTATATTTTTTGTCTATCAGATAGATACTTAAAGATCTAATCCTCTAAAAGTTACAAAGGTTCCAAGTAGATCAATGTTATATTCCCTATTTTTATATTACAGACGGTTGTGTTAGCCTTAACGTGACAATCATGACAAAAAAAACACATTATTTATGGCTTTTGACTGTATTTCTATTCATCTCGAATGATGAGGCTCAATTATGTCGTAAGTGCTTTTCTTAATTTAAAGCTAATATTTTTCTTGTAATAATATAGGATGGGATTAACTCTGGAAAAAAATTTAATACTCACTGTGGCAATAGCGGAGTGTGGTTTGGAAGCGGCAAAGCGGCCGACTGCAGGAGTAGCCACTGGTGCTTTACGCTGCGACTTACTGCCGTCAACATTAGTAAAATTAATAACTTTTACTTTAGTAGTTACAAAGTTACGAATAACGGCCGGTCTCGACTTAAATAACATCACTTAATTTACTTACTAGAGATAGGATTTAGGATTAGAATGTAAATGTCATAAGACCAACTTCTATATTCAATAAGGACTCGTTTTGCGCCCGAACATGCGTTCAAAATACATTTTGAGTATAGAGAACCCCCAGCCTTTATGGGTAGAAGTTAGTCAAAGTGATGAAATGTATGTTGATTGAAATGTAAAATGTTTATTGTAATATTAATAATATATGTATAAATCGAAGAAGGTCAATCGACGTGCTAACGCGTCGCGTTGTTAAAAATACTTATATTTGCATTAATTATAATATATATTTGTAAAGATGAATAATTAACAAGCGACGTCGTCATCTTTTGTGGAGGTACTCTTTATATTTTCTTCGGAATTTAAATTTCAAATTTGAATAGTTCTTATTAATTTAATATAATTTAGAAACCATCTAATAATCCTTTATAAATATAAAATGAACAATCATTAAACTAACAAGATTGTTTTTGTTACGTCCAAAAGAAAATAATTTTATGTACTATGTATTTATTTTTGTCTTACCCACACATTAAGGAATTCTAAACAATTTTTAATATCATAATTATCAAAAACCGAATATAAAATCATCATATAAAAAAAAATTCGATCTAGCAGGTACATCGTTCCATAACTCAATTGGCTAAAGCACCGACACGGTCAGGCGGAGATGGAATGGTCGATTTTTGATATGATATTACAAATAATTTTTATGTTTTTTAACTAGATATATAAATGTACCTAAAATATTTTATATTGATTACTTCTATAGCTAATACAAAAGTTAGGGAGTGTCAAATAAACATTTTTAAGGGCTCTTTAAAAATGTTAAAATAGTTGAATAAACATTATGTATAGTAGTAGCAAAATACCCACTAGCAGCTGCATTTTAGCCTATTTGTCGAGTTCCTAATATATGTATACACCAGAATTAGGTGAAATATTTAACAAAGAATAATAACGTATCCTCAATATCGACGCCATCACTAACGATTGTTGAATCTTAACCTTGAATTTAGCCTTGAGGGATTATCGAAAAATGAGCCCGCAAGTTCTGTTCATTATTATGCATCAAACAATAGAAATCTATATAATTGTCTATAATATCTGTCTATTGTATAATTTACAGTACTATGAACAAAGCGCTGAAAGATTAAGTTTATTTATGTCTCAACAAAAAAAAAAAAAAAAAAACCGTGAAATAAGTTTGAATTAAGTTAATCTATTTAGAAAAAGAACTAGGAACTATTTTCCAATAACGGGATTTGTAAATATCTTGATATAAAAGTACCCTACAAAACATCAAATTTTCACTCACCTTATTTCTGGTATTGCGGCAAAGAACTGTGGCGAAACTGCAAAGTTGTTCTTTTGATGCATTAATTTGTCAACACCGTAGTTCTTGCGTAAAAATTGCTCCATTTTTGGTGAGGGTCCGTCTATTGCTAGTTTTTCTACAGACGTTTCTGTATCCTATAATTCAACATTATGTAAAATATACTATACCAGTAAATAGTTTTATAACGTTCACTTACAATTTAATTTATTTTTATTTCGATTCAGCCTGTAATATCCCACGGCTGGGCATAGGCCTCTTCCTCCATGTAGAAGGATCGCAGCTTAATCGACTACGTTGCTCAACTGCGGGTTGGTGGATAAATTATTCCCTACTATGAGTAACGATCGCTATAAGGTGTGTAAGGAAAAAACCGACTTCTATTATATCGGCCAATAATAGATACAACTAGCTGTGCCCGCGACTTCGTCCACGTAGAATTAAAAGATAATTATTGTTCAGTTCGTAGTTACAAAATAGATAAATTTTTAAAATAAAAGTAGCTTATGTTACTCCTTATTACATCAGCTATCTACCAGTGAAAGTCCCGTCAAAACCGGTCCTGCCGTTTCAGAGATTAGCCGGAACAGACAGACAGACAGACAAAAATTATAAAAAATGTTTTTTTGGTATATGTAATACATACATATGAATTTAGTAAAAAGCGGTTATTTTAATATTACAAACAAACACTCCAATTTTATTTATTTGTATAGATAGAAGTAGACGAAGAAATACACTAATACGCATTATTAAAGATTACTAAAAAAGTATTCATCAGATCTCAATCTAAATGGAGCTACAAAAAAAGCATCAGCTTTCGATTAAAACAAGAATCATCAAAGTCGATTCACCCAGTAAAAAGTTGTGAGGTATATATAATACAACGTAGGTCGACGAAAAATAGTCAAGTAAACACGCATTACATAGCAAGCACAAAAAGTTTCCATAAATAATATTTAAAAAATAATTACGACTTTTGAAAATGGAAATCTTTGGCTGTAGTATTCTACAGTTGTAGTGACTACCAATTGTTTTTACATTGGGGAGCCATTTTAAAAATTGCGTGTCTATATTAACATGGATTTAACTTAGGAAAATTTTCGTAGTATGATTTTCTACGATTTTCAGTGTAATTTTGACAGTTGACAGAGCTTCGCTCATCTTCAATCTGCTTTTGACGATGAAGATTCATGCCCGTGCGCCGTATGATCGAAACAGACAGGCATGTGACCTACTATGAGATTTGGGCATCCTTAAGGGCCCTGTACATGGTAAAATTTATTTGTCAATTTTGTTTGTCAAACTTCATGTTTTCATTAAACAAAAGCGCATACGATCAAACCAATAGATCAAATAACTAATGACTCCTAGAAACAAAAACAACAAATCTTATATATAAATAAAAATAAATGTTGCTAAGCGCATAACTCGAAAATGGCTCGACCCATTCGGCTAATTATTTTTTTTTTTATATGTTCCTTAAGACCCACGGAAGGTCAAAAAATAATAATTTTTAATGTTAACTTTTGACAGAACGAAGTATGTCCGGTCAGCTAGTATATCTATACATATAATAAAGAATACTTGGGGTGTGATCCGTAGGTGTATCGTATCCGTCCTCAAGTATTCTTTAAAAGAAATATTCAATGTACAGTTTTGACTTTCCTACCATTTTATTATATGTATAGATGATGATATCTTAGTGTTTTTAAAGCCTGCCACCAGCAGTAACAATATTCTTTTGATCCTGCGGTTGTCTAAAAGAAATTGTTAATATCTTTAATTTATTCTTTGCATTGATGTCCAGATAAAGTATAGCCTCCAAATTTCACGAAAAAGGATATTTTTAATTTAATTAAAGGTTTCTTTCTCAAAATGGACTATTAAAGGTTAAAAATGAATTTATTGTTTCTCAAAATATTCTCCCCTATGCATATATATGCGTTAATGCACTTTTTCATACGATAAAACCAATTTTGAAAACATTTGTACTACTTCTCCGTGTTTACCTTATAAACGTGTTTTTCATACTCTTTGACAGCCTCTTCTGTTGATGAAAATCGTTGACTGCGTAATTGGTTCTTGGTCATTGGTCAGAAGGTGCCAGGTTGGGACTGTATACAGAATGGCTCATAACTTCTACGTGTTTCACCTTCAAAAATTAGTTTGTCTGTCTGTCTGGCCATTTGGGAACTAGCATTGTCGTGGTGCAAGATGATACGGCGTTTACGGTTATTTTTACGCAGTTCTTCAATAAATTCCGGAAAACAAATGGTCGTGTACCAGTCACTATTCACGGTACGACAATTCTCTAAAGCAACAGGAGCCACGTGTTCAGTTTTATTAAAGAAAGAAGCAATGATCCGCTACGATTCATTTTTCACGCGCAACGCTTTGCTTGGTTTCATCTCACCTTGAAAGACCCATACGCTCGATTGCTGCTTTGTTTTGGGATCGTAGCAATAAATCCATGTTACGTCACCTGTTATTATGTACCACACCAAATTTGACGCCCCTTCGTTAAATCTGGTAAGTATGGCATTGCACCAAGTGACGCGATTGTGTGGGACCCACTGCAAGCATAGCTTTCACACACCCAAATGTTTGTGTAGGATTGATTGTATTTGACTCATTTCTAAAAGACCCTTAAACGATCAAATTATTTGTCAAATTTTTGTTTGACAAACGTGTTTGTCAAATTTTTTGAAAGTGTGCAAGCTTGTTTGAAGTGTTTGTCAAATGATGTAAATGTTTGACGTGTTTGATGGAAATTTTGATTGACGGTGTGTTTGATAAACCTGTTTGATAGTGTGCAACTGTGTCTGAAATAAAATCTCAGCTATCGCCTTGACACTATGGAGAACACAACTTGCAATGGCTGCGTATTCCTTTATAATTATAATAATAGGAACCGGTTTTTTCGGGTTTTTGTAACATTATATGCTTTCCATCTTTAGTTTCAATGCAAAATATCAAAGTTCCATTTATTTTTAAATTGTTGTACCAATATTTTCTAACTTTCTAGTGTTTTGGATAACTGAAACATAAAAATACTTATTATTATTACTAGCGACCCGCCCCGGCTTCGCACGGGTGCAATGCTGATACTAAATATACTACAGAATGTCTTATTTATAATGTGAAGCTAGCTTATGAAATAGTTATTAACATAATAACAACAACATTCAAATATGCGTCGTTAGATTACGCGTTGTTACAGAATGCGTTGAAGAAATAAAAGGTCACTGCTCGTTCCCCGTAGGTGATAGCGTGATAATATGTAGCCTATATGTTGACCCGACTTCTTAATAATATTCGTGCCAAATTTGAAGTAAATCCATGCAGTAATTTTTGAGTTTATCCCGGACATACATACAGAGAAACAGACAAAAATTCTAAAAACTACATGATACGAGGTCCGTATATGTATGTCCGGGATAAACTCAAAAAGTACCACATGGATTTACTTCAAATTTAGCACGAATATTATTAAGAAGTCAGGTCAACATATAAGCCACATATTATCATGCTATCACCTATCGGGAACGAGCAGTGAACCTTTATTTCCTCAACGCTTTCTGTAACAACGTGTACACTAACGACGCATATTTGAATGTTGTTGTTATTATGTTAATAACCATGCTATATAAGTTGGCTTCACACTATAAAAATCACGCAATATAAGTAACTAAGTCGATAAACCTAATTAAATGAATATAAGTAGACCAGACAATTTTAAAGCAGCGCCATCTATGAGATATTTCTGTAGATATGAAATGTAAAGAAGAAACGGGTAAATGAAAGTTATTTTAAAAGGTATAATCGTAGGTATTTTTGGTGCTGTATAGAGTTTACGCAGACGAAGTTGCGGGCAGCAGCTAGTTGTACATAAAATTTTAAAATGTCAAAAAAACCTTAGGTGTTGGTGAAACTTACAATAATTACGTCAGTGTAATTTGCACAATATTAAGTCTGTAGTATAGGAGTGGTGTACAAAATATACTCACTAATAACATATAATCGACTAGCAGCTTTCCGTATCCGTGTCGCTGCCGGTCCGGTACCACGTAGAAGTCGAGCACACAGAGCGGTTCCACCTCGCAGACCTTGTCGTGTTCGTCGAAGAGAAACAAATGCTTGTGACCGACCTTCAGCAGCCCAATTACCTCACCTTTACCTCTGAAAATTTAAAAATAAATATACATTTCTTAAATAAAAATATATAATATATATCAACTAACCCACACAGTGAAAAAAAATATTCGCAAAAGAAAAGGATTCATTTCAGACATCAATGGCTATAAATTTTAAAAATAAAAAACATAAAAAATGCAAAATTGACAGTCAACAATTAATTAACAGTTAGAGTTGAATAAATATTTGTTAGCACTTAATAACACTCGAACACTAAAATATATTCGCATAAGCATAACTGAAAGCAAAGTTAATATTTTACTGACGTGTTACCGTTACAAGGGTAGACTATTGAATTATTGTTAAGACGCGACTATGGGTAAAGCGCATGATATTCGCCAATTAGCTTAATGTGACAAATGACGCAGGCGTTTTCTTTATAGACTACATAAGTAACACAAATTAATTAAATACAAGCCTTGTTTAACATAACATTTACGTAAAATTGATTTTTTTTTTTAATCTACTAGTCAGATTTTTTTTTTTAATTGTCATTTCAAAAAATGTGGTCATTTTATAAAATTCAATGCAAATAAAAGAGCATCGTTGCTTTAAAAATTAATGTACATTTTGCAAAAACGTTTTAATATTACAGTTTCGTAATGCTTGTTGGGTATGGCGTTAAAAAATCATGATTGAGTCACACCTCACAGAGCATCAAGTATGCGGGAATGTAGACCTAGTTACGCTTGTTAAAAGTATGACGAAAAAATTATTCTAACGACAAATTTTAAAACTTTCTTCAATTCAATTATAGTGTTATATTTTAATGCGTTATACAAACTTAACTTTCGGAATTATTTAAAATGGAAATGTAATACTCATTTACTCATTACAACTTTTTGAAAGTTTGCGGTAAAATATTTTATGCTTAATTAAAAAAATATATAAGCAAAGGCATCGAGCATAAGAACTATAACTAATATAATATAAATAATAATCGCAGTGATAAACATCTATGCATATTTTGCGAGATATATTTTAATGTGTATAATAATTTTTGCGTGTCTCCTATAAGAAAACATTGCGTGAGTAGCATTCTAGGTGGTAATATAGAGCATACTGTGTTATATTTTGTTTCCTAAACGCATGAGAACAATGTCAAGGTTTTTTATGGATTGTTTAAAAGCGAACACAATTTCATTATCGATGTTCGGGGGCGTAGCCACTTAAGTAGCTGCCGAAATACCAAAATTTGAAACGAAACATGCAATAGGTATATTGTATAGATTAACCGCAATGCGGATATTGATGCGGCTATGACCTACCTATTACTATCTTCTTTTTTGAAGATAAATAAATAGGGGAAAGGGAATAGGGAATAGTAAAAATCTAAACTACACATAAGTTATCTGTAAGAAATATTTTAATAGAATATTTTACACAAAGAATAAATTGTCAGAAACTTAAATATATATACGGTCGAATTGAGTAACCTCCTCCTTTTTTGAAGTCGGTTAAAAATATTTTAAAGATAGGTTTGATTTTGGCTTCTCTATAATAATGGCGGGAAGTTCCAGGCTTCCACAATATTTAGCCGTTGAATCGACATATTACAACATAAAAGTCATGCGTGTAATACAAATTATTTGCATTTAAATTAACAAATGCCTCATAAACTATATCTGGACATTTTTTTAGCATTGCATCCAGTTTTCGACATAGTTTCATCACAACTCTCATTTGCCACATTTTTTTATAAGGAGGCGATATTAAGTCTTACTTATTTGGGTTCCTCTTTTTTCAAACTATCGCCTTTTATTGAAGGCATCAAAGTATTTGTATTCGATATATTATTTTATACTATAAGCCTTTACGTGTTCCTGTATTGTTGCTGAGAATATTTGCTAGGAATGCTTGATGTGATCTCCTTGTTTAGCATGGAGGTTACATGTTACTTAATTACCTTCGTTATAATATTAGATAATACTATGACATTATCATCAGTGTCATTCTGTCAAAATATCAATACCTAATTATTTACTATGTCTTATTTTATTGTTGAATAAAGCCAATATTCTATTTGGTTCTGTCTTTATCTGTATCAATTTATTCAACAATAATTTTGTGTTTTGCTGATATTGTGCTCGCTATGCCTGACGAAAAGGAAAAGTCTTCTTCAATATCGCGGTATCTACGTCCCGAACGTTTTGACGTGGAACCCGCAATGGCCGGCTCAGACCTGAAATGGATTCATTGGAAGTACTCATTTGAAAATTTTATCGCACAGGAAGCCGCTTCGGCTGACGATGCCCTTAAGTACAAATTCCTTGTAAACCATATCTCGCCATCAATATTTAATTTCATTCAAGCTTGCACCACGTACGTCGATGCCATGACCACTCTCAGTACCACCTACGAGAAACGAAAAAATATTACCTTGGCTCGGCATCGCCTTGCTACTAGAAAGCAACAGCCTGGCGAAACGTTAGCTGAATATTCGAGATCTCTTGCCATTCTTGCTCGTGAATGTCACTTCAAAGCTGTTACTGCTAATGAACATCAAAACGAAACCGTATGTGGTACGTTCATTGCCGGAATATTGTCACAGAAAATAAGAGAAAGGCTGCTAGAAAAATCGACTATGTCTCTGGAAGAAACATTGAATCTGGCAATATCTTTAGAAACTGCTGAAAATACTTCACGATTACTCACAGTATCATCTCCATCAACGTCTGCTGTCCCTGTTAATGCAATCTCTGAAACTCAAGCACCGCAACCAAAGCTCAATTTAGCAGCAACAAGAACTCAAAATTTTCAATACAGTCGCCCTACGCAAAGTGACCGCCGATGCTTTTTCTGCGGTGGCAATGTTCATCAAAGGATCAAGTGCCCCGCTAATAATGCCCAATGTCAACTTTGCTCCAAAAAAGGACATTTTGCAACCGTTTGCCGTAGTTCAAGACCAGGTCAACGTACAGTAAGTGTTATTACCACAGACAATGACGACGTTACTCAACCCCAACTTACCGATTCTCATTTGTCAATTATATCCGCTGCTGCTCCATCAAGCCTACGCAAAGCTACCATTCCTATTACCTTGAACAACTATCAAGCAGATGCGCTACTCGACACCGGAAGTTCAATCAGCTTTATCGATAAGAATACTGCTCTAACCATGAACCTTAAACGAAAGCCCTGTCGACAAGCGATAACTTTAGCATCTCTTAACAATATATCATATGTCGAGGGACTATGCTACGCTACAATTCAGATTGGTGAACATATATACCAGCATCAACCTCTGCTCATTGTTGACGATCTGTGTGCTGACGTTATCATTGGGCATGATATATTAGGAAAACACTCATCATTTGAACTTCAATTCGGGGGAGACAAAAGGCCCTTGAAAGTTTGCAATGTAATGGAGGCATCTGTCCCACCAGCTTCAGTTTTTACCAATCTTTCACCAAATATAAAACCTATAGCTATTCGCTCCAGACGGCATTCTCAAGAAGACCAAGAATTTATATCTAACGAAATAAGCAATTTACTTAAAGACAAGGTTATCGAACCCAGTATCTCGCCTTGGAGGGCACAAGTACTCGTTACTAGTGATGGCTATCATCGGAAGCGTCTTGTCATAGACTATTCTCAAACTATAAATAGATTTACGGAACTAGATGCATATCCTTTACCTAACATCGATTCTATCATAACTCAAGTCGCTAAATACAATATTTATAGCCAAATCGACCTCAAAAGTGCTTATCACCAAGTTCCAATTCTTCCAAAGGAGAAGGTATACACCGCCTTCGAAGCGTGCGGGAATCTCTACCAATTCACACGAATACCATTTGGAGTCACAAATGGTGTAGCGGCTTTCCAGCGAACCTTACAGTATATCATTGATTCGGAAAAACTGAAAGGTACATATGCTTACTTAGACGATGTAACTGTATGCGGAAAAGATAAGCAGGATCATGATGATAACCTTCGCAAATTCATGAAAGCTACTGAAAAATACAAACTCACTCTAAATATGAGTAAATGCACTTTTGAATCAGAATCCATAAATCTTCTCGGCTATACCATCCATCATAACGTTATCAAACCTGACAAATCTCGATTGGAACCACTGACGAATCTTCCTATCCCATCTGATACAACTACTTTGAAAAGAGCACTTGGACTATTCGCTCATTATTCAAAGTGGGTCAACAACTTTTCTGCCAAAATCAGACCTCTGATCGAAGCTACATTTCCTTTATCTGAAGAGGCTATTAAGTCTTTTAACAATCTAAAGATTGACATTTCTAAATCAGCCTTGGCTGGAATAGACGACAAAGAGATATTTTCTGTTGAAACTGACGCCTCTGACTTCGCAATCGCAGCAACGCTGTCACAGAAAGGGCGTCCCGTAGCGTTCTTCTCACGATCGCTTAACGATTCTGAGAAAAGACAACCTTCTATTGAGAAAGAGGCTTGCGCTATAGTTGAAGCTTTACGCAAATGGAGACACTTCTTGATTGGAAGACACTTTTTACTCATAACTGATCAACAGTCTGTTGCATTTATGTTCAACCAAACACACTCTAATAAGATCAAGAACGAAAAGATCGAGAGATGGCGCCTAGAATTGTCTTGTTTTAAATACGACATTGTTTATCGACCCGGAAAACAGAACTTTGCTGCCGATGCGCTCTCTCGAGTCTGCATGCACATAAATACTTTGTCTAATAGCTCCAAACTTGTTGAACTACACCGATCTCTTTGCCATCCTGGAATTACACGTATGGTTCATTGGGTTAGATCTAAGAACTTACCATATTCCATCGAAGAAGTGAAAAGAATGACGGCAGCATGCCCTATCTGTGCTGAAATCAAACCTCGTTATATAAAACACCAAGGGCATCTGATAAAGGCAACTGCACCTTTCGAAAGACTAAACTTAGATTTTAAAGGGCCGATTCCATCTAATACTCAAAACCGATATATTTTAACAATAATCGATGAATATAGTCGTTTTCCGTTTGCGTATGCCTGTAAAGATATGACATCCGGAACGGTCATAAATTGCCTTAAAGATTTATTTTCCATGTTTGGTACTCCGGCTTATATCCATTCCGATAGAGGAAGTTCATTTTTATCGGATGAAATAAGACATTTCTTAACCTCACTGGGAACATCTTGCAGTCGCACCACCCCTTACAATCCCCAAGGAAACGGTTTGGTTGAGAGACTAAATGGTACGCTGTGGCGAACAATTCAATTACATCTTAGATCGAATAACGAAGATGTTGCTAACTGGGAGAAAGCTTTGCTGCCAGCGCTGCATTCCATAAGATCCCTCTTATGTACGGGAACGAATGCAACGCCACATGAGCGTATGTTCAACCATCCTCGTCGCTCAATAAACGGCCAATCTTTACCAACTTGGCTTCATTCACCCGGACCTGTTTATATGAAGAAGAACGTAAGGAGTTCCAAATATGATCCGGCTGTAGAAGAGGTACAGCTGTTACAAAGCAATCCTGAATATTCTTACGTTCGATTAGCGGATGGACGAGAGACGACAGTCTCTAATAGGTCCTTAGCGCCACTACCTCAGGCCGTTGATGATGACTCGTCGGACGACGAAGAGCAATTAGAAATGGAGGAGGTCCCTTCTAACGAAGCTTCACCTGCTAGCCCAGAAGTGGAGAGTACACAAGTTCGTCGCTCTGTTCGAGAACGCAGACCTCCAGCCCACTTTCAAGATTACGTCTCTTCATAAAGGGGGGGTGAATGATGTGATCTCCTTGTTTAGCATGGAGGTTACATGTTACTTAATTACCTTCGTTATAATATTAGATAATACTATGACATTATCATCAGTGTCATTCTGTCAAAATATCAATACCTAATTATTTACTATGTCTTATTTTATTGTTGAATAAAGCCAATATTCTATTTGGTTCTGTCTTTATCTGTATCAATGCTGCATCTTTCTCCGGTAGCTCTGAGGAAATTCACCGAATAAATATATAAGGTATAATGACAAAACGAAATGTTAGTCAGGCAATATAGACTTTTACTTACGTATTTTTAACTCATGTCTCTTTTTTACGTTGAGTGTGACACGATCGTTATTCACACGTTTCAGTATGACCGCTTTTACGACCGGTAGACGAGGGCAAATGGTAAAAAGTAAAAAAAAAACTAGTAGGATGAAAACAATTAAAAAAAAGAGAATATAATAAAAATGGAAGGAAAATAATTTACGGGCGATCTGAGGGTGAGTTTTTAAGGGTAAAAAACGGCTTATCTCGATTTCCGGCAAAACTAGAAAGCCTATCGAAAATAGTGAAACAGCAAAGTTGTAGGTAAATAAAAAGATCTACAACTTTTGTTTTTACACTTTTTTCACATAACCTCAAAATTTATGTGAATAACTCAAATAACCAGTTTTTGTTTTTACAAAAACAAAATCAGTAACAGTGGACTGCGATAGCCTGAAGTGATGAGTGATGATGATGATGAGGATGTTAATCTATATATGGTATATTGTATATATTTATCAAAAACGTACAAGAAATATTTTATATCACGTTTCTCGTACATAACAACACTGTACAAGCAAAATTCTTTTTAGATACATTTTACATTACATAGATTTTTTACATATGATGTACTAAAGGTGTTTTATATATGTACATAAGTCAAATGTTACCTGAAACAGTTGATGTACAATATACAGTGTGTCCGATCACAACTTAGCGATAATTTCTGCATCTTTTGGCAGAGGTATCTACAATAATAATAAAAAAAAAATAATAGTGGCCGTTTTGACAGGATGGGAGACCTACTTATTGGTGTTTTTGTCGATGAAATTGGGTATATTTTGTAACCTAAAATCATCACTAGGCCGTGACCGGAGACACTGTATAAAAAGTTAGAGCCAAACTAAGGACAGAAATCAAACTACAACTTTGGGACAGAGACCAGAAACATAGATAATGTCAATGTCAAAATAAATAAATTGATAAACACTATATATGCTATTAAAAAAATGCAGTGTAAATAACTGTCATTTCTATTTTAAATCATAATCAAAATACACAATATTAAAATGATAAGTAAATTTTCAAAAGCAACAGTTTGTCCAAACTTTCATATACAAATTAAAGTAATGATGATTTCATCACGATGATCAAATATAGTTAGCGCTGATGCTGTAATTAAATAATCTCATACCCTTGGGCTTTATTATCTTTTAACAGGTACAGGATGTGTGTCGGTGAGTTGCGTAACTTCTCCGCAGTTGTGATCACCTTATTTAACCCTTGAGCACTTGCCGATTGTTCACCAAGATGGTCTATCACTTTTGCCAAACTATCTTGCATTACTCTACAACAAAATAGAACATTTTTCAGGATGTTTATTGCACATATTGTTTGTGTTACTGTAGTAATATAAATTCGCAAGAAGACCACATTCTTTGTCTGAAATTGTTTTTAATAGTAACAGCTGATTCAATAAACGAATAAATAATAGGCCGAAATCACATTGATTATCAAACAAATAAAATAGAAAAAGTAATGGAAAATAATGAAAATAAAAATTAACTTAACCCGATGATGTCAACCCCATTAAATGTATTTCCTTTAAAAAAAAGAAAGGTTATAAATAAATAATTATGGAGGTAGTTTTATAATATAAATTTTTTTGTATTTATAAATAATACCAAAAATATTTTAACTAATCATGAACTATAGAAAGCTAAGTCACACTGACTAGTTAATTTAATTTAGTCAAAATATTTATTGATTGACACAACATTCAATAGTTATTCTTAGTTGAAAATGTAGACCATTATAAATCTAAATGTCTCGACCATATAATTTTTAATGAGTGAGAAATCAAGTCAGTAAACACTATTTTTTTGAACTCCATATATCAGAATTTCAGCTTAATCATAGTAGGTGTATAATACTTGCAGTTTTAGTATGACAATAAGAAATTAAACAACAATATAAAATAAGTATTTATTACATTTAATTTGTATATTATGACTATATTAACGAGCTATTATGATCATAATACTTAAAAGCCTATTTTTCTGAACTAAATTTATAAAGGTAACAAAATTAGTTGTACCACATGAACAAGATCCTATGATGAATTTCGCAACTTTGAAAAATCTGACCTTAAGCACGTATCGCCTTATAAGAGCTGAGTCAAAGCCTACTACTTCACTAAAAAAAACGTTGAGTAGTCGTGTTGCAAAAACTATTAACAACTCGGGATATTAATATAAAAAATGATAAACAGCAAGCTTAACATATTAATAATTAAAAAAATTACATAATTTTAAAATAATATAAATTTTGTATTTGTCCACCTACCTCACGGCTCGTACATCTCCATGAAATCCGGGTGGGATCAATGAGCTATTTAACTTTGTGATTTGATTTTTTAAAATGTCATTAACAGGTACTGTCCACTCCATCACGATAATTTATATACACAACTTATAATCAATTATTATTTGTAGTTTATCTATAAAAGGTCTAGTAATAATTTAAGAGCTTTTCATCACTCAGTGAACAGTGAGTAAGTAAGTATTATGGGTAGTGGCAGGGCTGCCAGGTGCACAAAAAGTGTGATCGTACGCCAAGTACAAAAAAAATCGTATGCTAAGGAAATTTGAAATAAAAAGATCGTACAGCCCTTTAAGACTAAGTACTAATTTTTTATTATAAATTTTCAAAATTCGTTTAGTGTTAGAAAATAAATGTAATAAAACTATTTCTTACACTCATACAAAATTTTTGTTTTAGTTGGGTTAAAAACTTCGTAAAATTTTCGTTTCTTCTTAATTAATTGCTTAGTTAATAATTTGCCCTTACGTCTATCATTGGATAAACTGTTTCTAAGTTTTGTTTTGATTAAATAAACTTCACTGAGTGCTCGTTCACAATCTGCACTGTAATGGGGAAAACATAACAAATTTAAAGCTATTAAATTTTCAAATTGTTTTTTATTTCAAAATGTGTTTTTTTTCTTCAAGTCGCAACTATTAGTACTATTACCGAAATAGTAAATATCAATATTATATATATATATATATATATATAATAGTTTTGTTGGAAAGCAAACAAATACAGCTCTTATATGATCATTCAAAGAGACTTCATTCAAGTAAAAGATCTAGGCACGCGTTAGGTAGTTGGGGTAGTTCTACTAAATTCATGCTTGCCGGTGAATGACTTTTTTTAAATTATGAAATGCTTCCAGGTCATGGGAATATAAAAATCGTACATTTTGTGTACGAACTTGGTCTAGCGATCGTACAAGAGTTAAATGCAAAAAAATCGTATGAGTACGATTAAAATCGTACATCTGGCAGCCCTGGTAGTGGACTGTGTGACCAGATTTCATTTAACGAATCTACTGCTTGTGGAGGTTAAAAACTACTAAATTCTACCAAAAGAGAACAAGAAAATACTAATTACATGTTTTCGCTGTTGTGTTACAACGAAAAAGTATAATATTGTTCTCTTGATTATAACAATAAAACAATAAGATGAACAAAGAAAACACCGTAAATTAGATAAATAATATAGGTATAGGAAATATAGGTATTTTTAACCTTCAGTTACCGACCCACATTTTTAGTACTCATTAGCCGAGGTTAGGTCATGGTGACACCCTATTTGAAATGACGTTTTTAATAAAATCTATAGTAAAAGCTTATTAAAATTATATATAACCTGAATGATTAAATACAGACATTGGGATAAAATCATAAAATTAAAAAAAAATACATTTTATAAATTTTTTAATAGCAAAAATATAAAAATGGCTTATTTTTAGGAACATAGTTTAGAATCTTTGAAAAAACTTAATAAGTCATAAAACATTTTAAAAAATTATCTTTTCTTATTATAATCAATAAACAAAAACTCTAATCAACAAGATACCATAATATTTTAAAGATCTAATAATTTGAGGCCCAATTCTGATAAAGTTTTTGGGCGCATTGTAGGCATATGTTTATTTTGCACCCGATGCACTGATGAGGTGTCTTCCTTTTAAGCTTGGATGGATAAATCTTACAGCTTCCTCTTTAGGCTAACTACAACTTCTTCGTGGTCTTTTGGTTCTTTGGCTGCCAAGAATACGCTTTATTGTATCTGTCAGCTCCCTTGGCAAAGGTTTGTTATAGGCACGTCGATTCAAATGCAGCAAAACCAACTCTCTGACAAGACTTAGCAAGTAAGCAGGGCTGATGCATATTTTTTTGCCTCTGAGGGCTCTGAGATATATTTCTGACTATATTATGACTCAAAGACCTACAAGAGCTTGGTACAGGCTCAGAAGAACTCCACTTGTATCCATTTTTATCATTATATGATTTTCCTGTTTTTTGTCGTGATTCAATGTTCGAAGAGTTGATTTTGTAACTCACGCAATTGTTCTTCTTCCTCAGATTGTTTCTAGCCTATATTATGCTCGATGAGCAAGTGAAAATCTGGTTCAGCCAAACTCATCATCACAATTACTACAGTCTTGTAACTCTTCGTCTAACCAGCTCACTAGAATAATTTTGTTATATTTTATTTTATTTATTCGGAAAACCAATAGCTTCTTATAATTATACTATTCTTATCATAAAGTATATAACAAATAATAAAGCCAATAACAGGTTTCCCTAAAGTTAACAAATTGGTATTATGGAGATATCGTTGACAAAAAAGAAAACAAACAGTCACAATCAGTACATTCTGATACACAAAAAATGCTTGTAAAAAAATTTTGGTGTTGAGATACAATTAACTAACACTTAACAGTACACATATATAAATAACATAGTAAAAGAGGCATATATAAATAACTACACATCATACATATACAGATACATAATATATACTTATAGTTTATACATTGTTACTGTGACTCAGATAATATTTTTATTATATTGGTTTTGAATATCCTTTTAGACTTTGTGAAGATGTCGACGTTTTTAAATAATGAGTTATACGTATGAGGGAGTCTCAGTAACAGCGAGTTTTTTAAATAACTCGAATAATGTTGAGGAACTTCTAACCATAGATGTATTACAGGTACGATATTTAGGAACTCGGAAACCTATTTTAGATACTAGGTGTGGGCAATCAAGCTTACTATTTATTATGTCATAGAGCAGACCCACATCCAAAAGAATACATCTCTGCTCCAACGAAAGCATTTCATGTTACGCGCAACCATGTTCATAACTCTCACAAAATTTACGACACTGAAAGTTTAAATGTTTTATGATTATTTTTTTGTATATGTTCTAGGCGGTTCTGATAAATGCGGTATTGAGGTGACCATATAGGGCTAGCATACTCTAAAATACTCCGTACATTAGCAAAATAAACACACTTAATAGCTGATATATTTCTAAACGGTTTACACACGCAAAGAACAAATCCCAGGTTTTTATATGCTTTCATTAGTAAATTTTCTATATGATCTGATAGTATCATTTTTTGATCAAAGCAGACACCCAAATCTCTTAAACTTTGTTTTCTATTAATTTGTTCGCCATTAGAATGATAACTATATAGAATAGGCTTTGGTTTCCGCGTGAATCTGATGCATCCACACTTGCCAGTGTTGACTGTTATATTATTATCTGTATAAAAGTTATATAAATTATTAAGGTCGCATTGCAACGATAAACAATCCTATATGATATTAATTACATAGAAAATCTTTTTGTCATCAGCGTACATAAGATAGTTACATTGCTTCAATCTTGAACCAATATCATACAAGTATGCATTGTAGAATAGTGGTTCTAAATGTGAGCCTTGTGAAACACCTGTCGGAATTTTGACGTAATTTGAGCGATATCTAGCCGTGACTACCGCCTGAGAACGATTAGTCTAATATAACTTTACCCACCGAAGTAAGTCCCCGTGGATACCCAGAATTTGTAATTTATGTAACAGGACCACGTGATCCACACGATCAAAAGTCTTCTCAAAATCAGTGTGAATCACGTCAACCTGTCCCACCTGTCCATTTTTTCTAAAACAAAACTTGAAAAACTACTATATGAGCGCATTTCCATACGTTTG
This sequence comes from Melitaea cinxia, assembly GCF_905220565.1. Classification (NCBI taxonomy): domain Eukaryota; kingdom Metazoa; phylum Arthropoda; class Insecta; order Lepidoptera; family Nymphalidae; genus Melitaea; species Melitaea cinxia. The sequence goes on from NC_059424.1 coordinate 6,842,413, forward strand.
GGAAAATACCCTCACGAAGAGAACGATTAAAAAATATAGTTAACGGGAGAGCTAGTGATTTAGCACATCGTGACCAAAATATCGCAGGCAAGCCATCACTGCCAGCTCCCTTATTTACGTTTAAGGATTTTAGCATTTTTTCAGTAGTATTTAATGATGTTTGAGCACAATAGACAATGTTATTAATACATAAGGGGTTCTCAGATGGGAGTAGATAGTTTTTAGGAGGCTTACCAATACATTCTGAAAAAAAACCTACCAAATCGTTCATGCGTTGCGTGTCTTGACCGTCCGTATATTCTACACCTTCCAAATTAAACTTCTTAGGATAAGCTGAACCACCCCTCGTAGCTTTTACAAAAGTCAAAACGTTTTAGGATTATTTTTAATGTTACTTTCACAATTCGACGTAAAGTTCTGAAAGCAATCTTTTTGTACGCGCCGTTCTCTTAATATTAATAAAGAAAATTCATCGTAACCCAACCTATTTCTATATTTTTTCCACCGTGAATGAGCTTTTGTCTTGTCTTTAATTATACGTATTAATGCAGGGGAATACCATTTGAAATAGCAACGATTACCAGACTTACGACTATATGGTACATACAAATCCAGAGACCTATTAATAATTTTGTATATGACTTCAGTCGCTTCATCAATAGTACCTGTACTTAAGAGAGCGTGCCAGTCGTGTTGTAGCAAGTATTTATTAATACGTCTGTTTACAACAGTAACAGTTGTAAAGTTTTTGCTGTATATGGATTCACTCGAATAATTAAGAGCCATTTCACAAAAATCGGTAACAATCCGCGAAATTGTAATATTTTGACGTCGTTAATCTCAGTATTGGATGCAATAATGTAATTTATATTCTTGAAATATAATAGAGCAATCTTTGTTGTAGTAGGATAGTCCGATCAGAATTTTGATTTATATTATGTGTATAAAATTAATAATCTTTTCATCAGCCTCCTCCCTGAGTAAACGGTCACAATGTATACTTTGAAGTCCTACTTTTCAATAACCTCTACGTTGAAACCATTTTAAAAAAATATCGTAATATGTGGAATATAATTTTGTTGAGGACTATCACAGATTTTTATTCCATTTGTATCTCTATTAAACGATAAAAAAAATTTAAAGTTATGAATATTTTCCAAATAAGTACAATTTTAAAAGCGATATTTTTCTTAGAAAACTAAAAAATTTTAACGAACTGTCTTCATCAAAGTAAACTTACATCATTAAGGAATACAAAAAAAAAAAAAATAATAATTAAAAGATATAATTATTTTTAATAAATTTTATATTAAATAATAAAAAGATAGTATATATTACCACGCATCAAGCCCAGTAAATCAGTCGAGCGCTAGCGCTCTTAGAGGTAAGGTCCACGCCAAATTCTGCGCAGCTGTCTCTTTCGCTCACACGCGCTAAGCGCCTGTTGTTATAGCGGATAAACCGCATTTGATACTTTCATAATAAAATATAAATAAAATAAACATATTACGAAAATGACTGTAAAATAATATAATGATAATTTCTGTAAACAAATGTATAATTTAATTTTCTTTTCTCACATTATCAATACAAATAGGCATTTCAATCTCTTTGTCTTTTTATTTGTTAATTAATATGTTTGTCGGTGTCGATGTCATAAAATGCTATTTTATTCATATCGTAAATATTAGACTCGTAAACTGAAAAAACTAAATCAATTTAAAAAAAATTGTTTCATAAAATTGATTTTTTATTTTTATTTTAAATTTATTGACTGTTGTTATATAACATACTTGAATTTTTTAACAAATTAATTATGTAAAAACCATTTTATACCATAGTTATTACTTTTTATTATGCATTAGAAAATGATCAAGATGATCTTTTGGTTATCACACTATACTTACTAGCTCAAAGATCGCGCGGCTCGTACGACTCGCGCGATGCGACCAAATTTACCTAAACTTGCAGAGCGTAAAATTGTGAAATGGCTCTTAATTTTGAAATTTTCAATCAATTTAGGGTATGTTCCGATATGCAATGCGAGCACTGCACAGTGCTATCACTGTAGAAAAATTAGTTCCGTTATGGACTACCAGTATACTGTCACAGTACCCTAGGGAAATATATGACGTCATAAATCGCCGCCATATTCTACTGCGAGCACTGGCGTTTGCGAGGTAAGGTACTCGCAGTACTTACTACAGTACTAGAGTTCAAAACCACTCGAGTGCCAATTGCCAAATGTCTTTGAAACATTACCTCCAGCTTAATCACAAAATTATAAAGTTCTGTAATTAGTTTAGATTAATAAATAAAACATCGGGAGAATTGCAAAAAATTTTTTTTTTTTTTGATTTCGCAGGGTAACCCATTTACGGGTGATATCCAGGATGCCCGGGTTAGGCATTCCTAGACCGTATGTCGGCTTAGCACTTGGGGGTGCACTACTGACCAAAACCCCTGCGGGAGACTTCAGCCGCTTTAATTGGAGGGTCCCGGATCTGCAGGCAACAGGATCCCTCCAGCGACAGGCTGGCCTCGGCGAAAAGACCAGACTTCTCCTCCATGGGACTGTCCGGCTCACCTCTGAACAATCCCGACGACGCCATGTCTAGCAGGACCGGGTTCCCATCCCGGCCCGACATGGGCACAGGGGCGTTACTGGAAACGCATTAAGTAGCGCCTCCTACGCACCCCCGTTCGTCGCCTGCGGACGGAGGCCTCGTCGGCGGCCCCCTCTCTCATCCGCTCGTCGTTCTCCTTCTGGGACATTACTGTCTCGCAGAAGGAGACCATCGCCTTCCAGGACTCGTCGTCGCCGAGCATCGGGGTGATAACGCTCGGCAGTGACAAGTCCCCTCCGAGGACTGTCGTCAGATCGCGACGTAGCGCCGCCCATCTCGGGCACACCTCGTGGGTGTGCTGGGCAGAGTCCACCGCTGCGCCACAATCGTGACATTCAGTCGTCGGCTCCCTTTGGGCCGTCCGACACAAGTATTCACCAAAGCAGCCGTGCCCGGTGAGAACCTGCGTCAGACGGAAGGTGAGGGGTTTGCGCTTACGGCGCATCCACCGCTCAAGGACGGGGCGCAAGGCAGCCGTTACACATGTGCCATACGGCTGCTCCGCCAGGTCCTCCCCCCACCTCCGCATTAGTGCTTCTTGCCCCATCCGGCGCACACGTAGGATCCCGTCCAACGTGGGGTTCTCACCGAGAGCCCTCCTACTGATCGGACTATCCTACTACAACAAAGATTGCTCTATTATATTTCAAGAATATAAATTACATTATTGCATCCAACACTGGGATTAACGACGTCAAAATATTACAATTTCGCGGATTGTTATCGATTTTTGTGAAATGGCTCTTAAGTTGTAAAATTATTTCAACACAAAAATCTATAATTTTTTACTATATGAAAGGCAATGATGTTTTTAAATTATTTACATTGTAGTATTTTGGTAGTAGCAGTAAAAGTTTTAAAAGGAATATAATAATTATAAAATAAATTGATCAGAAATAAAATTAATAATCTTTTTATCTGGTCTTTTTTCAAATCACTCAGAGAGATACTTGGAAAATATGGAAAATAAATTATTATGTGTTTTAATATCTGAAAATATCAATATATAGTCAAGTATCTGTAATGCTACTATTTAAATGTATTGTAGAATTACAGCATATTATTTATAATATTTACTTGAAGAATTGACTTTCAACATCATGATCATTTTCAGAAAACATTGGAATTGAGTACGAATTTTATTAAAATATGAATATAGTAGTCACTAGCAGGTGCTCGCGGCTTTGTTCACGTAGATATTGATAATATTTACAAAGAGGAGCTAAACTAGTGAATAATCATTTTATAACAACAATTTATAACCTTTGGTTTCCTTTTAACCTCAATCACGCTTTATGCAACAGTCGTGCGAAAAACAATTTGCACATTTCAGTGAACGACGACGTCATACGAACTTATATCTGATTTAAAAATACAGAATTGCTGTAAACGATGCAATACTTATCAGTTATATGCAAACAAAAGCCTAAATAAAATAATAAATATAAGCTTCTAAAATTTCTACTGCCGATATAAAAGGTAAACATTTACCTAAGATCTAATCAGATCTGAGAATAAATTTTAAAATAATGTTTATAATTTCAAAATCCCCAATAATAAAGGTTTCATGCGAAAATAAGATGCACTGTCACACAAAATGTTGATTTTTTTATGTAAGTGATTCAAAAATGCTGAAGTGTATTAGTGGTATTCTGGATATCTGAATCCGTATCCCGTATCCGCGATATTCGCGGGAAAAATGAGGTCCGTATAAGTCACTTTTTTCGCGGATCTTTTATTAATTTTCAAATTCAACTAACGGGATAAAATGCTTCATAATAACTTAAATTATGTGATTAAGTAGTAAGTATAATTAAAAAAAAAATCATTCAGAGTACTTTTTATTTCTTAAATCAAATATTTGGCACATTTAATTGCAAACATTTATCATAGTAAGATACCATACTTATACAAATACTAATGTAGTATATAATTCAAAGACACTAAATCAACTATCTTATGAGATCACTATCACACATAGAAAGTTATGACATTACTTTTATAAATATAAGAAAATGGAAAACATATAACTTTTTTATTTGTACCATAAATAAATCTTATACTATTAAACGAGCAAATCTTGTATATATATATATATATATATATATATAATCTGAATCTCGGAAACGGCTCCAACGATTTTCATGAAATTTAGTATGCAGGAGATTTCGGGGGAGATAAATAAATCTAGCTAGGATTCATTTTTAGAAAATATCGTTTTATCCCTGTTTTTAGGCAATGAAAAAATAGCTACAATATCGTTAGAATAAGAAGGTAAATTTCGCATCTGTCAACAAAGTTCTAATAGCTCAGGGGAAATCGGCCGATCGCGCTCGGCCGAAAAGATCATGGTTCGAATCCTCAAGTTTTCCAGATCGATTATCGTTTTTTTTTTCTTTTTTTTCTAAAAAAAATAAAATCGAAAAATATTATTCAAATTTTATCAATATGTAATTCGTATTTAAAGATTTTCAACAAACACGATTTACTAAAAATACCGAGCTAAGCTCGGTCACCCAGGTCCTGTTACTAATTTTTTGATGCGTAATTGCTCTTTTATTTTACTAGGCGTTGTGCTATTAGCGCGTGTAATAGCGTATTCTCGCAGGTTTCTTGTGATGTAGGGTAGTGTCTAAACAACCATAGGTGGGGGTCCGCTGAGTAAGGCAGGCTCGATGGTATGTAAGCGCTGGTGGGTGTAGCTCCTTCCTTTTCCTTGGTCTTCAGCCTCGGCCAGGTTCAGGGTGCGATTTTGTTGGATGAGTTGTTGTATTATTAACTTGCTCATATTTAATTGTAATTTCTAACTTGTTTTCATTTAATTGTGATTATGTGTGTAGGCTGTATGTGTTGGATTAATTTCAATTGCTCTAAAAAAAATATTAAATTAAATTATGTATAAGGTTACAATGTGCTTGTGTTTTGTGGCCATTTCCGTGTCAACCCAGAGACGTTGAGGGTTGACTACGAAAGGGCGCACCTTCTGGTGTGACCTTCCAGGGTCCTTGGCGTGACGGTCACGGGCGGTGCTGTTGGTGCCTGTTAATACCACCTGGCAAGACAATTGTGGGTTACCCGCTGGGACCCCAACAATACAGATTTACGAAATTAGAAACCTACCCCCTGGCATGAAGATTATACTTTTAACCCAAACGTGATAATTCTCCTGACTCCGGTTGTCTCTGACGGGGGTGGACGGTGCTGTGGAATTGTGTGGTCGACGAATCTCGAAAGTCGGCGTGAGTTCATCCGGTGGTGCTATGGTGGAATCACGTGTTCACGGAATCCAGTTGACGATAAGTGACCTTAGTTAACCTCCACCCGTGTGCTAGAAATATCACTAAGCTTAATTTTGTTTTAAAATAATACTGTATTGTTTAGGAAACGTACGTTTAATTCGCAGAAGTAAGTTAAAGTTGTTGGTTCATGCAAATCAGTGTAATAATAATCAGTGTAATCCTAATTTTTTGGGTTAAATCCAGGAATCGAATAACTTTTCAATAACTTTGTAATAAATTACTTTCTAGTTATTGTCTTATTTAATTTTGACCAAATCCAATTTTAATTAGCTAACCATTATTTTTTTTTTACTTATTAGACTTGAACTGAAGATATTGCATAAATTTACGCTGGATCGTTTCAAACTTATTGATATACACAACATATTGAGGATCACAAATTTGCGAACACTATTCGACTAGCTACGCGCATATGAGTAATAAAAGATGTGAAAAAGTTCAATACTATTAAATTGAGTACTTTGGCGTAGAATGAACGTCATACGTCAGCTTAGAGTAATGAGTCACACCTAAGTCTCGTATTTCATTCACTACTTAAGAGATCCTGCTGTGATGATGAAGATGATAATCCTTTTCACTACGTACCCTTCGAAAGATCTTCATGTCACCAGCATAAAGTAGGAATTTTGAATGCTTGAAGCAAGAGGGTACATCATTTATGAAAAGATTAAACAGCAAGGGACCTAGCAGTGAGCCTTGTAGGACTTCAAAAGGTACCCAGTTCCATGACGATATATAGCTATTAAGAACAACAGCTTGAGATATGATTTTAATGTAAGCTTTAAACCACCTGTATAAATTCCCGTCAATTCCAGCATCAAGGAGCTTTTTCAGAAGTATTGTATGATCAATACGATCAAAAAATTTACTGAATATAACTGTGCACCTGAATCCATGGTAAAAGTAGTAAAGTCTGTGAAAAAAGACTGTCTTTTAACAAATCCATATTGCTCAGTGTTAAACGAAGATGAGAAAAAGCTATAGATCTGGGTATGAAAAATTCTTACGAGTATATTTACGAAAGTACATAATTTAGAAATCGATCTATAGTTTTTCACCTCGTTCTTATTTCCACTTTTGCAGATTGTCGTTTCAAGGTCACGTGCTGACACCGATTGAGTGAGTAAATAAAGACTTGTGTCTGCAGATCTTGACCCTAAATATCCGTATCCGGATCTGTATCCGGGGATATACTTTTTTGACAATCCAGCACAACACTAAAATGTATTCAGATCTTGCAATCTACACTACATAAATAAAAAAAAAATCTGACTAAGCTATATATAGACCATCGACTGCAAGATCAACAAACGACACAACTTACGTTACTCATGCTCCGTTCCGTAGTTCGTTCGTTCATACGTTATTTTCAAATTTCGCACATTTTTCAAATTTCACACGTTATTTTAATGTTTTCACACGTTATTTTAAAAAACGATACAACTAATGTTTAACGACTCAGAGATACGAGTAGATGCTTTAAAAAAATGGCGCGCCACTTAGCGTTTCGTTACAAAGCAATGTGCTTACATTGCTGAATATATATTCTATTTTTTTTGGAATAGTCCTAAATAGTAAACAAATATGGCGTACTTCCGACCACAGACAATAGAGTAATATTGTAAGTATAGTAAAGTGACACAAAGAGCAAATGAATGAACAATATTAATAAGCCATAGACGAAAGTAAAATTCATTTTATGTTCAAATATTTAACGCTAACATATTGCTAAAATTGTTTGAAAACCTAATAATATATTGAATATTTTTTCTAAGAATTAGTAGAGGTACAGAATTACGAAAAAAATATATATTAATCGAGCATCGAGCATAAAAGGCAACAAATTTATATTTCGTTTATGTAAAATGGTCGGTAAAAAAGACGTCAAAAATAAAATTTACAATAAAATAGGGTCGCTTGTGTCTAGAAAAAAAGTCGGCCCTATTAGTATTAATGTCACATTATTTGTATTCACGATAAATATAAAGCCTTGCGTCGGCGGCACACTCTATAACATGTAAACAAAAGGATTTATAACACTTGCTCACGTAGCTCTTATTGGGTAATCCTAAATCTCATACTAAAGTCTCGCAAAATTTTCCTGTGAACTACAATAAGCTTTTATGCCAATGCTATGTGATTTTATATTATATCGGATAGCGTTAAAAATGTTCAGAATGAAATTGATATTCAGAAATATTCATAATATAAAATAAAACCTTTACAATACACACTTTACTATAAAAGATTGACATTTATAATATTTTGTCAGCATTTTTTACGCTCAAAATAAAAAATAAAAACATATAAAACATAATAACAAATCGCTTCACGGTAACATTGTTTTATAACTTACTATCAAATTATGATTCGTGAAATTTTAAAATATAAGTAAAAAACAAGGCCTATTTTATCGCTCATGCCGTTCATTTTCATATACTCATTCACCTCTAAAAATATTATAACCACATCACTATTTGTGTCATAAAAAAAGATATTAAAATGTCATTTCCGAAAATATTATCTGTACGCTCGAAATCCGTATTTTTATAATTATTATGTGTTTAAAATGATAAATTGATATTTGTTTTTAGTGAAATATATAGTAAATGGAGTTTTACACGTGTCCGTAAGCTTATGTGTTGTGAAAGTGAGTGATAAATGCGGAAAAAAGGTGAATTACGATTGACAGGGGTTTGTTTACCAAATAAGACTCTTCCAAAAAAATGGAATATAGATATATTGCAGGCCGAAGCCGCTGCTCCCTGTCTTAGGCCTGTGTATTTTAAAGGTCGACTTTTTAAGTTCCAAGGAGGTAGTGAAACTGTGTTATCCCTTAGTAGTCTCTTACGACACCCACGGGAAGAGAGGGGGGCTATATTATTAATGCCGTAACCACACAGCAAAAAATATAATACTCATTGTGGGTAGATACTTAACTATTTAACGGTACACATAAGTTAAAACGGATAATAGAAATAATTTATAATTACTGAACGAAATGTTAGATGTCAGATGTTGTGGTGCGAGTGTTGGACACAACAGGTGACTTTCTGACATTTGTCACAGATGTCACTATCAACGAAATTACGAAATTGTACAAAAATTGTTCGTTGGATTTGTTTTTAATTGAAGAATGCATTTTATTGTAAATATTAATGCGCAAAATGACGAGTAATTCTGATTTGAGCGATACATCAGTGACTCCTAAAAAAGTTAAAACAACCAAAGTTTTACAAAAGTATAAGACTGAGTGGGAGATTTTAGCTAAGATATCTCAATACTTCCTAACATGTCTTTGAAAAATGAGATTAAATTTGAAGATTTTGAAATGGTAATTACAAGGGCCAAATTATAAGACAGATTAAATATTAAGATGGACGATATGTGTTCCGAATCTTATAATAAGACCTAAATAGATTCAAAGATTTATTAACAAAGATAAAAAAAATTCAGTAAAAAAGTAGTTGAAACATGGCAATATATACTTAGAAATGCATCTGATAGCTTACCAAATATATAAAAAAAAAATCTTATTTATTCTCCGATCTCACCACTTCAGCTCTCACTGAGAGTTTTTTCAGTAATGTATGTAAAGTGGCGAGAAGATACAAATAGAGCGCCAATAAAATTAATTAAAAACGAATTGTTTATTTATTTAAATTTTGATTTTCAAAGAAGCTTTCAAACTTGTAAAGATTCCAAAAAAAAAGGTTAACATGTGCTATAATTGTGTTTGCTCGCAAACGAAAAAAAAAAACTGACTTCAATTACATCGACGAGTAATACAGCGTAGATCGACGCAAAAATAGTCAAGTAACTACGCGTTATCAAAGATTACTCAAAAAGTAGTTATCAGATCTCTAAGATCTCAGACTAATTTTTCGTCTACCTATGTTGTATTACATGTCGATATAATTTAAGTCAGTTTTTTTGGTTTGCCTGCAAACATAATTATTCTTCGAAATGCTTTAATTTTGTCCAATCTAAACGATTTTCTTTTTTTGTCAAAAAAGCGGCAACCAAAGTTGTAACTGGAAAAAATCTTATAAACCTCATAAAAACACAAGACAGATACAGACCAAATTCTCGTACCGAATTATGAGGCTATGAGATCTATGACATTTTATTAAACAAGGCTTTTTTAGTGAATAGCTACAGTATAATTTTAATTTATGTAAATACTACTGTAATAACATTTTTTTTATTTATTTTACTTATAACAGCTTACTGGTGACTAAAAAAATATTTTAAGTTATTTGTATTGTATGTGTGAAGGTAGGGGTGAATATAGGTAAATAAAATACTTGAATACGACAACAACACTTTTAATACATCTATCTGCTTTTTTTCAATTAGGCCTCGGAATTTTAATAAGGATCATGACAACAGATATTACATACAATTACACATTTATATAGGTAAAGAGTTGGGAAGGGACATTTTTCTTTTTTTTTGTCATTAATTATTTATTAAATATGACTTAAAAGAATATAAGTAGCAAAAGTTTTAGTAGACGGATGTACATTTGTTAACACTTATAAATAATTGAAATTATCTTTTAGTAGGTAACTACCGTTATAGTAATTTCCATGAAGTTCTCATTTTAATGACCTTAAGAATTTTTTCTAGAGTTCCAAAATTTATATTTATTACGGTGACATTTATTGTACACAATTTTAAAATCAGGGTAAGTCTTAACGACTCCAAGAAAGCTTATTATAATCATTTCATGTTACTATTCAGTCTTTTTACATATTGATCAATGACATTTTTTCTAATTTTTTTCTGTCATCTTAAATGAGATCTTCATGTGTTGATAAAGTCTATAGAAAAAGTCAAATCTAAGGTTTCTTTAAAAAGTTTACGATAAAAATAGGAAATACTGATTCAGGAATAGGTTAGGTAGGTACACATATTTTTACGAAGATTTAAATTCCTTTTGGTATTGGTAGCAGAGGTTCTAGGCTGTAAGAAAAAAAATAAAAAATAAAAATTGTGCTTTAGTAAATACACACATTCAATGATTTTTTTTTCAGATGATCATTGATAAATATAAGTATTTTCTTAATACCTTGAGTCATCATCACTTGAATCAAACTCGTCGTTATTGTAAACAGGTTTCTTATCTGAAAACATATCAATATTTAAGTATATAAAATATTAAATTAAATGAAGATTAAATAATTACAATTGTTAACATTATGTTGTTGCTGTTTTTTGAGCCTATTTGTTATTTCAATTTTTACATCTGCACCTACGACACTTGAATTCTATCAGTTCATATTGCATCTTCAATTATTGCCAAATTGAATCTTTTAGTTAGTACTTAACATCTATGTAGTTATGTTATTAAAACCAAACCAATAATTTATACCTAGTTATTAATTTCCTAATGTTATATGAGAGAGAGGTAAGGGATTGAAAGGCAACAACCAAGCAGGAGGATGAACGAATGGGTAAAATTAAAGAAGAAGGTGTACATGCTAATGCCCAAATACAATTGTTTAAAATACATATCCATTCTTGTTAGTACATAGCACTAAGTGGTAAAGTGGGGTACATAGGGTACCGGTACCTACATAGGTATTTTTTATTAGCGAGACAACGTATTTACATAATAATAATATACTTTATTGCACATTTAAAAAATAACAAACTTAACTTTCCAAGCAATTATAGTCACAAATTGTACAACCAGGCGATATTATTGCTAACTAGCTGTACCCTGCGCGCGTTGCTACCCTTTTTTTTAATTTTTTTTGGTTGTACAAACGCGGAAATCTTTGTGGACTCATGCACAACACTTTGCTGAAGACCATGACGTCATGATCAAATACATAGTATATTCTATCTATATGTATATTCTATAAAGGACATACAGACAAACATTTTATATATATATATATATATATATATATATATATATATATATATATATATAAGAAAAGCAATCTCTACCAGACAACCTGATGATGAAAGGAATATTGGTTCGCAGATAGGCAGGTGGTATATAAATATTAATTAGTAAAAAATGTTTATATAACAATTTCACATACACGTACACATAAGCACACACACACACACACACACGTGTGGGTGTACTTTATGCCAAATTTTCAATCATTATATCAATTTTAATCATTTAAAATTGAATGTTAGTGAGCCTAAAATAATTTAAAGACTAAGGTAAAATGCTTTCAAATACATTTAATTAGTAAATAATTTTATAAAATTACTATCGCATTCGCAGAAGAGATATTATCGTTTATTCGCCCTTATTATTAGAAGAGAATAGAGCACAGACACAGCGATCACAGAGAAACAAAATAAAAAAATATATTACTTAATTCAAAAGCACATGCCCAATTTAAACCACATTTGAACATCTTACCGAATGACATAAAAAAGAAGTTATTATTCATTTTTTGTTTATGCAAATTTTCTATGACTCGGTTCAGTTCCTCGCTAGTATTAAATTTAATGATTGCTTTATATCCTTCCATCGGAGCCCTGTCTCTTTTAATTACACTTCTCAAACATTTTAATCCATACTATAAAGTAAACAAATAGAGAAGTTTAGAGTGAGTAAGTCTAAAAAACAAATTCAATATTTGTGTTTAAACAAACTTAATATAATGTAGTTGCACATTTTCCATTATTATTTAAGTAGCTATTTTTACTAGTAATACTTTTTTTTGTCTTATATTAATATAATAATTGTAATTTTTAAAAAGATAAAAAGGTTCAGAGAAGTCATATACAAAAGGTTACATATTCACTCTATATATATAGATTTATAGAATGAATGTATGCGACATAATGTAATCCTACTAAATTTTAATAGGTACTTACTTCTCTTTGAAAATAATATTTTACATTCCGGTAACTCCAGCCGCCTCTCACATAGGACAAGAAAAGCCATTGCCCCATTGTAAATCTTTCCCTCTTGAGGAGATGCTTAAAACCTGACCGTGGTACATAATTTCGTTGCTCCTCAAAGACTTCATCATCTCCCATGTCGTCATCATCACTGCTACTGCTGCTGCTGCTTGAAGACTCGTCCGCATCGAGTAAGTAATTAGGCATCTCCAAGCGCCGTCGTTTAACGAAACCTCTGATTCTTGTCTCACACTCGGAGATTAGTGAATGTAGATTACTCGGAAGAAATTTTTCATTTTCTTTTCTTACTTTGGACTGTCTAAGTATTTGGTCGTTTTGGATTCTCTTTCGAGTTATCATTGCCTGCGGAGCAGCTGCGTCTTCCTCCGCGGCTCTAGAGTTACTTCCGCTTGGTTGATCCTATAATATATTAGACTTACAAATATGATATTCTAATTTTAACTGAGGTAGGGCACAGCAGGAATTTTCTGCTCAAAATATGGAGCAGCCTGACTGGGGTAGAATCTCGACCTTACAGAAGACCATAGCTAAATAATACTGTTTTTAGGAACTATTGTTCCTGTTGGTGAGTAAGGTGACCAGATCTCCTGGGGGGGAGGGGGGATTGGGGCTTGGGTCGGCAACACGCTTGCGATGCTTCGGGTGTTGCAGGCATCTATAATCTACGGTAATTCGGTAATTAAAATATATTATGTGGTCTATAGTTACAGAAATCCTTGGAAAAATAATAATTGCGCTAAATTATAAAAATAATAACAACTACTTACCATTACAACTTTTAAGGGAACGGTTTTACTCCTTTTCCCAGAAAATCTGTTTCTGCGATGGAAAGAAACAAGACGCTCTGCTCACCTTTGAGTGTGCAAAATCAATACTCGAAAAACCGATAATTTCGCGCATGTCAACAATTTTTTTTAAATTTATTGTGAGCTGGATTCAAATCTTTCGAATAGTTTGTAAAAAAAAATGCAGTACTTTTTTCGCTACTTTTTTCAGTATAAATCGCACCTTTAATAAAACAAAGATGTAACTCAAAATTTGTGGATTTGGAGATTTTACAATAAAACGCGTCTTCGTCGCGTAAAGAATAGGTAGACTTCGACTTCAGCGTTTTAACTAGAAGATACAGAGAGATACGCGATTGTTGCTCTCTTTTCTATCAACTGGAACTGACAAGTCAGTTCTACTTCTTATAAAGTGGCGTGATTCAGAGAGGCACCGGCAGTGAGCGGAGTATGAAGTTCTGTCGTTTTTAATAACATCAAATAATTCGATATTGGATTAAAAGGTAACTATGGAATATTTTATTATTTAAAAATAAAAAGATAATTTTTGTTATACTTCATTCTCTCAGAAAACGCATTTGATGATGATGATTTTTGAATTTACTTCGGTTACATTTGAATTTACTTTGGTTTTGTTTTAAAAATTGACAAATTTTACAAAGTTATCGCCTAACACTTCAGTTTTATATTGAAATAAATGCCTTAGTTGTTGGAGTAATTGATTGAGTATCACTTTATTGTAATAAATAAGGCTATTTATAAAAGTCACGTTTGTTTACTTCTTTTTATTATTTAGAATAACGAAAGATAAGAAAAACTTTCAACATTAATTCCCTTTTCGTGTAAAAGTTAAGAATAACTTGTAACTGTTGTGCTTATTTGTATAGGTTTTGAAAATGGTGTCGTCTTAGAGCTCACAATTTTTTTTAAGTTTAATACCACATTCAGAAACTGAACACCACAATGAAGAGTTACAGCGTATCGAGCGTTAAAGTTATAAGATAAACATAATAGTGTAATAAGTTATAATTTTTTTTTTCATCTTATTACTGTAATAAATGTGAAAGTATATGAGGATAACGTATGGATGGATGTTTGTTACTCTTTTACGGCAAAACGCCTGAATAGATAGATCATTGTCATTCAACAATCCTGCTATTTTGACGTTAAATAATTATGATTATTATTCATCCTTAAAATATACTACAGTGTTATGAATTATTGTTATTTTAGACTAAAGAAGTTAAACAGGTTGAAGAGGAAAATCAACAAAATACATATCGCACCCTTAATAAAACAAAGATGTAACTCAAAAATCGCAATTTGTGGGAATTGGCGTTTGAAGTTTAGCACTTTTTCCGCATTGTGTTTGATTAAAAATTACTAATTATTTGTAATGCTCTTAATGACTTTTACTATTGATATCAGTAGTTTAAAGTACAGACATTAATAGAATAATAGAAAAACAACTGTGTTAAAATCTATAATAGCTGTAAAATGGAGATGAAAAAAAAGTTCCGACTTAAATCTCTTTATGCCAAAAATTACTTAATATTTTAGGTAGTATTTCAAAAAAATTCTCTTTAGTATTAAAACATAACAAAAAGTTTTAAAAATAAATCACAATATTTCGTTTTATGATTATTTAATTGTAATTATGACGTTGTATGTACTAATGCGTCATTTTTTTATAAAACGAAAACTGAAATTTATCACCTTTTTTTTAAATTAAACAAATTTTTATGAATCATCTGATATTTATATATCTCTTTATGGCTACAAATATTGTTTTTTAAACAAAACAAAAGCTATATACTATTATAAGAATTAGGTACAATTAGTCTCCAGTAAATATCTCCTAAAATCACAAATAATTACTAACCACAAATAATCTAATATATAAAATTCTCGTGTCGCGGTGTTTGTAGTTAAACTCTTCCGAAACGGCTAGACCGATTCACACGAAATTTTGTGTGCATATCGGGTAGGTCTGAGAATCGAACAACATCTATTTTTCATACCCCTAAGTTAAAAGGGGGGGATTAAGGGGGTTAATAACATATATGGCAAAACAACGTTTGCGGGGTCAGCTAGTAAATAGTATAAAAATCAGCAGTCTCTTCTTATATTGTCTATCATCTTGTTTTTTCTCATTGTTTGAATTATCATAAATGATACACATAGATCACACTGACCTTTTTTTGGTTGGTGAAACCCTAAGTTAAATACCGTCGGAATCAATATTTTCTGCACATTTGAATTTACAATTTTCGGTACATGTATCTTTTATAAAACGAGCTGGATTTGTATACGAGCTTTTGACACTGACGTATATGATTGGCCTATGTTTCTGAGCCGTTTTGCTCTAATTTGATGCCATTTTTCAACGTTTAGTGACCTTTTGCGGCCCCCACACATATTTGTACAACTGAGCTTCTTAAAGCCGCAGAGCGACCTGCCGTAAAAGACTTGGCAAGACTCTTTAACACTGACATCCACCGAAGTACTACGCCGGAGTTGTGGTCCAGGAGTGTGGTGGTGCTGTTCTTTAGGAGAGGCGTTAAGTCTCTGCTGAAGAATTACAGACCGATCTCACTTCTGAGTCACGTATATAAGCTGTTTTCGAGGGTAGTTTCGAATCGTCTCGCCATAAGACTCGACGAATTCCAACCACCAGAGTAGGTTGGGTTTCGAAATGGCTACAACACCGTAGACCACATCCATACTGTTCGGCAGATTATTCAAAAGACAGAGACATATAATCAGCCGCTGTGTATGGAATTTGTGGACTGCGAGAAAGCCTTCAACTCTGTCGAGACCTGGGCTGTCCTGGACTCTCTGCAGAGATGTCATATCGACTGGCGATATATCGTGGTACTGAGATGTATGTACGACGCAACGACGATGACCGTTCATATCCAGGACCAGAGAACAAGACCTATTTCCCTGCGGTGTGGGTAAGACAGCAAGATGTAATATCACTGAAACTGTTTGCCACTGCGCTGGAGGATATCTTTAAGACCTTGGATTGGGGGGAACAAGGCATCAACGTCAACGGTGAATACATCTCTCACTTTCGTTTCGCCGACGATATCGTCATCTTCGCGGACACGTTAGATGAGTTAGGCCAAATGCTAGCCGGTCTAAACGAGTCCTCCCGACGTGTCGTTCTCTGTATGAACTTGGACAAAACGAAAGCTATGTCTAACAACCAAGTCATACCGAGACAGGTATCGGTCGATGTTACCCTTCTCTTAGTTGTTCAGGATTATATTTACTTAGGCCATACTATCCAACTAGACTGCAACAACTTTGAGAAGGAGGCCGATAGGAGGATTCGGTGGGGCTGGGCGGCATTTGGCAGGCTTCGTCGAGTCTTCACTTCGAAGATTCCGCAATGCTTGAAGACAAAAGTCTTCGAGCAATACGTCCTGCCTGTGTTAACATACCGAGCCGACACATGGACACTGACGAAGGGACTCGTCCACAAATATAAAGTCCCTCAACGTGCAATGGAACTGGCCATGCTTGGGGTTTCCTTCAAAGATAGGATTAGAAACGAGACTACCGCGAGAGAACGAAAGTAACCGACATAGCCCACAGAATTAGCAAGTTGAAGTGGCAGTGGGCTGGTCATCTGTGTCGCAGGACCGGTGGCTGTTGGAGCAGACGCGTCCTGGAGTAGAGACCGCGTCTTGGCAAACACAGTGTGTGACGTCCTCTGGCCCGTTGGGCCGACGATCTACGTAAGATTGCCGATGTAAGCTGGATGAGGATTGCGGAAAACCGGGATGTCTAGCGCGAACTTGGGGTGGCCTTTGTCCAGCAGTGCATTGCACTAGGCTAAACTGACTGACAAATATTTGGTTTATTATTGCAGTCAGAGTCAGAAGAACTTTGATTTTCAAACATAAAATTTCTTCTGTTGACAGGCTTATTAAAAAACGTATTAAAATCTACAGTGGATCGTCGTCACTCAGGTTGACGTCACTTAGATCTGTGTATGCTGGAGAAATATTGTAACTGGCCACACTACAATACAATACAATTTCGTCGCTCTCTCAGCTGAATTTGCTGCCTCTCACTATTTTGTGGTGAATTGGTGTAAGACGTCTTTTGTTTACTATCCGTTGTAACGTTTTGAGGGGCAGGGTTTTGGGTAGGCATTGAACTATTGGAGCTTGAAAAACTGGATGAAGATGAGCTAGAAGAGCTTGACGATGATGAGCTAGATGAATCGGAACTAGATGAAGATGATCTTGAAGACGAACTAGAGGACTGTAAATGGCTAGTATTATTTAGGTGTCATTTTTCTCGTCAACTCATAAGTGACAGTAAAATATTGAGTCGGTGTCATCATTTTCGTCAGCTCTTCAGTTACCTTTTTGGGCTCTGGAGATATATGTATTTTGTTGATTTTCCTCTTCAACCTGTATAACTTTTTTAGTCTAAAATAACAATAATTGATAATACTGTAGTATATTTTAAGGATGAATAATAATCATAATTATTTAACGTCAAAGTAGCAGGATTGTTGACAATGATCTATTAAATAATTAGAGTAAAAGAGTAACAAACATCCATCCATACGTCATCCTCATAAACTTTCACATTTATTACAGTAATAAGATGAAAAAAAAAAATTATAACTTATTACACTATTATGTTTATCTTATAACTTTTACGCTCGATACGCTGTAACTCTTCATTGTGGTGTTCAGTATCTGATTGTGGTATTAAACTTAAAAAAAATTGTCAGCTCTAAGACGACATAATTTTCAAAACCTATACAAATAAGCACAACAGTTACAAGTTATTCTTAACTTTTACACGAAAAGGGAATTAATGTTGAAAGTTATTACTTATCTTTCGTCATTATAAATAATAAAAAGAAGTAAACAAAAGTAACTTTTATAAACGGCCTTATTTATTACAATAAAGTGATACTTAATCAATTACTCCAACAACTAAGACATATATTTCAATATAAAACTGAAGTGTTAAGCGTTAACTTTGTAAAATTTGTCAATTTTTAAAACAAAAACGAAGTAAATCCAAATGTCATCACATCGTCATCAAATGCGTTTTCTGAGAGAACGAAGTATAACAAAAATTATCTTTTTATTTTTAAATATTAAAATATTCCATATTTACCTTTTAATGCAATATCGAATTATTTGATGTTATTCAAAACGACAGAACTTCAATCTACGCTCACTGCCGGTGCATCTCTGAATCACGCCACTTTATAAGAACTGACTTGTCAGCTCCAGTTGATAGAAAAGAGAGCAACAATCGCGTATCTCTCTGTATCTTATAGTTAAAACGCCGGAGTCGAAGTCTACCTATTCTTTACGCGACGAAGACACGTTTGGTTGTAAAATCTCCAAATCCACAAATTTTGAGTTACATCTTTGTTTTATTAAAGGTGCGATATATCTCCAGAGCCCAAAAATGTAACTGAAGAGCTGACGAAAATGATGACACCGGCTCAATATTTTACTGTCACTTATGAGTTGACGAGAAAAATGACACCTAAATAATACTAGCCATTTAAAGTCCTCTAGTTCGTCTTCAAGATCATCTTCATCTAGTTCCGATTCATCTAGCTCATCATCGTCAAGTTCTTCTAGCTCATCTTCATCTAGTTTTTCAAGCTCCAATAGTTTAATGCCTACCCAAAACCCTGCCCCACAAAACGTTACAACGGATTGTGAAGAAAAGATGTCTTACACCAATTCACCACAAAATAGTGAGAGGCAGCAAATTCAGCTGAGAGAGCGACGAAATTACAATAGTGTGGCTAGTTACAATATTTCTCCGGTAAACACAGATCGAAGTGACGTCGACCTGAGTGACGACGATCCACTGTAGATTTTAATACGTTGTTTAATAATTAAGCCTGTCAACAGAAGAAATTTTAAGTTTGAAAATCAAAATTCTTCTGACTCTGACTGCAATAATAAACCAAATATTTGTCAGTCAGTTCAGCCTATTGTAATGCACTGCTGGACATAGGCCTCCCCAAGGTCGCGCTAGACATCCCGGTTTTCCGCAATCCTCATCCAGCTTACACCGGCAATCTTACGTAGATCGTCGGTCCAACGGGCCAGAGGACGTCACACACTGTGTTTGCCAAGACGCGGTCTCTACTCCAGTCCGCGTCTGCTCCAACAGCCACTGGTCCTGCGACACAGATGACCAGCCCACTGCCACTTCAACTTGCTAATTCTGTGGGCTATGTCGGTTACGATTTTGGAGTAGTTCTGATTTCTTTCCATACTATACATATTTTAGAGCGCTGAATCCGAATCTGAAATACGTAAAGACCACTTCGTTCCACTTCGTTCCACTTGCTACGATCCTTACATACTTCTTTCGCTTCGTCCACTTTCATTATTTCCTTTATATATGCTCTTCGGCTTAGGATACTTTTGACCTAGCCTTTTCTCAAGACGTCCTTTATTTGGTCTCGAAACGTCCGTCTAGGCCCTTCCGACCCTTCCATTCACACTCACCTTGTACACTTTTTGTCAACCGTTCTTCACTCATTCTTTCGACATGGCCAAACCATCTGAGCATACCTTTCTCAATTTTTGTCACTACATCTTCCTCCAGACCACAACGTTTCCTTATCTCACTATTTCTTATCCTGTCACTCAGTTTAACTCTTATCATACTTCTTAACGTTCTTATCTCAACTGAATTTATTCTGCTTTCATGTTTCTTCTGCCATACCCAATTTTCATTTCCGTACATGAGTGTCGGAACCAACACCCCCTCATGCACAGCCAAACGAGCCTTGTGAGACACCTTCCGACTGCTCATAAAGGAGTGCAAAGCTCCATTCATCCTGATTCCTGCATTCAGTCTTCTTTCAATATCCCTTTCACACTTTTCACCTCTTGTAAACTTTGAACCAAGATACACAAACTTATTCACCTGTTCAATTTACTCATCTCCAATCACGATATTGCAGTCTGTTACTGCCTCATCTCTTTTAAACACCATCACTTTTGTCTTCTTTACATTAATCTTCATTCCCTTTCTAACAAAAGCCCCACTCATAGCAGTTACAATCTCCTGCAACTCCTCGCCCGAAGACGCAAGTAATACTTGGTCATCAGTTACTCTAACTCCTTCTCTGTTAAAGCTGTCCAACTTTGGAACTCTCTCCTCTTCCTATTAGACAAGCTCAATCTCTCTTCTCCTTCAAAAAATACATTAAACTACATTATTTGTCACTAAGCACGACATGATCGCCTATATCATCTTTGTATGATATAATATATATTTACTATATATATGTGTGTATTTTATATATCTAAGTGTTATGTATATTCATTATTATTATATATTATCTATTAGTACTTTGTTCGAGTATTCTAATTCGTACACCAATCGTTTGTTTACTTCCTAACTGCAGTTTCTATTTCGTGTCCTATACCCAAAGGTTGTCTGGAAGAGATCGCTTTTTCAGCGATAAGACCGCATTTGTACATCTTTCATTTTATGTTTTTTTCTCTGTTGTTTCTTTTAATGGTTTACAATAAAGAGTATTATTATAAAGAGATTGCAATACCCGTATGAGGATACTGCTCACACCGTTCACAGACAATGCTGACCATAATTCATTCCTCACCACTCTATCATAGGCCTTTAAGATCTACGAACGCGCAATAGACTTTCTTGTTTTTGGCCAAACACTTTTCGACTATGCACCCCAAAGAAAAGACCTGATCCGCACATCCCATTCCCTTTCTAAATCGCGCTTGTGCATCCCATACTTTTTCATCTGTTTCACTCACAACCCTTTTAATCAAAACTTTGGCATACAATTTACCGACGACGTTGAGAAGGCGGTATACTGCAGTATGCAGCCCTGCCGTGACCCTTTTCCCTTATACAATGGCACGGTTTTGCACCAGTCTCCACTTGCCTATGTTGTCATGTATTCTATTAATCTTATATCTTAGTATTAATGAATCGTAAAATGTGTTCGTAAGCGTATAACTCAACAACGCCTGGACCAATTTTACCAATTCTTTTTTTAAATGTTCGTTGAAATCCAAGGATGGTTTTTACGGCGAGAAAAATTCGAATAATTTCCGTGAAAACCCTAAAAACAGCTCTTTTCTTTTTCCCATACAAACGTTTTCTAACTAAAATGTAGAGTCAATTTCAACTTTATTGCTATTCAATAAAGTTCATGTTAAATAATATATTAGGGCGCATTTTATGTAATTTATTAATGATTAAATTGATCTTATTCGTAGACCCCATTTTAATTTAATTTACATACAGTAAAAATGGTATTAACTAGCTATTTCACATTACCTGGACACTGGAAAATTCCTGTTTTTAAACTATCGATATATCGATAGAAATGATCGATGAGCGGATTTTAGGGTAACTCATGCCCAATAAGGATTACGGGGGTGGGCGTTAACAATGAAAATTTTAAATGTACATATGTAACTCCGAAACTACTAAACCAATTTTTATCAAATTTTTTAAGCATTTGTACTTTGGTCCAACTTGGGAGATAGGGTAGTTTTTATCTCAATTGGACCCTATAGGTGGCGCTGCTATTGGTATGTAACTCCGAAACTACTGAACCAATTTTTATCAAATTTTGTACGCGTCTATAATTTTGTCCAACTTGGGATATAGGGTAGTTTTTATTTCAATCGGACCTGGTAGGTGGCGCTGCTATCAGTATGTAACTCCGAAACTACTGAATCAATTTTTATCATATTTTGTAAGCATCTGTAATTTTGTCTGACTTGGAAGATATGGTAGTTTTTATCTCAATTGGACTCGGTAGGTGGCGCTGCTATCTGTATGTAGCTCTGAAACTACTGAATCAATTTTTATCAAATTTTACAAGCATCTGTAATTTTGTTAACTTGGAAGATATGTTAGTTTTTATCTCAATAGGACCCGTTAGGTGGAGCTGCTATCGGTGTGTAAGCTATCAAATTTGGTAGCTGTTTTCCGGGCAGGACAACGTCCGTCGGGGTCCGCTAGTCAAAATATAAATATAGCTAAATGAAGTATCAGCCAAGGTCTTATTCAATTGTAAACTTAACCATAACAAACTTAAAGTAACTTAAGCTTTATAAGTTAAATATTAATTCTTACAAAGGTTTTTTTTGTGTTATTCGGAAAATCAAACTGTAATGTTTAAGTTACATATAAGTACGAAAATATCTCGATTGCAAATTTTTTTAACTGTTTGTTACATATTTAATAATAAATAAATATTAGCATCTATATGTACAATACTCATAAGTGAATTGTAATGTTCTTGAGAAATAAAGTACTTTAAACATATATATATATAACCTATTGTAAATATACATAATATTATAGATAATAAATTTAAGTTGAATGCCCATATTGATTGTATATGTAAAAGAGCTTTTAAAAGAATCAATATATTAAGATGCTCCTGCTAAATGCAGAGTTTTTTGGGGTGCTGATGCGAGATTCTAAGTATTTTATATAAAAGCATGGTAAGAAGCCACTTTAACTATAGTTGGTTTGCCTATCTTTGCTAAAGAAACTAAATATTATTCAAAATAGGGCGGGCATTAAGAATAATTACCGGAGCTATAAAATCTACATCAATTAACTCAACAGAAATTGAAACAGGTATTACTCCTCTAATATTAGGACGCTTGATGTTAGCCTAGAAGTTTTTTTCTAAAAATGCTGGCAATAAACTCTTCTTTACCTGTTAGGAAGTTAACGTTAATAAAAGAATTATCGAGTTCTATAGTGTCTCCTAATATTATTAACGCTCAATCAATAAATTCTGCAATGCTTCCGCAAAAGTCAGTTATTTAGTAAAATCATATAAATATATACATATAAAAGAATGTTTGTCTGTATGTCCTTTAAATAGAATCGTAAACTATACATTTAATAATTCCTAAAAGATCCTTAAGACAACCCCTCAACTATTCACATGTGCCTAGTTCGCCAAACTGAAGGCAACACTTGTTTATTTTTAGGTCTTCAGCTCAAATCAATAAGCTGAATGACTTCCCCGACTTTGACCTATTTAACACTTCTGTCAAAACAATTAGAAGGAAACTGGCACCACACTAGCTTAATATGTCATATCGATATCATAAGCTTCTTTTCCTTATTTTATTTCATATATTATGTTTATAGTCAATTTCTTGATGGATTTTTTGTGATTGTCTTAAGGCATTCAAACAACAACAACTCGTAAATGGTGTATTATATATTTCGTTTTTTAATCAATTGTTAAAATATATTACTGTATGCTTTCCAAATAAAATTAATATAAAATTGTTGTAGTGGCCACTTTATCTTTCTTTAAATCTGCACTTGTTCATAGTGAGGGTGCAATTCCAATTCTCATCCTTTATTGGAAATAGGTCCTTTACTCAGCTAGAGCAAATTAACATGTATAATGCATAAATCTGACGGCTTAATTCGCTGGTAGCTGATAATGCTATTGGTAGAATGGCAATGTTTATAATATTTTTTTCCATTATCAAATTATAATATCTGTAAGATATTTTTATTCACAATCCATGAAACCAAAAGAACTCTTGGAAATACTTTTATTCGGTTATTGTTATCATATCAAAAATACCCGGTTAAGCTTTGAAATGCTTGAAACATTTTGAAACGCTTCTAGTTCTAAGTAAGGTGATGTTATCATGATCTCGGAATTTCTGTGATCTGCCGTTAAGTTTTTTATGAATTGTTTTCTGTTACAATTCGATCATTGGTAGTATAGATAATTTTATGGTTTTTGAAGTGTGCATTTTGACATTCTGTTATAATTTTAATTTTTTTTTACATATCTTTAGACGCTTGTTTCATAATATTGCGAGATTTGGGGATTAGGTACCTACATAAATAAAACACGCAGACAAGACAAAGAAGTGTTTATTACGTGTATTTATGTTAGAATGTTCATTGACATTTCAAAATTCCTATTCCAAGAGAATATACCATATTTATATCAAATAACTGTTAGACTTACACTTCAAAAACTATTTATTTTTAATAAATTAATATTTTTATTAATTAGAAATACGTAACAACGCTAAAGATTCATTTATATTAAATTATTCTTATGTACTTATAAGTAGAATACAATTATTATTACAATCCTACGGAATTTCTGCAGTAAAATAAATTTCACTTATTGCTTAACTATCTACTTTGAAAACTAGTTAAAACATTTATCTATTCAACTACCTGTTCTCTAATCGCTAACAAAGTTGATTATACTGTTGAATAAATTGTTATTGATAAATATGAAAATCATTTACTTCCTAACTCGTTATATTATTTGTAAAATATGGTCAAAGCATAGCTTACAAACATATTATAATATGATCATCAGGGTGGGTTTCCATGACGCGGAGCTGGGCGCAGTGGAAAGGAGCGGACCGTGAATTTCCACTCAGTATCAGTAGAAACAGTGTAAGTGAAGCGGAGCGGACTTTGAAAGAAAATATATGAATACGAGCGGAGTCGAACGATGTCGAGCAGCCGAGCAGAACATACAAAGTGTAGTGACATTGCGGAGTGGTGCGCAGGGTAAAACTGATAGTATGAGAAGTTATTTGAAACCATTGTGTGTTTGTAATAAGGATTCCAAAATTTTCATACAATTTTCATACAATTTTTATCTTTTTTTATCTGGGCTATCTGGATTCCAGATAGATCTATCTGGATTTCGTTTTTTATTTGGACCTTTCAGCAGGGTCAGTAAAGGACTAGTTCGTAGTATTTTAGTTTAGTCAGCTATGTTACAACATATGAGAAATTAATTGAATAAATAAATTGAAGTGAAAAATTCATAATTACATGCTTCAAATAAAGCAAAGAAAGACAAACCGAAAACATGACGTAAAATTTTTCTAAGTTATCTTTTGTCCGCTCAACGCCGATCTGCTTTAATGGAAACATGGCCCTTTTTACTGCTCTTCTCCACTCCAGTCCACTCCGCTCTGTGTCACTAGCAACGCACCCTCAGAAGAAATTGGACGCAAAATTAGTAACAAGTATAAAATTCTTAAAATGATGACAACCTTCATAAATTCGACTACAGTCCTAGTAGAAATCTTTGATAGTTTCAAAAGAAAACCCTTAAAAAGTTTAACATTTAATTTTTAGTGTACGATACTACATCACATCAATAAATGCAAGATAATCAAATTCAGTCTTAAAAACTCAATTTTCTTTAGCTTAATTGACAGATTTTTAGATATATTCCGATTTCCGATTTATACAATACAATATTTGAATTTAAAAAAGGTATGTAGGTATTATGTAAAATGTTTTCTATTGTCAATGAATATAGCTTACACTAATAAGGATCAGATTTTTTTTTAAATCTTTATTTTTTATAGAGGGTTTGTTAGGTTAATAAGGATCAGATAGTTTAGACGAAAATACAACCCTACATAAATGCGTAAAACTCGTTCTGCCATTCATAATCGCAGTTCCTGTGCTGAAAGAAAATATATGGATTAGATTATTGCGTTGCATTTTTCTTTTGCTTTTTTGTAAAAGAATTGAATCCAGTTGTGTTAGTTGTATTACTCTCTATTCTTGTCCATTTTTAAAGCTAAGCATTGATGTAGCAGACTCAGTTAGTCGATTATTTGTTAACTATATATAGCCGCATACCAGTTGAGCTATTCATAATAGTTTTATAAAAAAAAAAGAAAAAATGAATGAATTTTTAATTTTTTATGTTCGTCAAAACTTTTTGCATAAAATAACCAGTGAATAAATAAAGGTTTTACTTTCAATGGTGTTAGCCTGATCGTGAAAATCTTGTTTCGGCAGTACAAAGATTATAAAAGAGCCCGCGCCGAGCTAGATTAAATGCCTTTTGGTGTGGTTATATTTATTATTAGCGATGATCAAACACGCGATCGCTGCCGCAGTAGCCACTACCCTGGTTCTCGTCTATCATCTAATCGAAAATAAAATGTTTAGAGAAATTCTATAACAATTTATAGGTTGATTACTGAATGTGCTAGAATGTCTTTAGTAACTGCTATATAGTTAGCACCAGAATAAAGAAAATTAAGTACGATTGCAAATACCTTTGCAAAGCCTAAGTCTTCTAGTAATCCGAGTCAGAGTCGTAAAACGAGATAGGAACTTTATCTGAAATTGAGAAAAATATATATTCTAAAGTTTATATAATAATAGTTACAAATACACTTAACTTTTTTCGGTAAACAAAAAACCAATTTGTATTTTTCAAAGTATTAAATAAAATAATTTGTCTTTCAAGGAATAGGTAACATTCATTAATATTTTGTTAAAAGATAAACCAATTATGAAGCAATTAAGTGAATTGTTTTAATTTTTGTTAAAAAAGTGTGTGTGTCAGTTCCGATAGGCTACTGAAGTTAACTCCTTAGGAACGATTACCGTGGTATTTAAAAAATTAAAATATTATATTAAATGAACCTCTTTATAGTCAGGTAATTAAAATAAAAATGATAAAATCACAATTATAATTGATGCTTGCCTTTTGTATCGGTACAGCAATTGTTAATGTAATAATTATACTATTGTTTAGCTAGAGTTAAAGGTATTGTAAAACGTCAGCGTCACTGGCGTCAGCGTCAGTTGTTTTACTAAATTTCACTTTTTTTTGACACCACGGCACGGTTATATTATTTGTTAAAGAATAAACACCAGTAAGAACAAGCTAGTACAATTACGCATGTACAAATAATAGCAATAGCTCAATTTGGTTAATTTTAAACACAAATTTCACACATAAAATGGATTTCATGCCCATATTTTATTATTAACTGCATTTAAAAACCGTCACAAGTTTCGTTATACATAACAAAGCATTATAACTAAACGAATATTACAGGTAACAAAAGAGAATATATAATCAATAGCCTAACCTTTAAACTCATAAAGTTCCATTGTAATCACTTAATATATATACATCAATCTCAAATATTTAATTCAGAAGTTTTGTATGAAAAATTTATGTAAATATGTTCTAATTTATAAATTTATAAAACGTGTTTAACAATTTTTATCTTTATTTAATATTTTGAGAATAAATAATTTAAAATTATAGCCACAAAGAAAGAATAAAATAAAAATACGTTACAAAACTGAAAACATAAAGCTACATGCTTTATTTCAACTATTAGATTCGTCTTACCAAATGAGAAATATAAAAATTTATTGTGTATATTTTTATGCTGTAAGCTTGTAAGTACTTGATTTAATTCTTCGCTACTTCTAAATTTAACAACAGCTTTATATTCTTCTTCCATGGTATGTCTTTCTGATATATTTTTATTTTTTAGATACTTTACTCCATACTACAAAGTAAAAATATTAAATTGAATTCTTAATAAAAGGGTTGTACTAAAATGATATAATTATCGATTTACTTTTAGTTTGATTGTATGATATTGATTTAAAAACCTCATTAAATATAAATAAAAGCTAAGGATAAATTCAAAATTGTATATAACTAGAACATCTTTCATCGATAGAGTCTCAAAAAATTAATGCCTACAGTAAAATTGGTCGTTTATTACTTACTCGTTTATTTGTTTGAGCTGTGTAATTAAATTAAGTATTTAAGTAGCTCGAATACTTACTTCTTTCATGATAAATCTTTTCACAATGTCGTAGCTCCAACCTCCACTCATAAAAGACAAAAAGAGCCATGATCCAGTTGTTACTTTTTCTTTTTTTACACCCCTTGACGGATAATTCAGTGGTTCTTTATAATAATCGATAAAGATGTTTTCTTTGCCAAACCTCCAATAGCCAGGATCTTCGAAAATCTCATACCCTTGGGCCACTGCCATACGGTGTTCCATGCAGCGTCTCTTAAAGTACTTTCTTAGCCTTATTTCACAAACTGAAATAATGTCTTCTACAGACGGTAGAATAATTTCATTAAAAGAGGCGTTACCCTCTTCCATTTTCAATTCATTTCTTTCTTCTGCATCACCAGTAGCATTTTTTCTTGTTTCAGTTATTGGTAATGTTTTCACCATTTCCCCTGGCATATTTCCGGCACTACCACTTGATTGATCCTTAGAAAGAATATGTTTATTTAATATTATGTTTTTAAATGTTAGTTGAGCACTGTTAAACAAAACAAAAAAAAAATATATGAATTTAAACAAATAATCGACATTATTACAAACCATTATCAATAATTTTAAAGATGATTTTCTCAGCAATAATAAAATTATTTTCTTAACTACCAAACACTTCTATCCGGGGTCGTAAAATCAATACTTGCTACAGCGCTCTACGCATGGCTTTAGTTTGTGAAAAGTAACAGAGCTTCACTCACGGATCAAATCAATGATATATATTTAAAATATATATAATATTATTAAATTGATTTTAAAATTTATAGAGCCTGGATAAATTATTATTTTTTTCGCTAATATTATTTTTTACATATAATTTTTTATAAAACTCCTCCGATTACTATGTTGTGCTATATAGTCGGACGTCTCCTTACCTAACAAAAACGCAGCAAAGCAAGATCTTTTTCACGCAGTAACTATAGTTCGTCCGTAGTATTGCACAATCTAAAACTATTTAAAAACTGTTTTTAACCGACTTCAAAAAAAGGAGGAGGTTACTCAATTCGATCGTATATATGTTTTTTTATGTATGTTCGGGGATAACTCCGTCGTTTATGGACCGATTTCGATAATTCTTTTTTTTTGTTGGAAAGGAGATATCCCTAGATTAGTACCATGATAAGGAAACCAGGATCTAATGATGGGGTCCTAGAGAAATCGAGGGAATTTCTCGAAAATCCGCATAACTTTTTACTTGATGTACCGATTTTGATGATTTTTAATTTAATCGAAAGCCGATGCTTATCATGTGGTCATATTTAAATTTTATCGAGATCTGATTACAACTTTTGGAGTAATCTTTGATAATGCGTATTTACTTGACATTTTTTTTGTCTACTTACGTTGTATTACTTGTCGATATTATTGAAGCCGGTTTTTCTTCGTTTGCCTGCAAACACAATTATATTATGTGTTTTTGGTAATACGATGTTTAATTACTGACCTAATATGATGGCTTTTGTCGAGTATGTAAGTTGCCTTTTAATTTCCAGATGAGGTTCTACTACTTCAACGTAGTCAAAATATAATAGTAGTGGCTACTAATATTTGTAAGTTGAACGATATACCTACTATAATTTCCAAACGAATCATAAATTTTTATCATTTACTCAAATCTCTTAATAAATGAAAAGAGTTGCATTATTACATTAGAAGTTGTATATTGAGCATTATATTAATGTATATTAGTATATATTTATCGAGGAGTCAATAAATTGCAATATAAGGTAAAATAGAAAAAAAACAATAATCAAATTTATAGTTAAATAATTTGAAATTATAATATGTAATAAGATAATTAAGTAGATTTCTAAATATCATTTCCATGGAAATAAGCGCTACCCGTCTATAATTTTGTTAATATCTTATCTAACAAATTTTTAGTAAGAATACGTTAAACTATTGGTTGATCTTTAATTTTACATTGTGGTAATTTGTTATCTGGTTAAAAGTTCCGGATAGGAATCTGTTTATAGAGCCATCTTATCGTCATCATCATCATCATCATTACAGCCTATACAGTTCACTGCTGGACATGCGCCTCCACAAGTTTACGCCAAAAATAACGTGAACACCTGTGTTTTGCCCATAGTCACCACGCTGGGCAGGCGGGTTGGTGACCGCAGTACTGGCTTTGTCGCACCGAAGACGCTGCTGCCCGTCTTCGGCCTGTGTATTTCAAAGCCAGCAGTTGGATGGTTATCCCGCCACCGGTCGGCTTTTTAAGTTCCAAGGTGACCTCCACAAGATGCGCCAAAAAATGGCGTGAACTCACGTGTGTTCCCCATAGGCCCGCTGGGCAGACGGGTTGGCGACCGCAGGGCTGGCTTTGTCGCACCGAAGACGCTGCTGCCTGTTTTCAGCCTGTTTGTTTCAAAGCAGTTGGGTTATTCTGCCATCGGTCGACTTTTTATGTTCCAAGGTGGTAGTAGAACTGTGTTATCCCTTAGTCGCCTCTCACGACAGCCACGGGAAGAGAGGGGGAAGCTATATTTTTTACTGCCATAGCTACACAGCTTAAATTAACTACAATAACTTCAAATAACTTACATATCACGAAATATTAAGACTGAGAGAAAAGACTGTTGTGAAATTCATCATCATCATCATTTCAGCCTATCACAGTCCACTGCTGGACATAGGCATCCACAAGTTCACGCCAAAAATGACGTGTTTTGCCCATAGTCACCACGCTGGGCGGGCTGGTTGGTTGTGAAGTTACTAATACAGTATTAATTTAGTGTCCGTTCTTTATAAGATTAGTAATATGGATGCAATAGCAAATGAAGTTATTGCTATATTTAAAATATGATTTATTTCTCGTAAATATTGTAAAAACGTAAATGATTATAATAATAATTATTTTGAAACAGTGCACAGCAGAAAATATGTGGATCTAGAGAAGTATCTCTAGATAGAGATACTTCTCTAGATCCACATATTCTATCTTATTAGAATATCACAGCTGAATTGCACAGCTATGAAGCACTCATGTGTTCCTGTGGCCACGAAGGTACGTCAGGTGCGGGAGAGGATAAAGGATTAGGGGAAGGCGCCTATAGGCGGCAATATTACAATATTGTTGGTGTTGCTGTCGTTCATAGACTACGGAACCCGCTTACCATCAGACGGACTGTGCGTTTGTTTGTCACCTTTATAGCTAGTACATAAAAAAATATATATAAATATAATGAAGTCTTGTAAAATTTGGAATTAATAAAAATACAAATACACATAACACCGTTTAATAATTATAAATATTTAGTACATCTACAATTACAGAAAGGAGGTTGTATGTAACATATTAAATAGTAGTAGTACACAACATAACTAAACATCACAACATTGAGGCTTATTTAAACAAAAAAAGTTTTAATACAGTTGTGCCGTGACATCTTCGATTAAGTGACTAACTCTGAAAGTATGAATTTCAAAAAGTTTCTTAATACTTATACTAAAAAAATTGACTATTATTATTACTGTACCTAATGGTTTCAGATCCAATAGACTAGACACGATCTTTACCTGTTTAATGCATAAAATTTTATTCTATATCTATCGTAGTATATATATTTTTTTCATTACACAGTATAAATCAAAGTTGCTTCTCTCTTGTTGTATGCTTAGATCTTTAAAACTACGCAACGAATTTTGATGCGGTTTTCTTTAGTAAATAAAATGATCCCAGAACAAGGTTTATATGTATGATACATGCATAATATAGTAGAGAAACACTGATAGTTTTAGAGGTTTCTAATTTGATGTCGTAAATAAACACATTTTTTGCGCTTACATTGCAAATATTTATTTTATATTTAGTATTAGCATTGAACCTGTGCGAAGCCGGGGCGCTAGTTAAAAATAAATCGTGAATCATATTATTACTTTATTATACTATTATATTACTTTACACTGTAATATTGATTTAATAAAAACAAAAGACATCCCAATGTTTGCTTTATCTACAGGTTGTATTAAATTAATTGTTCTCTGTGTGAACTCATCGGTGCTGTTATAAGAAAACAATATTTCAATTTCGAATTAATGTTACCCTGGCCAGGAATAGTTTAGCCATACCGTTTGCAATTTAATCCATTAAACAAATGAGCGAAGATCGTCTCTAGTCCGAGTCTCCTATGATAATGTTTCGAATTTGTAAAACAACAAGTAAATCTATAAAATATACAAATTAATAAAATATAAGTCAATAATAACATACAAGGTCGAGTCGAGAATAGAAAGAGATAACAATACATTTTTGTTATGATAGCCTTAAATAAAAAAACTCTTAGACGTATAATTCCAATTTGATAATCAGCAAGTAAGAATATGGAGATACTTTCAGAAGTGTCTGTTTAATCTAAGATAGAGGTATGTATTCCGCACCTCTTGTTTTAATTAAAAAGTACTCTTTAATAACTGTTGTTATTCGACTCTTGCTAAACTATTATTTTGAAAAAAAAAATTCTTAACAATTAATATCAGTATAAATTAAATACGATTTTTTTAACAATGCGAAGTACTTGTTAAATTTAAAAAGTCGTATACATTGTGCTATTATTTTTTTTTAATTTAAAATATCTCTTAAAATTCAACTTAAATTATAAATTATTTGGTCGAATACTAAAACTATAATTCCATAAATGCAGTTTTAAAGGTTCATAAATGTTAATGAAATAGAAAAGTAATAAAAATCTTAGGCCATATCACTAAAAAGTGATGGTTCCTTTAAAAATTTTGGTCACACATAGTAAACACCTAAGTTAAATATTTGTAGATAAGAACAACATTTGTTCACATAATATGATTAATAGTGCTAACATTTACAATTTCAATACAACAATAAACAGCGTTACTAAGAACTCTTGTACAGACGAGCCCTTTCAATGTCATTTTATACAACAATATCGTGCCTCCTGTGATTTGTGGTGTGATCATGTGCCTTATCAGAATAACAACAACGATTTTTTTGGTCCAACTCGGAATAAAGTGAGATCTGTGACAGTTACGGACATAGTTTCTGTGCAAACTGTGTCAAAAATTTGTCAATATGAAGAATTTTTTAAAGCTAGTTTTTGTTGTCCTGTAAAATGACGATTTTCGACTTGTATCACTTGTCACTGGAGGCACAGAATTAATAAAATATGAAACACTTTAAAAGCGTATAAAGCACGTAGTAGTTATGACACCAATTACAACAGTCAACTAGTTATAATATAAACAGAAGGGACACATATAGATTAACATTTTTCTCATTACCTTAACTATTTATTCTTATAAGAATGGGTGGGAAAAGGTTTGATAAAAGATATTATAATTTGTTTTCATAAACTATTTAAATTCTTAACACATGGGTAATTACTGATTCTGCTTCCCTATCACTAAAATTTTTGTGTTGACCTGAAGTTGAATCAAAACCAGTTTGTTGTCAGTGTTAGTGACAGTGATTGCGAGATACCCTGCTGTTGATACATATATTATAGCTTAACGCTGTATTTTATTTTAATCCGACATTTAATTTATCGTAGTATACATATTGTATATTAATCAGTTATTAGATTATTTATTACATACTCGTATATATTAAACGTTTTGGGCTGTACGGTAACAATGTTTACCTTATCACAGACTTCACATGGTTTAATATTGAGTCGGATATATTCGAGAATTTGTATATTAGAAATTTGCAAAGATGATGTCCGAAAGCAAGGCTATTTAGTTGTTTTCTCTAATTAAATTGGACTAAAATTATTAAATTGTATAACTATAAAAATTTGGATGGTCTCATCAACAGTTTTGTCTCAAAGACATCTTAATAATCAAAATAAAGGAATAACGACATCTGAAACGTTTAAAAAATTAAAATGCTTTAAGCTTTTTTTATATATCATTAAATATAATTATTCTTTGACGGTTCGCAGGAGAGTGGACATAAGGTGCCAATCAAACCACTAATTGCAAATTCATGCGACGTTTCGATCCTTTATTGAATCATCATCAGGCATCTAAAATACGTACAAATATTGGAGATTATTAATTACGTATTTTAGATGCCTGATGATGATTTAATAAAGGATCGAAACGTCGCATGAATTTGCAATTAGTGGTTTGATTGGCACCTTATGTCCACTCTCCTGCGAACCGTCAAAGAATACTTATAACAAATGGACACAATGATAAATAATTAAATATAATATTGTAGATAAATAGTGAAATTGACCTGCTCGCGAGTAAGATTGGCACAAAGTATTTTTGTTATTATAATAATAAACGTGTATAGTATAGAACTTCGAAAAATAGGTACACATTTGTCTACTCGAATAATTTATATATTTTATGATTTCAGAAGTTAAAGAATTTTTTGGTCTGATAGGAAAGATGTCCTTACTCGTACCTAAGACAGTTAAACTGTAATTATATTAATTATTCGATTTATATAGAAATACTTTTAATCACATAAATTTTATTCGAATATTGGCAATAACATTAGAAGCGCTAATCAAATTAATTGAAATAATTAATTTAATTGTATAAGTAATTTAATGAGCACATTTATATACTATACGAACATTTAGCTAAAAAAGTTAAGCCGAATACATTAATATTAACATTTAATAAATATTATGCGTTGCCGATAAACAATACAACACATATGCATTAAGATAGCAACAAATAGGTACATATAACATACATTTAGAACCATGCGTTTCAAATACATTTGTTTGTTTTGTTTGATAGTGGTAATAGGAGAAGCAAAACAATAATGTTTTATACATTATAATTTTTTATATCACAAATAAATCTATGTCTTTAAATGTCAGACTAAAATCTACGCGATAGGCGTATACCAATTAGTTTAGAGTTACAGACTTATACAAATGTCCTTAAACACATTGAAAAATTGTGTCATTTTGTTTTACTTTTGTGTTGTTTTAAATTCTCTTAGCTGTCCGTAATACCTGTATAGTCAAAACTAAGAAATAATGTTAACTAATTTTAATATTTGGTATAACCACACATTGTTAACGGTATATCTGTAAAATACACAGTTCGGGATTACTACAGGATATTTTAAAAGTAAAGTGTGTAATAATTCTTTTCAGAGTTGTAAAAACTAATATTTATCATATAAAAAGTTATTTACAATTGTATAAGTGGTAAAACTTAAATCAATGACATAACTCTAATTTGGAAATTGTTGATTTGGAAAATACCTAGATATTTATAAAATAAATATTTTTCAAATCAACCGTTATACGTAGTCGTGGCATATTGGAGAATTTTACCGATTTACACAGAATAATCAAAGAATTTTTAATTATACTCTAATACAAATACTGGCTCTGAAATAACATTATTTAATAATACTTTTTAATTATGTAGACAACAATGTTTTTAAGAAATGTTTTAAATACGACTGTGGACTTCTTGTTTTCTTGTAGTTAGAAAATAGGTGACCATTAAAAATTTTTGAACTATATGATTTCAAAACTTTTCTTTTGTACACAATCGTACCGTTAAACTGTAGAGTATCAAAAAAGTTAAAATGTGTAATGAAACTTATAAAAAAAAAGGAAAGAAATCAGCGGTTATAATATCACGCTATTTAATAAACGTCTTATCTAAGTCTAATCTTAAGAAAAATACTATTTACAAAGTTATAAATAAACAAATTTACTCAAAATGTTTCTTATCTATATTTGTTGAGATTGATCCTTTTATTGAGCTCGAGCTCTAAAAAATACACATTAATACATTTAACGTTAATATATATTTTAAAATAAATTAAAAAATCTTGGGCATAGATAATATCAGTTGAAAAGACAAAACTCATGTTTAACTATCGATTCCAACCGATAAAAATAATAAAAATCAATTGTAATACGAGTCAACCATACCAGATATTTATATTACCGACAAACCATCAAATATATATTATTAAGTAATATATGCCTTTGTGAGCGTAATCTTGTCATTTCGCAAAATAATTTGAAAGACTTTTTTGGATTACATACATAAGAAATAAAAAAGTCCAGACATTTAAGTCTCAAGTTAGACCGTAATAAACAAGTTATTATAATTATATATTTTTATTTACTAGCTAAAGTTAAATAGACATTTATTTGGTTACTTTTTTTGGTATTTTACTTTAGTTTATTGTGTTCTACGTACAGACATTTAATAAGCTGCTACTTATACGTATATATTCGTAAATAAACTCATTTGAAAACTGGGTTTACATAAACATGGATAGCATTTGCTTAGCAGCTATGTACAAGCGCATATAATAATTAGTTCAAGGTTATGTAGTTCACTGAACTGATACTTATGTCTACAGATTAATTGTCCGACTTTTCTGTTCATCCAAAATGTAAGGTTTCAAGATGGCCTTTAGAGACTTAGAGATTCGTGAGAAAATTGCAGAATATTGATATAAAACCCAATCCTTCGAAATTTTTAAAGTAACAAACTAGGCGATGTTCATCGC
This sequence comes from Melitaea cinxia, assembly GCF_905220565.1. NCBI lineage: Eukaryota > Metazoa > Arthropoda > Insecta > Lepidoptera > Nymphalidae > Melitaea > Melitaea cinxia. The sequence continues at coordinate 6,879,178 of NC_059424.1, forward strand.
GTCCCAAATTAAAGTTTAACATTAATTTTATTTCGAACTGCTTTTTTAATGTAATATTTATTTATTATCAATTTAGTTATCAAAAAGTGGCTAATTAATGACAACATTTAATGCAAACTCGTGCTAAAATAGTTAATATTTTTTTAGTCGGTGTCTTTGACAACTAACCTGATTAGCAAATGTCTCGAAAAATAATTACATTTAGTTCTATTTTTTAGCTTTTTAAGTAACTATTATAAAAAATTGAGGTATGGTTAAGAACGGCTTTAAAAAGCGGCTTTAAATAAACTGGAAACGCGTCTGTTATGAAAAGGCTATTTATAATAGCGAAAAACTTGATCCATTCTCTTAGTTACTTTGAAAATCATCCTATCTACTCATTTACATATTCTACTCATAAATTTCATTTAAAACCATATATCATGAGTAAATGAATGTATATATCAATTGACAGTACATACTTATGCGGATTTATCTACCCTAAAATATATATTCCCGCGTCGTACGCAAAACTTAATCACAACCAACATTAAAACCAATCCGCATTAATATCATAAATTCGTAGAGTAATGCCAAAACGAGGACGTACCCTGTTAACGGCGTTGTAAAGTTTAATGTAAGTTGTCGAATTCAGTCTTAATATGAGTTTTATGAGTCTTTCCGTGTGTGTTGAGTCAAATCCGAGAGTAACGTCTAGCCGGTTTAAAGATTATCTTCCATTTCTTTTTATGTGACACATTTGTTACCATTTAAGGATAGGACAGAGAAAATAATCTTTAAGTGACATTAGGGTAAAAGTCATAGCCAGTTTAACGTAAATTATATGTCAAGCCTAACTATTTTAGCTTACGTAACATTCATAGGGTTTTCGATAATATTAGCAGACGTTACATTTGGCTTCGGTAGCTTTTTCCTAAAAAGAAAGTCAGCGAGGCTGGCAGATCGTCGAGGACCACCTTTGTGCAGGATCCTTTCAATATCCTCGCTGCTTCTAGACTCCTCTGTTTTTATATTTAGCGCAAATTTATTCTTCTTTGTCTCGTTTTGGGTGGAGAATGTCGTACCTTGAAAGTCCATCGAGTAAGCCTTGGTGTTGATAAAAGACAACGCGGCAGGAAGAGAGGGGGCATCGGCGAACGAGTGTGGCCGCTCAAGGCGGCGTAAAACGCGTGCACGAACTGCGCTCGCGAGACTTTCACCAGATGTGGGAGTTCCATGCGACATCTTTGGACTCATCGAACCATTTTGACTTTCTGAAAAACATAATAATTTACTTTTATTTATGAATTTTTCAATGTGTTAAAATCAATAAGATTTTATAGAAATCGTAATAAAATTATATAATTCATGGTACAATAAATAATCGCATAATGGAATTGAAGGTCAAAAAGATAAGTTATATGATGTACGTCCTTTCAGTGGTAGTGCTTATACTAAGTCATAAAGAAATGGTACTCGAGCGCGCCTGATATTAATAGTACCTGTTATCTATTACTTTATTTATATTTTATGTATGTATATAATATATATTATGTTTTATATCCGCATTGTGAAACTATTTATATTACTCATTATTTTCGAACATTGACCGACTTGTCTCGAAGTAGAGAGTACCGACCTTTTGGAATTGATGTTCGTGGAGACGGACCACCATCCTCATCAGTATGACCTTCGGAAAGTGTCTCCAGCGGCTCGTGACGCCTCTCACCAGAATCGTCACGGTTAGCGCTACCATCACTGCCAGCCGCTGAGGTCGACGGCGTTGGATTCTGAAATAAATCAAAACTGGTTTATAATATATCTTAAGATTAAGTACTTAATGTTATGATATAAATACCATTTATTTTTATCGACTTGTTCTTCATTTTTGTTTTCAAAAAGCCTTATCAAAACATAAGCGTGTATATGGGATATCTAAGTTAGAATCGAAATCTATCCCTCTCTTATCTAGTTAGATTTTTTAATTCAATACCAGATGTTTGATTAAACTCCGAACTGGCTGTATTTTTAATTCCTTAACTCGTTTTGTTCTATTTTTTTTACCGTTCGACAGGAAAGTAAAACAACCCTTTTTTTAAACACAAATTTATGCGCTAGGTCTGTTTTTTCTTTAGCAAATCAAAATGAGGTCGTTGATAAGAAGCTTATTTGAAGGCATTAAAAAAATGGTTGCACTCCGGGAATGCGGCAGAAGTGAAAACTTGAATATTAACGTTGTGCATTTTTGATATTTTGGAATGGTTAGGGAATAATTTTGCACGAATTGCTTTAATTATCAGTATAAAAGTACTATCATTTATGTGGTAAAATAACTAAACAATATTCATTTAATGCGTTGTCGTACACAAACATGACAGTTTATTTTAAATTAAAAAATTAACTCTTCAGAACTATTACAATTATTTTACATTCGCGCTAGCGCCCTGCACTGCCTTAACGAAACAGCAGGGGCAGGGATACATTTTCGACACCCGGTAGAAAGAAGGGGGATACTTCCTTTCCTACGCCGCGCTGGCAGTCTACTATCCCTCTGACTTACGAATTTTCGATCAGATTACGCGGCCTGATGCGAGTGTAACATTTTTTACCCATCACAAAAAAGTGCACAACGCCGCTGAGGAAGTTTTCACTCAAAAAAAAACTTATAACACTTACAGCATAGATGTCTGTTAGTCCAGCTTTAGGTGTCTCACCAATCCCGTCTAGGAAGTACGTCACCATATTACCCTTGCCCTTTACGTCAATTGTGCCTCGGCAATGGAGCCGGTAGCCTCGAGTTGCCAGAATATCATATACTTCTTGTGTCACCTTAAATTTTCGCACTAGTGATTGTATTAATCAATATAAATTGAAATGAATTCGCAAAAAGCTGTGATTGCACGAGTATAAAACGCTTTTGCATATAGAAAAAAATACGAAAAAAAGTTTTCATTTATAAAACTACAAATTGTGGTACCACAATATTCGCAGCGCCATGTATTTTACACAATTTTATGAAGGTGGAATATACACTGTATCTAATGTATAATGTTTATAATAATTTTATTCACACTTTTGAAAGGTTATATATGATGTATTTTAAGAAGTTTTTAAGAGAAATTCACCTGGATGTGGTCAAGTAGTCCAGTAGAGTCCATTCGAGATGCAACATTTACAGCGTTACCCCAAATATCATACTGTGGCTTGCGGGCACCGATCACACCGGCAACAACCGGTCCAATGTTGATTCCTACAAATTTACACGAATCCCTCATTGCTAACTTACATATTTTGTATAAATTTTACTTAATATTCAACATAATGATGATTAGGTTCATATTGTTTTATATAGCCAAGCGATAAAATGACATTCGCATATTTTATAACAATCACAATTTCGCAATGCAAGTAAACTTTTATTTAACATTTACAATTAAAAATAGAAAAAATTAAGATGCTTTGCTACTTCGTCTTACCGATTCGAATTCTAAAGCTGTTAAAGGAATGTTCATTGACATATTGGAGTTGTTCGCGAAGGCGTAAGGCATAGTCAGCCATTGCCGTGACATGGCGATAGCCTCTTAGGTCTCTTGTAGATACTGTTAGGCCTGAAAATAATTCAAATATCAACTTTAGCTTGTAGGTCTAAGTCGAATATAGAATTTTTATAAATATTTTAAATGAATAGAATATGCCGCCACAAAGGTTGATGTAAAATTCCCTTAAGATGGATGTAAAAGAAAAGAAACAGCGTTCGCAATATTAATGTTTATTCGGCTGAACTATTTATGTAAATCATTCATAATACTGGCTTAAAGTAAATTTTATTTACCAGACGCGGCCATATAGGTAGCTCCTGTACTCTTGATCTTTTCGATATATTTGAACTGTTCCTCAGATAGCATTTCGTCGAAGTCAGCAATGATTTCGTTTAAAAGTCTTAGGCACTCCACACCCTCGTTGTTTCCCTCCAATTCCACGTAGAATTCCGAAAAGTTCGGAATTGAAGCAAACATCACGCACACAGACTCGCATTGTTCGTGGTACAACTCCTGAAGGTTACAATAAATTTTGAAGTTAGATATGGATACAAATTTTCTTGCAACGTTATCAAGCCAATTTATCAGTTTCAAAGAATACCAGTTTATTAATGTTGTGTAGATCTTTTTTTTTTAAATGCATATGAATTGATAAAAATATATATAAGTTTTATTTCATTGAATTAATATTTAATATATTTTGCTACATTTTACTGAATTATAAAACAATATTTACACTAATAATTGCATTCAAGGGTGTACATTTGTGATATACAAAATATATTCCGTTCTTTTTTTATAACAGGGATTACTCAAAGTTCTGCCTTAAGATTTAATTTAAATAACTCGTATTTATTTACATATCACTAGAAATCGGACAGTAGTCTTACATCAATATTTTTATCGCTGCACAGGAAGTGTTGGGCCACGTGTTCTGGCAGTATATTAGCGAGTAGCTTTCGGTTGTATGCTTCAAGGTGCTCCATATCCTCTTTTTCATCTGTAATTATTTTTATAAATTATTTATTTTTTCTTTGATTGTTACTTTGCAATAAGTTTTTAAATGTTTCATTAATCAGTTAAATTTTAAAACTCCCAATCGTTTCAGCCTGGCTCCTAAATTAAAAATTAATTCCTGAACAAAACTGACTGAGCAAAACCAAGACATTGAAAATAAGACCCTAACTTTAATTAATAATAATGTACCGGTAGCTTGCAGTTTCCATATGAAGTCAAGGCGGTATGTACTTTCAGTTTGCTGCGAGTGTAAAATTAGGGCTACGAGTGCACCTAGAGCCACCACAACATTTGTCCATTGTTGATTCCAATCCAATTCGCATGAGTGCCTATAATTGAAAAAAAATGCTATTAATTCGCATCTCATAGTAATTTAAGTCAACTAGTAACAGTAGAACGTAATTTATTTATCGGTGACGTTATTTATTATGCTTCAACCTACTTTCACATTGATTGTTTTACAATATGTTTTTGCAGCGGCCATAGCACGTTAGACACTTTTTGGGTGGGTGAAGTCTCTTTTTTACCAAGCTTTTATTAGCTTGGGTTGTATGGATGTGTGTATGTATGTAATGGAATCTTTGAGCATAAAATTCATCGATTTCCAGAAGTTTGATTAGTTTGAAACTTATGACACGTATCAAGGACAGATGACAATGCAATAATTCAATAACAGTTTCCGAATATCCTTATTAGGACCGCCAGGATTAATAAATTCTTTTGTGGATCCTCTGTAAGGAAGTAAGAGAGATAAAGCTAGCGCGCGATCTGCACACCCCTGCAGTTTCGGACTTACTCTTTCGCTCGGGCACACAGCACAACACAACGGTGACAGATACTTTTTCAGGCTAGTTGCATTTTACCTTGTTTATTCCTTACTAGCTGTTTTCCGTACGCTTCGTTGAATTGAATTATCCTCTTAATAACTTAATACCTTTAAACCTTTAAACCCCTCTCTTCCCGTGGGTGTCGTAAGAGGGAGAGGAGACTAAGGGATAACACAGTTCCGCTACCACCTTGGAACTTAAAAAGCCGACCGGTGGCGGAATAACCATCCAACTGCTGGCTTTGAAATGCACAGGCCGAAGACGGGCAGCAGCGTCTTCGGTGCGACAAAGCCAGCCCTGCGGTCACCAACTCGCCTGCCCAGCGTGGTGACTATGGGCAAAACACATGAGCTCACGTTATTTTTGGCGTAAACTTGTGGAGGATGATGAATGATGAACTTAATTTTTATTATAATGAGTATTCAATTACGATTGATTGTTCGGTATTCTACTACTGTAATTTAAACTCATTGGAATTTAAAAAAAATTCTATATTTTAGTTCGATTAGCTATAAAAGAGTGTTTTTTTTTCGGTTGTTTTTTTTTTAATATAATTTATTTATACAATGATAGGCTAGCGTTTGACCACTATTTATATTTTTATCGCTTGCGTTCGCGTCACTGACATGCTTATAGCAGTATATATAAAAAAATCTGTAGCTATACAGTTGACATATTGTGCAACATTATTTAGTGCTGCGTATATCTTATAAGTGAAATTGGATGGATTTAGTGAAAAGTTCAATGTGTAGGTGTATAACTATTGTTGTATAATTGTAAATCATTATGAAATTTCAAATTTTAATACTAAAAGTTCTAAGTTTTCACTTCTATCGGCCGTCTCTATAACTACAATATTTTTTTAATTTAAAGTTCGTCATTTATTCAAATTAGTGTTGCCCAAATTCAGTCTTGGTCTTGCAGTCTTGGTCTTGTTCTTGCGTTTTTGCAAGACCAAGACCAAGAACAAGACCGCGTATTTTTAGCAAGACCAAGACCAAGACTGACCGTGCAAGACTTGAGCAAGAACAAGACATAGCCTGCAAGACTCTTGCGTCTTGCAGCTAGGACTTAGCGCTATTTCACTGAGTAGTTAGGTGTAACAGTTCGGTGTATAGGTAGGTACGCTTAGGAATTCTATGAGACGCAAAAAACTGTATCAAAGAATATGAAAAACTGGACCTATGCGCATTACGACTAATACCATAAACATAGCGAATAAAAAAATATCTATTAAAATCAAACTGAGTGCATGCATAGTTATGTTTTAACCATCGGCACTTTGATAATGCGGCATCAAAGGTTTTGTACTTACTTCTCAAAGAAATTTGCCGCTTTTCGGAAGTACATGGTTATGATACACGCGCCGGCGGCTTCTTTTGAAATGTAAAACAATCGTTGCCGCCACGCCGAAATCATAACATTTGACACTATTTGATTGCCGCCATAGGGCGTAGGTATACTCATGCAAAATAATTTCGAATTTTAAGAGTACCTACAGGTGTTCCAAAGAATAAATAAGTTTCAGAGTGCTTAGAATGAAAATGAATACATTATACTGATCACGCAAGTAGTATTATGATTAGGATAAAATGATAAGGATAGGTAGTAGATGTCATATTAATTCATTCTAGTAAGTATATATTATAATATTGATTACTTAAATGGTTTTAAACTAATTACTTAGGTACTATTATTGTACATTTAGTCATTATATTTCTTAAGTTTTTACAAGAAAAAATAGCAAAAAGTGTTCAAATATCACCCGTTTAATAAATATTGTAGCCACTTTTAAATATACTTGAAACGTGTAAAAAAATTCTACAAAACTAATAAAATAATATAAAAAGCGTAGGTACTTACCTACTAATAAAATAAAAAGCCTGCGATAAGAGTTTTGTATTACTTACCAGCCCGAATATCTCTGAGAGAGATGATGAGAGTAAGTATTTACTAGCTGTGCCCGCATAGAAATAGGTTAAGTGATGAGTCAGCCAGGTGGTTACTTTGTATTAATTCTTGGTCAAAAAAATTGATATAAAGTATCATAACCTAATGATAAAGCTGTTGATTTGTGTTGTATTTTATTTTTTATTCAAATAAATGATAAATCGTAAAACTCTTTTATTAAATTTCTTATAAGTTGAGGGTTCAATCTCTTTCTAGACAGATAAGTATTGTTCTTTAAAATACGGTCAAGTTATTGTAATTAATTTGTTTTTTTACATGTTTTAGCAAATGTAAGCTTATAAATCATAAATGTTTATTAAGAAACAGTTACTTCCATGGAAAACGACATATAGGTCAGTTGATTTTTCGAATTTCTTATCAAATCTTCAGTTATTTATTAATCTGCTTGATCTTTACTATGGCTATGTTAATTCAAGCTCACAATGTTCCAATTCTAATACGTTTTTCTAAGATTTAAAGTAAACTTTAATAAATAGTAATAGACTAATAGGTAATTGCAAGACTTGCAAGACTCTTGCTGCAAGACCAAGACCAAGACCAAGACTGGGAGCGCAAGACCAAGACCAAGACCAAGACCAGGTGTATTGGCGCAAGACCAAGACCAAGACTGGCTAAGTCTCGTCTTGTTCTTGCATTTGGGCAACACTAATTCAAATGTCATTTGTTCAACAGTACAATTATGTTATTGATTAGGTACCAATATCTTTTCGTTTAAAGGATTAATATAATAAAGATATACAAACTTACTGAAACTTGTTATAATGATCTTGATAGTAGAAGTATCTTTGAAGAGTGACGGTAATATATGTTGCGCTAATAACGAACAGAATGATTGTCTTTATAATCGTTATGAAGATTTGGTGCGCGGCGCACAGGAACATCGCCAACAGTATCAACTGCAGGTAATGCTAAAAAAATGATTTAGATGTTAAGTACAATAAATTTAGATGTGAAAAATATATGCACATTCAAGAAGTTCATAGGCTGTCTTATTAGTTTACTGATAAAAATACTTGTGTCACAATTATAATTACATCTTCGAATATTTTAGACTTAAAAAGTCGTCGCAAAAAAAAAATAAGATTACGAATTTGAATATTTTACAGTTCAATTTTTTTTATAAGCCTTAAGTTTTTTAGTTATTAAAAAATTACTTTAATTCTAAAGCATTTAAGTACTTTCGATGACAGCATAATGATTTTATTTATTACCATTATAATCTTAACAAGTAAATTCAAATTAAATTTTATATTTATGTATAATTAAAGGGTGATTACCTCATTCATAACAGGTGGGCAATACGCAGTTTTGTCCGTTGATAAGTGCGAGACTTGAGACAAGACCAAGTAAATACCCTGGAATATTACGTAATTATTAAAAATTTACTTTACATTTGTAAAGATTAGATTATTAGATTTATTTTTTAGATTTGTTCTTTAAAAGATTATTATTATTATTATAAAATAATAATAATAATAATCTTTATTCCTTCTAACATTAGTACATCACATAAACACATATTACATCAATTATATTTAGTCATTGAAAAAAAAAAACAATATATCTCTGGTCTCACTACACACACTAGGATTTCCTGTGTCGTGGGGTCCTAGTATAGTATTAGTTTAAACAATTTTGATTTTGATTTTGAAAGAGGAGGTTGAAAAATATTTTTGTTTGACTCGAGAACCGACGATAGTAAACGAAAGACAAAAAAGCATTTTCATTTGTCGTTTTAAAATTTTTCTCAAACACGTTTAAAGCTAAACTACTACACATATATTTTAGCGTTAGCGAAAGTTCCTCTACTAATTATGTTAAAATATCAGCATGAATTAAGCTTTACTGCGTGCATTTAGGCGTATCAAATGTCAGGTAGGCTGAATTTAGACGTCAGGAATATGAAATGGTATGCAGACTATATGCACCTCGTAGCTTCTCCCGCGTAATATACAAGTCCCTGGGAACGATGGAATAAAAAGTAGCGTATGTGTTATTCTGAATCACCGTCTATCTACGTACTAAGCTTCATTGCAATCAATTCAGTATCGTTTTCGCGAATGAGCAACAAGCATCCATCCATCTATCCTAACAAAAATTCGCGAATATAATATTTGTAATATTTGTATGAGAAATACGTTACCATAACAATCTTAATTTGAATGATGACAGCTCCCACTGAGATGAATGACACCAGTTGAGCGAACGTACGATTGTTGTGTACGGTGGCTGTGAATCGTTTTACCCAAGGTCCTGCGACCTATTTTAAAAAAAGAAATAAAAAATTTTGAATAAACAAATATTATCTTACAGGCGTAATAAAATTTTATAATTCACAATTATATTAACTGTTTAAAAATTGATCATTAATCTTTAATTTAATTGTTTTAAAGTGATTTTTTTTAAATTACAGCTTTAATATGATTTATTTTCAGTCAAATAGTTCGTTATTTCTGAAAGTAAATCATAATCAAAATATCATTTTATAAAGTAATCAATATATATATATATATATATATATATATATATATATATATATATATATATAAGTTATATTATGTACCTCATAATTAATGCTGAGGACCATATACGTAATGGTGCAGATGACAACTCCGCAGATAAACATCGTGAACATGACAGCTGCGTTGCTATACAAATAAACAGAAAATAATTAACTAATTAATTGTATAATTATAATTGTTTTGTTAAGCAAGCGTTAAATTAACATTTAAAGATGAAACTCGTTGATAAAATGTATAAAAACTGAAATTATTGTAAGCTACTACAAACCATTCTTTTTTCATTATTCAAAGTGCTAGGATGAGATTATTTTTTTTATTTTTTTTTATTTTTATTTTGTTTAAGTAAATCTGAATTAGACTCATGTTGTTTTATGGGTAATTAAGGTATATCACCTCCATCTTTTATTATTTTGTTTTGTCTTTCTGAAGGGTTGCTTCATTTTTTTATAGGTAGCTAATTTAATTTATGAAATACTCACATTTCGAAGACCAATAGTTGAACAATAGTCACGGCGAAGAATATAATCACGGAGCAGATGAAGTAGACATTTAGCATTCTATCCCTCTCGGCAATATACTAAAAATATAAATTAAAATACTACTTCAATAACATAAAATGATTATATGAGTAATACATACGCATATATGTAAATTAATTCTTACATACGCATATATTTTAAAAACATTTTCCAATTTTATTTATTGCTAATTTCTCTGGATCAATCAAAATATATATTTTTTATAGACACACTTAGTGTCTTTGACAAATAAATTTGAGTCGAGACTTGTATGTATAATTCATGCATTCTATTGAATTAAAATCTGGGACACCACTGTTGAGTTTTCAAGTATGAAATATTCTCGGCTCGACAGTGATTTTGAATTTTATATTTGTTAATAGAACCGCAAAAAAACCTCTCTCCCTATATTTCTCTTCAACGGAATAACAGCGTACAGTGTTAGAAATTTTACAGACCGTTATTGACAATCTTGCAATCGTCTAAAGACATACACAATATAAAATTGCATCGTGAAATTTTAGGGTTTTATTTAAGTATAATTCATCAAGATTAGTTCAGATTTAGTACTTAAAAACATTCTAATTAATCTGTAAGCCTCAAAAAGAGATTACACTGGATTTGACACTTAAAACCTCTTTGTTGAGTAACTGTAAAAGCTAATTTACGCTACAACTTTTAACCCAATCCTAAATCCAATTTTTCGCGTCACTTTTTCATGAATTCGCATAGATTTTAAGAATAATAATTTTTAAGTAATCAGTACTAAAGAGGAATACGTATATATGTCACGTATAGTCTATTATTTTCTTTGAACAAACAAATTACAGTTGTATTTCTATGTAGTAATTTTAAGCATATTTACTTTGACTACAATGCTCAATTTTTGATTGTGAACAACGACGGATAACAGGTTTACTACAATAGTGTTAAAGAGTTATTTATAAATTACTGTTGTAATAATACTGTTACAGTTCGATACAGATATTGATTGAATCAGACTGTAACATCCCAATTCTGAGCATAGGCCTCTTTCTCCATGTAGAAGTGTCAGAGCTTAATCCACTACGCTGATCTACTGTAGATGTGGATACATTCCTTGCTAGTAGTAACGGTCGCTATCAGGTGTTTATGATAGTAACTGGAAGCGACAGCTTAACGTGCTCTCTGGGAGACCCATAAGGACAGACACCCAGACAGATCAATGTACAAAGATCACTAAATTACCTTAAATTTAATGAAATAATCAAATCTAATTAACAATGCAATATGAAATCTCCAGCTCCTTTCCCGCATTACGCTTTACGTAATTAATCAATTACATAGCTTGTTTGGCGCCGACTCAAAATTACTGAGCTATAGTTACATTAGTTTAAGAATTTGTTTATTAAGGTTAATTTAAAAACTAAACTATTTACAGAAATATATACTTAGATATAGTTTCATTACTTTAAGAAGTTAGTTATTAAAGTTAAATAAAAAAGGTTTATTATTTTTTGCTTTTCAGTTTAATTATGTTTCTACTTTAATATCAGATCGTTAGATAGGTTAAGGGCTCCTAATGAAAGGACTTTTGGTACAAAAACGATATAAGATGAAGCATAAGCTAATATCCCTTTTTTTAAATGTAGTGCATAAAATGAAAATTTAAAATTCTTTTCCGCACTAAATTATACTTTGTTTCTATTAGTACGTATACCTAAATCTATAACTATACATCTATATATATAAATATAATTGTGTTTGCTCGCAAACGAAAAAAAAACCGACTTTAATTACATCGACAAGTAATACAACGTAGAACGACGAAAAAATAGTCAAGCAACTACGCGTTATCAAAGATTACTCAAAAAGTGGTTATCAGATCTCGATAAAATTTATATGTGACCACACGATAAACATCAGCTTTCGATTAAATCAAAAATTATCAAAATCGGTACACCCAGTAAAAAGTTATTACGGATTTTCGAGAGTTTCCCTCGATTTCTCTGGGATACCATCATCAAATCCTGGTTTCCTTATCACGGTACCAAACTAGGAATATCTTCTTTTCAACAAAAAAAGAATTATCAAAATCGGTACATCGAGTAGAAAGTTATGCGGTAGAATACAACGTAGGTCGACGAAAAAAGCGTCAAGGAAAAACGCATTATTAGATATAACTCGAAAAGTAGTTGTTAGATCTCAAATAAATTGAAATGGGACCAATTGGCACACACCACCTTTCGATTAAAACAAAATTTGTCGAAATCGGTCTACCTGGTCAAAAGTTCTGATGTAACTTACATTAAAAAAAAAAAAAAATACAGTCGAATTGAGAACCTCCTCCTTTCTTGGAAGTCGGTTAAAAATTGAAATGTCTGTTTGTGATTTGAAAATACCCGTGTTTTATCAAATGCATTAAGTTATTGAAACGATACTACACATCTTCATCTTCGGTACAGCTGAATCGATTTTTATGGGGGCTTTTCCAAGAAGATAGATGATATTGTAGAGCAGCCATATAGGCTATTTTTAGCCAGGAATTCCTGCGAATACGGGATTTACCCGGGGAAAATCGTGTGTACTGCGCGTGAGTATCTACCGCTTAATACCTAAATATGAAATAACTATACTATAATTTTTGTGAGCAAATCTATATTGCTATTTCGTTTCGCTTTGAAATATCAGTATAGATATATAGATTGCTTTAATATATCTATACTGATATTATGACGCTGAAAAGCTTGTTAGATTGTTTATATAAGCGCGCATTTCTGAAAGGAACTACCGGTTCGAAATGAAAATTATTTTTGTGTTGGATAGTCCATTTACCAAGGAAGGTCATAGGCCATTTTTTCTCAAATTAACATAAGTGAAATCGCGGGGCACAGCTATTAGAATAATAATAATTATTAGCGCAATCAAATATCAAATAATAATAATAATAATAAAACATGAAAGGCAAAAAGGTACCTTTCCCTAAAAGTGTTTTAACTATTAATGACGCGTTGGTGCAGTTCTCACAGCAACTTGTAATTATAATTGCCCAGGGCACATGTACAGACACGACAGTATGCACGAGCGTTACGGCTCCATACCGGCGTACACCATCTGCATCATCAAGGTCCAAGTATTTGGGACGGAAAGCGTAAAAGCGTTTTCCAACGATAACATAAAAAAGTTGTGTGTGGTCTAGTCGTATATTTTCTGTGTTGTACATATTACTGGACTATAAAACATGTCCAGGTGGAATGACACTAAGAATGCCGGCAGCATTTTTCCGTTGAATCGCAATACCGGTTATTTGGGTAAAAAATCCACCAGCCTTCCTTCCAGTGGAGGCTATGTTTGTGCCATTTAGTTATTTCAGGTTTTTCTTTTAACATCATGTATATAGACGACTTTAATGACGAAAACGCGTAAAATATTAGTTACTAAACTTTCATAGTCACTAACAACTGAAAAAATTACATTTAGACCATGGTAAATGTCTCGTTTTATATAGGTACAGTTTTTAGTACGCGTGAGAATTTGTGTGCACATTAATTTTGCTAGTACTATTTATAACTACTACTACTTGAAACTTGTACGGAACTAAAAAAAAGTTTTATTATTTCTAAATTTTATACAATGTACTGTGTGGCTACGGTGTACTGTGTGGCTACGGTACTAAAGAATATAGCCACCCCCTCTCTTCCCGTGGGCGTCGTAAGAGGCGACTAAGGGATAACACAGTTCCGAATTCTTTATTTTTTCGTTATATATATATATATATATATATATATATATATATATAACGAAATCTATGTACATATATATATATATATATATATATATATATATGTACATAGATTAATGCAATAACGAATATATAAATTTGTTATAATTTTCTGTTCGTTTGTTTCGCTAAAACTTGAGAATGTCTGAGCTGATTTGGCTGATTTTCATCTTGAAATATTTATGAAAGTTTAGGGAAAGTTTCAACGGTAAGAAATATAAACAAAGAGTAACAAAAAATACTAATAATGATAATTTAATTTTCCCATACAAAATGTCCATAGATGTATAACATTTGATGCTTTTTGTCTTTTTAGAAATAAAAAAAAAAATAAGTGTGCTTTAGACCACACGGCTGTAAGTAGTAAAATTTCTTTAGCAATAGGTCTGTACAATCGGCCTGCACTGTCTTAGATATACGAATTAGCTATGAGAGAAAGTGCTCGCATCCCTCCCTCTCTCTTGCTCTGTTCGCTTCGCCCGATCACACTTTTCGTAATGCTCTCGTCACGCACTCACCAGCTTACTTCCCAAGTCAAGCGTGCGTACAGAAGTTTTACTTTTACTTTTTTTTATTTCACACTTCTTTTTTCAAATATTTAAAGGTACGTTCAGGGTGTTTTTTTACAAATATATGTCGACGAAATTCATCGGGTCATCTAGTCTCTAGTACTAAAAATCTTTTTCTACTTCTGTTTTTGTCACCGCTTTATAAGTAGGTATATTACTAAAAATGAACGAATTCACTACGATCAAGCTTCTTGATTGATTTTTTCTCATCAGTGATTCTTATGAATTGAACGTATATGTAGATAAATGAAAGCGGTGCATAGCTAGGAGGTTATTACTTAATTGGATGCAGTCATATATCGGTCTGCGTGCGATTGAGTTTCACGTCAGAACACTATGTTCAATACATATCATCAAAATTCATGACTTATTCGTGTGGAAGTTCGTTTGAAGGGAGTTTTAATTGGGTTATTTCAAATTGTACAAAATCTCAGTTCGTGATTCTGTTCATAGGTTTGGTAAATATGACATGGCGATATGATTTTTTATTGTCGCTTGTAATATTATGGCTGAGTTAATGGTGTATTTTTTAATACATTTTTACGATCTGTATAAGTATATTTCTTATAACGAACATAACAAAATTTTTCATTTCCATTCTGATATTAAAACAAACTGATTTTTTTTTAAATATATTATACATACTACGAATTTACAATGTGTAATAATTTAAGGTCACAAAAATTATGGTTATATAAAAAAATACAAAGCACTGCAGCAATTTTTAAAGTAGTTCTATATTAATAAATACGTATAAGTACATAAGTGATAATAGTATTATATTAATTTAGCCCACAGACTGGCAACAGGCCAAAAACTTGTGTCATTTATAAGACCTAAACGTATTTTGCTACATATAAATAAAATAATTTCAACTCACATTTGTAAAGCTGGAATTGTTATTACATTTATATTATTACACTAGCTGAGCCCAGCGGTTTCAGCCGCGTTCATTTATGAAAAAAACGTACTAAAATAATACACGTCTTATAGCCTTTCTCAATAGAGTGGTTCTCCAACACAACTTTTTCTATTCCAACTAGTGCTTCCTGAGATTATCGCGTTCAAAAAACAAACAAACTAAGCTTTATAAAATTAAGTGTATATTTATAATTACACGCTACAAAATAAAGTTGCTTCTCGCTGTCTGTATGCTTAGATCTTTAAAACTACGCAAGGTATTTTGATGCGATTTTCTGTAGTAAATAGAGTGATTTCAGAGGAAGGTTTATATGTATAATACAAGCATAATATAGTAGAGGAACACTGATAATCAGTAGACGGGTGCAAAACCCGTGCAAAGTCGGGGTGGGTCGCTTGTATTTGATATAAAATAGAAAAGTAAGGAGCATTAGCTAAATTAGTTGAAAACAACTGCCACGTTAGATTAATTCCGTTTTACTTAGCCTTGTACGGTCTTAAGTAATTTTTATTTAATTCTATTCTAATCTTCCACCATCTCTTGGACTTTTATTTGATTTTCTAGATTATTATTACAACATATTCTTTCTTTAATAGTAGTAGATACCTGCAAATTTGAATATAATTTAAATGAAAAATCTTGCTACGTATTTGTAATTAATATACGCGCTTGATGCATGCTAGTACGGCGGGTAATGCGATTTGAAGCCTCACATAAACTGTCTAATTTATTTATTTACTAGCTGTGCGCGCGACTTCGTCCGCGTGGGATTTAACAAAAAAAATTATTGTTCAGTTCGCAGTTATAAAGTGAATAAATTTCTAAAATAAAAATAATCTAAGTTACTCCTTATTACATCAGCTCAGTCATTTCAGAGATTAGCCGGAATAAACAGAAAGACAGACGGACAAAAATTATAAAAAAACGTTATTTTGGTATATGTACCGACGTAATATTCGACGTAATATATATGTTCGGGGATAACTTCGTCGTTTATGAATCGATTTTGATAAGTTTTTTTGTTAGAAAGAAGATATCCCTGACGTGGTACCACGATAAGGATACCAGGATCTGATGATGGGATCCTAGAGAAATCGAGGGAAACTCTCGAAAATCTGCGTAACTTTTTACTGGATGTACCGATTTTGATGATTTTTAATATAATCGAAAGCCGATGTTTATTTATCATGTGGTCATATTTAAATTTCATCGAGATCTGATTACAACTTTTGGAGTAATCTTTGATAATGCGTATGTACTTGACTTTTTTTTGTCTACCTACGTTGTATTACTTGTCGATATTATTGAAGCCGGTTTTTCTTCGTTTGCCTGCAAACACAATTATTATTTTATTGAAGACTACATTCTAAATGTACAATTATATTAAAGCAAAAACGACATGTAAAGTTATCTTGTTAGTGTAAAAATATTAAAAAAAAACTTAGTCAAACAGTAATATATTAAGAATAAAATAATATCAAGATTAATGTGCAAAAATAACTTTTATAAGATTTAATTAAGCTAGTATTAGACCATCGTTTAATTTACTAGAATAATCTAAACTAAAATTAAACTAAACTAAAACCAGACAAGATACATCGATTTGAATTAATTAGTAAGACCAAAAATGATCAAATCAAATCAAACAATATTAAACTTACTAAGTCAAACCAAATTAAATTAATAAACAAGAGAACCAACCAACAATCCAACAACCAAATTAACCAAAATTTAATCAGTAGATACATAAAATTAAATTTTCATAAATTGAGTCACACCATATGAAACAAAATAATTACAATTAAGATATAATAGATAAAAAAATTACAAATTGAAATTAGATTTAAAAGTCGAAACTAACAAGAACAAATTTAATCAAAATTAAGTCAAATAAAGTCAGATCGAATTAAATCAATTAATTATCTTTTATCTATATAAATAAAAATGAATGTTGCTAAGCGCATAACTCGAGAAGGGCTCGAACAATCCGGCTAATTTATTTTTTCCTTAAGGCCCACGGAAGGTTTTAATATTACAAAAAAAATAAAAATGTCATCGCTCGGAAACGTTACATTTATTTAATTTGTACTATTAACTATTGACAGAACAAAGTATGTCCGGGCAGTTAGTATCCTAATAAAGTGATCCGTATATCACCCACTTCCAAGCAAACAAACGTAAATGCTATTTTGTTTTATTAATGCATTTTAAATATTTATATATAAAATCTTTTCAACGTTTATTCCGTTACATTACAAAAGCCGGATTTCGTCTACTTTGGGAACGTACGATACGCCAAATTTGTTCGTATAATGGCGTGACATACGCACCCTCCGCGAATACAGTATCGGAGTAGGTAAACAATATTTAAATTCTTCAGTCAACGATATAAGGAATAACAAAAACGAACTATGTCCTTATTTTAAATTTAGTATTCAAATATTTCATGCAATGGTCTTTGTGTGGTATGCCTCCTAGATAGTTCGACCGATTTTTATGAAATTTAATTATATTTGTCACATTCTTTCAGTATATAGTATAGTAAATACAAGCGAGGTTCATTCAATTAAACTATATGTTCTATTTACCGTTTCTTAAGTTGTATATAATTTCTAAGTTACGTATATAAATCAGTGAAATGGAATTAGGGAGTAGTTTAGACACAAAATATGTTTATAGCTAAACTTAAACTTAATTTAAGACCTCTCAAGACTTGTTATTATATTATTTTTATTTATTAGTAAAACAATATACTTGAAAAATCAGCAGTAACTTTTTATGCTTGTATATTCTTTAGAAGTAACTGAAAGTTACTGCTATAAAGACATTTCAGGTTTTAATGTTTGATAGTTGCAAACATTTCAATAAATATAAATAGAAAAAGGAATAGTACCTTACGTTCCAGTTTTTTGTCTCGGAAGATAAGCGTGAACGGTTTGCAGTGTTCCGCGCGGAGACGGTCGATTGAACGCGCATCAATTGCTTTCATCAAGTACTCGTTCACTTCATCCTCTGGATTTTTATTTTCATTGTTTGCATCGGAACCGATCCTAAAGAAACAAAAAACATTGAAAATCTTTATTAATAAAAAGAAACGCTGAAAATGGACGCACATATCTGCAACAAAACAACTCGATTAGTGAAAGGGCTGGTGCCCAAAAATGGTATAAGATACCTGTACTATAAGTCACCGGGTCCTGGCGCCCAAAGTTATATACAGGATAAGAAGTACAGAACTGAGTCAAATGGATGTCTCCATTCGTAGCCTCGTAGTTGGTGTTATATAGAAGGTTATTTTATAAAGTAAGGATATGTGCCAACAAGGACTAAATACGTCAATAAGAAAATGGAGGAAAAAAATACATACAAAAGAAAATTATAGAACTATCCATAAAAGTGAGTCAGCTGATTAATGAATACGGAGGTTTTCAGTATCGTTATAGGTAAGTTTAAAGATTGAGCCAGTTGGTAATGGTGAATTTACATTTGAGTCTAGGAAGGTGATGATAAAAATCATGGGTATACGAGAGTTAATGTACTTTAATTTTTGAAGTACGTCAAGTAAATATTATTAAGGGTTACATGCGGGGCGGCTGGTGCAGTGCACTTTCACGAAAATTACATAGGGAGACATTCGAGAGGATACATTCCACGCAAAGCGGAAAACTAAAAAATGTTGATGTTTCTGTTTTTACCCGCCAACCTGCATTTGAGCAGCGTGGTGAATTAAGCTCTTGGACCCTTCTCTTACATGATAAAAAAAGCCTATGCCCCGCAGTGGGATATTACAGGCTGAATCGAAAGTGTCGAGTAACCAGAACCTCCTACTGTAAGTGCCAATATTAGGTATTTCAAAGTTATTTTGAAATAAACAAGATAAAAAAGTGTTTACTTGATGAAATGAGCTTTGTATATAAAATTTCAAATTTTAAAAATATCATATTTTTAAAATTTGAAATTTTATACTTTTTTTTTAGAATAACATGCATTTAAATATTTTTAAATATTTTCTTTAAAACATCGACCACTTTAATTTTTTTTCTTAAAATAGATAATAACTAATAATAAGCTGTGTGGTTACGGCAGTAAAGAATATAGCCACCCCCCTATCTTCCCGTGGGTGTCGTAAGAGGCGACTAAGAGATAACACAGTTCCACTACCACCTTGGAACTTAAAAGGCCGACCGATGGCGGGATAACCATCCAACTGCTGGCTCGGAAACAAACAGGTCGAAGACGGACAGCAGCATCCTCTGTGCGACAAAGCCAGCCCTGCGGTCACCAACCCGCCTGCCCAGTGGGACTATGGGCAACATGAAATCACGCCATTTTTGGCGCGAACTTGTGGAGGCCTATGTAGTAGTGAACTGCGATAGGCTGAAGTGATGATGATAAGCTATATGCTTATAAATTATTAAAAAAAAATATTTTAGTTTTTAAGTATACGAAAACTAAGGAAAATATAATATTTGTTTCGTATTTTCAAAAAATTATTTATAGAGAATTATTTATAGTTACAATTAAATCATATACACTCATTTATTATTAATTACAATTTTGGTTGCGATAAATATAAAAACGATAAAAGATAACCTATTTAAGGGTTCAATTTACATGTAATATGTAAGCTAAAATTGTATACATATCGAAAATTATTTATAAGAAAATTTTGTTTCATGAAAATGCATTTATAAACTTCGGGAATATTAAAGTACTTTCCTTTCATTAAAATCGCTTTAACAACATCGTGGTAAGACGTCATTAATACGATAGGTACCGGAAATTACCATATTTATTAAAAACATACCTTTTAAACACCTACTTTCGCACTTATCAAGCGGTTTTAACGATCAAAATGAGTAGGTACAATCTTTGAAATATTGTTAATTACATTTCACTACATTAAATTTCAGAGTGCGTTAAAAGTGTTCGTCGTCATCAGATATTATTACATGAACGTAGCCAGCTGAAGATAAAACACAAAAATCGGTTTGAGCGATTGATAGTTTCTATACATATTATAGAAATTTTATTTTACGAATTTTATTGTTAATTTCGTAAAATAAAAATTAAACTGTTTGATGAAATTTTTATTTATTTAAATATATTTTTTTAATCTAGTAGAAAATTTTAAATCAAATGAACCTCAAAAAGGAGAATAAATTACAAACAATTGAATCTCTAGCTAATCTCTTTTTTTTATCAAAATCGCCATTTTTTAAAAATAGTTTCGTATGTCATATTGATAATAGCTGAAACTGACGATACGTGACAAAAAAAAACAAGGTACTATATTTTAAATTCTCAACACAATTTAAACTATGTACTATAGTGTCATTTATAGAATTTATAATATACATATATATGAACATGAGTGTTTCGTTGTTAATTAATATAGAATAATTCCAGTTTCGACCATAGAACATATTTCAGATTGTAAAGAAAAAGAAATTATACAAAAAAAAAAAAAATCGATAAGATTTTTAACAGTTTAATGTTTCAAAAATTTAACTAAGACTTGTTTGGTTATTTTCTACGTAAATTAACTTTATTTGATTACTTTATCATTAAATTCAATAATATGTAAAAGTTTAGCGATTTTATTTATATTTTTAACAGTTTTCTATCATTTTTATTTATTTTTATTTTAAAGATTTTACAAAAACTAATAACTATTTAGCATTAAGCGTTTGATAGTTCGCAAGATATGACTATGTCTGTCAGATTAGCTATACTTACGTACAAGATAATTGTAATAACATCGCGTTACAAATATTCAAAGTTATCTAGGCGTGCAATACTGTGTGCATTAAGTTTATAGAAAAAGTAACTAAGATGCATGGCATGCTGTTTGTCAGATCGATTTATACTTCAATTTGTGTTTTTATCTAATACCCTTATCTAATTCCCCTTCGTTACCACTGATAATCTTGTTAATTATCTATAGTTAATAAAATTATCCTAGTAACTATTAGATAATGTAAAACATTAATTGTAAAGTTTTTCATTGTAATTTTGTACCAAATCATCATCATCATCATTGGCCTTAATCCGTCTATTGCAGATGATTAAGACAGTGTCAGAAAGACACTGTGTTTCCTAGGACACTCTTCAGTAAAACGCAGAGTTGCCTTAGCTCTGCGCCACCCTCTCGACCTCACTGGCTAGGCCCACAGGAACGACGAGTCTATACGTGTGGAGCCAGTTCGGCTGCAGGAGCCTTTCGCATTTTAGAGTTATGCCACGAATGCTTGACGGAGACCCCATTCCGAGTTTCAATTAAAGTTTTCCTTCTCCGGGACCCTGATGAATTTGGGCCAGGTTTATCCTTCGGTCGCCTTTTATGACCCCCACGGGAAGAAAAAGGTTGGAGCTATTCTACTCAGCCGACACCACACGGCATTTTGACAAAAAATACTAAAGAATTGAAAATTGGCATATTCTACTATATTGACTATAAGTAACGATTGTTTTATTAAGGGTATATGATAACAACAGGGACCGAGAGCCTAACCTGTTCTCCGAGTTACGGTGGAAAGACTTCCCCAAGAACAGATATCTAAACCGGAAAGAAATATTTGTACAAATACAAATATCTATCCCGAGCGAGAATCGAACCCGCAAACCGCTGGTGTTTAGGCGCGTAGGTATGTATGGCACACGCTCCACCACACCAGAGCGGTTATAGCAATTCAGTGTAATTTATTAACTATCGGATTGCAAAATACAAAGGAGAAGAAGGAATACTTATATATACGTAAATTACACAGTACTGTCCTGTGGGGATCGCCGACGTTGCATTGTCCTTTCATTTTGCGTTTTCTTTTCAATCCTCTGACTGTTACAAACGTAATTCGTATATCCATATATTTTCACAATAAAAAACTTTCTATCGCGTATAATTTTATATTTTAAAATGGAAACGCTAACAACAAAATTGTCTTAAGTTTTGTAATATTGGTATCTAATTATGTACACTAGAAAAATGCCAAATGTAAGCAATCTTTCGCTTATATTTTATGTAGGTACATATATTTTTATGTCTCTGCTCCGCCTGCATTAAAGTTAATGACTATGGTTGCGTCGAAATGCCCTTTAATTACGGCACTCAAAATAATGTCATTTACTCTTGACTACATGAGTATAATTCTACACCAAAATTCCAGGTTAATGGAGCCGCCGTTTAAATGTAACTAGAAGCTGCTACGCCGTTGTACTGTAACCGAATTAAATTGCTTCGTTGAGGCTTCTCTTTTACACTAGAAATGAAGCTTAGTCTCATTCTACTGAGGAAAGTTATCCTCTCTTACGAAAAATGGGGCTTAAACCGTACGTAGTTCCACTGCGGCTTGGCGGTTTTATTTTTAACTAAGATATAATTATCGCTATGAGTTATCATAAGCAACATCTTCCTATCATTTTTAAATTTCAGTCTAACTACTGTTTCGAGGTACCATAAGATCTTCATCATGATATGTGAAACCCTAAGAACACGCAACCGTCAGCGCTCACGGCAAATGTGTTTTGTAAGTGTAACAATCTATTATTGAGAATACATGGTTTCAACAAAAGAAGTTTATAAAGTTTAGTCGTTTTAATAAAAAAGGGTATGAGCTATACATACGAGTATATAGTATTACACTACGGATCATAGGAAAGAAGCCATAAATTTCCTTCCACCAATGCATTTCTGAAATTTGAATCTGGTGAAAACCGTACAAGTTTTCTAGTTCGATTCAAAGTGTATATGGATTCAAAGGTATATGAGATACGAAAAATTACAAAAAAAAAAACTTACTTTGAGGAATGCTTTCCGTGCTGTGAACCATGACCCATTACACGCATCTCCTTTGACACGTTGGCATTGAGCGCGAATGAGTGTTGTGGTTTCTTGTCCTGATGACGAAATAACAAAATGAACAATTGATTTTGTACATATAGCACAGTAATAACACTATTTCAAATTATTATTAGTATATTGATGCGGATCTAAATGGCATTATTCCTAGTCGCTGAAGCCGTCGGGTCCTTACAACAGCTTCAAATTTGCTGATAAAGTAATGCGTTGTCTGTTCTTTTAAACAGCTGGAGATGATAATATAACATAAACATAATATATCACAATATGTAACCTAGTAAATGAAAAACATATTTTTACAACACTTGAAAAATAAATAATTTTATTCTATTCGTGACAATTCATCCTAATTTTATTTAAAAAGTGAAAGTATTATTTTACGTCGTTCGGCAAAGCGGAAACCGCTTTTTTATACTAATGAATTGTTGGATCGTATATACCTTTCATATTTTTACCAATTCTAAAATAAAAATTGAAGTTGTACATTTTTTTTTTGTATATTACAATTGTTTTAAGTAGTATAAACATACTTAAGTACGAAAGATTGAGTTGAAAATGTGTTAAAATAAAAATGTGTTAATTTCAATGTCTGATTTTAGTAATCTATAATTTAATAACGTTGTCATTGTCTTTCCTATTCCAAAACTTACAGTTATATGCATTTGATTTAATGAGGAAATCTTCGAGATTATTGTTTATTTAGTATCTATCATTTATAGATTAACAATGATATCGTGTTGAAACTAGCGAAGTGTTAAGATAAGATACATTATATTGTAAAATACAGAGACTAAGATTATTGTACTTTATTTCAACGAAGTAAAGAGGAAAAACAAGAATCAAAACAACACTAAAATATATTAGTCGAAATATTTCTTTTTAAATAAGTTTCTATTTATATATATATTCACCACTTATACAATTCAAGTTAAGAGATATCTTAATTTATTTGACCTTAATTTTGATTTTTGACTGATTTACCTCCATTAATTAGGATCTTTTCAGCTTTATGTTGAGACTTAAGACTGCCTAGTACCACAATGAACTTTAAAGTAATAACTCCTATTCAAACACAAAAAACAACAAACAATTTACACATAATATTAAAAAAATAATAACACTTACTACGCGGCTAGTATCATCGGGCACTATGAGGTAGGTTTCAATGTTATGGTCCTTCAGATAGGCGTTGCGGAGGTCTCCATTTCCAGGTTCGACTTTGTAATCATCACCGAGGCAATTAAGCGTTTCCTTTGTGATATGGACACGTCTGAAAGGAATAATAACATTTGAATTTTTACTCGTAACATGGATAACAGACAGAGGATACAGATAATATTATATATAGAATTTTTTTCCTGTTACTTTTGTCTATAAAATAATCTATAAAATAAATACTAACCCTGCAACACCACCGCTTTCCATGTGATTTGCGAGTGTAACATCGTTGGACCACACATCGAACTGCCACTTGCGCAGGCCGAGCACGACGCAGTGTACGCGTCCAGTGTGAATGCCTACGCGCATGTTTACATTCACTGCCATTACCTCGCGTACGAGCCTGTGAAAAGAATATTTTTAATTATTCAAATATTCGATATAGAAATAAATTTAGACTCATCTTTAACTTGGCTTCATCAATCCCGAATAAAGCTATAGACTGTCAAATACTACATACGGAAAGCCTGAAAGTAGGTTGACTGCGGTTTGTAGCTTAGTCCAACTACGGTAAACCTTCTCATTAAAGGTATTAAGTAGCCGTAATTGTTTGATAGATACATTTTTGACCAACTAGAAACTACAAGGGAGGCAGCGGCGAGCATTTAATACTAGACAACTCACCGTTAAATTATTGCATATGTATACAAAAAAAAAAAACTTACGCAATCGCATCAATCATGTCAAGTCCCATCTCCACACAGCACTTGGCGTGATCATCGCGAGCCTCAGGTAGACCAGATACGCAGTAATAGCAGTCGCCTAACAGCTTAATACGGAGGCAATGATGCTCAGCTGCTAGCCGGTCAAATCTATAGGACACAATAAATAACAGTGATGATTAATTACATCGCAAGTTGAACATATAACTTCCTACAGCATCTGATTATGCGTAAATGAAAACCTTGACTTCATCAGTCAGTTGAAACAAGTCGATTGTTGTTTTAAACTTGTTTGATATATGAAATACACAGGAAACTGTTTTACATATTGCTTACAAAATCGGGACGCAAATAAACTGAAAGAAATAAATGTGACTTAATTGAAATTAAATAATGCGCATATGTGAATTCAAGTCACACAGAGTTATCAGTTGATACATTGTGATCTAGAATGGGCTGAGATGATTGATATTTGGTTACTAAAATTTTTATAAACACCAATGAAGCTTATAAACATTAAAGTAATTACCACCGACGATAATATCGAATGCTATAAGGTTTGTAAAACAAGTCGTTGTTAGTGTCGTAAGCTATGTTACTTTGCTCATCGCTCTAATAATCTGACGTGTGTGAATATTTAACATACAAAATTATCCTGTCGTGGTATTTGTTGCCAAAAACCTCCGAAAAATTTGGACCGCTTTTTACGCAATTGTTTGTTCAAACGTTGTTTTACCATATATGTTATTAACCCCTTTAATCTCCCCCTTATCTTATGAAAAATAGTTGTTGACCGATTCTCAGACCTACCTGACATGCACACATAATTTCATAAAAATCAGTCCATCCGTTGCGGGGGAGTATGGTAACTAACATTGTGACACGAGAATTTTATATATAAGATTAAACAGTGTTAAAATCTCCATCTATTATTCAGGTGATATGATGATAAAAACAATTGTAATTATGGACCTTAATTTTATTATTTGTTTCACAGAATATCTTAGTGTATCGTGAGCGTATATGAACAAGTTGTCTTGGCTGTGTTAAGTACAAGCCCGTTGTCGTGACACCACTTATTTAGTAAATAAAAATCTTGCTGCATTTTTTCCAGTGCGTTTTTTACGTTTGAATCTGCTATTAAGAGGCAAGAATCATCAGCGCACTGATACGATGAAAAAAATTTAAATATATTATTCACGTCATTTATGTACGCTATGAAGTGCAATGGGCCGAGCACCGAACCTTGCGTAGTGCCTTCAGAAACAGATATTACTCTTGGTCTACACTAAACATTTTAGTTATTTGTTATTATATTTAATGAAGCCCGTGACATAAAAGTAGTGAGTGGCTACGTTTAAGTTGAGTAATTAAACTATGGTTACATTGGGTATTTTAATTATATTGTATTGTAACCTTATTGTATACATCATCTTAAAACTTAGCATGTTAAATTGTAGCCTAACTTGGATAATTAAAAATTTAAATCTCATTTAGACTGTATTCAATATTTTTAGTGTGGCAAAACAAATATTTATAATTCAATTTATTACTTTTATTAATTAATTATAACCTCGAGAAGCCGGGATCTGTTAAAAGTTATATGTAAAAATAGTCGAGTCTTTTTAATAAAAGTTAACTAACGAGACGTTGCAATACGAGTATATATCAACGTCGTAATAATACATACCGTAAAGTTATACCGTTTCGCTTTTATAAACTGTATTCCAATTTATTATTTATCTTTACATTCGTCATGTAACCCTACTGTTTTAATCAAGCGTAAAATCTGAGGTGGACGCCGTTAAATGTGCACTAAAGCGTGGTGAAAATTTTACGAGCTAAACGAGGCGAGTATACAGATATCTACAAACGAGCAACAGGTCTTATTATTCTTTACGTAAATGTAAAGGTATAAGGTAATCAGGCTTTTACAATATATTTATAATTGTCTATATATATATATATATATATATATATATATATATATATATATATATATATATATATATACATATACATATACAAGAGTAACATTAAAATAACCGTTTTTTACTAAATGCATACGGATGATAAAAACGGTATATATACCAAAATAACATTTTTTACAATTTTTGTCCATCTGTCTAACGGGACTTTCACTGGCAGATAGCTGATGTAATAAGTAGTAACTTGGGCTACTTTTATTCTTGAAATTTATTTATTTTATAAATCTGCGAACTGAACACTTTTAAATTACAGATTTCTAGACATTGTTGTGGATGAGATAGGTATATATCTAACGAAAATAAAATATTAGCTGATGTAATAAGTAGTAACTTGGGCTACTTTTATTCTTGAAATTTATTTATTTTATAAATCTGCGAACTGAACACTTTTAAATTACAGATTTCTAGACATTGTTGTGGTTGAGATAGGTATATATCTAACGAAAATAAAATATTAGTCTATATGTATAAAAGTTATTGAATTAAATTGAATTTTTATTATATATATAATTATATATATAATTATATATATATAAGGTTTGTAAAAAATAAACATCTCGATATGAACACTCACACTTACGAAAAAAAGGGCGGTCCGAAGTATCACAAAGCCATTAACGGCTTTGTCTTTTTTTAACCGACTTCCAAAAAAGGAGGAGGTTCTCAATTCGACTGTATTTTTTTTTTTTTTTTTTTTTTTTTTTTTTTTTTTTTATGTATGTTACCTCAGAACTTTTGACCGGGTAGACCGATTTCGACCAATTTTGTTTTAATCGAAAGGTGGTGTGTGCCAATTGGTCCCATTTAAATTTATTTGAGATCTAACAACTACTTTTCGAGTTATATCCAATAATGCGTTTTTACTTGACGCTTTTTTCGTCGACCTACGTTGTATTATACCACATAACTTTCTACTGGATGTACCGATTTTGATAATTTTTAATTTAATCGAAAGCTGATGTTTATTATGTGGTCACATATAAATTTTATCGAGATCTGATAACTAGTTTTTGAGTAATCTTTGATAACGCGTAGTTGCTTGACTATTTTTTCGTCGATCTGCGTTGTATTACTTGTCGATGTAATTGAAGTCGGTTTTTTTTCGTTTTTAAGTAATAAATTTTTAGCTTGGCGTTTGAAAATCTGAATATCTAGCGATAACTTAGAGTCATATTTAAATGACAAGCGAATTGTTCTGTAGCACATTATAAACATTATATACAGATGAATTAAGCACCAGTCTCCTTAACAACTGAGTGTGAAATATTATCTTGATAAAATTAATGAGGTTGTAAGTAAAATATAATTTTGATAACGATTGAGTATGTAAAACTGTCGATGCCTATTTAAGATTTCAAACAACTGATACTAACTGTCGCATTCGATATTAAGCAAGTAATATTTACGTAAGAAATAAATAATTTCGTTTGCTCGCAAACAAAAAATACTGACTTCAATTATATCGACAAGTAATACGACGCGGGTAGCCGGTAAAACCGGCAATTAAATACGTATTATTAAATATAACTCAAAAGAACTCGTTAGATCTTTATGAAATGTAAATGGGACCAGATGACAAAAATAACCTTTCGATTAAAAATGAATCATCAAAATCGGTAAATAATGAAATTGAGAACCTCACCTTTTTTTAAGTCGGTTTAAAATGGCGCAGTTGCCAACGTAAAAAGATTTCATGAAGGATCAAAATCGTTCATTAAATTCATTGAAGTTGATGATGAATTTTTATTAAATAATTGATCAATGATAAACATTAAAGGCTACAAATCGGAAACATAACAACAAAACTTATTATTAGAATATATTGTTAAGAATTATAGATTGTCAAGTAGTAAGGGAAGGGAACTTTGAATCGGAGACGGCGAGATTTCTTTAATATTCCTTTCATATATAGACATAGTAATTACATTCAGCCTGTAACATCCCACTGCTGGGCATAGGCCGTTTTCTGGAGTAAGATATAAGAAGGATAGGAGCTTAATCCACCACGCTGCTCCACTGCGGGTTTGCGGATATGTTGATACGCGATCAGGTATTTATGACAACAATCAGGACCGACGGCTTAACGTGCTCTTCGAGGCACGGTGGGGAGACCTACAAGGGCAGACATCTATACCAGAAAGAAATATCGGTATATATACAAAAACCCATCCCGAGCGGAATCGAACCCGCAAACCGTTTTAGGCGACTACTCGCTCCAATAATATTTGTGTTATTATAGGTGTTATAGTCGCCACAAAATAGGAGGCCCGTTTTGACATTTGACAAATACCCTAGAACGTAACTTGGTATGAACCTGTAAGAACCAATATAATAATTATTATTTACATAGTGTTTTTAAAAAATACGTAAAGTTTTTGGTGCATTAGATAATATGATATAATATATTGGGAGTATTCTTTTCGCGCTTACTTTATAATAGCATGCAATTTCTAATTATTAAGAAGCGTCTCAAAAACAGTTACGTTCTAAGTCTTTTTCTTTCTAAATACTATTGTTGTACTATTGCTGTTACTGAATTTCACCAGCTTACGATTAAAATCGAATGATTTTAATCGTAATTAAATATTGTGTCGTGATCTTTACTCAATAAAAAGGAGCTCAAAGCCATAAATAAACTTTTGATTTGGCTAATAAACCACGATAAAATCCAAAAAAAAAAAACGATATAAAATAAAGACAAATTGACCTTTTGTACCATTGTATCAATTTAAATTACCTACAATATTAAAGTTTAAGTTAAATTTGTGATCAAAATTTTAATCAAATGCATTTTACATTACTTAATCAAATCGATCAAATACGCATACAAACTTGAATCGATTTATCGTGAGTATCGAATACCGAGTCGTATGGTTACTTTACTATTTACGACCCGATGACAAATGTCCAAATGGGCCTATTATTTTGTGACGACTTTCATGGAGTCATGGAGGCGATTATTTGTTATTAAGAGATGTACTTGCAATTTAAAATAATTAAAATATTTGTTAAAAATCTAGTTGTCTTCGGTAACTACGCTGCGAATGATTCCTATATATTATTACGAAGGCATAAAAATGAATTACTCGAATCATGTAACCAATTGGATATAAAACGGTTATTACACAGACGATAAAATAAAAAGAAAAAAACCATATATTTTTTATGCACATCGTTGTAAGATAAACATAAAGTTGTTATTTATTTCGAATAAAAAAAAAACATCAATGAACAATGTTTTGTTATTACTACATTCTGGCTGCTTAATATTCTGTTATTAAAGTCGACCGCAAGGTTTTGTCGAATTACTTTACGTTGGCTTTACCTCAAAGCGTTATAACTTTTTGAAGCGTCTGTTCGTTCTTTCGCAAAATAGATTTCTAGAGTCCTTTCCATTAAAATATTATTTTAAGGTGTAATATTAAATTCAACTTAATAAATAACAAAGTTCATCTCATTATCTTTCACAAGATTTATCCTATAACAGTTTAAAAATGTTTTCTGTAATTCGAAACCTTATTGAAACTATCTATAGATTACAACTTATACAAATTTTTGAATCGTTATCTATCGGACACGGTGGCTCATAGAGAAAAAAGAATTTATGTATTTTTTTAAGATAATTTTATGATCGACAATTTTTGTCTGAAGTATTTTTATGATATAACTTACCGTTTTGCTGAAAATCGCAAAACTTATTTTTTTTTACATTTGACCTTGAATAAAAAAAATCCATACAGCGAAAGATGGGGAACTTTCAAATTTTATTTATAATTATATTTTGAACGATTTCACCAATTTTCAGCTTGTTGTAAATTTATGTAGCTTCAAATGTCTAAATTAACCGGACTAATATTAATATTTTAAGGTATTTACGAAAATCGTCTTTATTTTCAAACAAATAAATTCATTACAATTATTTCAAAATATAAAGTGTCTGGCGCCGTTTAGTCGCTTAACTTTTATTTACAGTTAATGTGTGGTAGGAGGACTATGATTTAGGTAGGTCTCTTTTTATGGAAGCCGCACTGTAGTCACGTGTTCATTGGAATTCCATTTTATAACTCTTTTACAGTCCTTCGCTGGACAAAAACCTTTTTATGGTATAAAAGGGAAGAGTTAGATCTTAATCCACCTTTGAGGTTTTTCAGAACTTATGGAAAATAATCTCTTTACAATGCGTGTCAAGCAGCACTGCCTTTGTATCAATCCCTTGGTCAAACGAGTAAGGGTTTCTTAAAGTATAGGTTAAACACTTCGCTAACAAGGCGTTGACAAAAATGATAGTACAATCATTTTCATCGACTCTATATTCTACAAGAATATAATGTCGTGGACAAGATCTATATTTTGAGTAAGTTTCTGTGTTGATAACCGAACGAAGACATCATCATTTTTCGAATTGTGACGACCGAAATTTTTTAAAAGTAATTCTTATATCTTAGTAATTTGTTTATGATTTTGGTATAGTAATACTGTCTGTCTGAGGTTTGCCCTGTTGTAAGGAAACGCACGAGGCGTTCACGAAGAGTAAGTTAGTAGAGCAGTTGGTTATAAGATTACATTTGTGCAAATATTCGTCGTTAGCAGACACCTATAACCGGGAAGTATTTTATGGATTATCAATGCCAATGAAGTACTCGGTAATTTGAAGTTCCATCTTTCATGACACGTATCCGTTAGTTATAATCTATCTCTTTTATTACAACATAGTTTATGATTGCACGGAAGAAATGTTTGATCTCTTCAACGCCTCAAAATCTTCCGTACTGTTTACCAGGATACGTAGCGATATTGGATTACGACCTCGATAATTATCGACACTATTACTCTTTTGCCTTTAGTATGATTGTATGATGAAGTATACTCATCATCATAGGTTTACGCCAGTTCATTATTGAAATAGCGTCATGTAAGGAATATTAGCACTTAATTTATTATATTATATGTCCTCTCGTATATACTCGTAAATTAATAATAAAAATCATTTGTTTCTTGAAGGTTTGATACAATCTAAAATAGAAAATTTCCGTCAAAAATACCTTAATAAAAACAATAAATATACATATTTTTTTTAAAGCAGTCTGTGTTAATTATATTGGGGATGTTTTATTTATAAACTTTACCACGATTCAAAATATATGCTCACATAAAAAGTTATAATGTTACCATCAGTAGCGAAAATGTACATTATTTATCTAAGCCCTCAACATATATATTACTTACTGTACTCTATGTAGGCAATAGTAGCTTTTTCGTTAGAATAAAACGGTAAGTTATTTTAATTTTTTTTTCTGAACATATTTTTTTTTCTATTCTTTTATAGTAGTACTTTAAGTATAGTGTACAACCATGCAAACTTTTGCTTATTACTTTTTATATAAGCAGTTTCCACATTATGGTTACTACACATCCATAAGGCATATTATTTTTGTGCGATTTTTTTTCGCTACTTTTTAATTTGTATTAATTTTTTTGTTGGAAAGGAGATATCCCAAGGGTGGTACCATGATAAGGAAATCAGCATCTGATGATGGCATCCCAGAGAAATCGAGGGGAACCTTCGTAAATCGTAGTGGCAACTGGTGCGTTTGTTTATTTGTTTCTTCTACTTACGTTGTATTACTTGTCAATGTAATTCAAGTTGGTTTCGTTCATTGCTAGCAAACACAATTATTATTGAAAATTATCGGTTTCAAAATTCTCGTTTCGTTAGATATATTCAGAAAGGGAAGGTCATGATACACACAGCGTTATTATTCATGCCATAAAAGCAGAGTAGTAACGCGAAATAGTGTATAAAGGGCCCTCATACATAATGATATTTAAATTTCATATCACGAATATGACAAGATTAGCGCGTGATATCGCATTCGCTGTGAAATTGAAATATTGTATTTGAAGTGACATAAATATGCTAAAATGTCACAGTGTGTACATGTCTTACATTAAATTGTACACACACGAAACCGATATATAATAACTCACCTAGCGAAAAGTTCGTTGAGCAAGCGAACGAGTTCCTCAGCAGTGCACTGGTCTGAAAGAGATGTGAAGCCGCAGATATCCGCAAACAGGATGCTGTAAAAATATGAAATATTAATACAGATAATATAAATATAGATCATACATTTCTATTGGGAAAGTAAATTTGATTAATGTTCGAACTAGACCAAAATTAAATGAATGATTCAAAGAGATGAGATGTTTCCCGGATATTTCGGAAACATGCTGATTACAATGTGAAGGTTGAAGCTAAGATAAATTCAACGGAGCGGGCAAACGTTAACAAATAAAATAGGTGCAAGGGTATCGTTACTTTTTGAAAATTTTTCAGTTTAATTTAATCAAACAAAAAATTAGTCTTTTAAACTTTAAATCATGCGCTTTTTAGCTCGAAAATTTTTTTTTAGAATATAAAGATTACAGTTTATCTTTTTTTTCTCTTTAATATTAATATAGAGTAGAACACAATTGAAAATACTCAATGTAACACTTATTTTTTACTTCAAAACTATAGTTATTGCCCGCGAAGTTTCTGCTGTTGCAAACGTCTATAAGCTATGGTAATCGCTTACCATCAGGTGACCTAGTGATATATATAAAAAATCTATATCTTTTGAAGTTGAAAAACATTTACATTACAATATATTACGTAAAATTTATGAAAATGTTAATAAAAGCAATTATTTTATTTTTGTACTAACCTCACATTCTCGTATCTTTGAATATAAATTTTGTGAAATTGCTCCTGACGAGGTTGGTTGGCAATGTCCGCTTTCATCTCCATGGCGACGTGGCGAGGTAGAACCGAGAGCAGTAATCGTTCCTGAGCGGAATACAAAAATAATATGTTTTAGCGGATTAAATTTTAACATATCCTTTGAGGGAACTGGATATAAGGTTTTTCAGGTAATGACGGGTGTGTTATATATATATATATATGTATGTACCTATGCTGCATGTATTATTTTACAATTTAGTGACATGCTTTATGTTGGTAATAATAATAGAATATTTGCCACACCGATATTTATTCAATTAATTCGAATTATTTGAGGAGGTTAATACGTGGTACCACAATAATAGTAAAATCTCTACTGTACTACAATAGTAGTACAGTAGAGATTTTACATCTCTACTATCTGTTATGTGGTTATCTTCCCCTGAGAGGGGTTTTTCAGTGAACTGAATATTTTTTAAAATTAATTTAGTTTACAAGAATTTTTTAATGTTCGTAATTCGACTGTCTCTAATGGTCTTTAATTGAGATGTGAGTATTTTTACAAATTATACCGTTATTTAGAATTTAATTTAATTATTATATTGCTATTTAATATAAATTTTATATGTTTGTCTAAAACCATTAAAATGTAAATATATATATTTTTTCTTTTACTTTAAAATATTTAATTATCTTTAAAAATGTAATATTTTTAATTTGTTTATCGAATTGAATTTTAATGTAACGATTTTGTGTAATGTTTATGTTGTAGTAAAAGTCCTTTTATAACGTTGTTATGATATTATTGTGTTATATCATATCATATCATATCATATCATATCATATTATTTCAATGTATGAGCGGAATTTTCTGGTACTAGCAACGCGCTTAAAAGGAGGCTTCAATCATTGTAATAAATTTGTTTAATAAATAAATAATAATTATTATTATATAAATTATAGCTTCTGCCTTCGACTTCGTCCTCATGGAATAGGAACAATTATGTCATACATGATTTTTTGCGCAACTTTATTCGATTACGCACGCAGCGGAAGCTCTCAAAAGGAAAAACAGCCCGATTTTGAAACATTTTTCATTGGTGCTCCGCTCTTATTGGTCTTATCGTTATGATATATAGCCTATATCCATCGATAAATGGGCTATCTAACGCTGAATAAATTTTTCAAATCGAGATTAGCTCATTCAAGCAAACAAACAAACATACTCTTCAACTTTATAATATTAGTATAGATTTTTAAAACAGAAAAAAAAACTTTTTAATTATAATCAGGGTTACCCGATTAGATAAATCTTTTTATAAATATTGGATCTAACAATAGAAGTCAACAATAACTATAGCCGCTACGTAATTTTAAAAGAGATTGACAAAATCTAAAAGTATAGCATATCTACAAATTAGTGTAGACGTGTAGATATTGAAATTCGATATAAATGCTTTTTATCGGCCGACTAGTTTTATGAATCAAATCACCTGTAGATGAAAGTTCATATTACGTTTAATTTTCTCTTTATTATCTTTCAAATTACAATTTTAATTACACGGCTACTCCGATCTCTCTGCAGTAATGTCACGTTTAAAAGTGCTGCAAGCGCTTAAATTTTGCAGCGTTATCTCATATTTACGGTAATGTTTACGCGAATTTTACTCATTATAATGAAACAACTTTTTCAGATTTTATAGTGGTTTATTAAGTCTTTTAGATGTCCAGAGCTTTGGATACTTTACATCGAAGAGACTTAATAAACCGCGATAAAACCCGAAAATGTTCTTTTCTTATAACGTTATCTCATGCAAGAAAAATATTCCAAATGACAAAATATTAAATTCAAAGAGTTTGAAAATTATTATATATTAAAAAAAAAAAAACATGAAACGGCAACGATTTTGTCAGACTTAAAAATTAGTTTGCCAAAGAAGTTTCACTTCTGACATGTGTAATTTTTACGCGCTTTTTAATTTAACAATTGAAACTTTTGTATAAAAAAAAAAACAAACAATTATTTATATGTAAAAGTAAATACAAAATTTATGATAATGTTAATTATTTATTAATTTATTATTAAGTAGCTGCCCGGACAGACTTCGCTATGTCAAAAGTTAATAATAAAAATTAATTTTTTAATTTTTTTTGTATTAAAACCTCCCGTGGGCCTTAAGGAATATACAAAAAATAAATCAGCCGGATTGTTCGAGCCATTCTCGAGTTATGCGCTTAGCAACATTTATTTTTATTTATATAGATTATTGTTTTTTATTAAAAAAATCTATATCTACACATACATACATATATATATATATATATATATATATATATATATATACATCAATAGAAATAAGTAAAATTGAAGTGTCTGTTTGTAATATTAAAATATCCGCTTTTTACCAAATGCGTATGGATATGCGTATACACAGTACATATATCAAGATTTTTTTTTAAATTTTTGTCCGTCTGTCTGTCTGTTTGTTCCGGCTTATTTTTGGAACGACCGAACTGATTTTGAAGGGACTTTCACTGGCAGATAGCTGATGTAAAAAGCAGTAACTTAGCTTACTTTTATTTTAGAAATTTATTTATTTTGTAACTCTGCGAACTGACCATAGTTTTTTATATTCCACGCGGATGAAGTCGCGGGCATAGATTAGACATTACATTAAGTACAAATATTAAAGAGTAGTTTACTTGTTGTTGATTTTCTCGCTGCGTGATCAGGCGAGCTTCAACGCAGTCCCTTGTCTCCAGGAAAGCGCGACGTTGGGCAAGTTCACGGGAATGGTGAGTCATGATACCAGCTACGTTGCAGGCAATCAATGTTACCAAGTTTGACAGAATCTGTTGGTATAGTTTGTAAATTAATTTTGTGATACTTTATTTCATAATTGTTACCAAAATAATAAGATTAAAATCGAAATGTAGATATTTTATCGATAAAATTTAAATATTATAAAAGCAAAATCAATTATTAATTTTATGTAATTGAATATTAACCCCGTTGGAGTAAATACATTGTTATTTGTAAAAATATGAACATTGTCATGATTGATTAATATTAATTATCCCGTTTACGTCGCTGCGAACTGCAAAAACTCGTTTCCATTTCAAATTTAAGTAGTGCTATCCATTTATTTTATTCATAAAATAAATAAAATTTAGTTATCAAATAAATAAATAAGGAAAAAAAATATAATAGTCATACAGCAATAGAACGAAGAACCTAGATATTACTTTCAGTTGGAAGAATGCTTTGAAACGCAACATTGATTAGATGCAATCTATCGTTCCTTACCTGGGCAGCCGTAGCCCTGTTCATTATTAGCTGTGCTCCGATATTAATTGCCGCAAGTGCAACGCCGCCCAATGTCGCCTCGTGTAGTCTCAGGGGTAGTGTTGCATAGGTAAGATACGTAAACAATGCACAAGTTCCGCAGCTTAAGTCCAGGGATCTGGGACATGTAAACAATACAGGCTAACATTTCATCCTAAGGTAAACATTTTTTACAAAACAATAACACATTTGGAAATATAAAATAACAATAAATGAGATGCGACAAGTTATAGACAAAAAATTACGGTAATTTTTTTAAAAACAGCAACTAAGTTATTATTTATTTATTTTACACAACTAAGTCGGCACACAAGCGTATGGCTCACCTGATGGTAAGCGATTACTATAGCTTATAGACATCTGCAACACCAGAAGCATCGCAAGAGAGTTGCCAACCCTATCCCCAAATGTCAGGTGTTCGGAACACCTTACTCACCAACAGGAACACAAAAAACTGTATTATTTAATTGTAATATTTTATGATGTCGAGGTAACACCCCAGTTGGACTGCTCCATATTTCGAGCAGGAAATTTCCTGCTGCCTCACCCTCACTTAAGTAATGCCTTTATCTTTAGGTTTCTAAATAAAAAAAGCTAATAAATAGAGGGTGATAAAATATTTTTTCCCAAAAATGACTTTCATTTTTGTCTAAAAAGCAAAAAGCACATAAGTGACATGGAAACTCATTCCTCTCCGTGGATCGTTGACTTATCTTAAATTGATGAATAGGTCGAAACAGAATTTGTCTACCTATTATATAGAGTACTCATACTAGGTAGAATGTACTCGATTAGCCTTGAAGAATTGGTCTTTTAAATATGACGAGAAGAAACAAATTAACCAAATCGCAGTTTTATAAATCTGTACTTGTATAATTGTATATACAATAAATTCAATAGCATGATTCGTCTAAGTTAGACATATTTAAGTTTGTAAAAAAATTATTTGATCCAGCGGTTCCTGAAGAATATTTTCGTAAAATATACCTTGCTTTGATTCAATTTTATCACGACAAGAAGATTATCCCTTAAAAAAGAAAAATAAAGCGAAGAAAAATAATTAGGTTGAAAAGTAATTCGCAATTTCGCGTGGTTTTGGATAAGATAAGAAAATCATTAAATAATCTCGTTGCTTTATCACTCCAGCCTATCGTAGTCCATTGCTGGACATAAGCCCCCACTAGTTCGCGCAAAAATGGCGTGAACTCGTGTGAGTTTCCCATAGTCACCACGCTGGGCTGGCGGGTTGGTGATCGCAGGCTGGCTTTGTCGCACCAAAGACTTATTTTAAAACAACGATTTTCTATGCATTAACCGTTCCGATCGCCTTAATCAGGTAAATTATACTTTATTGATAAACAATTAATTTTGTGTCTTCTCTTTAGATCTACTTGTTTAAAATAACTTGTTTGAAAAATGTGTTCGTGGTATGTTGTGTACGAATGTACTATTGCTTTTGTTTGTTTCCCAATAAAAATAAGATAAAAAAATAAAAAAATCTAATACTGTGACTATTAACCACACTTCGATTGTCCTTTCGATGTCCATGATAGAAATTTGTCTTTGACAGAATTGACGTGTTTAAAGACAATATCAATCGTGGTTCCCAAGGAAGCAAGTTGGATTTATGAAATTTGGATTTATGAAAAGATAAGGTACAGCAGAATATCCTAAGAGTTTGGAGCAACAGGTTTGGGGACGTAAATAGCACTGGATTCAAGTATTGTGTTTCTGTGGTGAAAGATTACCAGAGCTCCTGGGGAGGGGATGGGATATCTACTGTTACAGGCGTTTACAGGCTGTGGTAATCGCTTACCATCATGTGGATCATACGCTTGTTTGCCGAACTAGTAATACTACTTTACTGTATATATTTTGTACTTCAAAGAATTAGAAAGGTCTGGAGTGCCTGAGATCTTACACTATTGAGTTTTTGACTTCGTTTAAATAGACGAACTACTTTGATAGACTCGACCCGCATGATACCTTTCGTGAGCGCATAAGCACGGCTAAAATTTACAATAAAAACATTCTACGAGATAGAGAATTCATTTCCATATGCGGTTTATTATTTAGTTGTACGCGGCAGTTGGTAATAATATTAATTAACTAATAATTAATATTCATTAAAGTAAATTTCATTTTATCGACGCCTTTTAGGGCTAAGAAAAATAGTATTAAATGTTTATGAAGAAGTATGTTATTAGAGTAGTGTATTAAGACAAAGTGAAATTTGAAAAAGAGTTAGGATTTTATTTTCACGTGGAACGTAACCTTTAACACCTATAGAAACTGCAGCTAGGTGTCGAACATCCTATATACATTGTACCAAAGCTCGATGGCGATTTGTTAAGAAAAGTAAGAGTTAATCTTGATAGAATTAAAATTACCTTACGACAGCAGTTCCAGCAAATGAGCACTCAATCAGCAGAAATGTGATGAGTACAACGTATGAGATCGTTAGCAGGTAAATCTCGTTGATAGCTGGTCGGCTCAAGCATGCCAGTAAGCCTGAAATTACACTTGATTTTATTAACATTTTATTATTTCTGATTACAGTAATTTCTCAGTAAACAATGAAATATGTAAAAAATTGTATCGTTTATCTAATGGAATAAATAACACTCTTCAAAATAAGTTCCTTGCCATCTTTTATTAGCATTAAAATTATTTAACCGA
This sequence comes from Melitaea cinxia, assembly GCF_905220565.1. Classification (NCBI taxonomy): domain Eukaryota; kingdom Metazoa; phylum Arthropoda; class Insecta; order Lepidoptera; family Nymphalidae; genus Melitaea; species Melitaea cinxia. Next base: position 6,919,277 of record NC_059424.1, read on the forward strand.
ATAAAGCGTAAACTACAAATTAACAAGTTGTTTAGTAAATGATGTGTCCCGCTTATGACTGAAAATGTCGAAGATCAACCTCAAATTATAATTATCATCACACGAAACTTACAGCAACCGATGTTTAAATTACGCATTTTGTTTACGCTCACAACTTTATAAAAAAACATAGGTAATCCAATTCTAATAAAATGGAATCATTTCCCATCTGTAACAACGCTTGTAATACAAATCACAAAATATTGTCACTCGAAAATGAAATTTGATCTATTCTTTAATGAAGTGCTCGTTAGCTACTCTGGTGAGAAAATGCTTGTCGAATATAGGGTGGAACCGTTACGAGAAAATCCGGGTCTCTTATTTTATTTTAAGTAGTTACAATATTTGTTGATATGACTTAATAAATACCATTATTTTAATATGGTATTTATTAAGTCATATCAACAAATAATTATAAAAAATTATAAAATTTACCATTGAATTGTGTTCCATTAAAACAAATGAAAAGTATAAGTAATTACTGTTCGGTTCCTGAACAATAAATAATTGTATGAAGATGAATGTAAAATCTACGTTACATGAAACTGAATGAAACAGAAGGATGGAGTCGAAATATTATATTATATATATGTTATATATAAATACCGCCGCGTATTTACCGCATATAAGTCAGTATTTTGTTTTTGAAAACGAATTTATTCTTTACAAAACTACTTTTGACGCGGCTTCTAAGATCATTCGTAGATTTTCTTTCATTAAACTTTAAATTACCGCTTGAAACTGCTACATATTGCTTTTAGCTAGGTGTGTGCTGTATATTTTATTAATTTAGTATTCGATTACATGTTTCAGTAACCTGCAACTATAATACTCACAGGTATAAATTAGTGCGACAATTCCGAGGATAATAGTATTAACCATGTGAACGAGACGCTCTTTCTCGTAGTATGATTGTTTGATTCTCATCGAGTTTTGTCTCATGAGGTCCTGATAGCTCATCGTCGTAGACGGCGTTGTTTCTTGCAATTCATCGGATTCACTACGGTAAAAATATTAATCTAGGTTTTATAATTCACACAATGAAATAGTATGAAAGACTTACAACTTAAAAATTGTTAAGCTTGAATAAGTTTATTTATCTCAATCATTTTTCGTGCAGAGTATAATGAATCCAGGTAAGATAAAATTTGAGATATTGTAAAAATTAATATTTGTTACATTTTTGTAAGAAGATATGATAAAAAGCCAGTCATACTCTTTTTGTTCTGTATCCAGTATTTTCGAAATAGTGAAGGGTAAGAGGTCGGCAAGAAAGCCTTGTGCTATGAGTAGTGTCTTAATTTCTACGGACGACAGCATCACGGCGACCACCAGTAATAGTCCGATTAAGTGTGCCATATTCGTTTGGTTCATGCGCAGAAAATAGCGCTGGTATAGCATTTCGACCTGAAACAAATGTTGTGATTTTTGTTAATAATAATAAACAAGGAAATAAGTTAACCAATGAGCAGTTTTATTTCATTAAACAGATAATGTATTTGACGAAGATCTATCAAAACTTTAAAGTTTTAATTGAGTCTTATGGACATATATTAATTTTTAACCGACTTCCAAAAAAGGAGGAGGTTCTCAATTCGACTATATTTTTTTTTTAATGTATGTTACATCAGAACTTTTGACCGTGTGGACCGATTACGACAATTTTTTTTTAATCGAAAGTTGGTGTGTGTCAATTGATCCCATTTTTTATTTGAGATCTAACAACTACTTTTCGAGTTCTAATAATGCGTTTTTACTTGACGCTTTTTTCGTCGACCTACGTTGTATTATACCGCATAACTTTCTACTGGGTGTACCGATTTTGATAATTCTTTTTTTGTTGGAAAGAAGATATCCCTAGTTTAGTACCATGATAACCAGGATCTGATGATGGGATCTCAGAGAAATCGAGAGAAACTCTTTAAAATCCGCAACAACTTTTTACTGGCTGTACCGATTTTAATAATTTTTAATTGAATCGAAAGCTGATGTTTGTCATGTGGTCACATATAAATTTTATTGAGATCTGATTACTACTTTTTCAGTAATCTTTGATAAGGCGTAGTTACTTGACTATTTTTTTTTCGTCGATGTTATTGAAGTCGGTTTTTTTTCGTTTGCGAGCAAACACAATTATATTAAATTTATTCTGGCATGAGTTACCACAAATCATTAATTATACTAAACGAGCATAATTAAGGCAAACGGTGGAATGACAAAATTAATACAAAAAGTATGTGAATATAGAGTTAAAACGACCACGCCTTTTTGATTTTTTTTTCAAGATTTTAGAAAGATTGGAAGCCATAGATTCATTTAAAATTCTTATTAGTTCCATATAATTGTCTTAAAGAAAATCAGTAAAATGCTATTCATATTCAATTTATTATTTGTACAATTCATTTAAGCTTTGTACAATTATTTGATTTATTGTACACTAGCTGTGCTCGCAACTTCATCCGTCCTGTGCTAGTGACTTTACATGTCCGACGTGATTCTTTTAATTGGCATAACTTTTTTATTTATAAGCCGATTGATATAAAATAATCATTAAATGTTAAGTGAAGCTTACACATCTAAATCAGAGCCGTTAGCCGTTTCTGAGATTACAAAGATATAACAGCAGCTTAGCAATTGCTCCAAAACTTTTGATGTGATGTGCAGAATCCAACCAGCTGGTGTACCCGATCGATAGTGGAAGTCATCATCGATTTTCTAAGGTACGTGGGTGCATTCTATTTTGTTGCTGGGTGCCTATTAACGTTCTGAACATCGATTCCATCTGCAGATTATTCCTGGTCTGACTCAAATGTAGTAAGAAGCCACCTATCGTTTTCTTTGTGGAGGTGCGTTTGCTACAGGTAGTAAGGCCCAGAATATCCTACCCTTTTCCCCATTTCTCTATGAAATAGTTTTTGATAGGCTACAATTTTCCGCAGGTCGCTCAGGTATATAAGCTTTCTTAAAATTGCAATAAATAAGCTTCTTCGTAGATAATTTAAAGAAGATTCTGCAACTTTCTCAAAATATTGTAGATGTCTTGTTCAATATTTTTTTTTTCTAAACATTTTTTTGGATTTTCTGAAAACATTTACCATAGTATTGTATATTTTTTTCCACCATCAGAAAATAGAGATTTCAGCGAACAAAAAGCCCACCGACTTTTTTAAAAATGCTGATATTTTGACGTGAGAACTTTTTGAGTGCTTTTTCGATATTGTCAAAATAAGGCGAAAAAATTTATATTCCGTAAAACAAAATTTTTTCTCGTAAATGATAAAAATAAAAAACCGGAAACTTGGTTTTCTGATTTTTTTCATAGGAATTTTGAGGTTATGTGAAAAAAGTGTTAAACAAAAGTTGTAGATTTTTTTTACTACCTATAACTTTGCCTGTGAACTTTTTTTCCATAGGACTTGTAGTTTAGCCGGAAATCGAGATAAACCGTTTTTTTACCCTTAAATGTCCCCCCTCTCCACCACTTCCCGACCCCAGATCACCCGTAATTTATTTTTCCTTTAATTTTTCTTGTATTCTCTACCTTTTACAATGAGTTTAAGAAAGAAAGAAAGAAAGAAAGAAATAAATTTATTTGAGACACATACACTGCTTACAGACATACAACAAACACAATGAGAGCACAAATACATTAAAAAAGTAAAAAGAAAAAAAAAGTCAAAATTAAGTAAAAATGTAACTAAAAATTTAAATAATTGGTTTAAAATAAGAAAAGTAAAATTTTATCAAATGAAAAAAAAATTAAAATAAAAAATAAAGCGAAAAGAGTAAAAATAAAAAAAAGCAACAAAATTCATCTACCAAAGTTATTTACACCTGTACAGCAGAGTACCGTCACAAAAAGGATGGCCACTCAGCACTTGTGGAAATACGGGGACCATAGTAAGATCCCTAAATTTCACACGCTGATTTTCAGTAGCCACCTCGGGTACCATGCGAACGACAGCGGCAGCAACCAATAAATAGTATCTAATAATTCAGCAAGACCATACGTAGTAACCAAATAATACCAAATATTATAAAGAACACATATAATAAATATACATCAATACATAGATACACATATAGATACATCATGTACACCCACATACACATTACACATCACACACTAAACATCCCTTCCAGCCGTTCTTTTATTTTATTAAAAATAAGTAGGTACCGGTGGTACAGTCGTTTATCATTAATCGGCTCTTACAAGTTCTGTACCTGTTCCTTAATTAGGTATTTTTTGTATATTGTTTTAAAATTGACAGTCGATGCCAGCTCCCTTAGTGGCGGTGGGATATCATTCCAGATTTTGGCCGCAGAGTATTTAAAGCATCCCCGGTAAGCGGGTAAGTTTCATCATACTATAATGTTTTTTGGTTTCAAAAGCTAAAAGCACCGGTCTAAATCGTTAGACTACAAACAATAATATGTGCTAGATTAGCTTTTAAAACTATTAATTCAAAGTAACCTATAATAATTTTTTTAACAAACTTAACACTTAAAGCTTTAAACATGTTGATTATATAACAATAACAGCCACGACGTTATCTTATTGCTCTAAAAAAATCCTACAGTCGTAGCAAGTTCACTGTTCATACATCACATCATCACATCACAGCAGCCTTGCGCAATCCACTCCTGGACATAGGCCTCCACAAGTTCACGCCAAAAATGGCATGAACTCATGTGTTTTGCCCATAGTCACCACACTGGGCAGGCGGGTTGGTGACCGCATGGCTGGCATTGTCGCACCGAAGACGCTGTTGCTCGTCTTCGGCCTGTGTATTTCAAAGCGAGCAGTTGGATGGTTATCCCGCCATCGGTTGGCGTTTTAGGTTCCAAGGTAGTAGTGAAACTATGTTATCCCTTAGTCGCCTCTTACGACACCCATAGGAAGAGAGGGGGTGGCTATATTCTTTGATGCCGTAACCACACAATATACTGTTTATACAGTTTCTAAGAAATTCTAATCGGGTGTTACTATAATTTAATAGATGATGTTAGAACTAGAAATACACTAACAAAACAATTACTACTTCATAATTATTACCAGATTGTTTTGTTTTTATCATTATTTGTTTATTCGTTAGATACAGGAAAAAAAATTATAGAAAAGTGCCAATGTTACTTATGTTTCCTTGTTTAGTACTAAATATATATGTTTTCTGTTTAAAAACAAGCATTCAAATGTTATCTCCTATTCTTCAATCAACAGCTTATTTAGTTTTAAATGTAATTTTCCCTTGTAATATTTTACATTTATGGAGCAAAAGATGTTCATAATTATGTTTTGGAGCGTGGCGTTCTTTTCCTCCATTATTATTAAATTTTGTAACAAAATTTAAGCACATTTTATTTATGTAAAATTTTGAGGTATGTGTAGAAAATCTTCAGACTTAAATCGAGTGTCAATACGGTAGTAATGTAGTAGGTATTTAATGATTAATATCAAGAGAACAAAAAAAAGTTAAAAACTAAAAAAATGTACGTCACTTTATATCCAATAGAAGATGCCACATCAATACATAACATAAAACGTTTTTCCACTGTTTCAATATTTCTATTCAGTGTCTATGTTTTTTATAGAAAAGTAAGTAAAAGATAATATTTTTTGTGCTTATTAACGGATGTAATTTTTTAAAACGTACAAAAAAAAAAAACTATATATAAAGAGAATGCACACCTCTCTGTGAAATGCGTTACATAACTTTTATTAAAATAACAAATAAAAAGTGTCGTCTTCTGTCGAAGGTTTTCATTGTAATATGAAACTTTGAATAGTTACCGGTTCTGTAAAGAGCTCACTATAGACGGCGCCACGGTCGCTTAGAACTGAATAAAAAAAATCATCATATCATTTTTAACGCATGAATTTGGCTTTGAAAGAGGTATCCGATTGGGGCGACGCCAACCTAGTCAAATTTAATGCTTCCAAAACACAAGCGTGTCTTTTCACTGCTAAACGGAGTCCATTCCCATTAGCTCCGACTTTCCGGGGTGTATCTGTACCGATCACCAATAGTATTGATCTTCTAGGCATAAATATTTCGTCTAATATGAACTTCGGACAATGCATAGAATCCAAGGCAAAAATTGCTGGTAAGAAACTTGGCATCCTCAATAAAGTCAGGCAGTACTTCACACCGGAACAGCTTCTTACTCTCTACCAAGCACAAGTTCGATCGTGTATGGAGTACTGCAGCCACTTATGGGATGGCTCTGCCAAGTACCAGCTCGCTGCTTTGGATTCTGTGGATCGACGCGCCAGAAGACTCATCGGTGACAAATCGCTTGTTCGCTCTAGACTTCAAAGTCTCGAGCATCGGCGTAAGGTTGCCTGTTTGTCGGTATTTTACAGGTTATATTTCGGAGAGTGTGCTCTAGAATTACATAATTTGGTTCCACCATCACCTTTCTACCACCGAACCGCAAGGCATCGCATGAATCTGCACCGCTATGTGGTTGAAATTCCACGATCTCGCACTAAACGATTTGCTTCCTCGTTCCTAATACGCACCGCAAAAATTTGGAATGCCCTTCCGGCTTCCGTTTTTCCAACGAACTATAACTTGGGTATCTTTAAATCAAGAGTGAATAGGCATCTTCTAGGCAAGCGCGCACCACCTTAGGCTGCATCTTCACTTTGACTTCAGGTGAGATCGCAGTCAAGCGCTAGTCTATATATTTAAAAAAAAAAAAAAAATCAAAATTTCGATCTAGTGGGTACATCGTTCCATAGCTTAATTGGCTAGAGCACCGACACGGTTAGTCGGAGATGCAGGTTCGATCCCCGCTGGAACGGCCGATTTTTTATGTGATATTAAAAATGTTTAGAATTCCCTAATGTGTGGATAACACAAAAATAAATAATACGAATTAAGACACTTCTGATGAAACTAATTTGTCTAAATATGACTTGTAGTTTGACAGATATAATAGGAAGGAATGTATTACTAAGGTATAGTAACTAAAAAGAAAAATAATAAAAGCAAACCTATGAGAAAGGTATTGTATTGACATTTTGACATCATTGACATGTATTGATGATGACACGTATTATGAAATGTTACAACATCGTTCAAAGTAAAAAAGGTATGTTGTTAGAAATGTAGTATGAATAGCATGGTAGCTTGATATATGTATGTACAATATATTGGTAATGTATGATATATATTACTAAGCGAATGACTCAATTACATTTGTATCTAAAGAATATGTTTTATTGGTATTTTAACATCAGGATTGGAATTATTTACATAGTTATTGTGATTTTGTAAAGCGTTTTGAGATGTACTTAAATTAACGCTAATAAATAAACGCTTCACCAGTAGGTATTTGTCCTGTAAGACCGGACAGACACACAATACACATACTCGTACACAAACATCCAAACCACGACAAACGTCTATATGGGCAATACAATTGTATGTCGTGTCGTGACCAAACCCGCAACCACCATCACAACAGCCAGCGCTGTGACCGCTGCACCAACGCCTCATCATATAGATTAAAAAAAATCATATAAAATTTGATCTTTCCATTTTAACTTGAACTCGTACTCGACAAAGACATTGCACGTGTATATCACGTACTCGTATAATGCTTTTATTTCATACAATTTTTGGTAACATGTATTGATGAATTGAATTTCTTAAAAATAAAGCAAAAAATCATGTCATGTTATCGTTAAATTTTCACTAATAATGACTAGTAATAGCACACTGAATACATTTGGCCGCATCTTAGATGATTCGATATTGAGTCGAGATGTTGCGGCCGGATATTGATCGTGATACGTAGTGGTCCCTCGTCTTGTGTCATCGAGGTTGAGAATATTGTTTACAGCTTCGATTGTTACGACTGTGAGTCTCTCAATAGCTAGCCTAGAATAGTGTATTTGTTGTGCCTTTTTGATTGACATATTTATATTATACTAGCTGACTCGGCAAACGTTATCTTGCCGCTAAACGCTATTTAAAAATAGGGGTTGGTGGTAGAAGGGTGAAAATTTAGGGTTGTATATATTTTTCAACGCCAAATCATAATAAAATAAAAAATAAATAATTTATCTAAAAATTAAAAAAAAATTAGGGGTGGACTACCCTTAACACTTAGGGGATGAAAAATAGATGTTGATCGATTCTCAGACCCACTCAATATGCATAAAAATTTCACGAGAATCAGTCAAGCCGTTTCGGAGGAGTTTAACTACAAATACCGCGACACGAGAATTTTATATATTAGATAAATTATGTTACCTACCGCATTGAACGTTATCTAGACGTACAATGCATCTGTTGCAAATATATTGTCTTTCAAAGGAGATTCTCGTTAGATTAATCATGTGTTTTGAAATGATAGTGTAGCATGTTATACCTAAAGACTACAAGGTGTATTTCTCTATGCGAGACAACACCTGATATTAGAACTGTTGCGATTGCAAACATCTTGCCTTATATCTGGTTCCATTATTGTTTAGTAATTCACGTGAGCGTGAGTGCGTAAGCATGTAGGTACTGAATAAGATACAGTTGTGATATAAAGTGTCGTGGTTGATATATAAAATTAAGCAAAAAGGTAAAAACGTAAATTTTATAACACATATTTATTTTTTTACAGAAAAAAATGCAATTGATGTGATTAAACAGTTCAGCAAAAACAATTAACTTTTTAAGAGTGCACTGTTTTATTGTTATAAAAGAGTGCACCGTACAGTTGCATATCCTACTAATATTATAAGCGCGAAAGTTTGTATGTATGGATGTATGGATGTATGGATGTTTGTTCCTCTTTCACGCAAAAACTAGAGAATAGATTTTTATAAAAGTTTACAATAATATAGCTTATACATTAAAATATCACATGGGCTATAATTTTTAAAGATAGTGTGTGGATTGTTCAAGATATAACGATAATTGTCAAGTAAGTCGGAAAAAAATCTGCCATCTGCGAGCTACTCTGACGTGCGCTGCAAAAACTTGATCTTGATCTATAATCTAATAAATAATCATAAATAATAATGAATAATCTTGATCTTATATTATAAGCGCATATTTGGCACAGGGTTTTCCTTATTTTTAAAGTTTTAAAATTTAACTGTTTATTGATAAAACAAGTTACCAATTATTGCACATATGAACTTCATTTCTCCAACTATATAAATAAATAAATGTTGGCATACAAAGCTGCCGGTGGCACAGAGTTCATTCACGATGATCTTAAATTGTAGTACGGTAGTAAGGCGGAGACTTTTACCTCTTTACCCTTCCACATTTTCCGATATTAGTTTAGTATATTAAGACGGGGAAGATATTTCAACAACTCTTACAAGTTATTAAAGAGAATGTGATCGGAATTTTATTATTTAGATATTTATAATACACACGAATAATATTTTCATCATATGTAATCTTTATTACAGTAAAGTAAATTACAATTATTTTATTTTTTAGTTTACTTTTGATCTCCTTATATAAAACTGAGATATATATTAGGGATAGGTTCCGATGACTACTGACTGCTGCACCGTATCACTTAATTCTGTGTGATTTGACTATAATTATACTTGTACCGTAATTATTTCACGAAATAGTACTATATTTATAATTTGTTTACTAATAACAAAACAGTGTATCAAAATTTAATGTTATTTTATTACACGAATAAAAGTTGTTTTCAATCATTGTCATTTACGATTTAAGACGAATACAGAAAGACAGATACAGACAAAAGCATCAAACTTATATCAAGCAATATTTTTAAGCTAAAGTTTTACTCCATTAATTATATTATAAATTTTGAATTTGTGTAACACGTTCGGAATAAAATAAAAGTTGTATTATTTACCGTCAGATTGAGGTTGGAGTGAACGGCTTTAATGTCTTCTTCATTTATTTTTAACTAGCCGTGCCGGTGATTTTGTCCGCGTGGAAATAAACAAAAAGTTATCCTTCAGTTCGTAGAGTTATAAAATAAATAAATTTTTAAAATAAAAGCAGCCTTAAAAGTATCCTCCGTAAGTAGTCCTTATTACATCAGCTTTTTACCAGTAAAAGTCTCGTCAAAATCGGTCCAGCCGTTTTAGAGATTAGCCGGAGCAAACAGACAGACAGACAGGCAGACAAACAGATAGACCAAAATTTTAAAAAATGTTATTTTGGTATATGTACCGTGTATACATCCATATGCATTTAATAAAAAGCGGTTATTTTAATATTACAAACAGACACACCAATTTTATTTATTTGTATAGAGTATAGATTATACAAAATTTGATGGTACAATGTAAAGTTCAAGTCAGATGGTAGTTGATTATTCTTACACTTAAATTGATTAATTTAGATTCGGATTTCGTAAATGGAATTTCGTTATACCGTAGCGTCTAACTTTAAAGTCGGCGTTTTGAGCCAGATACTGTCTTCGAGTGAAGGGATTACCTAATATTTTCTCTAATCTAAATTTTACGAAAGATCTTTACGACGCGTAATAAATTTACAACATAGAATAATTATAATTATAACCTCCAATTTTACTCTGCTGCGAATAATAACAAATGTTTTATTGCTAATCAAGGAGTCAAAAAAGTATACTAGTAGTTATATTTATTCTTATTAAAAAAAAAAAAAAAAACGAATGGATAGACCCATTATCTACTACTACATTACGCTTTCGATATCGAAATTAAATATTTTATTATATAAAATAAATCTACACAAATAAATAAAATTGGAATGTCTCTTTGTAATATTAAAATAAGTACTTTTTACTGACTGCATATGGACGTATACACGGTACATATACTAAAATAACATTTTTTTTGCAATTTTTGTCTGTCTGTCCGTCTGTCTGTCTGTTTGTTCCGGCTAATCTCTGAAACGGTTGGACCGATTTTGACGGGACTTCCACTGGTGGGACTATTTTAGATATTTATTTATTTTATAACTCTGCGAACTGAAAAATAACTTTTTGTTAAATTTCACACGGATGAAGTCGCGGGCATATCTAGTATATTATATAATTTCAATCGGTGCTGCGCTTCCTAAATTTAATTCAATGTTTTTTTACACTTATAGCGTTCAAGGATAAACTTAATTGCACTTGACATTAACTTAAATAATGTTATTAAAAATTAAAAATAAAATATTTCATACAACAGACGGCTACGTTAACTTTTAATTTATAGTTAGACGATTTATCTGCTCATCTACTGTATCTTAAGATACCGCAATCCCTTGTCCATCTAGTTAAAGACTTGATATTCTCAAACACTTGTAATCCGAGACTAACCTTACCCAATATTTGAACAGCAGACTTTGTTTGCAAATTAAACTACATAACCATCTACTGTCTTACTACGATCAATAACTATACGATAAAATAGAACGCAAATTTTGAAATAAACCCAATTAAAAATACTGGTTTATAGGTAATAGTAAAATAAATAAAATATAAAAATAAAAATAAAATCCTAACTATTAGCTACAGGACGTATCCTTTGATTTCTTCCGCGTATGTCCCGATTTAGTGTGTGTTTCAACAAACGAGGAACTTTACAAACCATTACACCATACTCTCTGCCTTACAAACCATTTGCTTTCAGCACGTGACTTATTAAATTTTATTGAAGTAGTTAAAACTATATAAATCGTATAAAAAATATCTACACAAATAAAATTGCTAAGTGCAAAACTCGAGAACTTTGTATAAGTTGTTAAGGATTTGAACAATCAGGAATAATTTTTATCTCAAATCTAGTTTTAATAACATGTAAAGAAGAAGACGTTTATTTTCGTAAACAAAAATATCTAATTGTGTAACACAACAATACTACAACTTATCATAAATTTACAATTCTTTAGATACCTAATTAAATAATAATGATCATATTGCAAAAAAGATATTCCTTTAAAAAAAAATATACCTTCTAGCTTAAAGTTAAGATTTTCAAGACACTTAGTAAATATTAAATGAGAGTACACGAAATTGGGTAAAAACTTAATGCAGTCTTGAAGGTTAATTTGTTTTACGCTCTCCTTTCCTTGGTTATTTGAAAAGTTTTTAATCGGATAAAAAGGAACGTTAGCGCAGGCGACTACCCGTTTACTCTCTGCTAGTATAATAATAATTTTTATTTTTAACTTTTATGAAAAAATAATCTCAGTAAGAATCCAAGGTTTTATTGAAATGTACGTTGTGTTATCAAATAGAACACCCAATTAGCTTCCTATTTACTTTGCGTCCGTGTCTTTATATCATATATATAGTATATACCATGTCTTATTTTATATATAAAAGATTTGTATGTCTATTGTAACTGATACTATAGTCGTGAACGAAACAATCAGAGGTGCTATATGTAATATGTACTAGTCAAGTTAAAAACTGAAAGTAATACGAGGCCCCTTAAAATGCTGTGGCGTTAGGCGTGGGCTCACTTCGCTTTAGACTAGCTAGGCCACTGTTATCAATATCATTATAACTTTTCTTCACAACAATTAAATCTTTGGGAAAAGTTTCAGCAATAATTTACTATATATGAATATATTTGCTATATGCAAGAAGTATTAAAGCCCAATAGGAAGTTAAATAAAAATAAATACTACCTGATTTTCGAATAACATTAAATAATAATAAAAAACAGTAGTGTCAATGCTCTGCACTTCGTTACTTTTAATAATTTACTAGCGACCCGCCCCGGCTTCGCACGGGTGCAATGCTAATCTATAATATAAAAATGAGTCGCTGAATGTGTTGCTAAGCGCAAAACTCGAGAACGGTTGGACCGATTTCGCTAATTCTTCTTTTAAAATATTCCTTGAAGTACGAGGATGGTTCTTACGGAGAGAAAAATTCTAAAAAAAAAAAATAATAAAATTAAAGAATCGACTGTTAGGCGATACGAAGTTCGCCGGGTCAGCTAGTACTAAATATATTAGAGAATGTCTTTATTTATAGTGTGAAGCTAGCTTATAGCATGATTATTAACATAATAATAAAAACGTTCAAATATGCGTCTTTAGATTACACGTTGTTATAGAATGCGTTGAAGAAATAAAGGTTCACTGCTCGTTCCTTGCTCCTCGTGAACCGACTTCTTGATAATTTTTGTGCCAAATTTGAAGTAAAACCATGCATTACTTTTTGAGTTTATCTCGGACATACATACAGACAAACAGACAAAAATTCTAAAAACTATATTTTTGGCTTCGGTATCGATTGTAGATCACACCCAAGTATTCCTTAAAAAAATATTTAATGTACAGTTTTGACTTTCCTACCATTTTAATATATGTATAAGATATAATATAGCGTTTCTTCAAGTAGTGCGTTTATCATGATATTAACTGGAGATTGTATTTTACTCGTAGCGGATATTAAATATCTTGAATATGGTTAAAATTTAAAATTATCATACGTGTTTCTGGCTATTCTTTCTTTTTCTTTATTTTTCTAGAACCATGCTGACTTTTGGTGTTAAGAGATATTAATGTTTCAGAGGCGTAACTACATTAATAAATACTGGGTTGTAATAGACGTCACATCATCAAGACCGTTTTAATTCCCCTGTGTTGGGTGTACGTCACCTCAGTACATCATCTGTACTTGCTTAGTGTCTTTTAGACATAACCTAGATATTTTCTATTTTCTATTTTCCAATGATATTTAAAGAACACATTACATATATTCCTATATTTTTATAACAACTAACTTAGCATCGTAATAATTTAGCATCATAAAAGAACACATGCTTACCATTTCAAGATTTCCGGTATCTATTCACTGCATACACATAACATGTATTGATACAAAAAATTACAATGTTTATTATCTACATGCCACAGAAGTTTGCCAAATATAGCCTAAAAGTGATATAAATCTCAAAAATTAAAAATTTAAATATAATTCACAAAGATTCAGATGGATAATATATGGTGTTATGTGGTGATAATATATGGTGTTTCGGTAGAAAAAAATCAGTGTTCCATCACAGTCCGTTCTCTGCCTTACAAAACCGATCAAAATCAGCGACCAAACTACCAATTTTCGCCGATATTTGTCTCATCCTTAACATGACTTTTTAAATACTTATTTTAACTGAAATCACATTTCACAAATAGCACGACAATCCCTAAATAACAGATTTCAAGTTCTTGCGGATTGATTGTAGCGAGAGAAATTTCGTGACGTGATTTCAGCTGTGATTTGAATTCAGATTAATAAATAAACTAGATGAGTTGTTGTATTTGGCTATGCTCAAATTTCCACGGAAAAAGGAAATTAATGTCTTAATAACTTAGATTCACTATCAGACTTTATTACGACTGAAGAAGCTAACCTCATTATGCAAGGTCTATTTTCAAAAAACATTTTAATTTACAAATTATAAATATAATATATGAGGAAGATTACGAACTGTTTAAGACGTATATGATCACGCAAATGATGCGAAAAGTTAAAATTACACGTTATTAACGAGAGAGTTAACGAGATTAACATGCTAGGTACAAATTGTGTTTCACCATAATACAAAACACGTAATAAGCTGGTACAGCGGGTAACTATTTTATACTTCAAATGCATTATTTTAACATGTATAAATGTTATTCTAATTAAATTACCAAAAACATTAAGATAATTTTAAATAATGACAGCCAGTCAGTCAGTCCTTTCAGCCTGACGCAGTCCACTGCTGGACATAGGCCTCCCCAAGTTTGCGCCAGACATCTCGGTTTTCCGGACTCGTCATGCAGCCTACACCAGCAATCGTACGTAGATCGTCGATTCAGCGCATTTTGCATTTACATTGCACGTTGAGTGACTTTAAACTTGTGGACCAATCCGTTCGTCACTGTCCACGTCTCGGCACTGTAAGTTTGCCTAGTTGGATGGCATAGCCTAGATAGACGTAATCCTGAACGACTAATAAACAACGTACTTATTGTACGTATTATATCTTTAAAAATTTTAACACAAAAATATTTTGAAGAAGTAATTGTTTGTAAATTATGTAGGTACTATCAAATACTTTATTGTATTTTGATATAAATCACTTATTAGTTTGATAAAAAAGGAATCCACTATTTTATTCGCTTTGTCAGCAGATGTTATATTATTGATGATTCTAATAAGTATTTTCAATAATTAACAGTCACAAATCCCGCCTAACACAATAATAATAATAATAATACACAACACAATCTTCGGAATTTAATATAAGGTAATAAAAAAGCCAGCATTAAAAATCTTATTTTTGAATTATTTAAAGTTACGGAAAATCACCAGAACAAGTCTTCGTAATTTTAATTTTGTTTTATAGTTTAATATTCGTTATAAAAGCTTTTTTCTCTGATAGTCTAGTCTAGTATAGTTTTAGTCGGATAGTGAAAGACTAATAACAAGCAATTTTTCGAATTCGAAATAATATGAAAAAAATTTGCAATTAAAAAGATGTTCAATCCGTAAACTTAGCAATTAATACCCTTTCAATACAGTCTTCTCATTTACATTATTACAGATGCTTAAAAGAATTTGATGCGTGATGGTGTGCGCGTGAAGCTCAGTATATTATTATTACGTGAATAATATATAAAAAAAAGCTAGCTCGCGTCATCGAAAGTTTGACTTATACAATTTTCCCTAAAATATAGCCCACGTAGCTCAGTGATAACGTAGCAGTATATTGGAAAAAGTTTCCAAAATCCGTCCAATATTTTTAAGTTTATCCACTTCAAGGAAACAAAAATCAAATCTTTTTACTTTATAATATCTATATATAAGTGTATACATATGAAAGTGTACAGATGTATGTGAAAAGTACTACTACTGTAAGACTTGGGTTGCTCAAAAATAAAGTCTTAATTAGGACTTAATAATTACCCAGTACGTTTCATTCACTTGCTTAACAAACTATGTTCATACCCCCATTTAATATTGTGTAAATTAAAGGTTATACTTGAATCAAATATCTTTTTCATAAATAAAACGAAAGCAAGAGATCGAAATATACACGTAAGTTATTACGTTACTAAAACTACTAAGTACATGTACTGGACAGTTTAACATTAGAGAACTAGCATGCATTTTTAATATGTACGATTTTATTTTTGTGTTACCCACACATTCTAATTCTAAACATTTTTGAATATCATATCAAAAATTGACCGCTCGGTCAGTCGGAGACGCGGGTTCGAATCCCGCTGGAGCGGTCAATTTTTGATATGATATTCAAAAATGTCTAGCATGAATTGTTGCAACTTGATTAGAATATGGATTAGATAACGATTAAATGGTAATATTCTCAAAGTGTTTATTGCCGTTCATTCATGAAACTCGTCACGCATCTGATGAAGTCGGACCGAAATAATTCGATTCAAGTCGTGCATGTAGAATTGAAACTCTAAGCGGTAACAATAATACGCGAAAACATGAGAGAAATACGAAAGACATAGACAAAGTGACGGTTAAACTCGTTTATAAGTTCGAAATCTGATTTATGTTCTAGAAAGATTCTATCTTTCTACAAAAGATAAATACAAATATTAAATTTTTTCCACATTGTTAAATATGCTACATTGTTTGTAAAACGAGTAAACCTTCTGGTTTAAAATTTTTAACTTGTAAATTTCAATAATAGCCCGTCAAGAATTTATTATATTTTTATTGGCGTTTCATTTAACAATGGAATTATTTATTGATCGAGAAGGAATTTTTATTACATTGTTTGTTGGTAAAATATTTATTTTAAAAAAAATTGAAACGAAAACGTAACGTTGAAATGAAAATATTGATTAAGTATATTTCCTTTTAAAATAATATGTGTTACTCTAAGAAATAGGATATGTTATGTAAATTACGCAATACAGCTTGTTTTGGAGGTCTTGCCGAAGGAAAAAGTTTAAATTGCTTCTTAAGTTGCTTATATATTCCCTTGGTTTCGTTATTTAAAGCAGAAAAAGGTTTTGATAAAAAACGAGTCGCGAAACAATTGATGGAGTGAACAAAGATTTTTCATTAAAATTATCCACATTAGATTCTCTGTTCTCGGTTATGTGTTTTTGGTCACCTTATTGCAATTTATTATTAGGTCGGGGGAAAAGTTTCTTCTTATTTTATAAACAAATTCAAGGCAAGATTTTATAAAATGCATTTATATTAATTAAAGTATATGTAAATATTTAAAACAAATTTGTTTTATAGGTACTTTAAAAGTTAGACATACACAGTGTAGTATGAAAGAAAAATCTTGATGATACAACTTCCATTAAAGGTCTTTTTGCTGATAATTTTATTTCTTTGTAACATTTATTTGATGTACCTGTTTAAAGAGTTTACTATTTTTTAATTTAGAATTATTCAGAGCAAGCGGTTTCGCCTTTGTTTACGTTTACCATTCCGACCCTTTAAGTCCTGTCCTAGATTGATGTCTTTTGACCAGTATGTATTTTTAGAATCAAACCTGTAGATTTTGAGATTAAATAAACAGCTCTAGCCCCACAGTATTACATTACGTATCTATTAATTTGATTAAGTCTTAGAAATTATTCCAGACGGAAAATGGAGTTCCTTAAGCGAACGACGTTTTTGAACAATGTGGTCGTTCTAGTGTCAACATTTCAAACGGTTTCAAGTTCCATTAAATCTGTTCTAATATAGTAAAACGGAAGAGTTTGTTACATTTAATCTTTAAGCTCCTCTATATCGTCTACCAGTTCTCAGACTGTTTTAGGTTTACCCATTGAAATGTATACATTGTATTATTATATTCATAGATAACATAGTTAAAAAAAATTTAAAAGACACCAAAAAAATAACGAAAATAAAGAACCGTTTTTGAAAAATTTCAATTTGACTACAGACTTTGACAATCAACAAAAGTATAATATGCGTGTGTGTGTGTGTGTGTCAAATACATGGTAGTGTGTGTAATGTTTTTTTTTTATTGATTTAATGTATTGTTTATGCATACTTAAAAAAAGCATTCTTCACTCCTTTACTATATAAACTTTAAGTGTGCAAAATTTCATACTCCTCCGTCCGTCCGCGCAATTTACGCAAAAAAGGGCACAAAGTTTTTGCTTCACGTATAGATCAGGTATATAGATATTGTCTATCAATTTTGAAAAAAAAAGGAACTTACATGAATAGAAAGAACGTTATAAACTTTGAGGATTTTCTTGTCTTTTATATTTTTTAAAATGACAAATTAAAAATAACTTCAGGAACTTTTAAGTTTATTAATAAAAAGTTGACTTACGTTGAGGTTTTCAAATCTGTGTGTCTCACAAATATAACGTATGTATGAGGGGCAGCCTTTAAGGCATTGACTCCAACAATCTTTCTTGTCTTCGCCGCCGTCATTATTAGTTTCGCCTGTCCCACCACTCAGCTCGATCCGTGGAACTAAACAAAGAAAAACGTTAATTATGTTATTTTTATTAAAAGCTTGTCGTGAGATTTACCTGCGTAGATATACAAGGAAATTAAATAACTTGATATGATTGATTTTAATTTTTAAAACTAAGTAAATACGAACGCTCAAATCGAAATTTTTAAAAAACTTAACTATCAGTTCAACTTCACTATATATAATTATGTTGTATTTTTCACTTATCAGACGATGTAAATGGCATTTGTCGAATACGAGTAATCCTTTGACTCTATCGAGACATGGACCGTCCTAGATTCACTTTAGAGACGCCATATCAACTAGTGACATATCGAGATTCGAGAAGTCAGTTGGGCTGGGCGGCATTACACACAAGTTTTTAAAGCCACTCATTTCGGTATGGAATATTGTTTATGCTTGGATTCTATCAGAAAGATATAATCAGAACTGAGACTGTCTGTGAGAGATAGTGATAGATGGTGGAGGCCGGATGAGGATTGCGGAAAAACGGTATGTTTGAAGTGAAATTGGCGAGGCCTATGTGTAAAAGTAAACTACGTTACGATGAAACAAGCAAGCATTTTTAGTTGATGTGGAACCTTTATGTGACTTATTTTATAATTATTAAAAGATCAAAATAAATGTTAAATAGGCTTTTCATAGAAATATTTCAATAAAGAAGGTTTTATAGCGGCAATAAATTCAGTATTCGTAATATTTAAGCTGACGGATCATCGTAAAAAAATCTGATAACAATATTTATATGTCGAAGAGAATTATTAATTTGGAATGAAAAAGAATGTTTGGCGCGGCGTCCTGAGGCTGGCAACACTGTCGGGAGGCTGGCAGCATTGTTACGCTAAGCGGTCAAGATAACAAGATATCAACGCGTCGCACTATTGGGAAGAAATTTGTGCCAGCAAAGCAATCAATCAGTCAAGCAAGAAATTTGTGAAAATCATTAAAACGAAGATTATGGTATTACGACGTGGTTTCTTTGCTCGATTATCACACTTTCGTCCACATGATATCCGACGGTAGTAAGAATAACGCTCTCTGCGATATATATAATATCTATAATAATATGTATATATACAAAAAAAGAGTCGCAGAAATGCATTAAAATTATGTAAATTTAAAACGACTGCACCAAACCGTATAATTCTTCTTTGTGTTCGTTATTATCAGGATTATTTCAGGACAAGTTTTGTATACTTTTTTTAAATATAAAGATACTAACTAGCACTACCCGTGCGATAATTTCACAATGAATAAGTATAATGATTATCACTTTACAAAATAACAAAAATTGTTTTATTTTTTATTGCAAAACTTAAAGAAGTTTTGTAATATTCGAAGTGTAGATCGACCGTCAATATTGTTGACGTTGTTTCAAAATTAAAGCCGTCAGATGGCAGCATTGCTGTATTGTGTGTCAGTGTATATCTATAATATAAAAATGAGTCGCTGAATGTGTTGCTAAGCGCAAAACTCGAGAACGGTTGGACCGATTTCGCTAATTCTTTTTTTAAAATATTCCTTGAAGTATGAGGATGGTTCTTACGGAGAGAAAAATTCTTAAAAAAAATTTAATAAAATTAAAGAATCGACTGTTAGGCGATACGAAGTTCGCCGGGTCAGCTAGTATATATATATATATATATATAATTTTAATAAAAGGTAGAGCAAGCAAGTATCTATAAAATGATATATAGATAATTTATTTGGAGTAATTGTGAAGTTTTTTCTAGAAAGGAAGGAAAACATAACCTTAGCGTATTAATATATATGACATTAGCGAAATAAACATGGTAGTACGAAGTTCGCTGGTTCGTAAAGTATGTACAATAATTAAATAGCTTAGGCTTTCGTTCAAAACGAAATTGCTTTAGCTTATCAACAAACATTTACCCTCGCAAATAAAAATTTCCTAAACTTTAAAAATTAGTTCTCGAAAAGTATATTTACATTTTCAGTTAAATCTGTCAAAATTATAAAAGTTTTATTTAATGTTTGATTTTCTTTACAGCTCAGATATTTAAAATGCAATACCATTTCCAGTGTGTATAATGCGAAAATTTAACGTTTTAAATAATCAAAAATGTATTTGTTTCAGTTATCGTCCATATAAAGTACTACATTTATATTACATACTACTAATAGCATCTATACAAATAAATAAAATTGGAGTGTCTGTTTGTAACATTAAAATAACCGCATTTTACCAAATGCATATATGGATGTAAAACACGGTGCATATACCAAAATATTTTTTTTATAGTTTGTCTGTCTATCTGTGCGTATCTGCCTGTCTGTTTGTTCCGGCTAATCTCTGAAACGGCTGTACCGACTTTTTTGCTAAATTCCACGCGGACGAAGTCGCGCGCGGGAATAGCTAGTTATTTATATATTTATAATTTCAATATTTCTATAACATAAAAATGAAGGCGTCATTTTTCTTTAGTAATAACACCTTCCGTGGGCCTTAAGGAACAAACACTCGAGTTATGCGCTTAGCAACATTCATTTTTATTTATATAGATTATGATTTGGTAACGAACTGTTCAATATTATGTTTATTACTAATATATATTACTATTACTAATAATCTGTTTTCGGTTATCGCAAAGGGAAATGATAAACACCTGCCGGAAACATGTTGCAGTACTAGAAATTGAACTGCCAATCCGCTGTTGAACAGTGTGGTCGATTGATTTCATAACGTTTTCTTGGAATGTTGTTCAGTAAAAAATATCTGAATTCAATTACTTTTCAAAATTCTTTCACCAAGAGAATTCGTGCATTATCAATAAGTGACATAGGTTACATTTTAACGGGAGAAAACAAAGATCAATTAATCGCAAGCGAAAAGCAAGCTGTAAATATTAAATATAACAGATAATAATTAGCTTTTACGTTGTATTTAGGTCCATGCTGATGTTTGTTAATAATTACATCGCTAAATAATTACATTTCATTTAAGTGTTGGAAGTTGGTTCACTATTAACTACGAAGTACATTATTTTATACCTTCATCGATTTAATATTTAGGTTATAATAGTTAGAATATCTTTTGAGTCCCAAATGTTTAATTAAACACGATATAACTGGTATATTTGACAGCTGGAAATATTCATTTAAATTATTTCGAACGTAATATTACTGTAGTCTCTTCATTTTAGGAGAGTGGCAAATACTTGATGTTTATTGTTCCACGTTTTTCCACTGTTTCAATATTTCTATTTAGTGTCTGTATATTTTATCGAAAAGTAAGTAATATATCTATGTAAGAGGTATTTAAAAAAAATGGCCTCTTGGCCATTAAATAAACATCACCACATATATATCATTAAATAAAATACGCGTAACTCATCACTACGCAGTATAAAACCAAGGTGTTTCCCGCTGTCTGTATGCTTAGATCTTTAAAGCTACGCAACGGGTTTTGATGCAGTTTTTTTAGTAAATAGAATGATTCCAGAGGAAGGTTTATGTGTATACCTAATACAAGCATAATATAGTAGAGGAGCACTGATAGTTTTAGAGGTTTCTAGTGTGATGTCGTAAATAAACATTTTTTTGTACTTACTTTGTAAATATTTATTTTATATTAGTCAGGGCTGGATCTACCCTATGGCTTATAGGTCTTTCGCCTAGGGAACCGTGGATTCAAAGGGCCTACAGTTAAGTCAAATCAAAGTAAAAAATAGACGATAATGCGAAGGAATGCATAATTTTATTAAATTAAATAGATCGTATGGTTTGCAGCCCTGCCAATCCTGCGATTAATCAAACCCAATCATTACATTAAAATGTTCGGCTGCCATTACACATCATCTCAATAGTGGTCAAATTAGGTGGGCACTAAGTAGTATTAGCCCAGGGCCCCCTAAACTCACCGCGATGCTCGGCAACGACGAGTCCTGGAAGGCGATAGTCTTCTTCTGCGATACAGTAATGTCGCAGAAGGAAAATTACGAGCGGTTAAGAGAGGAGGCCGCCAACGAGGCCTCTCTGCGCAGGCGACGAACGGGGGTGCGTAGGAGGCGCTACATAATGCGCCTCCAGTAACACCCCTGTGCCCGTGTCAGGACGTGACAGGAAGGAACCCGGTCCTGATAGACACGGCGTCGTCGGGATTGTTCAGAGGTGAGCTGGACAGTCCCCATGGAGGAGAAGTCTGGCCTTTTCATCGAGACCAGCCTGTCGCTGGAGGGATCCTGTTACCTGCAGATCCGGGACCCTCCAATTAATGCGGCCGAAGGCTCCCGCAGGGGTTTTTTCGGTATTGCACCCCCAAGTGCTAAAGCCGACATACGGTCTAGGACTGCCTACCCGGGCGTCCTGGATATCACCCGTAAATGGGTTCCCCGACGATACCAAAAAAGGGCGCCCTAAAATCACGGTCCGGCCCTAATACTAGTGGTCGCCCAGTAGTCGAAATTTGACCATCATTAATTTAAATTATAAGTTTGAACATTATTAAGGTTGTGTTGCTATAGACTTCTATACTTCTATAATAATAAACAAAAGAGTATATATACGTGTATGTCAAATACATGGTAGTGTGTGTAATGTTTTTATTATTTATTTAATGTATTTTTATACATAAAAAGAAGAATTCTGCACTCCTTTTCTATACAAACTGCGAAATAAAAAATGTGTGCGAAATTTCATACTCTTCCGTCCGCGCAATTTTCGTAAATAAGGGTACAAAGATTTTTGCTTCACGTATAAATTTATTGATTATATTGCACCCATGCGAAGCTGGACGGGTCACTAGAAACAAATAAATTAAAATCCCTAAACAAATTAAAAGTATATATAAAATGAAATTTTAAAATTTATATAACTCTTTGTCTCTAAGGATATAACATGACATAATTTTAACGTAATTTTAGTATTTATACTAAAAGTAAAATTAGTAATTATAATAATATAATATATAATATAATTTATAAAAATAAATTATTAATTTATTTTAATATAGAAAATTCTCATTACTAGTTAGGTACTTAGCATAGTATGTTGCTGTGTCCGATCTATTTGTAAAGTGTACCCCTATCGACTCAAAGTCTTCGGTGTCAGACATTGCGTAGTACTTTAGAATCAACATTCTTGTAAAGCTACAAAACACAACATACATTTAAAAAAACCTAGTGAATAACTAAAGCTTGTATAACACTAGGTGTACTCCTATACCGAAGATTTATTAAAGCCGAGAACTTATATTAGACAAATTTTATATACATACCCCAAATTTTAAGTATTTTAGTAAACATTCTTTTTGAATATAATTCTATTAACTTGCTATTCGGAAATATCTATAGATTGTTTTACGTTATTTTTCTATCCAACTAGTCGAGTAACAAAGTGTATTCATTCAAATTTGTAGTTAGATCGTACTTAAGTAATTTGTAAAAGTGATTGAAACTTAATTAATTGAATTCCGAAATTCGGAAGCAGGCACATACAATTAAAAAAATTAATAACAATTATCGATGTTCGATGGTAGGGATAATTATTAGAAACTAGATTAAATTTTAATTACGTAAATTACTTATTTAATAAATTATTATTATTATAAGATTTGTTACCAGATCATAATTATGTAAAGAAATATTAAAGAAAAACGGAACGAGTGTGAAGAGGTCATATATGCCATATAATTTGTACAATAAATGATACAAATATAATATTGTAATTCAATTCATTTGTTACTGACTTTGTAATTACGTTACACAATCAATTAGAGTCAATCATAAGCCCTTACGTTAAATTCCGAAATAAGGTAAACGATGTTTCTACTTCTTAGCAGGTGAAATAAAAAAATGACATAAAACGCTTTATGTGGTTTTAAGCTCCATTATCATAGGAAAGGTTTAGGAAAATTTTATGACAGTTTTACGAGGTGATCAGAAACAATTAATAAAAACTGAATAGCATATTTAGCTCTTATATAAATTTATAAATACATTTTTATATATCATATGACTTTATATTTTACTTTCAATATTAACTCACAACTACACAGTATGAAACAAAGTCGCTGCCCGCTGTCTGTATGCTTAGATCTTTAAAACTAGGTAACGGATTTTGATGCGGTTGACCAGGTTACATATTGGTAATTTCAGTAATTCGAACAATTCCCTTATTTAACCACCAAGAATTTACGCAAATGATTTCCGCAAACAATTCTATGTACTTAAATATGCAATCAAAAGCCTGAAAACAAAGTTTCTAGAATCTATCTTTCTATATAACAGACATACTTGTATGATATGTGACGTTTATACGGGATTAACGTTTAGGAATTTGTCATTAAAAGACTAAAGATAATAATGTTTCAGGCTTTTAAGTCCGGAAACGACGCACTTCCACACTAACCTACCTACTAACGAAGAACTGGTGATAATTCATCCCATTTCAAAGTGGAAATCCCACAAACGTTGAAATACGTATTTACTCACTTTTAGTTTGTAGCGCAAAATAAATTTTTATCGTCGAAAACAAAAAAAAAAAACCAACAATTATGTACATCGACAAGTAATACAACGTAGGTATATAAAAAATTGTCAAGTAAATGCGCGTTATCAAAGATTAGTCAATAAATAGTCATCAAATCTCGATTCAATTTAATGGGGCCACATGACAAGCGTCAGCTTATTTATTTATTTATTTATTTATTTATTTATTTGGGGAACGGCACAGAAACAATTACAAGAATAACAGTACGCGTAAAACAGAAAAATAGATACAAATTGTCCCCTTTATGTCTCACTAAGAACATGAGGTTTAGACTTTACAGCAAGGATAGTAAAGATGATTACTTATTACTATTCCTAATCTAGAGTTAATGGTAATACCAAGGTTATTGATCTAAACAAATAATTTGCCAGTTTTAGTTTTAAAAAGATGCCGGGAACATGAAACATATCAATTTCATTAAATAAACAATTATGTAGGACACACATTGTGTGAAGTGGCGCACGTTAACCTATATTTGTTCTAGTTAATTCTATGTGGAGCTTTTGATCAAAATCCGTCCTTAGGAGACGTTTACTAACTGTAAACCCACATCTGTATCAAATTTCATGTTTGTGGCACACACATTTAAGGACTTTTACGAAATCTTTCGAGATGAAATTAATTTATGAAGTTATAGTTATTTTGACGCGTTAGGGAAAAATGATGAATAAATTATCCAATGCATTCGGAAACGAAACCCAGTTTAAGCTTTTCGGTGAACTGTATAATCCTACTAATTAAAACAAATAAATTTGTCGACGTAATCCTTGTTATAATAATTTGGACCCGAAATAATAACACAAATTAATCACAGATGTGAAGATAGGGTGAGGAAAGAGGTAAAATACATTTGTTTTGTCTTTTTTTCTCTTTACCTGCTTAAAAATTAGAATTAATAACCTTGAATATTCAAGAAACCTTATTATTTACATACGAAAAAAAACCAGAAAAAATGAAAATAGTATAAATAATAATTAAATAATAAAAAATTAACATAATAAAAAAACAAAAAATGAATATATATATATATACTAGCTGTGCCCGCGGCTTCGCCCGCGTAGAAATCAGTGCGTCACAAAGTTTTCCCGGCAAACTTCCAGTGAAACTATTATCGAAATCGTCTTAGCCGTTCCGTAAACCTTTCTCTCCAAGCCCTCTCTCCATTGGTGAAATCGCATGAAAATCCGTTCAGTAGATTTTGAAGGAATCCATAACATATACTTTTGGGGACTTTGTTTTATAATACACTAACTGTCGCCTGCGACTACGTCCGCGTGGTTATTAAGATGTTTAACGCAAATAATTTTTTTTTATTTCAGTCACTTGAAATGCTTATCAAACTGAGTAACTTTTTAAAAGGCACAATTTAGTATAATTTAATAGTTATTTTTATAAAACCTCTCTATACACCACATTTTTAGTTTTATTTTCAGGCTGTATATGTTTCATACAAACTATCAACCCTAATTAAACCCTCTTAGCGGTGGAATATCGTAAAATCCGTTCTTAGCGGACGTCAACTAACTATAATCTACCTCCCTGCCTCATCTTTGTCCATCCTGGATGGATGGACCATCCAGCGGTTATTAAGTTCTCGTGATGATTGAGTCAGTGACCTTTCTCTTTTATATATATAGATTACGGTGCATTATTTGGACACCTTCTCGCTATCTATAGAGCATACATTTTAAATTTCAAGTCTTTTACTTCTAAAACATTGGACTTTCATACAAACTTCCAACCCCCCGTTTTACCCCCTTAGGGGTCGAGTTTCGCAAAATCCGTTCTTAGCGGATCTCTACGCCCTATAAGGAGCCTTCCTGCCAAATTTCAAGTTTGTAGGTGTTATAGTTTTGGAGATTTCGTGATCAGTGAGTCAACCTACCATCCCCCGTTTTAACCCCAAAAAGGGGTTGATTTCTAAAGATACATTATTTGGACGCCTTCTCATCATCTATAGAGCATACATTGAAAATTTCAGGTCTCTTACTTCAAAAACATAGGACTTTCATACAAACTTGCAACCCCCGTTTTACCCCCTTAGGGGTCGAGTTTCATAAAATCCGTTCTTAGCGGATGTCTACGCTCTATAAGGAGCCTACCTGCCAAATTTCAAGTTTGTAGGTGTTATAGTTTCGGAGATTTCGTGATGAGTGAGTGACCTTTCGCTTTTATATATATTATTATAGATACTAGCTGACTCGGCAAACGTTGTCTTGCCGGCAAACCCTATTTAAAAATAGGGGTTGGTGGTAGAAGGGTGAAAATTTAGGGTTGTATGTACTTTTCAACGCCAAATCATAATAAAATAAAAAATAAATAATTTATTTAAAAATTAAAAAAAAAAATTTTTTTAGGGTAGACGACCCTTAACATTTAGGGGGATAAAATATAGATGATGTTCGATTCTCAGACCTACCCGATATGCACACAAAATTTCATGAGAATCGGTCAAGCCGTTTCGGAGGAGTTTAACTACAAACACCGCGACACGAGAATTTTATATATTAGAATATATATTTATTTGAAAAAACTCTTTAGTAACAGTGGCATAAGCTGTGTATATTGTAAGTAATACAGAAGTGTAGAAAAAAATTTAATTTTTTTGTATAAATAATAGAATCACCTCTGTGTTTCAGACAAAAGTTCTTTGATAGTGCAAAACAAGTAAGAATTGAGATTTGATATTTCATAAAATCGTAACGCTTTGTTGTACGGCGTTGTAACAAAGCACAGCGCGGTGTTGTTTAAATACAGCTTACAAATATATACTAGTAAGAGATACTGTGGGTCTCCCCACCGTGCCTCGGAGAGCACGTTAAGCCGTCGGCCCCGGTTGTTATCATGTACACCTGATAGCGATCGTTACTCATAGTAGGGAATATATCCGCCTACCCGCATTGGAGCAGCGTGGCGGATTAAGCTCTGATCCTTCTCCTACATGGGGAAAGAGGCCTATGCCCACTAGTGGGATATTACAGGCTGACGAAAGAGATACTGGAGAACTAAGCCACTTAAATTAAGATTTTATTTATATAAAAAACTTACTGACCCGACGAACTTTGTACTACATTTTTTTCGTGATATATATATATATATATATATATATATATATATATATATATATATATATATATATATATATTTAAATATTATCTTATACAAGTTTGTCCTGCTAATAAGTAACACAAAAAAGTGAATCATCTAATTTGTTGTAATCGTATATATCGGCAATACATTTCTATTTAAATGACATTCTGTCGTCGAAATATCTAAAATGCAATATTTGATGAATATATATTTAGTAATACCCGTGCGAATAATTAGCACTAAGTAAGCACAAAAATAACCAACCGTCAATCATGTTGACGTTGTTTCAAAATTAAAGCCGTCATATATACCTATATATAATTTTAATAATTAATTAATTTACAAAAACAAAGCAATAATATTTTTTTTTAGTTTTGAATGCCGGTAGAGCAAGCAATTATCTATAAAAGGATATATATTGTGAGGTTTTTTTCTAAAAATGGAGGCAAATACCTTAGCTTTAGCGTATTAATATATATGATAAAATGAAAAGGAATCACCTAAACCACAACAAAGAATGCATCGCTGTTTGAAAACGATGCATGAAGTCATATCGCGCACACATAAAAGAGACTCGACACCGCTACCTGTTCAACCACGGCGCAATATCTCATAATTATGTACGAGACAGCGGTTGTTATGTGATGAAGAATGATTTCTTTGACAAGTCAAAATATATGACAGTCGAAACTAGACAAATGCTAGGTACATTTGTATATTTTCGTACCTACACCTAACTGACTTATTAAATGATTGAAATGTTACCATAAATGACTTGATGAGTAATGAATTCGACGATCTAAGCCCGCTGTTTTCGCTGTCTATCAGCACGACTCTGTACAATCTTATCACGATCAAGTGTGCTACCATCACCTCGCCTAATATTAATGTGTTCTGTATAAAAAGACCGGGAATGAAGGGGCCGACCCTCAATCAGCACTGTTCAAAATAATCCTTTCTATTCTTCTATTACTTCTCAGCAATTTCTAAATCAAGCTATCATAATCATAACTGATCAGGTTACAAAGTATGATTCAATATTTTTAAAATAATATGTCATATGTGTCAATGTCACCGGCTACAAATTTGATGTCTTATTACGAGATATAGCTAGGTAAGTTAAGTCGGTTAAGACATGAATAGATATGTACGTAATCAAATCTGCTACTGACAGGAGATAATCATGTTCTATACACTGCATTGCAGTGACTGGGTAAGCTTAGTGTATCGTGGATTGCGCTAGGATTTCTATAGAACAATTCGTTATGTTCTTTTATTTATTTTACATATAATACCAACATCTGTGCGATTTATTATTAAATATAATAATAAAAAAATTACATATTTAGAAATTAGGTACAAGTGTTCAATTATTTCAACTCTGCTGCTTGTTGAAAATAATGTAAGAATGGTAATTTTAATCGAAGTGATTTAAAAGAAATAGGTGTGCTTTTTGAATATTGCAATTGTACTACTATCGCATGGGCAACACAATTGAAGGATTACTTTTTTTCAGGTATCTAGATATGTATACAAACTGTGATATTTATTTTATTCGGATATTCGTGTGAAAATATTTTTGGTGAATGAGTTTTATTATATTATTTTAAATTGTAGAAGGGTAATAAAACTGAATGACTCTAACAGTATACTTTGTGTTGCATGTCCAGAAATATTGTTATGTATAAAATTCTCGTATCACAATGCTAGTTACAATATTCCTCTGAATCGGCTGGGCCGATTTTTATGAAATTTTGTGTGTATATCGGGTAGGTCTGACAATCAGTCAACATCTATTTTTCATACTCCTAAGTTATGAGGTATGAGGCCGGGGGGGGGGGGGGGGGGGGGCTATGTTAAACGTTCATAAAGCTTATTCGAAAAAAAAAATATTAGGAATTTAATTAGGAGGCTTCACAAAAATTTTAGAGAAGAATCAACCGATTGAACAAGCAGCATTCCGCAGCAACTACGCAGGTGGGAGGATTATGAGAGGAGGTTGGGCGGGTAACACATGGACGAGGAAGGCGGGCATCAGAGAGGAATGGAAGAAATTAGAGAAGGCCTATGTCAAAGGACAAACTGGGAATAGAATAAATAAAATTAATTGTTAGTTTGTACTTATAAGTTGAGTTTTCTATTTATAAAGGCTATCTTTATTTTTAACTGTGTGTCTAAAATAATCCTAGATTAATAATGTTTTCAACTTTATTTCACGACACAAATTAACGTTTGTTCTATTTAGTGATCTGTTAAGAGTAGAGATAAGATAAATGCTTACAGCATGTACGTAAATGCCATAGGGATTCAAATCCTAGCTTGCCTACTGAATTGTTTTACCATGTGTTAAATTCCATAAATACGAAAAAGTAGCTTACCGTTTGTGGCTTATCTAATGTGGATTACATGATTTTGCCTGTTGTGTTTTCTCGTAATAAAATATAGCCTACATCACTCAATGATAATGTAGCACATTCCCGTAAAGAATTTCTGAAATCCGTCACGTGGTTTTTAAGTTTATCAATTACAAAACAAATAAAGAACAAAGCATCTTCTTTATACTATTAGTATAGATATATGCCGCCTATCGACAGTGTGACGAAGCGGCGGATATAACCTTTATGTAACTGATAGAAGAGGATAGAAAAACTTTTTTTTACATAAATATATTCATCATCATCATCATCATCAGCTCACGGACAAATATATTATTAGTATTATATATATATATATATATATATATATATATATATATATATATATATATTAGCTGACCAGGCAAACGTTGTCTTGCCGCTAAACGCTATTAAACAGGTGGTAGAAAGGCGAAAATTTAAGGTTATATGTATTTTTAACGCTAAATCACAATAAAATAATAATAACTAATTTATCTAAAAATTAAAAAAATTAGGGGTGGACTACCCTTAAGATTTAGGGGGATGAAAAATAGATGTTGTGCGATTTTCAGACCTACCCGATATGCACAAAAAATTTCATGAGAATCGGTCCAGCCGTTTCGGAGGAGTTTAACTACAAACACCGCGACAAGAGAATTTTATATATATATATATACTAGCTGACCTGGCGAACTTCGTATCACCTTATTTTTTTCTGAAATATAATAATAACATAATATACCAAAATAAAATATAGCCTATCTTCTAAGTTGGATCAAACTGCACACGGTGTGCAAATTTGACTAAAATCGGTTAAGTAGTTTAGGAGTCCATTGAGGACAAACATTGTGACACGAGATTTATATATATTAAGATATATACATATATACGGTCGAATTGAGTAACGTACTCCTTTTTTGAAGTCGGTGAAAAATATAAAATAAGAAATAACGTGACAAAGGTAAAAAGGCCTTGTAAAATTAATAAACGATTGATTGAATGTTTTTATATACTTTTACAAAGTTATGGAAATATCGTAAACGGTAATTATTCAAATTGCTTTCATTGCAATCATATCGTTTCAACAATAATACCCATTTAACAGACGCGTAATCGATATGCAACTTAACGCCAAAAAATATGATTAAAAAAATATACGTAAAAATCAACACATTTTCAACACATTAATCATAGATTGTATGTGTGTGTGTGTGTGTGGGTGTGTGTTTGTGTGTTTAACTAGCTGATAGATATCATATATGTGCATTTTGAATTTAAGCACACTAATAAGTTATTTTTCCCCAGTCGATTTCAGACAAAGTTAAGTGAAATAAATAAAAACAATTATTTTCTCCAATAATCAGTCATACTAGCATAAAAATAATCATCATCATATGTATTAATACACTAAGGTTATTTTTGCCTCCCTTTTTAGAAAAAAAACCTCACAATTACCCCACAGAAATTATATATCATTTTATAGACATTTGCTTGCTCTATTGGCACCCACAACAAAAAAAAAAAAATTATTGCTTTTGTTTTTGTAAATTAATTAATTATTAAAATTATATATATGACGGTTTTAATTTTGAACCAACGTCAACGTGATTGACGGTCGGTAAACTATTTGTTCAACTTTAAATCAAGTGATAATTATTATATTTATTTAGTGCGAATTATTCGCACGGGTATAGCTAGTAAGTATTATTTATTTACATACTTTTATACCACGTTTATACCAGACTGTTTTTATTGGGAAAAATAACAATTAATTGATAAATTATATGTATTGCACAAAACTTTACTTAATTTTAGATGTGGGGGTCAAGCAAGTGTTGCAAGACCGTTTTTAGGTGTGCAAAATAAGGAACAGCAAATTTATATTAAAAAATAAGGTAAAAGATAATGAAATAAGTTTCAGAGGAACAATATTTCTATTAAACTTACCTTCACAAAGCAACGGTTGCGCGTCAACATCCGGTTTCCCAGTCGGGCATAGTGGAAGCGCTGGGGTCGAAGAGACGACACCGCCTTCAGCTTCCACCTACAAAATAATAAACGTTATATACGTATTTTGTATACTACAGTTAACTTAATTTTATGACTACCTCATTTTCTATTTATGCATAAATTTAATGGTCGGTTAACAAAACGAATCGTTTGTTTTTTTAAGTATATTTATGTATCATTCTCATTGCTAGCCTTATCGCTTTGTTAATTACTCTCAAGTAAAACTATGGGCAGACTATTTTGTAAGTAAATATAAATAAGGCATATTTATTAAAGACATATAAACACCTATAAACACATTAACATATTTCCTATAACTTACGCGTTATTCATATAGAGATCACAAGTCATGAGAGACTGATTTAAAGAACGTAAGCCGAAAATCAGCCGGTCGAGATTAATCGAGAAGACCACGGTTCAAATCCCCATGACTTCAGGTCGATTTTTTTCTTTTTTTTTTCTAATTGCACTCATGATTTTGTATTTAAATAACAAGTTCATATTTTTAAACGGTTTTATTTAGCTCACCCCGTTTGTTTTATTTTTTATTATTATTTATTCTTGGGTCAAATTTAGTAATTCAAATTTCACCCTCTTCCTGTCAACCGATTAATCTGAAATTTTGTATACACTTTGGATTTTGGTGACAATACAATTATGTTTATTCATTATCATTATAAATTCAAGATGGCGGCCGCTAAAAAATGGCGGATAACGTAGGTTTTATCAATCCCATCAATATGGGTATCAAATGAAAGTGCTCAACCAGTATAATCAATGTACTATATAAAATTAAAATCCAAGATGGCGGCCTCTACAAAATGGCGGATAACTTAGGTTTTATCGATCCCATCAATATGGGTATCAAATGAAAGTGCTCAACCAGTATAATCAATGTACTATATAAAATTAAAATCCAAGATGGCGGCCTCTACAAAATGGCGGATAACTTAGGTTTTATCAATCCCATCAACATGGGTATCAAATGAAAGGTCTCAACAAGTAGAATACAATTTACTATGCAAAATTGAAATCTAAGCTGGCCGCCGCTACCAAATGTCTGATAACAATTTTTTATCAATCCCACCAATATGGGTATCAAATAAAAGGGCTTGACAAGAAGAATACAGTGCACTATACAACCTCAATATTTAAGATAGGCCTTGCAATAATGAAGCACTAAATGAATTAAACAGAATGCGAAATAAAAACTAAGAACTAGAAAATAAAAATAGGTAAAAAAACTTTTTAAGTTAAACGGTTTTATGTTAAACATACATTGCAATGTTTAAGATAAATGTACTAAAAACCAAAAAATAATAAAATAGATACAGTCGTGGGAATTATAAACATATGCATAGACTAGACTAAAATAAAACCGTGGGGCACGTCAATTGTCTACAAATTATCGACTTAATGTGCGATAGAAGAATCGTTTAATTCGTCGTTAAAATAGGCAGTTGGCCCGCAGACGGTGAGGAAATTACTTACTATTTTCTTGCTCATGGAAATTCCAATAGTTATACACTCCATGTAAATAAAAGAGATGTTTCAACTAGTTTATCGTTGGACATTCACACTGCTGGCTGGCGAGGAATCGTTTCACTGCTCGTAGTTTGTCTTTAATCGACAAAACATATGATAAAAGTACTACTCGCTCACCACTATGAAACCCTAAAACTCGCTTATAATCGAGCTTGCTAGCTTGTTTCCACATTCTAGCCCTACTTATCACACGTCCATCGTTGTCGGTTGAACAACTGCCTAATTATAGTGTAATATTACAAAACAAACATTTTAATCAACGATTGTAGACAATTGACGTGCCCCACGGTTTTATTTTAGTCTAGTCTATGCATATGTTTATGATTCCCACGACTGTATCTATTTTATTATTTTTTGGTTTTTAGTACATTTATCTTAAACATTGCAATGTATGTTTAACATAAAACCGTTTAACTTAAAAAGTTTTTTTACCTATTTTTATTTATTATTATGTCGGTAAAACCGGAAAATATTCATATTTTATCAATATGTAATTCGTATTTAAATATGATTTCTAAAAAACATGATTTACTAAAAATTCCGACCTAAAGCCTATCTGTCCTTTATAGAATCGTAAACTATGTATTTGATCATGTCATGATCTTTGTTGGTACGACCAAACAAAAGCGTAACAGCGCGCGTAGGGTACACTTAATAATAAATAAACCAAAATTCAACAAACCTAGTTAAAAGTTACACAAAGTCTAAACACACGTTTCGCAGGCGTACTATACTTCGATAAGTCAAAAACCGCGGGACGTATCTTAGCGACATAGTCATCTCCTATAGCTCGCATCGACCACTGAGTTGGCTAAAGAGCATACGCGCTAGCTTCAACCGTAATAAGTACCTATGTTTAAATGGCATAAGTACATTTGTAGTAGAGCACGTCTGGTGTGTTTGTAGGATGGTATGATACTTTTATTTGTAATTTTTATTACAAAATATTTAAAAAAAAAATGCCGAAATGTATAATATGGGCAAAGTTCCGAATGACACAAATTGGATAATTCTTTTTTTGTGTCCGTTATTTGTCATACCAAGTTTTGAATAACATATATAAAACATAAGGTATAACAAAGTGTACCGGGTCAGCTTGTAATGAATACATTTATATAAAAACAGGTACACCTCGAAAATAGTTAAGTGATAGCATAAAAACAGAATACAGTAAACGTATGTTCAATAATTAGAAAATAATTTTTCAGAGCCTGGCGTTTTCTCGACATATAATGAAAATTAGCAAAGACAAACAAATAATTCAAATACACGCATGAGTACATACATATATAGACATGAATTATATAATTTTGTCGAAATTGGAGAAAATAAAGATAATAAGCTTGTAAAATTCGAACACCCAGCATGTTTTGTTGTGTTCTACATAATTTCGGAACAAAAGCCTTTGCTGTATAATATTATTTACATATTTACGCTCGTGTTGGTTACTTAATGTGGACGTTTATTTGTCTAAAGCACCTTTATAAATCTATTTTCGTGAATAAATTTATTTAATGTAAGAATCATTTTTGGTAATATTTAAATAAATAAATGTGTTTAATATATATACGGTCGACTGCTTTTAATCCTATTTGAATGTAAACTTGTTTGTAAATTTATAATAGGCTATATTTTTTTCTATAGAATAAATTTTAAAATTATCTATAATATAAAAATGAGTCGCTGAATGTGTTGCTAAGCGCAAAACTCGAGAACGGTTGGACCGATTTCGATAATTCTTTTTTTTAAAATATTCCTTGAAGTACGAGGATGGTTCTTACGGAGAGAACAATTCAAAATAAAAAAAATTTCCTGAAAAAGTCTAAAAACAACACTTTTCTATACTTCCATACAAAAGATTTGTGATAATACTTAAAAGTCAATTTGAACTTTAATACCATACGATAAAGTTTGTGTTAGGCGATACGAAGTTCGCTGGGTCAGCTAGTTTTAAATAAATTTATATTGTATTAGACATAGTTTGAAATAAATTATGTTAATACTAATTGTGAATATGTGAAAATTTTGTGTTTGGAAACGACCACTTTTGAAATTTATTAATTTTATTTAATTAGGACACAGAATGTGTCCTTCCTTGGTCAGGATGTATCGTTTTATCTTTGGAGTAGCTCAATTGAGAAAGTACCTCAGTATTACCGAATATAATATAGCTGCATATATAATGCTTCTATCAAGTAGCATTGCGTTCTTGTGTAGTATGTTGTTGTGCTGGTGTTTGGTGTTGTCCGTCTACTAGTACGCCTTGTTTGTCAATTTGGTTACATAAAAATGTTAAATCAATTTCATCTTATCATAGACTAGTCAGAGTGGTCCTATACTTAATAAATATTCCAGTAAATCAATACAAAACGAAATAACTATAATTTAATTTCAATGATTTAAAAATAACACACACACACACACACACACACACACACGCTGACTCACACTGACACACAAAAAAGGTTGCTTGTATTCATTCAAAATTATTCAATGTGAGACCGACCAGTCTGTCACATATCTGTTACCAACAGAACGGCAAAATTAGGAATGTTACGTGCCTTAGCAATTCATAACTCGTACAGTATTTTAAATGTAGTAAAAATATTTTCGTGGCTAGGCTTTAGATTAAGTACCGCATTTTGAAGTTAGATAGGTTAGGGTTATTTTTTTTTGTAACCAAATGATGTCGATAAACAGTCTAATTTGGTAGTTAGATAGGTTAGGGCTATTTTTTTTAACGAAATTATGCCGATAAACGGTCAAATTTTGAGCTTGGATAATTCGACGGTTCTTAATCTCCAGCCTTACCATTTTCTTTACATTACATATTATTTAAAATATCTAGATTATACCAGAAACATCGCTGCTGAAAACAAGACATTTTTACGTTTTTCAAAATCAAGTAATTTTGGTAATCAAATATCTGTCGCATATTATAATTATTAGGTAGATGACTTTTTAAATATAGAGAAAAACTTCTTACACGAAATAATCACAAGTGTAAATTGCACAAGGTATTCCTAAGTATAAAAAGTAAGTATAGAATTAGTTAGAATTACTAAGATAGTAAAGTCAAATATTCAGTCAAGTAAAACTGTCTAAACTCACATTCTTACCTTTCTTCGGCTTAATATCTGCTGGCATTAAATGTGCTTTTCACTAGCTTCATTATCCGGAAACAAAATCCCACAGACAGTACATTGTAAGATACATTAATCATTACCACAACACAAATGAAGTACATTATTACACGATGAAACATATTTAACCAGATTCAAATAATGAGACCTCTTAAATGTTTAGAAAATTTGTTTTTTAAGCTTATTCGATGCTATTTTTATCCCAGGAATAAAGTTTAAAAAACTAAAACATTTTCCCTTAAAATTTCGTTTGACGTAAACGTTAAAACAGATAGTCAGTCATCTTACGTCATTGATCATATTTATTTATTTTTTTATATAAAGAAACTTTATATTTGCACTTTTTTTAGTTGTGCATACATCTATACAAATAAATAAAATTGAAGTGTCTGTTTGTAATATTAAAATAACCGCTTTATACGAAATGCATATAGATGTATACACGGTACATATACCAAAATAACATTTTTTACAAGTTTTTGTATGTCTGTCTGTCTGTTTGTTCCGGCTAATATCTGAAACTATGGGCACATGAGTTCACGCCATTTTTGGCTCGATCTTGTGGAGCCCTATGTCCAGAAGTGGACTGCGATAGCCTGATGTGAATCTTTGAAACGGTTGGACTGATTTCGAGGGGGCTTTTACTGGCAGATTGCTGATATAATAAAGAGTAACTTAGGCTACTTTTATTTTAGAAATTTATTAGTTTTGTAACTCTGCGATCTGATCAGTGACTTTTTTATTAAATTCCATGTGGACGAAGTCGCGGGCATAGCTAGTAAATAATAAGTGCCTGAATGACTGAGCTTAGTTTGGTTTCTTTTTTTTTATAAATCGTGTTTTTTTGGAAATTTTATTTAAATTCGAATCAAATACTGATGAAATATGAAAAATATTTTCGACCTTACCGTCATAATAATAAAAAATGGTTATTGTTTATTTAAATAAAACATCACGAGTACAATTAGAAAAAAAAGGGGGAAAAAATAATCTATATGGAGAATGAGACTTCTCGTTTCGGGCCCGGACGATTTCTCACCTGACTTATTATAACCTTACAGACAACGGCGAAATTTTCCTGTGTACTCTAATGATATTGTAGCTATTTTTTCATTGCCTAAAACAGAATTTCCCGCGAATCACCTGCATACTAAATTTTATGAAAATCGTTGAGCCGTTTTCGCGATTTAGATTATATATATATATAATGTGTGTGTGTATGTCTGTGTGTGTGTGTGTGTGTGTGCGTGCGTGTGTGTGTGTGTGTGTGTGTAATACAAGTATTGCTCGTTTAAAGGTATTAAGATATAAGATTATAAGATTCGAGGAAAATAATGTTTTTGGTAGAATTGTTTTATTGTCGACTGTTGCGAAAACAAAATTATACAAGGATAAGTAGACTTGTTTTAGTTTAGTAAAAATGTTGAGTTAACAGATCGTAAGGAAACATAGGCCTCTTAAGGTGCATAAGGCAGAAGACAAAACCACGACCAAGCATCTAAATACGATGAGTACCTACAGCGTGACCACTGACACAGCCCTTCACATCCGGAACGGATGTGCCGCGTTATGACATCTATTATAGCGACAATTGATTTGTAACCTTGTTAACGAAAGTCAATCTAGCTAAATAGTTGTGAACCCGAATAAGTTTTTTATTGTTCTTTGCTATTTATCATCACGTTAGGATAAATGTCGTGTGTAACTGTACACCTATAAAATTAATTATTATAACATTATGCCAGGTAGACTGAAAAATCCTAGGGGAAGTTGCAGGATCTCCTACTGGGCGCGTCCCCCGGATGGCGGATGGGGGCATGCCACTTGCTTGCCCTGCTTACGGGTGGTAGGGGTCCTAGTTTCGGACCCCAAAGGACAAAAAACCAGTAGAGGCTCCCTGGAGCTTTGGTCGGTTGCTGGTGCAATCCGGCAGACTGGCTTAGAGGAGGGATGCTCCTGGACATATATCCCCATTCTGCAGACGGTAGACTGGTCTGGTGAGCGTCCCTTAAGTGGGGTCGGGGGATCTTCGGCTGGCTTGAGACCACACGCGTCGTCGGGAGGGGAGGTCTTGTGGGTGCTACCCTTCTAAGTGCCGGGGCCCAGATGTTCTCATTCGGACTAACGGCCGGGATGGGGTGGTGCACACTAGTGCGACCCCATCGCGCCACACTTAGGCGGAGGTCTTCTCACACGTGGATGGTTTTCGCATTTTACATAACAAAGTAGATAGTCCAGTGCTATTGGAGAGCTTAAATATTCTAGTTCCTTCCCATATGCCCCAAAATAATCTCGGAATCGTCGCACTGCGGCGTCGTCCGCACTTACTGCACAAGCCCCCTACTCGCACGCGGTACGCGGCACACGTCCCAACAATACGCGCATTACCTTTGATCAGCGATTTGCTCACTCATTGTGAGGACATGTACACAGTAAAAATAGCTATAAATATTTTGTACGTTATAAATTTATTTTGTTGTATAATTTAATCCCGACATTCTCTTCTTCAGTTCTTTTTTTTCGTTTTAACATCTAATATACACGAATGTATTTTTATAAACAGAATT
This sequence comes from Melitaea cinxia, assembly GCF_905220565.1. Lineage (NCBI taxonomy): Eukaryota > Metazoa > Arthropoda > Insecta > Lepidoptera > Nymphalidae > Melitaea > Melitaea cinxia. Next base: position 6,958,986 of record NC_059424.1, read on the forward strand.
CTGAATTTTGACTAGATATTTTATTTTGACGTTGATATTGTAATTTCTACATATGAATTTCTTAACGAAATTATTGATATTTAGTTATTTTAATATTATCAACTGAGTAGGTATATTTTTATTGACAATGTAAATTTTAATTATTGTATTTTGATAAGATTGTTTAATTTTAATTCTACATTTATCATTATTTTCTTCATTTGTCATACCTGTGTCTTTGCGTTTTTTTTTAAATTTTGATTGACTTACACAAGTAAGTCAATCAAAATTTAAAAAAAGTCTGGAGCAAAGCTCTGTAAACTTGTCTGTATGAAATAAATAAACAAATTTTAGGCAGTAAGAGTCTGTCACACACGAGGAAGCACCGGAGGGTGTCCATGTTTTTTCCCCATATTAAAAAAGGTAGGCTGAAAAATATTGTTCTTTAGCGAAAAGGTCGATCTTTATCCTATTTGTTTTCAAAGGTTGTTTTTTCTTAGTTTACATCAACGTGTATATTTATTTACCTTGTACTATAATTAGTTTATTTTTATAATTAAAGTTTGTAACTTAACTCATAGTGAAGTGTTACAAGGTTATTATTTAGTTACATACTCGTTCCCACATCACACAAGAACTTCGTCTTTAACCGGTAATAAAATTATTATCAGACATAATTGAGTTAAATAACTAAATCCTGACTTGCTTATAACTAAAGTAAAATATAATACTTGGTTAAAACTAAATTAAATAACTTATAGCAAAACTTTTAAACTAATAAAAAGATTATTTAAGTATTCTTATTATTAAATGTTACTATATTTGTGGTTATGTATTTGCATACCACAAGCACACGTACTTCCTTCCAACATATATGATTTTATTTAGAGCGCTTAAATTTAAACTGTAAAACGCTTTTGTTCGAAAGACAATTTTAAATAACATTAAATATCCCAGATAAAGAGTAGAGAAATTACAGCATTCTTGCCAGCATTCCAACTGGAAATAATTTATATCAAAATAAATATTTTTTTATTTTTTCAATAATATGTCATGTATATAACACTTTTTACAAATTAAAAGTTTTAATGTCCTTTTTAAAGCTTATCTACATCTAACTAGCGTTATAGATGACAGGATAATAAAGTTAATTAAAAACACCATCGCTGTTTAGGTGTTGTCTAAAATGTCCATGAACACAAATACAGTTTATCATCACTAATTCTTCTAAGTATCATATATATTAATACGCTAAGGTTAAGATGTTTGCCTCCCTTTTTAGATAAATCCTCACAATTACTCTACATAAATTATATATCATTTTATAGATAACAGCTTGCTCTACCGGCATCCACAACTAAAAAAATAATTACAGCTTTTGTTTTTGTAAATTAATTAATTATTAAAATTATACACATAGATATAAATTGATACACAATACAGCAATGCTGACAGATTTAATTTTGAAACAACGCCAACATGATTAACGTTCGTAAATTATTTGTTCACTTTCAAATCAACTCACGTCTAAATACTTTTTTGTTTTTTTTTTTATAAAAAAAAAAAATACTTTTTTGTAATGTTGTATAGTGATAATTATTATACTTAATTAATGCGAATTATTCGCACGGATATAGCTAGTATGCATTTAAATAGTTTTTGTTAAAAAAAACAAGCTTAAAAATATGCACGGTTTTGATCGCTTACGCTAGGTATTCAAATGATGGTTTTAATGCGGCTGAATGATGATGTCCTATTACATTTATATATTTTTATTTCATTTATACTAGTAATAAAAAAAAAACTAATCATCATTAATATATTCTGGAAAAAACGTCATGCTTCCGGCCTGTTAAGCAGTATACAGTTGTGACCTTAATACTGTTCCTGTTTGACTTTCAGAATTCTTCAGACTTTTAATGTCAACTTGGCCACTTGTTATATACATTTATTCATTTGATTTCAATACATCACAACAAGGTCTTTTCGAGGTTAAGGATATCAGTCACGTTTTTATGAAATGGTCACGGCAATTGGCTGTTCCATTATTTCTCCTAACGATAATGTGAATAGGTCATACATATCGAGTCAAGTAAAAAAAAAACATACTAACTTAGAAACAAGCCAATATAACATGGAACGAAGTATGTTAAAAGAATAGATTAAATAAAAACGTACTTTACTTTGTATTTAACTAAGTCTCGATATAACATTTTTTTTTAATATATAAACTAGCGCTTTTTTTACATATTTTATTAATTCGTAAGATTTACACGTATCGCTGGCTTAAAACACAATATCGCGAAAAGCCAATATTTGAGACCACCAAAAAAAAGTGCCCACAGAATATTCCATCCTTTCTACACCAGAGAGAAATCAAAACCCTGAAAAATATCTAGGGCATGTTATTACTACCAACTTCAGAAATTATAAGGATATTGAGAGAGAGCGGAGAGCACTGTCGGTTAGAGAAATTGTTTTTAATTTTTTTAATTACTTTTTTTTCATAATGGAAGTATAATTGTGATATTTATATTTATTTAATAAATTATAAATATTTTTCTGTAAAAATTGTATTATAGGCAATATTATTACTTACACGAAACAAATGTTTTTAAGCAAAATTTTAAAAATTAAAAGTCAATGGACAGGTCATATGATAAGAAGTAACAAAGATAATATACGACAGATTAGAGAAGTGTCAGAGTAGTTTCACAGAGAGAATACCAAAGAAAAAGAGGCATAAAATGAATAGGAAAAAATGAATAAATGCGAAAATGGGAAAAAAAATTTCGTTACATCCTCTTCCTGTATTATTCTACAAAAAATAGCAGTAAGAACTTAGAACAGAAAATCATGTGATTAATTAAATATTATGGCTAGATCGCGGCGAAGCATGAGAATCTGGGTTTAAAAGCTCTTGGTGTCAAGGAAATTTAGTTAATTTTGTTTTTATAAATTGTTTTAAGGCTATTATTATTATTTTTGTTATTAATTTTTCTGAAGACTGTATAAATAAAGGAAAATATTGCTTAAATACAATTGATAAAATAAAATATAAAATAATTAACTAGTAAAAAGTGTGTGAGTATATGTTTGCGCTTGTGTATGTACGTATTAGTCTATATATATATGTATGTGTGTGTGTGTGCGTATATATGTATATATATTTCAATGATTTAATGTTTTCTTTTGTACGTCAACCTACTTAATTTCTGTCTGTAACAGTTCCTTTTTGGGTGTGCTGGAAGAAATCTCTTACAGGGATAAGCACACCCATTATACGTGAGTCTCCATGACAAATGTTTTATGTATATAATTTTGTACGTATAAAAATTGTTAAATAAATAAATAAAAAGTTTTTTTAATATATTTGTAGATCTATGTTTTAAATGATATAATAAATTTGGAATTCTTTATAAGACAAAACGTTCTACTATAAATAAAACTAATAATATAAATATTCATTACTGTAAACATATAATGTACATGAAACGGTTATCAATCGAGGCTTTAAAGTAGCTGCGCACTGAGAGTATAATCCTCCTTCTGGCTTGTAAGCTGGCGAGTCCGTGTAATGTATTGCTTTAGAAATAAAGCGTCGCTACACAGTTTGCAACATAGGTTTTAAGGACTTTGCACTGCGAAATTATAAATATATTACTTATTTTATTATAAGTAAATATATTTTTTTTGTATTTATCTTGAATATAAAAATTAATATAAATAAAAAAAAAACACATTTCTGCACCACCTATAATTTTAAAATAAGCGTATTGAGAAAAACTTCATCTTTGCATCTCGTAATAACGGTTAATGTTGCAAAACATGGTAATTAAGATACTGCTAATATTTGACTTTACCATTTACGCGGTTGTTCTGATTAAACTGTGGAATCGCAAACTATCCCTCTGGAGATAGTTAGTTGATACGCGGTCAGACTATACCTGGCCTAAGGGATTACCATGTTACTTGGTACTATTGGTTGGAAAATCAATGAATAGTTGAAATAGGAACGGCGCATGAATAAAAATAAAGTAACAAGATACATGGAAGTAATCCGATTTGCATTTGAAATGTATTCTAAAATCCGTTTCAGAGTACTTTGAGCTGACATTTTAAATCCTTCATCTTTCCACTTTTGGTCACATCTAAACGTTTTAGTGAATAGACATTACAATCTACTATCTTATTTATTTTTGTTTCTCTCACAAGTTAAGCACAGGGCACAGAAACAAGGACAAAATACTTTATTAGAAGAGAAATATTTAACGTCTCCAAATGTTACAGTAAATGTACAATAATACAATTTTTTTTTTTATTTTCAAATAAAATTACCTCGACTCCTTTTTGTTTCGAAATACTTTTTTATTCTAATTTAAAATCAGTATTTTGCTTCTAACCATGTTTTTTCTTTATTCCTCGGTCTTGTGTTTCTCAACGATTGGTTAAATACTCTGGAATTTTTTCTCTTTAATATTCGTTTAATTCTCATTGTAGATAGCGAAGACGCTACTGGTATAAAAGCAAATATTGAAAATTGATATTAAAACTCATTTTGTTTCTATATGTATGCGACGCAATCTTTTGCTTGTGTTCAATTTTTCTTTTTTATGCTTTAAAATTGTCTTTATTTCATTTATATTTTGTATTAGTTTTTTTTTTTTTTTTTTTTATGTCACTAGGTCGGCAAACAAGCGTACGGCTCACCTGGTGGTAAGCGATTACCGTAGCTTATAGACGCCTGCAACACCAGAAGCATCGCAAGCGCGTTGCCGACCAATCCCCAATCCCCCCAGGAGCTCTGGTCACCTTACTCACCAACAGGAACACAATACTGCTTGAAAACAGTATTATTTTGCTGTGATCTTCTGTAAGGTCGAGGTACTACCCCAGTCGGGCTGCTCCATATTTTGAGCAGGAAATTCCTGCTGTGCCCTACCTCAGTTAAAAAAAGTTTCAGCCTTATGTCATCATTATTATTTCATACTACTAGCTGTGCCCACGACTTCGTCCGCGTGGAATTTAACAAAATAATTGTCGTTCCGGAACAAACAGACAGACAGACAAAAATTTTAAAAAATATTATTTTAGTATATGTGCCGTGTGTACGTCCATACGCATTTAGTAAAATGCGTTTATTTTAATATTACAAAAAGACACTCCAATTTTATTTATTTGTATGTATGTATGTAGTCATCTATCTAATACTATTAAACGAGCAATTCTTGTATATATACGAGAATATATATATATATAGAATCTGAATCTTGAAAACGGCTAGAACGATTTTCATAAAATTTAGTATATGGAAGGTTTCGGGCGAGATAAATCCATCTAGCTAGAATTCATTTTTAGAAAATGTCGTTTTATCCCTGTTTTTAGGGAGTGGAAAAATATCGTTAAAATACGAAGGTAAATTTCGCATACGTCAATCTAGTTGCAATAGCTCGGTGGGAAATCGGCCGATCGGGATCAACCGAGAAGATCATGGTTCAAATCCCCATGTCCGTGATCAATTGTTTTTTCTTTTTTTTTCTAATTGCACTCGTTATTTTTTATTTAAATAGGCAGTTCTTATTTTTTATTATTATGTCGGTAAAATCGAAAAATATTATTCATATTTTATCATTATAATTTTTTAATTATTTTTTATTTTTGATTTTTTATATTTATCTATATTTTTTATTATTGTCCGTAAAAAATATTATTCATATTTTATAAATATGTAATTCGTATTTAAATATGATTTAAAAAAAAAAACACGATTTGTGGGAGCGCCTATCAGTGTTTGGGAAGCAAATACTCTCACTTTTTTACATATATATTTTTGATATTTATATTTGATCCTTTTACTAGAAAGTAAAAGAAAAAGATTGCACAAAATTGATAGTTAAATTTCCATTACAATAACTGTATTGTCCCTAATCTCATTTATTTAAAATCTAGTTAACGTGATTTCATGATCATAAGAGGCGACTAATCAAGAGTTTTGACCGCCTTAGGCTAATTATGAGGACGCGCCCCCACCAGGTGTGTTACGGAAGGCTAAAAAGTAGTAAGTGGGTAGAGTAGTAGTGTGAAAATTTTAACATGGAAGTGAAACATTTTTGCAACTGATTAATGATTTATTTGAAAATTATAGTAATTAAGTAATTATTATTAGATTATAAAAAGTCCTTTTTCATGCTTTGGCACTTGCCTAGCATGGCTTTGGCTAGTTTGTAAAAAATCACTTTCTATGTACATTAGCGAGAGTTCAGTAAGTTTTTGCTAGCGCAGTGTGGAGCGCAAGTAATTTTTTACTCATCTAAGTGCTGTTAAAGACCGTTGACCGCTGCAGTTCGTAACACTAATTGTCAAAAAAATCTTAATAATATAATTATCTCCACACTCGGCAACATGCATGAAATATTAAAACTTTTTATTAAATGCAACAAACCCTTTGGGGTTCTGGAAATAGAAGGCTCGGCCTACGCGTCAGATTTTAAAAGCTACGCCAAAGCAAAAGTTTCTTCTAAATCAGAATATACGCGAGCGCGTGATATGATGGACGAACGACGATTTTGAATGAGATGAGACAAATGAATGAAGCACGGCAAAGTATACTATTAACCACACCGGGAGCCCCCGCACATCTTTAATGTGTTTCATCACCCACATTTTCAAACGAAAATTCTCACGTCAAAAATATCAGCCTTGTTGAAAAAGTCGGTGGGTTTTTTGTTTGTTGAAATCTCTACTTTTTATTGGTGTAAAAAATATATATTAGTATGGTAAATGTTTTCTCTCTACCACTTCTCGACCTCAGATCGCCCGTAATTTATTTTTCCTTTCATTTGCGTTGTTGTTGTTGTAATTCTATTATATATATTTTTTTGGCTTCAAAAGCTAAAAGCACTGGTTTACAAGCGCATTTAATTTTAATGTTTCGTCTCGGTCTAGTTGAAATCTGTAGGGTAGATGTAATGATGCTAGATTAGTGCATGTGAAGACACGATTTCAGCGCGCCCCCTTGATCCTCGGGCCTTGGCTGCAGCTTAATCAGCGTAAGGGTTAATCAGGCCCTGATCATAAGTAATCATATATGTTACGTTTATATATTTATATACTAGCTGACCCCGCAAACGTATATGTTATAAACACCCTTAATTCTCCCCCCTCATAGCTTAGGGGTATGAAAAATACATGTTGGCCGATGGCCGAGGCCTACCCGTTATTGACACAAAATTTCATAAAAATCGGTCCGGTCGTTTCGGAGGAGTATTGTAACTAACCTTGTGACACGAGATTTTTATATATAAGACTAGCTGACCCAGCAAACGTTGTTTTGCCATTTATGGTATAAACCCCCCGGCCCCTTACAGCTTAGGGGTATGAAAACAGATGTTGGTCGATTCTCAGACCTACTCGATATGCACATAAAATTTCATAAAAAATCGGCAAAGCCATTTCGGAGGAGTATGGCGATTAACATTGTAACATGAGAATTTTATATATAAGATATACAATACATCATACAATCACGCTTCTTTTCCGTAGGGGTAGGCAGAGACCACTTGTTTCCACTTGCTACGATCCTTACATACTTTTTCAAGACGTCCCTTATTTGGTCTCGGAACGTCCGCCTAGGTCTACCCCTTCCAACTCTTCCATTCACACTTGCCTTATACACTTTTTTTGTCAATCGTTCTTGTTGTCACTCATTCTCTCGACATGAATTAACCATAATATATAATATAAAAGTATAGCACATAGCATTGGCATAAAAGTTTATTGTAGTTCACAGGAAACTTTTGTGGGACTTTAGTATGAGACTTAGGATTACCCAATGAGAGCTACGTGAGCAACAGTGTTATCAATCCTTTTGTTTACATCTTATAGAGTGTGCCGCCGGCGCAAGGTTTTATATTTATAGTGAATACAAATAATGTGACAATAATACTAATAGGGTTGACTTTTTTTTCTAGACCACAGGCGGCCATATTTTGTTGTAAATTTTATTTTTGACTTCTTTTTTACCGACAATTTCACATAAACGAAATAGAAATTTGTTGCCTTTTATGCTCAATGCTCGATAAATATTTTTTTTTTTCATAATTCTGTACCTCCACTAATTCTTAGCAAAAATATTCAATATATAATTAGATTTTGAAATAATTTTAGCAATATGTTAGCGTTAAATATTTGAACATAATTGTGTTTGCAGGCAAACGAAAAAAAAAACGACTTAAATTGTATCGATAGGTAATACAACTTAGGTAAACGAAAAATTAGTCAAGTAAATACGCATTATCCTTAAAGATTACTCCAAAAGTTGTAATAGATCTTGATGAAATTTAAATGTGACTACACGATAAACATCGGCTTTCGATCAAATTAAAAATTATCAGAATCGGTACACCCAGTAAAAAGTTATGCGGATTTTCGAGTTTCCCTCGATTTCTCTGGGATCCCTTCATCAGATCGTGGTTTCCTTATCATGGTACTATACCAGGGATATCGCCTTTCCAACAAAAAAAGAATTATCAAAATCGCTCATAAACGACGAAGTTATCCCCGAACATGCATAATATTTTAATTTTACTCTCGTCTATGGTTTATTAATATTGTTCATTCATTTGCTCTTTGTGTCACTTTACTATACTCACAATATTACTCTATTGTCTGTGGTCCGAAGTATGCCATATTTGTTTACTATTTAACACTGTTCCAAAAAAATAGAATATACTGACACATTCATTTTTCATTCGATGGCAAATCATATTATTTGTTGATAGTGTTCATTGTAACATTATTAATTACTAGTTATGCCCGCGATTTCGTCCGCGTGGAATTTAACAAAAAAGTTATTGTTTAGTTCGCAGAGTTATAAAATAAATACATTTCTAAAACAGAAGTAGCCTAAGTTACTCCTTACTACATCAGCTTTCTGCCAGTGAAAGTCCCGTCAATATTAATCCAGCCGTTTCAGAAATTAGTCGGAACAAACAGACAGACAGAAAAAAAATTAAAAAAAAAACTGTCATTTTGGTATATGTACCGTGTATGCATCCATATGCATTTAGTAAAAGTCTGTTATTTTAATATTACAAACAGACACTCCAATTTTATATATTTTTATAGATAAAAAGGTTAACTAAGGGTATAACGACAGTTTACTAAGCCATCAAAATTATATTTTGTGAAAAATATTTTACTTCAGTTTTTAATACGTTTTTTACGTTATGTCGTGACATGACATGACCCTCGAATTTTTAATAGCCATTATATTTGCTTCTTTTTATATATCCATACTTTAATTTTTTTAACCTACAACAATTCTAGGTAAACAAGATTTTATCGCAAAAAAGGAAATTAACTTTTGTTGTTGCTTTAAAACTTAATATCAAAATCCTATGCTTTTGTTATTGAAGCTCATTCTGGTCTAGATAGTCTATATATGGATTTTTTAATACAACAAAGGTTGCAATTATTTGCATACCACCACCACGGTCCACGGTACGGGGATACCGTAGCTTATGGACGCTTGCAACAGCAAAAACATATCCATCTAGTCGACATATTGATAATTCAAAGCCCAAACCACATACTGCGAACTCTCATTCTTTATCCATGTTTATAAAAAGTTAAGTTCCAAGTTATTAAATATTAACTTTATGTCACGACTTCGCTGGCGCGGAAAATACCATTGAGGCTATTCCGTTTTCTCTCTTTAAAATGTAGCCTGTGTCACTTAGTGATAAGGTTTAAAACAGTACATCAGTCATCTTTGAGGTTATACGTTGAAAAAAAATCTTTTTAATATTAGAATAGAAAAAAAGCGCATTTTTCACACAAAACATTAAGTGACTAGATTTTAACTCGTGACTTTATACACCTGGAAAATATAATGAGTTATATGCATATCTATATTTACTATACGTGTTAAAAGAAGGTTATCTAAGCTACTACCGTGTCTGGCGAATATATTTGTATATATTAACATGTATGATTCTCTTACAGAATAGGAAAAAGTACGACTTAGTTACCTTAGAGAAATATTAAGAACTAAGTAGATGTTTTTATAGTACAAAAAAGTAAAAAAAAAAAAATGTTAAAATATTCGTTATAATAAAGTAAGTACTTTAATAATTTTAGTTTCTCTTTTTAGGGTTCTGTGCCTCAAAAAGAAAAAACGGAACCCTTGTAGAAGGATCACTTTGTTGTCCGTCTGTCTGTTAAGACCCTTTTTCTCTGGAACTCGTTGAGGTATTAAGCTGAAATTCATACCAAATACTGAAGTTTACTGTCGCTAGGAGCTGTAAGAAAATCAAAGTTCTAAGCCAACGTAATCAAAAGATGCCGCCGTTTATAATGCAAATTTTCGACACTCGCAATGGAATCAAAATCTACAGGGTACTTCCCGTGAACTCAGAATCTTGAAATTTGGTAGGAAGCAACGTCTTAAAGGACAGATAAAGGAAAAAATTGCGAAAAGTATAAATTTTTAGTTACATAATATGATAAAAAGATTTTTTATAATTTGGTTTGTACGAAACCGATTGTATTGTTACGTAACGTTAATAAGTTGAATTGAATTAGACGTAGAGTTTTAATTTTTTAACTGACTTCAAAAAAGGAGGAGGTTACTCAATTCGACCGTAGATATATATATATATATATATATATATATATATATATATATATTTGTTTGGAAAGCAGATATCCTAAGTGTGGTACCATGGTAAGGAAACCAGGATCTGATGATGGGATCCCAGAGAAATCGAGGTAAACCCTCGAAAATCCGCATAGCTTTTTATTGGGTGTACCGATTTTGGTGATTTTTAATATAATCGAAAGCCGATGTTTATCATGTGGTCTCATTTCAATTTCATCGAGATCTGATTACAACTTTAATCTTTGATAATGCGTATGTACTTGACTATTTTTTCGTCTACCTACGCTGTATTACTTGTCGATGTAATTGAAGTCGGTGTCGGTGAGTGCAAATACAATTATATCATGGTAGAAACTAAAATTACTTATTCTATAAATTTGAAGAATTTATCAGCGTTCATATTCTTAAGTACATAGTTTATTACCATAATAAAAAACAGCTTATTTCGGCAAGTGGTTCTCACGTTATTTGTATATTAGTTATATTTTATTGCTAACATATATTCGAAACGTTACGTATATTCGAAAAATTGACGTACATCATAATATTTATAATCCAATCTTTTTACTGTAACAGTATTAAAAAAGACTTCAAATGATAGTCTATAATAATTTATAGTGCTTTTGTACATTCTGTACAAAAGTGCGTAGTTTAAAATATATTAATGCATTGTGATAAAAATATAGAGGTTTAAATGTGAGTGCTTCCCGTATATTTTATTTTGTGAGAGTAAAACATATTGTATTGTATATGTTATGTTTAAATTTATCTTTTATGTATGTAGCGCCGCGTTGACGCAACGGTCACAGCCATGGATTGTGCCGGTTGCGCTGGCGGTTGCGGGTTTGATCCCCGCACATGACAAACTTTTGTATTGGCCATACAGGAGTTTGCCGTGGTCTGGGTATTTGTTCAGTCCTTGTGGGTCTCCCCACCGTGCCTCGGAGAGCACGTTAAGCCGTCGGTCCCGGTTGGCATGATACCAACCGGGACCGACGGCTTAACGTACACCTGATAGCGATCGTTACTCATGGTAGGGAATATATCCGCCAATCCGCATTAGAGCAGCGTGGTGGATTAAGCTCTGATCCTTCTCCTACATGGGGAAAGAGGCCTATGCCCAGTAGTGGGACATTACAGGCTGAAGCGTATATATTATATTTAGGATTAAATTTACCTAGGTCATACTATCCAACTTGGCCCCAACGACTTCGAGAAGGAGGACGCTAGGAGGATTCGGTTGGGCTGGGCGGTGTTTGGCAGGCTTCGTCGAGTCTTCACTTCGAAGATTCCGCAATGCTTGAAGCCAGAAGTTTTCGAGCAATGCATCCTGCCTGTGTTTACATACGGAGCTGAGACGTGGACACTGACGAAGGGACGGGTCCACAAGTTTAAAGTCACTCAACGTGCAATGGAACGAGCTATGCTTGGGGTTTCTCTCAAAGATAGGATTAGAAATGAGACTATCCGCGAGAGAACGAAAGTAACCGACATAGCCCACAGAATTAGCAAGTTGAAGTGGCAGTGGACTGGTCATTTATGTCACAGGACCGATGATCGTTGGAGCAGACGGGTCCTGGAGTAGAGACCGCGTCTTGGCAAACGCAGTGTGGGACGTCCTCTGGTCCGTTGGACCGACGATCTACGTAAGATTGCCGGTGTAGGCTGGATGAGGATTGCGGAAAACCGGGTTGTCTGGCGCGAACTTGGGGAGGCCAAAGTCCAGCAGTGGACTGCAATAAGCTAAACTGACTGACTGACTGATATATATGTATATATGTACATATACAATTTAAAAACACATTTATTCAATAATCGAAAGCGTATTTTAATTATACGAAAGATTTGGTAGAAAGTAAATTAACATTTAACTCAATAAATACACATCTTCAGTTTGTTCATTGAAGTTAGGAGTGGGCTTTGATAGTCGTTTCTGGGAGTAATTGGATTATTCGGGTGCCGAAATGCTTTTAAAACGTTAGCTAATGAGACTATTTTATTACGATAAAATAATGAGCCAATAATAAGAATGTTTGTACTCCTTATTGATATCATTGCTAATCTGTCTTATATTTATTTCCCTGTGATATGAGTATTTAGGAGAAGATATCATATTTTATCTTTATTGCGTTTCTTTACGTAATAATTAGTGATAAATTTTGGTCGCTAGAATTTATAAAGTAGACTACAATATTTATATTTTATTTTGATTATTTCATACTATTGGATCCATATTGTGAGCATGAATTATTAAAATAAATATGTATTTAATAAGAAATCTGAAAAAATTGATATGATTCTTTTTTTCCTTATACATTTTGATGGTCGATAGAGGTTCGTTAACCTGTAAACCATAATGTCCATACCCCTATTGTCGCCCTATTGCCTTGGTATCCGTCGACACCGTATTCTGATGACCATAGACAGTTTTTACCTCAACCGGTACTTTGACAATAAAACTGGTGCATATAAAACTTTTTGCAGGACAAAATATTCATATCATTATATTTCATGAATAATGGATATAATATATGAAACAAGGAATCATTTATTTCTACTTACTTTTATTCCAGAGATTTCCCAGAATTGGATTATATATACCTATAGTGTTTTAATTTGTGTCCGCTGTGTACTACATAATTATAGGAAGAAATTTAGAAATTTCCTGCTTAAAATATGGAGCAGCCCGACTGGGTAATATCTCGACCATAAAGAAAATCACAGCTAAATAGTACTGTTTTCAGGCAGTGTTGTGTTCCTGTTGGTGAGTAATGTGAGCACCTGAGGGGATTTGGGGGTAGGATCGGGAACGCGCTTGCAATGCTTCTGATGGTGCAGGCGTCTAGAAGCCTCGGTAGTCGCTTACGATCAGGTTGGCATACGCTTGTGTGCCGACCTAGTTGTATAAAAAAAGTACTGTATTTTAAGGCTACATACTATTCAAGATAGTATAACATGAATTTCATGACATCCAGTTGAAAGTGTACCGTATTAGTTACTTGGTACTCTCGTAAGATATGTAAATAACTAAATCAAAGTAAAAGTGGCCGCGGATCCCACCCTAAGGCGCCTTGACTGAATGAGAAGTGATCGGTATTTGAGTTGCCCGCGGCATTCCGGCTTTAATTGCATAGCCAAGAGTAGTTACACATCCTGACTTGACTTACAACTTGTATTTTTTCGATCTCCTTTGTTCTCTCGTGGACAAATCTTGACCTAATTCTTATGAACAAATATACTTTATACATTGATACTTTGTACAATGTATCGATGAACTTTTCTACACTATAAAAATGTTATTGTGATTGTTTTTGTTTTTAGTTACAATAAACGTAAGTAATAATTCCATTTTTGCTATAAGTACTTAAAATGTAAAAGATTTGCAACAATGGTGTAATTTTCTTATTAAACTGTATGACAAAAATAACTGTTTTTTTTTTTAATGTAACTAAGTCGGTCGGGCGTACGGTTCACCTGATGGTAAGCCATTACCGTAGCTTATAGACGCTTGTAACATCAGAAGCATCGCAAGCGCGTTGCCGACCCAATCCCCAATCCCCCAGGAGCTCTGGTCACCTTACTCTCCAACAGGAACACAATACTGCTTGAAAACAGTATTATTTAGCTGTGGTCTTCTGTAAGGTCGAGGTACTACCCCAGGCGGGCTGCTCGATATTTTGAGCAGGAAATTCCTGCTGTGCCCAACCTCAGTTAAATTAATATTAAATTTAATATTAAGTTTAATTTTATGAAATATCACAAATTGCTAATCTATATTGTGTAATAATTGTTTGCAAGCAAACGAAAAATAAACCGACTTCAATTATATCGACAAGTAATACAACGTAGGTAGACGAAAAAATAGTCAAGTGAATACGTATTATCAAAGATTACTCCAAACGTCGTAATCAGATCTCGATGAAATTTAAATGTGACCACATGATCGATTAAGTAAAAAATCATCAAAATCGGTACACCCAGTAAAAAGTTATGCGGGTTTTCGAGAGTTTCCCTCGATTTCTCTGAGATCCCATCATCGAATCCTGGTTTCCTTGTCATGGTACCACACCAGGGATATCCCCTTTCCAACAAAAAAAATAATATCAAAATCGGTTCATAAACGACGAAGGTATCTCCGAACATACATTAATATATTGATTAAAATTCTAATTCTTTTTATTTTTAATTAGAGCTTAAGAACGGCAGCCAAAACTTAAGTAAAGTTTAAAAATGTTAATCTATAGTACTTGTTATATATATTAAGTATTATAATAAAACGTATTACCCAAATTGTAAAATATATTCAATGTAGATAAATAAAAAAATATAAATAATAAAGATACAAAGAGTATTCTTAATTTTTTTATTTCTATTTATATATGTATTATTTCTATGTATATTTATAAAAAAAATATATAGTTATAAAAGTCGGCTGTTACCTGTAACACAAGCATTAAGTTGCTTACCATAGGAACAGACGACCGTGTGTGTATGTTATAAGATATTTATTTATTTAATTACAGTTCAAATATTATAAATTTGGTTACGTATTATGGAATTAAATAACTTCAACAATCTATCTATTAATTTAAAAATAAATAATTAATAGGCAGTAAATATATTATAAAGTTTATTTTAAATACAAGACCTCTAAAAACTTTATAATATTTAATCTTTTATAAACGAAATGTCGAAGAGGCGGTACTTCTAGACGCTTCGTTAAAACTTTTCCTTTGCTAAACTTATTTTAAAATAATTCAATAAAATATCAGTTACCTAACTTACTCATTAAATTACATGAGTTTAACATTTGTTTTGTGTCAATATTTTCTCCGATTTTTCATTATTTTTGTAATCTCTTTTAAAGGAATATTTTTCATGTATAAGTTATATATTTATATAACTTACTAGCTTTTACCCGCGGCTTCGCTCGCATGGATTTTTTGAGGAGATTAACTACAAACACCGCGACACGAGAATTTTATGTATTCGATTAAGGATTAGGGGTATAATTAAAATTTAATGAAAGTTATGCTGTTGTTATTGCTGTAATGCGAAGAATTTGGACAAAATTCTAGCTTGAAAACTATTTTCAGAGGAATGCTTTTTACTTTTGATGCATTTCAGTTGTGCATTTCGTTTTGAAATTTTTTTTTCATTGACTTACTAATGTTGGATATAAAAGAATTTTGCAGTTGGTGCGTGGCATTGGTATCACAACTGTTGCAGTGTGTGTCCATACAAAATGGAATGATTAAAATCACGACGGCTGATGAAGAATATCGTAAAAACGAAAACAATTTCCTAACCCTTCGTTAAATAAGATCAGAGAAGGATAATTTATTGTCATGAAAAGCCTGAATACTTATTTTGTTTTTATTTTCTTTCTCTGTATTAATTAATGTTTTTGCTTTTTACTCTTTAGATTAAGATTTCGATGTTTATTTCTAATTAAAACAAAAAAATAAAGTATTTTAGTAAAAATGTTTGTGTTTAAGCAACAACAACAACAGTTTTTTTTTGTAACATAGGACAAAAACAATTTTGACTATTTATGGACTCAGCTTGGGCGGATAATGTGGGCAGTGGAATATCTTATAATGTGATAACAAGTGACGAATGTTTACATGACCTTTTCACCAAAGCACCGTTAATTATTTTTTAATACTTTACCTTGCATATTTCAATATATTTATATTTTTAGCACTTTTTTTTAATATATAGACTATCGCTTGACTTCGATCTCACCTGACGGTACGTTTAGTTGCACAGCCTAAGACAGTCCGCGCTTGTCTAGAAGATGCCTATTCACTCTTTATTTAAAGATACCGTACCGTAAGTTATAGGTAGTTGGGAAAAGGATAAAAAAGCACCTTAATTTTTTTTAAATAAATTATTTATAAATAACGCCCAAAGCCCTTTTATTTAATTAAAATTGTTGTCGATTTAATTGAACTAACACAGCATCAAAACTTTATTCTGACCATTACGGACCGTTGTTTAGGGTCCAGTGTATGCTGAATATGAATAATTCTTAGTACGAGTATAACATTTTCATAAGCATTCTTCAATAACACAATTAAGTCGTTTGAAGAAATATTTTGATTATAAATACAGCAATTAAATGCGTAATGGTAAATACTATCACCATCTTCCAGAGAAATATTTACTTAATCCCTGTCCAACTTCATGATCCCAGATCCCACGGCTGTCAAACCTTTATAAATTACTTCGCACGTAAGTACCAAAGAGACCAAACTTTGCTTGAGCCGTATGTTAGGTTTTTTTAAAGATTTAAGTAAATATTAAGTTTACATTTTAGTGAGTAAAATTTAGTATTTGTAAGTAAAAAAACAAGTAATTAGAATATAAAATCGTGGAAAAACAACAATACTTAATGTATACTAATGGATTTTTCTTTAAAAACGGTTATTAGGTAAATCATCTTTTGTTTTGTTCCGTTTGTTTTTATAAAACAATATACTTAAAAAGTAGTATTTTAGTTACAGAAACATGTCGAATTTTTGTCCTTTCCTAAAAGGCCTTGTATATTTTGATGCACCAGTACTAGAAGTAGTATTAAATACCTTTTTCATTAGAGGATGTCAATATGTTTGACTGCTCAATATCATGTTGTTCAATGTTCATATTATTGTTACGGATATTTTTAATTGTACACTGAATAAATTAACAAGGATAGCGTTATATGTTATTTGTTATATGAGTTAAATTATGTGTGCTTCACTATCGAATTGGGTAATACCTATAATGATAGTTACAAGTTGTGATTGAAATAAATGTATAAATAAATTAATTGATTTATCTTATACTATTAAACGAGCAATTCTTGTATATATATATATACTCGTATGTAGAATCGAAATCTTGGAAACGGCTCCAACGATTTTCATGAAGTATGTAGGGGGATTTTGGAGAAGATAAGTCGATCTAGCTAGGATTCATTTTTAGAAAATGTCGTTTTATCCCTGTTTTTAGGCAATGAAAAAATGGCTACAATATCATTAGAATACGAAGGTAAATTTCGCAATAATGTTAAGACCACCGTTCAAATCCTCAAATATCCAGATCGATTTTTTTTTTACTAATTTCACTCGTTATTTTCTATTTAAATAGCCAGTTCTTATTTTTTTATTATTATATCGGTAAAATCAAAAAATACTATTCATATTTTATCATTATAATTTTTTTATTTTTAGTTTTATATATTTATTTATATTTTTAACCAACTTCCAAAAAAGGAGGAGGTTCTCTTCCTTACTGTGAGTAGCGATCGCGTGCTCTCCAAGGGACGGTTAAGAGAGAAGGACTACACAAACACCCAGACCACCCTTAATATATGGAAAATTAAACAAAATAAGTTTTTTTGGATAAGTTTACGTAACTTGTCTAAATAGAAGAATAAAGTAGAAATTTCGGTAAAAGAGGATTAAAGTTGTAATTTTAATTTTTCTCTTCTGTCGAATACTAACATTAAGATAGAGGACGCGATACGTATAGTTTAGTACCTAATCCACAATTTCACCTATTGCGGCATCTGGCATACAAAAATTGCAAATTTGGTTACAATTGACATTTAACCTTATACCCATATTTTTTCCCAGTTCATCACTATACATCAATATTATATTTTTGGGTATAGGTTTAGTAACTAAGATGGAGCTGACATTATTTTATTTTCTTACTAGCGACTCTCCCCGGCTTCGCACGGGTGCAATGCTGATACTAAATATACTACAGAATGTCTTTATTTATAGTGTGAAGCTAGCTTATAGCATGGTTATTAACATAATAACAACATTCAAATATGCGTCGTTAGATTACACGTTGTTACAGAATGCGTTGAAGAAATAAGGTAAGTTTAAAGATAATTTGTAGCCTATATCTTGACCCGACTTCATAATAATATTCGTGCCAAATTTGAAGTAAATCCATGTAGTACTTTTTGATTTTATCCCGGACATACATACAGACAAACAGACAAAGAGACAAAAATTTTATAAACTATATTTTTGGCTTCGGTATCGATTGTAGATCACATCCCAAGTATTCTTTTAAAAAAAATATTCAATGTACAGTTTTGACTTTCCTACCATTTTATTATATCTATAGATTTCACATGAAGGCTTTGGATAAAATATGTTTAAGCATTGATATTCATGGTTCACAAGATAATTTAATCGCTCTTCATTATATTTGGAAGAATGTATCATTTAATCAAATGTCAATTTATGTTTAAGAAGAGAAACTAGAAAAATCTAAACGTTGATACGCAAATGAGTGTAAAAACGGAACACCCACAACCTATATAATGTACCTACTCTTCTATTTACTTTTGAATTATTAATATTTACACATATATATATATCATTTTATCGTCCGATTCCGATTTGATCAAAACTAAACCAATCTATCTTGGATCAAATCAGTTTTCCTGCCCCCATCAATGTGTAATGGTCTAGCCAAAGTACGCTTATTAAATAGCCTGTCTTAAAAATTATGCAGTAAGATATTCACATTTGATGTTTTAAACTTTTGCTAGATATTCTGATAAAATTGGTTGTAAGGAACAAGATAACACAGATACAGTTCGAGATGAAAAAATAACATCCGTTTTTATACTTCATGTATTTCTTGTTTTTACGCCCTCTTATAATTTACATTTCCCGGAAGGAGTTTCCGCAGCTCTAGAAATGATTTTAAAATTTAAAACGTAGCATAATAACGTGTCAACACAAAATGAATTTAAACATTTTGTTTGGTTTATATATACATCGAGCGACATTGCTTTGTGTATTATTTTTATTTTCGAATAAAAGGTGGTACGAAGTTCGCTAGGGTAGCTAATATATCTTTAAGAAAGTGTTCTTGGAATTTACTCCTTCGGAAACGACATAATGCTCGTGATATAAAAAATAAGTGAGAATAATCTAGTGAAATAACTGACAGCTGACGATTTAGAGAGTGACGTTTAACAGCGCTTTTAGCTGTTTATCTACACAAATAAATAAAATTGGAGTGTCTTTTTGAAATATTAAAATAACCGCTTTTTACTAAATGCATATGGATGTATACACGATACATATACCAAAATAACATTTTTTTTTACAATTTTTGTCTGTCTGTCTGTGTATCTGTCTGTCTGTCTGTCTATTTTCTATTGCTGTGTGGCTACGGCACTAAAGAATTTAGCCACCCCCTCTCTTCCCGTGGGTGTCGTAAGAGGCGACTAAGGGATAACAAGGTTCCACAACCACCTTGGAACTTAAGAAGCCGACCGATGGCGGGATAACCATCCAACTGCTGGCTTTGAAATACACAGGCCGAAGACGGGCAGCAGCGTCTTCGGTGCGACAAAGCCAGTACTGCGGTCACCAACCCGCCTGCCCAGCGTGATGACTATGGGCAAAGCACATGAGTTCACGTTATTTTTGGCGTAAACTTGTGGAGGCCTATGTCCAGCAGTGGACTGTATAGGCTGTAATGATAATGATGTCTGTCTATTTGTTCTTCTGGGCCGATTTTGACAGGACTTTGGCACTGGCAGATAGCTGATGTAGTAAGGAATAACTTAAGCTACTTTTTAAACAATAAGTTTTTTGTTAAATTACACGCGGAAGAAGTAGCGTCCACAGCTAGTGTAAAAATAATAGTGGGTATGAGCGCGCGTACCGATACAAATAGAAAGTGTCAATTTCAGTTTCGGTTTTAGAGTTTTATTATTTGAAATAATTATAATTTCCTTATCTTACTAATTACAAGTAATCGTCCATAAGGATTAAAATCTAGTCGAGTGTCGGAGCTGATACACTTAGATACATTTGTTAATATGTCTGGATTATCTTAAAATATTTTAGAAGTACGAATGTAAGAGGAATGTTTAAGGTCATTGGGAAACTTCTACAAGAAAGAATTATTACATTAAATTTTAGCTATAAAGCTACAGGATTTAATAATTAGAAATTTAATTCTAGGTATTGCCTGCGGCTTGACTCTCGTAGAAATAGATTATATTTACAACGAGTTGACAGAGTACTACCTAATAATTATATTACATTAATTTAAAACCTCTTTGTATATCATATGTATGGGTCGTGTTTCATCAGTGTTCTATCAGTATTCCTCTACTATATTATACATGTATTATACATATAAACATTCCTCTGGAATTACTCTATTTACTGAACAAAACCGCATCACAATCCGTTGTGTAGTTTTAAAGAGCTAAGCATACAGACATCGGAAAGCGATTTTGTTTTATACTATCTAGCTTTTATATATTGTTTCCTAATGTTTACGCGAATTTCACTCCTTACAATAAACCATTTTTTTTTTCGGATTTTATCGCGGTTTATTAAGTTTTTTAGATGCCCGACGTTTCGGATACTTTACAGCAACCATGGTAACGGGAGGACTATATCTTTGAGCGGTTTTCGTTGTTTTGCGATGAGTGAGTGACCTTTAGTTTTATAGACGTAAATATTATATAATCAAATAATTCACGTAATTTAATTGTTTTAATATATTTACAAAATTTTGAATATGTCAAGAATATTGACCATTTTCCCTTGAGTAAGAGTAAAACACCTTCTCCCTATGAAGACTCTATGCTAGTCATGTATCGAAGGAACTTGGGTTGTAATGAAATGAAGTTGTCATTACTTAAAATTACAGATATTATTTATTTTGATCTTTTTATTTAACGTTGTCATGACATTAAAAAATACCACCAAGTAATAATTCTATAACAGACATGATTGTAAGTTTTTAAACTTTCACGATCACTTGAACATAGTGATTTACTGTGATTTTTATTATTATATTTTTATTTTAATAAAATAAAGGTCCCGGAAAATAGAAAATCACGATTAGGTATCAAAGCTCTTAAGGAAAAATTAGATGGCAACTATTATAAAAATTGCTCAAGTTATAAATTTAAATACAATAAAAACAATCTGTAAAAGAAAAAATAATACAAAAACATATAATATTTGTCTTATTTTTTATAAAATATTTTATCTTTATAAATTCGATTATTGTGAACCAGTAATTAAAAAGGAAATTAATTTTATTCATTAAAGAGAGAACCCTAATTTGTACTCGTCCAATGCACACCTAACCTTTTTCACGAAAGTGTGAGGGTGAAGAGAAGTAGAGCAGAAATTATGTAATTTGATCACTGTCATATAGGAGGTGTTCGATTCCAATTTACAGTACAGAACCAGACATTTATAGCCTTCAGAGTACGACGAGATGTGGAGTTCGTTAAAATACCGTATGTAGTTTCGGTGATGTTTTATTATTATCCCGAGGAATAGTTTGTAAGTTCAATCTTTGGTTTTTTACTATAAATACGTTTTATTATTTACCTGGCAGTTTCCCGCGACTTTGCTCGCATATAAATTAATAGTATTTAGAAAGAGCTAGTTTATGATAATTATATTACAACAATTTGGGACGTCTGTCTATACCACTTTTATGGTTCACCTTTCGTGCCAGTAATTGCTCCCAGATTTCGTTTTTCTTACTTTATTAATAGTTTCATTCAATTTTTATTTTTATTTTTTATTTATATCATCTTCAACCGGATTGGAATTCAAGCGTGTTGTTAAGGTTTTTTTCTAAAAATTTTGGTAAAAGATGAAGGAAATCGTTTTTTTTTTTCTTTCATAAAATTTTCAATATTAAAAACACTTTTACAAATCAAAGAACAAAATTATTTATGCTTACTATTCCATGTTTTAGAGCTCACAAATAAACATAACTGGTGATTTAACGGACTAGACCTTTTCCAAATATAATTTGCAAGTAAATTTCCAGTTAAATTGAGTATTAATATAAGCTTCTTGTGTAAGATCTGTATTATAATTTATTAGTCTTATTGTAATAAAAAAAAAATTAAGTGAGTAATGATTTTCGTTATGTATAAAGAAGCAAAATTTTGAATAAAAAAAATAAAGCAAACAATTACTAAAGTTACCGGTTTTGTGTACCCAAAACTCAAACAATTCAAATGTTTTTTTACGAATCTCTTTAGTCTTACGTTGTTTTTTACGCTCCGAAGAAAACCAAGAATTAATATAGAAATAAGAAATGAGTGATGAATGTTTAATTTACATATTCAATCAAGATGAGACTTATTTTAACATGTATTTAAATCAAAACATTTTTATTAGTATATATTATTACATGATTGGTAGAAATGAATATACGCGGATCACATCCTAATGACTGCGATAGATTGGATTGTACTTTTTATGTTTGTTACTGTAAAGACAAGGTTTGTATAAAAGTAATAAAAAAATGACATATTCAAAAAAATATGGCCGAGTGAGCTAGTGGCCTATACTAAGGTAGTGCAAGACTAAGATGTGAATTATAGAAGGAAGATCTTTGACGGTAGAAAAATAGGAGTGAAAAGGAAGAAATGAAAATGAAATCAGTATATTATTTTAAAATAAAGTAAGATCAAACTGCTTTTGTGTATTTAAATATAATAGCCACAAATAAGGGATAGTAAAATTCGACTAAATAAATACTAAGTCTCGAGAAGTCTTAACCGTACATCGTGCATCGGGGACATAAACCATACAACACTAATATCCATGTCAAAGTCCAAAACATTCAATAGTTACCAAAGTGCCAAATCAATTCCAAAAGATATACAAAAAATACAGTAGGTATTTTTGAGCCAAACGAACAACCAATACACAAATTAATGTGACTTCAGACCGGTAATCTAAGTCGATCAATAATATTGATTCGTGAGTAATATACTGTTTTTATACACGAAGCTAAGCGAAGTTCAAAATCAATTTATTTTATTTATAGAGAACGCGATAAATTAAATATATATATATATATATTTTAGCTATTCAAAGGGGGAACGCTGCCAGTATCTTCGGAACCTTGCCTAAAGGGACTCCTTTTAATAATATTTTTTAGTTATTATATTATGTGTATATATATACTTAAGGTTTTCTTTTTTTTTTTTTTTTTTTTTAGTTTAATGTAATTTATCTTTTAAATATAGCTTAACTATTTATTTTTATAATTTATAATATTATATTTATTAGAATTGTAAGTGACATTTCGTGTTGATCTTACTGGTGTATGCCTAACATAGTAAACTCTCTTCTTCGATATCTCGAAAAAAAAAAAAAAAAAATATATATATATATATATATATATATATATATACCTATATAATTTTCATTGTCATTTGATGACACTTTAATTGTCAGTAACGAGTGTATACTCGTATCAGCCTCCCCGTCCAAATATCACTGTCAGTAATTCCTACTATACTCGTAATAATATAAATGTGAATGTAAGTTTGTTTGTTATGCTTTCATACGAAAACTACTTAACGATCATCCTGGAACTTTGTACACAATCATATTCTTGGAGGTATTATAAGAAGTAACATAGGATAAATTTTATTAAAAAAAAAATCAATGCGAGCGAAGCCGTGGGTAAAAGCCAGTGATTATATAATTTAGTACGATATATTTTTTTGCGTCGTTTTTACGAAAATTTCCAATTAAGTTGAAAATTATTAACAAGAATCCCAATCTCGATCATTTATATTTTCATCTACGAATCCCCTAAGCAATGTATGAGTCATATTAATGTGAAACGGTAGCAATCACGTGCCACACAGACAAAAAAAAAAGAACGAAATAATCAATTCAAAAAATAAAAGTGTAATTTTATTCCCACCAGTTTTTTTCTGTAATCAAGGGCGTATCAATGAAACGTATTGTCGGACATTTTCTTGGAAGCTTTTCAGAACTGATTCACGTTTTTTTTTTTCTATGTATATTATATGATTTTAACAAAAAACCCTTCATTACAACATTGTTGAAATATATTTAATAACAAGATTACAGCAGTCTTTTTCTATCACAAGGCATTAAAACATATTGATAAACACCAATTTCTTACTTTACTTATATTTATTTTTTTAATGTATAAATGAAAAACAAAACTAACAAATCAAACTGATATTTGAATACAGAAAACGCAGCATCGACAAATAAGAGTCTGCGATCCCGCTATGGCTATGTGATCTTGATAATGACCTGCCGTAATATATCACGTTGAGCTACAACCTAATCTGACCCACAAAGCAAGGCTTTAAATGAATCCTATTTTCATTTAAAGCCGTCTGATCAGGATGAAGAAACTCGTATTATTTATTTTGTAGTAACAATATTTTTGGTACCCACAAATTGTAGATTATTTTATTTACGTTTCAGCCTCAAATATCCCACTGCTGGGCATAAGCCTCTTTCCCCATGTAGGAGAAAGATCAGAGCTTAATCCACCACGCTGCTCCAATGCGGGTTGGTAGATATATTCCCTACTATGAATAACGATCGCTATCAGGTGAACATGATAACAACTGGGACAGACGGCTTAACGTGCTCTCCGAGACGACGGTGGGGAGACCCACAAGGACTGCACAAACACCCAGACCATGGCAAACATCCGTATGGCCAATATAAACGTTTCTTATGTGCGGGGATCTAACCCGCAACCGCCAGCGCAACAGCCACAAACCAGTGCTGTGACCGTTGCGCCATCGCCAACATTTCTAAAGTACTTATTTGATTTTATGAGGTTCTGTGTAATAAGAAAAGACTCAATATTTTCATATCACACTTTCTCTGTATTATGAAAAAAAGATATAACGCATACAAAGAGACAGCCCATGCTATGTACGTGTTGTACAAATATATAGGTACTGAATTGAAGGCATAGAATTTTAAAGTGAATTGTTAGACAGCCGTGCGGTTTCAGGGTACTTGTCGAAATTAGCTTTACGTGGCTTGATTAGCCTGTTGGCGGAGTTTGTAGTAGTCCAGCTTTCTGCTTCGGGAGTTAAGGTTTCGATTCCCGCCTGAGTCTGGGTGTTATATTTGTATTTATATATTTATATATGTATTACATCTATGTATATTTAGCTATGACAATCGGCTGTTACCTATAATACAAGCATTAAGTTGCTTACCGTAAAAGCAATCGACTTTTTGTAAATGTTATAAGTTCTGAAGTGTAGTGATAATAAAAGATCAGTTTATGAGAACGGTCATCGGTCTCTTTGATTCTCTTCAGCGTCAAAACTGATCTATATATATTTCGATAAACAACCTTTTCGTCGTTACGTGGATTTGTTTATTTTTTTGCCAATTCAAAATGAAGAAAACAACACGTGATCAAGGGCAGTGACCTGTAACAGAAACTTTATAAAGATAACGCGGAATTTTAGCCAACATTTTTAAGAGCCTTAAAAATGATTAAAAAAATAATTGTTGTTAAAAATTGGTATATAAGAATTTTCAATTTTTTTTATACTTTTGCGCATTCATACAATTTTTAAATATGAAAAATGTAGGTTAATTTGGGCGCAAGCATCCTCAATTATTTTTTCAAAGAATCTTGATTTCTTGTTCAAACATTTTTGCTATAAAATGCGATTCGGATAAATCATAATATTGATACAAATTGATTTATAATTTGATTTTTCCTGCTAGTAGTGAGCATTTTTATTTGTATAAATATTTATTTCCGGTATGTGTATAGCCTTGTGGGTCTCAGGCAGTTCTTCGGAAAGCACGAAAAACTGTTAGTCCCAATTATTATCACAGATACTCGATCGATACTTATCATTACCGGAGAATACGAGATCCTTATTAGATAATAAATCCGCTAAGCCGAAGTGGAACTGGGTGATGGATTAAGATCCGACCCTTCTCCTACACGGAGATAGTGGCCTATGCCAACAGTGGGATGTAACATACTGAACCAATCAATATCCAACGCGAACAAAATTAATTTGTCTAGGTTCAGACGCATTTTGTATATTCAGTGGCAGCTTAAATGCTCAATAAGCTGTTCCGCGATACGGTAACCGCTAACCATCAGGTGGGCCGTTTACTCATTTGCCACCCTAGAAGTACAAAAAAATCAAATTCATAAAATCCATTACTTCGATTTGGCGAACGCACACTGAAATGACTGATTGTTAAATTGGCAACGACAACGCACACCTCCTCTATAGCAATTAATGCTTGACTGTACATAACGTAGCTGAATGTTGACGCTAGATAATTGCAACATCAATGACGCAGCGTCAGCCATCATCAGAAATTGAATCTTTGTTCAATCCAACAACGTGTCTGATAAGTCAGAAAACATGCTGTTAACAATACATGTTGTATAGCAAATAATGGATGATTGATCAGAGATTTTGTGTTTCAGTACAGTTAAGTTAATGTTGCGTCAGCGAGCGTATTGTCTCACTAGTTGTTTTGGATTGAGCTATATACTCCGCCCAAATCCAAATTCGGCCACGTAGCAATTTTTATGCCATCCTTGGAGAACATAGTTTTTGTTTTGAGCCTACGTGAAATAGCGTGGTATTTGGCGTAGAGTTGTATTCATGCAAAGGCATCGAAAGTATACACACAATTATATCATTTGGAAAATTCGATGAGTGTGGTTTATTTTGAATTAGCATGATTTGACTCCTTTGCGCAAAATATGCGTTTACCCTTTTTAAGATGAACGGTATTCATTCATATGATGTATAACAAACGGTTCCTGCTCATAAATCGAGAAACCAAAATACCCCAGATAGCTTCATTGAAGCTGATGTACCGGATGTATATTTGCTGGGTGACAGGTGACACTTGTATACGCCTGCTAGGGATAACTGATCGATTGATAAATAACTAATTAATTGTATGTCGATCGCTGAGAAAGGAAGATTTTAACCCTTTCCTATTAAAAGGAGGGGGTTTGCGGTTAAAGAATGAAAATTTAGGGTCATATGTTGTTAATGATATCAAAATATATATATATATATAATTATATAAATATATATTCATAGAAAAATATTATCTATAAAAGTACACAAAAAAGTTCTGAAGAGGTTGATGAGTATCACTTAGTTGTATAAAAAATAGTCTATGACCTATTCTTAGCCCTAACAAATATAAACATTTATTTTTATAAAATATTTTATCTAATAATATCTAGTTTGATTCTTTACTATTAAAATAACGCACTACTGAACAAAATTAAAGTAATAAAAAATATAAACACTGTAGTAATTTAATATTTCCGTTTCAAATTAATCATTACAGCATATTATTCCGTTGTATAGCGCTTCAGCCTGTAATATCCCACAACTGGGCATAGGCCTCTTTCCCCATGTAAGAGAAAGATCCTACTATGAGTAACGATCGCTATCACGTGTACATGATAACAACCGGGACCGACGGCTTAACGTGCTCTCCGAGGCACGGTGGGGAGATCCACAAGGCCTGCACAAACACCCAGACCACGGCAAACATCTGTATGGCCAATACAAATGTTTATCATTTGCGGGGATCAAACCTGCAACCGCCAGCGCAACAGGTAGATACAATCCATGGTTGTAACCGTTGCGCCAACGCGGCGTCCGGTCGTCGGTGTCGGCGCGGTATTCCGTTGTATATATATTATATTAATGATTAAAAAGTTTGAAAGTAATTGCTTTATCTGTATGTCATATAGCAGATCCTGAAAAGTATATAAACAAGATTATATTGAAGGAACATTGAAAGAATTACTAAGAGTTTGTTGTCTTTCTCATATAATCTGTGGTAGCTTCTTGAAGGAGTTACATCGGTCTGTAATATCTATACGTAATTAAATGTGATTGGTTAGAATTTAAGATATTCATCATTTCATCGTCACAAAAAAATAGTGTTTCATCCCTATCACTTACTTGTTTGTCTGTCTCAAAGGCTTAAAGGCTACAACTATTACAACTTGTGGATTTGGACAAGACGTTTTAATTTGCTTCAACTATATACTTTACTCTTTAATTAGTCAAGGGCCCAGCTAAGCCAGAGCAATGAGTTACTATTACTTAAGGCAAATAACTATAACTACAATAAATATCTGAAATAATGATGACGTTAAAAACGTATCAAGCATTTTATATAACAGTGTTTGGATTGTGCGTGCATTGTTACGTTGCACCACACGTGCGACGTAAACACGTCGACTGTAAACTCCATCTCACTTCGCAAACAAAGCCAGTAAAACTGAACAGTTATTTTTAAAAAGTTAAATGGTGTTATATTGTTTACCGTAAATGGTCGAAAAATTGACTGTCGAATATATTATTGTGTAATAAAATAAACTACCAATTAATATGATTTTTTTTATTTAATGAAACAAATGAACAAACTTGAAAAATTAATTGAATTAATTCATAAACTAAAAAGGTGTATTATGGGAAAATAAATAAAAATAAACGGTAATAACAAATGTCAAGATGTGAAACTACTTATATAGAATTTCACACAAACAAAAAAATTTAATCAAACAATTGCGGTTGAACTGAGAAATGTAATTTTACACTCGTAATCACTTTCGTCTGTATGTGGCTCACAGTTTTAATGTTCAATTAAACTTTGCGCTCTTTGTATTTACGTTGAAATGTTTTGTACAAACAAATCTGACGAAAATCTCACGATTTCTGCTTCTTGTACGAATTGATATAAAACTCGCTTTTGATAGATTTTGTCAATTCTAATATCAATATCACTAGTAAAAAGCACAGCTTTACAAGGACTTGCGATATTATTTTAATTTAGTAATGTTAAATTTGGAAGAATTTTGAGGGAATGATTTTCGGTCATTTTTTATTTACAATAGTCAACTGTAGCAGCATTGCATCGTTGAAACGAATACATTCATTTTGTGATAATACGTGTATACTCCTTGTCGCTAATATTTTATAATCTTTAATGTACTCTCACCATTACTAACGCGTCCAAGTATATCTCGGAAACCTTGCTTCGATTAATTTAGCTTTAATGATGTGAATAAAAATTAATATTTTAGGATACTTGATATAAATAATAATCATCCATCTAAAATAAATTAAATTCAAGTTTATTTAAGTTTAGGATACAACTAATATTCCTATTTTGAATAGCGACCCAACGCATCATATTATTAAACTATGAAATGCGAAAAATTGAAACCTAGGATGTTTTGAAAATTTGCCTTGTTCATCCGCCCTAAGAAATTTTAAATATTCGTAGGAAAATGAAATTGGAGATGCTCTGCAAATATACCCTTCACATGTAAATTCATTAATTAGTAAATAATGCCATCTAGGCTAACGTAAATTACAAGATCTGTCATTTTCCTCCTCGTTACTGAGTACCACTATTCACGGCTTTCCAATTGCATTGAAAAGTCTCGTTTGGAGCTTTAGACGTATATATATATATATAATCATATATCTTCGTTGTAGCTTCACTTTTGAAAATAATAATCACTTTTAAAAACTATAGTTGTAAAATGACGATTCGTAAGTGGCTTAGCAGCTTATTTGAATGAAGTTATTTTTTACTTTGATTTTGACCTTCACTAGTAGAATCAAATGAGATATGCTCTTTTCACTGATGACTCCCATCATCAAAAAAAAGTTTATAAATTACTTTTATTCGTAGTATAATCACTACAGCAATGATTATGATTGTTAAGATGTATCAAAGCTACCTCAACATTATCAGGATTTTCAAATGTTAAAACCTTTTACTACCATTTCTTCTAACAAAAACATATTTTGAGATTTTATTAATAGAATGAGATAAAACATGAAGTAAAATCTTGATGAAAATTAATGATTTGAAATACAACTTGAACACATATAAAACGATAGGAACTCTGTAATAATAGCGTGAACTTGAGAATTTAACTATTCTTTAAGAAATGTTAGAAAACATAGTCCATTTTCTTCAATATATGATATTATATTGCATTAGAAATATATCAGCAATGTACATTCTTTCGCTTGTGATGAAATATCTCTGTCTGTTATATTACAAAATGTATACTATGATACTTAGACAATAATAAAAATACAATTATGTTTTAGACAACCTCCATCTTCTACCTCCTTCCTATTCCCTTCGTACGCACCGAATTTAGGCTTTCAGAGATCTTTAAATAAAACTCTCAAGAAACGAATAAAGTCGTAAGCTACTTCAAAACTTACTTATAGACAAAATTTATTCCGATATATGCAAAATCAAAGTGAGACCGATGAATAAGGGACCTCGGGTAAACATACCACGATAGAAGCTTTCGGAAAACAGCGGCAAACGAAAATAGAAAAATAATAGTTCGTTTCATAAATTTCGTACAGTCGAATCAACATGGACATTTAGTGTTAATTGTTTATTGGAACTGCGACGTTTGAAATATAAAATCAGCATCATCATCATTTCAGCCTATCACAGTCCACTACTGGATATAAGCCTCCACAAGTTATATATTTTGGCCATAGTCACCGCAGGGCTTTGTCGCATCGAAGACGCTGCTGCCCGTCAAAGCAGTGATAGCTTAAAAATAAAGTAATTAGTTTATTCATCAATAAAAAATAAAAACGTTTAGCGCATATACTAGTTATAGTTTTAAGTTTATTTTTATTGTTGATAATTACCTAAGGTTGAGTTATTGCCAAAAGTTTTTATTTTGATAAAATAAATAAAGTTACTAACCTTTTTAGTTTCTATCAGTAGGATGTTTATATCAGTCAGAGAATATAAATTTTAATTTTAATTTAAAAAATTATTTTTAAAATCTTAAAAAATTTGGTGTTACGTTATTAGATTATAATAATTTAAAAAATAGATTAAAACATCTTCGTGATTTCTTAATGTTTTGAAATATTAAGACACAAAGAAATTACAAACGAATAATTCTGTGATATGTGATACAAGTTGGGAATCATCATTGTACAGGAGGGTTAACAGAAGATTAAAAATTTCTTGTTATCGAGGGTAAAATATTCTCTTTCAATATAAAGTTTACTTTTTTGATAAATATTTAATTTTAGAAGTAAATTACGATAACATTTTCAAACAGTCCATTCTTCACATTAGTTAAGTACCAGAATAATGTAATAAATGATAATTGTACAATAATTAAATATAGGCGTATTTAAACCACAAATTACGAAAAATAACGTAAACTACTTGAGGGATTTATTACTGACAAGGGAGAACAATCTGAAATAATTTAAAATTCACAATTTTTTAACACACGTATAAAAATTATTTCCATAAGTATATCAGATAGGATGTGAGTTAAACTAAAAAAAACACCATGTTTTGCTGATAATGCACATTACAAAAACGGGAAAAATAACTCGACTTATGTAGCTTATCACAGCATTATAGGTAAAAAAAATTTGGATATACATATTTTGTTCTCTTAAGGTGAAATCGTACGTTGACGTCCTACAATGTTGGTTGCGGTATGGTAGGTACATGTCAATTTGATTAGACATGACAATCGCATCGACCTAAGTACTGTATCAATAACAATAGTCAATATTATAATATTTAAGATGGTCTTGTGATGTTCGGTCATCAATATTGCTACTAGACTTTTCGAGTAAATCGTATTTGAAATAGGTCTTCCTGAACATAATTTGTTTCTGATTTAGAATGCAGCTCGTAAGGTTCATTCCAATTCCGAGCAGGTAATGAGATGCGGACACGTTTCTGAGCTCGAACTTTACTATCAGCCATGTATTTTTGTTTTAAAAATAATATTGAATCGTAACTAGCATGTGTAGTTTTAATTTATTTGATTTTAATTTTTCATTATTTACGTAAGCCTTAATCTATCTTTTACTGATTTTAATATATTTAATAATCCCAATACACATTTTTACCACGCTTTTATTAGCTTGGGCTGTATGTATGTAAAGGAATCTTTGAGCATAATTTTCACCAATTTCCAAAAGTTTGATTAATCTGAAACTTGTCACACGTATCAAGAACCGATGACAATGCAATAATTTAATAACAGTTTCCCAATATCCTTATTAGGACCGCCAGGATTAATAAATTCTTTTGTGGATCCTCTGTAAGGAAGTAAGAGAGATATAGCTAGCGCGCGTTCTGCGCATCCCTGCAGTTTCGGACTTACTCTTTCGCTCGGGCACTGCACAGCACAACGGAGGCAGATACTTATTCAGGCTAGTCGCATTTTTACCTTGTTTATTCTTTAGTAGCTGTTTCCCGCCCGCTTCGCGTGGCGCAAGTTCGTGGCTTCGCTCCGCGCGGAATAGTTATTCTATTCGGATTGAAGAACTTGATTTCTCTAAGTTAACAGGAAAAACCCCATGCAACAGTGAAGCTTGAGATGAAACAACTAGATTACGAAATAGTTCGTAAGGCATTTCAATACACATGTTCGCAAATAATTGAAAAATCTAAATAAAAAATAAATTATAGTTAAAAAAAACTAAAAAACGTGTGGTGCATTTTACTATATTTCACAACTTTTTACCATGTTTTTACAACTTTCCGCACATAGTTGTAAGTAGAATAATTGTTACATTTAAAGCACCCCACGCTTTTTACTCTGAATTGAATTATTCTCTAATAATTTAAAAAAATTATAATTTTATTTTAAACTAATTAATTATGATTGATATAAATAATTAACATGAGTTCGATCTTCTACTACTGTAATATAAACTCTTTGTAATTAAAAATTATTTTCTACTTTTTAGCTCGATTAGCTATAAAAGTGTGGTTTTTTAGTTTTTTTTAACTATATTTGTTTTCCTGTCTAGCTCTTAGTGTGTTAAATATTATAATCGAATCGACCATACTTGCTCAGCTAACATAAACACATAGCAAATATTTGTTAAACTTAGATAAACAGTTCAGGGAATTTAACGCATGGTTTGACTTACATTGGCTTCAAAACGGTATAGTTTAAGGTTTTAAAGCCAGTGGCCTAAGGCATCGTTTTGCCTTGTGAACAATGAAAAGCGCCCTGAGTCGTCTCCTCCCGTCTATTATGCTATTGTGTTGATCGCTTTGTTGGTTAAATGTTAGAAAAACATGTTACAACAGTCGCCACCTCCTTTGATATTCAATTTTGGTTTTCCATTGTTCAAAGCTTTTCATACTCGTTACTCTCTTGAGTTAAATGAAATATATTTTTGTAAGTTTACTATGGCAAACCTTTTGCAAAATTCTAAAATGTTTATAATAAACATGCCTTGTTAGAAACAGGCTTCAAAACGGTATAGTTTAAGGTTTTAAAGCCAGTGGCCTAAGGCATCGTTTTGCCTTGTGAACAATGAAAAGCGCCCTGAGTCGTCTCCTCCCGTCTATTATGCTATTGTGTTGATCGCTTTGTTGGTTAAATGTTAGAAAAACATGTTACAACAGTCGCCACCTCCTTTGATATTCAATTTTGGTTTTCCATTGTTCAAAGCTTTTCATACTCGTTACTCTCTTGAGTTAAATGAAATATATTTTTGTAAGTTTACTATGGCAAACCTTTTGCAAAATTCTAAAATGTTTATAATAAACATGCCTTGTTAGAAAATATAAATGTTTTAATTAATTCAAATCAATTTTTAGGGAATAGGTATAACTAAACTCTTTTATTGTTTCAAATTGTACGGTGCAATCATTATTTTCAATTCAGTACACATAATTATATCAAAACACGTTCGTTTTGTGAATAATTAATTAATACGCAAACCTTCCTAGCCATAACTTATTTAAACTACGATATATTCAACAACGAATTTAGTGAAATGCTTAAAATAATAATTTATATCACTAATTTTATTGTTTTACTAGTTGTGCCCGCGATTTCGTCCGCGTGGAATTTAATAAAATAATTATTGTTTAGTCCTTAGTTATAAAATAAAATAAAAATCTAAAATAAAAGTGCTCCCAAGCTACTCCTTATTACTTCAGCTATCTGCCAGTGAAAGTCCCTTCAAAATCAGTCCAGCCGTTTCAGAAATAAGCCTGAACAAACAGATAGACTGACAGACAGACAGACAGATAGACAAAAATTATAAAAAATGTTATTTTGTTACATGTAGCGTGTATACACATACATATGAATTTAGTTAAAAGCGGTTATTTTAATATTCAAATTCAAACAGACACTTCAATTTTATTTATTTGTATAGATGAATTTGAATCCAGGTAATTTGTTACTGAAGTGACACGACCGCATGAAACATTGAAAAAAGTAATGAAATGTTTTTTCCTTGATACCTTTTATAAAGATCAAAGAATGTAGGGGTGTTGACTTTGTTGTCGTTATTATAATACAATTTTTAGAATACCAAAAGTTTTACTCTTTATAAAAATATAGTACAATGTGCTTAAACGAGGAACGAAGTAACTTTGAAATATTTACGATTGTTTTTC
This sequence comes from Melitaea cinxia, assembly GCF_905220565.1. NCBI lineage: Eukaryota > Metazoa > Arthropoda > Insecta > Lepidoptera > Nymphalidae > Melitaea > Melitaea cinxia. Next base: position 6,993,921 of record NC_059424.1, read on the forward strand.
TTTAATACTTTAATACTTTCTTTTAAAAACAACTTTTAATTTTAGAAGAACAAGTCAGCTAGGAAGAAGAAACATGGTTTATCTATTTCCTTAATATTTTCACTATACTAATAAAATTATCTCGGTATATAAAAGGCAAATCGATTATTTCAACTTTCTATCTTTGTGTACGCAGTGCATAAAATTGGCATGAGTTTGTTACGGACTTTCAAGTGTTGTCCCGAAGGTCACTTGAAATTTAGTAAAGTAAATAAAAATAAAGTCATGGCTTAACCGCGACATCATTCGTTGCGAGCTGTACCAGCTAGTAACGATTTTTTTTTTACACTATAAAGATCATCGATCGAAAAAATGTAAAATATCATAAGTCGAGAGAAACACTTTATAACACTATAGCATTAAAATAATTTGCCAAAAATTAGTTAAAATAAATATTTGCTATGTAAACGCAAAGTTAAGTGTTTATTTACGATATCGCAATAAAACCCTCTAAAACTATCCTCAGTATTCCTCTACTATATTATGCATGTATTATACATACCATACATATACATACGAAGCTTTCAGACAGTGGGAAGCGACTTTGTTTTATACTATGTAATGATTACACACTGTCAACTTTGCCTTCGAGTAAACCGTTTAAATTCCTCAACTGGTTCATTGTTAAGTTACTATGCGGGTTCTTTGTACCATATTTTATCACAACGTTCAGTTGTATTGTTGAGATAGTGAGCAGGCAGCGCACCCTTATCAATCAAGATGTTGATGGGTTCTAATTCATTTAGACAAAATAACTAAGAGGTTTGATCAAGAATAAACCTTTACATTTTAGTATTTCACTTGGTAAATCTCGTAATCGCTGCAAGTAAAATCACTAATGCAATATTGAAACGTATTTATCGACACAAGATATTTTAAGATTTTAGGCACGATATGTAATGATATGTAAATAGATTAGTATTTATTGGACAGAAATATGAAGTGGTATCAAAAGATTGCTGATTCGAATCTGAGCCGGAACCGTTCTAACTTTAAGATAAAAAAAAAAATTAAAATCAATAAATATATTTCATGCTCAGCACTAGAGAAAAAAATGAGCGAAAATTAACATGAGTCTGACGTATATACTCATAACTCTTTTCAGCTAATCTCTTTTCATTGGTAAAGAAAAAATACTTTTGCTTATTTGTGGGTCATAAAAATAGATTCGTATTAAAAATAGATTTATTTTGTTGAATAAGTTTAGGAAGTAGAATATAATAACAGAAAATACAAATTGTATCTAAATTAAAAGACTTTTTTAACATATGAAATGTACACAAAGACAACTCATCACTTTTTTTTGTTTACGCAAAGACAAAAAAATGAACCTTTTTAAAATTACATCGATAATCATATGTATCGCGCGCGCGTTAAATTATTCCAATGCACGTAACTACCCTTACGTTTCATCGATTCATCGAAACATCTCGTTTATTTTTCGACGTCGTTACAGTGAAGTATAAGTAAATCTTATTCCGTAATTTTTTACATAAAACCACATGAAGGTTTGTATAATAACGAAAATGTAATCTTTGAATAACAAAGTTAGATGAAAACGTGTATTCTCTTGAGATCAGTCTTAGCCAAAAATTATAACGTGTATATATAATATTAAATAAAAAAATAAAAAATAAATACACATAATATCGATGCCTAACAGCCAAAAAGGGTTAAGCGACATCTTTTGAGAAACTGAGTTATATATATAGTTAGAATCGAATACAAATATATATATATAAACTATATATATAACTCAGTTTCTCAAAAAATGTCGCTTAACCCTTTTTGGCTGTTAGGCATCGATATTGTTAAGGACACACAAAGAAGCTAGCGCCATCTAGCGGCAACCATTGAAACCACGCAAAGACAGAGACCGCATGAAACTCTCTAATCAATACTAGATGGCGTTAGAGGAACTACTGTGGAACTTTGTAGAAGTATAGTCTCGAAAACCGGGCACATGCGCGAACTTTCCAGAATGGTCTGGGCCTCGTGTCGGCCGATATAAATAGCCGCAGGGAGGCGAGCGAGTGCAGTTTAGTTTGAGCGATCTTCGAGGCGACTTCAAGAGTGAAAACTAGTGATCAAGAGTGGTACCAGCGAGACCTACGACATTGGCTACGACATAGAACATTGTGAGTGCTTAGTGTTTGAACTTAGTGCTTAGTGTTTGAACCTAGTGCTTTGTGTTGGACCTAGTGCTAGTGAATAAAGTCTTGAAAAGAGTAAGCAGGTCTTTCTCTCCAAATCTTTCGAACCCTAACACGTAACAACTGGTGTCAGAAGTGGGATTTGGAGATGCCATTGACTCCGAGAGAAGACTTTAAGGACTTCAAGGGCGTCAGGACAAGGGCGCAACGAGCTGCGGAGGCCACACCTACTGGGGACCAAGCTCCGCCCACCGTGGACCAGGCCCCGCCCACTGACCCCGCCCATCATGCCCCGCCCACTGACCACGCCCACCAGTCCCCGCCCATTCGGGATCGGGCCCCGCCCACTCGGGCTCAGGCCCCGCCCACTCAGAGTCAGGCTCCGCCCACTCGGGCTCAGGCCCCGCCCACTCAGAGTCAGGCTCCGTCTACTCAGGCACAGGCCCGCCCACTTTGTCTCAAGCCCCGCCCACCGGACCCGCCCACCTTACCACGCCCACCAGTGACACCGTAACTTATACAGACCCTCAAGTGGCTCTTCAATTAGGAAATTTAATTAAATTAATGGAGCTGCAAAGGGCTGAAATTCGTAGTGCTTTGAAAGAATCACAAGAGCAAACAAGTTTCAAATTGCAAGAATCACAAGAGCAACAAAAGGCTGAAATTCGTGCTTTGCAAGAATTACATGAGCAACAAAAAGAGCTCCAAGAAAAAACGCTTTGGGCTGTAAAAGATGTTAGTGACGCGGTGACTAAACTTCGAAAAGATGTCGACGTAGTGGAAGAACGAGTTACCGGGTTAGGATTGGATGTTGAAAATGTGAAAACTGGCCTCACTGAACTACAGAAGAAAGTAGTGCGCCTTGAAACCACGGGAGTCGCGATGTCTAGTGGAAGTACCGGAGTGGTGCAAGGACCAAGAGTGAAAGTGCCTCCATACGACGGCACTACTCCGTGGAACGCTTATCGTCAACAATTCCAGACGGTTGCTACTGCCAACGGATGGACGGAAGAGCAATGCCTGACCGCTCTCACTGTTGCGCTCAGAGGGCAAGCGTTGTCGGTTCTGGAAGCACTGCCACATACAGGAAACGGGTTCCACGGCTTGATGGAGGCACTTGAATCCCGATACGGAGAGCGACACCTGGAACACGTGTTCCGTGCCCAACTGCGTGACAGAGTCCAACACTCAGGAGAAGGACTACAACAATGGGCGTTGGAAATTGAAAAACTCGTCAGGAAGGCACACCCAGGAGCCGACACCAAGATGGTAGACACGAATACTGTTCAAGCATTTGTCGACGGAATCAAAGACCTGGAGGTCAGAGCTGCAGTGAGGCTTCGACACCATACCTCGTTTAAAGGAAGCATTGGCGCATGCTTTGGAGGTAGAGGCTGTTCGCCATGACATACGGCAGACCCATAAGATCCGCGAGGTCTCTGAGGAAGTTAAGGCGGTCAAGGCTCCTACGAAGAAAAGCTATGGAGTCATGTGCTACAAGTGCGGCGAAAGGGGCCATCTTCAGTTCAACTGCCCGCAGAAGGAGACCCAGATAGCAAGGATGAAAAGGATCGAGGAACAAATAGAGGAGCTGAAGAAACAAGGGGCTTCGTCCCTTGCCCGGGAGCAGGGAAACGAATAAAAGCCAGGACTAAGGGGCGAGTACTGGCTGACGCGGAGGAAGCCCCAATAACTGTTATCTCCCAGGCATGCAGCGGGAATAGTCTTGCGATTCAGGGGACTATTAACGGGACGGATTGCAAAATGACTCTAGACACAGGAGCCTCTAGAACAATAGTGAACCCAAAGCTGGTAAAAGCCGCAAGGGGACACAAGAGGAGAATTAACTCTCGGCTTCTTACGGCCTCCGGTCAGCCAATACCCGTCCTGGGAGAAATGTCGGTTACGATGTATGTAGGGGGGTCCTCATACTCTCATAACGTTATCGTGGCTGAGATTATGGATGATTGCATCTTGGGTTTGGATTTTATGAAGAAACACAACTGCAGAATTAATGTCACTGACGGAGTTTTCAAGTGTGGTGAAGAAGAAATCTTCATTCTTGGTGGTGCTTGCGGGAAAGTTGCTTGTGTGAAGAAAGTCATTATACCTGGAAGAGCGGAAGCTCGGGTGTTGGTGAAACTACCGACAACTGGAAAGAAAAAGTCAAACAGATGCGTGTTGATCGAAGACACACCTACTAAGACATCGGCGCAAAAACTTATGACGGCGAGAAACCTTGTTAGTGGAAGCAGTAACGCTGTGGTCAAGGTTTTGAGCCTCGATGATCGCGAGATCTGCTTGAACAAAGGTGACGTCATTGGAAAATGTGAAGAAGTTGTCTGGATGAAAAAGTGTAGTTCGATGAAAGGCGCAGACTTGGCAAAGTGCAACAACTACGAATTAGTGACTGAGCTACTCGATGACTGCAAGAGTAATCTTACTTATTCGCAGAGCATGAAAGCCAAGAAGTTTTTACAGCGCTACGCGAATATCTTCTCCAGTCACGAAGGGGACCTTGGAAGAACGTCGGTGGTCCAGCACAGGATAGATACCGGAAGCGAGAGACCAATTCGTCAACGAGCAAGACGGATGCCAATCGCAAAGGAAAAAGAAGTTGAAGGCATTTTGAAGGACATGAGAAGGAATAAGATTATCGAACCGTCTGCAAGTCCGTGGTGCTCACCTGTTGTATTAGTGAAGAAGAAAGATGGTAGCACGAGATTTTGTGTGGACTATAGGCGTCTCAATGATGTCTCTAAGAAGGACAGTTACCCGTTACCTCGAATTGACGACACTTTGGATACCTTGAGTGGCATGAAATGGTTCTCAACCCTAGATCTAAAATCTGGATACTGGCAGGTGGAAATTCATCCAAAAGACAAGGAGAAGACAGCTTTCTCGACCGGTAAAGGTTTATGGCAATTTAAAGTCATGCCCTTCGGATTGTGCAATGCACCTGCCACATTCGAGCGACTCATGGAGTGTGTACTGGCAGGCTTAGTTGGAGAGGCTTGCTTAGTCTATTTAGATGACGTCATCATTGTCGGCCGTGACTTCGAGGATCATTTGCAAAACTTGGAGCGAGTTTTCGCTAAAATAGAGGGGGCCAAATTAAAGTTGAACCCGAAAAAGTGTCGTTTATTCAGGAATAAGGTCAGTTATCTCGGCCATGTTATCTCCAGTGATGGAATCCAGACAGACCCGGAGAAACTGGAAGCAGTCCAAAAATGGCCTACCCCTAAGGACAAAACCGAAGTGCGGGCATTCCTCGGACTGTGCTCATACTACAGGCGTTTTGTTAAGGGATTCTCAGAGATAGCCAAGCCATTACATCGGCTGACAGAAGATAAACGACCATTTAGTTGGGATGGGACTTGTGAAGATTCTTTTCAGAAACTGAAAAAACATCTGTGTGAAACACCAATCCTGGGATATCCACAAACCGAAGGTCGGTTTATAGTCGACATGGATGCAAGCAACACGGCCATTGGAGGGGTGTTATCTCAAAAACAGGGTGAAAGAGAAGTAGTTATTGCATATTTCAGCAAATCTTTATCCAAGCCAGAGAGAAACCACTGTGTGACAAGAAGAGAACTTTTGGCTGTTGTAAAGACGCTACAACATTTCAACAAATATCTCATCGGCAGACAGTTTTTACTGCGAACTGATCACGCGGCCTTGAAGTGGCTACTACAATTCAAGAACCCAGAAGGTCAAGTAGCTCGATGGATTGAGCAGCTTCAGGAGTACGACTTCAAGGCGGAACACCGCAGCGGAAAAATGCATGGGAATGCCGACGCACTCTCACGAAGACCGTGTTCGGAAGACTGCAAACATTGTGTTAAGCAAGAATCTAATGAAGTAGCATTAAAGCTAACAAGAGCAAGTCCTTTGGGTATCTGGGAGAATGATGCTATGAGGGAAGCACAAGAAAGAGATGACGACCTTCGTCACATCATCACATGGAAGAAACGGGGTGACGTAAAACCAATCTGGAGTGAGGTTGCGCCCACTGGCGTTGTTACTAAGGCGTACTGGGCTCAATGGGACAGTCTGATACTTCAAAACGGAATAGTCTACCGGAAATGGGAGAAGACTAACGGCAGAGAGTTCCACCTTCAGATAATTGTCCCAAGAACGAGAGTACCAGATGTTCTCCGTGAAATACATGATGGCGTATCAGGAGGTCATCTAGGTGTCAAGAGGACGTTAACAAAAGTGCGAGAACGATTTTACTGGTTGCATTGTCGAGATGATGTACAGGACTGGTGCCGCAAATGTACTACTTGCGCTGCTGTAAAAGGACCACAGACCAGGAGTCGTGGGAACCTGCGGTTGTATAACGTCGGTGCACCGTGGGAGCGAATTGCAGTTGACGTAGCGGGGCCATTTCCTGTAACGGAATCGGGAAACAAGTATTTTATGGTCGTCATGGACTACTTCACCAAATGGCCCGAAGTGTTCGCCATACCAAACCAAGAAGCTACAACAGTCGCTTCTAAGTTAGTCGAAGAAGTGATATGTCGCTTTGGTGTGCCTCTAAAAATCCATTCTGATTAGGGCAGGAACTTCGAATCGCAAGTATTCCAAGAAGTGTGCAGAATTTTGGGTATGCATAAGAAGAGGACCACCGCGTACCATCCACAGTCTGATGGAATGGTTGAGAGATTTAACCAGACCCTTGAGAGGCATTTGGCGAAATTGGTAGACGACAAACAAAAGGATTGGGACAAGTATATACCGCTTTTCCTTCTGTCGTACCGAACCGCCGAGCATGAGAGCATAAAAGCTACCCCGGCGTATGTCAATTACGGTAGAGAATTACGAATACCAGTAGACCTATTGACTGGAGGGTCACCGGAGGAACCAAATACCGTACAAGACTATGTCAGCGATATAAGGGAAAAAATGCGCTATATACACGCCTTGGTTCGGGAAAATGGGTTACAGTCAAGCGAGAACATGAAAACCAGATACGACCGGAAATCGAACACGAGCGGCTTCAAGGAAGGATCACTGATGTGGCTGCATAACCCAACCCACCGGAAAGGGAAATCGCCAAAGTTGCAGACCAAGTGGGACGGTCCATACAAAGTGGTTACCCGACTGAATGATGTGACTTACAGGATTCAAAAGCAACCAAGAGGGACATTCAAAGTGGTACACATAGACCGTCTGGCGCGTTACCATGGCAGCAACAACGATGCTCGGGACGAGCATCTCTAAGAGGGGAGTAGTGTTAAGGACACACAAAGAAACTAGCGCCATCTAGCGGCAACCATTGAAACCACGCAAAGACAGAGACCGCATGAAACTCTCTACTCAATACTAGATGGCGTTAGAGGAACTACTGTGGAACTTTGTAGAAGTATAGTCTCGAAAACCGGGCACATGCGCGAACTTTCCAGAATGGTCTGGGCCTCGTGTCGGCCGATATAAATAGCCGCAGGGAGGCGAGCGAGTGCAGTTTAGTTTGAGCGATCTTCGAGGCGACTTCAAGAGTGAAAACTAGTGATCAAGAGTGGTACCAGCGAGACCTACGACATTGGCTACGACATAGGACATTGTGAGTGCTTAGTGTTTGAACTTAGTGCTTAGTGTTTGAACCTAGTGCTTTGTGTTGGACCTAGTGCTAGTGAATAAAGTCTTGAAAAGAGTCAGCAGGTCTTTCTCTCCAAATCTTTCGAACCCTAACACGTAACAATATGATTGCAAAGATTTGAGAAAGCGTTAATACATCTAACTGTTCCATTTGATAATAATAAGTATATTTACTCGACTACTTTTTCGTAGATGTACCGATTTTGACGAGTCTTGTTTTACTAAGTGATAGCTACACTATTCAGGAGTGATATAGGCTATATTTAATTGTTTTGAACAAAAACTTCAGTGAAAAATAATGTAAATCAAGTCAGAGAAACGCCAACGAGATGAAAACTTTAGTATATATTTGCATCACAAAAATAATTAGAAATATTGAGTGTCGTAAGAGGTGACTAAGGGATAACACAGTTCCACTACCACCTTGGAACTTAAAAAGCCGACCGATGGCGGGATAACCATCCAACTACTGGCAATGAAATACACAGGCCGTAGACGGGCAGCAGCGTCTTCGGTGCGAAAAAGCCAGCCCTGCGGTCACCAACCCGCCTGCCCAGCGTGGTGATTATGGGTAACACACATGAGTTCACACCGTTTTTGGCGTGAAGTTGTTGAGGCCTATGTCCAGACTGTGATAGGCTGAAATGATGATGATGATGATGATGATGAAAAATAATTAACGCCCAACGAAGTAGGCACGGGTCGGCTAGTATTTAGAGACGGTGATTATGACAATTATTACATAATCAATTCAAATATTATCGTTGATTCTGTTTATTTCTACATGAAGTTTCAACATTTAACAATTAACATAAAAAACAATTAAAAACTCTTCTAACACAATGAATTATCCTATTTTAAATTTGCACCTAAGTTAAAACTGTTTTCATCACATAAAAATTCGCTTTCGTAGAAAATTCATATTTTCTTTTAAGTATATCTTTTTTAATATAAAAGATTAAAGAAAGAGATTTAAATTCTTCGACGCTTTTCACTACCATTTGCTTTGCTCTCATAATAAATTAATCTAAAACATTGCTCAACACTCTTCTTTTTACATGCACTTCTTTGTACTGAAAACAACACGCTTATAGAACTTTCTAATTTTATAAATACGACGAGCCAATTATTAAATCTTCATAAAATATAAAAATGAATTTTAAATATAGCTGCTTCTAATTTCTTCATACTTGTAACTATTTCATTTTTATTTCTTATAGTTTATTTAATTATGTATGTTGCGAAAACTTGTTAATTTTTCTTTTAATTAATCGTCCTAGCAAATGTATCCAATTTCTCAGCAATATTATTATCTGGATACTTATTTTTTTTAACGGCCTAATCCTAATCCTATGGGCATTATGTTATAAAAATATTTGGTGCCATGTGGCCTCCTTTATCTCATATTAGCCATTTCAGAGACAGGTGTACATAAAGAAAAACATTTAAAACGTTTTTAATTTATAATGTGAATAAAAAATAACTATAAAGACTTGAATGTAGTTATTTTATTTGTTTATTTAACATTATATAAAATATAAATTATTATAAAAATAAAATTATTATAAATGTATTATTTTATTATTTATATTAATAATAATTTAAACATTTTGTGATTTCAGTTGCTTTACTCGCAAAAATGTCGTAATTAATAGAAAAATGTTTGGTTATTTCTTACTTATCTGGGCGGTAGGTACTCGCACGCGGTAGAATATTTTCCCGCGTAAGTTCTGATTTCGCGAGTATTCAAAAAGTTAAAGAAAGTTCAAAGTAGCCCATATGTTGAGTCAAAACCTCTTTTCTCTTCCAGTGAAAGACACATAAAAATCGCTTCAGCTATTCCGAATATTTAACAGAACGACTAGTCTTTTATGTAACAGAAAGACTGATAGACAAACACAAATTTTATATTAGCTTGTTTGTGTTTTAGTATCGTGTAAATAACTATATGCACATGAATAAAGTATAAGAAGTTATTTTGAAATTAAAATCAGACACTTCAATTTTATTTATAAGTTTAGATGTTTAGATATGGGTAGTCTTTGGCTAAGCTTTAGACTAGGAAAAACCGAATTATGAGGTTTTGGGGGGTGGAGGACGGAGGGTGGGGATATGGAGATATCCATGGTTAAAGTTTTGAGATTAGAGGAAGAATTTAAAGCTATTATAATACCTTTGAGCTCCGCGTCTGACTTCACCTTAGCTCCGGCGCTATGGGGAGTGCCACACATGCGCCGTTTTGCAACTTTATAAGTTATTTTCGAACAGGAGTACGTAAAAAACGATCTCGACTCCAAGATTAACAAATGATACAACTTGCGGTAACCATGCTTAATTCCGTAACTTTCACATGTTATATTCACATTTCGCACTTGAAATTATTATTTCAGACGTTAAGTTATTGTTTTCATACGATTTTTTAACAAACGATACAACTGATGTTTAATGACTGAGATGTAGATGATTTGAAAAAAAATGGCATGCAACTTAGCGTTTCGCTCCAAAGGAATGTAAGCATAAATTCAGTGTTTTTGTTTAAATAACTGTAAAGGCAAAGGTCTAAGATCATAAAGCCTTGTTTCATGTTATGTTTTTTAATTAAATATATTTTGTTTTTATTTATTTACTGTTATATACGAAAAATACTCAGTATTTTAGTTCATTTTATATGACAATAAATAAATAAAAAAAAAATCTACATGTCATCACATTCTTTTATCTACATTGAATATATTTTACAATTTGGGTAATACGTTTTATTATACTATACGTTTTATAATACTAAATATATATAACAAGTCCTATCGATTTACATTTTTAAACTTTACTTAAAAGTTGTGGCTGCCGTTCTTAAGCTCTAATTAAAAATAAAAAGAATTAGAATTTTAATCAATATATTAATTATATTTGATATATATACCAGTATTTATAAATATTGTGGTACCTATGTAATAAAATATGGAATAAAAAAATTTGTTATATGTATAATTTTCGAGAGACTTTTAAAAACTAATTTCATTAAGTGTTAAACGAACTCGTAATAATTACTTTTTAACCAACTTCAAAAAAAGGAGGAGGTTACTCAATTCGACCGTATATGTATATATATTTTCGTTTGTTCGGGGATAACTTCTTCGTTTATGAACCGATTTTGATATCTCTTTTTTTGTTGGAAAGGAAATATCCCTGGTGTGGTACTATGATAAAGAAACCAGAATCTGATGATGAAATTCCAGAGAAATCGAGGGAAACTCAAAAATCCGCATAACTTTTTACTGGGTGTACCGATTTTGATGATTTTTAATTTAATCGAAAGCCGATGTTTATATACATAGCCCCGATCTAGCACCTTCAGATTTATATCTGTTTTGGTATCTTCAGGATTCTTTAATCAATAGTAGTTAATAAGAAGTCCCAAAATTTCTACAGCAACGGCATCCGGACACCACCTACGAGATGACGATAAATTACGAACTAAATGGTAAATATATATTACGGTTTATTTAAATAAATTTTGTAAAATCTTATCTTGAATTTAAAATGACGATGAATTAAATACAAGGAAACATTTTTCCGGACCTAATTAATATATTCAGACCTGGCTTAGTAGTGTCCTTTTCAAAGATTGGAGCAACGAGGTAAAGTGAACTAGCTTATTGTAGGCATGAAGCGTGCAAAGGACTGTTAAATCTATTATCAAGACTAGAGTAGTCTACAAAGATTTTTGTTATTATAATATTGTTTTGTCGCGATGTATTAAAGCACCATACTGACCACGTTACTCATAATTATGAACTGTGAATTAATTAATTTTTAGTTAAAATTGGTAATTATGAACTGTAACATTTGGGTAGGCTATGTTTCTATTTTATTACAATATTTTTAAATAAAAGTAATACTTACTGAAGTGGGACTGTTCTTATTCCGATTGGAAGAAAAATGTTCGATGACTTCCCAATTAGATTTCTTTGGTACGGGGGTGTCAGCTGGGGAGGGCAAGGCGCGGTGCGGAGCAGATGGGGTGCTACGACCTGACTCGTCAGCGCGGTGCGACGTAGCCGCCGACCGGAGCGACGCGCTTCGCCTCCCGCGCATCGCATCCTGCACATACGCAACATACATGTTCTTATTAACAACCAAAAATTAAACATAAATCCAGTATACTTATAATTCAAAGTCAACAATCGACGTTAGGAAAAATAAGTAACAAGACATTTATATACATGATTGATGATGATGAGACATTTTTTTTATAATATACCTACATATTGTAGAAAACGACTGAGAACACTAAAGGAAACACTTATTTCACAGTTCAAATCAATAGTTATCCATTCACACACACTTTTAACTATATCAAATAAGTTATCACACTAACCACTTATCGAGCAGCAACACTAGCCGCACAATAATTAAACAATAACTGCCTCTTTACTTACAAATTATCATATTTATAGGACAATAATCGCGCCAATAGATTAAAAAATGGTAACTGACTAATTAGAAAATTAGTATCAACTATTCGGAAGATGGTATCACGATCTTTATGCTCTTCCGGTACTTCAACAAATAACAATTATAGTAAGAACGTTACAATCTCATCAAATTACAATCAATACAATCTTATAAAATTAATATTATTATTCTTGGGCTTAATGGCTATAAAATTATTAGAAGAATAAATGTGCATGATAAAAGTATTTATTTGGTAACTACCCTACAAAACAGATAATGACGACTGACTAATCGTAAATTAAGTGAATCAATATTAACCAAGCAAAAGATTGTGTCGACGTTTTTGTACTATTCCGGTATTAAACGAATCAACAATAAGAGTAATATTAATACAAAATCCAATATTTTGATAATTGTTAGAATAACAAATTTAAATGTTAACAATATGTTTTCATAAATTAAAAAAGTAAATTACTTTAATATTTATCTATCTAAAATATACGGAATATTAATTCGCGAAAACTTCGTTTTGAGTCGGCTTTAATTGTTACACGAAGATGCAGATGTCTTTAAGTGCAATCTTGTTTCTAAAACCTAACAAGTAACAACTGATTTGTACCAGCTTTAACGTAAAGTTTAATCGTGTATCAAAATCTCGTACGTACATCGAAAAAGAACAAATATAAATATAATAATGCTTATGTTTTGTTGTTTTTTACGTAATTACAAATACACATGAAATTAAGTCTATATGCCACACACGGATACGATTTGAATTACTGGTATATGAATATGAATATTAATATATGAGTTAAAGCACTGTAACTGTTACATTAGTCCCTCTATATTATTTTATCTACACTAATGTTGTAACATTCTACTTATGTTTCCAATACTTGACTTATAATTACTACTGTTATAGCGCAGACAACAAAACACTCAATTTAAGCAATTTCACATGATGGTATAATATCCACATCGATATCGTAAAATCTCATTATAACATCGCGCGCATGCGCGCAGCTGCGCTCTCATTGGTTAGATTTTAATGGCGGCAAAATCACTGTGACAATACACGTACGCGTGAATTTAATTTAATAAATTAAAAGTTAAAAATGGATAGCGACGATGATATTTGTACGCCTCCGGATATTCTAGAATTGGCAACAAAATTAACTCACAATCTTTTGCCAGAAAAATCTAGAAAATTATATGAAAATTAACATTAACTTTCAGAATTGTACCATCCAAAATTTGAACAATTATTATAAATAAACTATCGTCAGCTTTTACTCTTGTTGTTTGATTAATTGCATTGTGAAGATAAAGTAGTGTATGCAACTGCATATAACACGGGTATTAAAACACTCGTTACTATTATGAAACTCGCTGCGCTCGTTTCATAAACTCACACTCGTGTTTTAATAACCTTCATTATATGACAGTTGCATAAACTACTATTAAGGTTTATGTAAATTAGAATTTCAGTTCAGCCTATTGCAGTGCACTGCCGGATATACATAGGTCTACCCAAGTTCACGCTAGACATCCCCGTTTTCCTCAATCTTCATCCAACTTAAGATTTACCAAATATTAATATGAGCTAGTTACAAGCTGTGTCCACGCGAATGTAGAGATAAAAAGTAACGTATATGTCATTCATTCTTCAGCTTTTGGTTGAAAGAGCAACATTTGGTTTGTGTATCAATCATCATCTACGTTCTCCCTAATACCGCGACCTTGTCCGCGTGGAATTTAACAAAAAAGTTATTTTTCAGTTCGCAGAGTTATAGAATAAATACATTTCTAAAATAGAAGTAGCCTAAGTTATTCATTACTACATCAGCCAATGAAAGTCCCGTCAAAATCGATCCAGCGGTTTCAGAGATTAGCCGGAACAAACAGATAATCAGACGGACAGACAATAATTGTAAAAAATGTCATTTAGGTATATATACCGTGTATACATCCATATGCATTTAGTTAAAAGCGGTTATTTTAATATTACAAACAGACACTCTAATTTTATTTATTTGTATAGATTAGAGTTTCAGTAAAAATCTATCTTGTATCCCTAGAGAATTTTGTTATATATTCGAATGCGCGGAAGTAAAGCAGCCTTCATTGCATTAACAACGTGATTGTTTTAAGACAAATATTAGAGACAATATATTACTGTACATATTCGATATGTATATTAAATAATCATACTTTGTAGTTTTACAATATTGTACGTATTAAAAATTCACAACTTAAGAACAAATTATAAAATATCAATAACTAATAATAAATTATTATTATTATTTTAAACAAATATTATATGTTATTATTGTTTTGACTATAATTATGAATTTAGGTGAAAATAGATTACACTAAGCAGTTCGCTTCAGTAAAAAAAAAGATACCATTTACAAGCTAGCAGTTGTTTAGTAACCAATGTTTAGCAATTCATATTGAATGATGGATCACATTCATCCATCAACGTCGCGCAAATCAACGCATTTCCACTGTTGACGGTTATTTAAATATTAGTACTGGATTTTCGTTTTATCTAACCACGAGAAAGAAGAGTGTCTGTATAGTATACATTTATACTGATACATAAACGAAACTTTGTTGAATTCTTTGCAGGTTTCGAAAGAACCGAAAGAATCGACTGAAAATAGTCTCTCCAGTGAAACGATACAATATTTCTGAAGAACATAGCCGATACTTTATTTCAGTATTAATAAGTTTGTAAGTAGGCAAGAACTAAATTTTTAAGACAAGGTAGTAAAAAGCACTGGTGCTTGGTTTTATTTGCTTACATTGACGCTGTGATAAGCGAAGTTAATGCAATATATTATGAAAATATTTCTTTGATACATCTATACAAATAAATAAAATTGGAGTGTCTGTTTGTAATATTAAAATAACCGCTTTTTAAATAAATGTATATGGATCTATACACGGTACATATACCAGAACAACATTTTTTTACAATTTTTTCAGTCTGTCTGTCTGTCTATGATTATTTATTTTATAACTCTGCGAACTAAAAAATAACTTTTGTATTCAATCCCACGCGGAAAACTTGCGGGCACCGCTAGTATATATATATATAAATAATAATGAATTTTTTATTAATAATTTTTTACTATGAACTCAAAAGTTCTTCTGTCAAAACAGAAAACAGAATGAAGTCTGTCCGGGCAGCTAGTATTATATATATATATATATATATATATATATATATATATATATAATACTAGCGTGCTTGTATGGATCAGGATTGTTTAGAAACGCAGTAAAAAAATGTGTTTATCGTTTTGGACGATTAAAATTATACACGTATAAGGTTTGACACGAATCGAGTAATTCAAAGTTTACAACTTTGTAAAGCATTTATCCTTTTTAATCTCGTTTTTTTAGCTGAACAATTTCAATAATTTCCGTTTGAACTTTATGAAACGCTTGTGGCCATTATTTTATAATTTTATAAAAAAAATAATTTACAATTCTTCGTCGTGCACCGAAACCAGCGTACATACGTAATCGAAGTCTGATAATTAAAAGCGCACGAAAATAAGATTAGCGTTTTACGCAATTTATTATTTTTATCACATAGGCTTGGTATAAATTCAAGTTAAATGTTTTTATAAACCGACTTATTTTACAGTTTCATTGTAGAACATAGTTGTAGAAATAATTGTTAAATTAGAAATAAAGATAAATAAAAGTAAAATAAATTAAATTAGTATTTTTATAAAATAAATTTAATAATAACTATAAATGAATCATTTATTTATTTATTTATTATTAAAAAAAATGCTTCGCTTGAGGGACTAAAACTTATAAATATAAAAATATTTTACAAATATTTTCTTCCAAATATATTATCTGACATTACATTGTGATGTTTTACGTCGCCATAATTAATAATTTGCGTGCACGACGAATTCGAGGCAGTCGAAAAACGGCTGAGGCGTGTAGGTGAAACAAGCAATCTCATTTCTCCGTTATCATGGATGAATGCTAAGAATAAACACGAATATTTGAATTAAGTTTGTCGTGGAAAGCTGCTTTCGAGGTTCAATCCTACCAATGCAGTCACTACTAGCTTTGTATTCGAATATTTAAATTTTTTTTTTTTTTTTATTATGTTATGGGCTTACTCTTGACCTCAGTCTAGCTCTAGAGCACAGACGAGGTCGAAGATGGAGCGAGTTCGCCCAGAAGAAGCCTGTTCACTCGCGCTTTAAACATGTTCGGGTTGTATGAACTCGGAAATACAGACGCCGGCAGGGAATTCCATTCCATGGCTGTGCGCATTAAAAAAGATGACTCGAAGCGCTTTGTACGTATGAAAGGTATATCAATCAGGTAGGGGTGAAAGCCTGCGGTGCGTCTGAAAGTCCGATGGAAGAAAGGAGATGGGGGTATGAGCTCGTGCAGCTCCAGGGCACACTCCCCAAAGTATAACCTGTAAAAGACCGTTAGACTGGCAACCTTTCTTCGGTGAGCCAGAGTGTGAAGAGATTTCACCAAACTGGCATTACCGATTAGCCGCTTGGCTCTGCGTTCCACTGAGTCCAGTGTGGCGAGATGATATTTAGCTGAGCCATCCCACAAGTGACTGCAATATTCCATGCACGATCGGACTTGAGCTTTGTACAGCGTAAGAAGCTGTTCAGGCGTGAAATATCGCTTAACCTTATTTAAGATGCCAAGCTTTCTGGTCGCAGTTTGCGCTTTGGACTCAATGTAATTGCCAAAGTTGAGGTTAGAATTCAACTCTATGCCAAGGAGGTCGAGGGTATCGGACACAGGGACAGGTGTACCACGGAAAGTAGGAGTCAAGTTGAAAGGACTCCGTTTGGCGGAGAACAAACAAACCTGCGTTTTGGCGGCTTTGAACTTGACCAGGTTTGCAATCACCCCATTGGGATACTTGCCCCAGTATTGAATTTGTCAAAATTTTTGTTAAAATTTGTTTAAATTACCGTAAGACAATCATATCCTGTAATATAACGATTAATATTTACTACCATGTATTTGAAACACACAAGCATACATACTCTTTTGTTTAATGTTCAAACTTATAATTTAAATTAATTATGGTCGAATTTCTACCATTGGGCAACCACTAGTATAAATAAATAAATAAACGCTTCACACTCAACGGACCCCAGTAGGGTTTTCTCACAACAAGCACAAGCGCCCAGGACACAACAAAATTCTATATGGCCAATATAAATATCTGTCGTGAGCGGGGATCGAACCCGCGGTCACCAGCGCAACGGTCAGTACTGTGACCGCTGCGCCAACGCGTCGTCTTAAATAAAAATGAATCGGTAGTTGTGTTGGTGTAAACCTCGAATACTGTTGGATGAATACAGCAATTTTTGTAAGTCTTGTAATAATAGTACAAAGTTGTTATAGAAAGAAATATTGAGAAGATTGTGCAGGAAATTACAATAAACGAAATCTGTTCCGTTTCTAACACGAATTAAGAATTTTTATTATGAAAACCGCGTCAATCTTTATTGACTTGTTGAATTCTATCGTTTAAGTATAAAGCAACAAGAAACGGTTTAATTTATATTCCCAGTAAGCTGTTTAGTCCAAGCAAGTAAACGTTGCGTTTGCAATCTTAATAATAATAATAGCAGTTCTATTCAATAACAAAGTAAAAGTAAAACAAGTCAATTACATATATTTCAAGATAAAAATTAATGTTTAACATTCATGAAAATTGACTTGAAACATAATCCATAGCTAGCAAATCTTATTTGAAGTATCATTTTAATAATATTCGAATTAAATTACATTTTGAAATACAATCATGTAAATTTTATTAATATTTATTACCGACTATTAAAATTCATATATCGGATATAAATAGAATATTTGTAGCCTAGCGGGAAATATCCTGCTCAAAGTCTGAAGCAGCCCGACTGGAGATGTACCGCGACCTTACAGAAAATCACAGATAAATAATACTGTTACAAGCGACCAGTATTCCTGTGGTAAGTAAGGTGATCAGAGCTTTTTGTGAGTGGGCGATGTTTGTAGTATTGTAGGCTTCTACAGGCTACGGTAATCGCTAACCATCAGGTGAGACGGACGCTTATTTGCCGACCTAGATGTATAAAAAAAGTTACGTTTAAATTTTTTCTCGGATTTCATGATCAGTTATAGCTATGAGCTGTAAAAATGTTACACAAAATGCATAATCTCACATTCAGATTAAAATACGTGTATTTTTAAATACCGATATAATTAAATAGCAGATAAAATTTACCACTATTACCGTTATGTTACATGACGGCCTATCCTCAAGTAACCCATTGTTGTCCAGTTACACAAAGGGTAGCTAGTGCTACTCGTAACACGTTATCACGTTAGCACGTGTTACGAGTACATAAAGTCGAACCATACAACATAAAAACTATTACGAGAATGACCTGCAGAAACTCAAATTGATAATTTGAAGAATTTATGTAGACACTATTCCAACGATGCTATACATACTTACAGAACTACATACGTATCTAAATAATACATGTATATATTATTTTGAGGTTAATATCAAGCTGTTATTCTTTTTTTTCAGTAGTCGAGGAAAAATAACATAAAACGCAATCAGGTTGGTTGAGAAGCGCGGACTTTAAAAAAGACGCAATAAAACGTATCACTATACATTTAATTTTTAATAAAGGGTATTTTAATAATTTTCTGTAATGTTTCAAACAAAATACGCACCTTAAAATTCCTATCAAACCTATAATGCACATTAATGATTGCCATAAACAAACAGACGATGCGTATGAATATCTCTAATTCAATGTTTGTTTAGGTTAGTCCTTCGAACAAATGAAAGTGAATACATTGTTAATATTTGTATTACGTTGTAAATGTAAATGAAATGAAATGTATCATATAATATATTTTTAAACTTTTTATTACTAAACGCGTGATACGTGACAATTAAACAACATCTTTAAAATGTACAATTTAGTTTGTAAGTACCGATTTTTTACGCGTGAAGGATAAAAATATGTATGTATATGTAGAAGCCACATGGGTTTGCGTGAATTATTTTCTTTTTTGGTATACCTACCTTTGGTAATGTGATTACTGGAATTAGTGTTTTAAATGACGCACAACGCATCGCGTTCTGTCACGCATGAAACGTCTGATGTTTCGCTGTCTTTGAATGACTTCGTGTTTCTACTATCTCTGCTTAACGAAGCAAATTTTGATGTGAAATTATTTTTGAATGAAAAAGTTGAAGTGTATTTTTTTTAATTAAACTATTTCATTCACTTTAAATTACATTTGTATGTCCATAGTAAGATAAAATAAGCTGTCCGACACAAACATCTTCTTCTGAATCTTACAACACAAACTCAAAAACTTAGACGACTTCAATCATCCGTGTAGTAGTCTGTATGTGACAAATGTGCCAGGAGCATAAATCGAAATGCAACCGTTTCAGCAGCAGTGATTAATTGTGATGCAACCAAACCCTCTTAGGAGCTTTTTACACGAGTTTGACATGACGCGTTGGCGTAGCGATCACAAGCACTGTTGCGCTGGCGGTCGCGGATTCGATCCCCGCTCACGACAGATATTTGTTTTGGCCATATAGATGCTTATCGTAGTCTGGGCGTTTGTGCGTATTATGTGTGTTTCCGGACCTCCGACACAGGAGAAAATCTTACTGGGTGCCGATGAGTGTGAAGAGTTTATCTAAGCGTTTATTAATTGTCCGATACTTGATACTTCACTCACGTGAGGTATACAACACCACTTGCAGAACAGTATTATTTAGCTCTGATCTTTTGTAAGGATTTTGTCTGATCTTATGTTTCGTAATTTCAAGGAAAGTATGGCTGTGCCCTACCTCAATAATTTCAGCAGCTTACGCTATAAAAAAAGACTATCATTTTATGACATAAAAATTTAATTGATAAAGAAGTAAGCAATATATAGATTAGAAAAAATATTCCATTTTTAAACTTTATTTGGAATTTTAGTTTCGTTTATGGAATGCAATCGTTATCATTCCATTTTGTTTCAGACATCAGATTCAATGTATTTCCCTGACCTTTAGACATAGTTATATATGTAAGCTTGTTGACAATGTAACACTATAGAACCGTTGAATAAGTTGGTCAGCGATACGAAAAATGATCAAAGGAAGATAATTCGATATTGATTGAGCTACTTTCATTTGCCTTGTTTGCAAGAAGTTTCCGTATAGGTATCGAAATAAGGAAACTCAGAACTCTGGAGACTGTTCCATTCTTTGTTCTTGTTCATCACTTTGCTCATTAGTGGTAACAAATTATTTATAAAATTATCATATTATAAAAGTGATGACTTGAGAATTATAGTTATTTTAAAGTCCGAAACATTACTTCATGACAGCATATCTCATCATTATCATTAAGTTGACTCTTGTATGAAAACTGAATTAATTTCCATGCCATTTACTCTTATTTACTATTAATCCTTATGCAAATAAATTAAAATGTAATCTTGAGCATTTAAGCTATCATATAATTTTCTTTTGTAGTACATCATTACACTGAATGCTTAAAAAGTTATTAAAAGTTGTAGTAACGGAAAATATTCACGGAAGAGATCTATTTATCTACCACAAAACGCCAGGTACTTTAGTTCTGCCTTCGCTGCTGTTCGGCGTGTTACTTTTCAATTGCGTCTTCATAATTTAACATTTAAAGCTCCTGAAGTTAGCTAGTCAACGAAAAAAAAAGTTAGCTGAATGATTAAAAAACTTTACATAGAAATTTCAAAATCTAACCAGTCCTAATTAAAATAAGCCCATTAAAATAAACATGTACAAAAAGCATGATACGCCATTAGTTCACAATTATTATGAAAATTGGCGTAAAATCTTAAAAGTGAAATTAATTGTGCCGTGCTTCTTGCTTTATCATATGAAAGGTCAGTCAGGCCACAGATTAGACGTAATACTGTCACAAAACCTTAGCATAATTTATTGTAGTTAACGAAAGATTTAGTAGCACCGTAAGTTGGTAAAATAAGATCAGTGCGTGTAAGTTGTCATTAACAAATCTAATTTTGCTATTTTTAATAAGATACTGAAGAAGGGCACAGTAGGAAATATCCTGCTTAAAATCTGGAGTAGAACGACTGCGAAATTATCCTTACTTTACAGAAGATCTAAGAGTAAATAATACTGATTTGAAGCAGTGTTGTATTCATGTGATTAGTAAGGTGAGAGAATATAGTTAAAATTTGGGCTACGTGGCTTTTATTGAAAAAAGAACCCAGGCGGGTCGAGGGTTTTTCTTTAATAACTCCGCGAGTTTCAACCGGAAAAATCCGACTCGCATGTCAGATTGTAGGACTTAATAAGCTCCGTCTGGCGACAAAAATATCGATAGGTTATTCATCTCTATTCCGCAGCGTTTTCGTTTGAAATTTTACAAATCACAATTTTTCACCGTTTTTTCAATTTTAAAAATACTTGTCACAGTTTTTCATCAAAACAAATTACATCACCTTATAGAACGCACAAAGGCGCAACTTTTGATATATAGCACCCTATTTTTCGTAACGAAAAAACCACTTTTTTAGATTTTTGAAACTTTAAAAGTGGCAGAGCGGCTTCGAAACACAATGTACGCGTCCGTTTTAAGTGGCGGACGGAGCGTTTCTTATGTCACTTGGTAGGCACCACCCAGGGACCACGTGTACGGTTTCACAACGGGGTATGCACCTACGTACGAGGGTAACTCAGTCTCCAACCACGGGGTATACACCTACGGACGAGGGTAACTCAGTCCCCAATCCATATCCATACACAAAGTCATATAGATACAGATATTGAGATTCATTGAGTACACTTGTGATTTTACGTGAGTAATTTTAGTAAAATTTTAAAGATCGGGTCTGTTTTGGTTAGCCAAGTCAGTCCTCATGGTGTCGGTTCCTATGGTTTTTTTTAGCATCTAGGTCGGGGTTGATTCTCATAATCTTAAGGTCTCAGATGTATCGTACAGTCTCCATGGAGGAGAAGCCTGGCTTTTTCGCCGAGACGAGCCTGTCGCTGGAGGGATCCTGTTGCCTGCAGATCCGAGACCCTCCAATTAAAGCGGCTGAAGACTCCCGCAGGGGTTTTGGTCGGTATTGCACCCCAAGTGCTGAAGCCGACATACGGTCTAGGAATGCCTACCTGGGCATCCTGGATATCACCCGTAAATGAGTTCCCCTGCGATAACAAAAAAAAAAAGATATTCCGCCACGGTTCTTGAATAAAATCATGATAAGAGCTTCAACTGTCAACGAAGCTCTCGTCATCGAATGAACATAATTTATTTCTACGACAACTACCTGTAACTAAATATTAATTTAAGTTTTGAACAATTATGTAATAATGTGTTATAAAATAAAAAAAGTCCCTACGATAAATACCTAAATTTTTTTGTAAACAATTACTTACTTACTCATCTTCAATAACTAATTTATTAAAAAGTATTATCAATATACAATAATATAACTAATTATACAGTTAATATAAACATTAAACTACTCATATTCAAAACATATTATGTTTTTAAAGTCAATGAAGATTTTTTTATGCAATGGATTTTTTGATATTTGATTTTGCTAAGCTTACAAAACGTGTTATTTAAAAATATATCATATGTTAGAAAATTATAAAGTGTAAAATGCATGAAAAACAATGCATTACGGCTATTTCAAAAGAAGTCGATTAGAAGTGTTATGATTATGTGAGCCAGAATGACGAGTTGTAATACGCGTATCAACAAACAGAAGTAAAATTACTAGACTGTATTTCAGATTTGGCCTACGATATCAATCAAATCTATTTTTAGTGCGAGAACACAACATTTTGTTTTATGAACTACTATATTTACTCAATTATACTACTCCGATAATGTGTAAAATACAAATTTACATTTAGCGTGTTTTAATTATTATTTTATTTTTATATTTGTATGTTCCTTACCAAAATGCCCTAGGAAACTTAAATTTTACGACAACCTTTGCAATGAACATATAATTATAGAATATTATAAAAGTAATCTTAGAGTATTTCAATGTTTTTTTTTTTTTTTTTTTTTTTTATTTATAAATTTTGATCCACGGGCTCAAAATGCCCGTGCCTTTGTTTATCATGCATGCATTATAATACTACAGGCGATTTTTCTACTTATTATACTACAGATCGACAGTCCTGTGACTGCCTAGTAAAACTAGGACGTGGTCCGACGCCGACGGTTTTTTTTTTTTTTTTTTCCTTACTAAATACTGTTTATGCAGAAGTATACACATAATTGCTTTCTAATTTCTAACATTATTATTTTTCTTATCTATGTCTATATTTACACTTATTTGCCTAGTTATCATATATGTACACTTATTTCCTAGTTACCATATATGTACACTTATGTTCTACTTACAATGTACACTTAACCTATGTTACTGTTAGTAAGGATTTTTTTTTTTTTTTTATTTTTTTTTCTTATATATATATTATTTTTTATATAGTTATTATTTGTTTATCTATGTATAAGTTATCTATTTCTGTTATTTACTTAAATTTCACTACATAACTATTTATTTATCTATTTTTTTATTTTATTTTATAGGTACATCCACAAAATACATATGGAACATTATATATAATTCACTATTACATTATTATCTAATATGTATCCCATCACGGGGTACACAACATTCCACATTATATTAATGCCGTGTAGCAAGTATAATTAAAATTACTTCGCATAAAAAATTAACAGTAAGTCATCAATCAAATTTATATAAAGTGTAAAGTTGAGATAATATTAATAATCAAACTTAGCTTAACTAAAATTTAAATAAATATATCAACATGCAAAATAACTGCTATTTGTAACTATTTGATATACCAAAAGGATATAAGAATTTATATATTTATATATCTACTTTCTTATTACTATATCATGAGCCACGCCTGATCCCAGCATCTTGAGCAGAGCCCTTGCCAACGACATATCACGCTTGTGGATGGTTCTTTTCAGGTTGTGCTCCAAGATTGTTTTTGTCGAGGCACCCAGCGCTCGGCTAACGAACCTGCCGATTGCGTCATCACCGTCGTCAGTGTAGTAGACACAGGTGTTGGTGTGTCTTGTTAACGCTACTACCGCATGAGGCACACTATCGTGGATTTGTAGCCTCTCGGTCTTTGTCTGGACGATGATGACCTCGCTGTAGGTTTGCCCTTGTGCTTCATGAATGGTCATGACGCGCGATCCCTCTCCAGCACCGTATCCCTGGTCCATCAGGAATTTTTTCTCTTCCTGCGTATAGACCAAGTATAGGGTGGCCTTTTGAAGTTTTGGTATTGGCGCGCCAGTGTATCCATTCATTCTGAGGGAGTGGATGGTGGGATTTGCCGAGTACATGTTTATATATACCTCGCAGATGGCATATACAACGTCCATGGGACTCCGGTATGTGCAGGACAACTCACGTGAGATGTTGATTGTCAGGTAAGGTCTACAGTACCTTATTTCGAACAGATTTTCTCTGTCTATATAAGGCAACTGGTTGACATCTCCGATGAGAACAACTTCGCTTGCCCCCGAAAGCCGAGCCGCCATTACTATAGCTCCAAAATGGTTCATAAGGGCTTCGTCCACCGTTAAACGGTTACATTTCGTGCCCCTTTTGAATCCATTTGTTAAAATGGAGGCCATAGTACGTACCCTAGACCTGATTTTGTCGCCAAAGCGGCGGGCTAGTTTCTCTTTAAGATCTTTGGCAGCTTCGACCGTCGTGGTAACTACTATTTCCACATTCTCATCGAAGTTCCTAACTATGTGTGTCGTTTTTCCGCACCCAGGTACCCCGTTTATCCACTCCAGCTTTGGCAATTGCCAGCCCACGAGGCCCGCGTCGACATCAAGATCAACTGAAATGGATTTTGCCATCTCAAGCATCCTGTCATCCAGCATTACTCTCGTGCACTTGGCAACCACCAAAACCGGGTCCCTCGGAGGTGTTAAAAATTTTGGTGACGTGTTTTCCCGCCCCGCAGCCTCGGCCGTGCCCACAAAACCACCCGTGCCGCTATAGGCTGCCATATATTTTCCTGACATGTGTCCTTTGATAACCTGGGACGTGTCGTTATTATATATGGCTGCCTCTGCCTCATCGAGCAGCACCATTAGCAGACCTTCGCTGCCTCGCTGATGGGCCTCCAAGATCTTTTTGCATGTGGCCAAGTTGACTTCTCGATTGGCTTTTACTATGGCTAGGAATTCAACCATTGCGTTAACAGCATGGTCCAGCGGGTTCGATGCCGGTCTTAGCCTGGGCGGGGTTACTTGTCCCTTATCGGCCCTAGTTCGGTGAGTTTTCGGCTTAACCGGTTTTCCTAGATGGTCAGCCCTCAGAAACTCCCTTAGAGCCATAGCCTGTCGGTCCGTCGATGTTGAAGGTCGAGGCGCGCGGCGAGACGAATTAAACGTCGTCTTTATTGGAGAGACCAATCTGTGGATGGAATTCTGCAGTGCCACCAAGCGGGTATCGGAAGTCCGCTCACTGTTATTGGTCATGGAAGTGGTGTGTGATCTCTGTGCTGCTATTTTCAGTTGTAGGCGTTCGGATTCACTCAGTGGTGGCTCACTGAGAACCGGCCCCTCAACTGGGGACGATGGCTTAATTTCTGCTTTCAGGAAATTCAGATCTTCCCCCCTGTCTTCATATACTATGATTTCGTGCCTTTCTGATGCTATTAGGCATCCATAGTAATTTGTTATGTCCCCTTTAAAGAAGCCGGTCCTCATGGCATCCACACTAATTTTTCGCGGGCCACTGTCTTGGCCTTCTCCGCAGAGTTTTGAGAGTATAGTATTTCAATGTTCAATCGGATTATCAAAACCAAAAGTTTTAGATTATTTTGGTACTTAATTTATTAATCGAAGTAAAATGTGATCTAATTATACCAGTAAGTCTTCGAATTTCCGTGAACCAGCTAGTCTAAAGGTAATAATTAATTTATGATCAAACAATTCCTATAAATAAATAAATATCGTTAAATAATATTTTAATTAGAGATCTCACCGGATTAAATTTAACACTACCGTTAAAATGGGATCTGCTGTATGATTACGGCAGTAAAGAATATAACCACCCTTCTCTTCCAGTCCAGTCTGTCACAGACTTCGATTAATAATTCTAAAAAAAAAAGTATGGCAGCAAAAAGTTTTTGATGTATTAAAATTTTAAGTAAATGATTATTCATATAATTTGATACTTGTTTGTTTACATATACTTCATCATCATCATCATCATCATTTCAGACTATTGCAGTCCACTGCTGGACATAGGCCTCCACAAGTTGGCGCCAAAAATGGCGCGAACTCATGATTGTGGTATTTTATTTTGCCGTTAAGTATTTACTTCAGTGTTCGTCAGTTATAATAAAAATTACGTTTTTACGTTTCGTTAACTTCCAAACTTAAAGTCTAAGATAATCGGTAACGCCCATTAACAGTGATCTCACTCAGGATATAAAGGATATTTTATTCCTTCAATTCACATCGTCAATTATCCGAATGTAAGGTATTTCGATTCTAACAAGATCTCGTAAAATAAACTTGAATATTATCAAAACTTAGCCATTAGTTTCATATTGGTTTTGAGCAATATTGTCACACCAACATAATTACTGAAGATTTAGGTAAAGATTATAGTTTAGCTTTAAATTAGCCTAAAATTTATAACTTTCAATCGTTGTAAATACATAGCGGACATTTGAAAGAAAAAAATATACAAGAAATCTAATTTTATTTTCAAATACTTATCCAAATGCTTCTACCATATTGAAGTTTGAAGGAACAAACACACATATGTACCTATAAATACAAATAAATAAAATTGGAGTGTTTGTAATATTAAAATAACAGCTTTTTACTAAATGTATATATATGGATGTATTCACGGTACATATACCGAAATGACATTTTTTACAATTGTTGTCTGTCTGTCTGTCTGTCAGACAGACGTCTGTTTGTTCCGGCTAATCTCTGAAACCGCTGGATCGATTTTGACGGAACTTTCACTGGCAGATAGCTGATGTAGTCAGGAGTAACTTGGGCTACTTTTATTTTATAAATTTATTTAATTTATAGCACTGCGAACTGAACAATATCTTTTTTGTTAAATTCCACACGGGCGAAGTCGCGGGCATAGCTAGTTTAATAATAAAAACGATACACCGATATACGTAGTCATGCTCACGTTTCACGTAATTTCTTCAAGTAAACAATTTATACCCGTTCATGTAGTCAGTTCAGCGTATTGCAGTCAACTTCTGGACATAGGCCTCCCCAAGCTCGCGCCATGTAGAAAATTCATTCATGTAGAAAAAAAATTCTAATAGAAATGCTTAACAGTTGACTTTTAACGAATACACTTGTAAACATTTTTTGAATATCATATCAAAAATTGAATATCAAAAATACACTTGTATTATTGATAGAATTTTATCGCAACAACAGCAACAATTTAGTTACATTATTTCCTGCGTACCTACTATATTTTATATCATTATTCACCGTTGTGATTTGAGGTAAAGAAAGCGAGAAATTATCGATAACTGATTTTTAATATACTATATCTAATATCTCAATGCCAGGTGCGATTTCAATCTGGAGATATTACTACATTATATTTGATATATTACTAAAAAAATGAAGTAGTATAAATATAAATCTTGCTATAGCTATAATATATTATTAGCAATTTTCTAATGTTTTCGGATACTTAATTTTTTAAATATCATCGTTTTAAATCTTTAACACCCAAATATCAAATAATCTTACTTATACGAAAGTTGAATCAGAATGAATTACTACAAGAAATATCTTTAGCAACTTTTTTTAAACACAGTAAAACCGTACTCAAATTCTTACCATAATTTTAAATAAGTAATAGTAAAAAAACGACGACACGGTTATCTATGTATAAATATTCTATAAAAATATTATGCCCATAAAGTTTAAGTTTGGTAAAAAATGTATTATTATATAGTCACTGCATTTTCTCACCAAGATATACTCGTATGTATATTATGTATAGTCAAACAAAGTCTAAATGACTGTTTCATACAGTAATCCATTGGAAACTACGAAGCGGAGCAGTAAACACAAACACGGTTAAAGTTACGCGAACTATGAAGTTAAATACATTCTTGGCAACTCAGACAAACAGACTGCCAATAAGTAATATAACAATTAATTAGACAAGCAACAGTATATATTAAACTAGAGATCCGCCACTACTTCGCACTTAAAAAAAAATTTATCAGAGTTCCTCTACTATATTATGCATGTATTATACATATAAACCTTCATCTGGAATCGGTCTATATTTACTACAGAAAATCGCATCAAAATCCGTCGCGTAGTTTTGAAAAACTAAGGATACAGACAGCGGGAAGCGACTTTGCTTTATACTATGTGATAATATTACAACCCGTACAAGTTGCAAATGTATTATAGGACCTAATTAATTTTTTTGGAAGTCGGTTACAAAGATCATGTCACATTTTTAGTGGCCTGTATTACTTCTGTATAAGGCAAGTTTTGATTGCAAGAGATTATATTAATAATGAGAAAACAAATACATTTATACCTACAAAATTATTACAATGTCTACGATATAGTACTCTGTAACATTTTGAATATTGCTAACGTAGATATTTTGTATTCGTAAATCGAAAAATTATAATTTTCTGAGGTTATTTATACTGATGTATTTACGATGTCAAATTTAGTAGGTATCGTATTAGTAATTGCTAATTCATTATCAATTTTTATATGTAAACTTGAAATGAGTTTATTTTAGGTAGTTTAGTTTGATGTGTTCATGAAAAAAGTTTTACTTCAAGTACCATTTTTTTATATCAACTAAAATTTATTAATTTAAGTTTATTTATATTAACTAAAAATATTTGAATAATTAACATTAACGAGACTTACCACGCTGCGACTGGTCCGGTGCCGGAGGCTTAGCCTCATCTTCCAGTCACGCTTGGAAGCGCCCCCCTCCGAACTCAACGAACGCTTCATTCGTCGTTCTTCAGGCGTTGACATGTTTTTCTTGTCACAAAATACTAGTTTTTAATTAACATTATGCGTCTCTGTCGCAAATAAAATTCACTAAAAACTGTCACTATTACCAAAACTTATAAGCCATATTCATCACATAACAAATGCACGAAATAAAACTTCATAATTAGCACTTTTTTTACATATTGAAACAAATAATACAAACTTTCATAACAATTGAGACGGAAAACTTAATACTTCACATTTTGAGTCATAAAATAAGATACAAAAAGGCGTAAACTAAACATTTTTAAATGAACCAAAAAGAACGAACTGATGAACGAAGCGGGAACCTGAAAAAGAAAAAAATTCTCTTATTTTCGGATAGATTTTAGTTCTTATTTTAAAATGAATGAAATCGTTATCCAAGAAAATGTATAGATTATTTCTCTTTATCTATATTGATTATTAGCGATGTGTAAATAAAAAACCCCGTGTTCATTGTTAATGTAAAACGTTTTTTCTTTATTATCTTTATTCGAGCACCAAACATACAAAGAGTAATATAATCTACACGTTCACTGGTAAAAGTGTTAATTAGGAAAATGTTCTTTTAACTTGAGTGATACTTGTTTTCACGATTGGATAGAATCATTTATATCGTGAACAAAATATCTATCCTTATTTTTCTTAGCCATTTGTGTTCTAGTTGGAATGTTTTCAACGTGTATCTAATGAATAATTGGCTAAACGTAAATTAAAGTCGATAAAGTACTTACTATGTGAAACTACTTTTAGTAATTTTATTAAAATATCAATTTGACTACGATAAAGTGGTGTTATTTCAAGGAAATACAATATACAGGAGTACATTTCATATTAATTTTTGCCTTTTATTTTATTTAAAATGAAACCACTGAAATAATAAAATAATTTGATTTTGATTATATGATTTTAAATTTCATGACGATTATTTTAACTAACATTATAATATAGATGTAACAAAATTGTGACTGCGTCTTGTGATTGAAAATGCGTATAATATGCCTATTTAATTATAAAGTACATAATGGTATTTCAAATTTATTAAAATTTTGAATATATTAAAAAAGTAATAAAATTTTAAGTAAAGTAGTTATTAATTAATTATTTATTAATTTAATATTTTATAAGAAACTTAAAGGTAAAAAAAATTGAACGTAAAACTGAAATAAAAATTACAATTTATGAACCAAGCTTAAATGTTTATATGTTCTTTAAATATGCTAAGGGTGAACAGTGCGATCACTTAGGATAAAATTTACGCACAAAATATACTTCAATTGAAACAAAAAGTGAATGTGGTAAAGGCATCTTGCGTTTCTTCAATCCCGAATCCCGATTAGGTGATTTGCATTTGAATGATTGTGACGCTTTTCTTGTATATTATTCAGGAGTATGTGATAAGCCTCTTTCGTCGATGTTTGAAAAGATAAAATACTAAATATCACAGGTTTATATAAAGTTGTAGGATTATTAAATTAAGATTATAATTTCACAGAATGTAGAAACATTTTAGTTTTTATATAAAAAAGACATCTGTGAAAGAAGTTAAAAGATGTAGATCAGCCTTGAGTGTAGCTGACGTGTAAGCTTAGCAATGCCTTCATAATATTATTTATTCATCTCAGAGACGTAATCAACGTTGAAGAGTAAAAACAGAATTAAATAAACTTTAAGAAAATAAAATAATAGGAGGGTACTGACAAATGTATTTTGCCAATATATATCTTTATCTACTTGTTTTTCTTTGTATGTTAAGAGGACATCGATCAACACGATTAAATAAGAGGTCCAATATAACTATATACAGTCGAATGAGATGAGTTTTAATAAAATAACCTTTTCGTTATACAAAAAAAAAAAAAAAAAATATTGACAGATAGGTAATTTCAGAAATATTCTAAGGAAACTAAATTTTCTTTTTTATCAAAGTATCGTTACAATGTGAATTCTTCGAATAGTTAGAAAATTTATCATTTCGCTTTAATTTTTGTTCAAGATGAGACTTTTAAGAATTAAAATATGAGTCGTTACAAGAATTCCGGATTACTTCCGAAAAAAATACAGGTAATTTTTTATTTAAGTAGCTGTGCCGCATAGTTTTCATTATTAGCATTCTTCGAAAAATGGATTATCTAAGAAAAAAAAAAAGAATTTTTAATTTGAACCAGTAGTTCTTGAGATTTGCGTATTTAAACAAACAAACGCTCCAGTTTTATGATATTAGTATAGATTCATACATTCATATTGAGTATTTTTTTTTTTAAAGCTGTATACACAGTATAAATTTTTGAACGCACGCATAAATATTTGACAAATAATATAATTGTGAAACTTTAAAGTATTATGAATAAAGTTTACGTTAAAAACTTAATAACCTATTGATAAAAGACAGTCTGATTTCATGAGTGAGAATTGCTTTTTGAAAGAACATTCAGTACTCATCACGTAAACTTAACATGTTCTTATAATTTTAATTGTTACTCTTTGTTCACCTTTGTATAAAATACTAGCTGACCCGGCGAACTTCGTATCGCCTAACAGTGACTTTTAAGTATTATCACAAATCTTTTGTATGGGAGTATAGAAAAGTGTTGTTTTTAGACTTTTTCAGGAAATTTAAAAATTTTTTTTTTGAATTTTTCTCTCCGTAAGAACCATCCTCGTACTTCAAGAAATATTTAAAAAAAAAAGAATTAGCAAAATCGGTCCAACCGTTCTCGAGTTTTGCGCTTAGCAACACATTCAGCGACAAAAAATATTATGAAGTTCTAATTATTTTATTATTTTATTTTTAGCTCAATATTTTCTCTATCCATTTATATATATAAAAATTCAATATATGTAGAATAATTCAATTCAAATTTCTTAGAATCTGAGCTTGCTGCGTTTATAGGAAACTTCTTCCGAGGAGATTTGAAAAAAGATCGATAGAGAGAAGAGAAGAAGAAAAGAGACTAAGATTCAAGTTTGAATTTCAAAGGAGAAATAAATATTATTTTTTTCATTCTTTCGCCCAGTGGTCGAAATTCGACCATAATTAATTTAAATTATAAATTTGAAAATTAAATAAAAGAGTATGTATATTTGTGTTTCAAATACATGATAGTGTGTCTATTTTTTTTTTTTGATTTGTTTAATGTATTTGTTATTTATAATTTTTAAAAAATATTAGCATTTTACACTCCCTCTCTATATAAACAATAAGCAAATTTTCGATTCCTTCGTCCGCGCAATTTTTCTAAAAAGAGGTACAAAGTTTTTGCGTCACGTATTATAATAATTATACAGATTACTAGCTGACCCCGCAAACGTTGTTTTGTCATATATGTTATTAACCCCCTTAATCCCCCTCCCTCATAACTTAGGGATATGAACCCGATATGCACGCAAACTTTCATAAAAATCTGTCCACCCGTTTCGGAGAAGTATTCTAACTAACATTGTGACACGAGAATTTTATATAGAAGGTTAATTATCAATGTAATAGAATTTACAATAAATTTTAAAAGCATCGTAATTGGTCGTATGATCGTTGATATGTCGTCGCCAAAATTCACATTTATTAAAAAAATATATTTTTTTAACACAGTTCGTAATCGTGTAGATGTGTTTGTTTATACTTATAATATACAAATAGACTATTGAATAACTTTGGTCTATCTATATTGCCGTTTTATAACATGAAAATTGATAAGCGTCGGTTATTTACGAGCCGGAAAATAAGTTGATCTTTTTGATAATATCAAGAACATTGTTACCGTATTACGGTGCGGTACAGCTTGTTAGTAGAAAAAAAACAATTTTAGATTTTTTGAAACTTGTTGCTAAGACATTTTTGAGATTATTAACTTAGTTGTCATTGACACAAGAAGACTAAAAAACTTTAAATAGTGCAAACGCGTAGTAGATAATTGTGATCAAAACTGACATAGAGTTTGGTTAGGGGATATCCATTAATAATACGTGAGCTCATAATGGGGGGAAGGGTCCAATGACATCTCACCAAATCTCATTTAAACCGGGGGGGGGGGGGGGGGGTAACGAATATCTCACATCAATTAAAAAAAAAACAATAAAGATTTAAGTGTTCATTTAGTCCGCTAAAATAAATCTGATGGCTAAAACATTTAGTTTTTGCTTTGAATTGTATTTACTTTAAATCAATTAACTATAGTATACCTGAACAGTTTATTATTTTCGGTCAATCTATATTATAGTCAGCGTCATCTCACGTAAGGGGAGGGGGGGGGGGGTCCAGACAAACCTCACTAAATCATACCTAAGGGGGGGAGGAGTCTAAACTGATCGAAAAATAGCTCACGTAATTAATGGATGCCCCCTTAATGGATTCGCGTTACAGACGAGTAGGCCGGTGTTAAGTTTGAAGCAAACCACATCAACGGAGACCGTGTAGCTCGAGTGGATTCACGCTATCGAGGGCCGTTTAAACGCATCATTAGCATATAAACGATTGATGCCAGATAGGCATACAACAAAAATACATTAAAAGAATTGTAATTAAAGAGTTAGCGAAATTTTATACAAAAAATTCGACTTAAAATAATACTCTTTATTGTACACCATTAAAAGAAACGCGGTAAATAAGTAATAATAATAATAAATATGTTATAAAAATAATATACTATATATCTATCTAGAAAGAGGCCTGCAGTATCGTATCATATAGTAATAATATTTTATAATAATGAAAAGAGACTTGTTGTGAATAAAATAACATAGTAATGAATGATGAATAAATAATATTTAATTGGAATGATTGAAATGACCCACAATGACTGCACAGACACCCAGACCACGGCAAATATCTGTATGGCCAATATAAATGTTTATCATATGCGGGGATCGAACCTGCAACTGCCAGCGTAACAGCCACAAACCAGTGCTGTGACCGTTGCGTCAACGCGTCGTCATCAAAAGATTGCAAGTTCATTATCTTAAATACGTAAAAGATTAATAATGGTAAAAAAAAATATTTCGAAACTTTAATATTGTATAAGAAAAAAACTTTAAAATGAGCTGGAAGCTAATAAATTTAGTAAGAACTGGTACATCGAATGGAAAAATTGAATTCACATCTTTTTCCGTAAAAATGAAATATGAGAGAATATTTTAAAACCTGGATTGTGAAGTTACAGTGAAAAACTTTTTTTGTGTGTAAGACCAAAATGTTTAGCAAACGTTTGAGTTATAAGTTGACACGAGCTTGGAATGAAAAAGGAAATAATCGTTAACCTGTTGATGAAACGTGTTCATAACTCAAATTGTTTTCTGATACAAAGTAAACGCAACTGTGTTTAAGCAAATAAGGGGCCGCTATAATTGAAAATTTTTGTTTAATTTAAAACAGTATTCGAATTTATTGGTATAAGATAACATAAACTCGCCGGTTCCCACGAAATTACAAGGCTTTATGTTTTCATATGTCATAGATATGATCAAAACAAACAAAATTTTTAAATATTTATAAATATTACAAATGTTTGATAAAACTAAGTAAATATTTACTTTTGTTGGATGTCTTCTGTAAGGAAATAGAGGATGTGGATTATATTTCACTGAATATATGAATCGTATTAGTATAATATAGATAAGTTTATTGCAAATTAAAAAATACACCTTTAGAACTATTGTTTGCAGCTTATACGTAGCAGTGTTATCTAGTAGCTTTCTTAGGAACTAATGATCGTTACAAGTTTGATTAGTTGTTTTGGTTCTTAACAGATAATCACGGGTGTCTCTGATTTATTCACGTCACATTTTAATTAAATTTTACAATGATTGAAACTAAAAATATTTGTTGTAAAAATTTTTTTGCTTCATATTATATATGCGTCTTAGTTTATAGTTCCTGATACAATAAAAATACGCTTATTTCGTTAAATGGTTCTGGCGTTATTTTACTATTATCCGAAGATCCAAAATGTTGACGTCCAACATAATATTTACTTAATCGATTGTTTTTATTAAAAAATGACTTACTTTAAATTAAACATTATACGTATTTACAATTCACAACTAAAGAACTAAATATTTACAAATAGTTTTGGTATAAATCATGTCCGCGTGGAATTGTGCCAAGAATGCCGGCATTTCCCCGTTGAATTGCTATGCCGATTCTCTGGGCAAAAAATGCACCAGCCCTCTTGTCACCAGTGGAGGCAATAAGGCGAGGAGTTATCTCATTAAAAAAATTAAAGAACATTTATTTAAATTTTAGTTAAATTTAATTTAATTTAAATTAATAAAAAAAATTAAGACTTTAAATGATATTTAACTTATAGTTTGATGTATATTCTGTTTTTAAGTGTGTAGTTTAAGAGTAAGCGCTTTCCGTATGTTTCATTATATGATAGTAAAGCACAGACTCCTTGGAGGCGTACAACACAATCATATTGAGACATATCGTTTTACATAGCATATATATATATATATATAGTATTAATCAATAACTAGCACAACTTTAGTAAAATTTATAATAAACGTAATAAATATGGCATATAAGTTGGACAGTTTTAATTTTACCTTACAAACAGAATTAATTTCAAAACTCTTGATTGATTTGATCTTTAATATTCACTTTCTGTCCCCATAGGGCGCTAAGATAATTTATACTATTTACTCCTATTCCTAATCTGTCGTAGCTGACCTCTGACTGTCACCCTTCGTCATGTTAAATAACAGATTATTATAGGCTTTTGACATAATATTATAGGAGATGGTGCCTTTGCCCGGCTGTGGGATTTCTGCAGACTAACAGTATTACTAAACTATGATATGTACAAATTCATATTTATAATATATACTAGCTAAGCCACGTGGTTTCACCCACATAGCTTTCGCTTCCTTCGAAATGTTCTGGATCTACAACTATCTACGTACCAAATTTGATCACATTCAATGTAATATTTTTTGCGTAAAATAGTGAAAAACATTTATCCATCCACCCATTCTTTCAAACTTCCGCATTTATAATATTAGTTGAACTAAAATATATATTTCAATTTAATATATTTATACTATAAGATTAGTTGAATGTTTATCGTTTCATATTTTTAATCTATTGGTACGAAGTTTATTGTAATTTTAATCAATGAGAAAACATGCTAAGCGCCATTGGCATCCACGATTAGATTATGAACGTAAAGTATAATTTTAATATACCAAGTAGACAATAATAATAGTTTATTAGATTGTTAATTCAGTGACATAATATCTAATACATGTAAATTGCACTGGCAAAACCCTATTAGCATGATTTTATTAGTATCAATGTTACTGCATATGCTCGTAACAGTGTATCATTTAGTTTGAATTACGACCTACATAGTTCCAATCAAATAAAATTAGTCGAGTTTCAACGATTTTCAATTAAACAACATGTATTAAGCGTTCACTCACATTCACACGTATTGTGGTTCTTACATCTTTACAAATAAATAAAATTGGAGTGTCTGTTTGTAATGTTAAAATAACCGCTTTTTACTAAATGCATATAGATGTATACACGGTATGTGTACCAAAATAACATTTTTTACAAATAATACTCTGCGAACTGAACAATAACTTTTTTATTAAATTCGCCGCGGACGAAGTCGCGGACACTACTAGTACTTATATAATACACGTATTGTAGTTCTTACATAATTATAATAAAATTTTAGA
Source organism: Melitaea cinxia (assembly GCF_905220565.1). Lineage (NCBI taxonomy): Eukaryota > Metazoa > Arthropoda > Insecta > Lepidoptera > Nymphalidae > Melitaea > Melitaea cinxia. The sequence goes on from NC_059424.1 coordinate 7,031,002, forward strand.
TTAATATGTATGACATTTTATTGCAGCTATACACTCATTCACTTTCTGCTGTGTGGTTACGGCAGTAAAGAATTTAGCAACTCCCTCTCTTCCCGTTGGTATCGTAAGAGGCGACTAAGGGATTACACAGTTCCATTACCCCCTTTGAAACTTAAAAAGCCAAACGATGGCGGGATATCATCCAACTGCTGGCTTTGAAATACACAGGCAGAAGACGAAGCTAGCCCTACGGTCACCAAACCGTCCTGTCCAGCGGATGACTATGGGCAAAACACATGAGTTCACGCCATTTTTGGCGCAAACTTATGGAGGACTATGTCCAGCAGTGGACTACGATAGGCTGAAATGATAGATTCACTTTTACCGCCACTTATTTAATTTTAAAAGTTGAAGTACTAAAGCCGTATAATAAAAACGAAAGAGGCGTTAAATAGATGTAAGAGAATCAAATTATCAACAGCTTAGAAAATAACAGATGTACGGGTCAACGCACATTGAGCAATATGATTGTTTTGCTAATTAGTAACCTCTTTAATTTAGCTGATTTATTACGAAATTGTTATTTTTCTTATGCAGATTTCTAATGAAATTGATATTTGTTTGCTACGATTGACGTCAAATGACGTCTGTACTTCTGCCTATATATACTCAAAATAATCTGAATAAATTTAGTGTTAGATCGACTTTCATTGGGTTTGGTTTCCCTCATAACCTTCCCTCACATGTCATCTCTCACTCAACCATAGACTGTACCATACAGTTTTTTGGTCCTTCGAGAATACAGCCTTGCTGCTGACAAGCTGCGCAGTCATTCTGAACCTGCAGGCTAGAAGACAACAGTCTTACTTCGAGGATACATACAGTCGTTGATCCTTCGAGAAAAAATAAATATTTCTTCGAGAAATCACTCAAGAAAACGGTCAATCAAGACTATAAACTCTACGGATTTGCATCGACATTTGGAGAATCCACATACAGTGGCCACAACGCTCACGTGGAATTTGTGTGACTGCGAATCGGTTGACTGGCTTCCCAGAAGCGGGTTCCACCAGTTAAATTGAGAAGGCGCAAACAAGGTCGCACTATCCACTGAGAGACTGGCCTGGACCTCTGAAGACGGTCCTATCAATTATACATCAACGTCAGCATTAAAAAATGATGAAAATGGAGGGATCACTTCAAATTTCAAACGCCACTAAGACCTCACCAACGGATCGAGGTCAGGCAACAGAATTGATGTCACTCCAAAGAACAAACTTCCGAGCTTTTCATCGACAAATAAATCGCTTGAAAGTAGATGAAATCCAAGACAAATGGGAGCTGGAAGACGAGTTACGCAACATACAAACGCGCTGGAACGCAATAGACGCTTTGCACTTGCAAATAGATAATATCCTACAAGGATCGGATACCCAGTACGATAGTGAGTTTTACGCCTACGAAGATTCATATAAGTCAATCAAAAGGGCGTTGAATCTTAAACTCACATCGACCATTCATCATGAAAAATCGACACCACAGATCGACTTGCCTACATTTACAGGCAAATATACGCAATGGCCTACGTTTTATGACTTATACGTAGAAAGTATTCATAATAACAATTTGATTACAAAAACTCAGAAGATGCAACACCTAAAGAGCAAATTACGAGGAGATGCTGAACGAATCATCCAACATCTAACTATCTCAGCGGACAACTACGACACAGCGTGGGAATTGTTGACACACAGATATAACAATCCACAATTGTTATTTACTAAACAAATCGAAATCTTTATCAATCTGCCAGCCGCTCAAAAACAATCAGCGTACGAGATTAGACGTATTTACGACACGTCAATGGAATGTATCTACGCTATTAAAAACCTGGGTATCGATACAAGTACCTGGGACCCATTACTAGTTCATATTATTACAAAAAAGCTGGATACAATCACCTATAACGACTACAAGGAAGCCCGGAAAATGCCACGAGAATTACCTTCACTCTCGGAGCTAATGGACTTCTTAGAGAGCAAATTCATCGCTTTAGAACCAAGCGGCATAAGAGATAGAGAAATGTTGTCATCATTCAAAAAATATAATCAACAAAAATCAGTTAATAACAAGACTTACAAGCCTCAATTTCAAAAGGAACATCGGTATGGAAAATTAATAAATAAAGAATATCAAAGCGTTGCGACATACATGTCAAATTGCCCGATTTGTAACAAGAAACATCCCTTATACAAATGCGAGAAGTTTATCAAATTAACACCGGGCAAACGTTATCGAATTATCGAAGATTTTAACCTTTGTCATAATTGCTTGTACGCACATAACAAGAATTTATGTACGTCAATGAAAAAATGCAAACTATGTAAAAAGAGTCATAACACAATGTTACATGACGCCTATACTATAAACATTAATAAGCAGTCTACAAACTCGCTGACTGACATGTCTAGTGGGTCATCAACCCAACTGAATACTCCAACTCCGCAAAAATATCAAGTTTCCTCCTGTGTGCTGAATAAGAGGGGTGTTAATAAGAAACATGAGAAAAGTAATAAGAAACATGAAAAGAACAAAACCAAATTTTCTGTAAACGAGGACCTTCTACGAGCCTTATTAAAAAATCAAACAAGTGTCATAGAAGCGCAATATAACATTCTTCAGAGGAATGAAGAAATATTAAACAAGCAATTCGGAATACTACAGAAATGTCTAACGAATCTTTCTTTTGCTAGTAATCGAACTGAGAAGATAGCTAACAATGAATTACACATTTTGTCATCCTCAGTCTCAGCTATGATTATATCAAACCTACGACACTTGCAAGAAAGCGTTATAAACACTTTAACAAGCCTCGCAAACGGTCATTTAGACGATCATTTTGCTGCCTGAACCATTGGAAGAACAATTAAATATCATATACCGACATATACCGAATGACCTGACTTTGCCTGCCGATAAAAACGATTTTAAAGAACTTTATAAGCTAATGAAGGTTAACGGCGACATTGGTTCTTCTTATTTGATAATCGAAATCAAGATCCCCTTGGTAATTAAGGAAAATTTTGAACTGGATAGAGTAATAACCCTTCCTCAGCAGCATTATAACGTAGAATTTATCGCACCATACATTGCATTCAATCTACAAAAGGACTTACTACTCATCTTGACAGAATCAGATGTAGAAAATTGTGTCCACATACAGACAAACAAATTATTATGCGCTCTCGATAAGCCGATATACGAATTACAAATAACCAGCGGAATGTGTAACTTGAGTATACACAATACAACAATATGTAAAACAAAGGAGGCACCATGTCGCGTGCGCTGGGTCAAGTTACATAACAATAACATGTGGCTTTATTCCTGCTGTGGGAAATGCACAGTGCGCATATTTTGCATTGACACTGGAGTTGTATTGACAACACTGACCGGGAATGGCCTTTTACAAATCGGTCAAGGTTGTACAATAAAAGGTGACACCTTCTCTATATTCACTCAAAATAGTTATATGAGCCAAGTTAAGGTCCAAGAAAACATACCGATCCCAGCCGATTATTCAATATTAAATTCCATAATAAATACTTCGGATTTCCAACTGTTTACACCCGAGGATCATGAAGACTTGTGGCGCGGGATGAAGTCTCAGATCATTAACCTCAAGGAGCAGGAAAACGCATCACTCAGTATACACGATATACATCAGTACTCTGTCTTGTATATAATCTTAGGGTCTATCATTGTTGCGGGATGTCTGTACGGGACCATGCGATATCGCAGAAACAAAATTATACAGAGCAGTGCTGTGGCAGACGTCTCCACGACCGCAGTTCCAGTTGCAGCAGATACGAACGAAGACCAGGAGGCCCCCGCTCCCCCGAGCGCGCGACCGCGATTCGTTCGACTGGACATACCAATTAAAGTGTAGTGCAGTGATGATTATTATATAAGTTATTTAAATCTAGGTACTTAAATTTTAATTGTATTGTTATTGTAGATTTTAATATCAAAATTATCTTTCTTCTTTGAGTCGGCAGGATGTACGGGTCAACGCACATTGAGCAATATGATTGTTTTGCTAATTAGTAACCTCTTTAATTTAGCTGATTTATTACGAAATTGTTATTTTTCTTATGCAGATTTCTAATGAAATTGATATTTGTTTGCTACGATTGACGTCAAATGACGTCTGTACTTCTGCCTATATATACTCAAAATAATCTGAATAAATTTAGTGTTAGATCGACTTTCATTGGGTTTGGTTTCCCTCATAACCTTCCCTCACATGTCGTCTCTCACTCAACCATAGACTGTACCATACAACAGATTTACATTGTTAACTTAAGCTAATGGACAATATCGTTTCCTTGTGCCTAAAATCTGCGTTCTTATATATTATTACTTATATTATTAGAAACGATGGAAGGTATAACGGGCCGTAATATTTAGTTAGGAACGTCTTTACAGATCCTTACTAAATAAGGCTTATAGAGAATCTAAAGGCTTTGCTGCAGATAATTAAGTGCAGATTTTGCTGTGTGACACAAGTACAGTATATTTAATTATAAATTTATAACATATAGCTAAAATTAAACATTTATGTCAATATTAAATGGCAGAAATTCAAAAGATCTAAGAACTGAACAAAGTTTGTAGATAAAACCATTCGTAGGTACTTTAGCACCAAGCCTATATTACTTTAATATTTCATGGTTCCTACTACCTCTTATTAGTTTTGTGTGTAAGATAGTTGTTTATTACACTCTAAATTAAATAAAATTACACATTCTTATTGCATAATTATTAAAATCTATTACACGAGTAATTTATAATTGTCAAATTAGTGACTAGCCATAATTATTTATTAAGAAGGTGGTATTTCGCCTTAAATTCCTGTGAGATTCACTTCCTAATTTTAATTCATGTGGCAAACGAAAACGAGCACGTTTTGTGAAAAGCATTAAAATTCAAGAATACTAATAAAAGAACTAAACTTGGCAATCTTCCACAAAAAAAAAAAAAATTCATATATCACAATAACATTTCATTATTAAGTTTTGTAAATACATACGTTTACATACATTTTACATATTTCCTTTGCATTCGCATTGTATTTCAAACTTGACCCGGATTATTTTCTCATATGAATAAATCTTCAATCAGATTAATATGAGCGATATGCTAACGTTATGAGTTTTGTCGAATAATACTGATAGGCAAATTCACTTACGAGTTCTTTGAAGATTCGTAGGAAAGTGTGCGTAAAGTTCAAATAAATTCAATATAATCACTTATCGTTTTATCCCTTGAGGTTTTTTACTTCAGTAATTTTTTTCATATAGATTGACAATTGTTAATATTCCGCTTCTTTGAGCCGTAAATTTAAGTTAAAATAAATTAATTTTACTCAAAAAAATTTTGAATTAAGATTTTTTTTTAAAAATTCCTCTCTGAAATAAGTGAGCTCTATTACAATATTTATATGTATATAATTTAAGCTGTATTTTCGTAGACATAGTATTGGGTTTCTTTTAAAAAGCTGGAAAAAATGTATTTGAGATAACGTATAAATTTGTAATAAAGTATTTATTTTTGTTGGGTCTTTAAAAAAAAAATATACTAACCTTTAGTTAAAATGTAATGATTTTATATGATTATTTCGAGTTGTTTTAAATAGTTGTTAAATTATGTTATAAGTAATTTAATATTAAAATTAGGTTTATACTTAAGTCGCTTCAACCTGTAATATTCCACTCCTGGGCATAGGCCTCTTTCCCCATGCAGGACAAGGATCAAAGCTTAATCCACCACACTGCTCCAATGCGGGTTGGGGGATATATTCTACTATGACTAAAAATCGCTATCATGTGTGCATGATAACAACCGACGGCTTAACGTGCTCTCCGAGGCACGGTGGTGAGATCCGCAAGGACACAAACATCCAAACCACGGCAAACATCTGTGTGGCCAATACAAATGTTTGTAATGTACGGGGATTGAACCCGCAACCGCCGGTATATAATTAAAAGTACTTATTTGTATATTTCATTTGGTAATTAAATGTAATTTTACAATCAATTGACTTTTTATAAAATGTATAAATACCCGTTAAGATATAAAAAACGGACGGATTATTGTGTATTTTGTAAACCAAAGTTTAATACGAAATGTATTATTTATTATATAGACCTATTGAATGAAATTAAATATTCTTGTTAATCTAACGAGATTTACTTAACATTCCTTTGGGAGTTGACAACTGACTTCAGTAACGGAATTGTACTTAGGAAACACGTAAATGTTTATTAACAAGGACCAAAATAACTTTATCAACGCACCGTTGGTTTCCCCTCAGGGAAATGCTCTAGAATGCGTCAAGGGGCAATATTTTACTGTATCAGTACATAAATGCTTCTTTGTCTGTCCTTTTGTTACTATTTGATGTAAAGTTAAGTGATAAATTAAACAGTGATAATTTAATTCAAATTATTAATTATATTAATAAACTGTTGTATGTTTAATATAACATATAAATAAACTATTGTATGGTTTTTCAAGCAAAATTAAATAAAAAAAAATATACAATGACGAAAATAAATAAAATCGTACATTGTGTAAAAATTAAAAATTAGTGGAGACATATTATGAAAAGCACCCTTTATTTTTAGTACTAATTCGTCTTGAGTTATTTTAATTTTCGAAATGATGATATACATATATATACAAACAATACATTACGAGTTATCATCTCGTATGTTAGCCTTAATTTTAAGTTGGGCAAAAATGTGTGCAAATTTTTATACTACATACATAATACCTAATACATAACGGTAAAATTAAAACACGATTATAATTCAAGAAACCATACTTTCCTACTGAATACATTTGCGTAAATTAATATCGAGAACGGGAATTTCGCTTTTCCTCGGAATAGATGTATTGAAATAAGCTGAGAGAAACAATATTCGTAATAGTGTTCACTCCTTGTTCAGGGGACTGTATTTCCTTTCTATTCATTTAATAATACAATAGGAGAAATATGTTTACATGAGGAATATTTTGATATATATTATTTGATATTATTATTAACTTCTAAGCAAATATTTTTAGGTCCAAGTGTAATTAACACAAATAACTAAACGGATGAAGTTTTTGCTTAATTAGTACACATGAAATTATTATTACAAAATAGCACAATAATATGATTCGTAGTATATTTGATTTTATTTAATGTCATCATATTATCTAGAAAAATCTAATGCTGTAAATTAAATTTATTTAATCTAAGTATAACAAATAATTTTGAAACAGAGATCAGTGCCTGAGTAATAGAAGTAGATAAAAGTAGTAAGTAATATACTACTTTTTTTTAAAGAAAAAACAATAGTTTATTAAACATTATACATATTTAAAATATTTGTTGTGGTATATCCTCAAAGATGTCGACAGTGCCTTATGTACTAAGTTATAGCAATATAAGCAACAGTTAACATTGCGCTGTTGTTTGCATGTCATATATCTTATCATCTGCTACATGTAGCTTGACTTATAGTTTCACAAATTTACTTCAGTACGAAACCCTTTGCGGTAGTGTTCCAGTCGAAATGATTCCCTACAATGCAGCAACTTACAAATTTGTAAACTAGCAGAAACTAGCATAGCGCAAAAGTTTACAAATTTATCAAAAACTAGACAATGTAAAATAATAGTTACACCAGTTGGGTAAGGTTAAAACAATTTCTAAATCTCAGAGCTTCAAAGTGTCTGATATTTTATAAAGTTATACTACAAACACTTATACATACTTTACGGGACTCTTATTACAGTAAATAAGTTACTATAAAAGTTGCAGTTCGTGAAGAAGTTAACCGCTTCAAGTAAGCAATTTATATAGACCTTAGTTTATAAGACCCGACTCATCCTTTCACGGCACTTTAATCCTTTGACGATAGTTTAAACTGACACAGCGTTGAAGAAATTTGAATTTTATCATTAAAATACTGTTTATATATTACATATTCACCATAACAAATTAACAAGCGGGATTTAGAAAGGGAATGGGATGTACGGATCAGGTCTTTTCTTTGCGGTGCATAGCCGAAAAGTGTTTGGCTAAAAACAAAAAGTCTATTGCGCGTTCGTGGATTTAGAAAAGGCATATGATAGAGTGATGAGGAATGAATTGTGGTCAGCATTGTCCGTGAATGGTGTGAGCAGTTTCCTCATACGAGCATTGCAATCTCTTTATAGGGATTCTAGTGATTGTGTGAGGATAAGTGGGCATACACTGAATGGTTTAATATCGAAAAAGGTGTTAGACAGGGATGTGTAGCGTCGCCGTGGCTGTTTAATCTGTTCATGGACAATTGTTTGACAGAGTTAAAAGAGTATGAAAATGGGTTGAGAATGAATGAGTTACTCGTTAAATGTCTTCTCTATGCTGATGACCAAGTATTACTTGCGCCTACCCCTACGGGAAAATATGTATGTATGTATGTATTAACATCCTTGTATTTTAATACTGGATAACTAACGTTATTTATTATTTATTACGATATTCCTGCAATAAGAGTTCAGGTAGGTATCCCGCCACGGTTCCCTAAATGATACCATAAAAAGAACTCTTCCCACCATCGACTTATCGAGCCTTCTAGAATTAGTTGCAATGAGGGCAAGAGTCGAGCGCTTTTGGGGGATGCAACCTGCGTTAACACACTAGCTCCGTCTCATGTCAGAGAAACAGCATTAAAGGGTGAAGCTGCAGCAAAAAAAGCTAAAACGACTAAACGGCACAAATATTTCTCACTAATTCCAAATTACATCTTTGTGCCTTTATAGTCGAAACACTTAGACCTTGGAGTAGCAGTGCTAAAAAAAATTAAATATGATAACTCCTCGCCTTATTGCCTCCACTGGTGACAAGAGAGCTGCATTTTTGTCTAGAGAATCGGCATAGCGATTCAACGGGGAAATGATGCCAGCATTCTTGTCACAATTTCAAAGGGACATGATTTGTACTATAACTATCTGTAAATATTTTGTTCTTAAGTTGTAAATTGTAAATATTTAATAAATAAATTTTATCTTCAGTTCTTCATTACGTTTTTATATACATTTACATAGGTACGTGTACACTGATATGAATAAAAAGGTTATCTACAACAACAAAAAAATTAACTATGGCCCAACCGAGATCGAATAAAAAATCAGACAAACTCTGCTTTTTAATATAAAATACTAGCTGTACCCTGCGCGCGTTGCTACGCTTTTTTTTTTTTTTTGGTCGTACCCACTCAGAAACCTTTGTGGCTCATACACAACACTTTGTTGAAGATCGTGACATGATCAAATAGTTTACGATTCTATAAAAGACATACTAATAAACATTCATTTTTATATATAGGTTATATAATATGTCCTCACAATATGTATTTAGACGATTATTTCCTTATGAATTTTACACTTTTTTTACTAAATCGAGTACATTCTTCATATCTAGGTATAGAAATTAGCGTACGTGCAGTACTGAAAATAGTTTAGTTAAAAGGTGGTCGCGGAAACGAAATATTGCCCTTGATAGTTTCTGGCAGCAAAGTTTAATCGATAACAGACGCAATGCGGCCACTGTGAAGCTTACTGAAAATCTGATTTTCCGAACTGCATTAAGACATGCGCACGTAACGATTAACTTAGTTTTTTAAACTAATTACTAAGTGCGAGCGGAGCGGGCGTGAGTTAAAGTCACATACATTCAAATGACTGAATGCGCTTTTAAATATACTCATACATTTTTGTGTATGTTCGCGTATGCATACATTATATGTATGCCCATATCTTCCGAAACATTGTTCTAAAACGAAATTTTTTTTTGGTGTTAGTGTTTGACGAGGTTTGCATTTAGAAAAATATAAGAAAATTACTATTTATTTACACTTTAACAATAAAGTGTACATCAAACAAGAAATAAATAAAACAAGCAAAATAAACAATAATTAAGTAGAACAATGTACAAAAGGCGGCCTTATTGCTAAAAAGCAATCTCTTCCTGGCAACCTGAGGGCAAATAAGATATTGAAGCTGTAGGTGTACAGTTAAATGTTATAGAAAATGATAAGTACACGATAAAAAAAAATACAGCGGTACGAAATACGCTTTATCAGTTACTCGTATTGAATACCAATAGATTTTAAATAAAGAAATATCTTTTTAAAATATATCTACATACACACATGGTTGCCTGTTCCCAAAGTATTAACTTAATGCTTGTGTTATAACTAGCAGTCGACTGAAACAGATGCATATTTTTTCGATACAAAGACATTGAAATAATATATATATATATATATATATATATATATATATACTACAACCAGGCTCGGGGCGGGAATCGCAACTACAACCCCCGGATCAGAGGGTCACTACAAACAGTGCCAACCGGCTAGTCAGGTTGACAACGGAGCCTTCAATCGAGAATTATATATTGAAAAAATACATAATAGATTGAATCAAAGGCGAAATATAATAAAATTGTAATTCAACATCGAATGTCAATAAAAAGCTTTATAAAATTACTCATCGTTTCATTTACTCTTATTCGTGAAAGAAACGAAAAGGTCGAATCTTCGTAATTGGCTTAGTTTTAAGGAATATAGCTTGATATAAGTCTTAAATGAAAATTTCAGATGGTAGTAGTTTATCGAAGCATTTCTTATATGTTTTACATAAGCATGTTTTATATTAGAATTTATATATTTTACTAGCTGACCCAGCAACCGTTGTTTTGCCATATATATTATGAAAATTTAGGGTTGTATCTATTTTCTGGTGCAAAATTATAATACAAAAAAATAAAATAAATGATCAAAATATAAAAAAAAAATGTTTAGGGGTACCTTTAAGATTTAGGGGGATAAAAAATAGATGTTCGATTCTCAGACCTACCCAATATTCACACAAAATTTCATGAGAATCGGTCAAGCCTTTTCGGAGGAGTTTAACTACAAACACCGCGACACGAGAATTTTATATATTAGATTACAGCATAAATATCATATTGAAATTACAAGTTTGTTAGACGCTGTTTTTACAGTGGTCAAAAAGTGAATACAAAATGAAATGAAATAATGTAACCGGCTAGCATGAAGTGGACGCCTAATTGGCAATACTCGTCAATTCTATGTGACTTTACGGTATAACTCTGATCTGCCGAGTTAATTTCAGCCGGATATGTCAAACTACGATCGAGTTATCGGTTTTTGGTTCTCTCACTCGCGTCGCAAACAATATTCACTATTTACCGCCAACTCATAAATCATTTAAGATTTCATTTTCGTTTTGACAAATAGATTGATGAATTTGGTTTGTAAGATAAATTTATTGTTAAATGACTTTTTGATTCATCTAATTAGTTACATACGTAAATTTTAATAATATTTAGTTAAAAATCAACTCATAGAGATGATGATGAGAACTCATACGTGTTTATTTGTTTTCTTTATCTTTATAAATTGTCATCATTATTTTTTACATCATTTTTTTTTTGTTATCGTAGTGGAAGTGTCGTAGTGGTTTTTACATCATCAACAGATATAATTTTACGCAAAAAAAGTGCTTTATAGTATATTTGCTTATACATATAGGGTCATTGCGCCTGTTCGCGTCCATCGCCCAATTCGCGTCCATTTTACGGATCTCACTTTGAAAAGTCTCGAAATTAAGTATACTAAGACACCAATAAGTCGAAAAATAATTACCGGCTAATACCTCAATGTATAAGAGGCGCGTACGCATAGACAAAAGTTCCGTGCGTCCAAACAATCCTGGGTAAAAAAAATAGTTAGTGAGGGCTGTTCAACAAGAGAGCGCGAAGGCACGGAATAATGAGAAGAAAATAGTGGGCAGCGGTTTGTTTGAAGGTGAGTCTTTTATTGTTTTATGTCAATTTTGGATACATAGCTGTTTCTAGGCGTTGGTTATGATAAAAGGAATTATAATAATTATGAATTTGCTTATTTTTTTTATAGTTAATAGTTAAAATAAGGTGGACGCGAACTACTACACCGAATTTATAAAACTTCCACTTTGCGTCCGCAATGGACGCAAACTATACCTAAGGGATTAGTAATAAAACTAAATCGCGTCCATTTTTTTAATTAAGTCTATAAGTTTAATACATAAAACTAAAAGTTTAATACCTATTCTACTTTGAATGAAATAAGTGATTTCTTTCTTATTTTTTTCTGTTTAAGATGAGTTCTTTGCAAATAAGAAAGAAGAAGGAAAAAAGAACATACACAGAGGAAGATTTAAGGGAAGATTTGCATGACATCCAAGAGAAGAAGAAATCGATAAGACAAGCACCTATGCAAAAAATATGCTATTCCGATATTGGACAAAATCAGTGGGTGCAGACCAAGAGGGTACAAAACTTATCTACACAAATAAATAAAATTGGAGTGTCTGTTTGTAATATTAAAGTAACAGCTTTTTACTAAATGTATATTGATTTATACACGGTACCTATACCAAAATAAGCAATCTCTTTACTGTATGATGCCCTAATAAGAAGTCAGCTTGAGTATAATGCGGTAGTATGGTCTCCACATGAAGTCAAATACAGTCTCATACTGGAACGTATTCAAAATAAATTCACCAGGTTTCTTTACCATAGGCTTTATGGCGTGTATCCCTTGTATCCCTTGATGTATCCAACATTTTTTGTATTGGGCATGGTTGGATACAACAAGTTGGAGACTAGGAGAGAGCTGGCTCTGGCAACTTATATTTTAAAATATTCCGTGTTGTTGTCAATAATCCAGGGGTACTGCAGTGGATAGGTTTGAGCGTACCCGATAGGTATCATCTACAACGAAGACAGCGACCGAGCTTATTTGCAGTACCCCACGGCAGAACCGAGCTGAAAACGCTGAACTTGGTGGCTGACACACTAGACCTTTTTTCTTGTTCGTAGAGTGAATTCGCTAAATTTACTTTGTATATAATATGTTATGAGAAATGAATTTAATATTTTTATATTTATTATTGTTTTGTTTTTAGTATTATGTTCAAGTCAGCTAATTCTTTTTTAATTATAGTTTAACATGTTTTTCCTTTTGCTTTGTGTCTCCTTTACTATGTCTAATGAATTGGGTTATGCCTGTAATATTAGATGTAAGAAAATAAAATAAATAAATAAATAAAAACATTTTTTAGAATTTTTGTCTGTCTGTCTGTCTGTTTGCTCCGGCTAATCACTGAAACGACTAGACTGATTTTGACGTTACCATCTATATATAGCTAATGAAATAAGGAGTAACTTAGGCTACCTTTATTTTAGAAATTTATTTATTTTGTAATTCTACGAACAGAACAATATTTTTTTATTATAATTATAATTATAATTTCCATAATCCACGCGGATGAAGTCGCGAGCACAGCTAGTATCAAATAAAACCAAGTAACGAAGAAGAAAACAGCGGTATTATTAATATTTAATGCGAATGGCGATATGTGTCCACCCCGTATTTTGTTTCCATAATTATTATTAATCAAGGCTGATCTTTGTGGTGCTGTGTGCTTACGGCATCAAAGAATATAAACACCCATTCTCTTCCCGTGGGTGTCGTAAGAGGCGACTAAGTTCCACTACTACCTCGGAACTTAAAAAGCCGACCGATGGCGGGATATCCATCCAACTGCTGGCTTTGAAATACACAGGACGAAGACGGGCAGCAGCGTCTTCGGTACGACAATGCCAGGCCTGCGGTCACCAACCCATCTGCCCAGCGTGGTGACTATGGGCAAAACACAGGAGTGAACTTGTTGAGGCCTATGTCCAGTAGTCGACTGCGAAAGGCTGCTGTGATTGTAATTGCAGGCTGATCTTTAGCTTGCTTACATTCCTTTAAAATTCACAGAACAGATAATTGTTGAATTTTAAAGGTTGAATTACTATTTACTGACTACATAGGTACCTAATTTGTTTTTTAATTTTAAGTTCTATCAATGTTTAGAAGAATAAATATGTGTATTATTTTCTATATAGTGATTTATTAATGTTAATATGTTGATTTTTAAATAACTATAATTCTTTAATAAATAAATTATTAAAATCCAATCTCTCTTTACATTATCATAAAAATATCACCTCTTTATTCCTTTTCTAAGCTGGTGGACGCGAAGTGGTCCAGCGGGTGGACGCAAATTGGATTTTATGGACGCAAACTGGGTAAATCGCCTAATTCTGAAGTTTGTATTTAAATAAAATAATAAGAAGATGTTTCGAACAAAACTGAAAATTAATCTTTAAATAGACTATATAATGAACACAGTGAATAATTTTTTCATAGAAATTATTGCGGGGACATTTTTATTTTCTTCTTCAAACTTGCCAACTGCACTAAGTGGACGCGAACAGGCGCAATGACCCTATGTCAATTCTTTTTCATAACTGACATTATTCTACACTAGCGACCTCTGCCTGTCCACATTTTTTACACGATAAGTACATACCAAGTGGTACCAACATATCATATACTATACTCCGTCCATTCTTTTATTTTCTTTTTGACAATTGAAGAAAATTTGAAATTAGTGACTCCCTCACACGTTACCAATTCAATTTGAAATAATAATCGATATTTTTTTTAAGAATAATTTTCAATAAATTTAGTGAAATATTTTTAGTTTAAAAATATAAATTATTTATTCGTTTATTATTCGTTTTGGTAGTTTATATAGTTACTTCACTTATTATTGAGTTAAAGATCTTATCCTCGTTAAGTATCAAGCTTTGTATGCATTATAACTTTAATATACTATATGGTATAATAATGTGTAGTACGTGTATCTTTCTGCAATATTATTAGATCGATTTTAAAGAATGTAGCTTAAAATTATACTTTTTTGCGTCTGTTGCATTACCCGTCCCCTCTTTAGTGTTAAATCGTTCCGATCGCTCCCATATATATATTTTTATGTGTAAGTAAAATAATATTAACATTAACTTATAAAATTGACAAACGTTAAAATTTATACTGTAAGAAATTCAATAAAAAGGGATACATAAAAAAATACAGCGATTAATTGATTCATTCATTCTCTGTATTTTCACGTTAAAAATGTACGCACAATAAGGTTAATAATTGATGTGAATACTGAACACCGTCTTTGTTTCTGGAAAAGTTCGCGTTCTCTATTTTCATACAACCAGAGCTCGGTTTCCAGGTACATTATTAATAAAATGATTGAATTCAAACGAATCAAGCATTCACTTTAATATTTAAGAAAGAAAGAAAACTTTTTTATGAGCCTTTTTGGTTTACAATTTATAAAAGTTAGGTAGAAAAGTAAAACATAAAAAAATATGATAGTAATAATAGAAACATAAGAGAATTATTTCAAGATTCCGTTGGAACAAAGTAAGTATATGTTATTTATATTGATATAATACTATAAGGCTTATAGTATAAGTGATCTATCTAGAATAAAACGAATCCTTAATATGTTGTTAAGCGTAAAAATTGGAATTTTTTTTAACGTTTTTTAATATTTTGTAGAAGATTTTTTATGAAATAAATGTATGGAAAATTCCAAAAAAACGTTACAACTATTTCAACTTCACGTGTTTGACAGTTCGCAATATAAGACAACATCTGTGTCAGGTCAGGGGTTTTAAATAAAATTATAATGTTACATATTTGAAAACCTCATTTTAACGTTACGCTTCAAAAGATAGATTAAAATTAATTTTCACATTTCTAATAAATACTCTTTCTAATTCAAAGAGTATAAATGTTCGGTATATCTAAATTAAACATACTGTTAAAGCAAATCAAAATTTTAAAATTTCCTTAAAGTTTCAGTACCGTACGAGTGCAGTTGATTTATTTAAATAATAAATTATAATCGACTAGCGACAAAACCTGGCACGCCCTGGTGGTGTATGATGTTCTTAGCGGCAGAGAGGGGCGTGACGCGGGTGTGATCGAATCAGGCTATAGTCTATTCACGATAAGAAAATTGTGGCTCATCGCTGTCACTCAGCTTATCCACCGCCCATAGCTTACTTGACCATTTATCCTTTTTATAGTTCAAGGATGGCAAACAAGCATCCTCGCGTCTTCGGTGCGACAAAGTCAGCCCTGCGGTCACCAACCCGCCTGCCCAGCTTGGTGACTATGAGCAACACACATGAGTCCACGCCATTTTTGGCGCGTATTGTGGAGGCCTATGTCCAGCAATGGACTGCAATAGGCTAAAGTGAGTGAGTGAAGCGAAACAAACATACGGCCCACATATTAGTAAGCGGTTACCATAATCTACGGATGCCTGCAACACCAGAAGCATCGCAAGCGCGTTACTTACTCCAACCTCTCCCCTTCCAGGACCTTCGACCCTACTCATCGCAAGAATACAACACTACTTATTTGGATTTTGGATTGAGATTATTATTTGGTGCTATTTTGTGTAACGTTAAGGTACCTCCCCAGCCGGGTTGCTCCGAATTTTGAAAAGAATATTTCATTATATTATTCCCTTAAAAAAACTGCATCAATTCAGTACTTTTTCGGTATATCGCAAACAGCGAGGGTGAATAATTCAGTAACCTTGTGAACGTGGCAAGAGATTCAGTCAAGTACATTCTTTTATTTAAATCGTATATGTCTTCGTGACCAAATATATATTGACATTTAGAATAAGCAAACGACTGTTATTTCAGATCTAAGCTGCATAATTACATGTGTACGCAACACATAACACCAGTAGAACGATCTATAACATACTTGTTTTTTAGTATGTTTGAAATGTTTTCTGACAGTTTAAAATAATAAAAAGGATTAATTTTTCTTTTAGTTTAAATTACTTAAGTTTACCACTGCTGTTAATCGCTGATAAGGAGACAGACATTTTTATAAGTGTGTATACTGTACATCAGATCTAGATTTATCATCAATATTTTTATTTAACTTATTATTTATTAACTATCTATAAGCTGTCCTCACTTGTCACGTTAAACCGCGTCAAAGTGTTAGCCGCGTTATATGGCGTCACATAACATCGCTTGAAATCGGGTAACGTCATATACAATTACGTTACAAGTTGTTAGTTTACTGCGCCTTAGCGATGACGATGCCTGCCTTGAAATAGTCTATGTTTTTATCACAGCGTGCCTTTCAAGTGATTGTACTGTCTATATAAACCATCTCGAAATCATATTAACGGTTTTTCGTTAATTCCCAAGAAAAAATACTTTTTTTACCGTCTTCAAAGAAGAGGAGATTCTCAATTTAACTGTATTTTTTTGTGTTGTCTCATAACTTTTTACTGTTTACCGATTTCAACTGTTCTTTTTTATTAGAAAGAGTTTTTATGAGTAGTTTTTGACTTATACTTAATATCATGTATTATACTATAATTGTAGATGGAAGTTGAAGTCTCGGTTTTTTTTTGTATGAGAAAGAACACGACATTTATAAAATGTTAAAAAACACTTCTGTTTATACGTGATGCGGTCAACTTTTGAAAACAAATGGCGTTTAGTCTAATACAGTTAATACAAACTGTAAATAAACTGTATTTATCAATAAAACCTTTATAAGCATTCTACGATTAATACAAACTGTAAATAAACTGTATTTATCAATAAAACTTTTATAAGCATTCTACGATTAATACAAACTGTAAATAAACTGTATTTATCAATAAAACCTTTATAAGCATTCTGCGATTCGTATCGCTGTCTTAAACAAATATAACCTAATATAGACAAGAAATTCTTTGAATTTCTTAATAGTCACATTAAGCTTGCCGAAAGCGTATGTTTTCTAAGGAGAATAAATACTAAAGTCGACTTTTAAAAATTATCAAAAGGCGGAAAAGAATTTCCAATCAAGTTATTAAACAATATCGGGGAATACCACTTACACACATACAAGGAAAAAAATCTACTTACACAAACTCGTATAAAACTGCACAGACTGCAGTAAAAATAGAAAATGTGGAAGGAAAATTTAACATTCATTATTTATGTACCTACATTTATGGAATACCTACCTCGTGCACTCTTTAAAAATTTAAATTGATGTGAGGAATGTGAAGCTTTCAGTTAATTTTCGATGTTTGGCGTAAACGGTTACAAAATGCTTGAGGTGAACAATCAGCCTGTCGTCAACTTGTCGAATTTCATACATAAAATTAGAATTATTTATATTATTCTATTTCTTTACATTTTATTTTTACAGTACGGACTGTACAGTGCGTAAGAAAAGGAATGAAAAAATGTAGGAATTTACATGAAAAGCATAGCGCTTGTTTTGATAAAATCGGAAATTTATTTCAACAAATTATGTTAATATTTATGTCCTAACACAAGGCTCACTAAATTTTACTCCATTTAGTAACATTATATCGTACTTGAATTGGCGAGAACACTTGAACATTCGAACTGAAAATGCTCGTAGATACATTTTTAGGTCAGGGTCGATATCTTCGGTCGCTACAGTTACGAACTACTCGATAACAAATTATAATACTCAAAAAGGGTAAATTCAAAAGGCCCTACATATCTTTTGACCTTTTTAATACTCTAATAGTTTTTGAAATCAACTGTCTACGTAAGTGTGATATTAAGTTAAAATGTTTATTATATATATATATATATATATATATATATATATATATATATATATATACACAACTAGGTCGGCAAACAACCGCACGGCTCACCAAATTGTAAACGATTACCATAGCTTATAGACGTCTGTATCAGCAGAAGCATCGCAAACGCGTTGCCGAACCTATCCCCGATTCCCCCTATGTGCTCTGGTCACCTTATACACCAACAGGAACACAAAACTGCTTTAAAACAGTATTATTTAGCTCTAATCTTCTGTAAAGTCGAGGTACTATACTATACGGGTACTACTTAAAAATTTATGTACTCTAGGATAGCAATAGGAGATAGCTCTTATAAACAATGTATGTACAATGCACTACTTATCCCATGACGGAATCTCTTCCAGTAGTCCTGCCATAGGAAAAATATAAAACAGTTGCAAAATTAGCGTGTATAATCTAAACATATTGAGAATAAAAATATAATATATAATAAATACATAATTATATAATATATAAACACACAAATGCATAGTAATGTATACACACGTAGATAAAAAAATATTATACTTATACATACACGCATACACATATACGATACATAATATAATATTTACGATAATATATTTCAATACGCATAAAGACACTTTAGTAAACTGATTTTAGACTAGGATTGCTTCAGGTAGAATTTTCTCACTCTTTTCTTAAATAGCGATAGTGTTTTGCAATCGCGATTTCATATGGTATCGAATTCCAAATTCTAACGGAATTTTAAAGTAAAGGAGTAGTAGAGGTAAGTAAAGGAGTAGGAATAAAAATCGGTACGGTGGGTACCCACCCATGGGGCATCTGAAGAGGAGAAAATTTATGAGATCTGCATTTTATTATTTTCAAGTAGTTTTAACAGGTATATATTTTGATTTTTACTACTAAACGATACAAGGTCTGCGGTATGACAAAACATGGAGAGCAAAATCGCGTAAAACAACGCTGAGCAGACACATTGAGAGTAAAATTTTACAGCGTTTGTAGCAATTTATTTAAGACATAGGTATAATATAATAGTATATCAGCCTTTACAGTGTCGATACAAATAGCCAGAGTCAATTTATTTTTTGATTTTAGAATTTTATTGATGTAAATAATTGTAATTTCATTAATTTAATAGATGATTTTAATTTTTAAATATCACAGTAATCTTTCACAACGATATTGAGATATTATTTTACCGAAATTGCCTATCTGTCGTAGCTGTAATCGCTTTTCTCGCTGTTATTGTACGTGAGCTACAACCGCGAAAACACTAAGTGACTCGATACGAAAAATATAATCTCTACAATATTTTATATGCTGTCCTACTGTGTAGCGTATTTCATACACGTCTCGTGAAATATTAGTCGCGCTTCGTCACGTCACACTGCATCGCGTCGAGACGCTTCTTTACGACAATGCACAACCGGCACAACGTATGTAAACAAATTGCTAACTGAGTACATCGTAAGAATGGGTATCGTGAAATTCTTTCATTTGGATTGACTAAAATATATGATTTTTAATTAAACTGATTATTGTCGAATTATTTGAATGTAGTGTAGTAGTGTAAGTTTAGATGTATGCTATCTAATAAATTGTTATATAGCATACATCTTAACTTACACTACTTCAGTAGAACTGCGTTACATTTTCAGGAACCACAAAATACTTATAGTATAAAGATAATTATTTATTTGAATATTCTATATACATAAGCGAACTATTATTATTATTTACGGATAATATTTCAAAAATTCTCCTAACATGTTTTAGAAAGCCTGTTTGAGACAATTCAAGTTCATAAAACTCAATGTTTCTGAATTATAGAAGCGGAACTGTCGACAAAAATGTCAATCTGTCAATGAAGAAACGATACGTATCGAGACTAAAATCGAAATTTCTTCTGTATAAATTTAATGATAAAGATCTTATAAATGAATTGGAAATAAGGAATTCGGAATAATGACGGCGAATCACCATAAATTTTATTGCAACCGTAGAAAATGTAAACGTTTTAACATAAATTCACCGTTCGTTTTGAATATACTTAAGTAAAAGAACATTGTTGCCTATAAATATTTCTCTGAAACTGAAAGTGTTTCCGTCTTAACTTTGTTATCTACTTGATAAATAAAATTATGAAGTTACGTAGCCACATTTATCTACTTAACAATATCTGTTACTATTTGCTTTATTAAATATTACCTTACTACCCAGTAACTACTGAGAACAGAATTCTTTTGCTGTTATTTTTTGTACGGTAGGGTTGCTTCTGATTTGAAGCAAGAAACTACACTTCAATTTCAAATGGGAACTAAAAACCTATGTTCATATCTGCCTTATGCTCGCAAAACAAGAAATATATTACGAGAATATTATATGGAAAAGTATCCATTTCATTATAGATATATCTTATCTTCAAAATTATTCAAATATCTAAATACCACAAAATCAAGGAAGTGCTGCTTAACTATAACCAATATTGAATTTACAATATTAAGCATTAAGTACGAAATAAGAACTCGATTGTCTGACTCGGTTTCTTGTACGGGTCCGTTGATTTTACATAAATATTTCAGTTATAGTTTCTACTTGCTTGTAATTTAATAAGCACATGAATTGAAGTTTAAAATTAATCAAAGAAATTATGCAAATTTATCTTTTTGTTAAGGATTAACTAATTTATGACAAAAATTTGAACAAATTTGTAAAAATTGAAAGATTACGAACGTTTTTTTGAATAGTAGTTGATATACCTTTTCATTAATTAGTAATAATAATATCTATGTTCACGGCACGTATTACGTAGCTTCCGAGATTCTGACTTCAATTTTTTATTTATTTACTTTATTTTGTTCATAATTAATGCAACATAACATATTATGAAAAACATTTTGTGACTTGCCTTTATTAAGGTACTAAACAGCCCAATCACTTGTTTTAATGTGGTTAATGATCCAATAAAACTGAGCCCGTAGAACCTAAGATTAAGGCGAATATACAAAGAAATTCACATGTAGCGTTCATAACACAAATTTATACTGTTTACGTTACGTTCACTAATGATACAATTAATAATTTTGACAATTTTGAAACACATAATCGAAAAAAAACAACTTAAATTAACATTGAAAAGTATTAAGAATAAATAAAAAAATAAAATAATTATAGCGTTGATAGATGAAAAAAATAGTTAAATTAACACGCATTATTAGGGAAAACTCAAAAATTAATCGTCTGATCTCGATCAAATTGATACAGAAGCACTAGGTTTCTATAAAAAAAAAAAAAAAAAAAACATATGCAGTCAAATTGGGTACAACAGTACGTAAACACACAGTCAAATTGAGAATCTCCTCCGTTTTTGAAGTTGGTTAAAATATTAAAAGGTTTAATTTAATTCAAAAAATGATAATTAAAATCATAGAAATTTTCATAGGTCTCTTGCTTATAGTATCCATCCATAATAAGTGGGTCAGGCAGTAAAAGGGTCAGTCAGTATTAACCCTACAACTTTCTGAGTTGGCACCTAAGAGCTACTTTTTCTTTCGGAGAAGTTTACACTATTGTTACGTATATTAATAGCTTTTTTCGTTAACGACATAAATGTGCTACGTTTTATAGTAATTTGTAAATAATTTCTTGGAATTTTGTTGCAGAAACGATAGTCAAATTGAAGTAAATTATTTTTATAACTAAATTAAGTTACGCGATAGCCATGTATATAGATGGCTAATATGATAAATATATTATTGAATAATAAGCTGTACATTTTAAATTTACACACCTCAATATTGTTTAGCGATCAGTTTTATTCATACATTGATTTTCTTTTATCAGATTACAATGTTATATATTATATTACTATTGGGAAATTGAAAGATACACGCTTACGAAATACACACTAGTTTAGAAGTGTAAGATACTATGATTTTTTGTTTTTATTAGTTATATAGAACATCGTCATGAACTAAAGAGCTATGTATAACTTTCGTTAGTGCTTTAAAACCATATTGTTCCTAAATCTTAGTAAAGTTTTACTTTTTCTACTTTACTAAAATATTAAATTTATATGTGTATAGTAAGACACCATTGTTATGTTAAATAAAATGTCACTATTCACAGAGCTCGTATTTCACACCCTTTACGAATTCTCTTTGAAGGCAGAATCCTGCGACTTGTAAGAACCCAGATAGTCTATATCGGCAGTATACTACAATAACACTAAACGGGAATTAATCCCGTTTTCAAAAAAAGAAAACTATCGTAATCAATAAATCATATACCTTATATATCAATTCTTAAATGCATAAGTTATAGTCTAGCTTCCATTTAATAAAAGTTTACTTACCGTTTATTTGTATTCAAATTTATGTTAATCTTCAGTAATGGAATAATCGTTTCAATTTGTCTTGTTTATAATCACAAAATCAATGGCTTCGGTTATTAAGTAAACAAATGTTAATATATTCAAAATTTGTACCTACTTTGTAATATTTAAATATATGTACATAACATGTCAAACTACCTCAGAGGAACTAATGTTTCAGAACGTGTTATAATGTGCGTTAAATTAATTCAGTAACGCGTAATACGGAATCACTAATATGACAAGACACTAACGCAATACAATTTATGTACATCTTTTAATAAAATTAAACATTAGCTATGTGACGATATAAGAAAATTTAAATAATTATTACGCCTTGATCTCTCATTAATTTTGAATTTCCTGTAAACTTTCCTGACAAATTAGAGATAAACGTTGACAGTGACATGTAAGTGCATTAATTTTTGAATGTGTTTAATGTGTGTAAATTTAATGAAGATTTCTTCATTTAACGCTAAAGCTCGCCACTTGTCTGCGTTTTTAGTAATTACAACAAAAATACAAAAATGTCAACACCTTGTTACCTTGCCAAGGTAATTGATTATATTTATAATAGTTTAATATTGTCACTGGTGTATCGAATTCTGTTTCCTGAAAATATATATAACGTTTTATGTAGGAAAGCAGTAAAATTGTTTTTTACAATTAATTAAATTATTGATAGTAAAAAAAAGCTTTGCCATAGAATGGACAACTTCTAACGCGTAGTACTAGGAAAACGTATCACTAAAGTTATAGGTCTGTATAGTCATTTTTAACCGACTTCAAAAAAAGGAGGCGGTTACTCAATTCGACCGTATATATATATATATATTTTTTTTTTTTATGTATGTTCGGAGATAACTTCTTCGTTTATGAACCGATTTGGATAATTCTTTTTTTGTTGGAAAGGAGATATTCATAGTTTGGTACCATGATAAGGAAACCAGGATCTGATGATGGGATCCCAGAGAAATCGAGGGAAACTTTCAAAAATCGTAAGGGTGACTAGTAAATTTAATCATGTTTTCATTAAGTACTATAAAGCACTACTATTTAATAAAGGTCTGGAGTCGATCTGATGATGGGGAAGAAAGATAGTCGAGGGAACTCTTCAACAATTTATAGCAATTACCTGCTGTTTGAACTTAATTCGTTTCTATTGATGAGAACTTTGCACCTGTATGAGTTATAAGTGCCATTACAGTCTGATGATGGAGACGAAAGATAGTCGAGGGTACTCTTTAACGATTTATAGCAATTACCTGCTGTTTGAACTTAATTCGTTTCTATTGATGAGAACTTTGCATATATATGAGTTATAAGTGCCATTTCAGTCTGATGATGGAGACGAAAGATAGTCGAGGGAACTTTTCAACAATTTATAGCAATCACCTGCTGTGTGATCATCTGTGTCGCAGGACCAGGTTTGATGATGGAGCCCATAAACACTCGAGGGAATTTCTCAACAATTTACAGCAGTTACCTTTTGCTGTTTGACGACCGCTTTGATATAATGGTGCATGTGCCGTGTCGGCGGCGCCTAAACACCGACGGTCGCGGGTTCTATTCCCGCTCGAAGTGGATATTTATGTTTATACAAATATTTATTTTCGGTCTAGTTGTTAATCCTTGTGGTTCTCCCAACCTAGCCTCGGAGAACACGCTAGGCTGTCAGTCCCGGTTGTTATTACGTACACCTGATAGCGAACTTTACTCATAGTATGTCGACGCGTTAGCGCAGCGGTCACAGCACCGGCTGTTGCGCTGGCGTTAGTGGGTTCAATCCCCGCGCACGACAGACATTTGTATTGGCCATATAGATGTTTGTCATGATCTGGGTGTTTGTGCTTGTGTATTGTGTATGTTTCCGAACCCCCGACATAAGAGAAAAAGCATCCTTGTTAGGTCTACCCATCACTAAAAATTGTAAAATAAAATAATTTTTAACAAAAAAAAAACCGACTTCAAAAAGGAAACTAAAAAGTGAAAAATAAATTTACTTAGTACAAAGTGATTCGTATTTTGATTTAGTTAATCAGAAATGATTAAATAAATATTTTATAATTTTGAAGTTGGTGCCTTAGAACTTAAGATGGCATGTCTGGTTTTTATCTTTCCAAGCGTTTTATTTTTTTTGTAAAATATTTATGTATATAGTTTGTACCATAGCTTGCGTCGGTTTGATACATTTACATTTATCTCCGTAGCGTTTGTACGCTTATAATTTATACTAGCTGACCCCGCAAACGTTGTTTTGCCATATATATTATAAGCTCCCTTAACCCCCCTCTCTTACAATGAAGTTGTATGAAAAATAGATGTTCGCCGATTCTCAGACCTACCCGATATGCACAAAATTTCATAACACTCGGTTCAGCCGTTTCAGAGGAGTTTTATAACTAAAATTGTTACACGAAAATTTTATATTGAAGATATTAACGCGATACGAGAAAATTTAACTTTTATTATGTTGGCATTTTATGTACGGTAAATAACGGACGCTCATTTCGGAGATTGCATTAGCATCCTAATAGGTACTACATGAAATATTACGCAAACTCAAACTAATTTCCATATATGTTTTTATACATTAAGGCTGGAAAAGTAGATTTCATAAATTTTAATTTTGGGTGTTATGTATTATTTTTATACGACTAGTTATCTACAAAAAGCGTACGATACACCTGATGGTGAGTGGTTATCATGTCCTATAGACGCCTACAACAGCAGAAGCATCGCAAGCGCGTTGCTGACCCTACCCGCGCCCCACCCCGGGATCTCTGGCCACTTTACTCACTACAGGAATCCAACAATACCCGAGGGCAGAATTTTTTTTGCTGTATGTATCTTCTATGAGGTTGAGGTATTTCTCCATTTTGGGGATTTTGAGCAGGATATTTCCTGCTGTGCCCAACCTCAGTAAAATAATTTATCATATTGCAAAATTCAAAATAGTACAAAAATTGAATTTAAATTTGAAATTTGGGTAAAAAACGTGATGCGGTGGCGCATAGCCCGATGTCCTAATATAATATACGCTCTCTATAACTAGCTTGATTACGTGACGACAGTGGAAAATTATACTGTTTAAATTCCTTCAGAAATGTAAGCATTAAGTTTAAAATGAGTTAGTTACGTTTTAAGTAATAAATATATTTATTAAGTTGTAATATAACACATAAAGACGAAATACGAACTATTTATTTAAAATTGATATAGCATTTTCATTGGAAAAGGTGTTACAGAAGAGATATAATATATGTAGAACATTTATTTTTTCTTCTAATTACCATTGCAATTCAGAAATAACGAACGCATAACGTTGTTTGGCTATATGAAAAAAAAAATTTAATGAAACAATAAATATTATAGTACAAAATATTGAGTTCAAAAATAAATATGTGCATGTACAATCGAAACAATATAGAAATTTATTTTAAACATTTTTAAAATAAATTAAACATAATTATGCATTTGCAAAAATACATAAAATTTCTATGTCATTAGACACTTAGAAGCGCGACATCAGTTTTATATAAGTATTTTTTAGTTAATTTGTTTTAATACATTTTGTGCATACATGTAGAGGGTCGTTTATTACTCACGTGATATTTTATGGTGATATATGGTGAGGTTTTAGAGTACCCCCATACCCAAAAATCATGTGTGTTATGGAGCAAAGTTCGTTATCGCAAACGCACTGAGCTTGATGGGGTAACTTACGACTGTACAGCAAACGTATACCAAAAAGTGTTAGGTTAGGTTAGGCTTCCCAGGGAAGTGCTTCGGTAAGTACCTGCACCAAATCGCGAGACGGGAGGCGACTCCAGCCTGCCACGAGTGTGGAGCGCCAGAAGATACGGCGCTCCACACGCTGGAGGCGTGCGCCACTTGGGAACCACAGCGGCGCACGCTTTCAGCGGTTCTCGGACGGGATCTCTCGCTGCCGAGTGTCGTAAAGGCCATGCTTGACAGCGAGAGATCGTGGCAGGCGGTGGTCTCCTTCTGCGAAGAGGTAATGACGCAGAAGGAGACCGCGGAGCGGGCCAGAGAGGAAGACGCCTCTGCTGGCCCACTCCGGCGCAGACGTACGGGGGCAAGGAGAAGGCGGTTTGCCCACCTCCTCCCCTCCTCGTAATAGTGGGGTCGGCGGCCGATAGTCGGGGGACTTCGGCCGGCCGGACGACACGACCCCATACGTCTGAGGGGTGGCCTTGTTGTGAGCGAGGCCACCCCACCATCATGCCGGAAACTTTGTCCGGGCCCACCGCTGAGGCGAGGTGGCGAATGCTAGCGCGACCCCTCTCGCCCCACCCAGGCGGATGACTGCTAACACGTGGTGGTTTTTAGTCAGTAGGAGTCTGACATAACCCTCTGGCGTCCCCGCGCTGGAAGGTATCCATGATGGATTTTCCCCACGTAAAAAAAAAAAAAAGGCTTCCCAGGGAAAAAGAAGTAAGGACGCAGAAGGAGGCCGCCGAGCGGGCCAGGGAGGATGACGTCTCCGCTGACCGACTCCGGCGTAGACGTACGGGGGCAAGGAGGAGACGGTTTGCCCACCTCCCCCCCCATAATAGTGGGGTTGCCGGCCAATAGTCGGGGGACTTCGGCCGGCCGGACGACACGACCTCACACGTCTGAGGGGTGGCCTTGTTGTGAGCGAGGCCACCTCAACGTTGTGCCGGGACCCGGAAGCTTTGTCCGGGTCTACCGCCGGGGCGAGGTGGCGAATGCTAGCGCGACCCCATCTCGCCCTACCCAGGCGAACGACTGCTTACACGTGGTGGTTTTTAGTCAGTAGGAGTCTGACATAACCCTCTGGCGCCCCCACGCTGGAGGGTATCCATGATGGATTTTCCCCAAGTAAAAAAAGGCTTCGTTCTGGCCAGGGATCCATTCCACCCCTCAAGCTGTTTGTTTTTTGCAAAGTAAAACGAAATTTTTATGATATTATCTTAAGTAAAGATGTAATTTATCAAATTTTATTAATTAATAAAATTTATTAATTATTATTTTATTTATTTATTTAAATCAAGAGTGAATAGGCATCTCCTAGGCAAGCACGCACCACCTTAGGCTGCATCTTCACTTGCCATCAGGTGAGTACGCAGTCAAACGCTAGTCTATATTAAAAAAAAATACATATATTAATTGTTATTTTATATCATTATCATTATTTTTATTTATTTTCAAGCATTATAACAAAAATTCCACACAAATATTTAGGTTTCTGGGTGTTTATTGGAAGTTTTTTGGTTTCTTAATTGCGCGTTGAACGAAAAAACAAAACGAGTGTGTTTTAGACCACGCGACTGAAGTAAAACTTCTTTAGCTCCATCTGAGAGAAAGAAAATGTGTGCTCTCTTTCGCCTGATCACACTTTTCGTAACATCCTTGTCACACATTCACATGCACTAAGCGATTTGCTAGTACATTCTTGATCCGTACAGCCAAAGAATGGAACTCTCTACCAGCGTCTGTTTCCAGAAAATTATAACCTGGGGATCTTTAAGTCGCGAGTGAATAGGTTACTTCTAGGTAAGCGTGCTCCAACTTAGACCGCATTTTCACTTATCATCAGGTGAAATAGTGGTCAAACGCAAGCCTTACATTGTATTAAAAAAAAAGCGCTTACTCCCCAAATCAAGCTTACGTACAGAAATTTTACTTCAAAAACGAGTGTGCTTTTTAAAACACACGAATGAAGTAAATAAAACTTACGAAACTCTCTCTCTATCTTCACTAACTTATATCTCCCTCTCAACTTCCGTTCGCCTCGCCCGATCATACTTTTTGTAACGCTCTCGTCACACATTAATCAGCTTACTCCCCAAGTCAAGCGAGCGTAAAGTTATATCTCTTTACAGCCTCCTTAATGTTAATATTTCGTGATTTTTGCCGAACTCCTCCATTCATAATTCACGTGATTAATGGACAAAACCTAAACTCAGTTTGTATGAATAACTTTAGTTGTATTAAATAATTTATCGAAAATGTCAACCCCGTCAACCACAATTTTTAAGCGGAACATTTATCTATTATAATAATAATTGATCTAATCCGTTTATATTAATTAAAACGATAATAACCAAAATCGACAGTATACTTATTAATTCGCACTAATTTTGAAAACAATAGAACCGTTCATAAAGACTAAATATATAGGTAAACAAATTAGGAAAGCTTTCAAGGACTTTGTGGACTTTTATCTTGTATCGCAAAATATAACACATAATAAATTAACAAGAATTGTATTAAAAAAAAAAAAAAAAAAAAATCGACACACACATTTTTTTATTTTTTTTTTTTACTTGGGGAAAATCCTTTATGGATACACTCCAGCACGGGGACGTCAGAGGGTTATGTCAGACTTCTACTGACTAAAAAACCACCACGTGTGAGCACTCGTCCGCCTGGATAGGACGAGATGGGGTCGCGCTAGCATTCGCCACCTCGCCCCGGCCACGAATTCATTCCCTTGGTCAGCTAATAATCGATAAAACAGTGAGTATGAACTAGGGGTGTAATTGAGGTAATAATCGGAACCTAAGTGGAAGTCAGAATTTTTTAAATCTGATTTATCAAAATCGAAACCGGCGTCAAAGGCAGTACAAAAGTGGTGGCAGAAGAGACATTATTAATGTTTTCTTTAAAGACAAATAAAACAGCATAATAAAAAAACGAACTGAAAATGAGTCGCTGAATGTGTTGCTAAGCGCAAAACTCGAGAACGGTTGGACCGATTTCGCTAATTATTTTTTAAAAATATTCCTTGAAGTACGAGGATGGTTCTTACGGAGAGAAAAATTCTAAAAAAAAAAATTAAATTTCCTGAAAAAGTCTTAAAACAACACTTTTCTATACTCCCATACAAAAGATTTGTGATAATACTTAAAAGTCAATTTGAACTTTAATACCATACGATAAAGTTTGTGTTAGGCGATACGAAGTTCGCCGGGTCAGCTAGTAAGTCAATATAATTTTAATGGGAAAATAATAAATCAAATGAATTGATTAAATAAACCGAATAATATTTAATGAATAAAAACTACTAAGTTGTTTCTGTCGAATCTATTTAACGAGTCATAGATCAGGCCAAGCACCGCTAAGAACTAGTTCGTACGCTACCGTGTCTGAGGGAGACGACTAACATTACCGGGCGATTGATTTAAAGGGCTGGAATTTTAATTTTCATTTACTTTATTGTACAACTAGCTGCTACGCGCGACTTCATCCGCGCTGAACAGAGGCCCGCGCAATACTTGATCATTGTTTTGCTGCGATGTTATTTTAAAACTGCGATATCTTCTGAGATACTCATTGAAATTGAATTATGTAAAGGGCTATTTTGTTTTAAATTAAATACTTGTGATGAAAAACGTATTTATTTAGATAAGGATTAATATAATGTTTATAAAAAACATCTTCGCAAATAATGCATTATTTTAGAACAAACTTGGTTAGTATGAAAAAGATTATAGTGAGCCAACCTTAAAAGATAGACATAGGCTGTCGTAGACTTTTTTTTAGAACTTTTAAAGAGGATCAATTCTGTCATACATTATTTTTGCGAAACTTGAACTGTTTTCACAGCACACGCAGCGGAAGCTCTCAAAAGGAAAAAAGAACCTCCGATTTTGAAACATTCTTCATTGGTGCTCCGCTCCTTTTGGTCTTAGCGCGATGATAAATGGGCTATCTAACACTAAAATAATTTTTCAAATCGGATCTGTAGTTTTTGAGATTAACGCGTTGAAACAAACAAACAAACTCTTCGGATTTATAATATTAGTATAGATATGAAATTATTTCTGATAGGAATATTTTTTCTCTACTGTACTCCACTGAAGTCGGAACGAAACATGTATACATTATTCAACAAGCTGTACCGTGTACGCGTTGCTAAATTTTATTTTTATTTTTGGTCGTACCACCTCAGAAACCTTTGTGGGTTCATGCAGAACACTTTGCTGAAGATCATGACATAATCAAATGCATACTATACGATTCTATAAAGAACATAAAGACAAGCGTTCTTTTTTAAGTAATTAGATTATAAAATATATCTAAGTGTATACTAACAATCATGTAACAATCATTTAGAATGGACTTATTATGGCTGCCATTAAATCTCTGTAGAGAGACTTATCTGTTGCTAACGTCAGACAAAGGAGTAACAAGACTATTAGCGAATAATTACAATGATAGATAAAGAAAATTATGTTAACGGTATTATTGGTATTTCAGAGTTAGCTACCTAATTAACCCTGGAGTGGTCGCGTGGATTACACGAGTAATCCACACATATTAAATCTAAAATATCTCAAAAACTCCCAAATTAAATGACGAGCGTTTCTAGGTATTTTAAGTTGAATAACTGAGGAATACGTTCAGTGCTGCGCGAGCGCCGTTCACGTGTGGTTGTGTCGCAAGAGGCCCGTAAAGTTCGTGGATTACACCTGTATGCCGCGCGACCAATTATGTAAGTAATTTGAACATAATAATTTTTCTTTTTTATTGTATTTTCATGATTGATTCTTTATAAATATAGTCGTTTTACTACTGTGCGTGTTTAAAGTATAAGACACTACAAAATAATATGTATATTTTTAGAATAACAATGGAAGATCGGCGCCAAGCTCAGATAGAGGCGTGGCTAGCTGCAGAAGATGATCAGAATGAAATATACGAAGATTGTTCAAGTTCAAATGCCGAAGAAGATCACCTTGAAGAGCAGGAACATCTATCGGAGTCCGAGCAAGGCGAAGAACTTCCAGGTGAGGCAAGCAATTCTGAATCGGAAGATGTTGAGCCACCTCAGCGAAACCGACGCGTTAACTTTTATTCTGGCGTAGATAATACTATGTGGTCAAAAACTGGCCCTTTGAATAGAGGAAGAACTCGTCAACATAATATTGTCTTTGTTGCCCCTGGTCCTAAAGGAATAGCCAGACAAAAAACTACTCCGGAGGCCTGTTTTGCCTTATTTTTAGATGATAACATAATAGATCTCCTTACCAAATATACAAATATAAAAATAGACTATATAAAGAATAAATATGCAAGAGAGAGAGATGCTAAACAAACAGACGCAATGGAAATGAGAGGCTACATCGGAATTCTACTGATGGCTGGGGTAATGAAAATAGGCCGATTGAGCGTTGCCCAAATATTTGAGCACGTAAAGCATACAGGAATTGATGCTATTTACTTGACTATGTCTGAACAAAGATTTAAATTTTTGACACGGACTTTGCGCTTTGATGACGTTAGAGATCGCCCAGTTCGTGCTTGTATTGATAAACTGGCTCCAATAAGAGAGTTTTTAGATTTGTTTCTCATAAACTTTCAGAAATATTTTATTCCAAGTGCTGAAATGACGTTGGATGAACAGCTCTTGTCTTTTAGGGGACGCTGTTCTTTCAGGCAATATATCCCAAGCAAGCCGGCAAAATATGGAGTGAAGGTTTTTGCTCTCGTGGACGTTCATTACCCGTACACATTCAATTTAGAAATATATGCAGGTCAACAACCTGAAGGCCCATTTCGCTTGAGCAATGAAAGACATGATGTGGTTATGAGGTTATCACGTCCAGTGCTAGGTCAAAACAAAAATATTACTATGGATAATTGGTTTTCTTCTCTTCGTGTAGCAAAAGAATTATTTGAAAATGGGACCACTATGGTTGCCACAATTAGAAAGGATAGAAGAGAAGTACCACGAGAATTTCGGATTGCAAGAGGAAATCCATTATGCTCTTCAAAATTTGGATTCCATCAATCATGTACGCTAGTTTCTTATATACCTAAACCTAACAAAGTTGTGATTTTGATGTCAACAATGCACAATGACTCTGCAATTGATGCCGATACGGGAGACCGTCGGAAGCCAGAAATAATAACTTATTATAATCGAACAAAAAATGGTGTCGACTTAGTAGACAAGATGTGCTCCCTCTACGACGTGTCCAGGAATTCAAGACGTTGGCCTCTAACTGTCTTTTTTGACTTGATCAATCTAAGCGCACTAAACGCGTTATGTATTTATACCGCAAACAAAAATTATGAAGCTGTCCGTCGACGTAACTTCCTTATAGATCTGTCTTTGGCTTGGATGAAACCTCAGGCTCGACGAAGATTGGATAATAATAAATTACCAAGAAGTCTGGTATTTAAAATAAAAGATTTTCTTGGCATTATTGAAACGGAAAACCCGGCTACAACGTCAGCACAGGCACCAAGTACTTCCGTAGGTCGCTGCTATGACTGCGGTAGAAAGCGCAACAAAAGCACTCGAAAACACTGTAGCACCTGCAAAAAGTTTATTTGTGGCGATCATTCAAAGATTGTCTGTCTATCTTGTTTAGAAAACACCAATTAGAATTAAGTATTTTTGATTAGTTTTTCTATGATCTCAATTATACCAAAAGATGTGATTTTTAGTGCCATAAAGGGGTATTGTTTAATTTTGTTGATTTTTTTAAAGCACTGAGGTTGTGATTTGTTTATATTGTCTATTTTTAAGTAAAGGAAACTTTAATTATTACATTTCAAAAGAATAAAAAAATAACTGAAGCCTGTTATATGTTTTTATTTCAATTTATAAATGGCATACACCTGTACTCCACGCGATTAATCAGGTCAGGTTTAGGTACGCGACCACTGTAGGGTTAATACCCCTTTTGTTTGATAAATATCACATTAATATTTTATATTATGAAATTTTTTAAAGCTTTTGAAGGCTATAGAGTGATTTGTTTTAGCTATATATGCTAAAATGTATCGCAAAATGTAGTATGTGTAATGCGAAAAGTTGTTTTTGAATCTATAGTAGTAAAGGTAAAAGTACAAATGCTTGTATCAATTGCGAATAAGAAAAGGTTTAATGAAAGTTTAGTGGTCTGTATAACTGATTGCTGATAACGTTACAGATATTTATTTAACGTAAGAATCCAAGATACAAAAGGTGTGAATGAGGACTGGAAACATAAAAAAATATTAAAAACTAAATATCCTTACCACACCAAGGTCAGTTGTTTCTAAGGTAGGCAAATTAATGCGTGTGTACCCATAGGTAAGAGTCGACTGAGACATATCACTCAAACTCGGAACAGTAGTCGAATTCATAACCCGCGCCAATCAGAAAGCAAAGTCACAACACACTGTGCCAACGGGCTGGTATAGATTGGTTTGTTGAAAGTCGTTAAAATCATTTTCCGATTGACTTCTAAATAGAAAATGTGTCAATATCGTTATATAAAATAAAATATAAAGTTATAGACCGTTAGTTTCCAGGTGGATTAAACTGCATCCAATGTGAGTTATTAGATGTCATTAGCTCTTTGAGACGTCTTTGTCGTCTCTGAAAAGAGTAAAGCGTTCTTTAATCTTTCTCATTAGTGCCCTGTACTGCCTCCGGCGGTTGCAAGTTGAGTAAATACCGGTAGTTCTGATCACAGCGTTTTTATTTTTAATTAATTCCATAAAGTTATCTCACTAACTATTATCTCACTGATATTATTTTATATATAAGTATTTCACATATGAATCGCCGAAATTTATATATGTAAATGATTGCAACAAAGTGTATAATTCTTTCTTGTTTACCTTTTTTGCCAAGTATGCTACATTAGTTGGTACTCGTATGTAATAAAAATAGATTTTAAATAAAGAAATATCTTTCTAAATATTTCTACATACACACATGGTTGTCTGTTCCCAAAACTTAATGCTTGTGTTATAAGTAACAACGCACTGAAATAAATACATTTTTTTTTTGATAAATATAGATAGAAATAATATACATGTCGGCGCTACATTTTAATTAATCAGTGTAACCTCCTTCCTACATACACATAAATAAATACAAATATTACTACCAGACTCAGGCGGGAATCGAGCGTACAACCCGGGAGCGGGAGACAACGCACTACAAACTGCATCAACGGGCTAGTCTAATAAACTATTTACTCCTGTTAACCACATATTTATTATTTAAAGAGACACTAATCACGTTAGAATATAGAAGTACACATAACCTACTTACGCTCTACGCCCTTGTTGCCTGCCGACTTTCGTGCGCAAAAGCCTTGTGTGAGAGAAGCCTGCTCTTATGCTGCACTAATGTTCGGAGAGAGGTTAAAGTTGCAATTACTTATTGGTATATGTTCTTTCACTCCCTGAATGGATGGTTTTAGTAATAAGAAGTTATAATAAAGTTGAATATATCAGTCGAAAAATAAGTAATATAAAAAATTCGACTATTCAATATATATTTATTGGTTACGTACAAAATTTCCGTTCAAGTATAGAACAGTAGTTACCTATGTGTGTTATTGATATAATAACTGTACTATAAATATCAATAAACGATTATTATTGTTTCTGCTTCCACAGACCGTACCGAAATATGATTTCACAAGAAATATAAGACTTCACAAAGTTTTTATACTTATATTTTTATTTATTCAATATTTGAACAACCAACAGCACACATAGTAATACAGACCAATAGTACTAAACAACATTTGGCTAATGAGAGAACTTCTTCGCGTATAAGAACTAGTATATAAATAACACATGTGCGGACAGAATGATTGCACGTCGATAT
This sequence comes from Melitaea cinxia, assembly GCF_905220565.1. Lineage (NCBI taxonomy): Eukaryota > Metazoa > Arthropoda > Insecta > Lepidoptera > Nymphalidae > Melitaea > Melitaea cinxia. Next base: position 7,066,632 of record NC_059424.1, read on the forward strand.
GTTACATAACTTTTTGTGACACTAGCAGTGCCGAAGATTACGAAAACCTGTAATTTTCATGCGATGCTTTTATTGTAACTCGAATTATTATTTCATTAGGAAAAAATTACCCAGCGGCGGTTCTAGGTAAATTGTTTTATATTTTTTTAAATACTATTGTTTACTAATTGAAAACATTATAAAATAATAAAACCCGATAATAATTAGCAAAAGTTAAAATGTTTGGCAGATCTAACTAAAAAAAAGGTGTTAGAGACAAACTCACAGACGGGATAAGAATGGGACGGCGGCGCTTCTAGTGTTAAACAATGAATACGATTCAACAAAACAATGAAAAGAAATCCGGTTTCAATACTCGCAACCGTTGCTATACCCGAATCGAATAAATGAAAATCGACAAGTGTACGTAAATTATTTAAGATTTTACTCGCTCGCTTTAATTTGTGGATACCAAAGATAGAAGAATATTAGTATGATGCATAAGTGATTTGATAGCATAGTAAAATAAGTTTATAAAAGTAGCTCCAGATAATTAATTTGATTTGAAATTAGTTTTATAAGGAAAAACAATGTCAAAAATTTCAGGCCGTTTAAATAAAGGAAGCAAAATGAATCGCACACATTGATTCATGTAGCCATTACGAGTAGAAGAGAATTTAGCTTTAGACAATGACGTAAAAACTTGACAAATTTTATCTGCAATTGCTCGGTTCTGTTTTTGTACTTCTTATAACGGGGTCCATCCCACATATATAGGATGCTTCTTAAAAACCTTCTGAGGTTCGCATGACGAATCCTGATGCTTTTGAAGCTTTCTTAATCATTTCGTCAATATGCTCGTCGAAGAGAATCCTTGAATCACGAATCGCCCCAAGAGTAAGTCTCTGCAAATTTTGATTTTCTTAATTGATATTCTGATGGAACGTACGCCAACTGATGATTTTATAATCGAAAATAATATTACATTTTATAAACTTATAAAATAACATTATAAGTTTATAAATTAATTTACTACAAATATATATTACTGACAATGACTTTAGCCGGTCCTTCCTCTCTTCTGTCGTATGTATATTCGTATTTTCATATTTTTTATATATTATATATATATATATATATATATATATATATATATATATATATATAAGTGTGTAATGTGTATATGTATGTATATTTACGTATTATATGTATATGTATGTACACCTCCATGCCGTCTAATTCTTTTGTCATGTCCTTTTCATGCTTGAGGTTGTCTGGAAGAGATCGCTCTTTTAGCGATAAGACCGCCTTTTGTACATGTCTATATTTTCTTTTTCGGTGTAAATTTTTTTTTTCTCTGATAGTGTACAATAAAGAGTATTTGTATTGTATTGTATTGTATATTAACAGTGTTTTGGATTTTTATAGAGTATTCGGTCAATACTCTTTTCCTCTTTGATATATATTGTTGTAACTGTATTTTTAGCTATAATTCAATTTAAAACCGCTCTAGTGTAGTGGTACATGGGCCATGTTCGTGCCTAAACAGCGGCGATTTGTGGGTTCGATTCCCGCTCGATATGGATATTTGTATCTGTACAAATATTTCTTTCCGGTTTGGATGTTTGTCCTTGTGGGTCTTCCTGCTTAGCCTCGAAGAGCATTTTAAGTTTTCGGTCCTGGTTGTGTTAATATACACCTGATAGCGATCGTTGCTCATACTATGGAATTTATCCGCCAACCCGCAGTAGAGCAGCGTGGTGGATTAAGCTAGCTAATCATTACTTTAACTAAGCTTATGCCCAACAGTTAGACGTTACAGACTGAGTCGTCGTATATAATTTACTTTTATTTCGAAAATGACGCACGTGTAAACTATACATAATAATAAAAAAATTATTCGTCTTTAAACAATGAAATAAGTAGGTAATAATATTATTACGTTCAATATACGTATCTCTTCTGAAGCGAAGGCAAGAAAGGAGAGTAGATATAAACCAATAAACTAGCAACGGCGAGCAATGGAGATAGCGTAAAGGATGAGTGGCCATCTGCGATAGAGTAGTGCCTTTTATTCCAATCTAGAACCACTTCTCACAACTGTAATCTTATTTTTATCTTGTCTTTTAAAAACAGTATTTTAACGTGTAGATAACACCGAGTAACACAAAGATTACATAATGTTAATTCTAACACGCATTAACGCGACCTGTAAAAGACATATATTCAGCTCGTTTAAATAGCATTATTTTAAAATAAAACTAACTCATAATTTATGTACAGAATATTATATATTACAAGGGTACTGTAATTACAGGACCCTTAATTCAAAGCTAACTATTAAGTTTACAAGGGTTTTTGATCTACCACACATCTTTGATTCTAACCTCTGACAAAATCTTGTTCGGCTTTTAAAGTTATCAACGGTCGCTTCAGTAATTATTAAGCTCCCTTTATTTAATTTCGTCCTTGTACGTGCATATTTATATGCGTACATTAAATTATTTAATGTACGTTTTATTGGCGTTACAACCAGTTTTGAAAATAAATATGATTAAAGTAAAAATTAATGTCTATAACTAAATGCATAGTATAGAATTTAAGGGCAAAATCGAAGAAATAATTTAAATGAAAATAGATACGAAATAAATAATAATATTTGAATAAAACATTAAGTTTAGATATATAGTATTCTAATATCTGTTAATTTCGTTTTCAAGAAATTGCTGTAACAATGCAGTGAAAACAATTACTACTCCTTAATATATGTATATACAGAGTGTGTACTATGAAGCATAGTTGCAAACCAAAAGAGCAAATAAATGTTCCGTAACAGCGACCGTATTCTTCATTAAGTTTTTTTTAAACGTACTGTTACGAGCCTCGACGTAGTTATGTTAAAAAAAAAGGATTTAGAAATTAAAACTAGAATTATTGATTAAGACAGCCGCCGGGAATGGATGTTGGATCGAGACTGATTGACTGATGACTGGGATTGTCGGTTGTGCGCTAGGGATGTCAGAGTCAGCGGAAAAGGTATGAGTGGATTCGTGGCGAGCGGAAAAGGGTACAAATAATATTTATAACACCTCCCAGGGGTAGACGAAACATCGGGGTTGAAATTCCGATGTTTAGGAAAGAAATTGAAGTTGAAACTAATTAGACATTACGACAGATACTTGGAGAAGGAATGCTTTCTGCGCTTGATTAGGTTTTCGTGATTTTCAGAGGAATTGATTCTTCGGGACTTTATTGATTTTGTTCATAAGGATGCGATTCGCAAGGACTTTCAAAAGAATAAATATTTCGAGTGGACTTAGGAAGTACGTAGGCTAGACGGCTGTTTGATTTAATGAGAAAAATTGTTTTAAAGATAAAAAATAAGAATACAATACATGTTAAAAAAATTATTAAAATTGAGTAATGGGTCTCGTATTTAATAATTTGATGTTGATTTAAAATTGAATCTGCTTGATCTGATAATCTTTTAAACTTTGAATTTGTTTCTAGTGTGAATATATCTAAATCAATATTTTGTAATTTCAAAGGAGACTCATTACTTTTAATTATTTTAAACTTATCATAAGTACAACAAGAATCTGTTATTATATTAAATTCGGATTGAACAATAGTTGAATTAATTACAATATCGTTAAACTTAGGGATAAATTTAATACTTTTACAATATGATATACAATTGTTAGGAATAGTAAGTATTCCTGTTCCAATAATATTTATTTCAATAATCTTTTGATTTGGATATTCAATAAAAAGCTTATTACTATGAGACTGAACATATATCCAATTATTGTTATAAAGTGGTTTCCATAAGTCTATATGTTCACAAACGAAATCGGTTTCACACTGAACTGGCAACACTTTTATTACACTTGTTATTAATTCACTTTCGCAACTAGGGTTTGCACTGGTTGAAAACACTGTCATGACGTCACAGATATATTCACGGGAGTTTATCGTTATGCATTCCTTTAACGAATTTAAATTACAATATTCCGATTTGTCATTGGTCATTGCTATATACTTATTCGTCGGTATTACATATGCAAAAGAGTTCGGTTTAGTACAATCTTGAGGTGTAGGTAATGCGATACTGTGATACAAATTAAATTCTTTAAGAGATACTAAAGGTATTCGAAATACAAACATAACCTTGTTTGCTTACACTATAACAAACTATATTGTATATATTCACATAATAACTATAATCTATATAACTTATAATCTACAGGCAAGTATCTATAGTTATCGACAATTTCTTGGTATAGCTGTTTAGGATTAAGTACAGCCGGATGCAAAATGTTTTTGTTACAAAGTATTATCGCGTTTGTTATGTCTTCGAGGCGGAATGATAATGTTAGTAGTGACGCTTCTAAATTTTTAAAAATATAATTTATATTTGAGTTGACAATATTTTCATTAGAAATAAATATTTAATTTTTTAGTTTTACAGAAAAATCGTCGATAGCTTGATTGAGGATGGCTTCATTAATTTTTATTGTTTGTAAGGTTTTATTAAATTTAGTTAATGTTAAAGAAGTGACTAAAATATTATCTTTCATTATTGATGGCATCCTCTTTTCATTGTCGTGTAAGTTTCGAATGGCGTTATCATATCTAATGCCGTCGTCTTCACTTAGAGTACCGAACATAGTTTTGGATAGAGAGCCAGTACCGGCTATCCATGCTCCTCGTTTGTATCTTTTATCGACTAAAGGAGAAATCGCGGAATATTCTGATACTATGTCGTGATATCTAGCGGTTAGCGGCGATAATATATTATGACATTCTAAATTTATTGACGTTTCGACTCGCATTTGACTACATATGTGACGTAGCGACCCTATTACAGAACTAATTATCTATGTGAGGTTCAATATAAGAGACGTCAAGTGGAGTCACTATGTCCAAATGGCTTAAGCGAATTTTGAGTTCACCAATCGGATCAAAATATATACCGGAACTTGCGTTGATTTCTCTGACATATTGTGGATGAACTTGAGCTAGTATGCTGTAATCAAAAGAGGCATTCTAAGCAAATATTTTTTATGCTATTTGTACATACGGATGAGATTATTTTTTCTACAATAATATTTATCGAAGTTTAATATATTTAATAAAGGAATATTAGAATAGAAATAATTAGTAATTTAATAGATTTAGTAGTTAATTAATTTAATAGACTTAGAAAATAATTATATATTTAATTTTGTAACAATAATTTCGATAATTGTTAAGGGTTTTTATTTTACTTATAGTTTATCATTTTAATGTAATATCATGAATTCATTAAATTTATTCAGAATATATATTCTAGAATAAAAAATTATTATAGCTTAGAATATAAAACAAAATTAGAACTAACGAAATAATGAACTAGAACTAATGAAATAATAAACTAAAATAAGGGTTCTATGATGTGGGAGGCTCTTGGCTCTCCACATGTTTTATTTCGTCAAAGTGATAACTGATAAGGCGTCTGTTTATCAATAAGGATAAAGTATTATTACCATGTACCTTGACTACTTTATAAGGGCCTTTCCACAAAGGCGACGAGACTTTGCGTTGTCTTAAACGATTTTTTAACATTACGTAGTCACGACTTTATATTGTACGGAACGTGTACGGGAATCGTAATAATTTTTTGAATTTATTTTTGATTTATTAATGTACTCAATGGCCCTATCACGAGCATATTTCATTCGATGTTGTAACATTTTGACATACTCTGGATATTAGAATTATCATTATAGATAGAATCTGGTATGCGGGGTTTGTAACCAAATAGTAACTCGAATGGAGAATAATGAGTGGTTGAATATACTGCTGTATTTTATGCTAACATAGCGGTATACACATATTGAGGCCAGTTGTCTTGACTTTCGTTTATATATGATTTCAGATATTCTTTTAATGTTGAGTGTGACCTTTCTAAAGCACCTTGAGTTTGGGGATGATACGGAGTGGACCAAAGTTGTTTGGTTTTCAAAAATTCACACGTTTTCTTAAACACTTCGGATGTGAAATTCGTGCCTTGGTCAGTGAGTATGTATTTAGCGATTCCGAACAGTGAAATAAAATGGAGAAGACATTCTGAACACTCTTCAGCGGGAAAACTACGAATTGGAAAGCAATTGAGAAGTTAGTAAGGTCATCTTGCGTGGTTAATATGTATTTAAGTTTGGCTGTGCCAGATTCGGGCAAGGGACCTACGATATCAATTGAAAGTCTTTCGAAAGGAGATTGTAAAGGATATTATCATTGGGACTCTATTGGCTTTACGTAAGGCTTTGTTGGTTTGACACGATGAACATTTCTTTACATAATTTTCTATGTCACTGCGCATGTTCTTCCAATAATATTTTTCTTTAATACGATTCAACATTATGTTGTTTCCTAAATGACCGGCAATGGGAAGGTCATGGTTGTTTTTAAGAATTTGTGGAATTTCGCTCATCGAAGAGTATATAATATTATTATGATAAATGTGGACCTTTATATTGGTTTCATCGAATAAATAATTAAACATGTTGTAAATTTTTACAAAAGAATGTTTGTCGAATGAATTTTTAAAATCGGATGTACTAATTTCATTTACTACGGGATAGAAGATAATTATTTCGTCACGAGCGTGTTTTAAGGATTTGAAGATATCAGGATATGAACAATCATCAAAATGATGTACTTTTATGAACGTAATAAGGTAAAGTTTTATTTTCATTTGTAACAGTTAAAAAGGTGTATAAAGATCTTTTTTGTTTCAGAAATTCTGAAGGAAGTGGTTCAGGTCTTGGTGCTTATAACTTCTTGGACATAGGGCATGGACTCGTCCATGTCAATGGAAGTTGGAATAATAATTAACTTTTGTGAGCATTTAAGAATATAGCCACCCCCTCTCTTCCCGTGGGCATCGTAAGAGGCGACTAAGGGATAACACAGTTCCGCTACCACCTTGGAACTTAAAAAGCCGACCGGTGGCGGGATAGCCATCCAATTGCTGGCTTTGAAATACTCAGGCCGAAGACGGGCAGCAGCATCTTCGGTGCGACAAAGCCAGTCCTGCGGTCACCAATCCTCCTGCCCAGCGTGGTGACTATGGGCAACACACATGAGTTTACGCATTTTGGCGCGAACTTGCGGAGGCCTATGTCCAGCAGTGGACTGCAATAGGCTGGAATGATGATGATGATGAATGATGAGCATTTAAGCAGATTTTCATTGTGTTCGATAATTTGAGTGTCGTGGGATTTAGTGGACGATTTTAAAAATTTACTAACTTGTTTCAGTAGTGCTGTAGTTGGTTTCACTTTTATTTAGGGTACGTGAGGTGAAAGCTACAGGTTGGTCTTTGCCAACGGTTCCTTGGGATAAAAATATTGGAATAAACGGCTGGGTAAAGTCGGGGTAAATTAGTAAAGGTGCAGTCGTCAGTTTATGCTTTAGGGTATCAAAGGCTAGTTGTTGTTGGTTTTCCCATTTAAATGGTATATATATCCCTTTTTAGGAGGTTAGTAAGAGCTTTAGCAGTTTTAGAGAAGTCAGGGATAAAACGATGATAGTATGAGACTAGGCCGAGAAAGGATTTAATATCTTTTGGGGTCTTAGGAGTCGGGGATTCAATAACGGCTTTTACCTTTTCGGGATAAGGTTTGACTCCTTGTTCGGTTATTACATGCCCTAAATAACAGACTTCTCGCTTTAAGAATTCACACTTGTCAGACTATAATTTTAAATTAAACTGACGAATTCTTTGGTATATGACTGTTATTCCCGGCGGCTGTCTTAATCAATAATTCTAGTTTTAATTTCTAAATCCTTTTTTTTTAAACATAACTACGTCGAGGCTCTTAACAGTACAAAACCATAAGCTGCATTGATGTTTCAATAATGTTGGTTAAGTATAATTTTTGTACACCAAACCTATATCACCAAATCTATACATTATCTATATTTTAAACTTAATCACACATCATAAGTAACATGTAATTCATTATAAAAATAATTAATGTAAAGAAAGACAATATAGTTTAAATGCTATTTTTATAATATTGCTCAAGTAGATTTGCATCTGCTATGTACTTAATGTATGGCTATGTCTTATATCTTACAGTGGAAGATGCAGGCAGCTCTATCAGTCTAAACTATTACGGCAGCCAACGTTAACCTGTATATGTTTCTGTTTAAAATGTGAATACTTAATGTGCTGTAAATTTTTTTGTTAAAAGGAGTGAATAAATAAATTATTATTATTATTTACATATCCAAGTATTTACAAAACTGCATCTTGGCGAAAGTTACACTTTCGGATATTGTGTGAATGAATTATCTTATTAACCGTATGCCCCGTATGTATTTTCAAATCAAGTAATTTTGTTACCATTCATTTACCATATACCTGCATTATACTGTGAGTTTATTAATGAAGAAGTTGTATTCTATTATCAGATTATTACAAAACAGTAGAACATTTTGAACTTACTTGTTTCCTTAGATAAAAGTAGATTTCTTTTTTCCAGTGTTCTAAAACGAAACCTTGAAATATTATGTCATTACTAAGTTTTAATCCTTGCGATATTATTTGTTGATACTATGATTATACTATTGCGGTCATGCTATAAAATTATATATTAATTACACATCAACATTTGTACTATATTGAATTTGTACAATAATATTTGTATGTGTAACATTGAAATGCTCAAACTAATACACCACTTAATGTTCAGAAAAGTTACCCTTTGATCATCTGCAAATGATATATAACCTTTAACTAAACAAACTCAATAAACGCGTTATCACGTGTTGATAAACAAAATTTCTGTAAATAAAATATGTGTACAATCTTTGTATAAATAAAGAACGCTAGCAAGGCTTAGTTAATGGACGGAAACCGCGAACTGTCGCTATTCTCAGGTTAAGTGCTCTTACATTTTTATTTTACATGTACACGTTTGTTTCAAACTATCTCTATTAAACATGGAATTTTTATAAATAAAATAATGGAGTATTCGGTTAAACCGCTTCGTCATTTACAGCTATTGTAGTAACAATTAGAAGTCAGGACGTGACAGTTTTAACACTTTTTTGTTTGGCGATGTTGTTATCTAGGAATATAATTACTAACGTAGGTTTGTTAAGTTTAATATTAAAAATATCTTAAAATACGGACGCGTGGAATGAAACAATATCAATAAAAATGAATACTTTGTTCGTTTTACACGAAAGATTACTACAATATTAGGATTGGTTGACGTAATTCAAAATTTACCTCTAATTTCAGTTAGACATAATTACAAAACAAAGCTATCGCGTAAGTTATTAAAATTCCATGTCAGTGTGCGATTTTTTATTTTGATTTAATTAATCTTACAAAGAATTCATGAATGAAACTGAAAACATTTACTAATTACTCGTATTATTATTTCATCCAATCAAACGTTATTCAACTGTTATTTCCGAAAACGCGATATTCGATAACCTTATAAAGTAAGTATATATATATATATATATATATATATATATATATATATATATATATATATATATATATATATATATATATATTGGTTTATATAGTGACTAAACAGAAGCGAATAACGATTTGTACAAAGTAAGAACCCAGACAAAATGACTGTTAGCGGTCATCACACTGTTGTGCAGTTGTCTCATTTTTAAAACCGCTAAGCTTTTTCCTCTCAACTAGACATATTAAATATGCTTTTTGTGTTTTGTTTTCTTCCAAAACTAAGTATATCGTAATTGGAATGAGTGAAGTAATGACAAATTCAACTAGGGTCGTATTTAAACTAAGTGACAACGATAAATCATTATTATCGACTAATAGTATGATTTGTTGACAACGATTGAATTTTATAAAAATACTAGTTGAACTAGCAAACGTTGTTTTCCATATATGTTATTAGCCCACTTAATCTTCCCCCCACCCTGACCTTTAACTTAAGGGTATTACAAAAATAGATGTTGGCCTATTCTCAGACCTACCAGATATGCACACAAAATGTCATAAAAATCGGTCCAGCCGTTTCGGAGGCGTATGTTAACTAACAATTCGACACACGAGAATTTTATATACTCGTAAGATAATATCAAATACACGTGTATTTTTTAATAATATATAAACCAATATATATATATATTGGTTTATATAGTGACTAAACAGAAGCGAATAACGATTTGTACAAAGTAAGAACCCAGACAAAATGACTGTTAGCGGTCATCACACTGTTGTGCAGTTGTCTCATTTTTAAAACCACTAAGCTTTTTCCTCTCAACTAGACATATTAAATATGCTTTTTGTGTTTTGTTTTCTTCCAAAACTAAGTATATCGTAATTGGAATGAGTGAAGTAATGACAAATTCAACTAGGGTCGTATTTAAACTAAGTGACAACGATAAATCATTATTATCGACTAATAGTATGATTTGTTGACAACGATTGAATTTTATAAAAATACTAGTTGAACTAGCAAACGTTGTTTTCCATATATGTTATTAGCCCACTTAATCTTCCCCCCACCCTGACCTTTAACTTAAGGGTATTACAAAAATAGATGTTGGCCTATTCTCAGACCTACCAGATATGCACACAAAATGTCATAAAAATCGGTCCAGCCGTTTCGGAGGCGTATGTTAACTAACAATTCGACACACGAGAATTTTATATACTCGTAAGATAATATCAAATACACGTGTATTTTTTAATAATAATAATTCAACACGTAATTAAAAATTTAATCAATAATACAAAAAAATTAATTGTTAAGTACATCAATACTAATTTATTCTTATGACATTATTAGTTAAGTGAGTAAAACCGATACAGAGTACTATGTAACAAGCTTGTATTTCATTGAACGTTAAGGCAATGTATTCTCAGACATAGTCGATTTTATGCAATTCAGACAAAGTCCTTTTGCCTATTCATTTAAATATATATATATACTAAAACGAATTAAGGTTTATTAAATGAACATAAAATTACGATTCATGTTCGCGAATTTCAACCAACGGCTTTTTTCCAGCGACTTCAAAAAAAGGAGGAAATCATTAGTTCGACTGCATTTTTTTTTGTGTATTGCAAAGGCTTTTTTGTTTTTCTATAAACACAGAGTAAAACTTGGTGTAAGTTTAGAAAAATTAAAAATAATTAAGGATTTCTAACTAAGACATTAATTCCCGAAAAGCCCCTTACTGAGACGTTTATAATACAACATGGCAGTGCTGATCTTACGTAAAATTACTTAAAAATATATATATATATATATATACTTTATACAATAATCATACTTTCAGCAAATAGATTAAAAGATAAATCATGGCATTTTTATCAATGCATTTTATAATAATAAATACAGTTTCACTAGTTTACATCAAAGAATTTTATTTAAAAATAGAAATGAGATAAAAATAAAAGTTATAATTTCAACTGGCGACGGTCTTATCATGATTGATAGCAATATTTTTAGAACTTCTTAGGTATCACTTTAGATTTAAAACTTCAATGAAATTTTCAGTTATAATTTCTTGCTGGAAGACTCATTTATTGAGCTCTAAACGATTTGAATATATATTTAATTGATGAAATCAAAAGTCGAAATAATTTTTTTTATCCACGCGGGCGGAGTACTTAACGTGTGGAAAATAGTAAATAAAAAAAATTGTTTTTACTTCCTTTTAATGTATATATTATTATGGATATGCCATAGTCAAAATCGTCTGTAATGTCCTTTGCCGACCCCAAAACATATGATAGAAGTATAAAAACCCCGCGCTCGACGGTTTACTATTGGATCAGGTTTTTGTGAAGCCCTCTAACCGTTATCGTCTTTATTACAGAAAGCCTACAAAATTGAGAAATATGTTAATTTATGAAGCAAATAAAATATGTTGTACTTTTGTTTTATAAAATAACTAATTGTTTTATAGTTATTAGCATTTGCATTATGATAAACGATTTTTTTTTGAAGTTAATGAATTGAATAACTTCGGTTTTATTATAAAACTAGCTGGACTCGGCAAACGTTGTCTTGCCGCTAAACGCTATTTAAAAATAGGGGTTGGTGGTAGAAGGGTGAAAATTTAGGGTTGTATGTATTTTTCAATGTCAAATCATAATAAAATAAAGAATAAATAATTTATCTAAAAATTAAAAAAAAATAGGGGTGGACTACCCTCAACATTTAGGGGGATGAAAAATAGATGTTATTCAATTATAGGATCTACCCAATATGCACACAAAATTTCATGAGAATCGGTCAAGCCGTTTCGGAGGGGTTTAACTACAAACACCGCGACAGGAGAATTTTATATATTAGATTTGTAGACCGGAAAAGATTAAAATGTTTTAGGTTTACTAAATTATTTCCTTTTATTTATAAAATGTATAATGTTAAATCTATAGCTCGTCTTTAATAGTTTTATACATAAGCAGCTTAATTTAATACATGCTACTCGTAATAGATATCTTAAATATTTAACTTGCTGAATAAAACCACTAGCTTCAAAATATCGCTTTTCATTTCACCGCTTTTTCGTGCCGGCTATGAAAATTAATTATCAGACTAATTGTCTCGTTATATGAAAACTGCAATTAATACATGTTTGCAAAGGAAAAATTGCTTTTTGCTCTCAAATTTATATTAATATTATGAAGTATAAGTTTATTTAATATAACGGTTTTTAAAGGTTATATGAAATTAAAGATTAAATAGTTAATATTAATGAATAATTAAGATTAGAGACGAAATCATGCGAATCGTCTATATATTAATACGTGAAGCAAAACCTTTTGTAACTGAGGTAGGGCACAGCAGGAATTTCCCGCTCAAAATATGGAGCAGCCCGACTGGGTAGTAGTACCTCGACCTTACAGAAGACCACAGCTAAATAATACTGTTTTCAAGCAGTATTGTGTTCCTATTGGTGAGTAAGGTGACCAGAGCTCCTGGGGGGGATTGGGTATAGGGTCGGCAACGCGCTATCTGCCAGTGAAAATTCCGTCACAATCGGTCCAGCTGTTTCAGAGATTAGCCGGAACAAACAGACAGACATACGGACAAAAATTGTAAAAATATTATTTTGATATAGGTACCGTATCCATATGAATTTATTAAAGAGCGGTTATTTTAATATTACAAACAGACACCCCAATTTTATTTATTTGTATAGATAGAGAATAAATGTAGAATGCTAATTTTTTTAAATATCCATAAAAAATACATAAAATAAAAAATAATAAAAAAATTACACAAGCTTCAGCCTGTAATATCCCACTGTTGGGCATGGGCCTCTTTCCTATGTAGGATAAGGATCAGAGCTTAATCCATCACGCTGCTCCAATGCGGGTTGGTGGATATATTTCCTATTATGAGTAACGATCGCTATCAGGTGTACATGATAACAACCGAGGCCGACAGCTTAACGTGCTCTCCGAGGCACGGTGGGGAGAGCGAGGAAATTATGTGCATATAAACATTTTGGTAATTAAAAAAAATTAAAAATAATTTTTTTAATTGAAAGTTGTAATGTACAGGTGTCTTTTCTGTGTTGAATCATAATTTAGATATGTATGAAGTATTATATTATATTTCATTAATAAACGAATATTTTATTAATAAAATGTTGAAGAATGTTATTTCGGTTATTAACTTTTTTTAAAGGCGGTAATATAAAAATTAAGGTATTTCAAACTTTATTACTCTTGCCCGCCCTTTTATAGAAATAGAAAGCAAATTCCTATATAGTGTGGCATTTTGTTTAAGTAACAATGGAGCAAAGGGTCAGGTCAATACGCTTTGTATAAAATGGGCCACTGAAAAGGACTTCCTTAACTAACACCCTACGACTGACTTGTTCCAGAAATAATTAATTTCGTAATGGTTAATTGAAATTACAGTTTGTTTCGTTGTAACATAATTAGTCTTACAGTTTTAGATAATGCAGAAAGTCAAGCATACGGCCTACCTGATAGTAAACAGTTACCGTGGCCTATGGACGCTACAATATAGAAATTGTTGCCCGACTAGTACTACTGATAGAAGCGAAAAGAGAAAGTGTTGAGAAAATGATCGTTTGCTTTTTTATCGACGATACTACACCAATAATTACAAATCACCTTTTTGCATCCATTAGCGCAGTGTGTGTTCGTATGATCTCTGCTAACACGGGTATTTATTTACACCCAAACCTGCTCGAATTTCCGATGAAGACGAATCTTTATCAGGTACAGCAGAAGCAGATGAGATGAAGAAGAAACTACTGCTAATCTATTTACTATTATATTATTGATCTCACATTTATATATGTATGAATATAACGGAACACGTACGTTTAGAGAAAACAGAGTACCAAAAACGGTACCTTGTCTCAAACGAATTTTATAAACAAAAATGAGAAGAAAGGTATTTTAAATAACAAACCGGTCCAAAGGAAAGTATTACTATAGTAAAATGGTTGGATAATGTTACCATAGCTTCTACGTGCCATTTGCTACGGTGAATTCTTGCTTGGGTTGTAATAAAATAGGCGGGAAATAACATTTCCAGGGAAAATTTCGCTATTATATTGTTACTACCTATTTGGAAAAGTACAAAAATCCACCAAGAAGGTCTGATCGTCCTTCAACTTCGAAGCCAAGGAATATTTCAGTAAGAGTACATATATACATCTTGATAATATTGGAAATGCGATAGGGCCTTGCAATAGGCGTAGATGTTGTTCAATTACATACATAAGGGTTATGTATAAATTGTTTTATTAATTTTCGTACTAAATAAGTATAATATATAATTATAGTTATATTATCTTAGCTTTCACTGGTGTACTAATAAAATATTGGAATTTTTTTTTCAATTCCACAAAAAAAATAACTTTTTTAATGAGTAGGTACTCCTAACGCCTAGCGCGTGTGATCACGGGCTGTAATTACAAAAGTAATTATTTTTCATACAAATTTTTATCATTATTTACTTTAAATATATCCCAATAAACATGTCTTTCAAGACGTATTGTAAAGTTCCGAATACGATCCGACGCTAATGGGATAAATTTCAGTTCTTTTTCAGTTTGTCTTTTTCTAAGTTTAGCTCAATTATAGAAATTGATAGCGACTATTTCATAATTAAACTAAGAATTACATTACGATAAACCGGATCCGGTAATCCAACGGATCCGGCTTCATTAAACTCTTACTAGATCTGGTCCAATTTGCCAGATCTGGTAATCGGATCCGGTGATTGCATATTTAGAGAAAATAACCGCTCTATTGAAAGTAAAGGAGTGGTTCTTGATTGTACGGGAGTCCTTTGACGCTGAGATAAAATACTTGACTGACAGTCGTTTCACTTAACTGTAGAGGTTTTTTACTGAATATTATCGATTCTATTAACAACTGAAACAGCATTGAATTTTCTGGCTTATTGCGGGGTCTAATCAACTGATTTGTCGGTAACGGTTAGGCACATTATAGTTACAGGACAGATATAATAATAAGTATTCATATTATGTAACAGTAAATAATATAATAATTAGTACCTACAGTAAAAATCATATGACAAATATTGTTTATATAAGTTTCATTAGCGGTCTACTTATGTTGGATTTAGAAGAAAAAAGAACATTATGTTATTGTGGTTTGATCAATTCTTGTTTTTTAAATTGGATCATAAAAATTCGACCGGATCCAGCCTGGCTGAAACGGATTGCAATCCCTAATCTTAGCGCATTTATAACGCTACCGACATACCTGACGCAAAACATAGAGTTAAAAGTATTCAAATGTTCCTACCTCATAATTACTGACAGTATAATAAAGTAATAAATAGATCATGTAATACAGATCTTAATAACAAAATCATTACTCTTATTTTTTTAAATATTTTCTAAGATGAAATATGAATATAATATTCAATTTGGGAGAAATTTGTGTCTTTTGTATTAAATTTGACAATACCCGTTTATGAATACAGTTACCGCTCTCAATACATACACGTATCTAGCCGGACTAATTTCACAATTAGGTTATTTTGATCTCTCAATTTATTTATCAGACCGATATATACACAAATAACAAAATCGTTGATTGGCCCGTATTCACAAAGAAAAAAATATAAAGTTAATAGGTATACCAATTCCGCCTACTGATTTTCGTATTAATTTGTATCTATCAAAAACATTTATTAAAATGTATTGAAAATATCATGGTTTTGTAAATAAATATTATTTCAATAGATCCTTTTATATCCATAAATAACAAGTAATTACGGAAGAGAAAATTTCGCTGATGTTGTCGCTGGGAAGGCACGAGGCACTTTGAACAATATTTTAAGTTACACTTAAATAAGGGTAATTTTTAAAATTGATTATCATCTAATCGTTGATAAACAGCATTGTAAAAATGAGCCAAGGCATCAAACATTACACCTTAAATTTCTCGTTCGATAGCAATTTGTAAGACTGATATAACTAATTTCATTACATATTTGTATTGTTTGTGAGTTAGACGAAAAAAAATCTTTCTTTCCTGACAATGTCCATGTGATCATGGGCACACAATACAATAATGTAACTAGACTTACATCACATATTATTATTATTTACTCATTTATATTTTAATTTCACTTTGACGTCAACTGGTGACTAATGATAAGGTAAGATTTTTAAGCTTAACATTTTTTAATATCATATCCAAAATCGGCCGTTCCAGCGGGGATCGAACCTGCATCTCCGACTGACCGTGTCGGTGCTCTAGCCAATTAAGCTATGGAACTACGTACCCGTAGACGTACGGTCTAAATCAACAAAATAATCAAAATATAAAAAAAAAATCTTAAAAACGAATCAGCATTCAAATTAGTGAAGTCGTTTAAGTTTTCACCAACTGATCATTTGATATTAAAATATAATAAAATAGTAACAATTAATAAAGGCACGCTCAATAAATAGAGAAAACTCAAATCGACTTAAGAAGTTCACTGAAATCACTCGGCGTATGTAATCTCTAACGCTGTGCAGCTTAACATCTAAGATGTGTCTGTATTTTAACGAAATTGTGTTACGATCGACTTCTAGTTAGAACGGATTAATAGCAAAACAATTACACAATTAGTGTTTGTAAATAAATTTATTTCGGATAGCCTTTGTTTGATACATGTGATGTAGTATATAATATCATCATTATCATCATAACAGCCTATTGCAGTCCACCACTGGACATACGCCTCCACAAGTTCGCGCCAAAAATGGCGTGAACTCATGTGTGTTGCCCATAGTCACCACGCTGGGCAGGCGGGTGGGTGTCCGCAGGGCTGGCTTTGTCGTACCAAAGACGCAGCTGCCCGTCTTCGGCCTGTGTTTTTCAAAGCCAGCAGTTGGGTGGTTATCCCGCCATCGGTCAGCTTTTTAAGGTCCAAGGTGGTAGTGAAACTGTGTTATCCCTTAGTCGCCTCTTACGACACCCACGGGAAGAGAGGGGGTGGCTATATTCTTTAGCGTAACCACACAATTAATAATATAATATAAATGTATAAAAATTTAGATATTCGAATTTAGTAGGAATATTTGTCACTATAATTCGATCTTTAATTGACTTTAAAAAAGGGGGAGGTTTACAAATCGCTTGTTTTTTTTTTTTTATTTATGTGTATTACCTCATCTCATAGCTTTCAGTGAACTCAGTAGTGTACGGATTTTGATGGCACATTTTTTATTCGTAGACTGGTGCTTGTTATGTCTCTTTTCAATTTTTGAGCGACTACTGAAGAGTACTTTTTGAGTTATACATATAAATTATTATTTTTTCGACCACCTGCGTTGTATTACATATCGATGAAAATTGATGTCGGTTTTTTTCGTTTGCGAGGAAACAATTATTTTGGAAATGTATATATTATTTATTATAAAAACATTATATAATCAATATAATCGTATTACGCCTCTGACCCGCAAAGCCGTCATACAAAAATATTAATATAAGGAAGACGATTAAACAAAAAAATATACGTCTGTAATATTTATCTATACTGGTACAATAAAGGACAAAAGCGATGAGTTGAAGACATAAGTACCAAAGAATACTTGTTGAGTGCCTTTGAGTGATTGTTTTCAACAGAATCTATCATTCCAAATCAGTGGTAGCTTTACTATAACTATAATTAATTTATTAAAGACTGTGTGTTGTACTAACATAACTTATAAAATCTAAAGTGACGATTTAAAAATGCTTTTAAAACCTAAAATAATAATAAAATATTTGATCTGATTCGCTAGATTGATTTTTTTTAAAATTCATTGCCAATTAAAAAATAAACATCCGAACCAATTGCCAAAAAATAATTTCAGACTTTAATTTTAAACATTCAAATATACATTTTACTATTAAATATAACAAATATATTTTCGTCTCACAAATCGAAATGAAGAACATAATGAATATATCAGGACTAAGAAATATTAATCTTAATAAGCAAAAAAGTTATGAAAGTTTAAATTACTGTAACTTTTAACAAATAGATTAATCTTGTTTTCGTGGATAATAATTTCGATTAGAATCTTCATAGAGACCTTTATTATAATAAGTAAAATTTTACGTCAGACGTCGTTATCGTCGGCGTTTCATTTACTGTATTTTATTTATTTTGCTTTTTGTTCAGTTATATAAATTATTAAAAACATACTAAAGACATTCGTAATTTAAAATCTAGGTTACAAAAGAAAAATATATCGTACTTTTCGTTCTTTTTAACAATATGCTATAGATACTAATATTTTTTTAAAAAAAAGTAGGTACATGCACGCCGTCCGCCTAATGGCTACCGTCCGTCACACTGTACTCAGAGCCACAGTTTTGCCTGGATGACGACGAATTTTTTATATCATACCTTTTTGGAAAAAGCTCTATATTCAAATAATTTTATAACTTAAAGGAAAGCATTTCGGTGAGACGAATACGAGTATTTGTGAAATCCGCATATCTGCATGACATAGGAGAAAATTACGAAAGTTATGATAAGTGAGACGATAGGAATTTGGTTAATACTCGATCTACATTTCTCTGGTGTATGACATTGACCGCTTGTGAGTAATATTGGTGATTATTGTACTTTTGTTTGAGAACATAACCTTCATCAAGACAGTGTGTCTTTGTCGTGACCATATCGTTGGCCATATCATGAACTGTTCATGAGAAATGTTTCACTGTCCATTGGCCACATCATGATGTTACTTAGCTGGCCATGGCCATTTCAAAACCTTTTATTAATATTGTCATCTAAAAACGCGGCTACTACATGAATTGGCCAATGTCAAGATCATATCACAGGTTAATTTCAAAAAAATATCTTTTTCCGCCCAGAGTTCAAAACCTCCATTGCCTAAAATATATACTCTCTACAACCCAAATAAATAATTGCCATTTTTTAATGTTCCTTAATTACCTAAATAAATTATTTAATGAATTCTTTTAAGTAAACTTTTTGCCAATAAGTAATTTCGAATGAATGTGCAAAACAAAAAAAGTTTTGGAATTTTTGGTTTACACGTGTTCACTAGTTAAATTTTAAACGTAAAAATAAGACAATAATATTTATCTATTGATTCCTTCAAAGCCTTAAAGCTGTACTTGCGGCAGTCAGGACAGCGGCTTACCGGTATCGTTATTTTTAATCACTATCGAGAAAACATCGCTGATACATACAACATAAAAAGATCAAACAAAAAGTATATGAGCTAGCTCTGACATGCGATTGGAGATTACTCCTTAAGAATGAGTACCAGGATATTAAAAAATTTATTTATTTATTTATTTTATTTTAATTAAATGTGTGTTTATTTTATTTTAATTGAATGTATTAATCAAACTCTAAAAACGAAACATGAATTAATTATACTTATATTTTACACAAACAGCTAAAAGTTCAGTTTTTTTACATGATTTCACTGTTAATATTTTTTTTTATTACATAACTCTCTTATTATTATCTTTTAGGAGTAACCTCGAAATCACAGACTTTACAGAAGACAAAACCTTAAATAAAGTTTTACCCCTTATGGCCAATTCGATAAAAATAAGAAATATGTACAATGTATTGTCTCGTCCCTATTGTACATACCTAAATACTATATGACTACGTATACCTTTGATAAATTAAAAAAACCCACAACCTAAAATATCTATTTTCTTTCTCCCTTGGTCTTAGCTTAGCTTACATCCGATTTGTATGATATGGTCAATCGTGAATGATGAATTTGTCAAAGTTCATGATTTGACGATATGATAAATTTAGTTGACTACTTTATGAAATGCGATCATTTCATGAAATACTCGGTCATTTCATGATGTGACAAATTTTACGATATGGACACGACAGCGGCAGCGGTATGCAATAGCTTAGCTGGATTTATTTAGTTTTCAAAGCTATTTCGAGTCAAGTTACCGTTTCAATGGCTTGGATTTTATATTAGGTATTTATCATTTATTCATTTTCCATACTAATATTCCAAGAGAAAAGATTCAGTGCTCCCGACCATGGTTGCTGTAAAGTTACCGAAACGTCAGGTATTTAAAGATCTAATAAACCGCGATAAAATCCGAAAAAGATGTTTCATTATTGAAATCTGATTTTTTGTTTTCTTATTATGGACAAATTGAAGGAGAGTGCTACATCGTACATTATACTGAGCCTAAATTTAACGTGAGAAACTTAGAATAGTTAAAATCTTCTGTTCGATGATGGCAAAGCTATAAATGTAAAACTAGTCTTAGATATATAGATATTACAAAAAAAAACACTTTTCTGAAATTTTGTTGAGACCTTTCATTTTATGAACACTCATTAAACTATTATTTTATTACTTATTACACATCCGGTGGCCTAGATATTACGGAAAGAAAAAAATTTTTTTTTTCGTATTTCGAAAGTATACTATTTCAAAAGTATACAGTTAAAATTTGGTGACGATATTTTCAGTATTTCATGTTGTAAAACCTATTTAAAAGGTCAGCGCTAAAGCAATCAGTCGGTGCTTTGTTTTTTTTTTTACCTGCGTTGTAGTAAAGGGAAATATTTTAGTTTTGTGAGCTAAAAAAACTTAAGAAATTGAAGAGTTTGAAAGGACTGAGGATATACCATATGGTGTTGGGATATTGATTAATCGTAAGTCTGATTATACGTTCAAATCTAATTTTCTTGAAAATTTTCTTTACTAAAAATGTTAAGCGCGTTTATCTCAAAACTACTTTTTTCCGCCTGACACGCAGCAAAAAATAAAAACTACTCAGTCGATTTATTTAATACACTAACAGCTATCGTAATACGAAAAATAAAATTTTTGCTTTGAATATTTTTATTTTTTTATATGCAAAACGTGATTTAAAAAAATTCGAACTACAAATTTCAACAACGTGCAATATCTTCAAATAAAAAATTAATTGATATTTTTCATATTATAATAAGTATATTTATTATGATTAAAAACCCCTTTTTGTTTTTTTATTTCAGACCCATAGAAAGGCTAAGTAATTATGAACTTCTAGACCACCCTTAAGTTATTATGTACAAATCGGTTTAAAATTCTGCATGAAATAATTTGATTATATTCATGAAATGGCAGTTATCGTCCTTTGGGTAAGAATAAATCAAGACATCAATTTTATTTAATATTCTTGTATATGTTAGCTGTTTAAGTACCTCGAAATCTGAAGACCTTTAAGGAGATCATTTTTTATATTACTGTTCGATAATATTTCAATTATGTTTTAGGTAATTGTATATATTAAATAAATACTTTTAACTTTTAATTTTACAGAAATTCCTTTATAAAGTACCATTACTATTCCTTAAACTATATCTACTACTACTCCTTAAACTATATCTATACTAATATTATCAAGCTGTAGTGTTTGTTTGATTGTTTAAACGCGCTAATCTCAGGTACTACTGGTTCGAATTTAAATTATTTTTGGACAGTCCATGTACCGAAGAAATCTATAGGCTATAAAATATCACGCTATGACCAATAAGAGCTGAGCTTTACAAAAAAAGTTATGAAAACGGGAATAAATGTTCTTTTTAAGAGCTTCCGTTGTGTTTACGTCTGCTTTAAAAGTTCTAAAAAAGTCTGCACTAGCATATGTCTTTCTTTTCAGGTTAACTCATTAGAATCTTTCTTATGCTAACCAAGCTTGTTCTAAAGTAATTACTGGCGACGGTGGAAAGCGAAGGTATACCCACGATATAAATCCTTATCCAAATAAATCCTTTATTCATTACAACTATTTCTTTTAACTTTTCAAAATTGTTCTTAGCATTATTCGGTTTCAATGGATATCTTAGAAAATATTATAATTTTTTAATCAAATTGCAACGAATTAATGATCACAAAAAATAATAGGTAATTTTAGTGCAGTTTCATTATTAGGGCATATGAATACTTACGAATGAAAAATTCTTCACCAACAAGGCAATTTTTTGAATATAAACTTTTTACTTTTTAAGCGCCACGCGCCTTTGTAATTCGCCCAAGTTGCTCAGTTTAGCACCTACTTTTTTCCTCAAATTAACGAGAGCGAAACCGCCGGGGACAGCTAGTGATTAAATAAAAAAAAACCTCTAGTTTACATATAACATAAGAGTACAAACCTATGTGGTTTTCTGACGCTAGGTATTGATAATGATTTTGACATTAGTTTTTAAAATATCAGAAGTTTCAAAATGACAATCACGGTAGATAGAACAGGGCTAAAAAACTGTGTGTGCCTGTGCCTTTAAAAATGGTAAAAAGTAAAAAAAAAGTAGTATGTAACTCATTCTAAAAGGCGATCTGAGATCGGAAAGTGGTGGGGGGGATTTAAGAGTAAAAAATGGATTATCTCGATTTCCGGCTAAACTACAAGTCCTATCGAAAAAAGTTAAATGGCAAAGTAGTATGTAAAAAATAAAAGATATATATATATATATATACATTCTTTGTATTCTTTTTTTTCACATAACCTCAAAAGTTTTTGGTTTTTATTTTTCTTTTAAAAAAAAATACATATATTGGTGGAAAATTCCAATTTTTTTAAATTATAATTTTAGTCGGGAGTAAACGCGCACTTAACTGTTTGTTACTTGTTACGTTATTTAATACTTTGTTCATCTTAACGTGTTCGTGTAATAATTTTCAATTATCGTTCTCACCCGCAAAATTTCAGTCGTTTCATTCAGGTCATTTGGTATTTACATAATTTTTATAATAGCAAGGATGAAGACGATTGATGCGATTACTGTTAAAAAACCAATAGTCGTAACGATACACCCCTTAATATTATTATTAAGGGCTCAAACTTTCACAATAATCTTTTTTTATCATCATGAATGATACTTTCACAGTATCGTTAGAAAAAATATTCGTTTTTTTTAGCCTAGTCTAGTGAAGACGTTATCGAACTTGAAGCCGGCTGTTAACTAATATATTTGAAGTAAGGTTTCATTTAATTTTCTTGTTTTTATTAATATTTATTTTCTGTTAATTTAGTTGATTAAGATCTTTGGTTTAACCTCATTTAGCTACTTTAAATTGAAAATAATTTTGCTATTATTTTTTATTATACATATAATTAATGATAATGAAATATTGCTGGAGTGGGCTATTTAATATTAATTATGAAGTTCTGTTATTTTTTATTTTAAGTAAACGTTAATAATTGTATTTAACATATTCTACTTTCATAAGCAAGAAATTTTGCTTCCACTTTTTTAAGTCCTCTGATATTATTGATTATTGTAATCTCTTTAGCTATATGTTTAAAATTTTATAAAATATTTCCCAATTATAATATTAAATAAGTCAAATAGTTTTGATATATTATTTTTATTTTATATGCAAAACATTTTAAGTATTTGTTTTAACTAAAATTCCCTTATATTTCCCTTAGTTTTAATACTAAAGCTCTAATATTTGCCCGTCCGACTATCACATACCATATCACCTTACCTTTGTTTTGGAGTTGCAACAGGTGGACTTGAAATTTTGTCGGAATATAAAGATTGTGATAGGCGTTATAATGAAAATCTATTTTTAATATGTTTTTAGTTAGATTTATACAATCGTATTAAATGTTAAGTTTTAAATTTTATTATGTATGACATTCGATTTGGAGTCGATTATTTGTTTTAAATTATGTAGGTATAATATTATTTTTATTTTATTTACAAGAGGGTAAAATTATCACTTTCAGTTGTTCTTTTACTAGCAAAACCACAGTTGACTTTAACTTTTAAAGTAATAATAATAAAACATGAACAGAATACAAATTAACAAATAACTATATGCGGTTACGCGGTTGAATTTTAGAGATTATTTTTATGAATTAATTTTTGTTTGTCTAAATAAAAAAGTTACAAGACTATATTCCTAACATTTTATAGGAAAATAAGTCTATTATTTAAGGTACTGTTATATAATTTAGTTATTAATTTTAAAATATATCATCTATTTAAATACTTTTCATCTATTTAATATATTCTTTAATAAGTTATCATCTTTTTATACGAATTTATATGTTATATTTAATTATATTTGTAAAACACTCTTTAAACGGCATTTTACTGTTAATCCGCAATTCTACCAATAAAATACCAGCAAGATGTATTTGAAAAGTCCAGTTTAAAAATTAATATTAAAAAACAGAAAACGTAAAAAAAATAAAAAAATTGAAATCCGTCAAATTATAAATGAATTCTAATTTTTATGAAGTCACAAATCGGAGAAAATTAGTTACAACACTAAGCTACAGAAACACTCGTAGCCGGTAAATATTTATTATTCATAGAAATGAGAAAATTACTAACAGTAGGGCACAAAATAACTTTCAAAAACTTAAAATCGATCTAACGAAACAATGTAAACTTTATCTGTAACATTATTTTTAAATTTAAGTTTTTAAAAAATTATAGAAAATAAAACATAAAAAAGAAATAGAACTTGTGAGTAAAATTCTTACCTCAAAAGTAAGCAGCGTGCGAACTCGCGAGGATCAAGTTTGGAAGCGCGGCAGATACGTGTTATCTGGACGACGACTGGCGCGCGATTCTCAGATAAAAGCAATGGCGTCAGGCATAAACGGGAGAGGCATCCCCGCCAATCTGTTGATTCGCGCATGAGCCGTATACCTGGTATAGGGTGCGTCGCACACTGATCGCGAAACCAACTTGAAGATTTTAACAACACTCATTATATATAATTATATATTTTTAATAACACTCATAGTCGCAATTTTATTCATTTGTAAAATTTAAAACCGGATCTTTCCGGATAAAAAAATCGTTTGTTAGTTTCAATACTTACCAATTACAAAAAAAAAAAATCAATAATAAGTTGAGTTTCAATTTATAATAACGCTTAATAAGTTCGTAACAAGCCGAAATATTCTGTCCGCTAATTATAATTAATTATCGCACCCAATTTTAGTCTATATTCTAAAATTTAAAGATCCATTAATTTGTGTTGATGTATGAAACTTAGTTAACGTAATATTTTATTGAAGCGGAAATAGAATGAACGTGGGTAGATTTTGTATAGGTCAGATTGGAGAATATAGTCATTTATTTTAAGAGAACTTCGTTCCAAAAATATTTTTAAGTAGGTACGCGTAAAATATTTTTACGTGACCATATAAAAATAATCTACAAATGTTAAGCATTCATTTTTACTAAAAATGAGAAAAATTCTTGATCTCCCGTTGAAAAACTATTTCCGTCAACGTTTGGATATTATGTTATATTTTGCTCGTATACATTGTTGCGTAAACAACAACAAGACATGGTCGTAATTATGGCTGAAATTCTAGTATTCTCATTTAATTAACTATAATGATACATTTAACGTATTATAGGAAACTTAATATACGCCATACATTATCCTATATCCTTGATGATCGCCCACACTCGATGGCTTTCTAAAGGGTCCTTACATTGCTACTTTCTAGATTAACTTAGCACTTATTATAACAGAAACCATTGTATGATCTGACAGGTCACACAATAGATGTTACTTTACCAGTGCATTAGTACAATGACAAGATACTATTTTCTTCTGAGGTATTTAGTATCTATTTTATACAACACTAGCCATTGCCAGTGACTTCGTTCAAAATAAGTTATGATATGAATATAATAAGCGCAAACTGCGATTTCACGGTTGCTTAATAATTACGGGCTTGGTGCTACTATTTCAATCGTTTTTGAAAGTTGTTGAAAAAATCTCATAACCCTCATAAAAAAATGGCCAAATGCAGACTAAATTCTCATAGATCTCATAGCCTCTCATACCTCGATATGAGGATTTGGTCAGTATGTGTCCATGTTATTATGAGGTTTATGAATTTTTTTCCATAAGGTTATGACATTTATTATGGAAACCTTTTACGATTTATTATCTAAAAGAAAGTAACATTATTATAACGCTGTTATGACCAAATTGAAATACATACAAAGTACGTAACATTATAAAACCTGTCAACAAGAATCATTTCACTACTATTCGACCACTAATCTTCATTTTTAACACAATTCTGGTAGCACAATTGCAAGGTCGGTTGGGTAGTTTTCATACTTTTATTGCCGTATAATTAGTGTACCACGTACCAACAATATAACAAGAAACAATAAAGAAAGGGTATTAATAATTAATAACTTTTGTTACCGAGTATAAGTTTCATTATAACAAAACACTGGATAAGAACATGTTGTCTTGGAAACTTGTATGTCTCAGGAGAAATTATGGGTCACGTAAAGAGGTATACCCGACGGCGAGGTCAATGTGGTGAAGCTTTTTTATAGATTACCCTGTTTGAGATTATAAGAAAACACATAATCTTATCGTTAGCCGTTTTAGCAGCATGAAAATACGCTGGGCAGGAATTCTATACCTACTACTTATTTTCTTCTTTCTATATTACTTGTAGTTATAGGGTTTTACTAGAGTACTTTATTGGGGTTTTTATGTGGGTTTTTTGTTCGAAAAAAATTTTTTTTCGAATGTAAGTTATATTTAAGGCTGATCTGTCGACTTTAAATTTTTAACTTTCACTTACATTATAAAGTTTATATCACTAATTTTTACAAAAACTGATTTAAAATAAATCATAAATTGCTGAGTATTAAAGTTTATTAGTTTAAACGCTTAATAGTTTGTTTGAACGCGTTCGTTTCAATTTATTCATCATATCATCGTTTTGCTCGATATTGGATGAACATAATTATAAACTAATATTTATCACGAACTTAAAGTTTTGCTAACTCTACCTCGTGCTATCATCATTTAATTATTTTTTGATTAGTATTTAAATTTGTAATTCTGACCATTATTAAAATATTGGATTTTGTGTCGATATAAGGTACTCTTATTGTTTATTCGTTTAATACCGAAACAGTACAAAGATGGTGACACCATCTTCCGAATCATCATCATCACCATCATTTCAGCCTATCGCAGTCTACTGCTGGACACAGGCATCCATAAGTTCGCACCAAAAATGGCGCAAACTTATGTGTTTTGCCCATAGTCACCAGGCTGGGTAGGCGGGTTTGGTGACCGAAGACGTGCTCTTCTAAATAGTTAATGCTAATTTTCTGATTGGTCAGTCGCCATCTTTGTAATCTATAGGCGGGATTGTCGTCCTATAAATATAATTTGTAGGCGAAGTGGCAGTTATTGTTTAATATTATGCTGCTAACGTTGCTACTCGATAATTGACGTATAATTGATTAGTGGGATAACTTATTCAATTTAGTTAAAAGTGTGTATTGTGAATGAGTAACTAGTACTACACAATTATTTTACAGTTTTGTATAAAATATTAGTCTTAGACAACCTATTTTCATTATTCCTAATCAACTATTTTATAAAAAAAATTATAAAAATTGGCCCAGTCGTTTTGGAGGAGTATGGTAAATAACATTGTGACACGAGAATTTTATATATAAGAAGATAATGAAAATTATCTTTACATCTTAACTTACACAATGAGTACAATATTTATAATCATGTAACTAATTATTTCATTAATTTATGTTATTTAGTAAGGAAAATCACGCATTAATGTATCAAAAATTTGGGTTACTAAGACCAGGATTACGAGAGTATTCGTGACTCACGGGTTACTCGGAAGAACCTTTTCAATTTTCATCCTATACTCAAGGCTTTTACGGCGTTACATTTAAGCATTTTAGATAAAAGCGAGAGTTATGAATAATTTTAAGTCCTAATGCTTTATTTGAAGTTTATTTTCATCACATCGTCGGAATTTCGTTAAAAAATTACGAGAAATCCGTTTTTAACTTTAACTAAAAGGAAGGGAAATGAAGGTAGTTGTTTATAAAAAAAAAAATTCTCACATTTATATTTAAAAAAATTATTGAAAAAAATTACATTGCTGTGTAATTTAATATTTATATTTATATGCAAGCAATTATATACATACGGTATGCATTTAAAATTATTTTAATAACAAATGAGAAACACTGCGTACCGAAAATACTGGCTAATGATAAGAATATTTTAGAAATTAATTAGTGTTTACTCCTTAGGAATCGATTTTCATAGAAGGCCCCCGGTATGAAAAAATATGAGGAGTAAAATCTACTGAACAAATGACCTCGTTACGTTTTTGTTAACGCCATCTAGTAGTTATTAGATTTTTTGAATATCATATCAAAAATTGACCGCTCCAGCGGGATTCGAACCCGCGTCTCCGACTGACCGTGTCGGCGCTCTAGCCAATTAAGCTATGGAACGATGTACCCGCCAGAGCGAAATTCTTGATATGATGATTTTTATTTTCGGTTTAAGCGAAATTAGTTCCATAGCTTAATTGGCTAGAGCGCCGACACGGTCAGTCGGAGACGCGGGTTCGAATCCCGCTGGAGCGGTCAATTTTTGATATGATATTCAAAATATTTAGAATCCATAATGTGTGGGTAACATAAAAATAAAATCGTACATAT
This sequence comes from Melitaea cinxia, assembly GCF_905220565.1. NCBI lineage: Eukaryota > Metazoa > Arthropoda > Insecta > Lepidoptera > Nymphalidae > Melitaea > Melitaea cinxia. The sequence continues at coordinate 7,095,632 of NC_059424.1, forward strand.
TAAGAATAGCACGGTGTCGTCTCCTGTCAAAGATTTTCATTGTAATATGAAACTTTGAATAGTTACGGGTCTCTGTAAAGAACTCACTATAGACGGCGTCACGGTTCGCTTAAACCGAAAATAAAAATCATCATATCAAGAATTTCGCTCTGGCGGGTACATCGTTCCATAGCTTAATTGGCTAGAGCGCCGACACGGTCAGTCGGAGACGTGGGTTCGAATCCCGCTGGAGCGGTCAATTTTTGATATGATATTCAAAATATTTAGAATCCATAATGTGTGGGTAACATAAAAATAAAATCGTACATATTAAGTTATTAGATTCTTAGAAAATGTTGTAACGCCGTCGTCGTTGATTCGTTTATTACTATTTGATATGGTATTATTAACATTTGATGTTATTAATCTTTTTCTTAGACTAATAAGCCTTTTTTGTGTCGATTTATAAAATCGATCTGAAGGATATACTCCAGTCATGCGTCGGAGCTGACACTCACACTTTTTTTAGTTCTACCCAAGATAGGAACAAATTACTGGTAAAAAACCAATTACATTTGAAGGAGCAAAGCTTTAAGAACGCAGCTAAATTTCATGAATTTAAAACTAAACTAGCAGGATACTCGTATATTATTGACAAGTATAGCTTAGTACTATGTTAATAATGTGGTTTCATAATACGAATGATTAATATTAAGTTAGTTAATAACTATATGTAATTTATGTTCTCATGTACTGACATGTCTGTTGACACACTGTCTACATGACTGTTGTTTTTTTTTAAATGAATATCTTTAAATGGAAACAACTAAGACCTTTGGATGATTATGGACATATATTGTTGAACTTTTTTTTAACCACCAACCAACTAAATGACCTAAACGATTATGTAAATTGTCCAAATTAAATACATTAGTACCCATTATTTAGAAAATACTGACACCTCATCTTGTATGTGTCACTCAAACGATTATTGTTATTACATTTTTGTATGTTGAAAGATGCCTTCAAAATATAGTTTGTAGGATTCTTCAAAAAATTTAATTATACGTTTACATTCTACGGCATATTATCTGTTATAAAAGATTTATGATGTATTTTCGAATTCAAACTGTCAAAGTTAATGAGATGATAGAGAGACGAAGATATTTCAGATATTGATTGATTGATTGGTAATGCCTTTCAATTATTCCAGATATTCAGAGGATTACATACATATGTCAACTGTCATACTCTGTCAATTTAACGCTGCATTGTAATTTGGGATTCAATCTGATAATCAAATTTTTTAATTACCAAAATAAGAAAAAACGAGTGTAAATTAAGCGGTTATTACGAAGGCTAAACAATACAAATAATACTTAACAGTAAACACGCCATTAACAATAAGAAATAATTGTTGATACAAAACAGCAACAGCGTAAACATCGAATCAAATTATATTTGTTTACGTTAATTATGTTAATACTAATATTAATTCGACAGCCATGTTACTTTATGAATAAATTTACACATCGATAACTGTTTACAGTAACAACCCTAAAATTCGGATCATAATGCACGCTCCCAATAGGCACTAAATACACCTATACTTATAAATATTATATGTTTTAAACATCCTTAATAGGTAAACGTTGACGCCGCGTTGGCGCAACGGTCACAGCCATGGATTGTACCTGTTGCGCTGGCGGTTGCTGGTTCGATCCCCGCACATGACACACATTTGTATTGGCCATACAGGTGTTTGCCGTGGTCTGGGTGCTTGTGTAGTCCTTGTAGGTCTCCCCACCGTGCCTCGGAGAGCACGTTAAGCTGTCGGTCCCGGTTGTTATCATGTACACCTGATAGCGATCGTTACTCATAGTAGGGAATATATCCGCCAACCCGCATTGAAACAGCATGGTGGATTAAGCTCTGATCCTTCTCCTACATGGGGAAAGAGGCCTATGCCCAGCAGTGGGATATTACAGGCTGAAACGTTATAGGTAAATATACTTTTATAAATTTTACAATACGATCGATTAAAGCATACCTATATGAAAATTTTGTATTTTTAAACTGATATTTCAGGTATCGCTTAAAAACATTTTATTTAACAAATTAAATAAAATGAAATAGTGATAAAACATTTATTTACTATTTAAATTAGAATTTAAAGATTTGACAGGAAAACCTTTAAGATATGTCGAGGCGTAAAAATTACATTTGAACTAATTATTTATTTATTTATTTTTACTCAATACCTACCGAGTCTAAAAATAAAGGTTCAAATGATATTTATAAATTCAAAAGCAGTCCAGAAATAAAGGTTTATGTAAAATAAGACGCAATTTTGAATGATATGTAAATAAATGTATATTTCAAAATGCTGAAATAAATATTTTTGTATTTGATATCAAAAGACTGAAAAAAATTTGAAGCTTCTATTTCCAGAAATGTCGGACTTTCATATAAATTTCATCATCTATTTCACCCATTTAAGGTTAGAATTTCCACGCAATTTAAACATGTGTTTCCTCGTGTTTAATCAGAGTCCAGAATTAAAATATGACGTTTCCAGCTTTAAAAATGACGAACTTTATATTTAAACTTTCAACCCATATTCCACTTCTTCTTCTTCTTCACTTCTTAAGTTTCGTGCTTCTAATTAAAGAAAATAACGGACCTGTTAATGATTCATTCAACCCCATTTCAGCCCCTTAGAAGTATAATTTTTCAAATTCTGTTAATAATAGACGTCTATTACTGTGACATTCTAGGTATATGTAGCACAAAAGATTACATAGAAAGTTGAGAGACCCCAGCAACACCTTAATCCAGTTCTATTACAAAATCCGTTCTTAGCGAACGTTTACTAATTAATAACTTCTGTGATAAATTTTAAGTTTATAGCAATAAAAAATTAGAAATTTTATCAGTTCCTTTGAGATACTCTAGTTATAAAGTCCATCCTTATAGGATGTCTGTTAACTATTGATTAATTATTATTTTGTAGCACAAAAAAATAAAGAATACAAACTTGTGAGAGCTCTAAGACTTCTATAATTTGGCCAACACACATAAGATGAAGCGTGCCTATAATATAATACGATCTGACGTGCTCATGTTTCTAATCGGTTGCCCTAGACGTTCGATACTATATAAAGTGCTCAAGTGTGCTTGGTATACGTCACAGGTGCAAAGCTACCCCTATTATGCTATTCTGACGTATTATTAAAAAATATATAAATCTAATTTTTATATTTATTATATTTCCTCGACATAAAGAATATTACTCTGTGGCTTTCGGGAAATCTGATAAATACTGATAATCAGCAGGCTTAGCCAAGTTGACAATCTACAATCGATAACGCTATTAGAAAACTAACCAAATGTATAGGAATGACATCATCTCAACGTTAAGTCACGTGATCACAACAAACGAATAGAAAATTCGTAGACAAGTTTACTCGTTCAAAATGTTACAACGAAATGGAATCGTTTCTACAACGGCGATCACTACATCCCATACAAATGGTAGCCATGTTACAGTTTTGACAAGCGTCAGCGAAACGATGTCGAAATTTTTGAACGATAGCTAAAAGATTGCCGAGACCCAGTAGTAAACGTTAAAAAACGACGTCTATTATGATAATATGAAAGAGTTGTGTTATATATGTAGGACCGAGAATTGTTTATTTGAGATAATTTTGAACTATAATTAGCATTTAGCATTAAAAATGCATACATCACATACTTACTTATACGTGAAGAAGTGTGGCTTAGGCGCCAAAAAAGAGTCTTAAATCGTCAGTGCATCGAGACAATACGCGAAATGCCGGAAACGTTATTTGTGCAGCAATTTTGGCTAGACAAAACGACTTTCCAAGACCTTTGTCAAGAACTCCAACAAAACACTTCTTTAAGGAACCAAGGAGATTCCCCTAAAAGTGAAGGTTAGTGCTTATTATGCTGACTCTTAGTTTCCTAGCCACAGGATCCTACCAGCGAATTGTTGGCGTCACTCACCATCTTGCCCAACGCACAGCTAGTCGGTGCATCAGACAAGTTGTTGATGCTTTGAACCACCCAACTGTCATGGCAAAATGGATTGTGTTTCCGAAAACACGACAAGATGGAGCGTTAATAAAACAAGAGTGAGTACTTAACAAACGATTTAACAATGTTTTAAGTGCATGTAATGTAATTTAAATTAACGATTAATGTTTCAGGTTCCAAAGAAGATTTGGCCTGCCTGGTGTAATTGGGTGCATTGATTGTACCCACGTAGCTTTAGTAAAGCCCAATGATGAAGAGCATCTTTTTTATAATAGAATATGGTATCATTCATTAAACGTTCAAATGGTAGATATTATATTGATATATTCTGGTTGGCATGTTATAGCTAGATAAAACTTTTTTTTAATAAAAGTTTTATTTTTCGGATTTGTGACAGTAACCTTTTGATTTTAAATGTAAATGCAAAGTTTGGTGGAGCTACACACGATTCACATATATGGTCTTCAAGTAAAGCTGAATCATATATGCGTGAACTTCATCAAAATAATGAACAAGTATGGCCATTAGGTAGGTATCTAAAATAGTAAAAACATCTAATAGTAGTTAGTTTTCCTGTGTTTTGTCTACAGAAACTAATTTTCAGGTGACTCTGGATATCCACAACGCCCTTGGCTTATGACAGCTATCCCCAATGCAGTTCAAGGTTCTGTTGAAGAACGATACACGCAGAAGCATGTGCAAGCCCGTAACTGCATTCAGCGCTGTTTTGGATTACTCAAAGCACGGTGGAGATGTTTGCTTAGAGATAGGGTTCTTCACTATCATCCTCACGTAGCTAGCAACATTACAATGGCATGTTATATTATTATTTTATCACTAATTGAAAATAAACTTTTTTGTTTTTTGTGCTTTGCTTATGTGTAATTAGGCAATTAGTTTAGTATGTTAAATTAGGTAGCTTTTGATTACTCCTGCACCTCAGTGGTGGAGATTGTTGAGCGGCCCTTACGACGGGCCAGCAGGTCCAAGCACCGTGACGTTGTGGTTGTCTTTAACCTTCCATAGCGATCCATTATTGTGTCAATAGTTTCGATTGGTTTTCCAAACCCAAAACTCACTGGTTTTCCTGCCTATCAGACTAACGTGCAGTTCTGACACCGGCTGTTAGTCACACGAAAACTTCTTATCTACACACAAAAATTACATGGAAAACAAAAACAGAAGAGACTATGGAGGTATCAAATTTGGATGTCATATAACCTTTAAACAGATTCTAATTTAAAACAACACAGCGATTACATTCATAACAAAATTTCATTCAACTTTATAGGCTTTTATGGTAAAGTTAGTAGGAGGTTGTTATTAGGTATACATATTTTTAAAATCAATAGCACCGATGACAAGAGTTCAGAGAATTTTGATATATCGTTTTTATTTGGACCATATTATTTTAATTGCACAATACAGAAATTATGCATCTATTTATCATGATTGTTTATATACGTAAGTTTGCTTTTCATGGGTCTATTGTAAATAATAGTTAAACGAAAACATTTTGCCCTATTGCAAATGTTATTTTCCCTACTATTAGTATACACTAAAAATGAAAAAACAATTCAGAAGCTTGTCAAGTTTCGATGTTAGCTTTGTCAAGTGTTGTTGGTCTGATTTACATAAAAGGGTAAATACGATTAAGATTGCTTCAATAGCCTTGTCAGAATCAAAATCAAAAATTAAATTATTCAACTAGAATTCAAAAAGAGTTTTAAATGATGATTTAACAAACAAAAATTATATTTGTTTTATTAAATAAAACATAAATAATGTGAAACTAGTCAAACTTTGCCCTTGGATATAAGGGTTTTTTTATATATAAAACTATTTATACTTAAAATTAAGAACGAAATAAAAGATAAGAAACATGTTGCCGATTTGGAGGCCGTTATATTTCTGATTCTCACACAGTATATTATTACATTCATGTTTCTTAAAAACAAGTCCAGGAATTAATTAATCTCTATGTTTAGTCTTAGTTCTTAATATTATGAACTGCCTGGTGGGAATGCTAAGTCAGCGGAACAGTTTCGTAGTAATCTAAGACGGCCGGCATGCATGCATAGCTAGCTCCTATCCGAAAAAAATCGGCAGGAAACTCTGAATATAAATATTTAAATAAATACAGATGAACGTACATATATTTATAGTTAATTAAGAGTAAATCTCCAATTATTATTATGACAGACTTAGGATAGTATTAAGGATAGTTACTAAGAATATTAGAGGTGTAATTAGGTGGTTTTAGCAAACATATCTCAGTCCCGTAGCGACGCTCAAAAGGCCTGTAAAATGTAGATCATATTATAGAGGTATAGATGTTTGCCATCCGACTGACCGGTAAGCCGAAAGGGAATTAGAATAAAGCCGGCTCTGACCTCTGCTTCACTAAGTGGTCTGTATATTTGTGAGCAAAAGTATAATTATCGAGCTTCGAAATATTACCTATGATTACTTTTAGTAAATTTCTGTTTCTCTTGACATTTTACATGCTAATAAGATAAGAATTATAAATACTATAGCACTGCGATTAATTGACTAGATTAGCTAGAAATGCATAACTACAAAAAATTAAAATTAATTCGTCTAATACTGTTTAAGAAACATACAATAACTTTAACATGTCTTTATAAAGTTCTAAAATTAAATGAATGAAAAAGCAAAAAAAAAAATTTTAATGAATCATCACAAATAATCCTAAAAACACAATATAATTATAAAGAACGTTGATACATCGAACTTGTATACTTTAATTTTAAAGAATCTACGGCACGCGTGTCTACGAGACATGACAATTTTAGCTTATTTTAATGAACATTAATGGAATTTCGAAACATAAATATTTTACATAACTGATGTTAATAAGCATGTTAGTTTTAATACCGGAAAATTTAATGTTTTCTTTTTATCGGATAAGTTTTTAATATATGTATTCTTCTATGTGTGTACATCATTCTTATGAATCCTTTAAAGGCTTGCAAAACATAACACAAAGTTTATTATGCATTGACAATTTCATTTATAGGAAAGTCAAAATATATGGAAATGAAAATGGGATGAAATATGATGATAAATATGGTTTTTAAATAATTTTTTATAGTTGGAAAAAAATATTTCGTAAATAAAGTCTTCGAGCCTTGATCATAGCACCTAATCATTATTATTACCGAAGCCTTATTATAACATTGTTTGTATGGAAACTTTGTATTGTGCTTTTTCACACTAAAACAATTAAAAAAGAAATTTAAGTAGTCCATGAAAACAATATCGGCTTCGTTGTCTAGCTATTCGTAAATGTCACATGCTAAGGACATTCTCATATCTACTATAAAATTAATTTAATAATTGTACGATTAGCACTTGAATATTAAGCGCATAGAATATTTTGTCAACTGCGCTAATTGTATTGCTAATGAACATGTATAATTTATTTACAACATTTAGGTAAGTGAAAATTTAAATGAAATAATTCCGTTAGAGCTTACCTCACCTTAATGAATAAATGATAACGTCGGAAAACCTACGCGACTCAGATAAAAGCCTGTTGGTGACATATGATTTAAAATTAATATTTCATTTTGATAACAGTTCGTTATAGATGTTAGAATTTTGCTGCTACGCTGAGTAATCTAATTTTTAGCTGTTATTACTTTATTGATGTATGAAACACGACGTTGTCATGTAAGGCTTTTTACTGTGATCAACGTTTTTCAAAGCGTATTTGCTATTTTTAATTTGCTTAATCGATAACGTTTTAATTCGGCATAAAATAATAAATAATTATTGATTATCTAAATTTTGACTATAGTAGTGATTAGAGAATTTTGTCAATATTCAACATTACAAAACAAAAGACTTTAATTTTTTAGGTAATTTTGTTACACTTATTATTATGTCAAACTCGCTGCCCTGGCGACTTTATACCACCATATTTTGTTTTTTTTCTTAAATGCATTTTTTATAAGTAACTTGTCCTGGCTCTAACGAACACAGTAAAAAAATATTATCAAATTTGGTGCAGTTGCTGAAAGTGTGTACATAGATTTCTCATGTTCCTTATTTTGAATAGATTTGTTTACATATATTATTGTGCAAAAGTAAATCCTTAAAGTATATACTGAAAATCAACAATGCAACCGTGTACAAATATTAATATTATTTTGGTATACAAGTATTATGTAGTATAATCTTTATACTAATTTCCCTCGGGATGACCTTCTTATAGTAAAGTCACGACAGTTTCGTAGCAATAAAAGTTTCGCATTATACTATTATCGCTGATAGAATAGTTCATATAGTTTAATAGTGTCGAAGTTACAAAGTAACATAACAGACTTTGTTCTTTGTATCCTTTATAAAAAAGTCGGCATATAAATCCTTTAGGTGTACCTTTATGTGTTAATGTATCACGTCTGTATTCACAAAGGCTTTATTAAGTCAATTCAACACTTGTACTATTCGCGTAGGTCCTTGTTTCTTGTAACTTTCAAACTCATGTCATAAACTTTAGAACTTCAGTTATGAAGTTCTTAACAAAATACATACTTAAATAGTATTTACTTGAATACTTCAACATAATCACAATAAAAAAATAATAAAATAAAACTTAACAATATATGACTAAATATATATGAACTCATGTATCACGGCAACACACATGAGTTCACGCCATATTTTGGGGCGAACTTTTGGAGGCCTATTTCCAACAATGTAAAATTTAGTACTTGTATGTAAAAAAAAAACAAATATTTAGAATATAAAATCGTGAAAAACAACAAAACTTAATGAACACTAATGGATTTTTCTTTAAAAATGGTAATTAGAGAAATTTACTGACTAATTAAAAAGCAAAAACATCTTTCGTTTTATTCCGTTTGTTTTTATAAAACAATATACTTAAAAAGTAAGATTTTAGTTAATAAAACATGTTGAATTCTTGTTCCTTACCTAAAAGGCCTTGTATGTTTTGATTTACCCAGTTTAGAATGCTTACATCTATGTCATACAAATATTCATTTCTTAATATATAACTTATGTGTAATGATAGCTAGAGACTTTTTCCTCTGTTGTCTGCTTACTTAATTATTATTACTATAAGTAGTATTAAATACATTTAATACTATTGGGGAATGTCGATATATTTGACTGCTCAATAGAAGCAGCTGGTAATTTTTTTTTTATATCACTAGGTCGACAAACAAGCGTACGGCTCACCTGATGGTAAAAGGTTACCGTAGCTTATAGACGCCTGCAACACCAAAAGCATCGCAAGCGCGTTGCCGACCTAATCCCCAATCCGTGTTACGGTTTTCTGTAAAGATCTCACTATAGACGGCGCCACGGTTCGCTTAAACCGAAAATAAAATCATCATATCAAAAATTTCACAAAAATAAAATCGTACATATGCATAATATAGTAGACGAACACTGATAGTTTTAGAGGTTTCTAATGTGCTGTCGTAAATAAACACATTTTTTTTGCGCGTACATTGCAAATATTTATTTTATATTATATACCTATTTAGTATCAGCATGGCACCCGTGCGAAATGTATAAAGTTTTATATTATATTATACTCGTATATACCTATTACATAAATACAATAAATGTAATATAAAATTAATTACGTTAACGCAATGGCGTATCAGTAATCATTAGCTCAAGGTAGAAAGAGGAAGGGGCAGTGAAGCGAAAAATCTACGCGGTCATTACTCACAGCCTTGTAGCGGAATCATCTGTTTCACGACATGTAAAGGTAGTGGTATCTTTGTCAAATAATTTCTGTTTCTTCATTTATTAACCGGCTGCAAAGGTTATGTTTTGCGCGCGCATCTTGTATGTATGTAACATTCAATTATTATTTACATAATTGAGGTATTGTTAGATTCGTCTTAGCAGCTCAAGTATTTTTAGATACGTGACGTTAAAAAAATCAAATATGGCGGCTGTGCGAAGCCATTGCAGTTAAAGAAAAAAAATTTTTTTTCGAATACTACAATATGGATTCAAAATAAAGGGCTCGATATAAGGATTTCAAAAAGGTATATTATGATAATTATTACCGTAATACTAATAAAAAAATACAATAATTAAGTTTAAAAAATGTGGACTTTGCTCTTCCCCATGCATATGCCAAGCAACCTGTGAAACGTGCTTCTTCCTCGCTTCCTAAGTGACCATCAATTTCGGGGTTGTTGTATCCTTTCCAATAAAAAAGAATCATCAAATTCGGACTACTCTGTAAAAAGTTATCTTTGGTCAAACATAACAAAAAAAATATACGGGGTGACTTTAGAACCTCCTCTGTTTTTTTCGTCAGTTAAAAAAAGACTTCATCTTTCTCAGCATTAGAATTAATTATGGTATGTGAAAATTTTTCTTAAAGAAAAACTAAGATTTATCTCTGAGAAAAACAATGCTTAAGTCGAATATTATTTAAATTAGATTTAGCTTAGAGCCAGCTTTCCTCGATTTTCCTTGAAAAATTACTTAATCAACCACATTATACAAACTATTTTAATGAATTAAACTGATTACGTATTTATCTAAATAAAACGACATTAATAAAATAATAATAATAAAACATATAATTAAAGCATAAGTCAAATCACTCTCTTTGTGCCAGACTCCGACTACATGCTATGTACGATGTTGCATAAAATTTCGAAGGACTACCGTATTGATATTTTTAAGTGTACATAATGTTTGATATTGTTTCGAATTATTTCGCTGGCTTTGTGTACTTATTGAATTTTTATATTGTTCCGGTCTTTTCAGTTGATTTTCTATTAGTTGTACTTTACGCAGGCGATTGTTTTTTAAATTATTTTTTTGTAGATTAACTCTTAGAAGAACTTTCATTTAAATTCTTAATTTTTATATTGATCGCTAAAGATACTTTGAAGAAATGTGCAAAACATTGTTAAGTAAACAATTCGGTTCTGAAAACAACATTTGAGTCGCAAATCTATTAAAAGTCGACAGTCTTGTTCATCATAAAATTTAAGTAGTTATCAAATTGAATAAATTAATTTATAAGAAGTCAGTTATTCACATTAGCAACGTTAACGTTTGCTGTTTTTTCCTTAGAGGTGGAAATCATGCATCTGATATATCTCTGGAAACATTGACACGAACATCTTATTTATATTAGAATCTAATTTATTTGCTTTACACATCAAAAATATCCACAGATTAAGAAAGTCCTCAAATTTATAATGCTAATAATAATAATAATATCATTCTTTTTTCAATCATGTGTTGTACTGTACATGTAAACATATATATCATTCTTTTTTCAATCATGTGTTGTGTTGTACTGTACATGTAAACTGTACATGTAAATGTCCATTTTATAAAATATATTTCTTTTAATCTAGTTGTAGTTAACTGAAGTCGAGCACAGCAGGAAATTTCCCGCTCAAAGTATAGAGCAGCCCGACTGGGGTAGTATCTCGACCACACAGAAGATCACAGCTAAATTATACTGTTTTCAAGCAGTATTGTGTTCCTGTTGGTTAGTAAGGTGACTAGAGGTCCTGGGGGAGAATTGGGGATAGGGTCGGCAAAACGCTTGCGATATTTTTTGTGTTGCAGACGTCTATAAGCTAAGGTAATCGCTGACCACCAGGTGAGCCGTACGCTTGTTTGCCGGACCTAGTTATGTTGAAAAAAAAATGTAGCTTGTAAATGCAATTTAGGTAGAAGCTTGTACATTGTATGTCAATTTGGATGATAAAATAAAAGCGTGTTTAGAATTTTTTAAATCTACTTCAAAAACAAAACGAAATTTTATTTATAGTTAGCTGAGCCCAGCGGTTTCACCGACGTTAATTCGAGGGAAAATATACTAAAATATTCTATAGCCACAGTAAATGGACAATAATATATATATTAATAGTTTTTTATTAGAACTAGTTACGCACGATCAGTGCGTTTAAACAAGCAAACTCTACAACTTTGTAATGTTAGTATACTAATAATATACGTAGAAGTAATTAATAGGCTATAATATTTAAATTTTCAAAAAAGTAGGGGAAAAAATATTTTGTAATTTTTGTTAAATAAACGTGCGAAACGTGCGTGACGCCACGTTGGCGCAGCGTTCACGGCCATGGATTGTACCTGTTGCGCTGGCGGTTGCGGGTTCGATCCCCGCACATGACAAACGTTTGTATTGGCCGTACAGATGTTTGCCATAGTCTGGGTTTTGTGCATTACTGGTGGGTCTCCCCACCATACCTGGGAGTGCACAATAAGCCGTCGGTCCTGGTTATTATTATTAAAAGATATAGTTACTACATCGACGTCACTAAAAAAAAAACAGAAAATACAAAAAAGCTAAGTGTAGAACGTCAAATACGTATTCGCTGTAAGAGGGGTTACAAACTAGATCAGAAGACGCCTTGAAAAATATTCAAGTAAAACCATGTTTACTCCTCTTCAGAAGGTTGCCAGCACTTACCAATGGACCATTTTCCATTTGAACATCCTGGTGTCTATAAAGAGGACTGTAGATATAGCAGGTCAAATTATATCGGACAAACAAAAATAATAATATCGTGTCGCATCAAATAGCACATCAAGGCTGTCACAAAAAAGACCCCAAAAAATCGGCCATATCTCAACATCTGCTACAAGCGGGACTCAATCACTAGATTGAGTTACATAAGCCATAGGTTTTATCATCCGAGTCATAAATTCCCTCGATTAGTAAAGGAGGCAACTGGCATTAAAATATATCCGAATTTCAATAGGGAAGACGGTTTCAGAATACCGAGTATGTGGGATACAGTGATTAGTTTATGTGAAGGTGGGTTATGGTATTTGTGCTCAAAGCCCAAGAAACCGTCAAACACTGTCAGTGTAGTTTGCCGTAGTGAACAAGTACGTCCGTGTGCCGAAACTAGTCGTCCAAAACGAAGAAAAAGTAGGTAGACAGATTTTTCTGACCTGTCGCCATCTAAAGGCACCGTATGTCAGTCTTCCCATGATCATGGTGATTGAAACATTGCCGAAATGTAAGGATCTCAACAAAACAATAAACGTGGTAAGCACCCGAACGATAATATAAATTTAAACATTGTTGTGTTGTTATTATTGGTTTCGCTTTAGCCTATAATATCCTACTACTAGGCATAGGCCTCTTTCCCCATGTAGGAGAAGGATCAGAGCTTTATCCACCACGCTGCTCCGATGCGAGTTGGCGGATATATTCCCTACTATGAGTAACGATCGCTATTAGGTGTACATGATAACAACCGGGACCGACGGCTTAACGTGCTCTCCGAGGCATGGGGGGGAAACCCACTGGGACTGCACAAACACCCAGACCACGGCAAACATCTGTATGGCCAATACAAATATTTGTCATGTGCAGAGATCGAACCCATAACCACCAGCGGAACAGTCACAAACCAGTGCTGTGAAACAGAGTTAGTGTGAAACAAAGTAGCCTAAATTACTCCTTACTACATCAGCTGGAACAAACAGACAAACAGACAAAACTGTAAAAAAAAATATTTTGATACATCTACCGTGTATAAAATACATTCATACGCCTTTTTGTTAAAAGCGCTTATTTTAATATTACAAACAGATACTCCAATTTTATTTATTTTTGTAGATAAAAACGAAGCTGTTTCATAATTAACTGTGTAATTAAAAAGATAGCTACAAAGATAGCTACAAAGGCGCTTGTTATGGTTTCGTAGTAAACAAGAATCCCTAACAGGCATATCCTTTCATTTGTCTGCCTTTCTTTCTTTTCCCGGTTTAGCTTAAGGATTACATTTTAATATAGACGTTTTACAAAAAAAATATCTATTTACCGTTATTTTAATGTAAATAGCCCTTTGTTATCAAATATTAAAAAAAACCAATTTCGATTAACAACAAGTATTAAAGCGAGAACGTCATCAACGTACTCGAAATCAATTAAATACGCATTATTAGGGATGATTTAAAAACTAGTCGTTAGATCTCGCTCAATTATAAATGAGACAGCAAGGCAATGTTGCTTACATTTGTAAATGAGATAGTTTATTTATTGGTTCACATTATCATACACAGTATATTTATTTATTGGCTATCGGTTATATAAATGGCTATGTAACGAATTTTTGAAAATCACAAAAACAAAATGTTTTTAGCTGTGTCTATCTCTAAAACGAAAGCGACTAGTAGGATAGTGGTTTATCAATTGTAAGATTATGGACTTTGCTCCTAAATATTTGAAATGTTGTGCAAAATATATCTGTCTGTTTACTATATTGGTTGTATAATTGTATATCTTACCCATTCGCGAAACAGACGAGTAAGATACAAAAACGCTTTAGATAATATGATGTTTCTATAATCTTGTTGTTATCTTATCTCTCTCATCTGATCTTTTTCATTCAATCTTACGTACTTCTTTCGTAGTCTTATCATTTTCATGGAATCATGTTACTTCCACAAAATAATCTCGTTTCTATTATTATTTTCATTGTGCTAGTCAGCTAAGCCTTTATTATGTAATAAACATTTGTTGTCACGAGTGCACTGACGTTTTCGTAATCATACCGATCTGTGCGAGACACATATCCAATAATGGATAGCGCATTCAGTTGTTCTTAATTCAATGCAATTCTATTGTACATAAACAAAAAACATTTAAATAAAACAGCGTTTAATGCGAAGTAACTTATCGTTTCTTTATTTTTTCTATATAGAATATAGAAGAATACCTTTAAACTTGAATAACAGTTTTGTAAAAAAAAAATGTGTAATTTGATTGCCGAAATTGTTGTTCTTTATTTTATATAAAACTAGCTTTCTTTAAATAAAAAGTATCCTACGTTACGTCTAATACCTCCAAGGATATGTGTACAAAGTTTCATGATGATCGGTTAAATAGTTTTCACGTGAAAGCTTAACAAACAAATTAACATTCACATTTATAATATTAGTTAGGATTAGGATTAGGTATTATTCATAGAATTATGTATATAAATGTCAGATTTTTTATCTAGATTGAATTGATGATAATATATGATGAAAATTAGCAATTTAAATTGTTTATTATTGATTTAATCTAACAACCGGGACCGACGGCTTAACGTGCTCTCCGAGGCACGGTGGGGAGACCCACAAGGACTGCACAAACACCCAGACCACAGCAAACACCTGTATGGCCAATACAAATGTTTGTCATGTGGGGGGATCGAACCCGCAACCGCCTGCGCAACAGGTACAATCCATGGCTGTAACCGTTGCGCCAACGCGGCGTCACCTGATAGCGATCGTTACTCATAGTAGGGAATATATCCGCCAACCCGCATTGGAGCAGCGTGGTGGATTAAGCTCTGATCCTTCTCCTACATTGAGAAAGAGGCCTATGCCCAGTAGTGGGATATTACAGGCTGAAGCGTAGATTTTATCTAAAATCAGTAGCATTAACTGATGCGAATTCTATTCAGCGATTCTAAATACTATTTCAAGACTACGTATAGATGCATTAACATAACAAAAGAGAGACTAAGTATAGATGCGATAACATAGCAAAAGAGAGGTCGAGTAACGGAATAAGCTACTCACCAATATCAGTCAAGGCCGAACAAAATACAAACTTGTCTAGTTTACCACACCGGGGAAACAAAAACTATCAATGGATCGACGAAGGTATATATGGCAACAGACAAGTAATAAAAAGTTTGATAGTATATATATAAAGTTGAAGTTTCCCTATTTATCTACAGATTTGTAATCTACAATGAAACTCTTATTGGTTACAAAGACAAGTTTGACTTGTGTATCACCATTTTATGTGGACTTTATACCAACGTAAAAAAACAAACTGCTACCAACAATATGAAAATGACCCGAAAAGGATGACGACGAAAGGACCAGAAGGAAACAAGTTGTAAAACTATAATAAATTATAATATACTGTAGATATAAAAAGGTTATTTTTACAGTGCTTACACACTATTATCCGGTTAAAATGTAACTTTCACTTAAGGACATTTCAATATGCTCCTAATCGGAGTAGAATAATAATAATGGGACTCTAACGTAGTATTTTCACTAAGCAAAACATTAGTCACCTAAACAAAAGTGACAATAATGACTGCACTAAAAATACACGTATGTAATGTTAGAATATAACGTCCGGAATAATCATTAAACGAAAAGGCATATGATGAAAAATGGTTAAAAGTTTTGTTATAAGCCACTCATGGCGCACATTCTACGTATCGTGTACAAAGAAACAAATACCCGAATATCAGATGACCTAACATAACATTTAAAACTCCCGTAACGGCCGGAACGCCATACCATCGACGTTCTAAACGAATGGGTATCGCAGAAGCGAAAATATAATTATTTTCATATTAAATAAACTGTCCAGAAGATAAAATGTCAAATGAATAAAAAATGATATTTCATTGCAATAGCTTGCATTCATTAAATTTATTTTTCAACTTCTATTCTAACTTAACTCACGATCAGACTGACAACTTTCAGTCAGAACAACCTTAAATCTCAATATTTAAAATATGCACGGTCACGATTGAGGCTATAATATTCCACTGCTGAGCATAGGCCTCCTTCTCCGTGTACGAGAAGGGTCAGAGCATAATCCTCCACTCTGCTCATCTGCGAGTTAGCGAACATATTCCTTACTATGAGTAACAGTCGCTATTAGGTATATATGATAACAACCGGAACCCACTGCTTAACGTGCTCTCCGAGACAGGCGAGAAAGACCCAACCAGTCCGGAAAGAAATACTTGTACATATACAAATATCCACGCTGAAATCGAAAATGAAATTGGCGGCGTGTGAGCGCCCACACGGCGCATGCACCTCTACACATACATTCAAACTTAACTCAGACACAACCGCCATAAACAAACGTTAGCTAATATTTACGTTAGCTAATAATTTATTTATGAAAGTTAATTGTTTTCG
Source organism: Melitaea cinxia (assembly GCF_905220565.1). Lineage (NCBI taxonomy): Eukaryota > Metazoa > Arthropoda > Insecta > Lepidoptera > Nymphalidae > Melitaea > Melitaea cinxia. Next base: position 7,112,636 of record NC_059424.1, read on the forward strand.
TTTTATAATTGCCCTCAAGATCCATAATTCTAATTACAAAAGGCTTGAAAGCGACTGCCCGTGGCCATGTAACATTGGCTTTCTTTAGCATCCCCTTAGTCCAGAGGGCTTCTAAAGACTGTTGTTGTTTTATTTAAAAATATATTTTTAAAAGATTAAAATATAACGTAACAATATCTAAGGAAGTTATGTATTATAAAATTAAAAAGTTTAGAAAATTGTTTCATATAGTTTTAGCTTAGGGAATTTTGAAATTAAAGCACCATAACAGAGTCAACTCGAAGAATTTTGTATACATGTAAACATAGCCCTATATAAAAACTTTTCGTATCGGGTTGGAACAGCTAGCTTTGGTAATAGGTTTCATTAATTTAATAATAACCGACCAAGTGCGAGTCAGACTCGCACACTGAGGGTTCCGTACAAACAAAATTATTAAAAATATTTTTAATGTATGATGTAACTAAAGATCTGTGCTTTTGGCAATTACGAAAATTAACAAATTTATAAATTTTAATTTATTAATTATAAAATTGTTAATTTTACACAACAATTTTTTTATCTGTACTATAAGACGTTGCTTCGTACCAAATTTCAAGATTTTGAGTTCAACGGGGGTTCCCTATAGGTTTTGATTCCCTTGCGTGTATCGAAAATTTGCATTATAAACGGCTGTATCTTTTGATAACGTTGGCTTAGAAGTTAGATTTTTTCACAAATTCAAGGGACAATAGACTTGTGTATTTGGTATGAATTTCAGTTTGATACCTAGACGCGTTCCAGAGAAAAAAGATCTTGACAGACAGATGGACATCAAAGTGATCCTATAAGGGCTCTGTTTTTTCCTTTTGAGGTACGGAACCCCAAAAACGCTGTGATGTCCCACAGACACATACTATGACTAACTAAGAAAAATTAAATTAAAAATCTTTTATGACTAAATTTTTTTACAAAAAATTAAACGTAGCATGATGATTTTTTTTTATCATACTTGGTATCTAAATCTTATTTTAAAGCGAATAGAGATAAGAAAACGCTATCTCATGTATAAATAATGTATATTGACTACTACATTTTGATAATAATTGTAACTAATGTAACTTTTAATTTCATTTTATTTTTGTGCTATCAACAAGTATCCATATATATACTGTTTGATTGTCAGGTGTAAGAAGTAAATTTTAATTATATTCATTATTTGCCTTTAAACTTTTATTTATTTTCGATTACTTGAGTGCAACTAAAATATTGTAAGAAGATATTATTATAATATTTATTTTCAGTATTAAATTTATATTATTAGTGAATTCTATTTATTTCGTACTTATTTATTTATTTATTTACTCTTTATTGTACACCACAATATGCAAATACAAAATAATAATAATACAGAGAACTTAAGAATGTGTAGTACAAGAGGCCGTCTTATGGCTAGTTAGTCATTTCTTCCAGACAACCTGAAATAGGATTGAGTATTATTTATTTAAAGATTGGGTAGGTGGTGCAGTTATAATGAACTTACATACAAATATCTACACATTAATACTTACAAGCAATGCGTATATACATTTGAAATTACAAGATCGGCGTTCCCTATATCTACTAGTTACTGCATAGAAAGAGTTATTTACCGTTAATTTCTAACCCACGAATTAAAATTTCTAAGTTTTATAATAATAATTAGATAAATTATATTTGAATAACATAATATAATAAACTAATTAATATAACAACAGTATCTCATAGCACTTACAATCAATTTCACCATCAAAATTAAAAATTAAAAAAATTAATAAATAACATAAATAAATAAATTTAATTGGAATCGCCCTCAGTATTAAGGTAACGTACCTGTAGTATACGTAAAAGTTATTTTATTATCGCTTTGGATTCGTTAATTTTAAAACCTCTATCGTAATGGTAGAAGGATGTAGAAAATATAATTACTTAAAGTGTATCTAAATGATAAAAATATTCAATGAGTCCATAATAGTTGATTGATATTTCCATTAATTGAATACACGAATAATTGGATTGATGAGTCCCTGATATAGATGACTCTTAGAGAACCAAGTACAAAAACTTTTAAATCATTAATTAATGTTTCAATACAGTATCGCATTCAAAATGTATATAAACTAAATATGAACCCTCATCACAGTAGCGTGTTAAATTCCATGTTATAGTAAACTATGTACAAACACCGAAGAACTCTTTTAATTGCCTTTTACCATCGCTTATTATCTATCACATAAAAGTGAAATAAAATACCCGCTCAAACATCGTAAAATAAATAAAGAATAATTAGTCCACTGTTGACACAGCCATTCTTTTCTTGTACTGGATTGTTATATTCCTCTAGCGTTAACACGCAGTATCTACCAAGTAGTGAAAAATGAAAACTCTCGGCTTATTCCAAATAAGAGCGACTGGAAATATGTCTAATTGAATAATTTAAACATTAATAAAGCATTGAGTTTTATTAAAAATGTCAGTAAGCTACATATTTGAATTCATTGTGGATTTACGTAATAAAGAAAAATTATTTTTTACTATTATTTTAAAGACTGCTCAGTAACTCTTACAAATGCAATCCTATTACTGCCCTATTAATATTATCAATCCGAATATTTTTGACGATTGATGGATGTTTGTAACAATTCTTAAATGACGGTTATTAAAAACACGGCAATTGGTGCAAACAATGTTTCAAAAATCCCTTCACACTAAAGCCCCCAGCTTCGGAACGCCTGAACCGATTTTTATAGGACTTTCGTTGAAGTATTGAAGAGATTGTGAAGCAAAATATAGGGTAATATTATACCGCAATTCCAGGATTCAGAGAACCGTGTTTACTGCGAGCGAATTCCTATTGCCCAGATATATAAACACATTTTTCTATTAAATACGACAATATTTGCGAGCAAAAATAACTAAAATCCCGAGACATCTTACAAGTATTGTTTACTTTGACGATAATAAGTTTCGCGTTAAGAAAATAAATAGCTCATCCAATTAAATCACAGTAAATTAGAAAGTTTGTACACAAACAAACACTAACGTACAGTAAGTAGTAACAAACAGTATATAAACAAGCTTTTTGATAATTTGATAACATTAATAGCGCACATTTCGTAAAAAAAAGATAATCATAGCATAACTTGAAATGGAAGAAATTTCGTAAGCACGTGGTCAGTGAAGGAAAAATGTGAAAAAATTATAGGTACGTTGTTATAAAAGTCGCGGAAGAGAACTCTTAAGATTATGCCATTTTTGTTTTCACTCCAGCTTCAATACACCTTTGTTTTTTTTTACAATTGCACTGACGAGTGACCATTTTCTTAATAGAGTATATAATATATTATATAGTACATCCACTATTTCTGATTTATTTCTGTAAAAGCTTCTTGATACAGACAATATACATATTTTTGTATATATTTGGCAAACCCTGTCTTAAAACCAATTTTAAGCAAAAAATTCATTAAATATTTTTCATGAAACTCAAATCAATTTCTACAATAATGATTATATATATATATATATACAGCACAATATCAATAATAGTGTGACGTAAGCTATTAATTTTTTATTTCTGCGTATGATACTTGAATTGCATTTTAAGGGCTTATATTTAGTTACTATTGGTACTGGCTAGCATCCTCACTAGTATCGAATTGAATTCAAACTTATTACTTATGATATTATATTTATCAAAAGGTTTCCAAAGACCGTTAGGGAGAAGCCTTCTTGCGTAGCTTAAAATAGAGAATGGCAGAACAGTAAGCTCTCGCCCTTAAATCTGAGAGTCGAGCGTCAAGTGTCGAGCGCCACGAACTTGAGACTCAGTACATCGAAGAACTACGTGCACCGTTGTTGAGCAATTTTCGGAAGACATCCCCGATATCGAAGGTGACGAGATTAGTGCGGCGCTCAAGCATCTTAAAAACGGAAGGGCCTGGGGTTGACGGAGCTACGAATGTGCTCCTAAAGGACGCATGGTGATCTATCCTAAAATCCTTGGCTAAACTCTTTAACGCCGTCATCCACCGGGGTACCACACTGGAGGCGTGGTTAACGAGTGTGATAGTGCTATTCTACATGGGTGGCGATAAATCTCTGTTGAAGAATTACAGACCGATCTAACTTCTAAGGCACTTCTATAAGCTGTTTTCGAGGGTCGTTACGAAGAATAAATAAATTAGCTACTCGACAAGACTCGACGAATTGCAACCACCAGAGCAGGCTGGGTTTCGAAATGGGACTGATACTGTAGACCACATTCACACGGTTTGACAGATTATAAAAACGGAAGAGTATAATCAGCCGCTATGTATGGTATTTGTGGACTACGAGAAAGCCTTTGACTCTGACGAGGCCTGAGCTGTCCTGGGTTCTCCAGAGATCATACTGACTGGCTATATATCGAGGTACTGATGCGTATGTACGAACTGCGACGATATCCAAGACTAGTAAACAATGTCCAATTTTCTTCATCGCAAGGAAAGAAAGGGGCACGTATAAAAAGACAAATAAAATAAAAATAATAAAAAATATGAAATTTTCAAATAATTCTCTCTTTTTGCATGTCCTCGACTGCATGTTATGTACGATGTTCATAAAATTTCGAAGGACTACCAGGTATTCCTCCAGCGTGGGATAAGACAGAGAGACGTAATATCACCGAAACTGTTTACTATTGCGTTTGAGGATGTCTTTGAGACTTTGGATTGGAGAGAACATCAACGGCGAATACATCTCTCATCTTCGATTCGCTAATTATATCGTCATCTTTGCGGAGACATCGGAGGAGCTAGGCCAAATGCTGGGCAAGATTCATACCAGACCAACTGGTCTCGGTATGAATTTGCACAAAACGAAAGTTATGTTTAATAATCAAGCCATATCGAGACGGTCGGGACGGTCGACGGTATCCTTCTTGAAGTTGTTCAGGATTATATCTATATAGGCCATACAAACTAGTTTGATGGCGTGGCCTATATAGTATATAAAGCAGCTTTTCCAGAAGAAAGAGAAAGGAAGAGTACATTGTTTGTTCCAAGAAGGAAGCCCATAGGAGGATTCAGTTGGGCTGGCCGACATTCGCTAGGCTTCGTCGAGTCTTCACTTCGAAAATTCCGCAATGCTTCAAGACAAAAGTCTTCGAGCAATGCGTCCTGCTTGTGCTATCATACGGAGCCGAGACGTGGACACTGACGAAGGAAGCAATTTAAAAGTCGCGTAACGTGCAATGGAACGGGCTATGCTTGGAGTTTCTGTCAAAGATAGGATTAGAAGTGAGACTATCTGCGAGAGAATAAAAGTAACCGACATAGCCCACAGAATTAACAAGTTAAAGTGGCAGTGAGCTAGTCACCTGTGTCGCAGGACCGATGGCCCCTAGAGCAGACGTCTCTTAGAGGGAAGATTTTCGTTTTCCGGCATGCTGGACCTACGATCTACGATCTACGTAAGATTGCTTGTAGAGAATGGATGGGGAAAACCGGGATGTCTGGCACAAACGTGGGAAAGCCTATGTCCGCAGCAGTGAACTGCAATAGGATGTACTGATGATAACCCTTATCGCCCTTTGTATTTTTTTCGTTATTTTAATCGAAAATAGCGACGTTAAAAGTACTAAACATTATCATTTGAGAACTTTATTACTTTACAAACAGCATCAGTGTTCTTTACCCGTGAGATATGTTGAATATCAATATCCTACGCAAAAATCCAGTTTATGTTCGTTTAAGCTATATAAATTCTGTTAGAAATTTTATTAAAACGTTTAAATGTAAGGCGATCTAAAAACGAATTTAACAAAAATACTTACTGTTTTGTTATTCAAAAATAAATAGGCTTAGCAAATAAAGGCCATGATGGTCATGTACAAATAACACAGTTTAGAAGACCACGCTTAAAGCTATGGAGTCATCTAATTTTAAACAATTTTCTACAATATCTTGTCTGTTACGTTAAGACCGCGAGGACAAATTTACTTTAGGATGAGTAGAGCATGACCTTCATACCTTTCTACTCAAAATGACTCACATCGCCGGCTTTAAATGATTTTATATATATATACATATATATTTAATAATTACATATATTTTAAAAATGCTCTAATGCTAAGATCACGCGCTCCATCGGAGGATTTTTACTCATTAATTTATTTACAAAACCAGAAGCAGTATGATCAATGAATGTTATTTAGGAAACATAATGTTTTAAAAATATGTAACTATTGAAAACATACTTACGGAATACTGGTTGGTAGGGAAGGGTACGATCTTTCGATCGTAAAGTTAAGTCAAACAACAGTTCACGTTTCGATTTGACTACTAAACTGAGCGTGGAGTCTACGCTCATGGAGCGAGGACGCGCGACTGAAGTGTGATCAAGAGACGAGGCTCGCGGGGTGATAACCGCTGATAAGCGACGCGTCATCAGCTATACAGCTGGCCACTAAAATGAGTTGTTTGAAATGATAAAGAAATAATCCATCGAACTCCGCGAAACTCAGGTACTTGTTTTATTTAAATATATATTATCAGACACCATAATCAAAAATCTTACCCTGCATGAGGATACAGATAAAATTCAGAGTGGTAATATATTTTTCATTTCTTTAAAAATACATCACTAATTTGAACAAATCTAAATATCATATCTTCGTTATACTTAAATTTTTTTTTTCTTTTTAGTTGTATATATTTAGCTCATTTGCGTATTTAAGCACCAGCAGTTTTTTTATGCCAGCAATATGACCCAATTTTTTCCAAAAAAAAAAAAATCATTCAACAATTTAAATGATAATAAATTTCAATATAATATATAAATTAAATTTTGCGAGGTTAGCTGAAATAGAGCTCTATATGTATATATTTTATGGTCACTCTATTACAAACATTATTAACGTTTCTATTACACACACACACACACACACAAAGCGATACTTTGATTTATTGAGTAAAACAATGTTAAATTTTTTTATTTCAATATATTTTAAAATGAAATCATTTAAAATTTTGCCTGCGTCATTTTAGGCAATCTTGGTGGATATTGGTCAACATTGTTGACCAAGGTAGCTATACCAATACACCATTTTACTTATTTATAAACCGTTTCTATAGTTAACTGCTAAAAGGCTTCTCACTTTGTTATCACATATTATTCCCTATAAATACTTGTAATACAAATGTCATATAATATTATTTATTTATTACTATTACTATTTTTTTTTTGTTCTAACATTGTTCGATTTTAATAACTTTTTCTGCTTAGACTTGATCAAAAAATTTCATAGAAAAATAGATCCGAACAAGAGGTGAACTTCACTCATTCACTTATTGGATGAAAATTATTTTACATTTATTTTAATTATTATTATATATTAAAACAAAAAATTGTGAAATAGTTAACTGAAAATATTTTTTTTTACGTGAGGTAAATCCATCATAGCTACCCTCCGTCAGACGTTATGTCAGACTCCTACTGACTACAAAACCACCACGTGTCCAACAGTCGTCCGCCTGGGTGGGGCGAGATGGGGTCGCGCTAGCATTCGCCACCTCGCCCCGGAACTGAAATAATCCTAGCCTGACTATATTTAATTCAAAGTTAAAAAAAATATATTTAAAATGCACCTACGAGTTTAAAGAATAAATTTAATACCTACCTGTAGAAAATGCAAACGTTGGGTTGTCTATTATTTACCTGCCATAACAACTCTGTTGGCATGTAAAAACAGGTATATTAATATAAATTGTTCAAGTTACTTTCGGGTGAACATGTTTAATAAAAAAATCTTACATCAAAATGAGCGCTATTTCATTGGGAATACAATTACATAGAGTTGTCTGCTAAAACTCTCGTTTGAATGGCGCTTAGTGATTATAATATAGCCTGGCCAGGAATTTTTCAGCAACCCTTTCGTAATTTATCTTTGAAATGCTTTTTATCTTGAATGCTGAAGTAGATATAAAAAAAATTTTATCGGTTAAGCACACGCGTGAAGGTCATGTGTAGTTCGGATCTTAGACTATGAATAACAACCTAACAGAAGTCACCTAAGTATACGATGTGACTGAAACTGCGTGGGAAGTCTTATTTAAAGGTAAACTTTAATTTATTCATATAGTCATATTGTTCATGTCTATGGATGTAAATGAGTAAATTACGTAAATCATGCTGATGTAGCTAAGAATTTACTTAATATTTATTATCCCGCCTTTTGCTTACGAATTCCAAGGAACTCATTCCGAGTAAAATTTTGTACGCTTTAATATGTAGAACATTGCTTTCATGTTAATAAAATAATTTACTGTCGTACCCTTTTACACTTTTATAATAGCCTAATATATTAAGAGGAAAATTAGATACGTTTGGAACTTAATTTGTAGATTAAAGAATAAAATATATTAAAGGTTATTTCAGGGTTCAGTAAAACAGCGATAATACTGTATTTGTTTGCAGATAGACATGTTAAGACATGCGAAATAAACGAAACTAGGTTCTCAATCTTTGCTAATACCTTTTATTACATAACATTATCATTTTCACGAAATAATTATTTTTATTTATAGTTTACTACTTCTTCTTTTACTTTTGTGCTTCGCTTGGATATACTTGTGACAGATGCTGCCAAATTACATCTAATGAACGGATGGAAAGTGACCGTGGTTGGTATTATCATCCATATTATTCTCATGTTTTATTTTATAATCTTTATATAACCTAATAATAGGTCGGAGAAAAGACGTTTCGTATTTTCTAGAAAGCAGTTGCAATAAAATCTTCTGGTTGTATTGTTTGTAATAGGCTCAGCGTCAACTTCAGAAATAATATCAGATCCACGGGACACACAAATTATTTTATTTTTAAACATGAGATGAATCGTATACTTATGTAGGTAGTGTACTCATCAAATTTTTATAATTTTATGTAACAATACAGTCTGGCCTGATTTAGACATTATGCAAAAAAAAATAGGTTTATTGGCTCCAAAGTTTACTTCAAATATAGATACGTACGTAAAATTTCATTTGTCTCTCTATAATTGTCTAACTTTGAAGAATTGATATAAAACATACCGTCAGTTCATGTTAATTTCAAATGATAAACGAACACAACATCATCATTTCGCAGAAAATATTTTAAACTATATTCTTAATTTTAATTTGCGATAAAAATTTAAGCAATTAAGATATCATATACAAGGGAATCGCTGTTTTATTACGACGTTTCTAGAATACATGGGAGGGAACGGATATTTACGGAACATTGAGCTCGGTGTATGAACGGCGACGAATAAAAGGCAATGTTCAATAAAATCAAGCTAGTCTCTGTTCCAATCGATGCAGTGAATCACAAAACGGCTGCTAGCTAGAACTTGCCGTTCTAAGGCGCTAATAGGATTAAATAGGGTACAGAGCTAATTTATAGGATTTAGTTGCATTGGATATAACTTTTATTTCTTACATATTTTGCATCAATGTTAACAATAAACCGACATTTGCTATCTAGGTCCAACAGCTAAGTGTTTTAAAAACTTTTGTACCGACATTTTATTTTTATAAATAAGATTACAGCAAAAATTTTTACGGCTCATACTCACACAGACACTTCAACCTATCGTAGTCCACTGCTAGAGGTAGGCCTCCACAAGTTCGCGCCAAAAATGGCGTGAACTCATGTGTGTTACCCATAGTCACCATGCGCGGCACACGGGTTGGTGACCGCAGGGAAACTTTGTCGCACCGAAGACGTTACTGCCCATCTCCCGCCATCTGTCGACTTTTTAAATTACGAGGTGGTAGTGAACTAACAAGGTAGTGGTGTTTTACGTCTCACACATATATTTAAATAGTTTTAATTAGACGAAAGTTGTTTTAATAAAATAACTATGAAATACTATATAATAAAAATGGTTCGTTGAATTCGTTAGAATTGTCGTATGAAATAATGTAGTAATAATGTATTGTAGTATAAATATGTTTAAAATATACTGCATGCAATTTAGTTTTTCATATGGCTCTACGTAAAATATGCCACGGAATAGCGTAAATAAAAAAGTATTCTAGTAACGTAAAGGTTAAGTATTGTAAAAAAAAAATTATGTGGTGTCATGGGACACCAGATAGGAACAAAGTTCCTTCGGATAGTATAGAAGCAACACAATTTGAACAAAAAAATGTTGAATTTTATATATATTTTCTAGTTCTTGATTATTATTTTTTTAATTTTGTTGTTTGGTTTTTAATTAAGTACATAAAAGTATTTAGGAAATTTAGTATTTTAGAAAATAACAAATACCGTAAAATAAAATAAATTAAAAAAAATTATAATAATAATAATAAGTCAAACTATTAAGTGAAATAAAAAACATGTCTTTATTTATTTTGGTCGACAGTATAAATAATTTAAAAAAAAAAACGTTTACTAGTAATATTTTAGTTTTACAAACGTCACAATACACAGTCGTGTGACTGATATTACGTCACTTCCATTATATATTTTTCTTATGGATTTAGTATCACATTTTTTTCAGTTCGGTCGCCCAGCCAAATGTCAAGACTGCCGTAAGGAACTTCGTTCCAAAATATATTTTTTGTACTACTTATAAGTAATCAATTTAAATGTTTCTTGAACACAAAGGGTTGCAAACGCGGTTAATTTCCTTTAAACCGACCGAATCCGTTCTTAGCGGATGTATACTAACTATAATCTACCTCCCAGACAAATTTCATCTTTGTCCGTCCTGGATGGACCATCCAGTGGTTTTTGAGTTCTCGTGATGAGTGAGTCAGTGACCTTTCTCTTTTATATGTATAGATTACGATGCATTATTTAGACCCCTTCTCATCATCTATAGCGCATACATTTTAAATTTCAAGTCTCTTACTTCAAAAACACTGGACTTTCATACAAACTTCCAACCCCCGTTTTATAATACCTTAGGGGTCGAGTTTCGTAAAATCCGTTCTTAGCGGATGTTTACGCCCTATAAGGAACCTACTTGCCAAATTTCGAGTTTGTAGCTGTTATAGTTTCGTTAGATTTCGTGATGAGTGAGTCAACCATCCCCCGTTTTAACCCCAAAAGGAAGTTGAATTCTAAAGATACATAATTTGGACACCTTCTCACCATCTATAGGGCATACATTTTAAATTTCAAGTCTCTTACTTCAAAAACATAGAACTTTCATACAAACTTCCAACCCCCGTTTTACCCCCTTAGGGGTCGAGTTTCGCAAAATCTGTTCTTAGCGGATGTCTACGTCCTTTAAGAAGCCTACTTGCCAAATTTCAAGTTTGTAGGTGTTATAGTTTCGGAGATTTCGTGATGAGTGACCTTTCGCTTTTATATTTATTATAGATATATATAGATTTCGGATAAGGTGGCGTCTATTAACACCAGCTTAGTGGATGACTGAGGTCGTAGACCTACTATACTGATGACAAATCCCTGATCCAATTGATAGTCATACAGTTTTAATATTACATGTATGGTCATACAGCTTAAATATTACATGATAAATTGTTAAATAGTTGTAGTCATTTTTGTATTTGAAGCTACCACCGATTCAGAATGTAGATTCTGCTGAAAGGAAACGACGAAAAACTATACACTACTACTACTTTACTCTATAAAAAAAAGTCATCTGTTCTAATATTATAAAAAGAATAGAATTTTGTTTGCTTATAACGAATTAACTCTAAAGCTGGACCTATTATAAAAATCTTTTACCAGTAGAATATTACGTTATCAGTAAGAGACATAGGCTATATTTTAACAGGAGAAAAGGGAACGGGCAAAGTGTTATAATCCCCGCGGGCTAAGCTGCGGGCGAAAAGCTAATGTAATATACAATCATTAAATATTTGTTCATACATTCTAGATTAAAGACAGCACCACTAAGCCCAAAGTCTTTTACATTTATATGTATGAAAGTTATATATATTTATATATTAGTTACTGGAAACTAATCTATATCAACTAAATGCTTTTGTATAATACTTTCGATTTATTAATAGGCAATTAAATGTAAAGTTATTTGTGGAATTTCATTACACATGTCTTAGAAGGCGGAAACTTGGAATTAAAATTATATATTATAATTCCTTATTATTTACTATTATTATAATCTCTTCTATACTAGATAATATTAAAAAAAATTACTACATACCATACGTGGTTCAAAAAGTGAAACCTCTAAAAGTCTCTCAAATATTTTTTTTATAACTTATAAAGGTTTTCTATTTGTTCAGTTTTCCAAAACAACGGGTAGGTAAAAGTGACGTTGTCTTTATTATAAAGTCAAAAAAATGTTTTTAATCTTATATTTTTATATATATAAAATTCTCGTGTCACTCTGTTAGTTAAAATACTCCTCCGAAACGGCTGGACCGATTTTAAAACTTTGTGTGCATATCGGGTAGGTCTGAGAATCAGCCAAAATTGTTTTTTTCATACCCCTAAGTTAAAATGGGGGGGGGGATTAAGGGGGTTAATAACATATATGGCAAAATAACTTTTGCGGGGTCAGCTAGTATAACTATAACAGGTTTGAAAAATACTTAGTTTTCTTTTTTTTAAATAAAATTAGCCTGAGTTTTCCTTGTACAACAGGTGCAAACAGGGTCTACAGTATTACTTTAAAATGTTTTCAAAACTTAAATAATTTTAAAACTATCATGAGATTTTTTTCAATTTTACATCAATAAAATAATATTTATTAATAATAATAATAATAAAACATATTTACAATTCACAACTTAAGAACAAAAAATTTATTTATTTTCTCATGATATTGTTATCAACATGTTGTAATGGAAAATGGTGTTCACCCTTCGTACGATCACACGACGTGCCTTCTGGTAGACATACAACAACAACGTCCTTCAACAAGACAACGTCTTTAACTCAAGGCAGATTTAAGGTCTGCTTTGGTACCTACACAATCGAATCAGTCCTGATGCTTACGCCGCACTTTCTTTATACGGTCTTGCTCCATCCCACTATGTAAACTGACATACTTTTTAACCGACTTCCAAAAAAGGAGGAGGTTCTTAATTCGACTGTATTTTTTTTATTTTTTATAATATACTATCGGTTTCATTAAACCATCTATTATTTACAATTCATATGGCGATTGTGTTAAATTGTTAAATTCTATCTCTAAAAAGCCAAATTAGAAATAAATTGTTGAAACCGGCCTGTTTTTGTTCGGAATTTTTATGTCTGATGTCCTGAATTATTTAACTTTTGCTAATTTTTTAACCGACTTTAAAAAGAAGGTTCTCAATTCGACAGCGTTTTTTTTACGGAATGTAACAACACTGTGAGGGAATCATTCTTAATCGTACACCTAAAAATTAAATGTTTTTATTTCAATTCATGTTGTGTTATTATGTAAATAACATGTAGACAGTGTTAGTTGTCTTATATAAATGCTGCGTGTATGTAAAAACGGTTCGTTAACACTGAAGGAAAAGCAACGGACTTTTACGCTAGGTGTCGTGGGTTCAATCTCTGCAATTAAGATTAATATCAACCGTAAGATTTATATCAACCGTACAAACATTTTCGTGGTCTGGGTGTTTGTGATAGTGTTGCCTACTTTCCCAGACCTGACAAAGTATTCCTACTGGAATATATTAAGTGTGTGGCGCGTCAGAAAACCGAATGAAACTTATAGATAAGTAAGCATTTATTGAGAGTCAAAGTAATGTCAACATAATAAATTAAAAGAGGACCAATTCAGATGAATCATATGAAAACTGGATTAAAATATTTATACAGAGTAAAAACCTTGGCTGGAAAGTTGATTCAGAATAGGATTTTCTACATTGTTGATGATTTTCATCGAAAATATTGCATGAAAAATTGTTAGGATTTACAATTATAGAAATGACGTAATGTAAATTCAATATATCTAATTTAATTTCTTTAAATTAAGATTGCTAAAAGAAAATTTATCAAAGAACAAATTAAATAAAAAAATAAGATTTTATCAGAGGAATAACAAGGAGCTTAATAGATTTGTATTTGCGCCAAATTAGCATTTGTTTTTTAGATTTCTGAAAGATGTTTTTAAGGCAGACTTTCTCAAATGATTTACTATAAACATAGAGAAAAAAATACTGGAATTTTAGTTATAATGAACTCCTTCATTAAATTAAAAACAACTTTTAGAAGGTCATTTTTTATTGTAAGCTTTGATTACCCTCTTACTCTTTATATATAAACTAGCATCCCGCCCCGGCTTCGCACGGGTACGGCACAAAAATTTCGAAATAAGATTTTTTCTCTTAATTTTTTTAAAACATAATATAGTCACGCATAATATGTCACGCGCGGATACTGTAGCTTAACAATAGTGAAAGAATTTTTCAAATCTGTCCAGTAGTTTGAAAGCCTATTCAATGCAAACAAACAAACAATTAAATCTTTCCTATTTATAATATTAGTAAAGATAAATGGCGCCATTAATATTGATAAATTAATTCAGTTTATTACAATTTCAAAATATAAACACTTGTGGTGCCAACACTTTTTATGTTTCTGTTAACTTTTTCTAATTTTCTCCAAAAAGCCTCATAGTTTATACCAGTGGCATTGTTTGCTTGAAATAGAATGAAGTAAAACCAACCATTGAACCAATTTCTTTCATAGTGTTATTTCAGAATATATATATATACGAGTATATAATTTTTTTACATTTGTGTTTTTTTCAAAAAGTAGCAACCTTTTTATAACTTATACTGTCGACTATCTATCAACCAATTAATATTTAAAATATTAATTGTAAATAATTTTACTAGCTGACTCGGCAAACGGTGTTTTACCATATGGATAGGTACACCATTATCACCTAGGGGTATAAAAAGTAGCCTACGACCTAGGCTCAGACTTACGTATTAACATAAAAAAATTATAAAAATCGGACAAACCGTTTCGGAGGAGTTCAGACGTAGACACCGACGAAGGGCCTGGTCCACAAGCTTAAATTTGCTCAACGTGCAATGGAACGGGCTATGCTTGGGCTGCGACTTGAAATGAGACTATCCGTTAGAGAACGAAAGTAAGAGACATAACAGAATTAGCAAGTTGAAATGGCAGTGGGCTGGTCATCTGGGTCACAGGATCGATGGCCGTTGGAACAGACGTGTCCTGAAGTGGTGACCGCGTCTTAGCAAACACAGTGTGGGACGTCCCGCTGAACCGACGATCTACGTAAGATTGACGGTGTACGCTGGATGAGGACTGCGAAAAACCGGGATGTCTGGAGCGAACTTAGGGAGGCCTATGTCCTGACTGCGATAGACTGAAGTGAGTAAATTGAATGTACAAAATCAAAATTAATGTGTATATGAATAGTATCAAAATGCCATCGAAAGTCGTCTACTGATTTTAATTTTATTTTTATGACAAACAGACTTGTGGTTGAAGATAATTGTCCGATGGAATAAGGAGACACAAAATTGGCAGATAAAAAAGTTCTCACTATAACACTAGTGATATGGTACCAAGTTATAAAGTGGTATTAAATCAAGCAGGTAATGCTATTTATTTAATTATTAAGATACATGAGAGAATATAAATTACAATTATCACTTAAATATCACATAAACTCATACAAGTTTTACCGGGCATCAGTGTTTCGACATCATCAGTAGGTACACATTGGCGTTACACAGTCGTCGTGTAGGTAACTCTCAGGAACACAATACCACTTGACAACAGTATTCTTTAGCTATGACCTTCTATAAGGTTAAGGAAGGTTAAGGTGTTAGGTGAGATTAACTCCTAGTGTGCGTTTTATGCAACATATTATGAGAAAGACTATACATAATCAATATTTGATAATAATGAAAGAAACTACGAGTAAGAAAAAGTTTAGAGTGAGTTTATTTCGTTTTAGTTTATTATAGACAATATTTTTAAAAATAACCAAATCAAACACTAATATATTTATTTTAATTCAATGCGTAAAAACACCGATTTAACCGACAATAACATTCATATGAATTTCAGTTTTTAATGCAAAATAACAAACGCGTGTATTGCTAATATTTCTCACAAGGCATCTCATATATAAATTACAAAAAATCAAATATATAGGATATATGATATGATGAAGATATATGATAATTTTAATAAGACCCAAAAAAATACTAGAAGCAAATTCTGATATAAAATAGATATATTTTAATGTCTTTTTTTAATAAACGTTTAACCGGTTAGAGGGATTGCAACGTGGATTAGTAGACATTTTGTGCATTACCACGGAAGTTTGCTGACTTTTAGATTCTACCATCCGTAATTTTACACGAAACGATTATTCTTTATTAATGGAGCAGCTACAAATCGAATTCAAACAAAGTCAAAACAAAAATGGAAATATTATTGGACTCATAGAGTTTTCACCACCTATGGATACAACCACAGCCATAAAAGAAATTATTATGAACAGTTGTTTGACGTAAATGTATACTGCTTATGCCTACTACAAAATAATAACATTAATTTTAATAAAAAGATATCACTGGCTTGATTCTTCTTATTAATTAAAGTAGGTAAGTTGGGTTGTCTGGAAGAAATGGCTACATAGCCATAAGTCCACCCATTGTACTTCACAATCTGTAAATATTTTTTAAATGTGTTTATTGTTTAAAATGTAGTTGTGGTGTACAATAAAGTATAAATAAATAAATAAATAAAACTATGTTGTAAAAATTATAAGGTAACTTTAATAACATATTTGAAAGTGAATTAATAACTGTTCATTTATTTATGATACTAAGTTGCCAGACTTAAACGAAATAACGAAGAAAAATGAAAAAATTATGTAGTGTCATGGGACACCAGGTAGGAACGAAGTTCCTTCGGATAGTATAGAAGCAACACAGTTTGAAAAAAATATTGAATTTTATATATATTTTCTAGTTCTTGATTTTTTTTTAATTTTGTTGATAAGTTTTTAATTAAGTACATAAAAGTATTTTGAAAATTTAGTATTTTAGAAAATAACAAATACCGTAAAATAAAATAAATCAACAAAATAATAATAATTCAAACTAATAAGTGAAATCAATAAACATATTTCTTTATTTATTTATGTTGACAGTATAAAATTACAAAAAAAAACTGATTACAACTTACGAGTAGATACTAAGGGTAGTTATTGTTTTACTTGGCACCAACTTCAAATTATAAAATATTTATTTAATCATTTCTGATTAACTAAATCAAAATACGAATTACTTTGTACTAAGTAAATTTATTTTTCATTTTTAGTTTCCTTTTTGAAGTCGGTTTTTTTTGTTAAAAATTATTTTATTTTACAATTTTTAGTGATGAGTAGACCTAACAAGGATGCTTTTTCTCTTATGTCGGGGGTTCGGAAACATACACAATACACAAGCACAAACACCCAGATCATGACAAACATCTATATGGCCAATACAAATGTCTGTCGTTCGCGGGGATTGAACCCACTAACGCCAGCGCAACAACCGGTGCTGTGGCCGCTGCGCTAACGCGTCGACATACTATGAGTAAAGTTCGCTATCAGGTGTACGTAATAACATCCGGGACTGACAGCCTAGCGTGTTCTCCGAGGCTAGGTTGGGAGAACCACAAGGATTAACAACTAGACCGAAAATAAATATTTGTATAAACATAAATATCCACTCCGAGCGGGAATAGAACCCGCGACCGTCGGTATTTAGGCGCCGCCGACACGGCACATGCACCATTATATCAAAGCGGTCGTCAAACAGCAAAAGGTAACTGCTGTAAATTGTTGAGAAATTCCCTCGAGTGTTTATGGGCTCCATCATCAAACCTGGTCCTGCAACACAGGTGATCACACAGCAGGTAATTGCTATAAATCGTTGAAAAGTTCCCTCGACTATCTTTCGTCTCCATCATCAGACTTTAATGGCACTTGTAACTCATATAGGTGCAAAGTTCTGATCAATAGAAACGAATTAAGTTCAAACAGCAGGTAATTGCTATAAGTCGTTGAAGAGTACCCTCGACTATCTTTCGTCTCCATCATCAGACTGTAATGGCACTTATAACTCATACAGGTGCAAAGTTCTCATCAATAGAAACGAACTAAGTTCAAAAAGCAGGTAATTGCTATAAATTGTTGAAGAGTTCCCTCGACTATCTTTCTTCTCCATCATCAGATCGACTCCAGACCTTTATTAAATAGTATTGCTTTATAGTACTTAATGAAAACATGATTAAATTTACTAGTCACCCTTACGATTTTTGAAAGTTTCCCTCGATTTCTCTGGGATCCCATCATCAGATCCTGGTTTCCTTATCATGGTACCAAACTATGAATATCTCCTTTCCAACAAAAAAAGAATTATCCAAATCGGTTGATAAACGAAGAAGTTATCTCCGAATATACATTAAAAAAAATATATATATGCGGTCGAATTAAGTAACCTCCTCCTTTTTTTTAAGTTGGTTAATAAATATTTTTAAAAAGTTTACTAGTAATATTTTAGTTTTACAAACATCATCTTATACAGTCGTGTAACTGATATTACGTCACTTCCGTTATATATATTTTCTTACGGTTTTAGTATCACATTTTTTTCAGTTCGGTCGCACAGCCAAATGTCAACCCTGCCGTAAGGAACCTTGTTCCAAATAATTGTGTTTGCTCGCAAACGAAAAAAAACCGACTTCAATTACATCGACGAGTAATACAACGTAGATCGACGACAAAACAGTCAAGTAACTACGCGTTATCAAAGATTACTCAAAAAATAGTTATCAGATCTCAATAAAATTTATATGTGACCACATGACAAACATCAGCTTTCGATTAAATTAAAAATTATTAAAATCGGTACACCCAGTAAAAAGTTTTATTTTTATTTTTATTTATTCTTAATGTACACCAAAATACAGACACATATAAAGAAAGATACAATAGAAGATGTACAAAGGCGATCTTATCGCTAAATAGCGATTTCTTCCAGATAACCTTTGGGTACAGGACACGATACAGTAGCAGCGGTTAAGGTGTGCACAAATTAAGGAGTAAAGATCAATTATAAATAGATAAAAACTACGATATGATAAACTTACATAATTATAATAATAATAATAATAATAATAATAATAATAATAATAAATTTATTTGTGAAAAACACACTGCATCAGGTTAAAATTATATAAAAAGAAAACACATAGTACATAATTTACAACAAGGACTAACTACAAAGAGTAAAACGTAAAACAAAACAAAAAAAGAGATACAACAAAAGCTTATCGATTTAAAGTATTTAACAAAATACATTGTTTATATAAGTTTGCAGCATGCCTCACAAAAAGGTGTGACCTCAGTTTACGTTAGGACTGTTAGTCCTAACACTGGTTTTCAGGACCACCCTAAGTTTTGTAATTAATTTTCATTTTGGCGGCACTCTGATAGAAATACACATACACATGGATACATACATAAACATAGAAATCCATAGATTATATAAAATACTGTAAAACAATACATATTAATAAAGGAAAAAACGCGATATGAACAACACAAAAAAGTATACCGCATAATACGTTTATTCGATCTATTACATTATTATATTGAATAAATTGAAATATAAATATATACTCATAAACATACTTGCTTAATATATAAACACATAATTATAAATGGATACATATAGGATTTACTAGGTTCTATCGAAATACTGGCACCACAAGGAAAACGCTTCCAGAATAAAATACTTATTATAGAAATGAGATAGATACTTAAATAAACATTATACTCGCATAAACATTTAAAAGAAAAGAGAGAAAAAAAAAAATTCACAGCTACAGAGAAAAAAAACTAATCTTTCTTTTGTACCTCCAATAAATACTTTTTATATTGACGCTTGAAGCTTGCTTTAGTACAAAGGTCCCGCAGAGGAGGAGGGAGGTTGTTCCAGCACTTGGTTGCTGCGTATTTAAAGCAACCCCTAAATGCTGCCGTGCGGTGAACCGGCATAGACAGTGCGCAGCGAGTAGACCGTGTAAAATGTGTGGTGTTAACGTCTCTCGCCCACTCCAACCTCTCGAATAAATAGACAGGTACACCGTGTTTAATTATGCCAAACAGCATTGTGGCAAGATGTAACTGCCTACGACTTTCCATTTTTAATATAGATGCCCGATTTATGAAAGGAGTAACGTGATCCCGCCGCGGTATCTGAAAACAATAACGTGCACAGGCGTTCTGAACCCGTTGTATCGATCTTTTCGTGCGCTCTAATAGCCTTGGACCTATAACGGCATCGACGTAGTTAAACTGAGAGAGGACCAAAGCTTCACATAGTCTAATGCGTAGTTCTTCACTCAGTGACTTCCTAATTCGATACATAACTTTCAAACGGAAAAAACAATTACGTACTAACTTTGAAACATGTTTTTCGAATCGCAGATTTTCATCCATCAGAAGCCCCAAATTACGAGCTTCTGATACTCTGTCGATTTTGCAGCCATCAACAGCAATCAGTGGATCAAAGTCCTGGACTTTCTGTACCTGCTTTCGCGTACCGATTATCATATACTTCGTTTTATTGGGGTTCAAAACCAAAGCATTTGACTTGGCCCAGTCAAAAATCCTATCCAGATCACCGTTAATTTTACTCAAAGAGGGTGCAACGTCATGGGATCGAAAAGAAAAATATATCTGAATGTCGTCAGCATAAATATGAAATTTACAATTTTGTATGCACCTAGTGACGTCGGCGGAGTAAATGCTAAACAAGATTGGCCCCAGTATGGAACCCTGAGGCACTCCTCTTTTAACTGGGCTACGTCGCGAGGAAATCACATCTCCCTCCTCTGTTTTTATTTCTACAACTTGGTATCTATCTTGTAGATAACTGGCAAACCACAGAACAGTGGACTCATCCAATCCGTAAAATCGGAGTTTTGCTAAAAGTAAGTCAATATTAATAGCATCAAACGCCCGAGAAAAATCAAGAAATACAACAATAGTAACATTACCGCTATCTTGGGCATGAAGCATGTCATCGATCACACTCACAAGAGCGGTCGTAGTGCTGTGGTGCTTCCTAAAACCAGACTGCATTACGGGTAGGATGCTTCTACTTTCTACGTATTCAGTGAGTTGCTTGCAGACAATTTTTTCCAAGATTTTTGAGGGACACGACAATATGCTTATTGGACGTAGATCTTTAAATTCCGAAGGGTGGGAAGTTTTAGGAATAGGACGCACCACAGCATCACGCCACATCTCGGGGAAAGTTGAGGATAAGATGCTTCTATTTACTAACTTGGTAAAAGAGTTTAGTGTGTACGGAATAGATAAAAGTAGCATATCCAGTGAAATGCCATCCACGCCGACGGCGTTAGAACGCAATTCCCGAACAATGGTGGCGACCTCTCCCTCCGTCACAACATGCAAACTAAAAGTACTTGACGAATCATATTTGTTTTTAAGATAGTAGTCTATATAAGATGAATCTACTACATTATCACCTGGAACGTTCATAAAATGCTTATTTAACTTCTCCGCATCACGCAAATTTATAGGAAGGGGCACATCAGTATTTTTAAAGCTTATATTTTCTTTAATGTGTTTCCACATGGTTCTAGGGTTTTGTATGTTGGAGCAAATATATTTTTTTAAATAGGCTTCTTTTTCGGCGTTGATGGCCTGCGCTGCGAGGTTCTTAAGTTCCTTGTAGTAGTTTAGCTTGGACAAACTCTTAGATAACCGTGCTTCCCGATGGGCCTTATCGCGATGTTTCATCATTATACGAATATTATAAGTTATCCAAGGGTAGCTCTTTTCCTTAATGGTAACCTTTTTTTTGGGGACAAGACAGTCAAAAACTCTAAGCAAATTAGAGGAGATATATTTAGCTGTTTCATTAATACTCACCCCATCATTCATAGCACTCCAATTGACTGATCCCATGTAATTATCAAAAAGTGATAGATCTATGTCTTTAATAGGCCTATAACACAAGGTTTTCGGGCGCTTTTTTATCTTGGGCATATCCAGCTCACACACGACCAACGCATGGTCACTGAGTGAAGGCATATGATCAACCCATACTCGTGTCACGCTTGCATCAGTGCAAACGAGATCGAGCAAGGTATTTACATGAGCGGAGAAATGTGTGGGCTCAGTGACGAACTGGTGAAGGCCGAAGCTGGACAAGAGATCATTGAGTAATAGCGTGTTACCCTCTCTAGCGTTCAGTACGTTAATATTGAAGTCGCCGAGAAGGATGATATAATCATGCCATGAAAACGAACTGATTGATTCACTCAGTGCGTTAACGAATGTCTGCGCACATAGCCAGGGTGGACGATAAGCGGTGCCAACAGCAACCTTTTTACAATTTATTCTTACCTGAAGCCACATTTGCTCAACAGTGTCTGTGATTGGATGCCTGAGGATGCGGATGGGCAGTTCACACTTACAGTAGAAACCAACACCGCCACCTCGACCACGTATACTAGAAGGTCGAGGAACGTGTTGAAGGTGGTATCCAGCTATCTTTGGGGCAATGGCGTCCTCTCCCTCTTTAAGCCATGTTTCGTTCAATGCACAAATGTCGACTCCATGTTTCCGCAACGCAACCACAAGTTCCTCATGACCTGTACCCAAGGAGCGAGGGTTAATTAAACCAAAACGAATATATTTATCTGGAGCCATTAATAACAACCATTATTAAAAAATAAACTAACAACATAATACGCAGTATACCTCTCTATATAAAATTTCGCATAAAAAACATAAAATAATATATATTTATAATAAGATATAATAATATCAACTATCACAATATACCATATCAACATATAAAGTAAACAGTAATTAAAATAATGTTTGGTAATATACGAATCAGAAGTACCCCCAAAATAAAGTAATGTATCACAAAAATCGTTGTGTTTGCATAGTATTACAATAGAATAATACTTAATGATTACATCGAAAGCCATAAAGCATATCACACTATCCCTGTGAGACGTGATGACATAGGCAATAATCACCGCCAATATGGGATGTGAACGTTTAACCATAGTTATTTCCAGGTAACAAGTTTTTAAAACATAAAAATCAGTACAAAAAACAACAACAATATTTCCATTACATACAATATATAGAAGGGATAAAATATTATACAAACAAACTATACACAAAAAACCTTTTCAATGTCATTGATAGATCCAATACGATGTTTAATATTATTTAAACCAGCATCTCGGCGCGCGAATATGCGCCCATTTCGCGTCCACACGTACCGCCAACCCGCTTCCTTAGCTTTAGCGCGAGCAGCGTAAAATAATTGACGGTTGGTGCGAGTGAGACGCTCGTTGACGTAAAATCGTCGTGGCTGTGCATCAATGTTGAAGCCGGCCGAGTCCGCCCCCCGTCTTACGCGCGCCGCGCGCAGTATCTCGTCGCGGACAGTACGTCGGGCCAGGCGCACACAGATGGCGCGGGTTCGAGGCCGAGTCGATGGAGATGAAGTTCGGCGGGGACCGGCGCGCTGCACACTCACTATATCGCGTTCATCGATGTTTACCCCTATTTTATTACCAACCAGGTTGACTACGTGCGTAAGATTTTCGCCGTCGAGCTCCGTTATACCGGTGATCTCTATGTCATTTAGCAACAGCTCCTGATCTCGCTCATTAATATCCGCTCTCAGCTGGGCTATGGTGTTTTCATTAGTGTCTAGGATCTCTTTTTCCCTTTCTAACTTAGACAAACGTTCATCAAATGCGTCTATGCGGCTGTTAAACTCAACCAAACTTGATCTAATGGAGCCAATTTCCTGTCTAAACGAACACATCTCCTTTGTGCAAGCCGACAGCTCTGTGCGTAGGAGTTCAATTGCTTTTGTCATAGCTTCGATACTACTAACGCTATTATCATCCAAAAAGGCATCTGCACAACCTTCGTTGTTTTTACAGCTTTTGCATAACCATTTAGGTGCAGCTGTGTTGCCAGGGCTCAAGTTCGATAAACACCCACGATGGAAAGTAAGGGAGCATTTCCTGCACTTAGCGCCATCTGCTGAAGATGTGAACTTACCACAGCTGTTGCATTTACTGGCCATAATGAACTTATTTATCTTATAAGTGTTAAATCGAGCTATGGGGACTAGATGTCGCTAGTTTATACCAGTTTTAATAATTAAATTTAACAATAACTATTTTATGAGAATTTTGTCTTTGTATTACATTAAATTTAAATTTAACTTGCACTCACAGAAGACGGGCTGTTTATCAAGCGCACTATCCACAATTTTATATTTTACAACAGATGACACAACGAACGAACAGCTGATCGTCACTCACAGAAACAACAATATTAAATTCCCTCTCTTGCGTATTTTATCTTGCAAACATTTATGGGCATTATTTGAGCACTCAGATGTATATTTATGTAAAACTTTCTGTATATAACGAATATTATACACTTAATTCACTCTGCAGATACGAAATACGTGTTGTTCAGACTACCGCCAAAACATAAAAAAAGCATAATATTGCGATTACTTCGATTTCTCTGGGATTCCATCATCAGATCCTGGTTTCCTTATCATGGTACTAAACTAGGGATATCTCCTTTCTAACAAAAAAAGAATTATCATAATCGCTATATCCAGTAGAAAGTTATGCGGTATAATATAAAGTAGGTCGACGAAAAAAGTGTCAAGTAAAAACGCATTATTAGATATAACTCGAAAAGTAGTTTTTAGATCTCAAATAAATTTAAATGGGATCAATTAACACACACCACCTTTCGATTAAAAGAAAATTTGTCGAAATCGGTCCACACGGGCAAAAGTTCTGATGTATACAGTCGAATTGAGAACCTCCTCCTTTTTTGGAAGTCTGTTAAAAATATATACAAACTCACGTAAATAAAATTCCGCTTTAAAACATTACAAAAACAATTATATGTCATAACAGTTATGTTATTCTTTACGTAAGTTGATTGTTTATTTAATTGCTTACGCTACGCTACGCTTCAGCCTGTAACATATATCCCACCGCTGGACATAGGCTTCTTTCCCCATGTAAGATCATAATGTTTTTTTTTTCAATTAATTGTACCCCTATTTAAGAAAATAGCGTGGACTAAGGAGGATGAAATTTCGCATACTTATAGTTTATATAGAGATAGAGTGCAGAATGCTTATATTTTTTTTAATTATCCATAAAAAATACAGATAATTAAAAGCAAAATTACCCACACTACCATGTATTTGACAAACACACGCATATATACGATTTTGTTTATTCTTATAGAAGTACTTTCGTAGTCTTTGACAACAGAACCTTAATAATGTTCAAACTTATAATTTAAATTCATTTTGGTCGAAATTCAACCACTAGGCGACCACTAGTTACAATAAATAAGATAAAGATGCTATGAAGATAAAATTTACATCATTATTCATAGATGGCGCTTTTCGTAACAGAATTATTCTCAAATTAGAACACTAACATACAAAATAGTTGTGTTTATTTTTAGATGAGTTCGCACGCAGCTCCTGCCAGCCGCACGTATCCGGCTCTTTTCCAGGGATTTATTTAAGGTAAATAATATAGATTAAAAGAACTTTCGAAATCTCTCAATTTTGTCGTAATTACAAGTAGACGACAAAGTTTTTTTGAGTAATTTTAATTTCCCAGATATCTTGTTACATCGCTGTGTTTTACGTTAATATTTACAACTTATCTATGTCCTTCTCGAGACTTCACCCTAAATATATTTTATTGCAAACGTGTTATGATTACAAATGTCCATATTATCCATATAAATATGTGTTAACTGACAAGTCGGCAGCAAAACTGAGAGGCATAGTTATCTCCAAATTTATAAGAATTATAAAATATTTCTATATTTTTGTTGTTATTAAAATTAATAGTAAGAGGTATAAATCTACATAAAATGGTAGCTTTTCGTAAAGTTACCAAAAGATGTTAACGAATTGTAGACCCTTCAAACTATTGGAATGGATATTAGCGCATCCATGGTATTGATAGAAAGTAGCCGAGTTAGAGCAGGATCACATTTCTATTATATATGATATGATATTACTAATGAACAATGTACGATTTGTATGCTATCAGTTAATAATCAACATCTACATTCTAAACACAAAATGTATAGATTATTTGTAATTTGTTATGAATACAAATCGACTTTCATTTTATCTATAAATATATGGTATTAAAACCTACAACGTAGTTATTTTACATAGATATAACATCATAATATATATAAAATAAAAAAGTTATATTTTACTTATATTAATTTTTTTTCTACTGTATAAAAGATATGACCAGAAATAATATCTAGTATAACTTAGGCAGAAGTATACTAATGCTAACCATAATCAAGTTTAGGTAAATTCTCATCAGTATTTTAAACGAAAATCATTACATAGTATAAAACAGGTCGCTTCCCGCTGTCTGTATGGTTAGATCTTTAAAACTACGCAACAGATTTTGAGGTAGTTTTCTTAAGTAAATAACGTGATTCCAGAGGAAGGTTTATATAAGGCATAATAAAGTAGAGGAACACTGATAGTTTTTGCAACCGTTCGAAGCCGGGGCGGGTCGCTAGTTTTTGATTATAGACAGTCTGTAGTAACTCTTGACATTTACGTGTGGAAAAGTCCGACGGTTCAGAGCTAAATTTGTACGAGCACAAATGTACGTTTAATTCTATGTTCTATCGTAGTTCGTGTTTAGCAAGGAATATGAATGCAATTAACATTACATCAACTGAAAAGAGCAATGGCTATCTACGTGACAGCCTGTTTTGTTACTAAACCTAGTTTGTTACAAAATACGTTCAACGATAGGGTACGCAATTCGAATCGCTAAATTGAATGATAACAAGAGAAAATGCGCAAAAACCACTACAATGCTAAAACAGTAACAACATATTAGGACTGGTTGTCTGCCGGGAAACTTATATAAATATTTTGGGTTCAACGTTTACACCCGAAAAGACAGGATTTTTAATAAACATACAAAAAATATAACGTATTTTTTTGGGATTTAAGTCGTTAACAATAAAAACATGCTCCATCATTATCCTAACATCATCTCTAAAATGTTAATTTTCAAACAAAATATACTTCCTACAGCTTCGATAATTACTAATAATAAATCATTTTTCCATGACTGTTCTAATCGACTATCTCTTTGGTCACGATATCTGTCCACTCATCTGATCGATATATAATTATACTGTTTTTAATATTCCAAATTAGCAGTAGTCCTACGTGTTTTACACGTAACAGCTAATTATATAGTTAAGTTTCAAATTTCCCAATTAGTTTCTAATAAATCAATTATTCTTTACAACGAATTACTTGATAATGACTAAAATTATTTATTAATAAATGTCTTTACTTTAAAGTTTTGTCCGCGTGATCCGTAGGAGTTATTACTGTATTTACAGACCGTAATAGAAGTATTTAACTTTTCTATGTATATACTACACTAGGTATAAATTTTCATATCTGTAATGCAGACACTATTTCTGATCCCGTTGGAATAGCCGGATAAAATTGCTTATGTGTTCTGTTCGGGATCTGCAGCTATCTACGTACCAAGTTTAATTATAATTATTTCAATATTTTCTAAGTTAAACTAACACAAACTTTTCACACCTCTAATAACAGTTCTTATTACTTCCGTTTAATTGTTTTAGTATCACAATGACTCGTGTATACGAAGATTTTGATCCAGCGTTTGCCGCAGTTTGCAGCGACGTGACACTCTACTCAAATAACAAAGGGTTTTTCAAAGGATTTGTGGAACAAATACTGTCTATAGCAGAAGAAGACGGGTGGTTGAGCAAATTCGATGAAGTCCCTGAAAAGAACAAAGTCACAGTGGTGTTGGAAAATGAAACGGTGAGTTAAAAAAAAATCATTTGCAATTAACAAGTTAAAAAGGACGCGGAAGAGAAAGCGACGATCGACTTTATTTATTTAAACAAATTACAATTCAAAAATTCACAAAGCTTTATAACCATTTTATATTCTATTACGTTTTATGTTAAAAAGTAATCGCTTTCTTATTTCCTAAATAAAAAAAGAGATTAAAAATAATTAATAGGCGTAATAACGAATTTTGGAGTAATATTTTTTTCTCGAATAAAAAATTATCTTACCGAATTACACATTATTTGTACATCTATACCAATAAAAAAATTGGAGTGTCTGTTTGTAATATTAAAATAACCGCTTTTCACTAAATTCATATGGATGTATACATAGTGCATATACCAAAATGTCATTTTTTACATTTTTTTGTCTGTCTGTCTGTTTGTTTATTCTGGCTAATCTCTGAAACGGCTAGACCGATTTTGATTTTGGATTTCACGGGTAGAAATTTGAAATTGAAATTGAATTTATGCTTATGTATTTTTCAAAAATATGTAATGTTCATGTTTTATATATCATTTATATTCATTATAGGTACTTTAACATTACAAACAGACACTTCACTTTTATTTATTTGTATAGATGATACTAGTTAAGTTTTGAGACACTTTCAAGTTATGGTAGGGCTACCGGGGATTTTGGGAGTAACTTGAGCGCATCAGAATAACATAATGGGGGTAGCCTTGCGCCTTGTGAAGTACTGAAATCATTCTTGGGCCTTTTATATAGTATCGAACGTTCAGGGCAACTGATCAGATAATTAAAAAAATGGATTCTTAGAAAAACTCGAGCACGTCAGATTATTATATATATAAAAGAAAAATATACAATTTAAGAAGAAAAAAATGTTATTCTTTTAATATATGTACAATGAAAAGTATATGTATACACTTTAAAGTAAAAACGTTCTCTTGGTACGCTTCAGTCTGTAATATCCCACTGCTGCATAGGCATATTTCTCAATGTAAGAGAAGGATCAGAGCTTAATCCGCCACGCTGCTCTACTGCGGTTTGGCGGATACATTGCCTACTGTGAGTAACGATCGCTATCAGGTGCAGAAGATAAGACGACGACACGTAACGACGGTACGATTCCCGAGCCCACAAAATCTTCGTGTAAAGGCCTTGATAACTTAAAAAAAACCGACTTCAATTACATCGACGAGTAGTACAACGTAGATCGACGAAAAAATAGTCAAGTAACTGCGCTTTATCAAAGATTACTCAAAAAGTAGTTATTAGATCTCAATAAAATTTATATGTGACCACATGACAAACATCAGCTTTCGATTAAATTAAAAATTATTAAAATCGGTACACCCAGTAAAAAGTTATTGCGGATTTTCAAGAAGTTCCCTCGATTTCTCTGGGATCCCATCATCAGATCCTGGTTTCCTTATCATGGTACTAAACTAGGGATATCTTCTTTCCAACAAAAAAAGAATTATCAAAATCAGTACATCCAGTAGAAAGTTATGCGGTATAATACAACGCAGGTCGACGAAAAAAGCGTCAAGTAAAAACGCATTATTAGATATAAGCTCGAAAAGTAGTTGTTAGATCTCAAATAAATTTAAATGGGACCAATTGGCACACACTACCTTTCGATTAAAAGAAAATTTGTCGAAATCGCTCCACCCAGTCAAAAGTTCTGATGTAACATACAAAAAAAAATAAATAAATAAATACAGTCGAATTGAGAACCTCCTCCTTTTTTCGAAGTCGGTTAAAAATTGTGTCAAATTAAACACTTACCTATGGCTTTAAGTAGTTGCATTATATGATAATTATTAAACTATTTACTTACATTTTGGTGCGTGGATATTATATTTTCAAGGCAAAATTATTTTTGTTTTAAATGTTTTGTACTATAGAAATTGGTAAAGGGTAATTAAAATTACACAGATTAATTCGCGGGCAAAAGCTAGTCTAAATAAATATTAAAAACAGTAACGAGTTTGTACGTAGGATTGTTTCACCAAATTGAAGAACTTCAAAGTTTTAGTACATTTACATAGTTAGAAAAATATTGTAATTTGGGCGGTATAGTTTTAAGCATTAAGGGTCATAAATCTAGGTAACTTAATCCATTAACACATTACTACACTAACTTAAACAAATGTAGAATAAAGACAATTATAATAATGTCTGTAAATTGCAATTATAGTTTTTGATAACGATAAATGTATGACAGTCTAGAGAGTAAACCACAAAAAATTTTTGGGTGCAGAACGATAAAGTGTTTATGTAATCATGTGTATGTTTATGTGAACCCTTCACCTTCCTGCACACTGGTATAAACTAGTGTTTACATTGTAATTTTTAACGATTTACATCTTTAACAATTTTTGATCGCGTGTTCGTGCATTTAGTATACGAGATAAATTCTTTATATTTGTTTATCTTAAACATTTATCGAAATATTGACAATTTTATAACCTATTTTATAACTTCTATAATTTTTTTTAATATGTACGATTTGATTTTTGTGTTACCCACACATTAGGAATTCTAAACATTTTTGAATATCATATCAAAAATTGACCGCTCCAGCGGAGTTCGAACCCGCGTCTCTGACTGACCGTGTCGGCGCTCTAGCCAATTAAGCTATGGAACGATGTACCCGCTAGATCGAAATTTTTGATATGATGATTTTATTTTTCGGTTTCAGCGAACCCACACATTAGGAATTCTAAACATTCTATAATTTTATTTTCTTGGTAGACTGTATGGCATAATAAAAAAATATATATTCACGCAAAAACTACGGAGGTTCGAAGTTTGCTGTGTCAGCTAGTATCCAATAAATCAAAAAATTGAACAAAAACAACTATAGACTGTGAATATGTACAATTAAAGTTTAGGTTTTCTTATATCTTTCTTACATCTTTTTTTAAGGCTTTCTTTTTATTAATGTTATATTTTAGAAAAAGATTATTTTTAACGTCCAGTTAATTATCTCGCAATCTTTGTTCTATATTTTATTTCTTATATATTTTCTAGTTTCAAGTTCTCTTTTTTCAGATAATGGGTGCGCTTAAAGAAGTATTTTTAAGGATACAACCTATGTATCGCAGTAAAGATGCTAAAATATCGCACGAAAAGAGGTTGTTGGCAATGACAGCATTAAAAGAAGGAGACTTGACAAAAGGCCTAGCTCTCGCCAGCCAAGCGGTCCTCAGAGCTCCAAAGACAGGTGTTATAATTATAGTATAAAACAAGGTCGCTTCCCGCTGTCTGTATGCTTAGATCTTTAAAACTAAGCAACGGATTTTGATGCGGTTTTCTTTAATAAATAGAATGATTCCAGAGGAATGTTTATATCTATAATAACATGCATAATATAGTAGAGGAACACAGATAGTTTTTAGAACCATGCAAAGCCGCCCCGGCTTTTTTTGTATTTTGTATGGTTGCTAGTTATAGATAAGTATAGAATATGTGGCACCAGGAACGACATCTTAATTTTATTATAACAAAAAAAACACCAAAGCAATGACGTGAATCGAAAGATCTATTTTAATTCCGTATTTTTCCGGACTTCAGCTGTATTAGATATTCTTATAAGGATACATACTTTTTTACAGTGACATAAAAAAAACAACAACTTATTTAATTATTTTTTTGTAACCAGTTTACCGGTTTTATATATTAGTAGCGTTATAAAAAGGTTAAAAAGTGTTGTAGATTTTAATGGACTAAAAAATTTTAAGCGATGTTATAATTACTTTTTACCATTATTTTAAGTTAAAAAAAATAGACTAATGCTATTTGTATCATTTGATACACTCTAGATTTTACTTAAAACTTACATGATCTACATTCGCTTGTTTAACTTACTTCCTCCCAATCTTTTTCATTAGTCTAGAAAGAATTATATAATACAAGTTATAATAAAATAAAATTTTATTTATATAATCATCCCCATGGAGTCATAGCTCGTAAATCAAAGTGAAGGTAACTCAAAAAAAAAAAAAAAAATAATAAACCTCCTTAGACCACCTTGTTATCTGACCCGTATTGCTATCGTGTCTCACGACGTCACGATGTACTGAATAATTCACACTTGACATTTCTAATTTTAAATGAATAAATAAACACTTAATCCTACGATTTAGACATGTAAAGTTAAGTTAGTACGCATTCGTTATCAAAGTGTTGATTACCCTACCTTTGCGATCCGATTAAAAATTACTATTGTTCAGAAACTAACAAAATTATTTATACGATCTCGCTATTTTGTTTTACATCTTTTTTAAGTATTAGTTTTATATAATTACTAGCTGACCCTGCTAACGTTGTTTTGCCATAATGTTATTATCCCTCTTAACCCCCCCCCCCCCCCCTATAACCTAGGAGTATGAAAAAAAGATGTGGGCCGATTCTCGGGCCTACCCGATATGTACACAAAATTTCATAAAAATTGCTCCAGCCGTTTCGGAGGAGTATGTTAACTAACATTGTGACACGAGAATTTTATATATAAGATTATAATATAAATTATTAATATTAATGTCATATAAATTTTACAAAAAAAAAAATTATATTGCGTTATACTTTAGAATAAAAGCAATCATACAATAATAAATGGATTAAATAAATCTCCTAGTTGAGTACAGTTTTAAAACCGTACAGAAAAGAGAATTGTAAATGTTTTTTTTTTTTTTTTTGCTATTCTAAGACTTTTATTTCATCGTCTTACTTTGCCGACATTTCAGAAAACTCATTAAAATATATTTTCTTCCTATCTTTCAACTAGCCAAGTTAATTGCTTCATAGTCCTATTGTACACTATATTTAAATTGCCTTTGAATCGACGCAAAGTATAATAGGCATACATACAACACTTTTACCACTCCTAGACAAAATGGAGTTTCTAAATAAGAATCGCTATAAGTTTCGTAAAATCAAGAGTGTTCTTAGTGAACGTAAAGTTTAAAAACTTATTTAATACAAAAACAACATAAATAGTTATGAATGCAGAATTATACAAATAAAGAGTTAAATAATTTCTTCTATGTTTATTTTACATTTTTCCAGGTACCGACGAGATATTAGACGATGGAGTATCACTTGCCCTTGCGCTGTGGCTTCGCTCTGAAATACTTCTTCGTTTAAACAAACCTGCAGCTGCTTTGGAAGATTTAAAATTAGCTCTAAAGGAAAGACTTCCTGTTCGGATGAGAGCTGAGTATTATTGGAGAATGGGCCATTGTTACAAAGGTAGATAGAGTATTTATTATTTTTGACGATGCCTCAGCGCAACGGTCACTGCACTGGCTTATGGCTGATTCGTTAGTGGGTGCGGGTTTAATCCCAATAGCATATATTTGTATTGGCCATACAGGTTTATGCCGTGGTTTGGGCGTTTATGGTGTATTGTGTGTTGCTAAACCCCCGACACAGTAAATCCTAGTGGCCCGTTGAGTGTGAGGCGCTTATTATTTATTGTAATTTATTTATTTTACGTCCTTGGGCGAATATTGTACTTTTTTTCCAACAAATAATTGGTACATTTTTATGTTTGATTAATTATTCTATATTCGAATAGTATTTCCAGACTCGATAGAGAGCCAATTTTTAGATTGAAAAATTGATGATGTACATGATATAGTTTTTTTTTTTTTTTTTTAATTAAAATATTCGATTTTATTCATATCCATGAACATGGTATTATGAACACAGTTCAACCCATATTAATACAAATTCACCGATTAAATCTACGTTTATCATTTAAAAATTTAATCCCGTGTTTAAAAAAAGATAGTAACTAATTGGCTTAAAACACAAGACTATGAAAATATTGAAAATCTATTCGTACCAATAAAATAATAGGTCAAACTCACTCCAAATCACAGCAAAACGCATACACATATTTACATACTCATACACACACACACACACACACACACACACAAACAAACAATCACAACTAAACACATACTAATAAAAAAATTCCATACTTTAATAATTGTCAACCTTTTTTGTTTCCAATTTTGTATTTATAATGTTTGTCTTATTATTGTTTTATTGTAATCTTTGTCTACAGTTTCACTTATGTTTTCGCTATCTGAACGCAAAGTCTGATTATATCACAATAAACTAATTTTTGGGGAAGACACTGTGGCCTGTAACACAGCTTTTTTTAAGCTAGCACGGGTCCCAGGGCTTCTAGATAATGTAAACCACATAATTTGAGCAAAATAAAAACTATTTTAGTTATTTATTTATTTAACTAGATGCCTAAATATAATATAATTCATTAGTAAAAACGTGTTGTCACAAACTTTTTACCCAAATTTTCGTAGCATCCATTTGCATCAAAAAACCATACTGGATCGAATCGGTCACAAATCCACAAAAGCGAAGCTAAACACCCTACCCGCACTGTATCCTTTGAATTAGTAATAGCTTTTAGAAGTTTGAAAAATGTTTAGACCTGGTATTACAATGGAACACAATACGATACTTTAGCGTCAGTTGACAGACTCATTCTAACCATGACATTATAAAGCATTTCCTTGAACGATGATATTTGCAAATAGTTTAGTTTTATTTATACGATGTCAAAAGAAAGGATATTGAATTTTTAATCGAAAAGTCCTTGACGGCCTGATCATACTATGCGATAATAGATTAAAATTGTAATTTACACCAAGTTAGGAATGCTAGCTTTAATTCAGGACATAAAACGTGTTTTAAAAGTGTCGAGTTTGTTGTCAGTCAAGCAAAATTACGCACTTATTACATACATTACGAGTAGAAATCGGTAGTCACTTCAAATTAATAATAATTAATGAATAAATAATTACTCTATAAAATGACGAAATAAAATTTCGTACTTTTAATGCCTATTTAAAACATAAAATCTTTTCGCGATAGGTTTAGCTTAATTTTTATTTAATTGGCTTGTTTTGTAATAGAAATTTAATTTTCCGTGAACGAAGATAATGTCTCGTAAAGTCTATTTCTTTGTGGTAATTGAGATTATAATAAATATTTTAATAAAAATTTTCTGTTTAGTCATTAAACATACATGTTCCAATAAATTAATCCACAAAGAAGCGGAGATTGAAATTTAGGAGATTATAAATATACTTACCGCTAACGGTAGACTAATGTTGTTTAGACTATATATGTTTTGTATTAGATTGGATAATATCCATATAATGAGATACGAGGACGATTAAAAGCGGGTT
The DNA here is from genome assembly GCF_905220565.1 of Melitaea cinxia. Taxonomy (NCBI): domain Eukaryota; kingdom Metazoa; phylum Arthropoda; class Insecta; order Lepidoptera; family Nymphalidae; genus Melitaea; species Melitaea cinxia. The sequence goes on from NC_059424.1 coordinate 7,147,821, forward strand.
GGATATAAACGTACTATTTATTATAAAACTAACATGAGTACTAAGTTACCTATGTATAGCTAATATACTGAAAGTTTTAATATTTTTTTTTTTTTTTTTGTAACAATACTTTAATTATAATTATAATATTTTTAATATTTTTCTTATTTTTTTAAATATAATCGTGTTTCATAACGATAAAATTAAACTTTATAACTGTAATAAATGTCATCTGCAGTTTCTCTTACAATATTTCGAGAACTTTAACACACCGAGTATGGCACGTATTCAAAATATCACGATAGAGATAGTTGATAAATTGAATTAGAACTATTTCATGAGCACCGTGCTATATCATATTTATGAATTTTTAATGATCATTAACATGCCTATCTTGACAAAAAATATAATAAGCGCAACCTCATACAAACGTACGGAAGATAAAAAATACTGTATAATGATTATATTACAACAAATTAAGATCTCTGTATACCACATTTACGACTCACCTTTCGTGAGCTAGAAGTAACTGCCAGACTGCTCGCAGAGTTCGCTCTCGATCATGCTTCATGGAACAGTCGTGTGAAAAATAGTGTACCATTAATTAATTTAAACAGTCAGATTATATTTATAATTTTAGAAGTTTTTATTTTTATTTTATTTTAGTAATAAGACATACTTTCATACAAAATATTAAATCAATTGATACACCGGCCATACACAGAGGCTGATTATACTCTTCAGTTTTTTTGTAGAATCTGCGGAACAATGTGGATGCGGTCTACGGTGCTGTAGCTATTTCGAAGTTCATCCATCTGGGGTTGTGGAATTCGACAAGTTTTGTGGCGAGACGATTCGTAACACTCGACAACAGCTTTTAGACGTAGCTTAGAAGTGGGAATTTTCTGTAAACTATTCATGAGAGAATTATCATCCTCTTGAAGAATAACACAAACACACTCTTGGATCACTCCTCTGGTGTGGTACCATGGTGAATGTCAGCTTTAAAGAGCCCTGCCAAGGCTTTTAGGATAAGTCGTCCCTGCAGCCTTAAGGAGCTCAGTCGCAACTCTGTTATTCCCTTGGGCCCTTCCGTTTTTAAGCTGCTCGAGCGCCGCACTAATCTCATCTGTTTCAAGTGTTGAGATGTCTTCGGAATAGTGGCGCAAAAATGGTGCACTTAGATTTTCGGCGTCCGAATCTCAGACTTGTGTGCACACGAAGAGTACAGCTGTTCATAAAATTAAATTAAACCTCTGAATTAAACCTCTCCTCAGGTTTCAGGGCGAAAGCAAACAATCCTACCATTTGCTGCTCTACGCTTCGCAAGAAGGCTAGTTTCCAGTAGTCTGTGTAAAATTTTGACCTCCAATTCTGCTCTATAAGAGTTGTCATATTCTTGTATTAGAGCAGTGGAGGTCTCTACGTTTGAGTTTCCTTACCTTCTCATCGGCATCTTGTGCCTCCACCTCATCAAATTCAAGGCTTCTGGAGAAAGTTTTGACGGCTTCCCTGATGTCGTTAGTTAAAAGTATCTTCGACCCAGACTACGCACTATCTTCATCATTACGTCCACGATGTCATTATTACGTCCGCGTTGCTAGTGGTTCCCATTGAATCGAATCGATTCTGGAGTTCCAGTTGGAACTACTTGATACCACACAGTATTTCGAGCAGCATAGTTCGAAGATTACTTGTAGCTTATTTTGTTTTAATCGTTTTTTTTTTTTGTGAACGACTGTGGAAATTAGCCAGCCGATTGTCTCTTTTCAAAAGCCGACGTGCTTTATAATGGCCTAGTCAACATAAAAGTTGTACATAAGTTTGACTTAGAAAGTTTAAGCAAAAACAAAGAAATCGAATAAAAAGATTTCAGATTTGTTAGCTAAACTTTATTTGAATCAAAGATCAAGTTCTGAAGTCTGTCCTAAAGTTCTGAAAAGTGAGTTTGAGATGAAGTGCTCGCTATTAATGACACGTTTCCTGATATAGGAATCGATATTCCTATATTATCATTATCCTATAGTATCATTCTTATAGTACTATTTTCTTCTCTTTAGAAATTATATATATTCTTCTTAGGTAGTGTTTCCTATATGCTGATTGTACAAAATAAATAAAGTATCTAGATAACAATTTCGCCTCATAATATATTATTAAAAATGATCATCTGAAGTATTTTTTTTTTAATTTTATACGTTGAAATAATCTACATAATATATTATATTATAAATATTTTTTAGTAAGTTAAGTAGCATGTATTTAAATAATATTCACATAACAGTCAAAACATAACGACCACAATATTTTGATTTATTTACTATATTATGTATTTTCTATTGCATTATATTAAATTTAAATAATGTTTGAATATTAAAGGTATCGGAGAACCTACTCGAGGAAAAGTCTCATACGAATTAGCTGGAAGACTCCTAGGAAATAATGAGCAAGCTAAAATACAACTGTCTAACGACATTAGTTCTCTGGATTATGCAGACAAACCTAAGCAGGGTCTCAATAGGTCAGGTACTATAAATTTTTTTTCAAACAAATTTTTATTGAAGTATAACTTCATCACGCACACTTGACTTAGGGAGTTAGTTAGTGAATACGTCATGAGAGCATTACAAAAACTGTGATCGGGCGAGGTGGACAGAAGTTGAGAGAGATATATAAGTTAGTGAAGATAGAAAGAGAGAGAGAGAGAGTTACGTTTCGTAAGTTTGATTTCAGTCGCGGGGTCTAAAGCACATTCATTTTTTTTTAGATTTGTCAGTAACAGGTGGAGCAAAACAAAACTTACCTGCGCTGTCAAAATTGTTAAAAATCGTTGAAGAAGAAGAAAAGGCAAGTGTCATACAATTTACTAAATATTTCTTTGTCTTTTTAGGCTATTAATTGGAAAATGTGACTCAATGACAAATCTATACAAATAAATAAAATTGGAGTGTCTGTTTGTAATATTAAAATAACCGATTTTTACTAAATGCATATGGATATATACACGGTACATATACCAAAAATCATTTTTTTATTTTTGTCTGTCTGTCTGTTTGTTCCAGCTAATTTTGGAAACGGCTGTACCGATTTTGACAGGACTTTCACTGACAGATAGTTGATGTAATAAGGAGCAACTTAGGCTACTTGTATTTTAGAAATTTATTTCTTTTGTAACTACGAACTGAAGAATATTTTTTTTAATTATACGCGGACAAAGTCGCAGGCACAGCTAGTATATTATATAATTCTGTACGTATGATAAAAAAATTTATTTATTTATTTAAATAAATAAATACAATTTTAACAATAATATTTACTTTCTCTAATAATTATATTATGTTGTAAATGGATAATCGGAAGAGCCCGATAATGCGATAAAAGAATGGCGATTGCTTGGATTTACATTTGTATTCTTGCTACGAAAAAATGATAGTTCAAAATATGATAAATCTAATTTTCTCGAAAAAGACCCCATATCAAATTCATACTAAGTGGAAATTATCGCGTCCTTTTATGTGTTCTATTTCTTTCTATTTTACGATAAAATACTTTTATAGGGAAACGCTTTTTTAAACCTTTTAATAGAAAATAAGCTACCAAAAGATTTGTTCAAAAACATTATTGTTAAATTCCATATTTATTCGTTAACACTTTTCTAAGCCGTTTTTGTTGGTACGTGTAAACGTATCAATTAAACACAGAAAGTGTGGGAAAATATCTATTTTTTCTTCATCAATATTATGTTAAACTAAACTATAAATTTATTTAGGGTCGGTTTGCTGTTGCTGATACTGAAATAAAAACTGGTGATGTTCTACTAGTGGATGAACCATATGCAGCATGTCTTCTTCCAGACTTTTATGGATCTCATTGTCTTCATTGTTTTAGGCGGTAAGCTCTAATTAGTACAAAAACAAACATTTCTCCTTTATAGTTTATATAAACTAAAACTAAAAATAATATCAAAAAATTTTGCTCTAGATTAGACTGTGAAGAAAGCGCTCCTGTTTGGTGCCCGACTTGTTCTGGAGTGGCATTTTGTTCACTAAAATGTCGCGATAAAGCTATTTCTACATACCATTCATATGAATGTCAGTTTTTAAACCTTTTTATAGGTAGGTAAATATAAGATTTATATCTACTACGATTTCAACATCGTTATTAAAATTAATATAGAAATTAATATTTGCTTGTTTTAGGGTCAGGAATGTCTGTCCTAAGCCATATAGCACTGCGCATGATAACTCAAACCGGTCTTGATACATGTGAAATCATTCACTCAAAGTATCTAGGTGACTTAAAAACTGTCGAGAGTGCCGTATTAAATGATATCGAAGGTATTACCAAAAAAAATAAAATTAAAAGCAGAAAAGAGCGCTTGAATCGTACAAAGAAAGGATTAAACGGATTTGGGGAGAATAATTCGAACGAGAAAATCGAAATGAAAATAGAGAACAAAACGAGTTTTCAGGAAAAATTAGAAATGACAGCTGCACAAATTTACTCTCTATGTTCGCATTCAAGTCAGAGAAAAGGAACAGATTATCTCAAGAGGATAATCATGGGGTTATTTCTAACAGAGTGTTTAAAGCGAAGTGGTTTTTTTAAAGCTTGCACGACGGAAAATTTACAAAAAGGTAATTTATTAACCAAAAATAGTACTTAGTATTTTAGACAAAAAGATGTTATAGTATTTTTTAAATATAATATGATTATTGTGATTCTCGTTTTATCATAATGCTTATTATAACTGTCGCGAATTCAAGTTGCCAAATTACCAGCCAAAGGATCGTCAAAATTGGTGCACTCGTAAAATGTTATGAGGTAACACTTTCAAATAAAAAATACAGTCGAATTGAAAACTTCCCCATTTTTTGAAGTCGGTTAAAAAATATAAAAATTGATGTCTTTTTGTCAAGAAAAATTATTTATTGTTGCTTTTACACATGTCGATCTACTAGAAATCGGTAGATAAACTAAAGTAATACAAATGAAAAGGTTATTGTAACTTAGATTGTTGATGTATGGAAATAATTATGTATATATGTATGTTTGTATGTATATATGTGTATGTATTGAGTATATTTTTTTATTTATTATGTAGAGAACGAAAATGGATCATGTTTGCATACATAATGTTTTATTTACAAATTATACAGATAATTAAGCTGCTGCGCCTACCTTTTCAATGCATATTTTCCTATTTCTAAAGGTTGTCTGGAAGAGATCGCTACTAAGCGATAAGACCGCCTTTGTACATTACTATCTCTACGTGCAATGAACTGTTTTATGTAAAAAAAATCTAGTGGTGTGCAATAAAGTATACTCTATCTATTCTTTCTATCTATCTAGATTTTATTTTGAAAGTTTTCATGCACCCCCGTAATGATTGATTAATCTATAATATAAAAATGAATCGCAAAATGTGTTGCTAAGCGCAAAACTCGAGAACGGGTGGACCGATTTCGCTAATTCTTTTTTTAAAATATTCCTTGAAGTACGAGGATGGTTATTACGGAGAGAAAAATTCTAAAAAAATAATAATTTTAAACTTCCTGAAAAAGTCTAAAAACAACACGTTTCTATACTCCCATACAAAAGATTTGTGATAATACTTAAAAATCAATTTGAACTTTAATACCATACGATAAAGTTTGTGTTAGGCGATACGAAGTTCGCCGGGTCAGCTATTGATTAATATAAATAAACAAATGTACTCTAAAATTCATTGTTGTTGATCTTTAAAGGCTCGCTTTCTATACTTCTCGGCAATGAAAGAAACTATTTCTTTGTATAATAAAATATTAACAAACAATTGTATCAAAAAAAAAAAAAACAAATTTTATTGTTTCAGCCGAAAATATCATTTGCGAGTTGATTGTTCGAAATTTACAATTACTACAATTTAATGCCCACGAGATTTACGAAACGGTCCGTGGCAAACACAAATTCAAAGGCTCTAATGCAATTTACATTGCAGTCGGTATATATCCAACAGGAGCATTGTTTAATCATGAATGTTATCCCGCTGTGGCAAGGTCAGTTCAAATCACATTAAATACAATTATAATCAATCGTAAGTATTTATAAATGTTTAATTTGCTGGTACCTCAATCAGTCAAATCATATGTACAGAAATGTCTAAGAACCATATGACATTACTTGTGAGTGTACAGCTGTATATGGATAGTGCTTAAATCATGCCTCAACTTTTTAATTACTAGGCATCATTATTTTTATACATCTTATACATAAATAATTGTACTACGTGTACGCAAACTTCCAAATATTAAGAAGAATGATTGGATTTTTATTCAAATGCTATTTTATATCGGGTTAGCTAGTTGTGACATTTTTATTTCGGAAATTTCCCGAAAATATTTAAAGTTCCTAATAATATATTTTATTTTCTGGAAGTTCAAATACGAAAAAGTAACTGTCACTGAAGTGTCTTGCTAACAACCGCCAACTCTGTTCGATATGTAACTTCTGACAGCATTTGCTATGAAAAATACTGCTGATGAACAGTATTACTGCATAAAATTACAAATTATACTATTTTATTTTGTTTTATAATTATAGTGGAATCGAATTTAAACTGTATTTTAAAGTTTGCCAACAAGATCTAACGCTCCGCTATATACTGTGAATCATACTATATAATAGGTAACTTTCAGTTTTCACCAAACGCTTGTTGGCATAGGCATTCCCCATATAATGTATTTTTTAAACATTATATGCTGATTTGCGGTTTACTTTTGAGAAAATTACATTAAATCTGTAAATATTTTCACATTTCCAGTGAGTTCGTACGTATCTGTGGGTTTCCGGGCCTTAATTTTGATCTACATATAATGTGAAGTCATGTATAAATAATATTTAATATTACCAGTAAATATAATAAACTGTATATCAAAAATTGTATTTTAGAAAAAAAATCATATTCTAATTTATTGAAGTTATATACTAATCTATTGATATTACATTTTTATTGTAACGAAAATAAAAACAAACTATTTACAGATTTAATATATTGTTCTTCAACTCATCTTCAATAAAATTCCTAATATTCTATAAAATTTTCCTAAACCATATTATATTGTTTAGGAAAATTTTATACACGAGTTTACACTCAGCAAGTTATCTTTACTAAGATTAGAAAGCTGATGATTTGTTTGTTTGTTTGTTTGTTTAAACGCGCTAATCTCAGGATCTGCTCGTTCGAATTGAAAAGTTATTTTTGATTGATAGTTCATTTACTGAGAAAGGCTATATAAAATATTTGACTTAACTTTAATTAAAATTAAATATATTCTCAACTAATTTTGTTATTAATAAATTTGACCTACTCTACTACCATACGCTATAAATAACGCCTTGTTGAGTAGAAGGGACTTACTTACAATATGGGGTCCCACTGACTAGTATCGATACACGCATTTGTAAATCTTTCTTAAAATTTAGATACTTTGATCAACAAAAAATAGTCCTCCGTGCTATAAGACCACTTCAACCAGGAGAAGTTGTTTCCGAAAATTATGGCCCGCATTTCTTGATGCGAACTCTTAAAGAACGTCAAAGAATGCTCGCATGTAGATATTGGTTCCGATGTGAATGTATTGCTTGCAAAGAAAATTGGCCAACACTTAAACAGCTGAATGCTGAAACACCACTATACATCAGGTAAGAATAATACTGTAATGACATTAATAACTGTTAGGACTGGTATGGAAAGACGAATTTGATAAATGCTAATGTGTAAAATTAAACTATTGAGTGAGTTATTTTATATAAATTTCTCTCAAAAAAATACGCAGAGTATTTATTATAAGAATCTTGTTTTTGTTAAACGACGCCGCGTTGGCGCAACGGTCACAGCCATGGATTGAACCTGTTGCGCTCGCGGTTGCGGACATTTTGTAATGGCCATACAGGTGTTTGCAGTGATCTGGGTGTTTGTGCAGTCCTTGTGAGTCATCCCAACGTGCCTCGGAGAGCACGTTAAGCCGTCGGTCCCGGTTGTTATCATGTACGCCTGATAACGATCGTTACTCGTAGTAGGGAATATATCCGCCAACCCGCATTTGAGCAGCGTGGTGGATTAAGCTCTGATTCTCCTCCTACATGGGGAAAGAGGCCTATGCCCAGTAGTGGGATATTACAGGCTGAAGCGTTTTTGTTAAACGATATCAAATTGGAATTCATTAATATAAAATTCGTAATGTAAACAAAATTTTACTTGTTATAAAGATGTAAAAGGTATTATGGTTATTTTTATATGGCTTAGTTTATTACAGTAATGAACGCAAACTGCCTTTGAAAATATATCAAGAAAACTAGGTTGTAAAGCTTCCTTTTAACTTTGAATTGAAAGTAGAAGGCGACAATGGAAATAATTTTTTTGTTCTCTAGATCACAGCTGACATTGAATATTTCTTTATATTTTCTATTAGCTTACAGAAAGAAATAAAGAAAGACCTTTTAACAGTGAAGACTTACGAGTAAAAAAATAATTTATATTTATGATAATTTTATTAGTTTACGTATATTTTTATATGAACGGCTTGAAGTCATTTTGATGCTGCAAAATATGTGATAAGGCATGCGCCAAAAATAAATCGTGTATATTTTATGTCGGTAGCAGTCATGTTTGTTCACCCAGTAAGCCAATTAGCAATCGTCGCTATTCAGAACTAATCTGTGTGTGCTTTAGTATAATCACACCGATGTTAAGCATTAATAGAAATAATATGTAATCTGTATGTCAATCTCGTTTTTATATCCTTATAAACTTGAAACTTTTCTATTGTAAGATTATTTTCAAATTAGTGAGTGAAACATTAATTATCATTCTAGGTGCCCTAACGAAAACTGTACTGGAAAATTCAGATGGAATAAAAACCATCCGAACAGGTGTTCCAAATGCTCAACGGTCATAAATAAAGATACAGTTAAAAAATATGTAGAAGATATTAATAATTACCTGTCTCGATATCAGGTAAAACTTTCTTAACGATAAATTGTCAATTTATCCTAAAGCCATTTAAAAATATATATAAAAGCAACAATTGCCAATTTATTTTGAGAACTTTGTATAAAATCGATTTAAAAACATATTTTAATGAAAAAAAAACCTTTGACTGGATTCGTTAACAAAAATGCGTTTTTTGTATATAAATATTCAAAATAACGTTTCTATTTTAAGTGGTAAACGTCAAAGGAACATGTTGAAATATTTAATAGCCTCGAGTGTACTCATCCAATTGACAACATCAACTGTAAACAAAAAAAAATATATCGTGTATATATTCGTTATTTTTGCTACCATATGTATCTGAACTTTTCACATTAACGACATACATAATTGACTCAGTTTGCATTATGTCAACGTTTATAGTATAATAATATGAACACAAGGCACAGAAAAATAAATAATGGAATAGATAAACGCCGCTAATCGTTTTAGTAGACTTGATAATTTGAAACTAAACAAAATAATATTCTCATGTTGTAGCTTCAGTGACAAAGCAGTTTGAATTTATGCCTGTGCTTCTGTAAATGGTAAAAAGTAAAAAATTATCGACATTAACGGTAACTTAATTGTCATTTACGCGGTTACAAATCTTAATGTTTATTATTTTTTAATTAATGATTAATTCATTCTTTACTAGGAAGGAGCGAAGCTTATGGACGATGAATTATGTGAAGAAGCCATCAAAACTTTGACAGAGGCAGTGGACGATTTCTACAAAGTTGCACGACCACCGCACTGGGAAACGCACATAGCACAGGAATCACTTAGGTCCTGTTTCGCAACAGCAGGAAACGTTTACGTTGTGCCAAATAAAAATGAGCATGAGGGAAATAATGACTTGATCATGCAATGTAAATAGAAGTAAAAAACTTAAACAATTGAAGAATATTTGCATTAATTAGTTTTTATAAGTAAAATAAGTATTGTAAGTAATACTTTAAATTACGAATAATATATTCACTTAAAATGTACAACTATATCATTTTATTTTAACATAACGTTTAATTTTATTTGTACCAATTATCATTTATATAATTATAAAAGGAATTTAAGTAAATGATAACAATGAATTTAGAAGCGGCTTTTATAACAAAAGTCAAGTGATTATATTACTACCTCGTACTAAAATTAACACGAAAATTAATAGCCACAAAAGACTAGACTAATATAAATTTAATGTATTTTATTTATTGCTAAATTAATTGAAGAATCTTAAGTTCATTGTTATTATTTCAACAGTTGTTTTAAAATAAATAAAAATAACTCACGTTGTGTTTTATTGCAACTATTGTGTACAAAGAAAAAAAAATTCAATTAGATGACAAGCACCAACTATCGATCAAAACAAAAATCATTAAAATCTTTACACCCAGAAAAAAGTTATGAGGTAACACACACACATTAAAACAAACACTCGAATCGAGAATCCCCTTTCTTTTTGAAGTCGGTTAAAAAATACCTATTAAACTTATCCTTTGAGAGCACAAAAATGAGAGTTATTGACGTGAAACTTTTTAAAAATGCGAGTAATAAATTAACTATAGAACGTAAACAAATAAGAAACAGCTATGATGCGACAATTACTATATTAATGAGATATAATTTTAGTTAAGGATTATCAAAAAATGTTTTGCAAGCACATTCCTGCTGATCGACGTCGCCCTCGCCATCGCCCGTGCTACTGACAGTACGCCTGAGAGTCTGCACCTGAGTTTGTAACCCCAGTATACGTAATTGCGCCTGCTCGAAATTTTCATTCAACCTCTTTATCTGGCACTGCATACGACATTGTAGCTGTCAAGACAAATTAAATGTTATCATCACATCAGCCTATCGCAGTCCACTATAGTGGTTATCCCCCCATCGGTCGTCTTTTTAAGTTCCAATGTGGTAGTGGAATTGTGTTATCCCTTAATCGCCTCTTACGACACCCACGGGAAGAGAGGGGATGGCTATATTCTTTAATGCCGTAACCACACAGCATTACATACATAATTATTTATTAATAACTATTACGATGACAGACTAATACGAACTTACCTCTTCTCTTTCCTTCTCGGATGTTTTAACTTGCGCTCGTGTGCTAGCTAATTGCCTTTCTAACTCTCCTACAGTAGTCTGCATACACCTACGTTAAAATTTCTAAATTAACAAATTAAAGCTACAACCATCGTACTTGTAAAACATCCTCAAATATTTATATTTATCCCAAACTAGCCGACTCGGCCAACTTCGATATATAGATTCAAAATTTATTTGTATATACATACATACTTTATATAAACAACGAACACGGAAAAAATAATTATCCAATTTGGCGCAGTCGTTGGAAAGTGTTACTCGTACATACTTGTACATTTCGGCGCTTAATTTTTATTCATATAGATTAATTACTAATAATTTTAATATTATATTATGATAAATTAATCAAAGTATAATGAGATAAGTGATTCTTAATATTCAAAAATCAAATTTAAAAAATAATTCCTAAAATAACTTTATCCTAAAAATTGCTTACTTCCGCACAGTTTCAGTACGTTCATTAGCTCTCTGTAACGCCCGAGCAGCCTCATCGCGCGCTCGGTCTAATTCTCCACCAAGTTGAGCGCACTCGTGCATCTTCTCCTGTAGTCGTTTCTCATTGGCGAGGACCGATTCCTCCATACGTATAACGTTAGCTCTGACAAAATAAAAGTTTTAATTAAAAGATAATTTTAAAATATATTCCCAATACACGAATATTTTTTTCAAATATTTATACGCTGTACGATAAATATCATAAAGAAAACTTTCCATGAAAATTAAAAGAAATAACTTGTGAGTATAAGTTATTATTAATGACATACTCTACAATGACTTTCTAAATTGGATAACTTTGCGATATATTTAATTTGGGACGGAATATAAAATTTTACTTTAATCGTTCGATTTCAGTCTTGAGTGCCATATTTGTTTCTGTAAGTTGAGATATTCTCTGTTGCAGTAGGGCCATTTGCTTTTCATCGGTACCGCGTTCTGGAGGCTTTTCGGGTGGTTTTAAACTATTGTGCAAAAGTACATGAACCTACAAATGTAACGGAAAATTTAGATATTTTATTTTAAATACCACTTTAAACAACTCATCATAAATATTGATTATTATTAAGTATTGCTTAAAAACAACGTAGGCTATATTGAAACCAGTTTTAAATATATATATATATATATATATTTTTTTTTTGAAAGAGTCTTATTTAGTAAACAAATATGGCGTACTTCCAACCATAGACAATAGAGTAATATTGTAAGCTTAGTGAAGTGACACAAAGAACAAATGAATGAACAATGTTAATAAGCCATAGACGAAAGTAAAATTCATTTTATGTACAAATATAACACACACTATAACATCTAAGCAAAAGGATTGATAACTCTGTTGCTCACGTAGCTCTCATTGGGTAATATCCGAAGTCTCATACTAAAGTCCCACAAAATTTTCTGTGAACTATAATAAACTTTTATGTCAGTGCTATGTGCTATACTTTAAAATTATATGGGATAGCGTTAAAATGTTCGGGGTGAAATTGATATTCAGAAATATTCATAATATAAAATAAAACCTTTACAATAAACACTTTACTATAAAAGGTTGACATTTATAATATTTTGTCAACATTTCTTACGCTCAACATAAAAAAAAAGAAAAAAAAAAACAATACCTAAAACATAATAACAAATCGCTTTACGGTAACATTGTTTAATAAGTTATCAAGAAAATATGATTCGTGAAAATTTTAAATAGGTATAAGTAAAATACACGGCCTATTTTATCGCTCATGCTGTTAATTCTCTTATACTCATTCACCTCTAAAAATATTATGACCACATCCCTATTTGAGTCATAAAATAAGATATTAAAATGTCATATTCGAAAATATTAATTATCTGTACGCTCGAAATCAGTATTTTAATATTTTTTATGTGCTTAAAATGATAAATTGATATTTGTTTTTAGTGAAATAAATAGTAAATGGAGTTTTACAAATGTCCGTAAGCTAATGTGTTGTGAAAGTGAGTGATAAATGCGGAAAAACATGAATTACCCAAATAACTCTTCCAAAAAACGGAATATATATATATATATCACTAGTAATCGGATAAATAATCACAGTAATTGAAACAAAAATAAAAGGGGTAACACGTATAGCAAACCTTTTCACGGGCCGAATTTAATTCTCTAGCTAATTGCTCTGCCTTGTGTTCAGCTATTGCTTGAGATTGCTGAGCATCTTTTAGTTTCATTTGAGTAGCTTTCAAAAGATCAGGGATAGGCGCCAGTTCTTGTAATTTTTCTTGAAACTTTATCTACAAAAACGATTATATCTGTACTAGGTTTTTAGGGGGACAATCTTCGCAAATACTGATCCGATCATAAAAATTCTTTCACTAGCAGAAAGCAACACTATTCAGGAGTGACCTAGGCTATATTTTATTGTGATTGAATAAGAAATTCAGTGAAAAATAATAGTAAGTCAAGTCGGAAAAATGCGAGCGAGATGAAAACTTTACTGTATAATATTTGCATCACAAAAATAATAATTAACGCCCAACGAAGTGAGCACGACTAGTTATAAATATATTAATAACTACTACTACTGGTGTAAATGCGAAATTTTGTTATAGGATATGTAGATCTTTGTTACTTTCGTATGTGAAACCGTCTAAACTTATTGTAATGAAACTTGGTAAGGTTGGTTGGTAACAGCAGGTTATACTCGTACATATAATACTCAAAACCTGGAGCAGCCCGACTGGGGAATTACCTCGACCTTACAGAAGATCATAGCTAAACAATACTCCTTTCAAGCAGTGATCCTGTGGTTAGTAAGGTGACCAGATTTTCTGGAGGATTGGGTCTAGGGTCGACAACGAGCTTGCGATGCTTCTGGTGTTGGAACTGTCTATAAGCTAGAGTAATCGCTTACAATCAGGTGGACCGTATGCTTGTTTGTCGCCCTAGTTGTATAAAAAATCCAGAATAACGCATAGGCTTTATGGCTAGGTCGGCAACCAAGCGTACGTCTCACCTGATGGTAAGCGATTACCGTAGCTTATAGACGCCTAAAGGTAGTCTGTTTTTATCCTTACATTTTCAGGAGATTAAAAACTATGTGAGTGAAACCGCAAATCACAGCTGGTGTTTCTATATTTATCTATACAAATAAATAAAATTGGAGTGTCTGTTTGTAATATTAATATTACCAATTTTTACTAAATGCATTTGGATGTATACACGGTATATATACCAAAATATTTTTTTTTGCAATTTTTGTCTGTCTGCCTTTCTGTCTGTCCGTCTGTCTGTCTGTTTGTTCCGGCTAATCACTGAAACGGTTGGAACAATTTTGACGGGACTTTCACGTGCAGATAGCTGACATAATAAGGAGTAACTTAGGCTATTTTAATTTTAGAATTTTATTTATTTTGTAACCCTGCGAACTGAACAATATTTTTTTTAATTTTACGAGGACGAAGATGCGGCCGCAGCTAGTCGAATAATATATTGATGTTACATTAGATAAATGAATACCTTAACTCTTTGAATCTCTAGGTTTATCTGTTCGCTAATCCTAGTGTTGTCCATATCCATCATATCCATTTGCCTTCTTTGTTCTTCGACTAACTGCTGAGCTTGAAGGTACTAAAAATAATAATTAAAAATAACAAAAAGAATATTACAACCATTTGAAATATACTTTTACTCTTTGAAATTTACATATAGTTAAACTTGTTATATATTAAACACAAGAGGATTTGTTTTCTATACGAACTAATTTTTTTCATTTATATCTCTTCTATCTATCTTTAATCTCTTAGAGTTGAAATCAAAGGCAGGTCGTTTCACTAGTATCTCACCCATTACTCAATAAACAACGATAGTTAGATAAAGCATTACATTGAAAATGTCGAAACTTAACATATGAATTCATTGAAACCGATAATTTAAAGTATTTCACTCTATTTTTATTCGAATGATCGAAATACGTATTTATAATATTACGTAAAAAGACGCAGACCCGACGTTTCAATAGAACGTCGTGAATGTAAATAAATTAATCAAATAGAAATCATTATTAAGGCGTTTTTTATTTAAAGACAGTAGAACATAAATCCAAGGAAATCCTTATATTTGTTACATCTATTAACCTACCTTTACTCTATAATCTTGTAACTGATTATTCTGTTCCTTCATTAATGTTCTCAATTCATCTATCTCGTCTCTCGCTTCTCTGTAGCATTGTTTTAAAGCTCTCACGTTCACTTCTTGTTCGAACGCTTGTTCTTTTGTACCTAATAGCATATTTGTATGTGTTGTTAGACCTTCAAACTTCATTTCCAGTTCTCTTAGCTTATTTTGAACCTCTCTGTGCTGACACCTCTCTTTTTCTAACTCCTCTTTTTTCTTTAGCAAATCCGTTCTTAGCATTGCACACTAAAAATAAAAATTTCATATTTTAACTGAACCAAATGAATGAATTCCTTTTTACAAAATTGAATAACCTACCTCAGTGACTTTTGTCTTCAAGCTCTCTTCAGTTTGTCGAAGCTGTATCTTTAGTCTCTCTACTTCTCTTTCAGCTGGAGTCTATAAGGACGTTGTTCTTATATAATATAAATAGTAAAAATTTACATATAAGCTTATAGCTAGATAGGTTCATTACAAAAGATTTAAATATCTATTTGAATTAAAGACATCTCATAAAATACTTACCGGAGGAGCATTTGGATTGCATGGTGCCGGACATGGTGGACAAACGCCACACTAAAAGTAATAATAAAAATATTATAATAAAAAGATAATGCTACGAGCATATTAAAATGTTGTGACTTTATTTAGTATAAGAAGCATCTGTTAGATTAGATGTTTAATTATTTTATTTCTACATTGTTACAAGTGGTATAGTTTTAAAAGATCTGATTAAACTGAAATCAATTAAGAAATATTATATATTATATATTATATATATATACTATATATATATTTCGTGTCACTTGAGTTTTTTAAATACTGTTTAAATTCCTTTATTTATATTATTCATATTCCTCCAGTATAAAAAGCAACATTTAATTAAATTCGACGTAATAACGAATCATAATATAAATGGAACGAATTACATTTATAGAATTCATTGCGCGTGTAATTTCATTCTTTGTCATCAATTTACAAGCACACGATAAAAGCCTTTTGAGGAAGATCCCGAATTTCGATTTAAGATACTTAAAGACGAAAATATAATAAATATCTCCAAAAGCCTTTATATCAGAATAAATTTTATATTATACCATTTAATAATATTCTAATCTAAAATTAAAAATAAATACTAATTTTATTCGACTCGACGTACTCGACATAAAATTTTCCTTCTTTTATTTGGGTTGTCAGGAAGAAATTTCTAATTAGCCTTAAGGCCGACCATTGTACTACTTAACGATATACTTGTAATTTAAATTAAGTACAAATTAATAAATGCTGTAGCATTTATTAATTAGTGTATTATGATAATAAGTTTCATGAATACAATAAAATAAAGTAACAATATTTAAAAACTTACAGCTCTTGTCATTGGGGGTACGGGAGGACCTCCAGGCTGTAAATTAAAATACATTTTAGTAATAAAGTAATTAACAATCGTCAGTATAATTAATTCTTATTATTTTCATTTCGAATTAAGACGTCCACGTAATCTGATACTATCTCACATAAAAGTTGAACCCAAGCTGATTTTGTTTCAAAAGTTTTATGATAAGAAGCGATGTGATAAGACAGAATATAATAACATTGAAACTCAAATATGATCGAGAATATTTCTATAGAATAATTAGTTTTATTTCTTATTTTATCTTTTGAGAAAAAGCATTCATATAAGTAGTGCAAATGTTATGAAAAATCTCGTATGGTTTATTGATTTTTCGTAATAATATATCTTTTTGTTTAATTTAAAGATTGTTTTTATTTTAATTTTTGTTTTCGTTTATTTGTAGATGTGCAGTTAATTCGTAGGACAAAGTTGCATTGTCATGCGTATTGTATAATTTGTTTTAATTTTACTATTCATTTAAGATTCTTTTCACCATTTTTGATCTTCTATAGTCTATTCACCAAAAGATTAGGTTATTAGCAGATTGTTAAAACCTAATTATTTGTTCGTTTCCATTTGATGAGGTATATAGAACATACAATAAAAAATACGAGTTTGCTTTAGACCACACGACTTAAGTAAAACTTCTTTAGCAAAAGGTCGGCACTGTGTCTTAGATATACGAAACGTAACTGACTATGAGAGAAAGAGGGAAAGAAAATGTGTGTTCGCGCCTCTCTCTCTCTCTTGCTCCTTTCGCCACGTCCGGTCACACTTTTCGTAACGCTCTCGTCACGCAATCATCAGCTCACTCCCCAAGTCAAGTGTGCGTAAAAAACTTTTACTTCAAAAATTTAGAAAGTGCAAAAATGTACGCTTCCAATGAAATGTCTTCCCCCCGCTCTCAATCAACCACTAAGCATTATTCATTTAATTGAAACCGAATATTGAACGACTCATTAACTACTTTTATAATTTTCGCTTTATAATTTACGGAACCAGCATAGTTTGCAGATCATTGTGCGGATAATTTAAGTAGAAAAGTAAAAACGTTTGTTGTAAAAAATTGAAGATCGATTTTTAAGTCAATATTTTAAAAATAAAATAATAAAAATTTTGTCAAGTGCCTTTTGCATTATTTTTCTATCATCCGTACATCAAAAAAGTTGGCATTCAAAATATTATTTATTTATTCGATTCTATTTACTATAATAGTATTCAAAAAAGACTTCAAATGATAGTTAATTTATCAGTTAAATAACTACGATAATAATTTCGATTCTTATTTTTCATGTAAAAATTTTAAATTCTGTTTTAATTTGCTGACACAAAAACAACAATACAATTTTATATTATATTATTTAATTAATTCACAACGAATAATTGAAAAAAAAACGAGTGTGCTTCGAGACCACTCGACTGAAGTAAAACTTACGAAACTTTTACTCTCTCTTTCTATCTTCACTAACTTATATATACCTCTCAACTTCCGTTCGACTCACTCGATCACACTTTTCTTAACGCTCTCGTCACGCATTCACCAGCTTACTCCCCAAAATAAGCGTGCGTAAAGAAATTTTACTTCAAAGTTATTTACCTATTCACAAAATAACACATCAACTTATCTTTGACACAATTGAAAAACAATAATCAAGTACTTCTGACATCATGAAATACATTTAGTAATTCGAAAACCATAAAATTAGCGAACATTATTTGTTGATTAAAGTAGGGCAGAGCAGTGGGGTTAGAAGTAGCCCGTCAGGAGAAGTACCCCAACCTTACAGAAGATCTCAGTTAAATAACACTGCTCTCAACCAGTACTAATTTCCAACGGTGAGTTGTGGCCAAAGCTCCTGGGAGAGGTTTACATGGGTAGGGTCGATAACGCGCTTCGAATGCTTCTAGTGTTGCGCCAGCACCGACTGCCTACAGGCTAGGGTAACCACTTACATTCAGACGGTCGTACGCTTGTTTGCTCCCTAGTCGTATAAAGAAAACACCATTTTCTTATCGAGTTAAGTAAGATTCGCAGAGTGCAAAGTTCTATTCTAAAGTACAAGTACGTACATGAGTATCTGAAAATTCACTGATATGTTTTTTCAGATACTCGTGTACGTACTTGTCGCTAACATTAAAATCAAAATCAAAATCAAAAATAGCTTTATTCAAATAGGCTCCAAGAGCCCTTTCGAATCGTCATTTTACAAATTAAAACTTTAAAAATAAATTATTATTTTTGTATAATTTTATATTTAGAAAACGTTTCGTAAATGTAGAAATGCGCTATTAATACAAAGTTGCAACGTGCAATGACAACTGCTATCTTATAGTAGAGCATGTAGATGCTTAAACAACGGTGCTCGCGGGCGGGTCGTCGTTTTCACTTAGTCTTAGCCTCGCTCCTTGAACAATTGAATCAAAGTGAATTACGCCTGTGTTACTTCAACTAATCAAATCGAATACAGCGTTCTAATTGACCACCAGTTAAGTGACAGCGGTGAGTCAGTATTTTATAGATGTACATTATTTACATATCTTATATAAATAAAAATTAATGTTGCTAAGCGCATAACTCGAGAATTCAGCTAATTTATTTTTTTGTATGTTCCTTAAGTCCCACGGAAGGTTTCAATACTCAAAAAAAAGTATATAATATATAAATGAATCCTACTTCCGAACGACTGCCCAAATTTAGAAAGCCAAGTTAGATAATTCTTTTTTCGTGTGTTTGTCATTGTCAGGACAAGGATTGTATAAAAGGAAATTTAAAATAAAAACAATGTATTTACAAAAAAAAAAATGTCTCACGAAGTTTAATAATTAATCATTACCGGTTGTTCGAAGCACGTGTTCTTTCCTCCGCCGCCGCCCCGGCATGCACTCGCCGCCGCCGCCTTTACGTCCGCCATTTCAACGCGAATATTGCGAACTTCGATTTCCAAACCACCAAGCTGATGTTCCTGAAATTTATAATTCTTTCTAACTAGACTTCAATTCTATATTTTTTAACCGATTTCAAAAAAAGAAGGAGGTTACCCAATTCGACCGTATATATATATTTATGTATGTTCGAGGATAACTCCGTCTTTTATGAACCGATTTTAATGATTTTTAATTTAATCGAAAGCAGATGTTTATCATGTGCTCACATTTAAATTTCATCGAGATGTGATTACAACTTTTGGAGTAATCTTTAATAATGCGTATTCACTTGACTTGTTTGGCCATATATGTTATTAACCCCCTTAATAACCCCCCCTTATAACTTCGGGGTATGAAAAATATAGATGTTGTTCGATTCTCAGAACTACCTAATATGCACACAAAATTTCATGAGAATCGGTCAAGCCGTTTCGGAGGAGTTTAACTACAAACACCGCGACACAAGAATTTTATATATTCGATTAAATGTCCTATCCTTGCAGCTGGCGGGTGAATTAAATGGTTTTTAGTAACTTCTTTTTTATTAGTTTCTTTTTTATTTGTATTTTATTTTTCGTATTCATAATTTAGTATATTTTGTTTTGTTTGTTTTGCTTATTATATATTTTATAAATATTTCTTTTCTTTTTGTAATTTTTAGTCATACATATTATAAACGTACTTTAATAATTATTTCAAGTCAGTGTCATTTTCAAGTGAATATAATGAATTTATATCCTTATCATAATGTATAGATGAAAATTGTAGTGACATAGTTTTCAAAATATTCCTTATTTAAACGAGAGTCTGAATTCTCATTTCTCTAGTTGCTTAAAGAATTTCAATGGAGTTCACATTAACGCACATAGTATTCCTGCACATTATCCTGATTTCTTGCCTACCTTTAGTAGTGTTAGCCATATCCATGCTATATTAGTTTGCGAATCTTGGCTTATGCCTTGTTTACCTTCCACTTCTATATCTTTACCGGGATTTCGCCTGATACGCAGTGATCGCGTTGGTCGGTCAAGTTGAGGGATTGCTATTTATCGTCTTTCTCAAATTCTGTATAATATTATTGACACTTCGCAACATGAGACCAGTGGTGGTGCCGAATATCATGTCATCGAAGTAATTTTTTCACTTGCCGAACTACTTCTCGGTGTTTTCTATAGTCCATGTCTCACTGCTGACTATTTTACTACTTTTTAAACATTACTTATTTATATAATCACACTGTGATCATGGGCGATTTTAACACCTGCTTGCTTAAAAAAACCACCTGTCCACCAGTCTTAATACTATTGTTAACGCAGCTAATTTACATATTTTACCCTTGTCTGCTACTCACATTGTTCCGAACTGCACTCCTTCACTTTTAGATTTAATTATCGTTTCCTCAATTGCTCATGTTAGTATGTCAATGGTCTGCTAAAACTTTCTTCTATCATGACCTCTTATTTTTATCTTATAAACTTAAGCCTCCTGAAATAAAATCAACAATTATTCTGCAGCGAAGTTTTGGTGGAATAAATCTGGAACGAATACGGGGGGACGCAACAAAAATTGACTGGTCTGGGGCTTATAATGCGAGTACAGTTGATTGAGTAAGCTATAGTTTTTAACGCATAATTGACCCAGCTATATGATGTTCATGCACCTATTCGTCTTGTGAAAATAAAACATCCTAACAACACATGAGCAAAGTTCAGGATGGATCCCAGTGAGATCAATAGCCAAAAATAGGTATAGGCTCGAAATCGCTCCAATAGGCTGTGCAGAGATGTAAAACGGCGCTATAATAATCAATTAATAAAAATAATAAATCCGTCTCATTGAAAGATTTCGGTAAAGTCTGGAATTTTCAAAGATCACTTGGAGTTAGTAGATCCTGACAAATTAGTTCTCAACATTTAGATCTCAATTCTTGAACCTCCACTTGTCTTCTGCTATTGTCATTGATGACGCATAAGTTACGTACGAAAAATCTGCTTTCTACGACGATAATTCCTGATATTCCTACTTTCTTGTTTAGCCAGTTTTCCAAATGTGATGTCAAGAGTAGCATTCTCGCAATTAATTTTAATTCGGTTTGGACAGCATTAGTCGTAACATGATTATATCTTGACATTACTGAGAATCAACTTTATAAGCTTAAGCTCATTCAGAATGTATGTATCCATTTCATATTTGGCCTACGCAAATATGACCCAATCTCTGATTTTCATAAAAAAAACTCAAGTGACTCCCAATTTACCTTCGCAGGAATGCTGCTTACTATACTCATTTTGTTATATTGCAAACTATTTAATCTTGCTACTCTTTTTTACCTATAAGAACGTTTTAAGTATCTCAACGAGTCCCATAAGCGAAGCCTATACTAGCCACTACTTTCTGTAGTAAATTATTTATTATCCAAGCTGCTCGGCTATGGAACTCCCTACCTTTACCCATCAGACATGCTGAATCCCTTCCAATTTTCAAGAAGTCTGTAAAGCGCCATTTCCTTCAATATAATCCTTCTATCTAGTCACATGTTATCTTCTGTCTTCACTTTGAATCCAATCACAATAATTCATTAACTATATATACGTTTATGTATTGTCTATTAAAACTTTCCTTTTATGTATGGCATATACGTACATTTACTTTATTTTTATTTTTTTACATTATTTATGTGTCTAAATATATTGTATGTGTTTAGATAAAACTGTACACCTAGACCATCTACATATATACCATTTCCTCTACCCAAAGGTTGCCTGGAAGAGATCGCTCATTAGCGATAAGGCCGTCTTTTGTACTTATCTCCTGTTTTTATTTTTGTAATTTTGCTCATTCTTGGTGTACAATAAAGACTTTTTATTATTATTATTACTGACACACATCTGAGGATGTGTAACTAACAAACATCCCCACACTTAGTGGTACCCGATATCGTAGAATTAAAAGGAAGGTAGTATTTAGTACCTTTATTCAATCAAAATTAACTTACAAATTGAGCTGAAACTAATTAACGTTTTCTCATAACAGAAAAAATTAAATATATATAAATAAGATTTGTAGTCGCAAGGCATTTTTACATAAGGCTAAAAAGGGTTACGCAAAATTCTGAATTAATTCCATTTCTTACTATCCAACGCATTTATACAAAACCTAATTCTATTAAAATTTACTTTGAAGGAGAAGGAATACCGACTTATGAAATATAATTTCATAGAAGTACAATACAATAAGAGTGAAGTAAATCACCTACATTCCGAACATTTTCACTCTTAGAGATACCTCTTCTATCTGCTACCCAGTAGTTCTTACCAGGAAAGCAATAAGCAACCCGTTTTTGTTTGCGTTTTTTTTCAGGCTTCATATTATCGGTACGTATTAAATGTATATTAAATTATTTTTCATATGTGCAAATAACTAAAAATAAAATTTTCAATTTTGAATTATTATATAGCCAGGAACTTTTAGTCAAGCCTTTCGCGATTTTTTTTTTTAAATATACTAAAATAAAATAATTTTTAACCACTAAGCAGACGGATGACGTTCGTATCTAGTTCGTATTTCCTACTATCAGTTATTTCACTATTAGTAACTCAGACGTATATTTACTCACTCGGTACCATTAGAAATTTGTATAAAGTGTAATGCCACTATTTTGTTTTTTAGCTACGAATGAATGTTTGTAAATTAAGAGTTATATACATATAAAAATTTTATGTTAACATAAACAAGATGTTATTCAAATAATGTGTAAAATGTGTGTTGTTAATCAATTCCACTTTCGGTATGTGGTTTTATTATATGTATAAAACAAATACTTTAAATTTAATCATAACACGTTATTGACTTAAAATTATAATTACTCCCGCCTGATTCAAATTCCATTACACAAAGGGCAACAATGATTGTTCGCAACCACAATTAATATTCGCTGCTTAATTATTATTTATTGATTAATGAGACATTTGCTTACTTTAGAATTTTATATACTTATACATTTTATTTTAGTAATAAAATTACAAATAAAATACTGTTTAATGATAAAATACTCTCTACCCGAAAAGATAACTAATGGACAACATAAAAAGACATATTATATTCCCGATTTCCGACAATTCTCAAGTAATTCACACTTCCATAACCAAATAGAAAACATAGTAAAAGATTACAGGGCAATGACAAAAACATACGCAGATACTTTTTCATTTTACACGTTGATTTAAATAAATCAAACGATTTTTACGTGTACTTATGTATAACAACTTATATTTGGTTAAAGAGATTAGAGGTTTAAATTTATTAAATGGTAAACATTAACGATTTCTAGGGCTTTTTATTTCATAAATCCGGATATATAGTCTCAGAAAAGATCTATAGTATTGGCTTTTAGTAGCTTGTACTTATTACACTGACCTCGCAGCATGCTCTAGTAACAGATTTGCGCGAAATTGTAGTGTCAACAGACATTTATTGTAATCACAAAGATAAAACATCTAACAAAGGTGCTGAATTACTGACCATTACTAATAGAAGTTAAACAAGTTCTTTAACTTACCTTATCTTCATTTTAGCCAAATGCAATCTTGTTTGTTTAATATTTTTTAATAGAAGAATATCATATTATTATTGAAATGAAATAGTACAATATGTTAAGCTTAAGTTTCTGTTAAGGGTTTTTATATGAATGTAATAATATGTATTTAGTTAGCATTTTGAACCAAGCTCATTAACTACAGGAGTGTGCCACAAGCCAATCATTATTCAAAATGTGAGGTGCATTAAAATATGTTTCTGTTAATGAATGAAAAACACTCACTAAACATTTTGTTTTAATATATGTATATAACGACTACCTATACAAGTATTAAAAAGAGGAGAATATTTGATTTTTTGTTTCCTTGTAACAGATCAACTTCAAACTACCGATTATAAAAATTATTTCACCAGTAAAATAAATGCGTTTTCTTTAAGTAAAATAGGCTATATAATAACAGTAGAAAACGAACCAGTCAAAAAAGTGTAGTTCTCACGTGTGTATTATTATGTAACATATAATCTATACAAATAAATAAGTTTGGATTGTCTGTTTCTAATGTTAAAATAACCGCTTTTTACTAAATGCATATCGATGTATACACGGTACATATACCAAAATAACATTTTTTAACAATTTTTGTCTGTCTGTCTGTCAGTCTGTCTGTCTGTTTGTTTGTTCCGGCTAATCACTGAAACGGCTCGACCAATTTTAACGGCACTTTCACTGGCAGATAGTTGATGTAATAAGAAGTAACTTAAGCTACTTTTATTTTAGAAATTTATTTATTTTATATCTCTGCGAACTAAACAATAACTTTTTTGTAAAATTCCACGCGGACGAAGTCGCGGGCACAGCTCGTAATGTACATAAAATGTCTAAAGTTCTTCTTCAATTAATAACTTAAATTCTTTAAATTTTTTCTTATAGCGATAAGGCCGCCTGTTGCAACTAATGCAAATTTATTATTTATTTTTTTTGCCTCATTGAACTTGTTTTGCTTTTGTGTTGGTGTGCAGAAGTATAAATAAATAAATAAATAAATAAATCATGGGATTCATAAAATATGTTTATTCTGTAGAGTTTATTCTTTACATCCAAATGAATAAGGTAAAGATACTTTATATTACAATAAATTATAAGTAAAAAACCTTTTTTTTTTTCATAATAGCGAAACAAAGCCCCATATTTGGTATATATGATAAACACGCCCACGACTGACGTAATATATGTAGTTTATTAAGTCTAAAAGTTTTTTCGTTTGCTATTTTTTTTTAATTTATATAGTCCTTAAATCAATAAAACAAAGACCAATACTTACTAGTTCTAACGTTGAATTTTGATAGTTTTTAAGTTTTGACAGTAAGCCCTCGACGTCTTTCACTGGGATTTTTCCGTTTTCCTATTAAGAGAAGTTCCATTAAAAATTTTTTTACTATACTTACAAGAATATTATATAACAAGAAATTATACAACAAGAAATAACGTCACGGAGTCTACCAGTCTTTTCTTTAAATAAAAACAAAGATTTTTCCAAGTATTCATAAATTAAATAAAAATGAATCATGTATCGTTCATATAAAATATATCATAGCTATTTTAAGTTAATATCTGAAACAGGGGTTTATTTTTAAAATGTCATATTGTAATTAGATACTAATCGAATAAAAGTAACTTAATTTTTAATTCAAAGCCTTAAACGCTTAGACACAATTACTATGTCTTCGACAGTTCGTTCCTAAATAATTAACTTCTTGCAATAACTTGGAACTTTAATTAATTATGTGCTACGTAGGTATATATATATTTATATTTACTTATTACCTGATTATAATTCTCTTCTTCTTGGTCATATAAAGATTGGTTCATCGCAGTCGCATCGCCCTGTGAGTTTCACAATTTTTGTAGTTTATTGTAAGTACTAAATTTAAAACCTACTAAATATTTACTACCCGTGTTATTTTGTAGCATTTTTCATTTATAATAAGTGAGTTATAAGTAAATTTTTGTATCAATACAATTCGAATATATTTAGACTGATGTAGAATGAGAAAAATACAAATGTTGTGTTACATATTGTTTTTTAATGGTTACGCGAATTTCACTCATTATAATTCGGATTCTATCTCGGTTCATTAGGTTACCATGACCATGATTGCTGTACAGTATCTGAACATAGGGCATCTAAAAACCTAATAAATCGCGATAAAATCCAAAAACGCTGTTTCATTATATTATTGTGTTACGTTTGCAATAAAAGGCGATAAAAAATTGTAAAAGAAATAGGTAAGAAAAAGCCAATCTAGAACAAAATAAGACAGTGTCTAGCTTTTTTAAAACAGAATCTCTACAAAATCGTGAAATTATAATACATTTTGTAACAGGCACTCCTCGTGTATACCTCAGGGTGGTTTTTATTTAATTTCTCATGTAGCAAAGCATTCTCATTACTCATCAATTTCAATTCACCTTGAAGTCTTTTGATTTGAGATCGACAAATTTCCAAATTTTGATCCTTCGTCATTAATTCCTTATAAAGTATATACCTAAAATTATAAATAAATAAAACTTACGTGAGGTAAAACATTTTTAAATTGTAATTTATCAGGTTTTCATGTTTAATTTCATAGTAGACAGTAGGTGTGACAGCTTTAAAACAACCGCAACAAAGTCTCGTTGACATGACAAATAATTTTAATATTCCATTTTTGAGTCATACTTTGATAACGTCACATTAATAATCTAGTAAGGATTAAATCAAGTTGACTGTAAACTTACTAATTTATCGTTTTTGGAACATTGCAACATTTTTTCGTTAAGCAATTACCACTTTAGGATTTATTCAATCTTTTTTGGCGATACGGCTTAAGAATATTTATTGTGAAATGAAGCTCGCCTGGGACTTAAGTTATAAATTACAACATAATCGTGTAAACAATAAGGAACATATCGGTCGCTATAAACAACACAAATATATACGACCTACAAAGACAATGCAAAAAAAAAAAGAAAGGAAAAAGCTGCGAGCGCTAACACATTAATAAATAACTTATATCTATTTATCAGAGATGTATCACGTTAGTATCTCAGGGGTACTGTCGCAAGGGGTACTGACGCAAAGTGATACTAATTGAGCTGACTTAACGCCAGTGCCATATATATATATATATATATATATATATATATATATATATATATATATATATGAAGAATATTGGACAGCTTGATATATAATAATTTGCATATTTCGCAATACACTATCGCGAAATCGCAAATAAGTATACAGTTCATTAGGTTTCTTTCAGTGAATTCATGTTCACCCATATATCGTGCTTTCTAAATCGTAACTACCCAAATGTCGATCTAGCACCACTTATTCAAAAATGTCATCACGTTTATCCGTAACCGGGTGACCAGAGAGAAATACATCCTTAACGTCAAAAAATCCTAACTGAAAACGCTTAAAACAAAGACCTGCATTAGGTCCATATAAACATCACGAATTTTTTTCGCGGCTGAGTCGCATTTTTCCCTTTTTTAAATTAAAACTATTTTCTTCAAATAAATGAATGTCAATTTTTTTATTCATTTCATTTTTAAATTCACCTTTTCATGGTATCAAAATCATCCAGTTAGAAAAAATACAACCAAAAAGATTTTATTGAAACTTGTTACAATAAAATACGTAAAGACTTTTATCCCGACCTATTATTATCTTTACATAAAATAAAACGAAGTAGCTTCCCGCTGTCTGTATGCTTGGACCTTTAAAACTACGCAACGGAATTTAATACGGTTTTCTTTAGTAAATAGACTGATTCCAGAGAAAGTTATATGTATAATACATGCATAGTATATCCCGCTGGAGCAGTCAATTTTTGATATGATATTCAAAAAATGTTTAGAATTCCTAATATGTGGGTAACACAAAAATAAAATCGTACATGCATAGTATAGTAGAGGAACACTGATAGTTTTTGCAAACGTACGAAGCCGGTGCTGGTCGTTAATTATAAAGTCGAAATTAAATTTATCGGAAAATACAAAAAGTAATACAATTACATAGTTGCATGTATTGAATCTAGCTAAAATTTTTTGCATCTGCTGCTCCTATTTCTGATTTTATATACATAAGGGATAAATTTTATCATAAGCTGAATTTAAAACTTAAATTAATGGTCGTATTTTTGTGATAAACATACGTCTTTGACAAAAATTATAATTTAAATCTCTTATGAGTTTGACATGGGCAGCAGTAACAATTTAAATTTAAGACCGAACCTCTTTACTTCTAAATCCGTATTATCCGCGACCAGCTTCTCCTGCATGTCGTAACTTTCACACAATTTCCGCGTTAAATCAATTTCCTTAAAAAAACACAAGGTAAATTCAAATTTATAATGTTATGTAGACCTATTTACATAAATTAAATATTATTTTTTACTGCAATGTAAACATACAGATTTACTTCTAGTGGGTAGATCGGGTGCCTTGTCTTTACGGACACCTAAAACTATGGTTGGGTGGTCCATTTTCATTTCTTGATATATCGGCGAATCTATAACATTTATTTTTAATTAATAGTTATAATAATTACTTATTTTATTATTATTTTTGTTCAAAAGTGTGTTCATTCGGTTTTTTTCTAGAGTGTTTTGTTCGTTTGATGCTTATTTGTGAAATTAAGAGATGATTACAGCAAAATGAGTCATTTAAAAATAATACATCAAGTTCTTAAATTTACGTTAAAGTTACTATTCTAATACAATAATCGATAACTTTCACACTAAGAGCGGATACGTCTGTATAATAATAAAAACTACGATGAATAACGATTAGAAATACCTTTGGAGAATTATATTCAATAAACATAATAATGTCAAGTCCTTTCATACTCCTACCAGGTTGATGAGGGTATCAAAGGAGCACAAAATTGCTTCGCGCTCGCACAGACCGCCAACCTAAATAGTTGGCTGGCCAGTGGTTGGAACTGTCGAAATCGTCCAGCTACTGAGGAAATACTCTCTGATAGCTACCCAAGTAACATATATGAAATTGACTTTTATATTGGGAAGTACGTTGAATTACAAAAGGTTGGGGCAATAATGGTTGACGTGATTTTTAATATAATGAAATCACGAAAGTTAGTTGGAACTTTCTACGCCTTTGCTATCTGTTAACTGCCATACAAAAAAAAATTTTTTGGAATGTTCACATTTTCTCTTTTTTTCAATCGCAATTATTTCAGTAGTTTTTCATATAATAATAATAATAATAATAATAATAATAATAAAAACAATATTATTTTTGGAATAATGTTTAAAATAACGCTACGGTAGTCGCTTACCATCGGTGTGCTACGGCACACGCTTGTTTGCCGACCATTTCGTATAAAAATAAATAAAGATATGAAAAATAAAACTAAGTTCAAGCTTA
The DNA here is from genome assembly GCF_905220565.1 of Melitaea cinxia. Classification (NCBI taxonomy): domain Eukaryota; kingdom Metazoa; phylum Arthropoda; class Insecta; order Lepidoptera; family Nymphalidae; genus Melitaea; species Melitaea cinxia. The sequence goes on from NC_059424.1 coordinate 7,177,351, forward strand.
ACAAAGTATCACTAATTATATGTTTACACTATTAAGATAACTAATACAAATAAAAATAGCATATATTGTATGACGCATCTATACAAATAAATGAAATTGGAGTGTCTGCTTGTGATATTAAAATAATCGTTATTTACTAAATGCATACGGATGTATACACGATACGTATACCAAAATAACATTTATTTACAATTTTTGTCTGTCTGTCTGTCTGTCTGTTTGTTTAGGCTAATCTTTGTAATGGCCGAAACAATTTTGACGGGATTTTCACTAGCAGATAGCTGATGTAGTAAGGAGTAACGTGGGCTGCTTGTATTTTAGAAATTTATTTATTTTATAACTCTGCGAACTGAACAGTAAATTTTTTTGTCAAATACTACGCGGACAACGTCGTGGGCACAGCTAGTAGGTAATAAAAAATGAGAAGGCATATTGAAAGTAATAAGGATTACTTTTATAGTTGATATATGTTTGTACAACTCAATCGAATAAGTTTCTCGTTTAATACATGAACTGTTCGGTACAGCATATTACCAGAATTGTAATTTGATGATACGTAACTGAAGTATCTTTGAGAGAAATAAAATACGTATTTTCCAGCGAACTTCAACATCTACCTCGTATTTTCTCTTAAGGATAGATAGATAGTGGAAAATGTGTAAGCTGAATACGTTAAGAATATGGAAAACTGAGCACAAAAGGGATGATTTATCTGATACACGAATGTATAATATTTCTATTTTAGTTACACTGTTCCACAAAAGAAATTCAAAGAATTTTAGCTACTAGATACAAGATTTAAAAAGATACAAGATTTACAAGATTTAAAAATAAATGTGACCATTTATTTTTAAATCTTGTGACTTTCGACCTATTAGGGGTTAAGCCGCCAACGCAAACAGAGAAGTTTTATAAATTCGAAGCCAATGTCTCTCTGTGTTTCTGTGGCATCAAAGGTCTCGAAAAGATAGAATCGATCCAGCTGTTTGAAGACTATCAGTTCTTTTAAAATGATATAAGGGGACATCCATTAATTACGAGAGCTCAGAATGGGTGAGAAGGGGTACAGTGAAATCTCACCAAATCTCATTTAAACCGAGGGAGGGATAGTCGAAAATCTCACATCAACTTCAAAAAATATAAAATGGTACAGATATCAAAAATATATATAGTTTGAGTGTTCAAATTGCCCGCTAAAATAAATCTCATGGCTATTAAAATAATTTAGTTTTTGTTTTGAATTTTATTTAATTTAAAATAAATTAACTATAGTATACCTGAACAGTTTATTATTTTTCGTCAATCTCTATTATATTCAGCGTCAATCCCACGTAAGGGGAGGGGGGTCTAAACTGATCGAAAAATAGCTCACGTAATTAACGGATGGCCCCTAAGGCATTTTCAGTACCATTATCAATTAAGTTCGTAAGAACAATAAATTCGGAGTAACAGACAACTATCACCCTAAATATTAAAAGTCGGCGGCAAACCAGATTGGATTGCTGCTAAAAAGTAAAATATCTCATGTATTGTAGCCACCTCGAATATCACCTGATGGGATTTTTTTTAGTTATCGAAGATATAGAAGTTTTTAATATTTTTTATAAGTATTGTTTTTCTATAATCTGCGTGGACTAGAAACTGCAAGACTTTGTTAACCGTAGATATCACTTGGGATGTAAGCGTTAGCTTTAGAGTGTTCGTTTTGTTCATTCTTGGACTTTCTCATTTGCGATACTTCTTCTCCGAGAAGTTTTTGTATAGTTTTAGTGAGGCGGTCGAAGCGTTCCATTTCCCGAAGAAGCAATTCATTTCTTTCCCCGAGTTCCTTTATATCGGCTTCAGTTAGATTTGTTTTCTGAAAAATTTACGTTTTTTTTTTAAAAAAAAGCGTTTATATATTTATTTCTTAATAGTGATATATAAACTATAAGTGTGCAGAATTTAATACTCCTCCGTCAGCGCAGATTTCATAAAAAAAAAACTTTTTGCTTTACGTATTAATATATAGACAGATGATAACATGAGTACGTATTGTTTACCTTTCGTATCTCGGTGAGTCTTACTCTTGAGTCTCTAATAATTCTAGTACTTTTACGTGTTTCAGTATGAATATCGCGTATCTGCTTTGTAATTGTGTCTAAATCACTCGGTGACTGTAAAGCTGAAGATAATATTACAAAAAAAAAATTGTGTTCATTACATGGTAAAAATATTATATTCAAAGTATTCTATTTAAAGTGCTTAAATCGGTACAAGACAAATACATAACAGACCAATACAGACCTTCCAGTGATTTCTGAAAAAAAAACAAAGCTATGTTGTCCATCAATATATAAAGTATTAACATTATTATTAACGTTATTTAACCTTTTCTAAGTTTTTTGTACGTACCTTAGAAGCTTTGTTACAGCATTTGTTATTTTTATCATCTTTTGAGATCGTTTGTAAATTATTACAATGACCTTTAGAATTTGCTAAAACTTTAGCGCATTTTTGATTAGATTTAGAAGAATATTGCATATCTGAAGACGTTTTCTCGTCACCCTGTGCAGATATATCGTTCTCTAAATCGTAAACTGTGTCTACAACATCTTTCGAAGGCTAAAAAGTAACCAGTTTATTTGCTTGAGTGAATTTAGCTAGTTTCAATAAACATATAAAAAATAACGCAAATCAAAAGACATAAAAACTTAGAAACGACTTGATAAAGAAGATTTTCTATGTGTCATTACCACGTCAAGGTGTTTTAGATAGATAAAGATGAAACGTAATGGTGTTAAGTTTGACAGCAATACTTATTTGTGTATTTATAATATTCTTGATCGGAACTTCTCGTTTCGCTCATTATAATAATTAAACTTACCAAATTTGATTCAGAGGCGGAAACTCTCTCACGAGGTGATTTAGAGAAACTTTCAACTCTGATTTGATAGTCTACTTTTTTAAGAGCACTCCATAACTTGGGCAGCACATTCAATTTTGGACTGATATCGTTTCGGTCAATTGAAGTGCAGCTCTTTGGAAGTTTTCGTAAATTGGTTGTTTTAGGTGAAGTTTTCACGGGCTGAAATTTTTAGCTAACTGTATATAGAAGTAAACGTAATATCATAATTACCAGCGCAAACTATTACATAAGTTCATCGTTTATAAAATAGTAGCTTACAAATTGTTAGTACACATAAAATTTAAATAACGTATGAAAATAAATAACTAAATACAGTTTAATTATATTTTCTAGTGTCATGATTTCGTGTCCAACTCGATTCCTAATTAGAAAATAAATCTAGAATAAAGTCATAGCGTCAATATCAAATGGTTCCAATTTCATTCACTAATTTTAATAATGGTGTGGTTAATCTGCTAGACAGTCACGTCACAATAAAATATCTTATTACAAATAGATAGGGATTTTTTGTCATTGTGCTCTCTTAGAAAATATGAACACTCTTATAGTTTCAAAATATTATGTTTCATTCTACTCTACAGCAGTTGACATCTATTATCAAACAAACTGAAGGGTTACAGAAAAGCTCTTTATGTTATATTCTCATAAAGACAAAGCTTCACTTTCAGCGAACTAAAATATCTCACACAAGGGATTGAAAAGACAATAACACTATACTATACACCTCACGTCTGATTATTATTATATGGCGATAATGTGTTTTTCATTTGAATATTGTATTACTACAAAGAATGGCAGAACATCGCGATTACATTTATAAAATTCTTATTTAAAAGATGTTTCACAAATCGCACTCAAATAGAGTAAAATGTAAGTAAAAAATTAAAATCTTTCTTGCTTCTTCCTTAGAATAGGAAATGGAAAATTAAATTGTTTAAATCAAAAATAAATATATTTAATTTATCTTTATACTTGTCAAAAAATTAATTAAAAACGTGAAATGAGGGTCGGAAGGGCTTGTTTAAGTTGGAGTTATCCTATACAATAGATATGGTAAATAATACATACCGCGTTGTTATAAATTATATAACTTATTTGCATTAACTAGCACTCAATGAGTAACTAAGTAATATAAGTAATGAACCTCAATGCAGTCTAATATTGTGAGTAAAGATACCTCGACACTGTAATTTATTGATGCAGCTATCGTACGGGTAATTAAGGAATGGTCTAGGATTTTATCTAGCAAAATTCCCATTAATATGTATATCACAAGTTAAAATTAGATATAAAAATAAATAGTAACGTATTAGCCACCCTACAATTTATGTTATCTGCTGAAAAATTTTCAATATAAAAAAAACTCAGCAATGAAATATCCACAATCGTTATACTGCAGTATTACAATAGCACATGTATTAACAAAATATTAAACAAACAAATAAAACAGATGATAATTGTACTGACAATTACAGCTACAACTCATCTCTAACATACCTATATGATATTGTTACCTTCGTGATGATGCTTACCTTCATTTTCTCACTACCAATAAAATAAAAATGGTCAATTCAATTTAATTCTTCGGTATATAATAAAAAACTTTATATCAGACATAAAATAAGACAAAGTCAAAAACACATATAAAAACTGACAGCCTTATGATATCACGTTTATTTTTTTCTTTGTAAAAACTAACCAGTAAAATGCTTAGTTATAAAAAACTTAGTCTACAAATAAAAATTAAAAATAATAAAATAAAATCTAAGATACATCCGCAAAAATCAATGCAATTAATTTTATTTATTATGCAAAAGTTAAATTTTTTTTTATAATAATTGACAATATAAATATTTTGTAAAATTGTCGTAGTAAATACAATTTTTTAACGGCCCACCAGGATGTACTCGTGCGTCGGGGATCCGAAAACACACACAATAAACAACAATTGAAAAAAAAATGCTACTTGCATGGATATTTGTGTTTAAAGTTTTCAATATCATTTTAACGTAAAGTCTTTCAATACGTATGTTATTGAAATACTTTATTAAAGGTATTTCTATTCAGACATACTTATGCTAAATGAGGTAAGAAAACTCCTTAAATATATACGTCCTATAAAAAGAATAATATATATATATTTAAATTTAGTAGGAGATTCGAACTAGAGACGAACTTTACCTATAGGACATAGGCCCCTTTCTCCTTGTGAAGAAGGATTGGAGCTTAATCCACCACGTTGCTCCACTGCGGGTTGGCGCATATGTTCCCTGCTATGAACAACGATCGCTGTCAGATATTTATGATAAAAACCGGGGCCGACGGCTTAACGTGCTCTCCGAGGTACGGTGGGAAGTGGGTGGAAGTTGGTCTTTACGGGGTCCACTAGGACAGAAATCCAAACCGGAAAGAAATATTCGTACAAATATCGTGACAGAATTAACAAAACGTTTAAATTGTTGTTATTGGACATAAGTGAATCATAAAAGAAAACTTCTTATACTTCATAACAAAAACAAGCCCCACTGATAGAAATTGACACGGTCATGTACATTCGCGACATACCATACAATGTAAATTAACAAGCACCATAACGGACATAACAAAATTTTACAGTGCATGTACATTGAAAACTAAACCGTGTCAATACTAAAGAAACAAGTTTACTTTAAAAACACACGACTGAAGTAAAACTTTTCTAACAATGAACCAACACAATAGGCCTGAACTGTGCCATAGATATACAAAACGTAACTGGCTATGAAAGAAAGTGCGTAGAGAAGTTTTACTTCAAAAAACGAGTGTGCTTTAGACCACAGGACTAAAGTAAAATTTACGAAACTAACTCTCTCCTTTTCTGTCTTTATTAACTTATATCTACCTCTCAACTTCCGTTCGCCTCGCCCAATCACACTTTTCGTAACGCTCTCGTTACGCTCTCGTCACGCTTTCACCAGTTTACTCCCGAGTTCGTAAAGAAGTTTTACTTCAAAAAAGAATAAAGCCAATAATATATTTCAAACTAATATGAAGTAATAACGAGTAGGTCTCAACCTCTATAGGTAAGTCTATAACTCGTCAAAAAGCGGGAGTTAACGATCGATTTACATCTCAATATGTAACAATTGTGAATTGTTTGCAAATGTATGAATCTTAAAAACATTATCACTGAATGTCATTTACAGAAACAATGTTTATAATACAAATTCATATGCAAAGAAAAATTTGCACAAAATCGATTTTACACTCTGAAGATTATCTACGCGTTTTACTGGTTTTATTAAGTGTAGCGTAGCAAAAACTTTTAATTTTATCAATTGTGTTTGTTATCAAACAAATAAATAACGTACTTCAATTTAAATTGACAAGTAATAAAATGATTACATTATCAACGTATTCGAAGGCACGCATTATTGGCGATAACTAATCTAAGGTTTAAGGTTTAAATTCACTCATACAAGACTCAATTATAGCCAAATACAACAGCTACTGACATTAAATTATAGTATATATTATCCATTCAACATAATCCTTTAGAAAAACGAGTCTGATTAGCAAATAGAAATCATAAACATACCTAAATATGTTATAATCTAAGATCCCAAGTAAACCTACACTCATGTGTTGTCAAATGAAAATCCTATTTTATCAAAAAAATATGTTTCTGAAGGTACACCAATAGGGTTTCCATTAAAAAATATGGTATGGTATGTAAAAAAAATGTATGGTAAATAAAAATTATTAAAAATTATGTTTTTAAAAATTTCACCTACTTGCTTACCAGTTGAACGAAATTTTAATGGGAAGCATACAACATACAAAATTAGTCACACCTAGGCTGCCTACCTTTTCTTGTTCCTGGTTGCTGTAAGCAAACAGGTAGGTTGAAATAAGTAACTTCACTCGTATTATTACCACTTGAAAAATACATCAAAATTAAGGCAATTTTATAACAAATGCAGGATTATAGGGTTGCTTTTCAAAATCCGTTCATAAATAACAGTTACCAGGCTTTTAAAGTAAAAAATTGAAGCAAGCAACGATATATGCCAGAGAAGCATTACAATACCTACATAGTCTAGTCGTATTACTGGTAAAAAATGCGCTTTACAGTCTGCGGGATTCTTTGCTATTGCTTGGGAGGAAACGTAAAAGTTTGTTGGCGAACAAAGATTCTGTAGAAAAAGAGGGACAGCGCGCGTCCTCTGGATCCTTTACAGGAGGTTCGTGAATGGGTAAATCGAGATACTTTTGGATTTATTGGGGCAAAATTGTTGTTACTATTCTCGACTTAAACAATTTGTCGGTAAGTAAACAAATGAAAAAAACAGACAGGTAAATATGTTACGATTAAGTAATTAGTTAGTAGTAGAAAATTAGTTTTCAAATTAGTTAAAATTATATTGTTCAGTATAAGATGGAAGAATATTTAATCATGTGTAATATAATTGATAACGAAACAATTGTATTTTATTAAATAAGTCGTAGCAATGGCAAAACCTAGGTTTTTATGTTTTAATTTAGGTGAAGATATTAAATATCATCAGAAACCAGAATGGATAAGTAGTATGTGAATGAAAATCTAAGTAGCAAACAATTTTAATAGGAATTGCACAATTATTTTTTTTTTTTTTTTGGTTAATCAACTTCAAATAATTCGGGAATTCACCCTGAGTGCCAATCAATGGTGACGAATAAAAGAAAAATATGCTATGTGGCATGAAAGTACCAGTAGATAGATTGCGAGAACTGGAATGAAAGAGTATTAGTAGCTACCCTTTTTCCTATACGCTTAAACCTCCTTAGCTTAGTTAAAAAAAAAATAAGAACAATAGGTGCGTATAATATATTTTTATATGCAGTGTATAAAAATGCAACTTTATATATTTTGCCGATATTTTTATGTAATTATACACACCTACGGTCTAATTTACCGTGCACGATATCGAAATAGTAAATAAGTATATAAATACAAATACAATATTTTTCTATACTATGTAGAGTTTATTGACGTCAGTTTCCTAAAACTCGTCTATTTATCTATAATATAAAAATGAGTCGCTGAATGTGTTGCTAAGCGCAAAACTCGAGAACGGTTGGACCGATTTCGCTAATTCTTTTTTTAAAATATTCCTTGAAGTACGAGGATGGTTCTTACGGAGAGAAAAATTCTAAAAAAAAAAAAAGAAATTTTTAAATTTCCTGAAAAAGTCTAAAAACAACACTTTTCTATACTCCCATACAAAAGATTTGTGATAATATTTAAAAGTCAATTTGAACTTTAATACCATACGATAAAGTTTGTGTTAGGCGATACGAAGTTCGCCGGGTCAGCTAGTTTAACAATAAATTTCAAATAACATAATAACATTAACTGTATATTTATTTAATTAGATTTTTACCCTGAATTTTGAACAAAACACGGAATATAATTAGTTTTATAAAATATTTCTCCACTCTATTTAATGGCGTGTTAAACCTATTAGTATTATTGTTTAACCTATTAGTAATTAATATTAATAATAATAATCATTTTTGATTTATTTTAAATTTTAATAGGGATATTTGCTTTTAGAATTTGTATTAATAAAGGAAAGAATCGCGAAACAAATAGATTAATGTTACTATGATATTATGTAAGTGGGGCTAAAAAATGCTTTATTTTGAATGTTTATACATCACTGTCGAGACAATCTATTCTACATAAATTAAAATGAATGTTGCTAAGCACATAACTCGAGAATGGCTCGACCAATTCGGCTAATTTTTTTTTCTATGTTCCTTTAGGCCCACGAAAGGGTTTAATACAAAAAATAATTTATACTATTAACTTTTGACAGAACAAAATCTGTCCGGGCAGCTAGTAATTAAATAAAATGTTAAAAAGCTGTAACGAATCACTTTTGTTACGGGCAGTATAACGATTTTATTTTTAAAACTGTGGAAACATATTTTTAATCTGTAACGCGGATTGGAAAATGGCAGGTTTGAAAATATTGTATATAGACATTCCCCAACAAACATTTACGACGTTGAGTAGACGTTTTGGTGACAACTTAATGTTATTTAGTATAATCGCATAAACGACATTAGAACGTTTACTCGACGGCATTAGGGCCCATTTTATTCAACTTAAGGCGCTAAGAGTTTCGTGTAACAGTCATATAAATACCTATATAGTCGCATAGGAGTCATATACACGTTGGCGATTTGACTACATGTCATGTAATGATAGCTGTCGCGGCGTGTATTCGACTTCGTGTCGAGTAATGGCACACAATATGACGTTTATCTAACGTATTCGTTGTATTATTGTCATTTAAAGATGATACTTTTATATTGAACGAATGAAAAATTGTAACAGATTATAAACATAACACACACTAATTGAATTTGGCAGTTTTTTTGACAGCTGAGTAAAATATTGTATTTTTTACTTTGTTGACGTGATAAAACCATTTCATCAGTTACAAACCATTGTGCAATCAAATTTACTGATTAATGTGAGGTAACTTTGTAACAAATTTTTCATGCGCTTTTAAAATTTTAATGTTTTCGTATATTTTTATTAATAATTTATTAAGTGACTGCGTTATATGACAACTATATAACTTCCCGACGTATATACTGCGTACATATTGTAAATGTGTACGCCATGACAGTTGATTTAGGGATCAATAATAAAATAATAAAACGCCTAGCTAACTTATTTCAAATAATTTATATTTTCTGAACAGAAGAATTTACGAGACATATAACTTAGTTAAGTCTGAATAATACTTTTTTTTAGATATACCCCACAATTATGATCCATATTTATGTGGATGTTGATAAGTTTTTATCGAAGATGGACTTCATCGAAATGATATGCGCACATTTGAAATGGCCGTGGTCATTATCATTTTTGTAATACTTTAGGATGTATACAAGTTACACTAGTACACTTATTCGACTTATATATAATGGTTACAAGTACTACGTGTAAACAATTACTATTCGTTTAGCAGATGTTTAAAAGGTAATTATATGACAAAATTAATAGTATTATGACGTTTACACTACGAAAACGTTTACACGACGAAAAGTTGTATATGTAAGTTTTATAGATGTCTTCATAGACGCTATTATATGACGATTGTAAAGAAATGTCGAAATAACGTCTATACGACAATGTTATACGACAAAAAATCTATACGTCTATTTGGACACATAATGCACCATAACATGACGTAGAGTTAAAAAAATACTGTAATATAACTTTAATAAGACTCAAAGTCATATAATTGTTTGATTATATGACAAAAATGTTTGTTGGGGATCATTAGATAAGGTTTTTTTTTATATAAAAGTACATAACTGTAAAAAGTTTAATATGAAGTTTTCTTAATAAATATATATATTTTTTGTGATTTTTAAAAATTTATAATATAGATGTATATTTTTTCATTTTCTTTAGCATTTAGCATTACAACACAATATCATTCACGTGTAAAAAGCGTGAAAATAAAATTTGCTTTGTTTTAAAAATAGATAAAGCCGTTAATACAATTACATGCGTTCCTAAGGTTTCTATTAGTTGAAAAGTCAGTACCATATCACATCTAGCAGAGTTTTAGACGTGCATTACGATAATGGCGCAAGGTAAGTAAGTACAAGATAAGATAAATAATTGTGCGAAAATAATGATAGCTAAGCGTAAGATCATAGTTCATATACATATTAAATTTTTCCTGTATGTAACTCGAATCGAAATCTTCAATTTTCTGTCTTATTATCATGTATTCAAATCCTATAACGAATAAATTGAAACAATATATTTGACTTTGCGAATTTAGATTACGATTTGAACTTATTTAACCGACTTGAGCGCCTGGTTGAGGAGTATAGTCATCACAAAATAATAGGCCCGTTTGGAATATGTCATCGGGACGTAAATAGCGAAGTAACCATACAACTCGGTATTCGATACTCACGATAAATCGATTCAAGTTTGTATGAGTATTTAAGAGATTTGATTATGTAACGTAAAGTACATTTGATTAAAATTTTGATCAGAAATTTAACTTAAACTTTAATATTGTAATTCGAAATAATACAATGGTACAAAAGGTCGATTTGTCTTTATTTTATATTTTTATATTGTATTCTATTGTTTATGTGAATTTTCATCATTATAATGAAACATTTTTTTCGGATTTTATCGCCTTTTATTAGCCAAATCAAAATTTTATTTACGACTGAGCGCCAAGCTCCTTTTTTCAGTAAAGATTACGACGACACAACATTTAATCACGATTAAAATCGAATGAAGCTGGTAAAATTCAGTAAGTAATTAGTTAGTTACAGCACTGGTGTTAAAAAAAAGATTTAGAACGTAACTGTTTTTGAGACGTTTCGTAATAATAAGAAATTGTATGCTACTAAAAAGTAAGTGCGAAAAGAATACTCCCAATATATTCTATCATATTATTTAGCGCGCCAAAAATGTACGCATGATTTAAAAACACTTTACGTTATTAATAATTATTTTATGATTTCTTACAGTTTCGTACCAAGTTACGTTCTAGGGTATTTGTCAAATTTCCAAACGGGCTTCTTATTTTGTGACGACTATAAATGCAGTATAATGCTCAGAGACCTTATGAAATAATAACTTTAATGATAATTTTTCATAGTTACCGCAATTCATACTTATGATTACATAATTTAATTTATATTTTACGAAACGTGGTTATAGTATGGGTTAACTGCTTTGTTAAAATAGTAACATGTGATATTAATTAACTAACTTAACATTTGATTTATAACACATAAAAAATTATAACTTTCATCTATTACAAATACTAACATGCTTACTTATATTAAAATAATCTATTGGAAAACAAACTGATGCAATCTAGCAATTAACTGTTTCGCTTGCTTTCTCCGTATGTGGCAAATAATATTTATTTAGACATACATATAGACCTCTTACCGGGCCTTTGTTCTCCATACTGGTTGAGAAAAAGTAAACATTACATTTGATTGCCATAACTGCCAGATTGTATATTGTCGATTCGATTTCATATAAAATGGTAATTTATCGAAAGCAATTAATTTAATTTTGTTATTTTTTCATCTTCACATTTCACAATATCATGAAACGTATAAAGGACAATTAACAAAGTTTTGTAAATTTTCCGCAGTCGTTTTGCGTAACATTTTTCCGTAATTCAAAGAAAACATTATTATAGGTCATAACAAATTATGTTAAACTCATAGATAATGACAAAATTGCTCTATTAAATTTATAACGAATGTTTAAAAACATATACAATTTTTTATGATTTCAAAAACAATTTATACAGGTCTAAATATCATTGCAAATCTTATTTCTATACTAATATTATAAAAACAAATCTTTTCTAGATTTGGGTTTTTGAATTTTTGTAATAAATAAACTCAAAAGGACTGCGAGGATTTCTAAAATTCTTTCACCGGGAGAATGCTAAGTTATCACTTCTCTCCGTGTAAACTGTGTGGCGAAGCCACGAGCGCAAAGATAATGAAAATTCTGTGATTTCAGACTTTTTTTGTAAAAAGTTGTACAGTAAGGATTACGTCTCAAGTTTTTGACTTTTTCATCAAGAAAGGCTCAATCGCCATCATCGAATCAAATCACTACACTACATAAGAAGTTTCGTAAAAAAAATATTGTGTAATTTTCGAGATGCGATTTGCATTTTTTATGCCATTTAACATTCAAAATATGTACATGTGTAACCAAATCAATATGTAATAAATATAGTATTGTTTACTTTAAATATCGTCCAGTTTTGTCGAATTTAATAATTATCTATTCTGATAGAATTTATTATCTACAGCTTGGGTTACAAGTTTTTTTTTTTAACTAGACTAGACCCAGTAAAGTTAATTGTTAGGAATAAAATGCGAGTGGGAACTAATGTAAATAGTTTAAAAAATCAAATTAAACGACAAATGAGAAAAATATTAATGAAGAGCTCTCGATTAAATTTTTAGTCATATAAATTATTTCTAAAAAATAGAATAAGAAATAAAATGTGACCTTCGGTGGATATTGTAAAGTTAAATTAGAACGTTCGTAACAACTAAAAGGCTAACTGGTAAATCTTAGTTGAGAATATCACATCAAAGAAATAATAAAATCGGGATTCGTACCGAGATGAAATAGTACTTGTCCTTCCTTTTTTCTAGAATTTTCCTTTTAAATAAAAATCAATCATTAACATGTATGTGGTATAAACTTTCGAACGAGCTCACCAAGAAGAAGATTCGTATAATATACATACACAGACACCACAACTCTTAAATTAACTTTTTTATTTAATTGATTGTAAACGTTTGACAGCGTGCAGCTTCGAAGCGATAGGTAGTTATTTTATATTTAAACATTTGTTTTTCTTTTAACCTGGGATCGGTGATGTAAAAGACTGAGAATTAAACAAGTCTTAAAGATTTTATATGGTATGAATCATCTATAACAATGTAACTATTAAGTAACTTGTAGTTTTACCATGTCAAGACTATAATAATAATTTATTTGCGTATGTAAGCAAAGAATAATTAATTTTTTTATGACGACGCGTTGGCACATATATCACAAGTACTGGCTGTTGCTTTTGTGGTCGCGGGTTCGATTTACGCTAATGAATATTTTGTATAAGCTATACAAGTGCTTGCCGTCTGGACGTTTATGCTTGTGTAATGTAAGTTTTCCTGACCACCGACACAGGAGAAAATCCTACTTGTTGCTTTTGAGTGTGCTGCGTTTAAATTACGCTCGAAAATTTTAAGAATATTTTAATAAGTTTCTTATAAAAACTTTTTATTTTTCATCACTATCTAAGGGCTACGATTCATAGACATGTTTTTACTTTGGTGATCAAAAATTCCACAAATAGGTCTCAGTTTTCCTTTTAAGTTACATGGCCGTTTTTACGGTAACATTGGTACATGGAGATAAATATTTTGTAAAATTCGAGAATATTCGCTAGGCTAAACAAATTAGGAAAATCTACAAGATATACTTCATGTATTGAAATATTTTAACTTTCAATTACTTAAAATAATTATTACAATTTATAATAGACATTTTTTGAATATCATATCGGGGATGGAACCTGCGTCTCCGACTGACCGTGTCGGCGCTCTAGCTAATTAAGCTATGGAACGATGTACGTTAGATCGAAATTTTTGATATGATGATTTTATTTTTCATCGTTCATCGTTCCATCCAGAGACCGTCAAGGGCGATAAAAATCTGAAAATTTTACTCGACATCCAGAAGGAGTTATATACTGTTTCCGAACATCTGGCACAGGTTCTGGATCAGGATTTATTGGGTCAGACAGTATAAATGCCAGCTTAATGCGGTGTATTGATACCGTGACCTCTTTGCCCTTTACCTTACAAAAGATCACAGCTAAATAATACTGCCTTCAAGCAGTGTTGTGTTCCTGTTGGTGAGTAAGATGACTAGAGCTCCTGGGGGAATTGGGGATAGGGTCGGCAACGCGCATGCGATGCTTCTGGTGTTGCAAACGCACGTTGTTGCAACAAACTATAAGCTACAGTGATCGCTTACCATCAGGTGAGCCATACTCTTATTGACGACGCGTTGGCGCAACGGTCACAGCACTGGTTTGTGGCTGTAGCGTTGGCGGTTGCGGGTTCGATCCCTGCACATGGCAAACATTTGTATTGGCCATACAGATGATTGCCGTGGTCTGAGCGCTTGCGCTTGTGTACTGTGTGTGTTTCCGGATCCCCGAAACAGGAGACAATCCTACGGGGGGCGGTTGAGTGTAAAGCATTTATTTAAGTATTTATTATTTGTTTGCCGACCTGGTTACATATATATATACTCGTTAGATCCCATAAAAATGATTAGGTGATTGAAAACCTACTCCTTTTTTGAAGTCGGTTAAAAGCAATAATAAAACTCGTTAAAGTAGTCTGTAGTAGTTCTTGCGTGAAGCTGCAACAAAAAACAATACACAAAAGGATATCAAATTTCTTTGTGTTACATAGATGTAAAAAATCCTAAGTGTTAATTCTTCGAAATCTAGTTAATTAATATAATGACATTAACGAGCTACAAATCTTGATTCAAAGTATTATCTACACTATATTTTTATTAAGTTGAAGAGTTTATTTAATTTTGTTTGTTTGAACGCCATAATCACAGGTAAGAATGGGAAAATTATTATAGGCTCTACAATGGCGTAGCGAGCTTAACTCGTGCCCGGGGTACAATAGTTACATAGCATTTTAAATACTTTATCATCCCTCGACAAAACCTTATGGGGGAATTAATGTGGAGGATTGAGAAAATCTCGCGATGAATCTTCGTGGAGAAAAATGCGATCGGGCGAGGCGAACGAAAGTTGAGAGGGAAATAGAAGTTAGTAAAGATAGAAAGAGAGAGAGTTACATTTCATATTAGTAGTTCGTTTGATTTTCGTTTAGACTAAATCACACTCGTTTTTTTTTTAATACTAGACTAGAATAGAGATGTTGCTATAATATAAATAACCAAAAGCTTTTTTATAGTTTCTTAATTTTAAAGTATTATGCATATATATGTTACAAACTAATTTGACTGAGATTATTGATAGGTATTATTAAGAAGAAGCTTGATATAACCATTTTGACCACATTATTTTATTTGATGAAAAAATGTATGTAAGGTCAAAAGAACAATAAAAAGTACCAGCCATGCTAGAATAATTAGATAGGTATACCTTTTTTATAATTACAATATACATTTTGTACAATATTATTTCATCAATAATACCCATAATATTTCTTATTAAAATATAACACTATCGATATATTATAATATCAGTAGGTACATCCCTCTAAGCAGAAATGTATCTAATATAAAACGTAATAAGCAAAACAAGACAAACGATGACTATTAAAAATCATTGACTGATTGTATTTTGTTAGGCTAACGATAAGTGGAAACGACCCAGAGATTGGAGAACGATGGGTTTACATATAAGAGTTGTGACTAAAACTTATAATAACTATTAATTGATGTATTAACAATCTTTACATAGGTAATTGTTAAGCTTCTTGCAGCTTCTTTTCAGCAAAGTTTTAATATTAAATTCATTAGATACACATTAATTCTATTATATATTCTACTACGTGAACATTGTTTTTATCCTATTATATTCTTTAATAAAAAAATCGGTTGAGATATAGACTATTTTATCATTATCTCCTCCGTTAAATAGCTCATTCGCTAAATTGGTGACCCCGGCGTGATATGAACACGCAAATTTATTGGGTACTAGCTGTACAATGCGCGCGTTGCTACGCTTTTTACCACGTTTTTATTAGTTTGGGTTGTATGTATGTAATGAAATCTTGATCTTTGAGCATGATTTTTACCAATTTTAAGAAGTTTGATTTATTTGCAACTTAGTAACAACAGTTTTCCAATATCCTTATTAGGCCCGCCAGGATTAATACATTCTTTTGTGGATCCTCTGTAAGGAAGTAAGAGAGATAAAGCTAGCGCGCGATCTGCCCATGCCTGCAGTTTCGGCCTCACTCTTTCGTTGGGGCACTCTGCACAGCACAACGGAGGCAGATACTTTTTCAGGCTACTTGCATTTTTACCGTGTTTATTCCTTGCTAGCTGTTTCCCGCCCGCTTCGCGTGGCGTAAGTTCGTGGCTTTTAATAGTTATTTTCTTTACCACGCTTTTATTAGCTTGGGTTATATGTATGTATTTATGTATGTATGAATATATATAATGGAATGTTTGAGCATAATTTTCACTAAAAAAAATAATAATTTTTACTCTTTTTACTCTGAATTGAATTATTCTCTTAATAACTTAAATTTTACTGTAATTTTATTTTGAAATAATTTATTATGATTGATTGTTTGATCTTCTACTATTGTAATATAACTATACTAACTTTTAGCCGCTACTTCGTTCGCATCGATTTTTTTTTAATAAGAAGTATCCCATGTTACTATAATATTTCCAAGAATATGTGTACAAAGCTTCATGATGATCGGTTAAGAGTTTTCACGTGAAAGCATAACAAGCAAACTTACATTCACATTTATAATATTTGTTATTTAGTTTTTTTATAGTAGGACCCACTCAGAAACCTTTGTGGACTCATGTACAACACTTTGCTGAAAATCATGACATGGTGACAAATGCATAGTTTACGATTCTATAAAGAACATAGAGACAAACATTAATTTATATATATATGATTATATATTATATATTATTATTATATATTATGCCTATATTATATTCTTACATCTCCACCACACTGGTGACCCCGTGGTCAAATTTCAAACAACCTTGCCGAGCTACCATCATAACTGAAGAGTTAATCTTCTTTTCGGCTAGTAAAGACGAA
Organism: Melitaea cinxia; assembly: GCF_905220565.1. Taxonomy (NCBI): domain Eukaryota; kingdom Metazoa; phylum Arthropoda; class Insecta; order Lepidoptera; family Nymphalidae; genus Melitaea; species Melitaea cinxia. Next base: position 7,194,679 of record NC_059424.1, read on the forward strand.
GACAACTGGCCGTGACGCTGAAATGTACTGCGACGTCACTACACCGACGCCCAGACCTTCACAGCGAAAAACTAGTGAACATTTGGGAATCCTTTAGCAGAAAAAGGGTGCTATATAAAATATTATATAGTTTATAAAATGAAATGAAATGAAAACATTTCTTTCGTCATAAGGTGATATATACACTTAATGAAAGTCAAAATAATGTAATTTACAAAAATACTCGTACTTCGTAATGTTTTAATGTTTAATCCGAAGATAATGACGTATTTTATTTACATTGATAGTTGTAAATTTTAACGATTGTATTTTATTAATATTGTATATTCCAATTTCGACATTTATAATTATTTTCTGTTGATGGAATTTTTGATCAGTGAATAAACTAAAACGAATGCAATAAGTTTAATTTTTTATTTAAGAATTTATCTTAAGTTTTACACATACATACTTATTACATACCTACATATCGTATTTATTTCGTTTGTTTTTTCATTTAATAATACTTACCGTCTTAACTCAGCGTAAATTATCACAACAGGTTTTATAAAGTTTTTGTTAAGGTATCTTCATTAATTCATAACATATTTAAAAACAATTTAATTTATTACCTATATTACTTAAAAGCGAAGAATGACGTATAATACGGTAACAATTTAGTATTTAAGTAAGCTGATACGTATAAGAAGCTAATGATTTGAACAGGTTTTAGAGGTGACTTTGAAATTTCCAAAATATAATGTGTGTCATGGACCGAAGCAAGATATGAAGTAAACACCTACTTAAATTTTCAAAGTTAAATAATAGGTTATTAGCATAATGTCGTACAAAGTTTTTGCGTTTTTAAGTAGAAAGCTTTAATTATTTTCAAACGACATTATGTATTTACAAATAACAATAATAATAATGATAAACTTATATAATATAAAAAATATAATAAATAATAAGAATGATAAAAATAATAGCCCTATCCTAATATTTATCAACGGTTTGATCCCGGTTAGCCACGCTCACCATCTGAGCCAACAAGGGATCCGGGACAGTTCGATAGCAGCTAAGATGCAAAAGGCGGTACTACTCGACTCAGCTAGGATTATTCGCCGGTGTCTCACCCTACATCCCTAACCCTGGCCATTTGATCTCCAGGTGGAGTGACATTTAGCACAATAATTATATTTATTTATTTAAGATACTTCACACAGTCTTCTTCACTTATTAATTTCATGGGCCACCAACAAAATCCTGAAACCATTATTATAGTGCACTCTCAGTGTGTTCTATGTTGTTTTTTTTTTTACTGTAACTAGCACACTTATAAAATGTGTGGCGTGCTTAAAGAGAGATTTGTCAGAAATAGTTCTGGTTTTATTCTTAATCAAAGAGATCACCGCTGTTTTCATTATTTCAACTGGTAGGTAAAAATGGGTTAAATATAAAGAATAAAACATTGCTAGCACACCATGAAAATAAATGTTTTATTCCACCCAAGAACCGGTTTTCTACTAGTATTTGGAGCCTCGATCGCAGCAGAATCGTCTAGTGTGCCCCTATGATCCCATACACAGATTCCTATGATCGACATTGCAACACATTCTATCCGCACAAGAGGTTATAGTTTTTCCATTTTATTAATAGTTTTTTGACAGCTTATGCCCATATAGTTTCGTATAACTTAAGTTAAAATTTCATACAAATAATATGTACTTCATGGACGGGTACTTAGTGATGTGCCATACATAATAATTACTACGCCAATTCTTGTGCCACAGATTACAAATAATTCATCATCATCATTTCAGCCTATCGCAGTCCACTGCTGGACATAGGCCTCCACATGTTCGCGCCAAAAATGACGTGAACTCATGTGTCTTGTCAGTGTAGTGTAACACGTTATTTAATCAGGAAGACAACAACATTTTGAGGTTGAAACCAATAAATTAAAATATTAACATTGTATAAAGTTTTACTTTCTTCTTAGTATAAAGCATACAAATAAAACAACTAAAATAGTATATTTCATTTTATTAACATGAGTCGTCAGTTCATCATTTATACTAGAATCGTAAAATTAAAAATATGAAAATAAAAAATAATTATTTTTTTAATAAAAAAAAAATTAACGATATCGATTATTACGTCCTTTAGAACATCACTATAAATTTCAATCGTCGAGCTGTCAAAAAACTATTAATAAAATGAACAAACTATAATGTATCCAAAAAATCTATATGTCTAAGCTGTTCAAGTCATATGATATTGACCAATCTGCGTATAAGACCTTGATTGCCACAAAATATTCTTACATTTACAGTTTTCCGGTTGTAATTTTGAAACCACTTTATCTAGACTACACTGTATTGTAAACGGGAAATGGTCAGATCAGTGTATATCACTATCAATAATAAGATTTCACAGATTTCCCCACTGTCTGCTCCACAATACTGTAATCTAGCCATCTCATACTACCATAAATATCAATAATAAATTTAATTTTGTTTGACGTAATTCCTAATTTTTCTGTATCAGCATACAACCACTTTTTATCAGAACAATATCTCTCCAGCTCTAACCAAAACTATTGGCCCGGGTGCGCGTTATAATCACCTAACATGCATATTGCTATGATAGAATGCAGAATGTAGATATCACTACTTTCTATAATGGCATCGATTTCCCCCAAACAGTTTACAAACTTGACACTATTACTAGGAGCACCTGTGGGCATATATACAGAGAATATAATAAATGAATTCGCGCGTATCGTTACCTTGATTGCAGCTAGACTAACACCACAATAGGTTATAACAGAGACTGTATCAAATACGCCATAACAGTGCCAACTCCCCGTATAGTCTCCCTTACACACGGTAGTGTCAATAGCTTTTTTAGATGTATATAGTTATCCTAAGTTGCTTTTAAAAATAATTATGATAACATTGTTACGTGTAACCACACAATTTTTCAAAGATATATTTTACATTTTTTCTTTAAATATGAAACATTATGATAGTATAAAATTGAAGAAAAAAGATTATAACGGAACTAAATTTATATAATATCGCTAATTGAACGAAACTGAGACATTTGTGCCAAATGGTGTGAGATGATAAGAATTAAAAAAACTGGTTAATTGCGGGAAAAAATCACGCATCAAAAATTCTCCGCTCCAAATATGATAACGTTATAAAGTTATTTATAAAGTGATTTGAGCTGTTACTAAAACATAATTGAAGTTTTGATTGGAAAATATGTTATGCGTGTTATACTGAGCAAATAATTATTGTTTTTGTACCCATTGGGTTTTTTTTTCTAATATTTACCTTTAGTATTTTAGAAGGTACCTACGAGTATATGATTTTATTTAAATTAATACTATATATATTATGTATGTTCAGGGATAACTTCAACTTAACAGAACTGATTTTTATAATTCTTTTTTTGTTGAAAAGTAGATATTCTAAGTGTGGTACTATGAGAAGAAAAGCAGGATTTAATAATGGAATCCCAGAAAAATCGAGGGAAACCCTCGAAAATCGTAGTGCTACTATTAGTGCGTTTGTTAATTTTTTCGTCTACTTACGTTGTATAATTACTTTTCGATGTAATTGTAGTCGGTTTTTTTTTTTACGAGCAAACACAATTGTGTAAAAAAATATAATTGAATCGACGTACCTCTTAGTAAATTAAAATTTAATGCGTAGTATTGTTGGTGTTACTTTACAAAAAATGAAATTACAAAATTCATTAGAAATGACATTTTATTAATTAATATTTAATTAAACTGATAAATTTAGTAACTGTACTAACATTAACATTGGTATTATTATTAGTGCTTTGTGTTACTATAATTAATTATCTTGAATAATGGTATTTTAATGTATTTGTTCGGGTTTAGATAAAGAAATGTTTTTTTGCATATTAATTGATTTTACGGTATGAAAGCTATAATGGAAATTTATCAAATTATTTCAATCGTAATCTTCTGTCAACTTAAATGTGTTACTTTATTTTTTTTTTTAAACTAGTCTTTATTTTTTTTTCTTAAATTATAAAACATAAACGACTTAAATTAAACAGTAATAAAAAAAACACCTTTTTTAAACCAAACTACAACGAAATCGCAGGATACGTTTAATTTTATTATTCTCGTATTTAAACAAGTTTTCAAAAAACGTGTTTGTTTTATGGGTATAATCGTAATAATTATTATTAATATGAATAAAGTGTTGGCCGAAATCGGTATTGATATTTGCAAAGTAAACTTTTAAGCACATACAATCAGCGTGTATACGTTAGTTGATGGATTTTTTTTATATAAATCGATATAAATGTGTCTAAAACACTCCACAATAATCTATAAATTATTTAATTAATTTATTAATATCTACAGATTATTTTATTTAAATAGGCTTTTTGTTTACCGTGTCCACGTAGCACCACAACAAGTAGTACAACGCCGAAGCAATTTGCATTATATCTATATTTTACAGTGATCTATTTTTATAAGTATACTAGCTGACCCCAGAAACGTTGTTTTGTCATAATTATATGTTATTAACCCCCTTACCCCCCCACCCCCTTATAACTTAGGGGTATAAAAATTGATGTTGTTCGATTCTCAGATCTACCCAATATGCACAAAAAATTTCATGAGAATCGGTCAAGCCGTTTCGGAGGAGTTTAACTACAAACACCGCGACACGAGAATTTTATATATTAAATACAATTAACACCAGGTTATTTCATCAATGCTTTCATATAGCTTCTTAGCGAAATCAGTCACGTATGAAAAACAGTATTCTAAAAACTAGTTTTATAGGTTTTTTTTTTGTTCGTAATTGTTTATGCTGATGAAATAAATATGACTGCGTTAATAGCAAATCGTTCTTATTATAGATGTATTTACACATTTATCTGTATCACACATAATAAAAATTGTTTGTTCGTCCGAGCGTTTTATTTTTTGATTCCAAACTTTATACACTAATTACTATCGACAATATTTACAGGAAAGTTTCTATGACAAAATTACGGCTTGACGCATAAAAATTTAGTTTTATCGAGGAATAATAACGTGTACAGCCGTGTAGGTCATCTATAAAGAATTAGTTACATTGACCGATATTCTCTTATCACAAAACCCTCTTATTTGTAACTGACTACAAACGTTGCGTTGTCATTAACGTCGATAAGAATTGTAGGTCGTATCTGAAATCTTCCTATTATGCGATCGGGACCGGTATAACTCGTATTTGATTGTGATAGTACATATATGAGCGAATTTTTAAAAGCATAATTTAATTATTGTTTTAATAAAATTAAATATAAATTATATTAATAACGAAATATCATATTGATACTTAAGTATGGCATTAGCTTAACTTAATGGTGACCATACTCATAAAATAATTTCATATTCTATTTTCATTTCCTAATTTATATTCTTTATTCAGACTGTATTCGCTTGAATGAGAAAAGGCATCAAATATTAACATTTTAGAATACAACTGCATACAGCACATATTCAAGACAAAACGTGGGTAATCTAAGAAAAAAATAGTTATACACTAGGCCGTTATAAAGTAATATCATTTTACAAACACGTGGACGTGAGATTCTTGTACACATACATATTAACGTGCTTGGTAGTCTCATACAATGTACGCTGTAAAACAGCATTTTTTACGGACGATTTCCGCGGCTCGCATCTTTCTTATATAGTAGTTGCTCCTTGCTTAGAGCACATAAGTGTTGTTCCAACAAACGTTTTCATACTGAATGGTTAAATAGCTTAGTGAAAATATGAGTGTTATAACGTTTACCACATTTTTATTAATATTTTCGGGTAAGAATTTGAACGAATTATTGCAAAAATAATTTATAAATTTTATGAAAAATTAAACGATTGAAAAATTATATGTGTTAATTAAAATGAAAAATATTAATTATGTCCACATAATTAATATTTTTATTGTTCTTTAATTTCAATTGTGTTTAAATATATATATGTATTTTTTTAATAATTAATATTCAGAACTATTATGTAATAATAAAACACTTGAAATAATAGGCAGGTTGATGCAAATTGGCATCTCTGACTTTTTAATTTTTTGCCTTTTAAATTCTTCTCATGTTTGATCGTAAAATAAAATCGTGAGGCAACTTGTATTTGAGAAAAGGTCTGGAACTTGTTTCGTGGCGTAGCGAAGTAGCATATACAAGTTTTTCAAATATAAAAAGTTGAATACCAAATCGAGTTCTGTTTTATTTACGTTTAGTTCTAGACTAATAGAACGATAGTATAATAAAAATAGAAATGATGTATACATAAAAATTACCACCTTTTTGCGAATTCTTTAATTAGATGTTTAAAAGGTGCGAATATCTTTATACTTGATAATATTACACATACAAAGTAATCAGTATGTTACATTTTTGGAAGGATTCAATAGGAAGGTAATGTGTAACGAGACACATTACCTAGGGTTTAGTGTTCCTTTTATATATATTATACAAAAATATCCATTATCGCAACCGTAAAAATACATGCTATATAATTATTATATTTTTGTAACTTAACCGATGTTTTAATACATATTTTTAAATTTTAAATTAATTTTCGCAACAAACCTCGATAAATCGATCGCATAAAATTGCCCCAAACAATACACGCACATTGTTCAGTCTAATTCAGAGAAATTATACATTCGTATTCTAATATAAATCACCTTTGTTAAATCGTATTATTCACTGAAGACATTTAGTAAGTATCTAACCGTGTAACTTTTGATAATGAACCTTAATAACTAAGTATTTTAATTTTTATGGTCTAGTCGAATGAGTACTCTTTGACGCAAAAGTACACAAGTGACAAAACACATCTTCGCAGTTACGTTAACTAACGATATATTTAATATATACTGAGAGAAGTTCAAAATTATTTGGGACAGCAGATGGTTATGAATTCGTACGACACAAAATACATTTATTGAAACTCGCGTACAATCCCGTTTTTCTTTAATTCATTTGATATTTTTTGAGAAACCTATCGTTAAATTGAGTCATTGATTTAATCACATAATTTTGCTTTTATAATATCGCTATGAATGACTATGAAGTTTTATAACTCGACCTTTAATCTCACTTACATTATCAAAGGCTATTAGGAACGTACAAACGTTTAAAGCATTCATCTATACTAAGTAGAATACAATAAATGATTAGTCATTATAACAAAATTAAGAGTTCATTTAATTACATGTTTCAGAGTGCAAATTTTAGGATTCACTGGTGCGGTTTGCCTTTTTTTGTTGTTGTCTGTGTGTATTTTTTTCGAGGGAAATCTATCCACTTTTAGCAATAAATATGCAAACTAAAAAGAATAAAAACAGAGTGGATGGTATTCAATAAAAGCTGCGTCTTTGAAAATATAAATCGTATTATAGCTACGAATAATGGAGTAACAAATCAAAAATGCTCTACAATTTTAGCTTATTTTACCACCTAATCGATATATAATATATTATTGTTATATTGATATTATATAACTATAAAGTTGTTGTAACAAGAAATAATGAATATATTACAAAGATATAAATTAAAGGAGAGATCTAACATGAAAGTAGGTACTTTTAAGAAACTAACTGGTCCCTGCGGTTTTGCCTGCGTTGATTTGAGAGAAAAAATTGCCTGAAATTGAAGAAACAATTTACCGACCGCTTATCATGTTGACGTTGTTTGAAAATTAAAGCCGTCATGTATATACTTTTAATAATTCATTAATTTACAAAAACAAAAGCAACAATTTTTTTTAATTTGTTTATGCCGGTAAAGCAAGCAATTATCTATAAAGTGATATATAATTAATGTGGAATAATTGTGAGGTTTTTTCTAAAAAGGAAGGCAAACATCTTAACCTTAGTGTATTAATATATACTAGTGGTCGCCCACTTGTCGAAATTCGACCATAATAAAAAATTTTAATTAAAAAAATATATATTAAGTATCTTTTTTAAAAAATTTCAATTTGACTCATCATTTCAGCCTATTGCAGTCCACTGCCACTTATAGGCATCCATAAGTTTACGCCAAAAGTAGCGCGAACTCATGTGTGTTGTCCATAATCACCACGCTGGGCAGGCGGGTTGGTGACCGCAGGGCTGGCTTTGTCACACCAAAGACGTTGCTGCCCGTCTTCGGCCTGTGTATTTCAAAGCCAGCAGTAGCTTGTGTATTTCAATTTGACTACAGACTGACAATCAACAAAATGACATGCGTGTGTGTGTCAAATATGTGGTAGTGTGTGTGATTTTTTTAATTATTTTAATATATTTTTTATGCATAATTTAAAAAAAAAGTATTAACCTTCTACACTCCTTCTCTATATAAACTATAAGTGTACGAAATTTCATACTCCTCCGTCCGCGCAATTTACGTAAAAAGGGGTACCTACAAAGTTTTTGCTTCACGTATTAATAATAGTACCCGGGTGACCGAGCTAAGCTCGGTATTTTTACGAATTACATATTGATAAAATATGAATAATATTTTTCGATTTTACCGACATAATAATAAAAAATAAGAACAGTCTATTTAAATAAAAAATAACGAGTGCAATTAGAAAAAGAAAAAGAAAAAATAATTGATCAGGGACATGAGGATTTGAACCATGATCCTCTCGGTTGATCCCGAGCGGCCGATTTCCCACCGAGCTAAAAACAGGGATAAAACAACATTTCCTGAAAATGAATCCTAGCTAGATAGATTTATCTCCCCCGAAACCCCCTAAATACTCAATTTTATGAAAATCGTTGGAGCCGTTTCCGAGATTCAGATTCTATATATATATACAAGAATTGCTCGTTTAAGATAATAAGTATCCGGGTGACCGAGCTAAGCTCGGTATTTTTAGTAAATCGTGTTTTTTGGAAATCATAAAGTATAAATACGAATTACATATTGATAAAATATGAATAATATTTTTCGATTTTACCGACATAGTAATAAAAAATAAGAACAGTCTATTTAAATAAAAAATAACGAGTGCAATTAGAAAAAGAAAAAGAAAAAATAATTGATCAGGGACATGTGGATTTGAACCATGATCTTCTCGGTTGATCCCGAGCGGCCGATTTCCCACCGAGCTATTTCAACTACATTGACTTATGCGAAATTTATCTTCGTATTCTAACGATATTTTTTTCAATTCCTAAAAACAGGGATAAAACGACATTTCCTGAAAATGAATCCTAGCTAGATAGATTTATCTCCCCCGAAACCCCCTAAATACTAAATTTTATGAAAATCGTTGGAGCCGTTTCCTAGATTCAGATTCTATATATATATACAAGAATTGCTCGTTTAATAGTATAAGATATATGGTATATCAGATCACATTATTAAACAGCTGTCATATTGTTTGTCAATCATCCAATGTTAAAGTTTTGTTAAATATAATATCATATTAATTTTAATCGTACATACGTAACAATAGACACCACAATTTCGTGGTTTTAAATCTGTTTTCAATTCCTATTGAAATTGTTGAGTGTTGTTCACGAGTCGAACGTGACCAACAAGTCTTTTGAACTTTCGACTTATCACTTTTCAATGATAAGTATATAAAATAGAAAAAGATAGTATATAAGAAGAACAAAATTTTGGTTTGAGAACTTCTTAAACAATTTATTACATATTCGAGGCTAGAGTGTCTACTTGCAGTTTATATTTAAAATAATTGCGCATAAAAATAAATAATTACATAAATTTAGTTAATTTACGCTGTTGTATTGTATATTTAATTTTGAATGCAGATAATATTTTTATCTTATTTCTTCCGCACAAAAATTCTACAAAATATACATGACAATATATTATCATGTATATTTAACTTTGTACACGCTTTTTATTAGCTTTATCTGTATGTTTGTATGTTTGTAACTGGCTCCTTTGGACTTCATTTTGACCCACTCACAACAACCACACTTACAACTTTTGGAGTAATCATTGATAATGCGTATTTACTTAACTATTTTTTCGTCTACCTACGTTGTATTACTTGTCGATATAATTGAGGTCGGTTTTTCTTCGTTTGCCTGCAAACACAATTATTTTATTTATTTAATGTTCAAACTTATAATTTAAAATAATAATGGTCGAATTTCGACCACTGGGCGACCACTAGTAAAATTAACGAAATCTTAACTTTGTATATGTTGCAGTCAGAACTCATAACCAGTCATTTTGTACTATTGACTAGCGAAATCAGTCAAAAGTACATTTGACTGGACAAGTTGGTTAAAAATGGTTTTGACTGAAAATTATTGGTTATTAGTACTTTTGACTGCAAATTCGCGGTTAAAAATACTTTTGACTGATGCTCTCCGTCAAAAGTATTTTTAACTGCAAAAAAGCGTCAGTCAAAAGCACTATTAACTCGTTAGATGTGAATAAATTTAGTCAAATGATCCTGATAAACCATAATAAATTTTTGCCCACGATCTTCTTGCGACTGCATGCCAATCAGATCGACTTGGCAGTGGCTGTTCATTTCAGTGTGCAGGATCGGTTTCTAAACCTGACCCATCCTTTTCTTGCTTTTCTTCCTTTGGCATACTTCGCACATTGATAAATATATAATAATCATTTCTTTTGTAACATTAGCGTACTTTTTTGCCGTTTCATTCTTAAGTCTATCGCGACCACCATGCCCTATTGAAATATGAGCAGCATCAATAATGTCGTAGATTTCCTCAGCCGGCAAAAATATTTGATAGGTTCTGTGTTTGTAATTAATTTTTTTATACCACAAACTTCAATGTGTTAAAGCGTAGTCTACTGTACTGTAAAAGTGTTTCCTTTTCATTAAATTTCGCGTCTTCCACATCCATTGCAAACTTTTTAAATTTTTCTTTTGTCATCACATTGAAATGACTATCTTTCATATCTTCCATCGCTAAAATTCTTTGCAAAAAGCCTTCTTTCTTTTCGTAGTCACTCATTTTTGTTCTAATATCAGCACGTTCTCCACTAATAATGAGTAATATAAAAGTTTATATTTGCGTTTGTCGTTATTTTTATCGACCACCTTAACTTTTTAAGAGTTTTGACTGATACAACCAGTCAAAACCACTTTTGACGGAATCATTTAGTCAAAAGTACTTTTAACCAGCTCCATTGGGCAAAAGTACTTTTAACTGTTATTTTAGTCAAAAGTATTATTGACTAAAGCAACTTTTGACTGGTTAAGAGTTTTGATTGCAACATATATATTATTCATAATAATACTTTAAGTGTTTTTATTTTTAACCGACGAAAAAACGGGGGAGGTTCTCAAGTCGACGCGTATATTTTTTTTATGTATGACTACGCATAACTTTTTACAGAGTAGTCCAATTTTGATAATTCTTTTTTTTTTTGGAAAAAGTATACCGCGAAATTGATCCCATATAAATTTGAAAATAACGATTCAACCCTAAGGGTAGGAAAAAGGGTAGGGATGATTGATGGTTCACTCACTGATTGTAAGGTATGGCCACGCATAACTTTTTACAGAATAGTCCGATTTTGATGATTTTCGTCTACTTACGTTGTAATACTTGTCGATGTAATTGAAGTCGGTTTTTTTCGAACAAACACAATTATGTGTTTTATGTTCCTATAAAGGTACCTCAATCGGTTCTATTGCTATTGCAGTTAATTTTTTAGAATTTTTCGATCATTTTATTGATTTAAATACGAACATTGAACGAAAATAAGTGTGATATGTGCATGATATGTATGTTAAAATTTTTATTCGAAAGAAATTTTACTGAATATATGAACTTCCGAGCTGTTAAAGAAATATATATATATATATATATATATATATATAAGCTGTATATTGTCACGGTTATTCGTAAAGTTACACTATGATTTTATATATTATCAAGGAAAACTTTAACGTATCGAGTTCATGACTTTTTTCAGTGGTTCTTAGGAAATAGTTATTACACTTTAAGGCAAGGTTTTATTGAAAATATATTTTATCGATGATATCATTGAAGTTTCTATTAGCGTTTAACGGCTGTTTAATAAAATAAATAGATAAATAAATTTCTGTGAAACAAATGATGAGACCTCAATAAAAATCTATGTGGTCTATATAAATATTTATCATGAGTATAAAACTGTTGATTGCCAGCGCTGCAGCTAGTTCTATTACCACTGCACCAAAGCGATATCTATGTATTTGAGTTGACTCATCGTTCAGTAATTGACTCATCACAAAATCTCAAAAACCGCTGGACACATAAATATAAAGTAGAGAGGTAGTTTATAATTAGTAGACGTCCGCTAAAAACAGATTCTGAGACAGGGCCGCACTAAAGTAGTAAGTAAAGGGCTTTAACTTAAAATTTGACAAAGTAGTAGTTGTTTATTAAAAACGAACAAATTTGATACCGGGCCGTACTAAAAAGGTCTAAAGGTCTAACGGTTTTCTAAAGATGATATAAATAAAAGTCCTTAGTTTTAAAACTAAAAATTTGAAAATCGTTATAACTAGTTAATGACCGCAAAGAAAGGATGTCGTAATAGGACCAATTTAAGGTGGTCTAAGGGCTCAATCAATTTTGTGTGAAAGTATTTAATTTTTTGTGGTACAAGCTCAGGATTTTTTTTTTAATTTAGTGTATTTTATTTGTACAAGTGACAACTACGAAATTTGGCTGTCACATATTTTTAGTCCGATTGTTAAAAATGATGCGCTTTGCAAAAGAACAACGCGCTATAATTGTGAAAATATATTACAAAAATTTGGAAAGTTATGACGAGACCACTCGCAAACTTCGAAAAATTTTCAGTCAAGAAAATGCACCTAATGTGTCAACCATTCGAAAAGTAGTCAAAAAATTTGAAGAAACTGGGTCAGTATGAACATATGGTTTTTTGAAAACATTGCTGTATTTGCAATTTACTCAGAAAATGCTAATGTAATCATGTAGTCACTGCCACACCGCGCATGAAACAATAAATTTATTGCAGCAACGATTTTCAGAAGATATAATTTAAAAAAAAAAACTAATGTCAACTGGCCACCAAAATCATGCGATTTAATGCCGCATTGTTTTTTGGGTTTTGTGAATTCCGGTTTTTTGCAAATAAATAAAAAAACAGTTCCTTACCTCAAACCCGAGATCTAACGCGCCATCGGTGAGATGAAGCCACATTTCTGTGAAAAAGTCATGGAAAATATGATGAAATTTGATATATATTTTATTCTATACCAAATCGGAACATTTTTAACTTTAGAATCCAATAAAAAAAAAACTAACTTAAAACATGTTTTTAATTTAAAATGTAAAATTTCATTCCTACTAGACACCCGTGTGCTACTAGATTGTAATTTGACAGAATGATACCTAATAGTTAGTAGACATACTTTAAGAACGACTTTTGTGAATAGCTTATTTTTTTACAAATGACTGTTTTGTACTACTCAGCTTGCGGTGGAGAGATAGTTGATGGTTAGTAGACGCACAGAGGTAGTTTATATTTAGTTAATATCCTTTACGAATGGATTTTGTGACAGAACTGGATAAACGTGTTCTAGAAGCTCTCACAAATGTTTATAAAAGCTTTTCATACCTCGTGGTACAAAGCCTATAATTTTGTATAGCCCTTTACCTTAGCCACCTTATTTATAGGTGTTAAAAATCCACTTTAACAAATTTTTTAAAAATTGTACTTCTAAGGAAGTGATATATGGTTGAAATTTATATGACAAGTCCACACTTTTTTAAATAAGTAGCACGAAACCTAATTTTGGAACTACTGATTTAAAATAATAAATACTTGGGTGAGCTGTTGTGAACATTCTAAGTTTAATTGGGTAAATAGCGGATGAAATTTGTATGGAAGTTCGTCATTTCTGGAGTTAGAAGCCTTAAACTTTTCCCTTAGGCTTTTGATAAACATAATAAAACAAATATATAAATATTGGAATTTATTTGGAATTTAACTGAGGTAGGGCACAGCAGGAATTTCCTGCTCAAAATATGGAGCAGCCCGACTGGGGTAGTACCTCGACCTTACAGAAGATCACAGCAAAATAATACTGTTTTCAAGCGGTATTGTGTTCCTGTTGGTGAGTAAGGTGACCAGAGCTCCTGGGGGGGTTGGGGATTGGGTCGGCAACGCGCTTGCGATGCTTCTGGTGTTGCAGGCGTCTATAAGCTACGGTAATCGCTTACCATCAGGTGAGCCGTAGGCTTGTTTGCCGACCTAGTAACATAAAAAAAAAAAAATTGGAACAAAGTTCCTTACGGCAGGCTTGACATTTGACTGGGCGCCCGAACTGAAAAAATTAAAAAAAAAACAACAAAATTAAAAAAAATAAGAATATATATAAAATTCAACATTTTTTTTCAAATCGTGTTGCTTCTATACTATCCGAAGGAACTTCGTTCCTACCTGGTGTCCCATTTATTTATTTATTTAATTGCATGTTTAAAAAGTTTACAATTAGATATATGCAAAGGTATTAAGTATATACATATAATTCCTCTTAAAGGTAGTTACAGCATGCGCTTTAGATAATTGAGTCATCAGCATCAAAAGATTTTAAACATATATGATTTAAATTTAAAAAAAATACATACAAAATAAAGAACTAAATATATAACTATTACTATTGTAAATTAAGATAACTTTATTTTAGTTAATATTAGTGCTACATAACTTTTGGTTTGAGGAATCAAATGACTTGTAGTTTATTTTAAAATATAGCTAAGTTATCTGCAAAGATGTCTAATGACTTGTTTTTAACTGTAAATTCTCTGTAGAGCCTACTCAGTCTAGGGATGAGGGAATATTAACCGAGGTTTGTTCTCTGGGTTTTATAAGCAAATAGTGAAAAGGGATATCGTGGTATGCGAGAGGGAATGTTAATTAAAATTTTGCTTAGGAGTTCTGAATTATCCACAGTTCCATTCACTAGTTTGTGTAAGAATACCATATCAAGTAGCTTGCGCCGGTTAGAGAGTGAGTTTAATCGAAACTTATTTAGCCGTGAGTAGTAGAGCATTCTTTTGTCCTGTCCAGTAGAATAAAATTGCGTAAACCGTCTCTGTATACTTTCCAATCTATCTTTATGGGTCTGGTAGTTAGGGTTCCAAATGAGCGTTCCATATTCTAGCTTGCTCCTTACTAATGTAGTGAATAAAATTTTTTTGTTTTTAAGTTTTTTAAATTGTTTAGAATTTCTAAAAATAAGCCCCAACATCTCGCGTGCCGACCTGCATATGTTATCAATGTGTACATTATAACGTAACTTACCATCAATAGTGATACCTTAATCGCGAACATACTCCAATTTCTGTAATTGGTGCGTACCAATAAAATATTTTCCCTCAACAAAAAATCGTTTACGTGTGAAAGTAATATATGAACATTTGGAAGGGTTAAGCTCCATTCCATTTAACTTACACCATTCGAAAACTCTATTGATATCTTCTTGTAAAAACTTAACGTCATGCTTATTTGTAATTTCTTTAGCAAGCTTTAAATCATCAGCATAAATTAAACATTTGGAATTATTGATGCAATTAGTAATGTCGTTAATGAAAATATTAAATAGTAATGGTCCTAAAATTGATCCTTGAGGAACACCAGACACTTTTATTTATAAAAATATTTATATATAATCAATATTATTTATTAAAAATTAAATATTACATTTTATTGAATTTTAGTGGCGTTATTAAGATCAGAATTGAGATTATCCGCGAGAGAACGAAAGTAATAAACAACCTTGGTTATTATTCCTTTGTACTAGTATCTAGACTGTGTAGGCTCTAGGTACAGAGATTTACTGCTAAAAACGAATCAATATACGTATTTGCAGATAACATAGCTATATTTAATGATAGCTTTCTAGTATTAGTATGAATTTATCTATTACGTGTTGTTTGTATTGTATTTTTTCTCACACTCTTTAATTTGAAACATTTTACAGTAATCGCACGACTCGCTTGTCTAAGGCGCATGCGGTAACTGTCCTTAGGAGGAATTGTATGTATGCTTAATACCTAAGTATATGAATTATTGTAATTTTATTAACATGTAAATCTGTTGGTAGTCCTAATCTATACAAATAAATAAAATTGGAGTGTCTGTTTGTAATATTAAAATTACCGTACCAAAATAACATTTTTTACAATTCTGTCTATCTGTCTGTCTGTTGTTCCGGCTAATCTCTCTATCGGCTGGATCGATTTTGACGGGACTTTCACTGGCAGATAGTTGATCTAATAAGGAGTAACTTAGCTATTTTTATTTTAGATTTTTTATTATTATTTTCTAACTGAACATTTTTTTTTTTAATTCCACGCAGATGAAGTCGCAGGCACAGCTAGTTAAATAAATAAAATAATACTTTTTTACTCTAAGTAGCAATAATGGCTACGTTCTTGAACTAGATGGCATAAACTAAATGTAAATCTATACTCTATACATAAAAGTAAAATTGAAGTGCCTGTCTGTGATTTCAAAATAACTGTGTTTTTGCAAGTGCGTATAGTTAACACTTCTAATAGGAAGACAATATATTACAACCAATGGCGTGGCTATGATATCGTATAATATCGATATATTGCATAGAACTAAATTAATATTCCGACATATCATATTGTCTTGGGCCTCCTTATAAATTATCTAGCAGTTGACGTGGCTTCGTTCGTGTAGAAATTGATAATATTTACAAAGAGGGGAAAAATTAGTGAACACACTAAGAATTCAATATAATAATGGTTTCAGCATTTTGTTGGTTTCCCATTGAATTATTAGGCGAAGAAGACAATTAGTGTCTTAAATAAATACAAATAAATAAAATTTGAATATCTGTTTATAATATTAAACTAACCTCTTTTTACTAAATGCACATGGATGTATGTGTACACATACAGTACATATGGTATATGTATACATACAAGTACATATACCAAAATATCATTTTATAAAATAAACCTTGATCGTGGGGAAAAATTAAAGCGCAACTGATTGCAACCGTTAACACAGAGCAGCTACCAAGTGCACAAGAGCTCGGGTGTAATGGTGAATCATTATTTAAATACTTTTTACTGTAAATTTCCTATTGCGAACAAACTAAGAAACTTCCTTTTCTAAAATAAAAATAAAAAACTTCACCGACAAAATAATCAAGATCTACATAGGTGCTAGTTACTGTATTCACTGTACGTACCTGAATCAAACTCAAGATTTGACTATCTTTCACGCACAGACTATATCATATTTACAAGTCAATGTACTTTCTGTACTTGCACTATTAGATTAATAAATTAGTTAGCGTGAAATTTCGATTTTTTCACAAGCTATGAGTTCTACAAATGTGCCAAATTTCATATAATTATGTAGATCAAATGGTTTACGATTTGTGAAGTAGTCAAAAGTAGTTCGAAATGGTACGTGTAGTAATAAACAGTTTCTTTTTTTTCTAAACTAGGCTGGAGATACTGCCAAGTATCTAGATTCAAAATGTATGTCATACCTCTGTGATTCGAAAGCAAAACTACCTCAAGATTCTGACGACGCATCAGTTTTCAGTTGCTTATTAAAAGAGTATATTTCATTATTATTAAATATTTGTATATTAATTGTAAACTCTCATAGGTTTAGTGCATTATTAGTAATTAGTATAAAAGCGACAAAGCGTATACTATAAAAAAATGTACATTGCACCATCCGTCCAAGTCGCTGTAGACAGTAAAAACTAATAAAATGCGCATAAACGTACCAAATGAGATGAAGAAATCCTTGACAATAACCGAACTGCTAGAGATTTTTAATGTGATTTTCGTAACAGCGTGTCTTTTCACATCAACTGCGTAACTTTAAAATAGTAAAAATTATATGTTTCCTTTTAAAAATACTATGATAAATTTATATGTCCCGGTATATTTTAGATATAATTTGGATGAATACAAGCGTTAGAAAATTTTACTATTGCATTAGCGCTAACGATGACATCTTATTAATGTTTATTTAAAATCAATTATGAATGTTATAAGTAAAAATAAATCATGATTTATATTATCTGTAAAAAAAAATCTATGTCTATCTGCATGATTGCGTACGTTTGTATTTGCTTGTGTGTGCATTGTTGTGTCTTTATGTGCCAATAGATCGAATGTATACTTCTATACCTTTACAAAATCTATCTAGCTACGGCGCTTATTCAACCATCCAAATATTCAGTATTGATTAACATATTCTAATCCTAAAATATGTAGGTCTACTTAATAAAATAATAAATAAGTGCGTGCGTACAAAGTACACATGTCAGAAGTGAAACTTCTTTGGCAAACTAATTTTTAAGTCTCGTTTATATTTATACAAATCTAGCTTTAGATTTCCGTTCTAGCGCCATCTAGTTAGTTTGCAATGTAATATTATCGATATTAATGTAACAACCTTTGTAGTTTCTATAATACACGCTAGGTGGGTTACATGGTATACACGCTGTTGTTCGACAAAAACGTTGCACATCTTCATGACGCTTATATTATTATTATTACGTTTCATCCGTAAAAAATTTACCCTCATGCGCCTAAAAAAGTTTCACTTCAAAAAATCCATACTCTATTATTACTCGGTTAAACTGATGTCATAAGATAGTAACGAAACGTCATCAAAAATTATTGGAAAATTTTAAAACAGTCAATGTGAAACAGGGGCTCGTGAGACCTTGACTAACGTGTCACGAGACGTAGATGGTCTGAACGTGATTTCAGGGTTAAAAATAACCAATTCAAAATAATATTTGTTTGCATATTAGAGTAATATTCAAATCTGAATTATATTTATTGTAGAAAGTGTTATAATTTGTAATTTTTTCTTCTAAAGTCACAACTAATATTTCGTAATTTATCTCGACCAAAACTGTTGGTAACGCTAGTCTAGTATTTTATAAATTCACCGTGCAATTTTCTTAAGTATTTTCATTTGTAACCATAAATAGTATCATGAAAAAAAATTATAAATATTATTACACATTTGACCTTTTTAGTTATTTTATAAAAAAAAATCAGTTCCTCAAAATGTGCATTTAAGGTGTTAAAAAGTAATTGTTTCAACAGTTAGCTATTACTAAACTACTTTCAAATTTGTTTGCGTTAACCGCACAAAGTATGACCTAGACCGAGAGCAATGTCGCGACTCAATGATTGCGGTGTGCCGCAAGTAACGAGTGGGAGCGTAGTTTTAACGATATATATTTAGTAGTTTACACTGGCTTAAGTTACTCGTATTGATATAATCCTCTATTGGCCATGTTTAGGCTTACATAATGTTATATCAGAACGCTGTTGGATTGCCTGATAAGAAATTAATTAAAATTTTAATTATAAATATAATTTTATAGTAAGAATATAAAATAAACAAATTATACATCGTATATATGTTGATTTTTTTATAGTTTAGGGGGCGTTCATAAAATTCGTGAGATTTTTAAGGGACCCCCTGGTCGAGTCAAATCTCATCTAATCTTACGTTGGAGAGAGGGGATTGAAACATAATTGTGTTTGCTTGCAAACGAAAAAAAATAGCGACTTCAATTACATCGACGAATAATACAACGTAGATCGACGAAAAAATAGTCAAGTAACTACGCGTTATCAAAGATTACTCAAAAAGTAGAAGAAGAAGAAGAAGAAGAAGAAATATACTTTATTGTTCATATTACAAGCTAACATAACATACATCTTTTAAAAATAAAATTTTTAAAACAATATTATGCACAAAGGCGGTCTTATCGCTAGGTAAGCAATTTCTTCCAGACAACCTTGGGGTAGAGGAGATTTTAAAATAAAAAGAGTAGGGTTATCAAAAGGCAAAACAGAAAATTAAGAACAAAGTAGATCCTACAATCTCATAATACAATCATATACACATACATATACATATATATATATATATATATATATATATATATATATATAAATAGATAGTATATATTAAAACATATAAAGAATTAAATACACAAATAAATACATACCCATTACATTATATATAATATATAAATAAATAGTATAGTAGTTATCAGATCTCAATAAAATTTAAATGTGACCACATGATAAACATCCGCTTTCGATTAAATTAAAAATTATCAAAATCGGTACACCCAGTAAACGGTTATTGCGGATTTTCGAGAGCTTCCCTCGATTTCTCTAGGATCCCATCATCAGATCCTGGTTTCCTTATCATGGTACCAAACTAGGGATATTTCCTTTCCAACAAAAAAAGAAATATCAAAATCGGTACATCCAGTAGAAAGTTATGCGGTATAATACAACGTAGGTCGACGAAAAAAACTCGAAAACTAGTTGTTAGATCTCAAATAAATTTAAATGGGACCAATTGGCACACACCACCTTTCGATTTAAAAAAAATTGTCGAAATCGGTCCACCCGGTCAAAAGTTCTGATGTAACATACATAAAAAAAATACAGTCGAATTGAGAACCTCCTCCTTTTTTGGAAGTCGGTTAAAAAGAAAATTATTCTATTTTGGTCCATTTAATTCAGATTGTACATGCTTAAGATTTAATCTTAAGCGTAATCGTAATACGATTAAGATCATTCACAAATTCGTTCGAAAGAAAATTATTTCATTCATACTTCGACGTTATACATCTACTGTCTGATTTGTTGATTGTGTTTGAATAGTCTTCACTAGTCGTAAATAAAAGCACGAAGCATTTTTTTTTCTCTTTACAATAACACTCCAACACGTTTACATAAGAAACCCACATTTTAAAAAATCTCACGTGAGATTGGGGGTTGGGGGAGAGGGGTTAAATAAAATTTCGCGACATCTCACCAGGGGCGGAGAGAGGGACAGAAAATTGCAAAAAAACACATCACGTAATTTATGGACGCCCAGTTATGAACATAAAATAACCGAAAAGGACATAGAGTACATTTTATCCTAGAAAAACCACATAGCCCCC
Organism: Melitaea cinxia; assembly: GCF_905220565.1. Lineage (NCBI taxonomy): Eukaryota > Metazoa > Arthropoda > Insecta > Lepidoptera > Nymphalidae > Melitaea > Melitaea cinxia. The sequence goes on from NC_059424.1 coordinate 7,215,683, forward strand.
TAGGGATTGTGAATAAACATTGCACTGATACCTTTTTTGCAAATGACGAGATTTCACTGAAAATGAACGAATGAACCAGCGAAATTCAAAACGAATAATTTTTTTACTTCAATGTACTTTACATGGAAATAATAACTCCTCATTTATTCTTAACAATTCTAAGAATTTAAATTAAATTTCGTAAAGCACTTTTTTATCTTATCTTGTATATAAAATTCTCGTGTCACAATGTTAGTTAAAATACTCCTCCGAAATGGTTGGACCGATTTTTATGAAATTTTGTGTGCACATCGGGTAGGTCTGAGAATCGGCCAACATCTATTTTTCATACCCCTAAGTTATAGTGGGGGGGAGCGGATTGAAGAGGTTAATAACATATATAGTGAAACAACGTTTTCGGGGTCAGCTAGTAATAACATATACATAAATGACATCTACATAATATATCAAATTAAGAAGATTTTAAAGAATAGGTTGATCCATTATTTGAAAAGTAAGTGACTATCGGATGCAAACCAGTATGGTTCTAGAAGAAGAACGTCAACTGAAGACGCTCTTGTTGATCTAACTGACTATTGTAAAAACTTTAAACCAACAAGTGAAACTTTATTTATTTTATTTTTTGGATCTTTCCAAGGCCTTTAATTCTGTTTCCTTCAATGCCGTGTGGTGTCGGCCGAATAGAATAGCACCACCCCCTTTTTTCCCGTGGGGGTCGTAAAAGGCGACCGAAGGATAAATCTGGCCCAAAATCATCAGGGCCCTGGAAAAGGAAAACTTCATTTGAAACCCGGAATGGGGTCTCTGTCAAGCATTCGTGGCATAGCTCTAAAATGCGAAAGACTCCTGCAGCTGAACTGGCTCCACACGTATCGACTCGTCGTTTCTGTGAGCCTAGCCAGTGAAGTCAAGAGGGTGGCGCAGAGCTTAGGTAACTTTGCGTTTTCCTGAAGAGTGACCTAGGCGACACAGTGTCTGTCTGACACTGTCTGAGTCGTCTGCAATAGACGGACTAAGGCCAATACTGTTTCCATTCCCATACTTCTCTCTAAGGTCAAGGTTTAGGTGTCAGAGGCCGGGCATTGGACGTTTTTAGAGACTATTTATCGGACCGCTATCAGCAATTAAAAATTGATAAGAATATCAGTGAAGAGGCTAAACTTACGTAACGTTGTCTGCTGTCTTATTAAGAAACGGAAATGTTTCTTATGGCAGATATAAATAAATTTTAGGTATATCATTATTACAGAGACCCTCATACACAATCTCTCTCGATAATCGATTTAAAAAAAAATCACATAAATATATTATAACATAATACCTCATAACTTTTGACTGGGACCGATTTTGATGACTTTGTTTAATCGACAGGCGGTGCGTATCATGTGTTCCCATTTAAATTTAATTGAGATATGACAAGTACTTATCTCGACGCCATCTATTAAATATAAAAAGTACTTTTTGAGTAATCTTTGATGACGCGTATTTATGAGACGTTGCATACTTTGTTGTAACGCCATCTATCAGATATCTAGTAAAACTACTTCGGTGAATATCGATCAAATAATGTTACTTGGCCACATCTACTAATACATAGTGAGCTGTATTATCAACCAGTGTAGCAGTTTATCCTTTATAAATAATTTTAATGATTCTTGTTTTAATCGAAACCTGATGCTTTTCTTGGTGTCCCATTTAAATTTGATCGAAATCTGATAACTACTTTTTGAGTAAACTTTAATAACGCGTATTTACTTGACTATTTTTTCGTCTACCTACGTTGTGTTACTTGACGATGCAATTGAAATCGATTTTTGTTCGTTTGCGAGCATACAAAATTATTCAATATTAAAGATGTGAATGATTTTCTTTTTTATCTACTGATCAAAAATGAGTAACTACTTGTTTCCACGTTTGTGGAAATTTTACCCTAAATGGGTTTAATAGAGGTTAACAATTCAATTCCCGAACGCCAACACCGTGGTGCTCGGTGACGACGAGTCCTGGAAGGCAATAGTCTCCTTCTGAGAGACAGTAATGTCCCAGAAGGAGAATGACGAGCGGATGAGAGAGGAGGCCGCCGACGAGGTCTCTGTACGCAGGCGACGAACGGGGTTGCGTACGAGGCGCTACTTCATGCACCTCAAATAACGCCCTTGTGCCCGTGTCGGACAGGGATCCTGCTAGACACGGCGTCGTCAGGATTGTTCAGAGGTGAGCCGAACAGTCCCCATGAAAGAGAAGTCTGGCCTTTTCGCCGAGGCCAGCCGGTCGCTGGAGGGGTCCTGTTGCCTACAGATCCGGGACCCTCCAATTAAAGCGGCTGAAGTCTCACGCAGGGGTTTAGGCGGTATTGCACCCCTAACTGCTGAAGCCGACATACGGTCTAGGAATGCCTACCTGGGCGTCCTGGAGATCACCCGTAAATGGGTTCCCCTGCGATACCAAAAAACAAAAGGTGAACAATTCAGTTAGTTAAATAAGTAACCTGTAGTTTGAAATTGCGTCATTTTTAGAGTAAGAAGCGTTAAAATTATAAATATATACTCGTATTTCAGTCTTTTTGACATTGAGGTTCACCTCCAGTAGTGATTAACATTTTGTAAATGAGTGCGTATTATTCTATATGAAACTTTATTTTTACAATTAAAAATGATTTGAAATTATAAATTTTAACCTTAACTCTTAGACACAGTTAAGTCTGTATAGATTAAGAGATTAAAATAAGTATATAAGTATTCCAGTCTTAATTGAATTTTTACTGATACTAGCTGCGCGGACTTCGTTCTGCTAAAATTTAATAGTAATTTTTTTTTAGTATCAAAACCTTCCGTTGGCCTTAAGGAACATACAAAAAATAAATAAGGGGAATTCGTTGATCCACTTTCGAGTTATGCGCTTAGCAACGTTCATTTTTATTTATATATATTTTATAAGTTCATCTGTAATATCAAAATTTATAAGCTGGCATTCTATTTTTAGTATTCAGCTTACATACTAAACAAACGAAAGTCGAACCATAAAGTTTTATACAAAGAGATAATAAATTATAATATAATAATGAGGTACTAGGTACTTTAGCACCTCTTCGTAAATATAATCAATTTCTACGCGAGCGAAGCAGCAGGCACAGCTGGTGTATTAATAGACTAATAGTTTAAAAAGTCATAAAATTATTTGACCTTTACCTCATACAAGGCCACGCAGCTATTACGTTACAACTTGGTATAAATTTACATAATGATAGAATAGCAATGTAAAATTTATATACGCATTACATATGTGAAGAAGTGACCGTGATGACTCGGTTTTGAGGCACTTATTAAGCGCTAGTAGGAATGCTACTTTTTTTTGACGAATTGAGTGAGTCTGTCTTACTTTGAGAAATAAAAAATAACGTATAACTAATTATGTACGTGTTTTGCTATGCTTTTACGATTATGATTTACAGTACACGCGGCAACGGCTTCGTTGATGTTAGTTACCGTGAAAATATAACCCTTACTTTTTTTTAACTTATAACTCAAACTACTTCTAATAACTAAGTTTATGTAAAAAAATAAAAATATTAATTACTTGACTTGCATATCAAACGTTTTTGCAGTTTGAAGGACGATGTCAACTTACTTAATGTATTCCGTAAACCTCGGTAAGTCGCAGAATTTAAATGTAAAATTAAACAAATACAAATAAAAAAAATATTTATTGTTAAAAAGGCTTGTTGGAGTGTAAATTTTCACTGACTGACTGACTGACTTACTTACTGAGAAGAGACGATAAGACACTAAATAGTTAATGTTTTAAAATGTCGTTTAGTGCATAAAAATTTATGTATTATATTATGATCATACTGAATCATAAACGTTATCATTTTTTTATTTTGACACAAACATGTTTTATTACATTTTCCGTTTCCTTTAAAAATAAGTTATAATAATGATTTTCGTATTAAGTTGTAAATGTATATTAATCGTTTGAAGTTCTTTGTGTTTTGAACAATTAGTCTGTTTATTTTTCTTTACTGTTTCATTGTTAGGTAAATAAAAAAAGTGAAAAATTAACTGGTAATTCATATGATTTGTGGCTAACATAAATATTGCTTCTTTATTGTGACTAATTACGAGTAAACTTTGAATATTTGATTTTTGTATCTCATATTGTTCTAACAATTTGTTAAGGCACTGTTGTCTTTTTCATCTATATTAATTCGAAATAAAGTATGTAAATCAGCCAATATGTTGTAGTAATATATACAGAAACGTTAAACGGGGCTAAACTTCATATTGCAAATCGTACTCAAGTTTAGTGCAAAGTTCGGTTCAAACTACCTGTGGCGGTCGGTGAAAGTCTGTCAAAGCTTTAAAATAGAATCTGATATAATATGGAGAGTTTACACTTTACAAAGGCTAAAGTTTCTATAATCTAAGAAAAGTGTTGTCGACTACAGTTTATAACTGACACCTGAGTTAAAGTTCACTAACAGTTTGGCGTAACGTTTGAGTTGAACGTCAAACATTAAAGGCTTGTGTAAGTTTCAAACGTGTACTGTGTACGTCACTGCTAAACCTGTTTTGTTTGTACATAAAAGTTGAAAAACGTTTTAATTGAAACCTGTTATATGTAGGTACATAGATCGTCAATTTCGTTTTAATATATTCTATAACAAGCACTGTTAACATTTTTGGATTTTGTAAAATTTGCACTATTAATGTTTTATTTCATTCTTATCGCAATAGACCCACGATATTTCAGTATGAAATTTTACATTAAATAAATTATATAATTCATTTTTATTTTACTGTATGTTTTTCGTTATTACCTAGTTCGTTCTAATAACTAGCTAGATTTTCTAATAAATTTTCATATAGAGTAATACAACCCCCCCCCCCTCCCCCTTGGAAAAAATCATGAAATATTACAACGGGAGGTGGGGTCTTTTGTGAGATATCACGTGTATTTACTTTTCGTTGAACACGCGATTTCTAGACAGTAAAAATTACCAACAAACTTGTATCACGATGCTCAATTTGATCTAAATCGTACCTTCCAATATGACTGATAAACTTTTAAGGCGTACAAATTCCATCAAAACAAGACTCTACTTACTTCCTTATTTATTTTTAATCATTACCTAACCGGGTCTAAGGTCTAATGTAGTAATTTCCAAAGAAGTCAAAAATAACGGCTTATACAAAAATAAGACGCATTTTCAAAGACATTGTCAATCATCAATGGAAGTGAACCCCATGCTTATTTTAATATTACAAACAGACACTCCAATTTTATTTATTTGTATAGGTGAAAATCTCATTTAATAGTCTAAGATCCGAACTAGACGTGATCACCTATCTGGCGAAGATTCTCTCTAGTTTGGATCTCCTAATTATCTAACTCGAGGAACGTGTGCACCGTTACACTCTCGGAAACATAGATTTTTCCCGTTGACAGCACATATTTTTAAAATGTAAGAGTTGATAGAGGAATTATTTTCTGAAACGAATATGAGTATTAACTTTAAGAAAACTTTTTTATAAATTCTACCAAAATCGTAGTTATGATAATTATAGCTGCGTTAATGGATAAATATTACAGTAGGTTTACTTTTTGAAGTGAAACTTCTTAAGTCGCATGAGGGTAAAATTTTACGAATGAAACGGCAACGTTTTGATGAAACGGCAACATTTTTGTCAGACATAAAAATTTGTTTGCCAAGGAAGTTTCACTTCTGACATGTGTATTTTGTACGCACGCACTTTTTGTATAAAAAAAAGCAACACAATATCTAAAAATATTTCTGAAAAAATATCCATGTAAAATAATATCAGCATGCAATTACAAGCTAACTCACAGTGGGAATGGTGTTTAATATTTCATTAGAAAATGACTATGTAAAAAATTATATTCAATATAGAATGAGATTTTATTAAATAAAAAAAATACATATCCAAAAATAATAATCATATACATATCTCCTCCTCAAGGATTGGTCTTAGCGTGATGATATATAGGCTATATATCATCACGCTCGGCATCAAAATCCTTTTTTTTTTCCTTTTGAGCTCCTCCTGCTTTCGCTGCGTGCGCTGCAGTTTCGCAAAAATCATGTATGACAGAATTGTTCTTATTCGACGTGGACGAAATTGCGGGCAGAAACTAGTTAATATCTAAAGTTTACGAAATTCCATACAACCTTTCATCCTCGATATTCTAAGTGTGGTACCATGATAAGGAAACCAGGATTTGATGATGTGATCCCAGAGTGATCGAGGGAAACCCTCGAAAAATCGCATAACTTTTTACTGGTTGTACCGATTTTGATGGTTTTTAACTTAATCAAAAGTCGATGTTTATCATGTAGTCACATTTAAATTGCATCGAGATCTGATTACAACTTTTGGAGTAATCTTTATTAATGCGTATTTACTTGACTATTTTTTCGTCTACCTACGTTGTATTACTTGTCGACGTAATTGAAGTCGGTTTTTTTCGTTTGCAAGCAAACACAATTATATATTATGAGTTGTTTATAGATATATTATATCCCATGATAGATTATAGATTATAGCCCACGTAATCGATTCGTAACAACATTACGGGATAGAATTTTCTTATTATCGACTAATCCGAACTACTTAAAATGGTCCGCACAGTTAAATACTCTATAAACTAATTGTTTTAAATATTATTTTAAACAATTATTGAAACCCGATGGGAACGCTACCAACCTGTTATAATTTTTAGCTTTATATACATACGTATTTATTATTAAATAGCTCTATCCCGAGTTTGCTCGTCATTACCACCCCTCTTATTGAAATCATAAAAGTATGTAAACCAGATTAAAATGTAAATACCAGAATTTAAAAAACTTAAATCTTAATTTTAACTACTTTTATAAACTGAATGTGTGACCTCGTTAAATTAAAAAAAAAATGAATTTTTATGTCTCCTTTCATTTTCAGTTTTGTTATATTTGAAATTTTTTAACTTTTCTGTCTGCATATTTTATTATCTTTAGCCTTCATCTATACTTATATTATAAAGAGGTAAAGTTTATAACTTTGTTTGTATGTAGGGGGTAATCTTCGCAAATACTGATCCGATCATGAAAATTCTTTCACTAACAGAAAGCTACACTATTCAGGACTTACATAGGCTATATTTTATTGTAATTGAACAATTAAAGTGAATATCAAAATGGTAAATAAACTACCACCATTTTATTAGTCTTTCGACGTTATTAATTAGTCTTATTCTATATTTTATTGTAATTGAACAATTAAAGTAGAATATCAAAATGGTAAATAAACTACCACCATTTTATTAGTCTTTCGACGTTATTAATTAGTCTTAATTTAGTCTATCAACCACGTTTTCTCGATTTTTGATAGATGGCGTTGGAGCAAGATATTATTTATTTAAGTGCAATAAAATTTGTTCTTTAAAGTATGTTTTTTGGTTCTGTAATTTAAAATAATACACGGGAGCAACATATTATTTATTTAAGTGCTATAAAATTTGTTCTTTAAAGTATGTTATTTGGTTAATATAATAATAATTAACGCCTAACGAAGTGGGCACGGGTCGGCTAGTGTCTATATAAATCAAAATAAATCTCCGAAATGTATGTATGATGTGGTAACTTCCGAGCAACTACCCCAAATTGGATGATTTTTTATTCTATTTTTTTTAATGTTCGTTATTACCAGGAAAAGGGCTGTAAGATAAACATTGTATGATGTTCGCTGGGTCAGCTAGTTTGTATATAATTAATTTACACATTTTTCTTCCTCCCACTAACTTATAGGAATTCTAGAGTATATCTACTTTTTTTTTCAATAAAGGCATGACGTTTCTGTCATTTTAGCCTTCAATCCCTAAAATAAACATTTAGAAAACAATAGACATGCAGATTTTACACATAATTTATAAGTTCTGCACGAAAACGAAACGTACATTTCAATGTTGAATAATAACAGGTAAAAAAATATCTACATATTACATTACACAGCATTATCACAATAACAAATATCGATTGCTAAATATGATATAACAAAAAACAAGTTGGAAGATTTTTTTTACTTATGGCTTAGCTAAGTTATGTTGATCTCATTTATTTACTGGACATACCATACGTGGATGTAAGATTAGTGTAACTCTTATTATATATATCTATGGTTTTCATATAAATGTGTTTACATTTTGGTCATGGTCACTGGGTTCATCATAGTTCACGCACTGGCTTAAAAGAAATTACTCATAAAAGGAATTAATGATTAAAATTATCTTTTAATTATATTACGATAATGTTTATAAAATTTGATTTTTGGAACGAAGTTTCTTATGGCAGGCTTGACATTTGGCTGGGTGTGCGAACTGAAAAAAATGTGATACTAAAACTGTAAGAAAAATATATAACGGAAATGACGTAATATCAGTCACACGACTGTATAAATATGACGTTTGTAAAACTAAAATATTACTAGTAAACTTTTTTTTAAATTATTTACATAATTTTATTCTGTCGACAAAAATAAATAAAACCATATGTTTTTTTATTTCACTTCATAGTTTGAATTATTATTATTATTATTATTTGGTTTGATTTATCTGGGGGCACGGTAGTGCCCCCGCCAAGACGAGCCAAAAAAAAAAAAAAAAAAAACGAAAAGCACTACCTATCTTTTCTCGAAGCGCTTCGTCGTTTTTTTGAACCCTCATAACTTGGGTTTGTATTATACCAGATAAACAAAATTCTGGGGATATGATGTCAATAGCGGACTTATTAAACATATAAAGTTTCAATTGCATAGCTCTTATACTTTAGATTTTATTGATATCTAAAAAACCCCGATTTCGTCACTCACTGATGATCATCAAAATTCATAGAGTACTTCCTGAAGTCCCAGAAAGCTGAAATTTGGTATGTAAGCTAGTATTAGTACACAAACAACAAAAAAATTCTAAAACTTGGAACTTTTACACCCCAACCCCTTAAACTAGGGGATGGAAGTTTGTATGAGACTTCCGCAAATTTTGATGCTAGAGGTCTGAAAATTGATATAGGGACTCCTTGTTATTAATAATAATAATAAAATACATAAAAAATAAAAATCGGTTATTAGTTTATGTCGAAAATTTACATTTTGTAATTTTGGTATTTAAGTTTTGGCGGAGATCACCGTTTGCATATCAGTTCAACATAAAATCAAAAACAGCGTGCTTAAACCGAATATGGTGAAGATTGGATAATATTTATGGTATAAAATGTGTCGGAGGTAAAATGCAACTATAATATTGTCTTATGCAACTTACAAAAAGAAGTGAAATCCCACCAAAAACATTTTCATGTAAAATGTTGCCAAGACGAGATCATATGGCTCGCACTGTCAAAAAGTTATCAGATCTCATGTAGAGCCAAGCTTCTAACTCTACACGCCCTAACTCTACAAGCCCTAACTTCACAAACCCTACACCTTAGTCAAAATATGTGGCTTGGCCGTTTCGTTACTACCGGCTGCCGATGTTGTAGATGACGACTTTCCTGTCTCATTTATATATATATATTCTCTTTATTTTTATTTGTATTATATGTATATCAATTATTCTTCTTCTTTTTATTTTTTCTTTAATAGAACTATTGTATAACAGAAAAGTAATAAACAGTGAATAAATTTTTCACCTTACGCCCACGTGACGGTAGACGGTAGCGTATAGGTAGCTTTGTTAGGTGGCTCAAAACAGATTGCGAAAGTTAATATTAATAGGTTGCCTTTAATTAAAATTAATAATACTGGCTTAGTGGTGGGAACCTCAATCTTGGTATTATTATTTACAGTACTATGTCATAGGTTCCACAGGTAAATGACATGAGCAGAAATTTTTTTTCGACTATTGGCTTAAGTTTGCGACGGTGGAAGCGTGTACTTCCTGTCAAGACCAAATTATCATTAGCAGATTAACTTCTTCTACCGCTTTTAGATTATGCAGACTCTTTTTATCCTGATCATTCAGAGGAATTGCTGAACAAACTTGAATGACTTTAAAACCTCTGCATACGTTTCATATATGGATTGCGTTAGTTGATCACATATCCGAATACCGAGCTAGACTCAAGTGGCTACCTATCAGACTGCGCCGCAATCTCCACATGCTCTCCCTTCTTTACTCCATTCTTTATAATCCCTTATCTCCTTCTTTTTTAAAAGAACGTTTTGTATTTCTTGGCTCAAATTCTGACCTTCACCTAAACCTTCGATCACGTAGAGACAATCGGCTGAAAATGTTTGTTTCGCAATCGCAAGTGTACAACTCTTTTACGATTAAGGCTGCGAAACTATGGAATAGCCTACCATTTATGTTCGTCATTCTGATTCGTTATTAATTTTTAAGAATCGCTTATACAAACATTATCTATCGCTTTAAATGTTTTTTTTAATATTATTTTGTGATATGCATTTGTGTACTTTACGTTGTATATGTATGTATGTATGCATGTATGTATGTGTGTGTATATGTATGTATTTTGTGTATGTTGTAAGTATTTAATATGTGTACCTATGTTCTTACTTATGGTTTACGTAAATTTATTTATTCTTATGATTTTATATGTTATTATGTGTTATATCTTATTCTTCTATACGTGTTTTATATATTATATGCTTTTATGTATTTATAAGTCTATGTATATTTATCTACTTTTGCACAATCCCGCACTTTGTTACTAATAATCTCCTTTTACCTGGGGTTGTCTGGAAGAGATTGCTTAAAGCAAAAGATCGCCTTTGCATGCTGGCATTGTAACAACTTTTTCTTTTTTTTATTTTTATTTCTGTACTGCTGTTTTTTTTTCCTTTTTTTACTACGTAAAAGTGTTTGATTATATTTATGCAAGAAGTAATAGTTGTCATAACTCAGGTGAGATTTCGGCTGGTCGGGATCGACCGAGAAGACAACGATTCAAATCCCATGTCTCCTTATTTTTTAATTTATCCTTTTTTTTCTAATTGCACTCATGATTTTTTATTTAAATAAACAGTTCATATTTTTTATTATAATGTCGGTAAAATTGAAAAATATTTTTCATATTTTATCAATATGTAATTCGTATTTAAATATGATTTTCAAAAAACACGATCTACTAAAAATACCGAGCTAAGCTCGGTCACCCAGGTACTAAATACTATATCATATATGTCAATCGACATACATACGCGGTCGTCAGTTTCTATGGTAAGCAAGTTAATGCTTATGTTATAGATTATAATAGCCTTCTGTTATAGCTTTTTATGATAAATATACTTATAAATAATACACGTATAAATAATACACGTATAAATAATACACATATAAATATATAAATTTGTGTTTACATTGTATACATATATTACATGATATTTTTTATTTTTCCCACTGAAACCCGCTCGTTGTTGCATGATCTTGAGTATTGTAAAGTGGCATCCGGTGCAATGCCGGATGTAGAAATTAGTTCTTTGGAGAAACTGTGGTGGTCAAACTGGTCGTCTCATCCTTCCAGTTCGAAGGAGACCGAGTACGGATAGTCTAACCCTGGTGGTTCCTGAGATATATCCCGCGAGAACGAGGTAACCCAAATAAGGGTGGGGGAAAGGTAACTTTAGTCTGGGAAGAGAGGGGTTTCACATTTGTATATCACACCCAAACTTGGGAGGAAATCGAACCCATAACCCGCGGAGCAGCAAGCAGGACCACTTCAAACTGCCAACGGACTAGTCAAAATGTTTTTTGATAGTGATATAGTAGAGATTTGATAGATAGATAGAAAACTTCAAGGTTTTTTTAATCTTTTAACGAGACCTTTTAAATCATTTTGCAGTTACTTAACATTTTTAATACTATGTATATTTTATAAACACAAAAAATACTTGATTTAACATATTATTCAAAATAATAAAAAATGAGTACAAGAAATAAAACAAAAAGATTAAATTTGGCACGCAAGATTAAAATTATTCACTTCGATACAGGTATTACTAAAAAGTAACAACTTTTTAAGTCAACTAGCATTTATAAATACAACAAAAATATGGACCGTAAACATAAAAAATGACATGTAATACTTTTCATATTGTCAAACTATAAACTACAACCTCCTTGTCCTCGTGTCTGCCTTTTACCGTAACATTCTCGAAGTTTAAAGGAACCTTTCGTTCAATAATCCATATTTTGGATTTTTATATCATATATATATAAGGATAATTTTGCAACAGGAATCCAATGTAACTAAACTATGTTAATTTGCTAGATATTATGTTATGAACTGCCAAACGCATGAAGATTTAATATTTTATTCATTTCATTTTCTGAAATTATCCACAAAAGATTAGAAAACTTTAGAAATATCTTTTTTATTTAAAACTAGCCGTGCCCTGCGAGAAGGGTACAGAGGTTGTAAATTATAACTTTCGTTATGTGAATCATACGAAGACCGACTCGTCGGGAGGACTCGTTTAGGGCGCCCAGTATTTTGCCTAGCTCTTTCAACGTCTCCGCAAAGATGAATATACTGTCGGTGAAACGAATGTGAGAGATGTATTCGCCGTTGACGTAGATGCCTAGTCCCCCGAATCCAAGGGCTTAAAGAAATCCTCCAATGCAGTGGTAAGCAGTATCGGTGATACTACATCCCACGCAACGAACATTCTTTCGACGAAATACTAAGCAAAGGAAAATATATGTAAGAAAGAGGTTTCATACATTTGATCAAACACGTATTATCTATACGTATATATTTGTATATTTAATTTATATATTTTTTTTTTGTGACAAACTCATATATCTACACGATAAATTCAATAAAGCTTTTACAACTTTTTACCCCTGCTGAAAGTTCCAGATATATCCAAATAAAAAATGATGATTGAGGGGAAATCTAACTGATTTAGTCTAGAAAAAGTAACTTAATAAAGATTAAATTTGAAAAACGTCTTCCTATGCAAACCTATACTACGTTTTTAAAATTATAGTCGCCCAGTGGGCGAAATTGGACCATAATTCATTTCAATTATAAATTGAACATATTATACTAGTTATTAGTTATTATGTTCCACATTCAGTAAAGACAAACAATGTTAATCTATAATCTATTCTCAATATGATTGACGCGTGTGTGTCAAATACATGGTAGTGTGTGTAATGTTTTTTATACCACGCTTTTATTAGCCAGGGTTGTATGTATGTAATGGAATCTTTGAGCATAATTTTCACCAATTTACAGAAGTTTGATTAATTTGAAACTTTGCCCACGTATTAAGAACCAATGACAATGCAACAATATTCTATTCGGATGAAAAACTTGATTGCTCTAAGTTAACAGGAAAACCCCAATGCAACAGTGAAGCTTTAGTCAAAATGACTAGATTAAGAAATAGTTCGTAAGGCATTTCAATACTATCACATGTCCGCAAATAATTAATTGAATAAATTATTTGAGGACATGTGATAGTATTGAAATGCTATACGATATTAAATATAACAATTATTCTACTTGCAAACTATCTATGTGCGGAGTGTTATAAAAACATACTAAAAAATTATGAAAATATAGTAAAATGCACCCCACGTTTTTTACTCTGAATTGAATTATTCTCTTAATAACTTAAATTTTATTATAATTTTATTTTGAAGTTATTGATTATGATTGATTATTCGGTCTTCTACTCTTGTAATATAAACTCTTTGTAATAAAAAATTATTTTCTGCTTTTTAGTTCGATTAGTTATAAAAGCGTGGTTTTTTAGTTTTTTTAAACTATAATTTTTTTATTGAAATAATGTATTTTGCATAGTTTTTAAAAAAGTGCGTACATAAAAAGTACACATGTCAGAAGTGAAACTTCTTTGGCATAAGGAATTTTTAAGTCTCGTTTATATTTATATAAATTTAAAGCTTTAGATTTCCGTTCTAGCGCCATCGTGTTAGTTTGCAATGTAATACTATCAATATTAATGTAACAAACTTTGTAGTTTCTATAGTACACGCTAGGCGGCTCTGTTGTTCAACAAAAACGTTGCACTTCTTCATGGCGCTAATATTACTACTATTCCCTCATACGCGTAAAGAAGTTTCACTTCCAAATATTAACATTCTTCACTCCTTTATATAGGTAAACTATAACTGTGCAAATTTTCATACACCTCTGTCTGCGAAATTTTTCGAAGTCATAGAATACTATTATTTGTAAGTGCTACTATTGATATAGATAGGTTTTAAGGCCTTCTAGAAATCATAGAAAAACACGAAATATTTGTCTTTATTTTAAATTTTCTATTCCACTGATTTAACTTTGATTTTTTTTTCATTAAGAAACATATTACAATGACACATGACACCATACTGGTATAGTGGTATACCTGAACACTGGTGGTTGTGAGTTCGATTATCGCTCGAAATAAATAATTTTAGTATCTTTCTGGTGTTGGCATCTGTCTTTATGGGTACACCTTATCAGGTGATCGTTATAGTAGGGAATATAGCCATCAACCAACCAAATGATGTTACTTTGTATTATATTAATGCGAAATTATATTAAATTAAAACAAAAAATTAAAAACGACTTTATAATTAGCGTTTTAATTATTTTTTTATATTCTTTTAAAACGAAAAAAGTGTTGGTTTGTTTATTAAGTAGTATAAATTTACTTTTAATTGAGAAGACTCATTATGATAATTAAATGCGATGTCTACCGCTCAGTGATATTGAATTAAATCACTATGCATATTTATTTAATTTTTTAATTATTATGAAACTAAAGTACTTGAAGAGTGAGCTTCGATTGGCCTCTATAGTTATAACAATAAATTAATGAATCTATAAGTTTAATAATCTAAATATACTAAAGTTTGTACATAAAATTAATATTTAGAATTTACTTTTAATTCTAAAGTTATGCAATTTTGTGCACGGAATTAAAAATTGATAAGGTTATTCTACCGTTATTAAAAAAAATACAGAAATCAGCATTTGAGTATAATGAATGAGCTAATTATGTAAAATACTTAAAATTATAATTATAATAAATAACACGAATTTCTGTTTTTTGTTTTATAATACAACAAACTAGTTTTGGTTTCAACTATAGCTATAGCTAAGCAACTTTAAATAAAAATCAAAATTCAAAAAATAAACATATTTACAATATGGCAAAGGACAAGCGCTATCAAGGAAAAATTACTTATACCGCAAAACACGACTATTATTACCACAGAGATTCCAAGCACGATATTTCAGCTTATCATCGGCTTAGTCAAAGCATACGGTATCGACTATATTATAGTCAGAGTATTATCAATAAGACGCAGTATTATCGTGCCTCTGTCTAGAGACGGTCTGTAGTGCGGATAAATAAAAAAATAAATAATTAAAAAGTCGTAATTCGACCGCGAACGTCAAATGAAGGAACTCAATGGTGAGTTATAAATTAATTATCCTAATTTTAATACATTTATCGATAAAAGACCTACTTCATATTTTTGTTTACTTACTTACACCCTAATTAAAGTAAATGCAACTGTCCATATATAATCTAAAATATATATAGTCAAATGATTTATTTCAAAGTTAGAATCATAAGATAATAATATAATATATATAATTCACATTAGTATTTTGTACTAATTGGCTTTATTTGTTTAGTCTAATTAAATTAGCCAGTATTATTTGGTATATTATTATTTATTTTAGCTTTACAATTACATAGACCACATACCATGTATAATCAAATATATCCAATGTATCATATAGGTAATTAAATGACTTATTAGAACGTTAAATTTTTTAGTTAAATGTGTATAATTTATATTATTATATATTATTTATATTATTGTATATTTTGACTAAAAGCATTATTAGGTATATTATTATTATTATTCTAATTCGCTATTAAGTAGTCCCTTTGAGTCACAAACCTTCACAATAACTTTTATTTAATGAAACAGTATACAACTTTAGTAAATTTGTATGTGCTCAATATCATTACTTGGAATGTTGTACGTGTGTCATGTTTTATTGTTTATCCATACCCTCATTGTAGATCAAATTTTATTTCGGATATAATTATGAATAACCTACAGCGTATTGAGAATTCTTTGACACGGTAATATAAAGAAAGAAAAAAACAAAAATTAAGAGTCTCGAGGAAACAAAAGTCATACTCTTTTATAACTTAATATTTAACTTTATTTTTATTTTTTGTGTTGTTATTATTACTCATCCTACAATTTTAAGACTGCACATAATTATTTTGAGACAAAAAAAATGGCCGTGATAAACGGATGAGCGAATGCATAGACAGCAAAACCTTTGTAATAATAGTTCATTGATACCGTTTAAAATTCCAGTCACGAAGGACAGGAATCACGAATAATCTACACAAACGTGTTATAAACAAACTGACTAATTCACCTACAAACATAATGGTCAAGTTTTAATATTTATGTTATATTAGCTTCCGCGGCTTTACTCGCGTGAGTTACACTACTTTGGCTGTCTCGTTTTCCCCCGTTAAATTAAGTCACTCAGTAATAACATAGCATTCTCAAAACTACTAGTTTTTGAGTTTATTCATTACAAATATTTTACTCTCTTTAATATTAGTAAAGATAATTATAATACAGAAATACTAGCTGATCCCGCAAACGCTGTTTTACCATACATGTTATTAACCCCCCTTAATCTCCCTCCCCCCTTATAACTTAGGGGTATGAAAAATAGATGTTGGCCGATTCTCAGACCTACCCGATATGCACACAAAATTTCATAAACATCGGTGCAGCCGTATCGGAGGAGTCTTGCAACTAACACTGTGACACGAAAATTGTATATGTAAGATAACAATTCTGCATTAAAACAAAGTGTACAATATTATGTTTGTTTCTGAACAGAGTTCACAATCTGTTTATCTAACAGTTTCTAATCTGTTTGACTTTATTACTCGAACATTTACTCGAATGGATCTAGCGTGACGTGCAGACCAAAACCATTAAACTCACAATAACATTTTAAACGTGTGTATTCGACGGCTCGTAAGGATGAAATGTGTATCTTCATTTTTCATTATTTGCGTTTAAAAAGAAACTGATATAACCACGAAACTTACTGTGTCAGATCATTATATTGATAGATGTTAACATGTTTGAGTGGCTCTGATAGCATTATTTCTGATATGTACCTAAGAACAAGACTTGGATACAGCAAAGGAACACTGAGACCTAAATAATTAATATATTTATAGAAGAAATAGATAAGCAAATTATAGACAATATTAATATAGGTCGGTGCATATAATATGTTGTGGGCTTAGATCAGGGATAGCACTGCTCCTGTCTTTTAAATTCATCTCATGCCTGATAATAAAAAATAAGTATGCATTAGACCAAACGACTGAAGTAAAATTTCTTTAGCTCCTACAGTAATATACGAAACGTAACTCTCTCTTTTTCTATCTTCACAATTTGTGTATCTCCCTCTCGATTTCCATTCGCCTCACCCGATCACACTTTTTGTAACGCTCTCGTCACGCATTCACCAGCTTACTCCGCAAGTCAAGCGTGCGTAAAGAAGTTTTACTACAAAAAGAAACTAATTTGGAGAAAATAAAAGTTATTACGTAACAATTGTAATTTAGTCACTATGTTTATAATTAACACAACGGAAGCTGGCTGACTACAAAGCTATTTCATTACGGTCCAATATGTTTATATAATATGAAATCTAATTCCCAAACAGCGCACTGAGATAAAATATGCACCACATTGAACATTGGGCTTACCTTATTGCAACTGCTTCTTACAATCGATTTTATTAGGTAGAGTTTGCTCGATGATAAAACAAACATCGTGTCTATCTGATGTTTGTTTTGTGATCAGATAAACACACATATAAAGTTCAAAATTTACTGTTTCAAACAGACACATCGACCGGTATTTTTTGCATATATTTTTAATAATCAGAAAAATTTACATAACCGGAAAAGTGAGATCTTGTTGCGTGTACAAATCACTAGTTTTAGTTTAAAATATAATAAAAAAAATATTTGAGATCAATTAAATGTACTTACATAAGCTTCTTGCTTCATGGTACATAGCTACAATAAATTATTTTTATTCATTTCCCTAGTTGTATTTTGAAATAATTAACGATAAAATATCACTAGATATTCGTGACTTTTTAAAAATTAAAAAACTATTTGAAGTAATTTTAAGAATAGTTACGAAAATAATAACGGAAAGGATAAATTTGTTCTATTTCAAGTTTCTTTATAATATATGGCATAATATTATATCAATATAATTGTAAATATTCAATTATATAAGAACTAGATTCCTAGGGAAAGGACACTTAATGCAAAATATTCTGAATTACTTTATCAACTACATTGAGGAAAATTTTATCCTGGTTACGACGATGACAATAATCAGAAGCAGAAAAAATAGATTGACTTGAAAAAATAAATTTTACGCTAGTCATTATATGTTAATAGTTAAGAAATAATCCAAATATATTTATTTTATCTATAATATAAAAATGAGTCGCTGAATGTGTTGCTAAGCGCAAAACTCGAGAACGGTTGGACCGATTTCGCTAATTCTTTTTTTTAAATATTCCTTGAAGTACGAGGATGGTTCTTACGGAGAGAAAAATTCTAAAAAAAAAAAATTTAAATTTCCTGAAAAAGTCTAGAAACAACACTTTTCTATACTCCCATACAAAAGATTTGTGATAATACTTAAAAGTCAATTTGAACTTTAATACCATACGATAAAGTTTGTGTTAGGCGATACGAAGTTGGCCGGGTCAGCTAGTTTAAGTATAAATAAGGTTATAAAACTGGCAAAAATCCCCCGCTATATGACACTCTCTCTCACGACCACTGGTTGATTGGAAGAGATCTCTTCTAGGGATAAGTCCACCTTTGCCATCAATTTTCCATCTGTATTTCTGTTTTTAAGTGCAATAAAGTATATATATAAATTATATTATTTTATAACAATATTCATTATTAATGACTTACGTGCCCGAGTTTGCATCTTCAAACATCTGCCTATGTCGTCCCAAAAGTTACTTTTATAATGAGTTTTTAATGTTTACTCCTTAAGAAAGGATGTAAGGCCAAAGGTGTGAAAAAATATGGAAAGTGAAATCTTATGAAGCAGTAACCTTAACATGTAACGCTGAGACCTGCCCTGAGAGTGGCTGAAAGTCCCTTGTGAGAAACAGTTAAATAGTAGTCTGGAGTCAATTCCAGTCTCGTGTCGAGCTGAGACATACATTTTTTTTCTTATTAGGTTTTTTTTTAAATTAGTAATAATGATAAATGTTTAATGTATCATTATTTATGCCGCTTTTAAGTAACGATTAAGTTAGAAATAATTATTTTATTATAACTTGTCCATAAGTAAAAGCCTCATAAAAATCCGTTCAGTGGTTTTTGTTTTAATCTCTAGCAGATAGATTTATCGAGATCGAGATAATTTTTTCTTCGGGAGTATCGATATATACAGTTTTATTATATGTATCGATACCAAAACAACATACAATTAAAATTACATTACCAACGAGTCAATAATAACAGACAGCCTAGATCACTTTGTATTCCAAGAGACGTTAGCACACTACACATTTTTCAAGGCAAGTAGCGCATTAGAAAATCGTATTAAATATTATGTTTATGCAAATGGTGACCACTGACTATCTAACTATCCGACTTTTTTGTTATAAACTTTTAATTTAGGTTGTGTAACGTCATCGGGTAATTGGCATTCCGAAAATTTTTACTGAGGAGGGTATGTCCTGCTCAAAATCTGGAGAAGCTCAACAGAAGAAGAAGCTCAGTAGGATTACCAACGCGCTTGCGATGCTTCTAGTATTGCAGGCGTTCCATAAGCTACGGTAATCGCTTACCATCGGTGAACCGTACGCTTGTTTGCCGACCTAGTTGTATAAAGAAAATTGTAAAGTAAAGAATAAATTTTATATCTATTATATAAAATGCTTACTTTACAAACAAAGTAAATAATAAAAATAGTAAAATATATAACAATATTACTTCAGACGTAGTTACGTTCTATACTACAATTATTTTATTATTGATAAAATAACTGACCCAACGAACGTTGTCCTATCTTGCGACGTGCGAAACGCTTAAAGTTGAAAAATAATATTTGCGTCTTCTGAAATAACGCAACGTTCGACGCAAATTTCTTTATTTTTTCATTCCGTTACAACCTTTGACAAACAATAAAAAAATATGTATTAAAAATAATTGAACTGATCCAGCCGTTTCGAATAATGCATTTTATTTACGACACATTAATATTTATAGACAGACAAGACCTACTGTATCTTGTGATATAATAGACTGTCAAAAATATTTAATAAAAGACCTTTCAATTGTAAACAGATGATACGGTGCAAGTGTTACGTCGGTATCTCATTATACTAACAATTACGTTTCTTTTCTTACAGGAACAGTGTTAGGTGAGGAGAAAATAGGCAGGCGACGTGCTGTTCCCGTGCTGTACCTTCAAGGTTCCCATTATGACGTTGGTTTTGACATCGTAAGTTTTATATATTAATTTCCTATTTAATATATAAGCCACGGCCAGGCACTGTGTGAAAATTAAGTACTTAACGAATTCTATGTGGAACCAAATTGTATTTTGCACTGTGTATAAAAAAGAAATGTAAATGTATGTGATGAACAGTTTCTAGAAAACAAACAATTTAGTTTTAATAATCGTAACGAAAAATTGTTTTAGATATATAGGCAACTTTAAAAGTGTCACTTGTTACTTAGTATTAGGTGCATAGAATTTGAAAAAGTGTATAATGGTGCATTTTGTAGATTTATAATAATCAAATACTTTTTATATTTACGTTAATTCAGATTATTTTTTTATAATTCTTAAAGTAATTTAGTAAACAACTTATAAAATACCTACGTTTATAATTACTGCTATTGCGAATGCTGGCTCAAGATATTAGCGAATATTATCGATATTTTCACTTAAAACTAGCTATCAAATCATCTATTAAAATTACCTCGAGAAGAGAGGCCACAAAAAAAATTTATATATCTGCAATTGAAAAAAATAATTTTGTACAATTAATAATTATCTGTTAAAGCGGCATTGCATACCAAAAATAAAAATCTGCTTTTGCGAACAGTAATGTCATATCGTTATCTCAACATTTTGATTTCTTTGAGATTTCTTTACTAATATTTATAACAGTTCTTCTAATTTGTTTTAAAAATGTTACATTTGGTGTGTATGAAATGCAACAATATGTTAATCTTTTTTGCACGACTAGGTCGGCCAACAAGCGTACGGCTCACCTGATTGTAAGCGATTACCATAGCTTAGTGACGCCTGCAACACTACATGAATTGCTAGCGCTTTGCCGATGCTACCCCCAATCCCCACCAGGAGCCCTGGTCACTGTACTCACCACAGGAACAATTTCAAGATGGAAGTCAGTAGGAGGATTCGATTGGGCTGGGTGGCATTTGATAGACTACTTCGAGTCTTCACTTCGAAAATTCCGCTATGATTGAAGCTAAAAATCTTCAAGCAACGCGTCCTGGCTGTTCCAACATACGGTGCTAAGACGTGGACACTGATGGAGGGACTATACCACAAGTTTAAAGTCTCTCAAAGTTCAACGGAACGGGCATGCTTGAGGTCTCTCTCAAAGATAGGATTAGAAATGAACTATCACGAGAAAACGAAACGTAACCGACATAACCCACAGAATAAGCAAATTGAAGTGGCAGTAGGCTGGTCACCTGTGTCGCAGAACTAATGGGCGTTGGAGCAGACAAATCCTGAAGTTGGGACCGCGTTTTTCTAAACGTAGGGTGAGACGTCCTCAATCTCGCTAGACCGACGATCTACGTAAGATTGCTGGTGGAGGCTAGATGAAAATTGCGGAAACTTGGGGAAGCGTATGTTCAGCAGTGGACTGCGATAGGCTGAACTGACTAAATTTATCTTTTAGGCTGTTAAAATGTCATAAACACCATTGTTTACACAAACGAAATAATAGAGTGCCATATCATTATTTAAAAATAATCAACTTATTATAATTAATTGACATTTAAGTAAATATAAATTATAAAGCAAAAACCAACAGGTCTAAGGCTGAGTTAAGGTGAATTCGATAACAATATTTCAAAGACATGTGTATCTACTGTCATTTTATACTAAGACCGGCGGTTAATTTGAGGTAAAACGTACTAAAATCTTATAAACCCTATAGCATTTCTCGGTTAATGGACTATCCAATATAAAAGATGTTTTCAATTAGTACCAGTAGCTACTAAGTTTAGCGCGATCAGACAATGAAACAAAAAACTCTTCGCTTTACAATATTAGTATAGATTTTTAATCCTTAACATTTTTTCTCAGGGACGTAACTTTGCATCCATCATCAAGAGTTTCCTGGCAACATACCAGAACCTTAGAGACTTCGAAAGAGAATACAAAACGGATATCGGCAGGGAAGCATACGATAAGACACTTGAAAACATGAAGAAACGGTTCCCATATTACGTAAAGGAAATGCAAGGTGTCGCAGACGGAGCTAATGTGCCGTTCCATCAGGTTTATAATCTTATTAATAATCTAACTTTAGTTTTAACTATAACTAAAATAATGTTTCACGATTCACGATCACGAAATAATATTTAGTATAAACTAAAACAGTCTGTACATCCCACAGTCGAGCAAAGTCTAAATGCTCGCGCTGCTGTACAGCAGGTTTGCATATAATAGCCATATAATGAGTAATGGTAGTAATCACGTGGTTTTTGATAACGAGCAGAAACGACGGCTTTACCTCCATAAAGACAAACATATATTTCAGCTGTATCAAAAGCATAAATATATGTATCACATTTAAAAACTTTCATTTGCCACATTCGATACTGTTAACACGATTTGATACTCTTCTCAGGAAGCAAAAAATATAGTAAAACATTGATGTAAAATATTTTTATTTTAATCACAATTGTAAAAATTTCTCAATCTTCATGTATTATTTTCAGCTTTTCCTATTGCAAATGGATGACATAATTGGAACAATTAACGACAACCACTTACCTCGCAACGACACAGGGGGTTGCAGCTCTTTGGCAATTAAAACTCCTAAAAGCGTTAGTAATTTGTTATATTTAATTACAATGGATTCGTACTATTAACTAATAATATTTAAATTAAATAATCTTTAATATTGCATGTTAAGCGTTACATATATTACACATCCGGACCTAAGCGGGTACATTACTACAAAGAAGAGCTTAACACAAATAGTTACAAAATATTTCATTTTTGTCTTATTAAAATAAACTATTCTAATTCTTACTATAAGATTTATAAATAAGATGTAACCATCCGGATTTCAGCGGTCATATTCAATTTATTTCTAATATAGTATATATTCATTCATTCTGTAAGTTACTCGCTAATATTTAAAATTTAAAAACAAAACACAATAAAATAATGGTGTTATTATCGCTGAACCAATTTTAAAAAAAATGTTTATATAATTCCTGTTTATGTTTTATTATTACTTATGACAGCGGTAGGTAAGGGTGGAGAAAATATATTGTTGGGTGATAAAGCCCAGTTTATATTCAAGCGAACACAAACATCGAACAATGAACGTTAAATGTTTAGTTTGTGTATATGGACGTAACTATACTAGTAACTAAATATTGTGAATACGCTTCGACTCGAGTTTGCAAACTGAAGTACAACAAGCTAATAACACTCTTATTCGCCGTCACTCGCTCCATCCTCTGGTCTCTTCACGAACATCGTTGCTACGCAACTCTTAACTAATTTTGCTTAACACGTTCACACAGAACACAAATTAGATCAGCAAGAACATCAATAAACAGAATGTTCGATAATCTTCAGCAATAATAAACATGCAGACAAAGTTGGCGAACACATGTAGCCATATAAATTTGTTCACAGGTGGTTACCGAAGTTTAAAAAATATTTGAGACAGGTTCCTATAACAGAAAAACGATTAGTGGAAACCTGGCTTTAATCATTATGTTTAGCTAATTTTAATAAGTAATATTCGAGCTAGTATTATAATTTGAATGGAACTGAAGAATAAGGTAAATTACCTACATTTTTAAATAATCAACATTTCTCTTATCGCAATTTTATTTCAGGCTGTTCTTGGACACACTGAAGACGCATTTGGAGAGACTCTCAATCATTTCTATATAATGTCAGCTCACATTATTCCTACTCAAGAAGATAAAGAACATGGAGTAAGACTATAGATAAATATTATATGTTTAAATTTGCTTGTACTAAGTTTACAAATATTTGCAAAATAGTCCAATAAAATGCTTAAAATTTTAATACGGTATTAAGAACGCGCCAATTTGTAATGGAACAGGTTTTTGGGTAAATGTCAGAAAATCTACATTAATGTCTGTCATTAAAAAAGTTTTAATTACATATTTATAATAACTAGTTGTCGATTTATTCTATTTTTTGCATAATTTAAAAAAAATAGCATTCTGCACAACTTCTCTATATAAATTATAAGTTTGCGAAATTTCATACACCTCCGTCCGTGCAATTTTCGTAAAAAGAGGTACAATGTTTTTCCTTCACGTATATATAGAAGACTAGCTGACCTGGCTGTGCTAACCTACTTAATCCCCCCCCCCCCTATAACTTAGGGGTATGAAAAATATATAGTTGTTCGCCAATTCTCAAACCTACCCGACATACACACAAAATTTCATAAAAATCAGTCCAGCCTTTTCGCAGGAGTATGGTAACTAACATTGTGACACGAGCATTTTTGTATATAATAATATAGATTTTCACTATTGCGAACATGACAATAAAAGTTTTAAATATGACTATAATTTTAGGCAATTGAAGAAAGGTTCGCATCGCTGTGCTATGCAGGCCACTTACCTGGTTACACAATGGGCTATAATGAAAACGGTCTAGTGTTCTCTATTAACACCCTAAGTCCCTTAATGCTTAAACCTGGCAACACACGTGAGTATCTTCTCCTTATCTATTTCTCTAAACCCTATTGCGAAATACTCGCAAGGCAAATGAAAAATATATACGTAACAGATATATAAATTTTCTTACTCACAGTTCTTATCTAGCATTACTTATTGAGATTTTAAATTTCAGCACGTACATTCATCACGCGAGCTCTTTTAGCGTCAAAGAATTACGCAGAATCTGAAAGAATCCTTCGTGACGAGGGATTGGGAATTGCAAATGGTTTCTCCGTGAACATGATATGGACGAACAAGAACGGTGAACACCAGATATACAACGCTGAAGTTGCGCCCGACCTCAAAGCAGATAGATCAATCGTAAACGTCCACAAGTATACAGATGAGCCCTTGATACATACTAATATGTAAGTAGCATATAATATATTTTTTGTCTGTAATTTATCTATACTAATATTATAAAGCTGAAGAGTTTGTTTGTTTGTTTAATTATGTAATTTGCGCTAATCTAATTCGAATTCAAAATTTTTTTTTTGTGTTGGATAGTCCATTTACCGAGAAAGGCTATAGAGTATCTAACATCACGCTACGGCCATTAGCAGCTGAACATTAACAAGATATGTTACAAATTTATTGGTTAAAGGTATCCAAAAATTATGAATGATGGAATTGATCGCCCTTTAAAGCTCTAAAAAAAGTTCCTCACCAGCATATGTCTATCTTTTAAGGTTAACTCATTAGTTTTTATGGTAATAAAGTTTGTTTATTTATTTATTTATTTAATTAGAACCACCAACAGAATTGTATGTTTAAAAAATTTACAATTAGATATATGCAAAGGTATTAAGTATATACATATAATTCCTCTTAAAGGTAGTTACAGCATGCGCTTTAGACAATTGAGTCATCAGCATCAAAAGATTTTAAACATATAGGATTTAAATAAAAAAAAAAATACAAACAAAATAAAGAACTAAATACATAACTATTACTATTATAAATTAAGATAAGTTAATATTAGTGCTACATAACTTTTGATTTGAGGAATCAAATGACTTTAATAGTTTCTTTTTAAATACAGCTAAGTTATCTGCAAAGATGTCTAATGACTTGTTTTTAACTGTAAATTCTCTGTAGAGCCTACTCAGTCTAGGGATGAGGGAATAATAACCGAGGTTTGTTCTCTGGGTTTTATAAGCAAATAGTGAAAGGGGATATCGTGGTATGCGAGAGGGAACGTTAATTGAAATTTTGCTTAGGAGTTCTGAATTATCCACAGTTCCATTCACTAGTTTGTGTAAGAATACCATATCGAGTAGCTTGCGCCGGTTAGAGAGTGAGTTTAATCGAAACTTATTTAGCCGTGAGTAGTAGGGCATTCTTTTGTCCTGTCCAATAGAATAAAATTGCGTAAACCGTCTCTGTATACTTTCCAATCTATCTTTATGGGTCTGGTAGTTAGGGTTCCAAATGTGCGTTCCATATTCTAGCTTACTCCTTACTAATGTAGTGAATAAAATTTTTTTGGTTTTCAGTTTTTTAAATTGTTTAGAATTTCTAAAAATAAACCCCAACATCTTGCGTGCAGACCTGCATATGTTATCAATATGTACATTATAACGTAACTTACCATCAATAGTGATACCTAAATCGCGAACATACTCCAATTTCTGTAATTGGTGCGTACCAATAAAATATTTTCCCTCAACAAAAAATCGTTTACGTGTGAAAGTAATATATGAACATTTGGAAGGGTTAAGCTCCATTCCATTTAACTTACACCATTCGAAAACTCTATTGATATCTTCTTGTAAAGACTTAACGTCATGCTTATTTGTAATTTCTTTAGCAAGCTTTAAATCGTCAGCATAAATTAAACATTTGGAATTCTTGATGCAATTAGTAATGTCGTTAATGAAAATATTAAATAGTAATGGTCCTAAAATTGATCCTTGAGGAACACCAGACACAGCGAGATAAAATAGAGAATTGTGACCTTTGATAACAACGTATGAGCGTCTGTTGGCTAAATATGAAGAAATCCAAGACAAAAGAGGCCCTCCTATGCCAAAAGTTGAGAGTTTTGCCACCAGCAGTTTGTGGTTTACCCTGTCAAATGCTTTTGAGAAATCTGTGTAAACTGCATCGACTTGTCTACACGCATCTATAGATGTTGTAACGAAGTTCATGAAATTAGCTAGATTTGTTATGGTAGATCTACAGTCAATAAATCCGTGTTGAGATTCTGAGAGAGCATGGTGAACGTGGCGTGACAAGATTGGATGTAGCAAAGATTCGAAGACTTTCGATAGTGTCGAGAGTATTGATATAGGCCTGTAGTTGGTTATAGATTCACGATCGCCATTCTTATAAACAGGGACTATTCTTGCTAACTTCCATATCTCAGGATAAACACCTGTGCATAAAGATTTGTTATATATTAAGTGAAGTGGTAATGATAATGGAACAGCGCATTCCTTAATGAATAAAGGAGGCAAATTGTCCGGACCTGATCCTTTTCTTACATCAAGTCCTTTCAGCTTTCTGATTATATCCTCAATGGTAATTTTAATATTGCAAATGCTACCTGAGATAACATTCAAGACATGTGAGTAATTTTGTGAATATTCACTCGAGTCATAGACTGATGCGAAGAAATCCGCAAAGAGATTGCACAAGCTAGAGCCATCAGTGGCAATTTTATCACCAAGCTTCATCTTTGCGGGATATGTATTTGTTGAATGCTTCATATTTTTTAGATGAGTCCAGAAACTTTTAGGATTTTTCGTCAAATTATCTTCAATTGATGCAATATATCTATCATAACATTCCTTCATTAACTTGTTACTGTCGTTTCTTAGAGATTCAAAATGAATTTTATCAAGTTTGTTTTTGAATATTTTAAATTTTAACCTGTATTTATTTTTTTGTTTCAACATGGAAATTAGTTTATAGTTATACCATATAGGGAATTTACTGTTTTTACGTTTAGTCTTAGGAACATGTTTTTCAATGATTTCCCTCACTTTATTATAAAATATTGTGAGCATAGAATTGACATTAAAACAATTTGAAAATAAATTAAGCCAGGGTGTATTATTTAAATCATTGATAATATTACCATAGTTTGCCTTATAGAAGTTTAATCTTTCAGTAGTCTTTTCATCTATGTTAGCTAAGTCGCTTTGTTCAAGACTAACTAATAAGGGTGGATGGTGATTGTCAACTATGCTGATAGGGTTTGGGTATTTGATGACATTGACATGCGTATTACAAGTCAGGACTAAATCAAGTAATCTTTCATTTGAATTGAAAATGTTATTAAATTGTTTCAAATTATTTTCTTCAATAAAATCAATAAGAGAATTACCAAGACAATTACCATATTCTGGGTACATATAATTTACTTCTGGTGATACAGACCATGATATACTACTTAAATTAAGATCACCTATAATGAGCACATGTTCATTTGCGTTAATTATTCTAGAGGTGTTAATTAAAAATGTATTCAGTGCTTCACTTTTGACTGGTGGTGGTATATACACAGCACAAATAGCTATTTGACTAAGTTTATTTTGTATTACTGCATCAACTGTCACCCATAGATCCTCGCAAGTACTATCCCACTGTGATAAACGACTAGAACTAATACTACTTTTTACTGCGATCATTATTCCCCCTCCATTACTAACCTTTTTAGTATTACTCTGTTTTCTGTCTCTACGATAAACTATATAGCGATTATCAATAAATTCACCATCAAATACTCCGTCATTAAGCCAAGTTTCTGTTAGTATAATAATATCAAAGTCATTAGATAAAATATTAAGTTTTACCTCGTGTGTTTTGCTTTTGATCCCTCTAACATTTTGGTAATATATTTTCAAATTATAGAATTTTATATATAATAAATACAAGACTAAATTATTCGAAATTACAGTTCTAAGATTTAAGTTGTTCCAGCAAATGTTCTAAAATGATGAATTTTTTGCGAAGGTGGTTTTATAGAAACCATATAAATCCTTATTCAAATAAATACGTTATTCATTACATGTATTTTTTTTAACAAATCTGTTCTTAACATTATTCGATTTGAATTCATACCTTAGAAGATATTATAGTTTAAAAATAGCTTTGCAGCGAATTAACGGTTAGAAAATTAATAATAAGTGATTTTGTTGTATTTTTATCTAGCTGCATATGAATTCTTACGATTCTGCCTGTAATCCTCTCTCCATATAGGAAAAGGATTGAGCTTAATCCATTCCGCTGCTCCACTGCGGGTTGACAGAATATTTCAATCCTTACGAATGAAAACTTTGTCTTTTGTAATATTTATTTTGAACTCATATCTTAGAAGATAATGTAAAACCAAATGAATTGACATCACGCCGCGCGCCTGTGTAAGTCGCCCAACTTGCACGGCTTAGTACGTTTTTTCCTCAAATTAATGCAGATGAAACCACGCGGCAAAGCTAGTTTGCGTTGTAAAAGTGAGTCATCACTGTCACTTAGCCCGATTAGAACATCTATCTGAATTACGTACTTCAACTGGTAAATTTTAACACAGCTTGTACTAGAGTAGAAAAATTTAATTGAGATAGATTTTTTTTTTTTTTTAATTTATTGGGAGCTGGATTCGAGTCCTTCGCTCTAAACTGTACAAATTTTTACTATTTTATTATGTATATAATTATAAACAAATCTTCTACACTTCAGATTTTTTTTTCCTTATTATATCTTCTCTATGCACTGCAGGAAATACCTTGTTAAAATTTTGGATACAATCTTACAAAAGATCACAGCTAAATAACATTGGTCTAATAGTGTTTTATTCCTGTGGCGAGTAAGGTGACCCGAGCTACTGGGGAGGGTCGGTTCCTACTGGGTTGGCTACGCGCTTGCGTTGCTTTTGATATTGCAAACTATCTATAAGCTACGGTAACTACTAGCCATCATGTTGGGCGACTCAAAGTCACCTCTCTCAACTCAAGGGCTCATGGTCACCTTTAAGAAACCGCTTTAGGTGATCAGGCCGTCATTACACATTGTTTTAAATCTTGTTAAATTTTGTATTTCTTTAAAGTTTTAAATAAACAGTATAATGGGAGGTGGATGGTTGAAAAAATATAATTTATCTACACTAATGTTGTAACATTCTACTTATGTTTCCAATACTTGACTTATAATTACTACTGTTATAGCGCAGACAACAAAACACTCAATTTAAGCAATTTCACATGATGGTATAATATCCACATCGATATCGTAAAATCTCATTATAACATCGCGCGCATGCGCGCAGCTGCGCTCTCATTGGTTAGATTTTAATGGCAGCAAAATCACTGTGACAATACACGTACGCGTGAATTTAATTTAATAAATTAAAAGTTTAAAAAATGGATAGCGACGATGATATTTGTACGCCTCCGGATATTCTAGAATTGGCAACAAAATTAACTCACAATCTTTTGCCAGAAAAATCTAGAAAATTATATGAAAAAGAATATAATAACTTATTCCGACTCCGCCTACGAGCTCTACTGCTTGCCCCGCGACCGCTACAGCTGCTGGATCAATAATTAACATTAACTTTCAAAATTGTACCATCCAAAATTTGAACAATTATTATAAATAAACTATTGTCAGCTTATACTCTTGTTGTTTGATTAATTGCATTAGTGAAGATAAAGTAGTGTATGCAACTGCATATAAGACGGGTATTAAAACACTCGTTACTATTATGAAACTCGCTGCGCTCGTTTCATAAACTCACACTCGTGTTTTAATACCCTTCATTATATGACAGTTGCATAAACTACTATTAATATCTTTACAAAACGTCGAGACGAATGAAGAGCATTTATGTTCTAAAATAATACCCACAGATATCAACGTGTATCTGTAAAAGAAGTTATCGGTCCAATAATAGACAGCAGCGAATACCGTATGAAGATCATTCACTCTCATACTCCTCCACACGACCAGAAGGATATCAAGAATATACTGTCTGACACCACCGGTACTGACTTCCAAGTGTTCCAAGAGAAGAAGGATTCCATTATCAAAACTATCGCTGCTGGTAAGGGTTTTTTTAAAGTCAATAGACGAAACATCACAAGAAATTTGTTTTTGTTTTAGAAATCACGATTGTTTACATTTTTTTTTATTAGCGGACATAGCAGGAAATGTTTAGCTTACAAATTTGGAGCGGTTCTATTGGGGAAGTGCCTCGAGCTTACAGAAGATCACAGTTAGAAAATGCTATTCTCAAGTATCGTCTTTTTCTTGTCGTAAGGTAGCAAGAGCTCATGGAAAAGATCGGGGCTAGGGTCGACAATGTGCTCTCCTGATATTACAAGTATCTATTTGCTACGGTAATTGCTTACAATCAGGTGGACTGCCAATACACTACCAATACTGTTTTACCAACCTTGTGGTATAAAAAAACCACAACTCCCTTAAGACAGACCCTTAAAGAAATTTTAATACATTTTCGATAATCGAAGAACGAATGTTTACCTTCATAAAAAATGAGTTGCTGAAATTTACCTAATTGGAAAATTCTTCTTTTTTGTGTTCGTATAAAAGAAACATGAAAAAATACGTATTCACGAAAAAAGCAATATGGCGACACAAAGTTCGCCACGGCAGCTACTATATTTATAAGCTTGTAACTTTAGCGTTGATGTATAATTTATTAAAAAAAATTTCAGGGCTGTTCGAGTTGGACAAAATGACTTGGAGCATCTTCATCAATAAACCAAATATTTCAGAGCCCGTTGCTATATTACCAATAAGGTTCTCGATGTTAGATAAATCAGTTCAGTAAATATTCGAGAGCGTAAATAAAGCGATTTTAAAATAATTTAATCATAACTATAGATCGAATTATATTCGAATTTTTAGTTTGAAGTGTCATTTTTAAGTAATTGCTAGCTTGTGTTTTACTTTAGTAATAATCCTACATAAAAATTTATATCTGTATTGTGTACCTATAATTTATTTAATTATGCTCCAATATAGAAAAAATATTAAATGCTGCATGTAAATCAGCACTATCTACAATAAGTTTAGCATTACAATGTGTGTTTAAGGTATATCATTAAAATTACGATACTATAATATATTAGTCACCATAATTTAAATGTTAGCGTATTGTTTAAGAACATACGTAATGTTGGGTCTTCAATAAGTAACGATGCAAGTAATGGACAACAATATACTGATATTGATGTTGTCATTACTTAGCACATCTCTACAAGACACTGCACAGTTACTTCCTGAATATCCAGAAGAATAATATTAGCAATGTGGTGTGAAAAATAAATCAAATTATTACATCAAATTTGTGTTTTATTTTTACTTGACTTAAAATAGAATTCCTAAAAAATTCAACGCTCAAATGTAGTTTCAGCACTATATCCTTACACTGTTAGGTTAAAGTACTTCCCCAGAAGAGATACTCCAGACTTTTAGAAGGATTTGTCCTGCTGTGCCCAACCTCTTTTTTGTTGGGGTGAAGAACACAGCTAAATAATACTGCATTCAAGTAGTGTTGTGTTCTTAGAGTGAGTAAGGTGGCCTGAGCTCCTGGGGAAGGTCAAGGGTAGGGTCAGCAACGCGCTTGTGATGCTTCTGGCGTTGCAGGCATACACAGGCAGGCAGGCAGGAAATACACAGGCCGAAGACGGGTAGCAGCGTCTTCGGTGCGACAAAGCCAGACCTGCAGTCACCAACCCGCCTACCCAGCGTGGTGACTATGGGCAACACACATTTCATGCCATTTTGTGGCACTATGTCCAGCAGTGGACTGCGATAGACTGAAGTGATGATGATGATGATAAAATGTAGATAAAATATAATAATAATCATTAAAAAAATATTTATTTTTGTAATAATTACAAGAAATAGCACTTAAATATGGAATCCGTCTTAGTATTACTATTATTATATATTGCTTCATTTAAATTATATTTTGAACATAATATACAGATTTCTGTCATTTTTATTCGTGAACGTAAATAACTCCAGAAGTATTTCCTTTCACGCTAGCTACAAAAGAAGATACGCGACATCCGTAGAATGCAGTCATGTATGTAAAATTGAGTAGAATATTTCACGTTTTACGCCCATAGCACCTAACTAACAATCTCATCGTTCGCATACAATCGCACGATAGGGTATGTTAAAAATCTCTCACTGAGTGTAGAAATCCAAAAGTAAATTTTTATATGAAAAGTTTTTGAGCCAATAATGAAAACTTCATATTATCTCGGTGTGTATTAAAACTGCCAGATTTCATACGAATGGCGCACTTTTATTTTGACTTGAATACATCTTTAAAATTGCCTCCATGAAGGCAAATCAGAAATAATGATAATAACAAAATCGGGCGATACCGTTTCGTGTTCCAGCTACATATCTACCACCTTCATCCAAAATTTTATCACAATACTACGTATAGATAGCCAAAGGACCAAAGAATTGATTACGCTAAAAAGGGAAGGCACGTGGTGGGAAACGGACTGAGGTGAGACTTTGTATATGTAGTTCTCCATTAGAATGTTTACACCTTAAAATAAAATCTCACGTTGGTGTTTTCTTTTTGAAGTTAATTTTCTTTACGCACGCTTGACTTGAGGAGTAAGCTGGTGAATGCCTGACGAGAGCGTTACAAAAAGTGTGATCGATCGAGGCGAACGGAAGCTGAGAGGGAGATATAAATTAAATGGAAATAACGAAGTTTTACTTCAGTCGTATGGTCTAAAGTACACTTGTTTTTTTTTAGATGAGAGGGCAAGACCAATCGAATGGAACCAATAAGAAAACATCATAATAATACGACCGAGTCAAGGAACTATATAGAAAATATTACCTGTTACGAGAGTATTCACGTAAAACACACGACTGTATCCATGACATATCTACACCCAATTTGTTTTCATTGCTTTGCATTTTCGTATAAATAAAATTAAAATATCATCGACATATTCAGAAAAATATACCTAATAATTAAAACTAATAATAATTATTTACTTACGCATAGTTACTACGAGTACTCGTATTTTAATTCTCAGACATTGATTCTGTTAAATTATTTATTTCAAAGATACTCTATGTTTTAACGTTTATTTTATTAACTAGCTGACCCGGCGAACTTCGTATCGCCTAACACAAACTTTATCGTATGGTATTAAAGTTCAAATTGACTTTTAAGTATTATCACAAATCTTTTGTATGGGAGTATAGAAAAGTGTTGTTTATAGACTTTTTCAGGAAATTTAAATTTTTTTTTTTTTAGAATTTTTCTCTCCGTAAGAACCATCCTCGTACTTCAAGGAACATTTTAAAAAAAGAATTAGCGAAATCGGTCCAACCGTTCTCGAGTTTTGCGCTTAGCAACACATTTTGCGATTCATTTTTATATATAAGATTAGATGTTTTTTTCAAATTTTTATAACCTTTAATTAACAAATTACGGGAAATTTACCGAATTATTTTTCTACAGTATTTGTTATTTGCTTATCCATTAAGAGACTGACAACGTAAACTCATTTCTTTAAAAATGTTCGATATAAAGCAAAATAAGAGTCGAAAAATGTTAATTAATTACAAATTAACTAATTCTTTACTTTTCCTAATTAATTAGATTCGAAAGGAATGAAAGCTAATAAACAACAATAACAAGAAAATATAAAAACAAGTTTAATGTTTGTAGAGTACTTAGCAGAAAGGGTAGCGCTTAGTAACACGGTCTATTGCTACGTCATTTTATAAGTTCACATTTGAGCTAATAAAAAAATGGTGACGAGAAATTACTTGTTGCAAATCGTCACAATCGCATGTAGTTATTTTTGTCCATAAAAGGAGCAATAGACAACGTTTTCTCTAAAGCCTGAAACAATGATTTTATGGTTGTATTCATTTATGTAAAAGAACTATACTCCGTCCAATCGTATATTATCTTTATGACAGATCACGCCTATAAATTACAGTTTTTATTTCGGAATAACGTACAAAAAAATTCTACAGTAGGTAATGTCACACTTTATTGACGATTTATGGATTGAGTGAAGTGCCCTTTGCATCAGAAACAACCACATACTATGAAACGGTTCTTGAAATACGATAAATCGATCATATGATAAACATAATTTTAAGTCATTTAATCATTGTTTCTATAAATTTGATAAAAAAAAGGAAATAAAAATTGTATCTATGACTCAAATATTGATTATTTGCAAGAAATAAGGTCAAAATTTTGGAATTTGATTTCAAACCAAGAGTAGAGAGCAATAACTCTGTTCATTCATTTATTTATTTTATAACGGCGACCTTAAAATGTAACTATGCACGCGTTAGTGAAATTTAACTTTAAAATGCACGGTTAATAAAGTCTAAATCAAGTTTAAATCAATAGTTATGAGCTTAATAGCAAAAACTTAGAAAATCACATCATAAAGATAAACGATTGGGTGGAGTTATAATCAGGTAACTTCTTCATGATCACGTTCACAATTCAGCCTGTAACATCTCACTGCTGGACATAGCCCTCTTTCTCCGTGTAGGAGAAAGGTCAAGACTCAATCCATCACCCTGCTCCTCTGAGGGTGTGGTGAATATATTCCCTATTACCCAAATACCCATCCCGAACGGGAAGACATATTTGTACAAATACAAATTTGTACAAATGTTTCTTCCCCGTTTGAATGTCTGTCCATGTCTCATCTACACTGTACCTCAGAGAGTACGTTAAGCGATCGGTACCAGTTGTTATCATGTACACCTGATAGCGATCGTTACTCAAAGTAGGGAATATATCCGCCAACCCGCATTGGAGCAGCGTGGTGGATTAAGCTCTGATCCTTCTCCTACATGGGGAAAGAGGCCTATGCCCAGTAGTGGGATATTACAGGCTGAAGTGAATAGAAAACTTTTGGGGACAGTCCCGCAATAATACC
Organism: Melitaea cinxia; assembly: GCF_905220565.1. Taxonomy (NCBI): domain Eukaryota; kingdom Metazoa; phylum Arthropoda; class Insecta; order Lepidoptera; family Nymphalidae; genus Melitaea; species Melitaea cinxia. The sequence goes on from NC_059424.1 coordinate 7,251,699, forward strand.
ATTACCACTATATCTGCCTGCCCATTTATTGGCTTTAGTAACAACTGCAGCAGCTGAGTCATGTCGCCTTTTCATGTAGCTAAAGGAAATTTACGTTTTTTTATAAGCTCGAAGTAACGCTGACAAAGATTAATGATTGAAATTGGGAAATGAAATACCTTAAAACAATGAATATGAAACGTTTATCAGCTACAGAAGACGTGAATAAGGGTTTGAAAGATTCTTGGCACAAAGTTTTTGAGACTTTGTAACCAAATTCATATATTATGTAAAAGTAATCAAGGCTAATTGTACTGAAAAGCTTGTGCGGCGAGAAGCGGTGGGAACACTTAAGAGTTTGGAAAAACTGGAGACGGCGGTGATGGTTGTTGTTTGGAATGTCTTTTGAAACAAAACAAAACAAACGTTCCGATTCAGGTTCTGAACTACTTATTAAGAATGAGTAATTACGTGTTTCAGTTTTCAAATTCGTGTCAAAGTGTGCATATTCTAATCTTAAATAGGCGATAAAATTTGTATGGAAATCCGTTATTTCAGGAGTTAGAAGCTTCAGACTTTTCCATAGACGTTTGAGTAGCATTTTTAAAATTAAGAGAAAACCACTCGCATCAAAAACATTGCCGTTTCGTATAAAAGTACGTCTTATTTTTGCATAAATCTTTATTTCTGGACTGCTTTTGAACTTATAAGGACTTTTAAACATTTTTGAATATCATATCAAAAAATTGACCGCTCCAGCGGGGATCAAACCTAGGTCTCCGACTGACCGTGTCGGCGCCCTAGCCAATTAAGCTGTGGAACGATGTACCTGCTAGATCGAAATTTTTGATATGATGATTTTTATAACTTTTTTAATTGGTGACCGCAGGGCTGGCTTTGTCGCACCGAAGACGCTGCTGCCCGCCTTCGATCTGTGTATTTTAAAGCCAACAGTTGGATGGTTATCCTGCCATCGGTCGGCTTTTTAAGTTCCAAGGTGGTGGTGGAACTGTTTTATCCCTTAGTCGCCTCTTACGACACCCACGGGAAGAGAGAGGGTGGCTATATTCTTTGCTACCGTAACCCATAGATGCCGTAACCATGATTACCGATGTTTTTTTTAAAGTATATCCAAAAATTATTTCTTTAGAAATATTCAACTAATCGTGAGTTATATCAACTAGTAATTGACAAAACAATTCCCTACACTGTAAAAAATTTTTGTAAAATTATCATTTTTTTACTCAACATGAGATGGCTAAATTACTAATCAGTGTGTATGAATTCAAATTATAACACATTTTGAGTAATTTTCCAAGACATATGAGAAAATTTGCTAAGATGCGCTTTAATTTTACAATCTTAGAGTATAAATCTTACTTGTATTGTAATTTCACGGAACAGTTTATTAAATTTTAATAACAACTTTGAAGATTTACCAAAATTTTTAGTAATTTGAGATACTATATTTTTTTGTAAAATTACCAAATATTTTATAATTCGAATTACTGTGAAGTGTTTAGAAATTTACAAATTTTGTTATTATTTTTACAATTTGAACTGTAAAATTACACAATACATTGTAAAATTACTAAAAAATACTATTTGTCTGTTGCCATGTATAATTTTACTAAACAGGTTATCAATTTTCGATACCAAGCTCCTTAAATTTACTAACATTGTTTGTGTTTTGAATTACTAATTTTGTTGTAAATTTACAAAACAATATTGTAATTGAAACTACAATGGAATTATTGAAAATTCAAAAAAATTTTTTGGTATTTTTACTATTCTTATTGTAAAATTACACAATGTATTGTAAAATTACTAAAAAATACTATTTTTCTTTAGCCTTGTTTAATTTTACTAAACACGCTGTCGACTTTCGTTTCCAAGCTTCGTAAATTTACAAACATTGTGCGTATTTTAATTTAATCTGTGGTCTAGTAAGATTGTGAAACAATAGTTAAATTCGAATTCTAATGAATTCATTGGAAATTCAATAATCTTCTCATTAATTTTATTATTTTGACTGTAAAATTATACAATGTTTTGTATAATTAACAGTATAATAGGGTAACTACTTTTTTAGATGAACCAAAATTGTTAGTATTTCGGTTTACCATAGTTTCTTGAAAGATTACAAAAAAAAATGTTTATTTACATATTATTGAAATTATTAAAAATTTATCAATATTTTTATATCATATTTATATGTAAAATTTTGATTTGAAAATTATATATAGTAAAGTTATGATTAATAAAGCATTTTTAACTTCCCTCTAAAAAAATTAAAAAATTTTTTAAAAATCGGGAAGTTATTGGTTTTACCCCGTTTTTCGAAAGTCGAGTTTTCATCATATCTCGACGTTTAAAGGCCCTAGAAAGCTTCCCTGACTATTTTTACGAGGGTCTGTATGTCTGTGTGGATGTGTGTGTGTACGCATGTAAGCCTCTTATAACTTTTGAACGGCTTGACCGATCGAAACGAGACTCGTGGCATTCGAAAGGGTTCCACTCAACTTAGACTTCCTGAAAATTTGAAGTGAATCGATTCGGTAGATTTTGAGAAATTTAAAAAAAAACCGCGAAAAAAATTTTTCGAAAATGATGTTTTTTTAGAATAACTTTTTGGCTATTGCACTGATCAATTCCATAACCTAATCAGCTCTTAAGCTCAAAAAACGACGTCGAATGCCGTTTTGCAAATCAAAATCGGTTCATTCGTTCGTGAGATATCGAAAACCAAAAAAATCGAAAAAATTAAAAAACAAGCGTTTCTTAGAATAACTTAGTGACTTTACGTCTCATCGGTTTCGCTCTCATTGTAACATTTTTACGCCTCAAAAAACTGCGTCGATTGCCGTCTTGAACATCGAAATCAAACCACGCGTTTTGCAGTTATGGCATTTCAAAAATTCCAAAAAAAACGTTTTTTCAAGATAACTTTGAAATTTTGAGACTTATCGATTTTGTTCTCTTCACAACATTTTTAGTACTCGAGAAACTGCGTCGAATAGCATTCAGAAAGTTAAAATCGGTCAATTGATGCGTAAGATATCGTTGTTGCAAAAGTTCTAAAAAAAATTTTTGAGCTCGAAGAGCTCAAAAATCATTAATGTTGAAGTGTTGATGAGCTCGCAGAGCTCAACAAAGCAGTCCTGAACTTACTTCGGCGCGCTTCGAGTGTAGATAGCGGGAAGTTGCAAGGATGGCCTTCAGGGTCATCCTCTTTTCGAATTTTTTTTTTAACAAGTTATAAAGTTAGAAAATGTTGGTGAATTAGCTGGTTAGAAAATGAATTATCGAATACTTAATTTTTTTCCATTCAATCTTAATATATGTATTTAATTTTTTTCTTGCAGTTAAAAGTAATGATTTTTTTTCTCAGTTAAAGTTCTAATATAAGGAGAATAATTGTGTATAAACTATCATTTAAAATATTAAATATTCCCTGACGGTTTTATGGGCTAAAAGTTCTTAGTATGCATAAAAAAAAATCATCGGTAAAATCATTTGATCTGTTATTTCTTTCTTAAACACTCACTTTTTTCATTTAACTAAAAAAATATGTAATCCATGATTTTTTTATGTTTACAAATAATTTTAATTATTTCGAATAAATCAGTTAAATTATTAAACTCAACATGATCGTGGAAATATTATTATTTTTTTTTGTACGAATTCAAGTCTCAAGCAAGGTTTTTATTGAAACCGTGATCATTGATGTTCAATATAAGTCGGTAGCATGAGTTGCACTTTTTTGCCTAGCGTCAGGGAAAGCCAGGTTCGAATCCTAATCAAAAGCAAAGATTTTTTTTATTTTATTTTATTTCGAATTATTATTTAAAATTTTTATTAAATTGATGATTTTAATTTTCTGTAAATTTTTATTTTATTTATAAATTATTTTATGTTTTAAACTGAAAAATTGTGTATGTGTATACTATAGAGTAAATAATCATTTAATCTACTAAGAAACATAAACTCGTTTAATCGGTCTTGAAAAATGCTCTTGATTTGAGTGTCGTTATTGTTAGTATATAGAAATTTGACACTACACCGTCTTCCTCGAAAAAAAAATAAATTTAAGTGTTTGTAAGTATACGAAGGTTACACCAGATAGTTTATCAATCTTCAACGTAACCAGCGTCTATAGTACAACAATAATAAGTTGGTAAAATAACATCAGATGTCTCTAGTTTTAAAAATCTCAATTGAAATCAATTGTACAGTACAATAAGAAAGCTACATAGTAAATTTACTAAACATTTTTATGATCAATTATTGATTAAAATTACAAAACTGTATAGTAAAATTACCAATCAAATTTTCTGTAACTGCTTGGTAAATTTCCGAAAATATTTTGTAATTTTATCAAACCCAATTCAAATGAATTGGTTGGTGTAGTTACGAAACTGCGTAGTAAATTTACTAAACATTTTTATGATCAATTATTGAATAAAATTACAAAACTGTATAGTAAAATTACTAATCAAATTTTCTGTAACCGCTTGGTAAATCTCCAAAAATATTTTGCAATTTTATCAAACTCAATTCAAGTGAATTAAGTAGTATAGTTACAAAACAGCATAGTAAATTTACTAATCATTTTCATGATACATTCTTGAGTAAAATTACAAAACTGTATGATAAAATTACTATTTAAATCTTCTGGAACTGCTTGGTAAATTTCCAAAAACATTTTGTAATTTTCTCAAATTGAGTTGAAGCATTCTGTTTAGTAAATTTACTGAATTGTTTTGCGTTAAAACTTCCCACACATTTTTAGTAAGTTTACCAAAGAAATTTTTAACAGTGTAGTTAATAATGAGTAACCGGAAAAGATGATAGCACAAACTATACAATTTCAATTCCGTTGATAAAAATGATTGTTTTGAATATGATTGCAAAATAGTACCTATACTTTAGCTATTGAATATTTTTTTCAGCATTTACTACGTCAAAAATTAGTACTGAAATACGTTCTATTATTATTATTCGGTTCAAATCCAAACGTGAGATTGCTTGCCAAATTAAAGACGTCTGTTTGCTACCTAACGGTAATTCGATACAAGGAAACAGGAAATCATTAAGATCTCACACTATTTGGGAAGATCGAGAACTACTACTTATCTTAACTTTGGCGAATAAGAGACTATTATTTTTACTAACGAATATAGTAGACGGTTAATAACTACAAAAATGTGTATCAAACTCGATAAACCTCGGCCGAAATCCGTTTAGTGACTGCAGCCCACAGATAGTTGTATTTGGTCTCATTACTATTAAAAAATCCTTTTTTAAGCCCTCAAAGTAAGAAGAAATGAAAAACAATCCTTTCGTCTCATAAATCAAATTTGAATGGTTTAATAGTAAGAAATATATCTGTTCTTTGTATACTAACCAGGGGCGTAGCTACCACCGTATCAATAATATGGCAAAAATCAGTAAAATGTTATCCACGATGTCACTTAATTTCGTGCGTCCAAGTTAGCAATATCCTACATCGGTTATTACGGGATTCAGTTAATCTTTATGAATAATTAATTGCTTTGAAAACATACTTAAAATCTGAAATTCAAAAAATTCATTGCATTAAGGAATTCATAAGGATATCATTAGTGCTGATAAAATTCAATAGCCTTGCATCCAGTTTTCTGTTTGAAAATTACAGCATACCTTATATTCTTGACCCTTCCAGTTACAACCGCAACAGCTGAAAGAAGTTTTTCAAAACTAGGAGGAACTAGGAGGAGGACTCCAAGGAACGCTACGCCACTGATACTAATTGTTAGTTGTATTTCTATTGTAACTTTGTATACTCTGTTGTAAATTTTGTATATAAGTAATAATAAATAATTTATATTATTCATCAAAATAAAACGAAGGTTAAGTTTAAAAAATTGCTCTTCAGCGATAAAATCGCTTTTGTACCTGTTTTTTAACCGACTTCCAAAAAAAGGAGGAGGTTCTCAATTCGACTGTATTTTTTTTTTTTTTTATGTATGTTACATCAGAACTTTTGACCGGGTAGACCGATTTCGACAAATTTTGTTTTAATTGAAAGGTGGTGTGTGCCAATTGGTCCCATTTAAATTTATTTGAGATCTAACTACTACTTTTTGAGTTATATCCAATAATGCGTTTTTACTTGACGCTTTTTTCGTCGACCTACGTTGTATTATACCACATAACTTTCTACTGGATGTACCGATTTTAATAATTCTTTTTTTGTTGGAAAGGGGATATCCTTAGTTTGGTACCGTCATAAGGAAACTAGGATCTGATGATGGGATCCCAGAGAAATAGAGGGAAACTCTCGAAAATCCGCAATAACTTTTTACTGGGTGTACCGATTTTGATAATTTTTAATTTAATCGAAAGCTGATGTTTATCATGTGGTCACATATAAATTTTATCGAGATCTGATAACTACTTTTTGAGTAATCTTTGATAACGCGTAGTTGCTTGACTATTTTTTCGTCGATCTGCGTTGTATTACTTGTCGATGTAATTGAAGTCGGTTTTTTTTTTCGTTTGCGCGCAAACACAATTATAGTTACTAGTCTGTTTTGTATTTTGGTGTACAATAAAAATATTATTATTATTGAAACAAATATATATAACGTTATTTTGCCATATATGTTATTAACGCCCTTAATCCCCCCCCCCCCTTATAACTTAGGGGTATGAAAAATAGATGTTAGCCGATTCTCAGACCTACCCGATATGCACACAAAATTTCATAAAAATCGATTCAGCCGTTTCGCAGTAGTATTTATTGTAAATAACATCATGACACAAAAATCTTATATATAAGACTAACTGACCCAGCCACGCGTTGCTGTAGCTTAGTCATTATAATTTATTAAAATATATGTAAATTCTATAATCAAACACGCCATCTATAATCTAGAAATAGAAATACTGCGCTTCCTACCGGGTATCTGTGCAACTTAGATGCCAAACCGTCATTTATTATATAAGATTTTATAGAACTAGCCGATAAATAAAATCGTATAATAAACATTTAATTTGCAATAAAAAATATTGAGATCAATAATTGAGATAAAACTACCCTATCTCCCAAGTTGGACCAAATTACTAAATACTTACTAATTGATAAAAATTGGTTCAGTAGTTTCGGAGTTTATCGCTAACATACATCGTGGCACGAAATTTTTATTTATATAGAAAATTACAAAACAAATTGTATAATTGACGTATAAACATACCTACTCGAATTAGTATTTTAGCGGCTCTCAAAACTTAGTAAATATCTACAAGTCTTAATATTCACTAAACAAAGTTAGTTTTCAACAACAAGTAATTTATTATAGTAGGTATACACTCACCAAAAGTGAAGTATAATGTATATTAACAAACTGACCCCGCTAACGTCGTTTTGGCGTATACGTTATTAACCCCCTTAACCCCCTCCCCTCTCCCCCATAACTTAGGGGGCAAGAAAAATAGATGTCGGCCGACTCTCAGACGGCAAACCCTATATGCACACTATCATTAAAATCTGTCCAGCCGTTTCGGAGGAGCATGGTAACATTGTGACACGATAATTCTATATATAAGATATATATTATTAATATTCACAAATAAAACTAAGAAAAAAGTATTGTAGTTGTTTTAATATATATTTATCTGGATCATATTACAAAAGAAAAATTATAAACAGATTATCACTCATATATATATATATATATATATATATAGTATTGATGTATATATATATATATATATATATATATATATATATATATATATATATATATATATAGTATTGATGTACCAAATAGCATTATTAATCTTTAAAAATAATCTACACATTTTGACATAATAATAAAAAATAAGTTAACAAGTTCTAAAGTTAGATCTGTTGTATATGATTCTGAGAAAACATTTAAAAGACTTTATTTTGTTATTAAGATTTATATTGCAAATTAATACTAACTGACATTTAAATACATTTTCTCTTGCAACTTTGGTAAACCCTAATAGGATACTACTACTACCTTACCTTAGGTACTTATTATAAATTCTAACTAATCTACAATATGCAAACGACTAAATATCTTATTTTTTCGAGATTTAAATTTCCTTTAATAATAGCGCCATTACTGGTATAGTTTAGTAATAACATTAAAAATTACAATACAAACATTCATAATATCAAAATCTATTTCAAATCCTAGATATAGATAATTAGAAATTATGAACAGATAAATAAAGGTTAAACTTTAATAATGTTTTTTAATGATATTTTTGTTATAATATGTCATACATTGTTGTACATGTTTTACACAAATCAAATAAAAATTTAGCATTATGCAATGTTTCTTGCTATCCACAGCCACAGCCACCACCCCCCATGGGCGGGGGAGCAGGACCAGAGCTTGATGGTCCAAAACCACCAAACTTTTTCGACGGAGGTTTAGGAGGTCTAAAAAGAAAGTAAAATTGCAATATTAAAATCATAATACACTTTTCAAGCATTCTGTGGAAAACATTAATTTATTATATACACTAGCAACCCGCCCTGGCTTCGTAAGGTTGCAAAAACTATCATTGTTCCTCTGCTATTTTATGTATTATACATATTTATCAACCTTTTTCTAACCACTCTATTTACTAAACAAAACCGCATCAAAATCCGTTGGGTAGTTTAAAAGATCTAAGCATACAGACAGCAGGAAGAGACTTTGTTTTATACTATGTCATGTTATATATTTTTTTATACATTAGGTCGGCAAACATGCATACTGTCCATGTGATGGTAAGCATACCATAACCTATAGACACCTAAAACACAAGAAACATCGCAAGAGCGTTGCCGATCTTACCCCTGATCCTTCACGTGAGCTCTGGCCAACTTCCTCACCATAGGAACACAACACTACTTAAGAAAAATATTATTTCGTTTTTATTTTCTGTAACTGGAGGTACTTGCCCAGATAGGCTGGGCTAGATTTCGAGCAGGATAAGTCCTGCGGCCTACCTCAATAAATTTATAATTAAAACAGTAGTTTGATATTATACCATTGAAGAATGCTTTTTTGATTAAAGATTAGAAAATTGAAAATTAAATATCTGACATATTTATAATGAATACTGCATTAACAAAACAATCCGTACATCATCATATTCTCTCTGAACTTACAAGATGTGAAGAGCACTAACCCAATGATCATGGGTAGCACTGAAGCATTCAAGTCAACTCTCTGTTTTCTTTTCATATAGAATTTTAGATGATAATTATTACTGTCATATTAAATTACAAAATTAAAAGAATAACTCACCCACTGCCAGGTGGACGAAAGTCTCTTACATACTTGTCTCCATGTTTACTGTAGTTAGGATTGATGAGTGTCTGGAAACTACAAATATAATTTTTTTTTAATTCTATTCACTAAGCATGTTTTTATTGTCTATATATTCCAAAATCCATAAATTCAATTAATAAATTAATAATCCATAAATTTCAATTTTAGAAAGTATTTAAAAACTTTAACTGCTCTTTTTTCATTATACAAACTTTCTTTTAACTATTTTTTAAATATTAAAAGTGTGTATTTTGTACCTATTAGTCATATTAGCACATTTTAAAGATTCCTTTTAGTAAATTTAGATTCACATTGTAATTAAACTAGTAAATAATAAAATAAAGAGTCTCTATGGGACAGTCTAGCTTAAGGTATATTCAACCCATTAATGCAGTCACCATGTTAAACGTAAATTAATGATTAATTCACAAAATACTACTTAAAAATTCTACACAAGGCAGTAATAGGACAAGAATAAGTATCCTAACTACTTACAGCAAGTAAAAGAAGTTGAGAATACTCCAAAACCAGTCAAAAATACTAAATGGATTTTGCTGCACCATAGATCCATCTGGAAACAACAAAAAACAAAAAATGTCATAACTTAAAATTTGTTATTTAATTAAATAAATTAATTGTACTATTATAAAGTGCAGACCGCTTATATTAACATAAAAATTACAAATGAGTGGGTGCATGGACTTGTATTTTTACAGTACTACTAGTGACTACAATACATTTACAAAACAATTGCCACTGCTAAACCTTGAAATCTTTATGGTATTAAAGCATTCTTCATTAAAGCGTCAAATATCCAGACAATTTAAAGAAAAAAAACCTCAAAATAGAACTAACTTGTCAGCTATAGCTTTTTAAGCAGCGAAATGGTATCATTAATTGCTTTCGGGTTACTTTTGCAAGTATATAAATGAAAAAAACAATTTAACAAGTCGTAAATATGTCACTCTAGTGAGATGAAATGCAAATTTCATGTTCAATGATAACCTTTTATGTTTATCATTCTACAAACTAGGCCAATACCAAACATAATTTATATTCATTATTCTGTTGTACTAATATATGCAAACTACGCACATTCCTGCCAGGCTAAGGATGTTTTTATGCGGGAATTCTTATCGTAAGGTGAACAAACCAAAATTTTATTTTGGTTTCAGAAATGCTCAACTTTAATGTTTGAACACGTTATAATTAAAAACCAAACCTATATATATTTTATAAAAATATTGTTTTCAATAAAATTACAATTATATAACCAGTAGACACAACTTCATTGTTATGATTTGTTTTAATTCATTATTGTGAAATCTATGCATATTGAACAATATATTATCCGAATCAATTGAATACAAATCAGTTTGGTATATTTTAGATTTGTTCGGAGAGCACGTCAAGCCATCGGTCCTGGTTGTTATCATGTACACCTGATGGCGATAAATGCTCATAGTAGGGAATATATCAGCCAACCTGCATTGAAGCAGCATGGCAGATTAAGCTCTGATTTTTTCCTATATGGGGAAAAAGGCCTACGCCCAGCAGTAGGATATTACCGGCTTAAGCAAGTATATGGTGGTATTGGAAGAACATCATTAATCAAGAGCTTCTACCACCCTAAACCATTGATGAGTAATTCTAATGTCAACAGCTGAGAAGACTTAAGCAAGAAATTAAGAATAAGCAGCCAGAATTGACCAATAAAAAATGTGTGATCTTTATCTCGACAATGCCCAACCACATACCTCTTTAGCAACTGAACAAAAATTTGAGAGTGATAGGGAAGTCTTAATACATCCACCATATACCCTGATCTTAAAACCCCAGATTTCTATCTATTTCAATCTCTTCAGAATTATTTAGGTAGTGTAAATTAACATCAAGAGGACTAAGAACTACTTATCGTGCTTTATTAATGAAAAGTCCCAAAATTTCCACAGCAACGGAATCCTTTCACTGCCTACGAGATAGCTCCAAGTTAACAAGATAGTATAATTAAGATTTTATAATTAATGTATATAAATTCTGTAAAATGTTACCTTGAATTTCTATAAAAAACACGAAGAAACTTTTTCCCCGACCTAATATATATGATTTAGTGCTATTTTTTGTTGGCCTCCACCTCGTAATTTAATATATCAATCATAAAAAAATCTAATAAGGAAAATGTTAGAAGTAATTATGTGTTTACTAAGGCTATGCCCTTATATGTAGATTAACTGTTAGTTAATTTCAAGTCTTAATGTACTACGAATGTGTAATACGAATCAAACCGCTTTAATAATTTAAGCAATAATCAGATAAAAATATGCGTACAAAAAACATTAACAAAGCCATTACAAATATGTAAAGTAATGAAATATGTCATTTTAGCAATTATGTATTACTAAAAAACGATTAAAAACGAAAAATTTTATATCTGAGTCATGTAAGCAAAACCTAGTTTTATAAGCCTGACGTGGCTTTGCAATATTGTGTAATAATAACAATAATAAAATTACCTTTATTTACGTAAACCATCTTCTGTAAAATATACTGCCCTTATTAAAGCTAAAAAAAATTTTCAAACCACTTAAAGCTTGATAGATAAACAATCAATATAAAGGTAAAAAAAACTGAATTCTGAATTTTTATTAATTCTCACTCTTCATGAAATTAACATTAACTTTGACCACAGATTAAGTATTAGTTTTTTTTATACGTAAACTTTGACAGTGGCGCTGTCACAGTGCTTTGACATTAACATCAAGAACTATGTGACCAGATTTAATTTAACGAATCTCCTGCTTGTGGATGTTAACAACTACTAAATTCTACCAAAAGGGAACGAGAAAATACTAAAAATCTGATTACATGTTTTTGCTGTTGTGTTACAACGAAAAAGTATAATATTAATCTCTTGATTATAACGATAAAACAATAAGATAAACAAAGAAAACACCGTAAATTAGATAAATCAATGTTTATTCCTTAAAATTAAAATCTACAGAAATATAGGTATTTTTAACCTTCAGTTACCGACCCTCATTTTTAGTACTCATTCGCAGAAGTTAGTTCATGGTGACACCCTATTTGAAATGACGTTTTTAATAAAATCTATATTAAAAGTTTATTAAAATTATATATATCCTGAATTATTACTTAAAAGACATTGGGATGAAATCATGAAATTGAAAAAAAATACATTTTATAAATTTTTTAATAGCTAAAAGCAAGTGAAAATCTGGTTCAGCCAAACTCATCATCACAATCACTAAAATCTTGTAACTTTTCGTCTAACCAGCTCACTAGAATAATTTCATCACTAGGTTTATTCAAATTCAGTTGTATTTTTCTCTTACGACCGATTCCTGATGCACTTGCTTGCGTCATTTAAAAAATTGAGACAAAATAAGCATTTCACAAAAAATATAAAACCATAAAATAGTAACATTAACAGCGACCTTACGTCACGTTAACAACAGAGATCTGGTTGTGGGCACACCTGTGTATGTGCCGCGTGTGCACGGCCGACTAACGAAAGATCAAGTCAAAAAAAGCAGCTACTGAAAGAACCAGATTTATAACCCTATTGGTTGTTTAAATATTCCTGTTTGAACTTGCGCTGTGTCACAGTGACACCGCCTCGGCAATTAAAGATTAAATTGTGATCGAGTTATGTTCGGTTCATTATGTTGGGTAACATTGTCATAAAGCTGTTTTGAGTCCATTAATTTGATTTGAAAGCCCTATTTCTTAGTATCTGTAACCTATTCTACTTTTTATTGTAATTTTGTGTTTCACTCGAAATTGATAACTCTGGGAAGCCCTTGTATTCCAAGAACAATAATATTTAATCCTTAGTTCCTATAAGATTCAGCTTAAACTCGCTTGTTTAATAAGAGGCTCATATAAAATGCCTCTGGGAAATATATGAGTACCATTTATGTAAAGTTAAATTTAGGTACAAACAGTGTTACAAACCTCAAAACTCGTATAATTTAAGTTTCATAAGCTAAAATAGAGTTAATCGGGAGAATATACCCTAAAATTATTTTATGGGTTTTTAATCACCAAAATCGCGAGTTGCACTGATAAATCGATAACTTTTACATTACAAGCTCACAAAAAAACAAAAGTTAAAGATATACCTACCTAATCAATTTTTTTCAATACATGTGGTATTCCCCCAACAACTGTTCCTCTCGAATAATAATTAAAAAAAGAGATAGTTACAATCCATTTGATGAAAAGGGGAATATCCCGCATTTTTTCGATAGGTTTGCCTATGAAGGAAAAAAATGTACCAGAATAGTTGAAAAGCGTGAATCCTACCAAAATATTTCAAATATTTTTTACCTACGAGATACTGTTACCGATACCTCGAAATCTATCAAAAAAGTAGAAATCTACTAAATCTGGTCACGCTGATCAAGAAGCTTAGTGCTCCCTCACACAAACAATTGTAAGTCGGCCCACTAAATCGCAGAGTATACTAATAGGTATAGTGACATATGGTAGCCCGCACATCTTCTCCCACTAAATTGTCCAATTAATTAATTGAATACCGATCGCATCAGAATCGAAATTCACTTCCGATCGGCGTACAATTAAATTATTGTCCAACTGTTCATTAGCACGGTTACCTTATACAAGCTCGCTGACTATCCACCTTAGTTGGTCAGTCGCGCGGCAAGATGGAATACGACTACACGCGTGCGCGTGATTTCCCTACGCCCGGATCTTCGTCGACGGGTACGACGTCTGCGTCCCGATCAGTTGTTGCAAACGAAAAAGTAGAAGAACTTATAGATGAACCTTAATTTAAAAAAATAGGATGTTTTAGAAATAAAAAAGGACATGGGTTTCAAAAGCCCGTAGATATATATTAATTATATTAAAAAAAAAATTCTTTCTTCAACGGCTGTAGCGAGTGGGAAGGGTGTCCTGTTTGATTATTGCTGGCCCAATTAGATATACGAGCTCATCAAAAGACGAAATACTCATTCTGTAGTATGAAAAAATTTTAGCTCGATAACATCTGAGTTTAGAATGCAATGTAGGATGCTTCCTATATTCTAATCTATTACTTAATATAGCGTGCACACAAAATTTTCTCTTTTGTTTACGTCTTCTTTTTATTATTAAAGCAATTAAAGCGTTTTTTTCCGCACTTTCACGCACACGCACCGCGCTAGCAACACTGTCACTGATTAAATCGAATAGTCTGCGGCTCACCAACCAACAAAATAAAGTTGATCAACTAAATTATAAACGTACGCAATTTAGTTGTTCGGTAGTCGGCCAACTTAATTGTATGTGTGTATGGTGTGGGAGCACTTATACAATTTAGTTTTGACATTAAATTTTTACTTTTGTTAGCGAATAAGCTAAGGCCCAAGGCTTTACGGCCTTTACGCCGTAAAGCCTTGATAATTGACTATATTAATTTTGATAAAAAAAATCGTACCTTATACGTACTAAACATATTTGCCACAGAAATGCCACAACTATTGTTAAAAGTAGAATTTCAAAAACTCGCTAAAAATTACAATATTATTCAAATAAAGCTTATTTGCCTTAAAGTAAAGGTTCCTATTAAAGAATATTTTATCAAAATAGACATCGAACGTGAGGATAATAATTGTGTTTGCTCGCAAACGAAAAAAAGCCGACTTCAATTACATCGACGAGTAATACAACGTAGATCGACGAAAAAATAGTCAAGTAACTACGCGTTATCAAAGATTACTCAAAAAGTAGTTATCAGATCTCAATAAAATTTATATGTGACCATATGACAAATATCAGCTTTCGATTAAATTAAAAATTATTAAAATTGGTACACCCAGTAAAAAGTTAGTGCGGATTTTCAAGAGTTTCCCTCGATTTCTCTGAGATCCCATCATCAGATCCTGGTTTCCTTATCATGTTACTAAACTTGGGATATTTTCTTTCCAACAAAAAAAGAATTATCAAAATCGGTACACCCAGTAAAAAGTTATTGCGGATTTTCGAGAGTTTCCCTTGATTTCTCTGGGATCCCATCATCAGATCCTGGTTTCCTTATCATGGTACTAAACTACTCTTTTCTAACAAAAAAGAATTATCAAAATCGGTACATCCAGTAGAAAGTTATGCGGTATAATAAAACGTAGGTCGACGAAAAAAGCGTTAAGTAAAAACGCATTATTAGATATAACTCAAAAAGTAGTTGTTAGATCTCAAATAAATTTAAATGGGACCAATTGACACACACCACCTTTCGATTAAAAAAAAATTGTCGAAATCGATCCACACGGGCAAAAGTTCTGATGTAACATACATAAAAAAAGTCGAATTGAGAACCTCCTCCTTTTTTGGTAGTCGGTTAAAAAGATAAAAACGATCGAACAAATATCATCAAAATATTTCTGAATAATATTTCTTCATTTCCGATTTATCTAATCTAATCTTAACTGAGGTAGGGCACAGCAGGAATTTCCTGCTCAAAATATGGAGCAGCCCGCCTGGGGTACCTCGACCTTACAGAAGACCACAGCTAAATAATACTGTTTTCAAGCAGTATTGTGTTCCTGTTGGTGAGTAAGGTGGCCAGAGCTCCTGGGGGGATTGGGGATTGGATCGGCAACGCGCTTGCGATGCTTCTGGTGTTGCAGGCGTCTTTATGCTACGGTAATCGCTTACCATCAGGTGAGCAGTACGCTTGTTTGCCGACCTAGTGACATTTAAAAAAAAAAGAAACTAATAATAATCTGACAACGGCAATTTCAGCGCTCGTGCTCGATGGCGTTGTCTGCCTTCGGTGAAGCGCGCCCATAGTATCAAATAGCAAGATTGTCATTTGTCAAATTAGAAATAAGTCAACAACAACTTCACCTTATATATTATATTCCACCTTTGGTCAACTTTACTTAACTTAAACCCAAGAATTAACTAATTATTTACTTTATTTATGTTTACGATACGTTAAAAAGTATACATATTTTTCTAACTAATATTTTATCATAAGCTAATCATGCCACTAACTGGTATAAAATTAGTAACATTTGATGTGACAAATACATTGTTAAAGTTTCGCAAACCTCCATGGGAACACTATGCTAATGTAGCTAAAAAGTATGGTTTTAACGGTGAAGGTATAAGCATTAAAAATAAATTATTGAATAACTATAACCTTATGTCAAGACAGTATCCTAATTTCGGAAAAGACTCCATTTCGTGGCAGCAGTGGTGGGGCAAAATCATTGAGATGACCTTTCAAGGCGAACTCCCTCCTGGTGCAAATATTGATATGATTTCTGAAAAACTTATTAATGACTATAAAACACCAAATTGCTGGCAAATAGCAGAAGGAAGTGAAGATTTAATTAGATTATTTAAACAATTTAATGTTACAATTGGAGTAATTTCAAACTTTGATCCTCGTCTACATGAAATTCTATTAAATTTAAATATTAATAAGTATTTCGAATTTATATTAACATCTTATGAAATAGGAATTTGTAAACCTGATAAAAAAATTTTTGAAATTGCTCAAGCTAAATGTAACAACTGTACCAAACCATCGGAATGCCTACACATTGGGGATGATATCAGTAAAGATTATGAAGGTGCTAAAGGAGCAGGGTGGCACGCTTTACTAATTACGAATGAACTGAATTCCGTAAAGCCACAAATGTTAACTAAATCAGTTTTTAATTTAAAAGATCTATGTACATCAATAGAAAATAATAAATTAAATTTATCATCTTAAATATTATTTTAGATGCTTTTAATCTAGTATTACTTTACCTTATTTTAACTATTTCTTTCATACTATTGTTACTGATGTAGTAATTTTTAAGATAAGACCTGGAAACAGAAAACATAAAAAAAAATTTTAGAAACCCTTTTATTGATTGCCGTCAAACAGTAATAGTAGTTATTTAAAAAATATTACAAAAGAAAACTAAGAAAATTTAAACCCTTTTAAAATACACGAAAGCTTTTTACTGTTTGTCATCTTCTTAGTGTTTGTATAAACACCTAAAATAAGATTTATTCATAATAATAAGAATTTGAATTTGTTTTTACAATCAATAAATATTTATTAGAAAAAAAAGATGAATATTATTTACAAAATATAGTTAAATTTAAACTAAATAATAGAACCAGGATCATGACCTTTTATATCCTGTTGAAGTATTATAGGTTTCTAGTAAATTGTAGGTACTAAAAAATGTGTATTTGTTGAATTTAGAATATTTCTATATTACCTACCTAAAATTTCCTAATTTATCTCAACTAATGTTTTTATGTAAATAAAAGACATGATATGATAATAACAGTTTTAATTTATTACCAATTAGTTAGTCTGTTGTACAACAGACAAATTTTAACCCCATTCTTGATGTAACCATGCAAGTCATATTCATTTTGTAATTCTTGGAAGAAACACTACATGTAAGATAGCATTTTACTTGTAACCATATACTGCAGTATACACATATAACTATTAGGGCCTCTTTCACTAGTCATGGCTAACCATGGTCTTAAAGACCATGTGGATAAGGCTATTTGACGGGTGACGATATTGATAAAAGTTTTTAATGTGTTATTCTATTTTACCATCTAATTCTGCTGTATTTATGAGATATTTCTATTGGCAAAAATTAATCTAAAAATTGTAGTTTATTAACTGACGTGAAAAAGGTCCTAATAGCCTGTTCTACTTTCTGCTTTTAAAGTCTAATCGTAACTTATTTGAAGGATACACTTTATGTACAGCTGGCGAAATAAGTACTTACACACATACAGTATTGTTTGAATTTAAAAATAATAATAATAATAATAATAATTTATTTTCCATCACAGCCATGTTGAAATAATGAAACCTTATCTTATTAATAGCTCTAACACAAAGTTTGACAACACGATTAGCAAAGGACTGGTGCTCAAAAAGGTATAAAATACCTGTACTCTAAGTCACCAGGTTCCCCCCCTAAATTTAGGAATACAGGATCATGTACACAACTAGTTCAACTGGAGACAGACCTCGTAGATACCTTTTGTCTCCTGGCTGCGAGCGAACCGTCCCGAATCCCCAGTTGCCTCAGATGGTGAGCGAGGCTAACCGGGATCAAACCGTTGGCAGATATTACGATAGGGATTATTTCAGCAGACCCCACACCCCACATGTCGACAATCTCCATCCAGATATTTACGTTTTTTCTCAGTCTCGGCTTTCACGAGGTTCTCGTCATGCGGGAAGGTTATGTCCACTACAAATACCCTCGACCGTGCCCTGTCCATCACCACGATATCAGGCTTGTTCGCCAGTATCGTCCTGTCTGTGGCGATAGGCAGGTCCCAGTAGAGCCGGACTCCGTCGCGTTCGAGTACTGGCACCGGTGAGTATTGGTAATACGGCATCCTCTGTTCCAGGAGTTCGTACATAAGAGCAAGCTCTTGGTGGAGAATCTTGGCCACTTGGTTGTGTCTGTGCAAGTACTCAGTATTAGCAAGCGCGGAACAACCCAAAAGCACATGCCTGAGTGACTCACCGGGATGACGACAGGCTCGACAGAAGTCGGGAGTACCATCCTTGAGGACGTGCTTTCGGTAGTTGTTCGTCTTGACCACCTAATCTTGTATTGCACAGACAAAACCTTCGGTTTCCCCAAAGAGGTCGCCGAATCGCAGCCACTGCACGGAGGGCTTTCTGTCCACGTGTGGTGCGTGAGGCGCCTTGTAAGACCGTCCATGCAGTTCCTTCTCCATCTATACGGTCTCCCGGTCAGAGGTGCTCAGTACGACCGGTTTCTTCCAGTTCTCTTTGGCCAAGGCCAGGGGGGGGTTAGTCCTTTGTCACACACTGAAACGTCATCATGCAAAGCGCTATCTCGTCTCGTTTCAAAGTAGGCCCTGAGGCTGCACACCTCGCAGTTATGCATGGTCTTAGCGCTTAACCACACCACTTACACCACACTTCCGCGGGATGTACAGTCTCATGACCGACGACTTAGGGTGATGCACGCGATGGTGCGTCATAGTTGTGCGGACTCTTCTGTACAGGGCGTATTCTTATTATTATTATTATTAATCGACAGGTTTTTTACAGTTTTCTGATATTTGCTGGTCTCGAAACCATGTATGGATTACAGCCTCAATAAGTTTTGTTTTTGTTGTGCAATCCCTTTTACGAGTCTAGCTTTCACAATAGGCCACAGATTTTCAAAGGGGTTAAGGTCCGGTGCGTTCCCAGGCCATTCAAGTCAAGGAGTATAATAATAAAATACGCTAGTTGTATTTCACTATGTCAGACATGTATTAGTATTAGTTAGTCGCGTGTAAACTAAATCTTACTTATCTTATGATTTGTTTGTATTATTGCTTTGACAAAACTGACCTAAAGATGCCGTAAGCCGTGAATAAGTCCTTACTGGAGATGTATCCTTGATAGCCTGTCGTCGACGGCGGCTCATCTGAGGTGGGTCCCCAAATAGATCTGGGTGATCTCTTTAAGGATGATCCAAGGGATCTAGACGAGGCCATTTTGTGCAGTGATGATGGCGCTGCCAGCTCCATCACCCAAATTAACCTCCAGCATAGCCAGACTGCAACGGCTAACCTACGCAGATTGCTGGAGGGAAAAACAAAGACCGTAGCCCGTAGACCTAATCCAGGAGCTGTGGATCAGGAAGGGAAGGATCTGCGGTCTAAGCAACATTGGAGATAAGTTACTTTTAAATAATAACATACACAACCCACGCACTTGTGTCTATGCACACAAGGATGTGAACATCACCTTAATAACCGAGTTCTGTAACAGAGATCTTACAACCGTCAGACTCTAAAAAGAACCTTCCTCAGGCCTACCTGATGTGGTAATAGCATCCGCCTACTTGCCGGGCGATGCTAACATGCCCATTCCTGAACTGGCCGCACTTGTGGAGCACTGCGACCGTCAGGGTTTGGAGCTCATCATCTCCGTAGACTCCAACGCGCATCATGCGCTGTGGGGTAGCAAGGACAACAACCAGCGAGGTGAGGACTTTATTTCGTTTTTACTCGCAACTAACCTAAATGTTATATATAAGGGATCTGAACCTACTTTTGTAACTTCGAGATCCCAAACTATCATAGATCTAACTCTGGCGACCGAGCATACGTCCGTATATATTTCAGATTGGCACGTGTCTGACGATGTGTCATGCTCTGATCACCGGTGGATCAAATACAACTTGGAAGTTGCGCTTACGCCACCTGAACCTCGCCGTAACCCACGGAAGATGGACCGCGGCAGGCACGAGCTTCTGAAAGCGCCGAAACTCAAACGGCTCCTTGACAAAAAATGGGGCATATCACCTAAAATTACTTTATGGCTTTACAAAACCATCGTCAGGCCTATAATCATCTACGGTGCGGTAATCTGGTGGCAGAATACATTATTATCTATTATTTTAAAGAAAGTCATTAAATAACATGTAACCTTCATGCTTAACAAGGAGATCACGTTACTGGCCATGCTATATTAAATTTCGGAACCTTTTCAGTTGGTTTGGCTGTCAGATTTTTAGGGTAAAATGATACAATATATTCATAAAACTATGTTATACTTATAACATTTGTACATCTTACGTCTGTAAATAGTTAAATACCGATAGATTTTTATCCAATCATTTTATAAGACAAAAACATATAAAATAAAAACATATAAAATAAAAAATTTATGTACAATTGAATACTACTAGGGCGGATTTACTATCCATCAAAACATTCAAAGTAAAGATACCAAAATCATAGGATAATTGAAGCAACTTAAGAGAAAAGGGTACTTAAGAGACTTTTGAAAAATAGGTATTTGAATAAAATGTTTCTGTCTCGCTGTATACCGCTGCCGCACCCCGCGCTATCTCCGCTCCGTTTTGTCTATATGTGACTACCGTGGTGTTAGTGTGCGTGATCGATACAATTATCGACTATGAGGCATCACTCCACTGGCGTATATATGTATTGCTTTGAGTGAGTGATTTTGAATGAGTGTCTGAAAACGTACAAAAAATTAGGCAATTTATAGAAGGCAAGAATATGAAAAAAAATTATGTGGTGTAATGGGACATCAGGTAGGAACGAAGTTCCTTCAGATAGTATAGAAGCAACACAATTTGAAAAAAAAATGTTGAATTTTATATATATTTTCTAGTTCTTGATTTTTTTTTAAATTTGGTTGTTTGGTTTTTAATTAAGTACATAAAAGTATTTAGGAAATTTAGTATTTTAGAAAATAACAAATACCGTAAAATAAAATAAATCAAACAAAATAATAACAATAATAATAATAACCGAAGGTTTTGTCTGTGCAATTATGGACGAAGTTATTAAGACGAATAACTACCGGAAACATATCATGAAAGACGGAACTCCAGACATATGCCGAGCTTGCCATAAGCCTGGAGAATCCATTAGACATGTTGTTTCCGGTTGTAGTCATCTTGCTAACGGTGAGTACTTGCACAGACATAACCAAGTAGCCAGGATTATACACCAACAACTTGCTATTCGATACGGCCTCGTTGAAAATGAGTTGCCTTATTATAGATATAGCCCAACGCCATTTCTTGAGAATGGTCGTGCATTGCTCTACTGGGATCGATCTATTGTCACTGACAGGTTTATTGCAGCCAATAAGCCTGATATAGTGCTAGTAGACCGATCAGCGCGCCGAGCAATTATTGTTGACATTACAGTTCCACATGACGATAATCTCGTAAAGGCCGAAAAAGAAAAATTAAGTAAATATTTAGACCTTGCCCACGAGAGTACCGGCATGTGGAATGTAGACTCAACAATAATTGTTCCTATTGTTGTATCGGTTAATGGTCTATTAGCGAAGAGTTTCGACCAACACCTTAAGAAACTCTCACTTGACTGTTGGATCAAGGGTCGGATACAAAAGGCAGTGTTGCTTAAAACGGCCCGCATTGTGAGGAGGTTCCTCAGCCTGGAACCTTAACTACCGGTGGCCTGGGCCTCAACCTGCCATCGGAGGACTACTATTTTTATATTTTTAAATATTTTTATTTGTCTTTTTTATAAATATATTTAAAAATGTAATCATACGAAAATATACTGAATAAAAAAAAATAAAAATAATAATAATAATAATAATATTTTAGTTTTACAAACGTCATATTATACAGTCGTGCGACTGATATTACGTCACTTCCGTTATATATTTTTCTTACGGTTTTACTATCACATTTTTTTCAGTTCAGTCGCCCAGCCAAATATTAAGCCTGCCGTAAGGAACTTCGTCCAAAAAACAAGACATAGGGGCTTTGTCATGGCAGTAAAAGGTTTTATGTTACAAAAATATTTGATCTAGTTTCATTATCCAGGGAGAAAGCAGTCGACTACGTTTGTATGGAGAAAGAGCCGGTATCCTTTCCTCTTAAACACGAGGATAGGTTAAAGATCTAGGGTTAGCTAGCCTAAAAGATCGAACACAGAGTGGACATGATCAAAACATGATAAAATGTTGACTGGCCATATGATTTACGGGACTTGAACCAAACGCTCGCTCATAATATGAATCCACATTATGAGGGCACTGCCTTAGTTAGCAAGAACACTATCTAATAAAAACTCGCAAAAGCATCTCTTCAGTAATAGAGTGATGGAAAATGTAGATGGTGATGTAAAACATAAATCAATTTAAGAATAGATTATCCAATTTCGCAAATTCGTACTATCTAAAAAATAGCTACAAATGAAATGCACTAACGAAAGAGCAGAACTATTACTCCTTGAAGTTAAAGTTGATAGATAATTATGTACCTAGCTGTTTACAACACTGACAGATCTTTGTTTTTGACCATATGACGTCATACCATGGTGGCTCGTGTTTTAGGTCACGTGATATACAGATTAAAATATACGACTTTTAATTTCAATATAATAAAACAATAATTTATTTTGCACTACCGAAAGTACCCTATTATGTATACAAAAAAAGCGCGGGAAACGTCTAAAGAACGGGAGTGTTTTTTTTTGCAATTTAAAATTTGAAAATATCTTTTATGGTTCCGATAGGTGTAAAGTAGTGTAAATATTTGTTATTTTAGTTATTTTTAGTTTATATTTCGTAATCAGTGTAAATATTTTTAGTTTTCTCCATGGGAGACGAACCTCCCGATCCTGGGGGCACAGTCCCACAGGTATCTCATTATGTTACTATTGAGCAATGTGAATCTTCTATGGATACGGATGTTAGTTCTGTGAATAATGCAAAGCTAAAGAGAAAGCGCACAAATGCTCTAAGAATATGTAAACATTGCAATAAAAAAAGAAAGCGTCATGGCAAGGCAAATAAAGAGAACGACTGTTCTTGTTTAAATGATGATAATAATTGTGATCTTTCCAAACTTATCACAATGACCACTAGTGGTCAAGGTGATATGTCTGCTACTAAAGTCCCAACTACTACAGTTCGTCTTTACCAAACCTCAGATATTGGACCGTATGTACTTCATATACAAAAAGAAAAATTATCTCCGGATGAAAATGTCACACTTCATCCTGTCTCTTTTGGTCGATTTCTTAAAAATAATTCATTAAAAAATATTCTAAATGGAAGTTTGAAGAGACATTACATTTACAAATTTTTCAGATACTAATAACTTTACCAGCGATATTAAACTTTTGAGTCGGTAACAGATTCAAAGCCTTTATTCCATCATTTAATGTTTCTAGAACGGGTATTATAAGAGGGATTCCCAAAGAATGGTCTACAGAAGAAGTGATCCAGAATGTTTCTATTCCTCCAGGTTATGGTAGTATTTTTAAAGCAAGGCGATTAAGAAAGAAAACATTTATTGATAATAAAGCCAGTTTTATTGATACGGTAACAGTTGTCCGAACTTTCGATAGCCAAATTCTTTTAAAATCAAGCTGGATCGAAAATGAAAATTTGAATTATCTTGGACTATATTTTAGTCTTGCAGTAATCATTCATTTTATAAATATTATTTTAAAGTCATCTGTGTGATAATTTTGTTTCGAAGAAATTAATAAAAATACATTAAAGTTATACACTTTTGAATTTATCCTTATATAGTATTTAGATTCATTAACAGTTCTACTTACAACTAAATATTGTACTTAACACCATCGATAGGAAAACTATTAATATTTTTATTTATTAGCAAAAAAAAAGTTTCTATTACTGGTAATGTACGAACTTACGAAGTGTACGATACTACGATGCGATTTTATTTTTATCGATAATATTAAGAATGGCAACACATTAAAGTGCTGCGCGTCCATGTCAAGTAAAGTAAGCGAGTTTTCGACTCAGTAATAAAAGATCAATATAAATTAAAAATGTGGATTTTCACTTAAGTTACTAAAATAGTGCTTTTAAACTATCATGGACTCGAACAAACTATGTTAATGTGATAACACATGTCAAACAGGGTTAAGCTATAATCTTTTACAAGGTGAACACTTGAAGTAGGTACATTGCCGTAGAGAAATGACGGGACAGTCCTTTATCTTGAACAAAGTGAAGTGTTAGCCCTTAATTGTGAGAACTCGTTTTTGTCATTATGTAGTAAAGACGTTGTGTTTTTATTACGTTTATTAAAAAAAAAAACTGTATTTAGGAGTTTGCTTAGTTATTGTTATGTCGTCGAGATGATGTGGTTTTGCGCAGCGGTGGCGGCCGCGGTGATAACCGCTTTGAATGTACGAGGCGAACAAGTTCTGCTTCTTGACACTACGACCGAAGATACTCTCGGATGGACACGTTATCCGTATGGCCCTCAAGCCAACACTCCTGGATGGCTTGAAGAATCTTACACAAATTTTGAGAAACAAATAAACTGGCGATCGTACGTGGTGTGTGATGTAGCACATCATAATGTTAATAATTGGTTATGGACTCCATTCATAGAGAGAAGAAATGCAAACCGAATTTATATTGAAATTAAATTTACTATTCGAGACTGTTCACTCTTTCCAGGTAATGCTCTAAGTTGCAAGGAAACATTTAGCTTACTATACTATGAGTTTGATGTTGCGACACGTGAACAACCGCCATGGGAGCCTGAAAGCTACAAATTAGTGGGTCGAATTGCAGCTGGTGAAGGTAGATTTAACACTAACTCCGAGGTAGATATTAATACTGAAGTAAAGAGTATAGCTGTAACAAAGCGTGGTGTTTATATTGCATTTAGAGATCAAGGGGCTTGTATATCTATTTTAGCTGTAAAAGTTTATTATATAACTTGCCCTGAAGTGACAATCAACTTTGCTAAGTTTCCTGCCACACCAACTGGCCGTGAGGTAACCGTTATAGAACAAGCAAATGGTACTTGTGTTGAAAATGCTGAAACAGCTCCTGGTGAAGCATCTCCTGTATATTTGTGTAAAGGTGATGGTAAATGGACTCTTCCAAGTGGCTCATGTAAATGTCGAGCTGGTTATGAACCTGATTACAACAACCAAATATGTAATGAGTGCTCACCTGGTAAATTCAAATCTCATACTGGAGATGAGCCTTGCATACCATGTCCAGACTATTCAGAAACTACAGCTTATGCATCGGCAGAATGTAAATGTGTTCCGGGTTTTTTCAGAGCTAAAAAAGATCCAAAAAATAACCCTTGTACTCAACCACCCACAGCACCTGATAATTTAACTGTGACATTTGCTGATCAATTTTCTATATCACTTGCATGGCAGCCTCCTCATAAAACTGGAGGTCGAGCTGATGTGACATACAAAGTACATTGTTTAAATTGTGGCCCTAATGTAGAATATCGACCGGCTGCTTCTGGTCTCAATTCAACGAGAGTAACTATAATGGGCTTAGATCCAGTAACAGAATATAAATTCCAAGTTTTTGCTTTAAATGGTGTATCAGATTTGACTGGTGAACCTGCAAAAAAGGTAGAAATAACTGCTGTCACTGAAGCCTCTGTTGTCAGTGTGATTACTAAATTGAGAGTTGTCAGTGTTGAAAGTGACAAATTAGCACTTGCTTGGAACCCTCCACCAATAGATTTAACAGATCCAGATGATGCTATTGAAAGTTATGAAGTCAAATGTTTTCCAAAAGACAATCTGGAAAAAACAGCTAATGCAACAGTTAAAATAACAAAAGAACCGCACATTATTATTACCGGCTTAAAGAGAGATACTGAGTATGGAATAAGAGTAAGAGCAAAAATGAAAAGAGGTTGGGGAGAATTGAGTGGAATTGTTTATGCAAGAACTGGATCTGTACTTGAGACATCATTTGTTGGAGAAGAAGAAGGTGCACAGGTACGATTAGTTGCAGGTGTAATGGTAGCAGTAGTTGTTCTCTCAGTAGTGGCAATTATTGCCACTGTTTTATTTTTACGGTCTCGTGCTGACGATGAGTGTGATAAAAAACAGCCAAGCGATTGTAATGCTTTGAACTATCGCAATGGGGAAGTATACACTGGTCCTGATAGACCCGCAAAAACAAGCAGTAACGCTACAACACCTTTATTTGCTGGAACTGGGTCTAGAACATACATAGATCCTCACACATACGAAGATCCTAATCAAGCAGTTAGAGAGTTTGCTCGTGAAATTGATGCATCCTGCATAACAATAGAAGCAATTATTGGTGGTGGAGAATTTGGAGATGTTTGTAGGGGCAAACTTAAATTACCTGCTAGTTGTGGTCAAGAGATTGATGTTGCTATTAAAACGCTCAAACCTGGGTCTACTGAGAGAGCCAGGAGAGATTTCCTTGCAGAAGCCTCTATTATGGGTCAATTTGAACATCCTAATGTCATATTTTTGCAAGGGGTTGTTACAAAATGTAATCCAATTATGATTATAACTGAATTTATGGAAAATGGTTCTTTGGATACTTTTTTACGTGCAAATGATGGAAAATTTCGCGTATTGCAATTAGTTGGAATGTTGCGCGGTATAGCTACAGGAATGCAATATTTGTCAGAAATGAATTACATTCACCGTGATCTAGCTGCACGAAATGTTCTTGTAAATTCTCAACTTGTATGTAAAATTGCCGATTTTGGTTTATCGCGGGAAATCGAGTCAACCGCTGATGGTGCGTACACAACACGTGGTGGAAAAATACCCGTACGCTGGACTGCACCTGAAGCTATTGCCTTTAGAAAGTTCACATCAGCGAGTGACGTTTGGTCTATGGGAATTGTTTGTTGGGAAGTTATGAGTTTTGGTGAGCGTCCTTATTGGAACTGGAGTAATCAGGATGTTATAAAATCTATAGAAAAAGGTTACCGACTCCCTGCACCAATGGACTGCCCGGAAGCAGTTTATCAGTTGATGCTTGATTGCTGGCAGAAAGAACGTACTCATCGACCCACATTTGCAAGTATTGTTAAAACTCTAGATAAGCTTATTCGTTGTCCTGACACATTGAGAAAAATAGCCCAAAACCGTTCAGCAGATCCCCTTGCAGGTGATACTCCTGACTTAATTCAATTTTCTTCTGTTGAAGAATGGTTGGAGTGCATTAAAATGTCTCGATATATTGAGAAATTTAGAGCTGCAGGAATCACAGACATGAATGCAGTTGTTGATCTTACTGTGCACCAACTAGCTTCTTTAGGAGTGACTCTGGTTGGACATCAGAAGAAAATAATGAACAGTGTTCAAAGTATGCGTGCTCAAATACGCGTCAGTGGCCCATATGGTTTTCTTGTTTAATAAAGTGTCAAAGCATTGCTAGTTAATGTGAGAAGAAGACCACTAGATGGCGATCTCCCTTTACTCGTGATTCGAATACAGTGATTAATATTTAAAAAATGATGCATTTGTATATTTTTCTAAAAAGAACTCATAAGAATAGACAATTTTGGTAAACATAGATGTCTTTCAATAGATTAGGTATAATTATAATTTTTTATATGTTATTAGAATTTGATTGTTTTGTACACATATATTTTTTGGTACTGTCAGAATGTACTCATAGCATGACAGTCTGTCAAATACATACAAAAATCTCAAGTTAAGTATGTAACATCTCGCTGCTACATTGAAATAATTGCCATTATTAATTTCTTTAATAGGTTGTATGTTTTCATAACAATAAATTGTAAATATTTTGAATGTCTAAAATTAAATAAAAAAATAAGAGCTCAATTCAAGATAATTTATAAAAAGGAAAGAAGTAATGATTATGTAATTGATTTTTTTTTTTACATTTGCTATTTATACCAGTTATTTTATACTTTAGACAGATCGTATTTATGTGCATGATTGTGACTATGGGCAGCTAAATATTGTAATTGAAGGCCTAAAATTATACAAATATCAGTATAAAAACATAGCTTTATAAACCGTCTTGCTGGTACAGTACATCGAATTAATTGCCAATTTCTTTCTTTTAATGTAAGCATATATGTATATGTTTATTGCAAATTATCAAGAATACTTTTGAAAGTAAAGAACTCAATAGATAAAGAGCTAAATGAATGTAATTTAAATTCACAAAGAAACATAACTCTGTTCTTTTCCTTTTACAATAGATATATTGTAATTATACTAAAATATATAAAGAAAATATTATAAATTACATCTAGACTAAATTTTCAAAGATAGTAATGTGCTTTAAAATCATTGAAAATAAAAAATAATCGGAAAAGAAAAATATAGTTTATGAGTAACACTTTTTTATAGAAACATTCCGACTAACAATTTAATTTTTTTTTAAGAATATATATTGTAGGTAGCTAAATTTGCTGTAATAATTTTTATATAATTGTGTTGATTAAAGTTTAAATTTTCTATATAAGGATAATGTTTTAGCATAAGAATGTAAAAGAAATACTCAAAAATCTATGCCAGTCTAAGATTTTATTTATCCGAAATTCGATTTTTATATAAGTATACTGCCATTGTGATCAGAAATATGTACTTAATTAACATATAAACTTGCCACAATTTTATTGCATTTACTTAATTTTTACTTTTAACTTTTTCTAACTGCATGTAAATAAGGCTGAATTTATTAATATGTGGTATGTTTTAAGTTCGTGTAAACTTTGCTTTAATATATTAGATTTTTCATCAAAATTTTATATGTAATTTAGTTTTTGAGTGGCTCGAGTGTTTGATTATGGCTGTGTAGTACAGATCATGTTAAAAATATTGTTTGTAGTATTATATTGAATCTTCATTTTTATATCTTTAGCATAAATTAATCGTCAATTGTAACTTTTGTTGATCTGCATAAGTTGCTTTTGAGTCATAATTATGTATGTTACGATGCGTGTGGAGACATTTAAATTAATTTTTTTAAAACTAGAGTAGCCTAGGTTAAATAAATAATACTGCCAACCTAGCTTATAAGTGCTTTATATTTCCAGCTTGTGAGAATTATCGGTGCGATTGCTTAACTTTGACGTGAATGCTATGCGATTTAAATATAATTGTGTTAAAATTTTAATGCTGAGCGATATATATTCTATAAAGAGCAAGTGGCGAATTACTTTTATATGTATTGTTAGCACCGTTTTTATGTCCAACGATTATTTTAAGATTAGTCTCAAATAACATCATCACTAATTAACCCTTTAACCGCCATGTCATAATTCTCGAGAAGTGCCTGTAGCGCCAGCAACCTTTAGGTACAATTTTGCATAGTGTTGTAAAGTATAGTTATCGATAAAGAAAGTAATGAAATAAATAAAAATTATAAAATTTTAATCAAAGGTTTAACTTCTTTATTAAGTATAGTGCCGCACATAAATTAATCTTCAAACATACGTTTATCAGTCTTTAAACATACTTAATCAGTCTTAATTGTTATTTCTTCATTAAAAAAAAAAAATTATTACTCTGGAGATGAACACGGGCTGAAAATCTCTTGATTTTGTGTTAATTTGTGGTAAGTCTTATGCACGAGCGTTACGTATTAAAATGATGTTCGTTTCTCACTGCAAAATAAATTTAAATAAAACAATTTAATAAAAGATATAATTACCTCTTCATCAATATCGAATTCTTCGTCTGACACAAATTCGTGACGTCATCACCTAGAATTTGTATTAATTCTTCAGCAGTCGTCATGGTAAATTTCTATTTTAAAATCACGAACGTAAAACTTACTAACTCACTACTATATCACAAAAACACGCGCAACACTAATGGAAAATTCCATACGGTTGTGACGTCATGAACGGTCGTGTTTATCCGACGCAGGCGCTGGCTGTGTGCTGGCTATACTGGCGAAAAGTACTCAGTTCAGGGATGGGAATTAGCATTTATAGTTGTCCGTACAAAAATAACTAAATCGCTAATTTCTTACAAAATATAGATTTACACAGAGCAAAAACAACACGTTATTAAATAACAATTACATAATGTACTTTTTTTTTATTCAATAACTTGCAATTTAATATAATAATTTTGTTTATAAATATTCCATATCTTATAAATTCTAACATTATTTCTCATCACTACTGTCGGATAAATACGACATAGGCGTTGGAAGCGAATACACTTTCTCCGGGATAATATTAGTAAATTTACCTTAATTGAAATAGTATTTTATTTTGTTTCTTGATATAGTAAATCTGAATTGTAACACTAATTAAAAGGTTGAATAGATAAACTTTCGAAAAAGAAAAAATTTTAGGCTAAAACATCATAATATGTTTATACATTGAATATATAATACACAGGGTTTTTTGTTGGATAAATCCGACTCAGGCGGTGAAAGGGTTAAACATCAATGCGAAAATGGTCTTATTTCTAATTACTCTTATTCGAAGAGTTCAAAGTTAGTATTTTGTTAATTACAGTTTATTTAACCTATTTAAAAAAATGTTTTATGTTAATTTTAAATGCGTTATATAAGCATATTAAACACAACGAAAGAAAGCTACTAAATAATTTTTACATAAATAATTTGATTTCAGCTCATATGATAAGGTCATAATTTATTTAAAAGCAAGACGGCACTAATAACGTGACAAATTCACTTAATATGAAGCATTGTTCTAGGAATCGAAAAACAATGGAAACGTAATACTAATAAGAAGTACTTTTCGAATAATTTATAATACTTATGGCTTAGTATAATTTGCCACATAGTTTGAGCCTTTCGATGAAAATAATTTATTTAAAAAAATACAGAAATTTTTGGATTCTTTCACTCCATTCACCGTATAAGGAATATCTAGCTAGAAAAAATTTTCATTCAAAGACACGAGACTTACGTACGAAATAATTTTCTATAGTACTTAGGTTTGATAATAACGGTTTACAGCACGGATCTAATGCCAGGAAAACAAGTTAAAATGAATATATAACAAAAATAGAGTTTTCTACAAAAGGTATTAAAAGTAATTTTAGCAAGCCAAGTTGATCAGTTTACGGTGAAGTTATTCTTGTATATATACATTATATACGTGTGTGGCTTTAATATCCGATACGTATTTTATTCTTTCAGTAGAATGTGTAAGCATGCGACTCTTGTAGAATACGGAAGTATCCATTCTTCCAAAGAAAACTTCCTCTTCAAAAAACTTGAAGCCATTGTTTTCCTTTATAGTTGCTTCTTGTTCTTATCAAAGTTTGCATGTGTTTTTTATACCCTGTTTTCAATGTATGTGTAATGTTGCAAAAAAGTGGTGGTTCTAGTAATAAAGATTTATATATCATATACAAATACAATCTAATAAACTATCATTTCTTAATACGTTCAATTCGTGCTTAATATTAGCACTTATTCAAGTATTATGACTGGTGATATTAATACAGCCAAAATATTCCGAAAATTTAAAAAGATTAATCATTGCAAGAATACTTAGTTTTTAGCTAATATTGGAATTAAAGTACTGTTACTGTTACAAAATAAGAAATATGACCCGAGTAGTCACTTAACATAAACTAGAAGTGATTACAAAATGTTTTGAAAATCTCCAGTTTAACAGTGATTTTAGAAAAGTGATTAAATTTTTTTTTTTTTTTTCGTTTTTTATCTACCACCTTTCTGCAACGATAAAATAATGTTTTCGAGTTTACGTCAACGAATTATTACTATAATTTATATGTTTTAATTTTGTTTTGTATTATATATCCATATGTTAATAAATAGATATCTGTCTAATTCAAATGACAATTGCTTAAACCTTTTCACAAAACGAAAGTTTAAAGTCTTGCTCTTAAAACATATTTGTTGTATTTAAAAAAAAAATGCAAATGAGATAAATCAGAATAATGAATTAAAGCTAAAGAAATTGTGTATTTTGTCAAATATATATTTTGTTAAAAAAACACCTTGTAAGTGTCTTCCATGGTCCACTTCTCAATCGAGGTATCTAAATTGAAAATATCTAAAATTATAATAAATAATAAGTATATGAGTTTTAGGCGTCTTATTAAAAATACACTTTAAAGACAAAATACAATAAATTGTTTGGTTTGAATCTTACTTGAGAGCAAATAGATTTTCCTATACTGAATTTTTATTTTCATTTTCGCATGTATAAAATTTTAAAGCTATCTTGTAACAAATTAAAAATCGGTCTTATAACACCAATTATCATATCCAGTAATCAAAGTAGATATAATATTTATATTGATAGTGATATTAATAGGTCGAAAGCATATTATTTATGACCTCGATTATTTTAAAAGTTATGAAGATGATACGATTTTTGATACTGTGGACAAGAAGGTTAGATATTTATAAAAATCGCCTGTCCAGTATTGTAATTGGTTCTTAGTGTAATGTTAAAATATTTATTTTTTATTAATATAGTGATATAGAAAAATTAATTTTCTTCATTTAAGTGAATGTGTTTACTATTTGTTTATATTGATAAAGTTTTGATATTAATCTAAAATGCAGACAGACGTTTTTTGACAGTGTTACTTTTACATTATACGAGATTCTTTAATCATTGATGTCGTTATGAATGTATGTGATTGTACATTGTGTCTCCGATAATAATCTGTACGCCTAAAGCAATAAATTCGCCTCTTTTAGAAGGATTAAGACACATTTGTATAAGGATAAATTTAAAATAACTAGTTTGTATATTTGTAGCGTCTTTCCTCGTCATTTTTTTAATTTACATTTTTCATAAAATTTTCATGAAGTTTTCTTTAAAAATGATTTCGTGATTAACATTTTTAAAAGTTTTCAAATAGGCTATTGATATGTCGATGAGGAAAGTACGCATTCTTTATATGTGATACTGTAAGAATAAAAGCCATACTCAGAACTAAATGAATATTAGTACGTAAAATTGCTTACGCGAG
Organism: Melitaea cinxia; assembly: GCF_905220565.1. NCBI lineage: Eukaryota > Metazoa > Arthropoda > Insecta > Lepidoptera > Nymphalidae > Melitaea > Melitaea cinxia. The sequence goes on from NC_059424.1 coordinate 7,285,289, forward strand.
CGTTGTCGTAGAGCTAATCATTATTGTCATTTATTAAATTGAATAGTTGAACTGTAGTAACACCAATCATAGCCTAATTACTTGTAATTCATAGAGTGATCTTAGTTTCATAATAATAATTTTAAGATTTTTATATATAGAGCTATTGCGGGGGCACTGAAGATGCCATTGTGATGTTTTAATTTATTTGAAATATCTGTTATACTTGCATATAATATCTCAAGATGATTTATAATGGCAATGATGTAAAGTGAAAGAATTTGTTAGACGATTCTAAGCCGGTTGTGGTTATCGCAATGTCCCCGAGTAGTTACAGATCGTTAAAATATAACTTAGGCAGTCTAAATCGGTTTAGATACAATCAATGAAAGTGTAAGCTTGGCTATAATTTATGTAATAAATATTGATACTTAAATAAGTTGTTGTTATTTATAGACCTGTCGTTTATCTCTAGGAATTAAACAATTTCGTTACAGAAGTACTTTTGAAAAAGAATTGTTTTCTCGTCTCGATTCGTAAAATATACATATCGTAAGAACATTTAGAATCTAGATGCATTGCCATCCTAAAATATCGTTTACTACACACACACACACACACAAACCTACACTATATTTTGACTAGCCCCTTGGCGCAGTTTGTAGTGACCCTGCTTTCTGCTTCCGGCGTTGCGGGTCGATTCCCGCCTCCGAGGGTGGATGAGATATATTTATATGTGATGCATTTTATGGAAAAAAATATGTAAATAGCTATACGAGCTAGCATAATTCACAATCAAACCATGTGCTTATGAAATTTTACTTATTTCATTCAAATCACACAAAATTACAGCGTGTGTTTTTTTATGATTTTAGTGAAAGTAATTTTAAAGAACATTAAGCAATAACAAAATGCATCCATGACCTTGTCACTCGGCACTCTATCGCCATCTATAAATAATCGTCAAGCGGAGTTATGGCGTAGGTTTAATTATCTGTTGCAATAAATAGGTGTCGCTACTAGCTTCTAAGTTTTTATCTATAGGTTATCCTGCCCGATGAGCGTGAATAATTTTATATTAGTAACTGGCTGATACCAATGACTTCGTCTCCGTTGAATATTACATAATTATATATTAATTTATCTCGAGCGCAGAAAAAAAAAACATTGAAAGCAAAAATATACTTTGAATGCCATATATTATACCTATCAGACAAGGTAGAATCGTTATTTCTTAAAACTTGAGTAACTGTGCTAAATGAAGATAATATAGCAACATATCTTTTTTTTTCAGTTAAGATTCAAAAGTGTATAGCCATCTAGCCACCACCACCAGTTTTTCGTGGCACGTGCGCACAACGGTGGTGTTACTTTTATTTAAATAGTAATTAGATTAATTACTTTAATGTCAATATATATTAAGTTTGTTCTACTTTTTAAGAATAAAAGAGATATCCCATTTACTGGTTTTATTTTTAATTTCTGCGTAAAAATATATTTAATTGAAGCTGACCCAACTTTGTACCACTGTTTTTTTTTGTGATCGAAATTTTTTACACAGATATCCTGACAACGACGAACATAAAAAAAAAAAAAAAAAAAAAAACAACTGTCCAATTAGGTGCAGTTGTTTGGAATGGATTTCTTGGATAATTCATTCGAATGGATAAATTAAGTTTTACTCAGGTATAATTATGTAAATCGTCAATTCTATCTAATAAAATTAATAATACTATGTGTTTGCAAAATCGACTCTCCGAGAACAGTAAAGTATAAATACTTGATATTTTTGTTTGTGTGCATGCAAGTAGTAAGTAGTTAGTTTGTCGAACCAGATGAACAAAGCCTTTGAAGCCTTAATAAGCCCGTAAAATATATACAGTATGTTCGACTTCTAACTACGTTGCTTCAAATGGGGGGTTCTCTAGGTGTAACAGATTACGTTCCGCATGAATAAAAATTATAACAGATTTTATAGACTTTGTATAAATAAACGAGCTACTTTGATATACTTTTTCCGCATGATACCTTTCGTGAGTGCTTAAGCATGGCTATAATATAATTTACAATTAAAAAGATTTTACGAGACAAATAATTCGTTTCCATATGCGGTTCTTTAGTTGTATGCGGCAGTTAGTATTAATATTTCATTTTATAGAAGTTTTTTAAGGATAAGAAAAGTAGTATTGGTCGATTATGCAAAAGTGCGTTGCCACAGTAGCTCGCTTATTATTTAACCAAGTAAAATTTAATAAAGGACTAAGATTTTTTTTCGTAAGTAACGTGATCTATAACACCGATAGAATTCCCCAGTTGAAGGAACGTAATTAGGGGACATCCATTAATTACGTGAGATATTTTTCGATCAGTTTAGACCCCTCCCTCCCTTAGTTGAGATTAAGTGAGATTTGCCTGGACCCCGCCCCTACGTGGGATTGACGCTCAAAATATTTTAAACTAAATTTATTTTTATTATTCGGGAAAATAGTAAACCGTTCAGGTATACTATAGTTAAATTAAATTAAATAATATTCAAAGCAGCAAACAACACTCTTTTTATAATTTTTACTTAATCCACGGAGACTTGTGTACGAAAACGTGTAATATTTTAGATTTCTTGCAGTTGAGATAAGATTTTCGATGACTCCCCTCGGTTTAAATGAGATTTGGTGAGATTCCATTGGACCCCTAACCCCATTCTGAGCTCACGTAATTAATGGATGTCCCCAGGACTCGAACAGCTTATATAATATAGGTAGGTATATCTAGTCTTCACTCTGTTATTTAATAAATAGAACTAAATATATTAAATAGCAGAGTGTTGAGAGAGTGTGTGCAGTATTTTTGTAAAACTAAATGCTATCAGCAGCAATCTCATACCATATACTAATTATATATTGGTTTACTAACAACCATTGATGTCTGAATACACATTTTTTTTGAGGAATTTGGTAAATATAGAACCTATATTTATTTTTATAGCTAGAGTAAGCCCCATTAATTAAAAAAATAAATTTTACGAAATCGGTTCACAATTAACGAAGTCAGTAAAAATTAGGTCCTTTACAACATATTTGATACTGGAATGCGATAACGTTCATGTACATTTTAAAATTTACTGATAAATTCATTTTTATATACTAAAATAAAAATTATCAAGTATTGTTTTATTGCAGATAACGATCGGTAACATTCGGACAATTGTATTTGTTAAGATTAAAAGATTCTACTAGGTATATTATGATAAATTCCTTACTAAATAGGTAATAAGTATATAGTTGCACGTAGTATTATGATAATTGTGTTTGCTCGCAAATGAAAAAAAAACCGAATTCAATTACATCGACTATATATATAATAGGTCTTTACCTATGACAGTACCGTTTTTGATGAAATAAGTTAACGCACTTTTTTTTTTTATATTTTTTACTTTTTTAATCAAAGTAATTACCCATGGAAGCAATGTATTTTTGCCAACGTAATAGTAACTTATTGATGCCTTTCCTGAAAAACTCTGCTGGACGGGAGGTATCAAACTCTGCAAAGGCATTTTGTACTGCCTCTCGGCTATTGAATTTTTTCCCGCCAAAAAGTTATCCAAATTCTGGAAAAAGTGGAAGTCTGTAGGGGCAAGATCTGGTGAGTACGGTGGATAACGGAAAACTTCCAACCCCAGCTCTTGTAACTTGGAGACTGTTTGCTGTGCAGTATGAGGTCGCGCGTTGTCGTGCCGGAGCAGCAGAGCCGAGGGATTGACCAAAGCTGGTTGGAGACGTGCGAGCTTCCTCATTATTGTGTTTAGTTCTTCACAGTACTCATCTGCAGTAATGCTCGTGCCGTTTGGTAAGAAGCTGTGATGAATTACACCGGCACTAGACCACCAAACAGTTACCATTACTTTCTTAGGGGTCATTTTTCGTTTACGGTATTGTTTAGGTACTGAACCAGGATCTAACCAACTAGCTGAGCGCTTGCGATTGTCGAATAGAATCCATTTTTCGACACAAGTAACATTGCGATTCAATATGCCTTCGTTTGTGTGTCTGTTCATTTAATTCGTGAGGCATCCATTTGTTGAGCTTTTTACCTTGCCAATTTGACGCAAATGGACCAATATTGTTTTAGTGCTAACTTCGAAAGCTGCTGCTAATTCAGCTGTAGTCTGAGAATCATCAGCCTCCACAATCGCCTTTAATTCGTCATTGTCGACCAACATTTTCGGCCGACCACGTGTTTCATTTCTTAGGTCAAAATTATCGGAACGAAAGCGAGCAAACTAATATCGGGTGGTACGATCGTTAGTAGTGTTCGCACAGTAAACGTGGTAGATGTTGCGTGCCGCTTCTGCTGCTTTAACCACGACGGAACTCATACTCCATAATCACTCGAATTTTTAACATATCTATGATGACAAAAAGCGTACAAATGCGATGTAAACAGAACGCTAACCATTAAACAAATGACTAATTATAAAAAAGGAATTTTATATTTTTAAAATGAAAATAATTTGAAATTCGAGTTCTTAGCGATTTTTTTTATGTTTGAAATAGCCAGTACTACGAAACGGCAATTTCACAGGTAAAGTCCTAATATATACGCGCATCATCAGCTTTCGATTGAAACAAGAATCATCAAAATCGGCACACCCAGTGAAAAGTTATGCGTTATAAATTTATAATACAACATAGGTCGACGTAAAAATATTCAAGTAAATACGCATTATTAGATATAATTCGAAAAGTACCTACTTTTCAGATCTCAATTAAATATAAATGGGACCACATGAGACGCAACAACTTTCAATTTAAAAATCGTCGAAATCGGTCCAACCACTCAAAGTTCTGAGGTACATAAAAAAAATACAATCGAATCTTCTACTTTTTTGAAGTCGGTAAAAAAAATTAGATCGAATCAAAGTATGTACTCCTAGAAAATTTCAATTGCTCACTTAAGTATTAATATGATTGTTTTGGTAAACAGTATTAAAATAAAAAACATTTAATTTCACGATAGATTTATTACATATTAATTTAATTTTACAATAGTATGGCTTCAATATAAATGCGTTTTTAATAAACAAATAATAATTAATTCGAAAGTTAAAGAATTGTTACAAAATAAAACAAATGGCCACGGAGACTTGTTTGTTCTAAGAATCAATTTTTTCTTAATACATAAAGTGACGAATACCTATAGTATTTCAGATATGTAAAAAATAGGAACTAAGCAAACTTATTAGGTAAAGTTCCCGAAGCTTAGATAGGGTACAAACAACCGTAACTTAAAAAATATAATTTCCTCATCAAATTTTCATAGGTATGTGCTATAAGTGTCGAAATAATACTTTAAAGTGCAAATATTACAAATAGTAAATTTTGTATTTTATTTTAAGTATTTTATAATAAAAAATATTCGTGTAAAATACGATAAGACTAAGTACCTACCTAGACGACTGTATATCTATCTACCTGCTTAGTAATGCTATCCACGAAGGTACGCCACACTTATGAATAGCAAAAAAGACAAAAAATGTTGATGTGTTGGAAGTGGCGGCGTGTTATACCTTGCATCATAGTATACATTTTAGCGTTGACATAACGTTGGTATGTATAGGTATATACAAAATCGCGCAGGCGTGGTATCCTCGGACAAGTTGTTATCTTTGTAGCCCGCGCCACGTTTCTATGTAGGTACATCTATCTTTTTCTAAACATCAAAAAAAGCTAGGTATATGAAAAAAATATATTTGAGAATCATTTAGATTATTTAGCATAAAGTAGTTTTATTATAGACATTACACACAGCCTTATTTGATCAAATGTGACCTTAAGGTGAAACGTGGACAAAGGACGACGAACTAGCCAACTAATTTCGAACATCTTTTTTTATGACTCCATAATAAGAATATGCCAAACTAGTTTAAATTATTATTATAATGTTGACTTAAATTTATAATAATTTATGTCTAATTACTATAATCAAATCCTATATTTTTCAAAATAGTCAATGGGACATGTAGGTACTAAAAGGTACCTTTACACACGGTTTTAAGTGCTCTCTGAAAGTAATAGTTCACTCGCTCTACGATTACCTTGTCTGGTAATAAAGTAATTAAAAAATAACAACAAGTTTTACCACCAATGTATTACGAAAACATAAGTAACATTATCAAAAGATGTTATTTGTCCGTAACTAATTTTATTTTTAATCTAATGTATTATCGAAATAAGTTCACTTGACAGGAAACTTAAGCAATTAAATACGATTAAAGTTAATTAAAAACATTACAAATTTTATAATTTAATTAATCTAAATAAACGAGAAACATATTCTCATTTAGTTTGTTTTTGTTTTTTTAATGGAGAGAGGAAGGAAGGCTATTTATAAATACAATGTAGCGGGACGATTGAAGTTACAAATTTATTATAAGTAGGTACGTAAATTATAAATATATTAAAATTTTATTTATTTCAAAGTTCTTTATCGACATTGTCTTGTAATGTATTAATGTACTGTTTTTTAATGTTTAGACGAATTTTACTCATTATAATGAAACAACACTTCGGATTTTATCGCAGTTTATAAGGTTTTTTAATTAAACGTTTCGGATACTTTACAGCAACCTTGGTCGTGGTAGGATTTTTTCTATTAATGTACTTATATTGTAATTAAAGATATAGTTACAAACACCATTTTTATTTTTAACATAAAAGACTTTGCCGCTGAGTTGTGTTAGTATTGATTAGATGTATGATATAGTTATATCATATTTATCATAGTTATGTTAAGTTTAATATCAGATACCTATGTATCTTATTTCTCATTAAGAGATTTTAGGTACTATATTATTATTAACTTTAATAAAACTTTCTATAGTCAAGAGACATAAATAGTTTGATATATAAATTAAAAGAAATAACCTATTAAATATTATTGAATATTTTTGTTTACTAATATTTTATTCGTAAATTTATTATCTATACTACACATTCGTTTTAGTGATCTCTTTACTGAAAGTAAAGTTGGTAAAACAAAAAAAATATAGAGACGTGAAGTCGAGATTAATCAAATTCGGTCACGTATGTTCGTGTGTGTCACGTAGGTAGAAAATTAATTAACGTAACCAAACTATTTATTATTGATTAAATTAAATGAATAGACATTTAAGAACAATCCTTACTAACATTGGGTGTAGGAATTCGACCAGATCTTTTAAACAACGTATGTTTTTTAAAGGCCTATGGAGATAATAAAGGCGATAACTATTAAGTTCTTTATAACATTGTTATTGAGAAACACATTTTGAAGATTAGAAGATACGCTCATGACGACGATATTATTAGACGTTCTTTAGGGGGTTTCGAATATTTTTCGAGCTGTAAAAAACATTGTTGCCTGATTTTCTTCTCATTAATATTATAAAGCAGAGAATTCGAAATTTAATCGTAGTACTTGAGGATCATTTCCGATGAAACCTTTAAAATTTCAAATAATTAGAATACCTCATAGCAATAAGCAAATAATTAAATTTTAACAAGTTTTAGGCACAAGGGAAAAAATTAATATGCTACTTTGAAAAAGATATAGTCAGTCGGTCAGAGTCGCTAAGTAATATTTATGGGAGTTGAAGTTAAAAGCTTAAAACTTATCACAAGCAACGGTCTGAAAATATTTTTAGAAAATCGTACTCGCATTTACATGGAAATATTTTTTTCCCTCAAAAGTCAAGTGCAGTCGAATTATGAGCGTTAGACGACGTGCCCAATACAAAATTCGTCGGGCACGTAATTTCACCATTTCATAATCATCCACCAAAAGACGCGATTAAAACTTTGTAATAGTTTTTAGATCATGCACTAGCATTTCTTGTAACATATGAAAGAAGGATTATAAGTTAGCTTGAGGAAATTTTCATATATGATATGATTTTTTTTATTTCTACTAAATTCAATATAATATACAAATATAGGTTATTTGACTTAAAGAGAAATTAAATCTATAATTTATAGTCAACTATAATAGTATAAGAATAAGAAATATTTAATATTTTTTTTTTTAATTTTAAAAATAACTATATGTATATAAGTTACAATAGAATACTTAATCTGAAATAATTTTTTAAATAGTAATTTTGTGCTTTCAGTTATAAGTGATAAAAGTTAAGTTATAGCCTTTTTGTGATTTTAAGAAAAGGGAAAAACCGCCAACCCACAGTGGAGCAGCGAATCGTTCTCCCACATGGAGAAAGAGGCCTATCCCCAGCAGTGAGATGTTACAAGCTGAATGCGAATGCGATTATCAGAAAAAAAAATAACGATATTTTCTGTTATAGTTACGGAATACGGTAATATTTTTTTTAAAGAAGTGATAATAGTGATTAATAACTGTGTTAATAAATTCGTGAATATCGATATTTATCAAGTTGTACCCCCATGTGAGTAATCAATAACCATAAGTATTAGACATCATTTTTCGTTCTTTATGATTTAAGTGCGATTGTATTAAATTTACATTCAATTTTTAGTACATTTTTTGTGAATACTGTTGTATCTAGAGTTTATATTTTAACTGAGGTGAGGTATGGCGTAGTAGTAAATTAAAAATATGGAGCATGGGGTAGTACCTCGACCTTACAAAAGATCACAGCTAAATAATACTGTTTTTAAGCTGTTTTGTGTTCCTGTTGGTGAGTAAGGACCAGATCTCCTGGACGAAATTGGGCATTACGGTCGTCGACGCGCTTGTGATGCTTCTGGTGTTACAGACGTCTATAAGCTACGGTAATCGCTTACTATCAGGTGAGCCAAATTTTTTGTTCGCCGATATAGTTACATAATAAATGTATATATCCCATAGAACGTAAAACTTGGTAAAATTCAGGTAAAGTAATTTAACTGTTCAAATCATTTATCACAAATTTAAGCACTTAATAACTGTAAAAATTAAAATATTTTTTGTAAATAAGGTACTTTAAAAATTAAATATTAACCAAAATACTAAAATGTAAATTAAAAGAGAATATTTCACTTTACAAAAGAAGAGATCAGTAAAACCTAGCCCACTTCGTTCACGACGAGAATTTTTGAAATCTTCTTTTTGCAATACTCTACAATGATGATTTTCAACTTGTAACACCTGTCACAGGAAAGCACAGAATTATAACCAAGTCAGTAATAATTTTATGATGATATGAAACAATTTTTAATTCAAACTTTCAAAGTAAGTTAAAAATATTGTTTTCACCTCGGTAGCATAATTACGCCTTGTTAAAAAAAATATATTTATGTACAGTATTCTTACTACAATTTTATTACATTTTGTAAGTTATTTTATTTCTGGAATTAAGAAATTTTTAGCAATAAAACAATTATGGCCAGATCAAGTCAAGAAAAATTATGTAATATTTATTGCTTTTTATAATTTAGTATAATACTATTAATAATTAATTTCATATTAAGATAAAAAGTTTTGAAAATACTACTATAACTGTGACTTCTGCACATAATTCCCGATATAAAATAATAAATAAGTACCAAGTACCAAGATGCAAGTTACAGAATCTTACAATAATTTTACAACACATTGTATTTATGCAGAAAATTAGATTTTACCATACAAAAAATATCTATATCTAAAGATAAATATGAAATGAGAAAGTACAATTTTATTGATTAAAAATACAAAATCATTTGTACCTGAATTTCTGTGTTCATAAAAATTTTTCTTATAGTAAAATTCAAAATACTTAAGCCTAAGTCACATTACATTAAGTGAACACTTTTACATATTTTTTTTACTTATCCAATAAATTAGTTACAAGATAAAAATGATAAACATAGATCAGATTTTTCAAGTTATTAGCCTTCTATTATGTTAGGCCTCAACTATAAAAAAAAAAAAAAAAAAAAAAAAAACTATGAATAACTGTTTAGTAAAGAATAGGAATATAGTAAACAAGTTTTATAAGGAATTACCTATATAGAAAATTTAAATTAATAGGTTAAATGACGTCTACAATACTAATAGGCACATAAATCTGTATCCATAACAATATCATTATTATACATAAACAACTATATTTTAGAATTATTTTTACAATATTAAAAAAAAAAAAAATTCTAAACATATACGAGTATAGCTGTTCACATAAGCTATTTTGCTAGTGTATTACAGTTTAAAAATTGCTTTTTATTATCGTTTTTTGTTTAACTCTTGTAAACATTTGTTTGTAAAATGATTTCTAGTACTTTTTAAAATAAAAAGAATGTCTTAAATATTATTTCTATTTTTATTTAATCTAAAGTATATTGCCCACTATTTTTACCTTCTTATCTGATACATTTCCTGGAGCTAATCTTATTGCTCATCTTCAATACACAATTGCTTTAAATATTATAATCAAAATCACTTAGTATAGTGTTATTTCAATAGAAACTTGTTTAAATGTTTCAATATCACTGTTTTATGAACATAATTTTATTACGTTATCCTATTAAATGCTATGCCAAATATTTATACAGTACGCTCATTATTTCTATTGAGCTATTATTTGTTCGGATATTACGACAATAACTTGTATTATTAAACATCTTTGGCAGCAACCTTTAATACTATACAATATATGTAGAGTAACAGGTTGTTTCTCTTTTAACACATCACTATACAGTATCAATTTTATTGCTTTGTTCATTCAGTAAGATATAATTGGCTGGTTTACGCTTAAATGTGACATAGGTATAACCCAAGCTGGCCAGTACACTTATATTCAAGCCGACAAAGTTTAGCCATGAATATACATAATCTCCACCTATTATCATACCTAAATAAGTTACCAATATATTTTTTAAGCAACCAATAATGGTCGTAGTTAAGGCACTATTGTATTGAGTACACAACATTACACTGTAAGATAACACAAAACCCATAACACATGACATTAGGAATTGAGCTAAGAACAACATATCTGACCAATGAGGATAAGCTGCTGAACTTTCTAGATCACCTGTACACCAAGCAACTATGGTAGCTGGTACAATCATAAACAGAGCATTATAAAACATCAGTCCATACTTGCCAAGCTCCTTCGAATCTAATTTCTTTTTCATGTAAACACCATTTGCGGCTGTAAATCCATCATTTAGTAGCACTAAAGTGTAGCCAGTCCAGGAGAACGTGACATCATCAGCAGCTGCAAGGAGTGCTCCTCCAACCATTGCTAGTACACTAGCCTGAACAGGCCAAGATGCTCTAATTCCAAGAACAAATCTTTCACCAATCATTGTCATAAGAATACTAAAACGTCTCAATGCTGTGAACATAGGAAGGCTGAGTTCCTTCGTGCCCCCTAATCCTGTAGCCATATTTCCCATATAGATTAGTGGTAGTGGCCAAATACGTCGTGCAACACTACTATCTAATGGTGGAAACTGAAGCATTTTCATGTACCGGCTGAACCATAACACCAATATCGTTGCCAACATTTGACCTAAGCCTAACACTTGGTAGGAAGGAAATGCATAAGATGTTAATACTGTCTTATTCACTACCGTTATCATAAACGAAGCTAATGCATAAAATGCAGCACTCAATATCTTTTTCACCATTAGAACTCTATCGGCTTCTGCTTCTTCCTGTGCATTATATCCCGACATTGTTTCAGTAATTTTACTTCAATAGTATATTTTATTTTTATTTAAACGACATGGCTAGTTTCCAACTATACACGAATGACGTGACTAGTAGAAGAGGGGTCGTTTTACTCACGAACACTTCGTTTTCATGGTCAATTAAATTTTTTCGTCATTAAACATAAATAATAAAAAAAACCTTGATCAATCGGCATACACGACAGCATTCATCACTTAATACTTAATCACATATTGACATTGACATATGACAACGTTTGAAAGATGTGGTTGACTTATCATTAAATGTTTACAGCAACAAAAATTATTACGCCAGATAATCATTTGTTTATGCTATACATAATATTTATAATAAGAAATTGGTTCAACTTTAATTTTAAATCAATATAAAATTACATAATTAAATTTTAAATTATTATACATTAAAATAAGTTACTTAGAACAAAGGGTTTACAAGTCAAAAAAGGTATCATTGTATCATTGTTCAACGTTCTGTTAGAGTGTTAGAGCAAGCGAGACGCGACATTTTGATACGGAACTTTTCCGAGTATTGATTGCCATGCCAGTTAGGAATACATATTTATTTCGTACGAAAGAAGAATAATACTTCAAATACTAATAGTTAACATGTATTTTCGTTTGAAGGAGAGTACCTATGTTTAGTTAGATGCATACGTAGGCAGTTATATTCGTGATTGATTTTCAGTAAGTGCCCAGTTTCATTGTGCAGACGCGTAGTGCGACTGAAAGTTGTGTGTACAGTTAGGTCGCAGAATACGGGCGTCGTCAGTTCTGATTTGAGGGTGACATTTTTCAGGCGGCCATGGCGATGCCTGAGCAGTTTTCACTACGGTGGAATGACTTCCACTCGAACTTATCCCAGTCATTTCAAGCATTGCTGGAAGGCGAAGATCTAGTAGATGTGACGTTGGCGGCTGGTGGTCAGTATGTTCATGCTCACAAGCTCATTTTATCCGTCTGCAGTCCATACTTCAAGGAGTTGTTTAAGGTATGAGTCATAGTAAATTGCCTTTGTCAGCACAAATATTTTCCTCAATATCTGCATAGATATACATATAGTTGTATATTAAAAAGGCAGACATTTTCCATATAAATATATACTTGTTTTGTAATCTATAACTAAATGTATATCTGTAGGAAGATTTGTTTATATGTATAATTTTGTTTTCTCTTGTAAGCACATAATATAATTAGCTGATGTGTGTGCTAAGTTACATTGTTAACTTAGGCAGTAAATGGTGATAAACAGTATATAAACAATACAATACTTGAACTGTTTGTCTTTTGCAGTATCAAATGAACATCATATTTTTAATTGATTTCATTTAATGCTTCATGCTTAAACATTTGATTGGTATTATAAATATGTTCTATTGAGCTAGTAATAATTATAGCTTTTTAAAATTATCTTTAATTTGAAATATCATTATTTTTGATCGTAGGACAATATTTATGAGTGATTTTTTTTTAAATTTCTAATAGCTTTTCATATTTGAGCATATCTTGCTGACAATTTCATGTTTCACATTTGTAATAATGATAATATAAGAGAACATTGAAATTGTAAACAATTTATTGTTTTTGTGATATCATGTTTGATTATACAAACAATTATACAAATATATTTTACATATTAGGCATCAAAACAATAAATCTAATACAATAATAATAATGTTTATTTTGTACTGTTAATTCTTTTGTATTAAAAATTTATTACTTTCCATTGTATAGTCAATTTTATATTATTTACCAATAAAAAATAGTTGAAATTATGTACTTAGCACTATTTTTCTTATTAGTTTATTGTTTTTGTAGATGAATCCTTGTGAACATCCCATAGTGATCCTTAAAGATGTAGCACATCATGAGTTAAGGCAGCTTCTGCAATTTATGTATAGAGGAGAGGTTCATGTAAGGCAACAGGAGCTTTCTGGCTTCTTGCACACTGCTGAACTGTTGCAAGTCAAAGGTCTTACTGGTGGTAGAGAGGTCAGTAGAGCTGAATAATCACCCCCATCACTTGTCATGGTTCTACTTTACTTGAATTCATACGTTTATTTTTTTCTGTTTTCTTCTATCATTTAAAACATATAAGCTAGTTCTTTTGGCTGAAGTATAACTTGGTATTCCTTTCATTCATCAAGTCATGATACTATTCTTAGTTTGTTAAGTCTCTGTTTAATATCAATGTCAATTTTTTGAATAGAAAAGCGAATCACCTCCTCCAGTAATAGAAGAAGATTCCACCAGTACTCAGCCAAGTGTGCCTGAACCAGTGAGTGACAGCTTGCCTGAGTGGGTCCCACCTGGTGAGGAAATCACTGCTGAAACTGCTCATGAAACAATCTCTGCTACTGTACCGAAAGAGGAGGCTGCCAGAAGTCCTCTGAAACGGTATTGTTTTGTACTATTGACATAAGAATTATATTTTCAAATACTAGTTGTTTTGTAAAATGAACTATTTGCCTTTCAACAGACTACTAAAAAATACATCAAACAAAAATAGTTACAGTAGTAACAAAAAGAAACCTCGGCCAGTAACTGACATTCCATCTCATGCCGAAAATACTGAATATGCTTCAGATGGGTAAGTTGAAGTAATTTATTGTGAAAACGTATGTAATAGCCATAGCTTAACCATTTTTTTTTCTGCACTTTTTCACGACTATTTTTTTAATTAGTTAATATTTTGTTAATTTTTATTTTTACAATATTCCCTGTTAGAAGTATTTATTTATTTTGTTTTATTTTGTTCTCTATGCAAATTTACAGTGAACCTATCATCGACTTCGACAATGACTTTTTACATACTATGGTGCTGCCAGATTCAGGCAAAGAGGCTGGTAAGTGATCATTTTTTTCTTCTATGTACGATTCGCGAAAGAGCATCAAATACTACTTCATTTAATTCTTTATTATATTTTTGATATGAAACTTAAATTTTGTATATGAAGGATGGAACTGCAAAACGGGTGGGGTTAAATGTCCATCTTGCCACCGATTTTTCGCGAATCGCTACAACCTAAAGGTGCATATACGAGACAAACATGACACGAGGGAGGGTACACTACAATGTGACATATGTCAGAAGCGTATGAGAAATCCATCCTGTCTTCGGGTTCACATGTATCATCACCGCAAACAAGCAGCCTATCTGGCCCAGCTAAGTGCCCAAGGAGATCAGATGAGACACGTGTAAGTACCTAGATGTTTAGTATTTAAATAGTTTAATGCACATTTTATATTTCGTTTTCAAGTTTATTTTAATTTTTCTTTTAAAATGTATTGTTTAATTTTTGGTTCGGCACTGTAATAATCACAAGAGGTCTGACTTTCTATGTTTCACAGCTCGTAACTATTAAAGAGTACTTATTGAGAGGATAATTCCAAAACGTGTATTGATAATAGTGGCACAGGATTGTGTATTATAACTTTACTTATTGTTATTTATTATACCCGAGGCTGTACTAATATTATATTGGTTTCAGGGTTAAAAACATGGTTGAGAACAAATGGCGTAATGAAACAAAGGGGGAGTTAAAGGAGGGAGAAAAGTAAGTACTTGATATATTATAATACATAACTTTTTTTCTTTATAAACAAACACAACTACAGTAAATGATTAAGTTGCGATGCGAATAATTTTGTCTGCTACAAAAATATTACGATCAAAAGGCAGGTCTATAAGAACTAGGAATCCCTAGGTCTTAAAGGTATTTTTCGATACTTAGAAGATTTTACGATTATTTATTTGAACACCATCGTTTAAAGTAGTTATATTAATATATTTAATGTCAGTGTAAGTTTTCTAATTTTATATAATACAGTACAGTACTGCGAACATTTATAATATAGTATTCTTAATTTGTCTTATCTGCGAATGTAATAATATATTAAAATGTTTTTTCTGTGTATCCTAAAATATAAGTGGGCAGAATACTTCAGTCAATTTTGTACATAACTAATAATCAGTAAAAGATCCTGCTCATTATTTATGTAAAAAAAATGATAACCTATCCAAGCTGATGCGCAGTTATATTTTAAACTTGATTAACTTGTTGATTGTAAAATTATTGTATTAAAAAAAGCCCAGCAAACCATTCATGCCTTTACTATTTTTTTGAACGATTTGAACTATTTTAGTCGTAAGTGCCGTAAAAACGAGGGTGCCAGTACATCTAAAAATCCGCCCATTAAGATCTCGGTGCCTAAGATTTACGTGTCACAGCCAAGCTCTGTAAAAAAGGGCGTTGTTCGAACAAAGAATCGGTATGTCGTGTATTTTACTGCATTAATTATGCAACATACAAAGGCTTAGCGATGTGATTTTTTTTAAGCATTTTTTATTTCGGCTTTTTTGTCTTATGTCGTATATTATATAATATACAATTTTTATTTTATTTTTTATTGCATTCGGATTCTCGATGTATTCGGTTACATTTTTTTTTACTGTTGTTTTAATTTATTCTGGAAAATATATCTCTTTACGTGCTTACTACAATTTAAAAATAGATGTATTGTAGTTGTACATGTTTCATATTATGCATTTATTGATCCGCGCGGGAATATTGCGCCGATTTGTTCCCATACCCAGGCAGCCTGACTCGTTGCTAGGGGCTGCTTCGTCTGGACCCTAACTGTACTGTGACACTGGACAATCGACCTTAGTGCGATATCATAAGGCCGAATGTCCATTGTTATTGTTTATATCACCTTTTTCTGGCGCGCCGCATCTTAGCTATCATGTTTCAGTTGCAATTATTGATCCGCGCAGATGAAATGCGCCGATCAGTTTATCTCTGTACTACCTGACTGACATTCGGTGTAGATTAAATTCATAATAGTTCTATCGTTTTATAAATTCCGTACCCGCGTTGTGTGGTGCGAGAAGCTCGTTTTTGTAAACATCGGAGGGAAGTTCGTTGAGTTTTATTAAAAAATGGGTGTAATGGTCTGGGATGATCTCGATGCGAAAATTCTCTGCGCGTAAGATTTTTTTTTTTATGTATCAATTTTTAGTTGCAAATATGCTTGTGCGATTTACATTTAAAAATTAATATTAAATTTATTGGAAATTCATTACTTATTTGTAAGAGTGTATTGTGATTGTCTGTGTGTATATATATTTGTTTATATGTAAATAGATATAGTATGGTGTTTGTTGTATATTCCAGTTATCCAGCATCGGCACCTACTGGGGAGGCGAATAGCTACCAGCCGGCCCAACAGGATGTCAAGCTGGCTCCCGAAGCAATCCTGCCGAAGTCGGAGGCGAACCAGGAGTCAGTATGATTAGCAATGAATTCTACGGACGACCAAGACTTCGTAGACCCCATAACTCTGGTTGCTATATTCACTCAACAGTATAGCTGGAATTCGCTTATTTTCGGACGTGTTGATAATCCTCCACCAAGGAAGTAAATTTTCTACCTTCTATAACTATTCCTTTTCTGTTTCATATATCGAACAATGGTTGTTCTCTCCATATCCGATCATTTATTATTATTGTATTATTATCCTCTCGCTACATGGAGAAAGAGGCATATGTCAAGCAGTGGGGCATAAAAGGCTGATTTGGTTCTGTTAATTTTAGATTTTTCGAGACTTTTTTTTATATGTCACATTTATATTTTTATATATGTTGAAATGGTGAATTCAATCAAAATTTCAAGTTATTTCATCATTGTTTTCAGTTATCTAAGTGTAACTTGAATTTCTACATTAGCTATTAGTAGTGGCTACGTAACATACATAATCTTAATAATATTTAATCGTTTAGTATAAGATTTCTCTATATTTAGACGTATGTATTCATGCTTCGTACCAGTGTGTACTGTTGAGCTGAGTATTGTATATTTTCTACATTCCACCACATAAGTTCCAAAGACTGAAACATAAAATTGCACATAGCGAACCTTGCAACGGTTATATTGTAATGTATTTACAGGGTGTGTGTTTCGTGACGTACTTAGTTTTTAGATCGTCATAAGACACTCATGGTATAAAATTTTTGGATAAATATACCAATGAATTATATATATATGTATATATATATGCATATATATATGTATATATATATATATATATATATATATATATATATATGTATATATATATATATATATTATAAAAATTTTAATATGTGCACATCCTGTAAAATGTAATAGTTTTTAAGTTACGGTTTATATGCCGCCTCGATCGATATAGTTGTCTCAATCAGCTTTACAATGAATAGTTTAGTTAGAATCTCGACACATCCGTGATCTGAATAGAATTTTCAATTTTTTTTTAATAAACGTTGATCAAATCATACTATTTTTATACGCTTTCGGTCACATCACAGGATTACATGGTTTGTTTGAAAAATAAAAGTTGCTTATTTAGTCACAGATAAGGATTTACATTGTGTTTTTTATCTCTGTTGTAATGTGATACAGCTGAGATGTTAGTACAAGTTCGGTTAAATAGGCAGTTTGGTCGGTCAGGACTAGCTCTATAAACAATGTTGCCATTCCAATTGAAATGTACAAAAATATTTTTATTATATCATTTTTATTTTATTATCATTTTGTTTATTTAGTAACCATTTGTCATGATTCACGACAAGATTTTAAATAACCTTACAGTACAAAATACCCTATTATTGTATATTATTCATTTATAAAATATATGCTTTACTTAGTAATTGTAAGATTTTATTTTAGGATCACATAGTTTTTTTTTTTTTTTTTGGAAGAGAATAACATTTTTTTAATGAACAATAATTATTTTTAGTTTGATAACACTGTATATATATTTTTTTATTTTATAATGCAAGGGTTCTAGGTATGTTTAAGTGAAATTTTTATGTACCTCATGTTTAAAATGACTGTTTAGTTATGTAATTTTTTACACGATAATGTTGTACTACAGATGTGGCGAGATTTTCAAGACATGACCATGATATTATATTCCGATTTATTATAAATAATCTCTTGCTGTAATGGTACAAAAGAGTAATATTTTTTTTCGTAAAAATAATAATCCAGGCGTGTATTTACCAGCGTAAAATGAAGCTTTAATTTTAGCGATTCATCCCATCGTTTTGAAAAGTCGGAAATCGGAACTTATTGTAGTAATGATAAGCTCTCTTTGTTTATTTGGTATTTTTAAATACGAAAATTCTATTAGGTAACTGTATTGCGGCGTAAGAAGTTGTGTGGGTATAATTTGATTAGTTTAACATTAATAACAATAATATATATAAAAAAAACTTGTGTTATGCCGTCCCTATGTAATCTCGTTTTCGAATAAACTAAATATCAATCGTTTAGCTCGAACCTTTCATATTTTATGACGTGCCGCCTTTCACGATTATTCGACTATATTTCCATTTATATTAACGATAAATTTTCTCTGAGAGCTCAATGTTAACGTTGTGACTGTGTGTGTAGTACCTCTTTTTAGAATAGGATATATTTACGTGCGTACACATGAATTAATAATGAAACAATACGTATATCGTTCCCGCGTTGTATTTAAGCGGATGATAAATATAGATTATAAGAAATTAATTAGATAGATGTAGTAGTCATCTTTAATTTAATTTTTCAAAAAAAAAATTTTGAAATTATATTATCGTGGTTTGGGTATTTCTAACCATTAATATTAAGGGGTTATAAAACTAACATGTCTTTTCAATCGTAGGAATCGTTTCTCTTTACATTCCATTAGCTGTAAGTCTACATAATCGACCCTAACGAGGTGTAAGTATTTTATAAAATATTAATATTCTATTTAAATAAGTACTCTTAGAGTAAGTTATTTTAATTTTTTATATTCTTTATCCAAGGAGATTATTTTTGATTATTACGAATCTTAATTAAGACACATTCCATATTTTGGTAGCTGTATTATTATTTTAGAGTGTATAGGGATATTTTTTACCAAATTTTTTTTATACCAATGCTCTTATGTTATGTGACCAAGGGTGCAGCTATCGACCCCCTCCATATATAATTCAGACGAGATTCAACGTTAAGTCTTCAGGGTTAGGAGTAGAGACAATCTCGTCTATTATTTAGTTTGTTGTAAGTTCTCGTTTCGGTTAAACAAATACTCAAATTGTAAGGCCAAGTCGATATCTTTTTTAGTATTGAAAAGGTAATAGTAATGATCAATGTCAGTTTATTTCTCACAGAAGCATTTATGCAACGTTCAGTTTTCATTCTCAATATGAATTATTTATTGGGAGATAATTTTTGAAATTAAGTTACGTTTTGAGTTTATACTTAACATTATTGTTCACCCTTACTAGTCATATCATCGCTCAAATTAAAATGAAACTTTGAATACACGACGAATGACACTAACAGTGTTTAATTAATAATATGAAGTTACATTTTGTTATTATTTTCAATGTTATTTTCGGATATGATTTGTAAAATAGTAAATAGTGATAAGTGCTCAAAATATGTGTCAATCAATATACTATATATCCATGACAAACTAATTGTATGTTTTAGTATATAAGTAATGAGGTATATTTGTAATGCTTATAACATGAATTAATAATTCATATTCGAGAATTAATACTTATTGATGATAAACAATCCGATAGCGTTTTACTACATCGGATATACTTTGAACGAGTTTCAATTACAAATGTACGTCATAATGTATGGAATACATTATAACAGTTCTAGGTTTCTGTCAATTTGTCGTCTCTCGCCATATAATTTTTTAATAAGTATGTATGTCGTAGGTTCTATATTTACATCTTATTGGTAACATTATCAAATAGTATTAAGATATAACAAACCACATCGTTTTTAGTCCCTTTACTGTATCTATATCAGGGTAATAATTAAAAAGGAGCTTTTTATCGGAATTATAATAACGAATCTTGTTATAATATAAAAATTAAAATTGTCATTTTAGAATCTAATTTTGATAAGGCAAGACCTAATAACATAATAACGAAATAATGTTGGAAAACACGAAATTGTAAAAGATCTGCAATATTCCATTTTTATTCTTAGTTAACAAAAAGTACAAGATCTGAATAAGCTATAAGTACTCAAAAGTACTTAATTTTTTTAAATTTATTTTGTGTCAAGATTTAAATGACCATAACTACCATATTAATAATATAATTTTACAATTTATAGTTCAAAAATAAATATATTTTTACGTAAATTTATTTAGTTATATATAAATTAAAATGGAGTATTGCTTCTTACTTTAACATAATTAATCAATTTGTAATTGGCCAGTATTTGCCGAGGTCGTGGCTTTAACGTGGTGTATGGGCAGTGATAAATTTCGTCCCTTTAAGAGATGGAATCTCGTAATGTAAAGGCTGCTTCTGTGTCAAATGTGATAGCGTTGGCGTATATTAATGGAGAGTGAAAAGTTTTTGAGGTTTTATAAATTTTATATTATATGATAAAAAAAACATCATTCGGTGCGGTTTAAAATTACCCTGCCATTTATTTCACGACTGAGAGTGTACATCATTTATATATAAATAATGTAAAACAAGATTACGCAACTAAACGGGTTTAATAGCTCGTTCATATTGATATAATGCATAAAAATTTGACAATATCTTTAAAATTACGCTGAATTAGCATAAAAAAATCAGAGGCCATAGGCCGGGGAAAAATAAGGCTACGTATGTATTTTAAAATAAAGGCCGACAGAGATTTACAATGTCATGTAATGCATTGTTATCGAAATGAAAATGAAATTTTTGTAGGTTGTGGTAATTTGTGAAGTTTAAGGATACTTAAAGCGGATTTTTGTCGTAAATTAAAAACATCGATATAATTTCAAGCTGTAAGCTGATAAAATGAAAATTGCCCAAGTAGGGTCAGTAAAAATACGCCTAATTTTTTTTTTTCTGAATGAATCTTTTGTATATAAATGACCCAGGGCCTCAAAATATTGCATTTATCATTTAAGTGTCAATTTTTTTGTAATAACAAGCCGTTTTTTAAAATTATTTGGAAGATATCTAAAGTTAATCTTTTTGTTTAAAATAATTAAAGGACAAGATGAATTTTTGTTATTTTTAAGACAATTATATTTTTATGAACTAATGCTATGCTCTCTACTGTTGTGATTGTGTATTTTTTTTTTTAATTATACTAAGATTATTGTAACTCTGTGATTTTTGCCGACCTGTATATCTGTGGTATTTTTTAGTTTTCTATTTAAAAATGATGATAATTTAAAGCATCAATGGCGATTATTTTACAAATTATGATGATTGAGTGAAATCATTTTTGCTTAATAAATGTGTGGTCAATTTTTCGTTATCAATATAATAAATACTTTTTTAATTATTATAAAAGCAATAATAGTTTGTCTTGTCAAAGATTTGGTAATGTTGACATCGCAGGACGTAAATCATTGAATATAACTAAAAAATATCATTAGGTAATTTCTTTGTGTACAGAATCGGCAGTCACTACACATTCCAATGTTTCGATTTGTCTGTATATCTTGTTTTATCGAAACTTTTATACTCATTTATACTCATTATCAATTTTTAATATTTTTACTTTAGCTCTAATCGAAATAATAAATTATAATTTTCTACAAATGTTATTTTATTTAAAAAAAAATCTTTTGTTCTGCGTGTTTCAATAGATAGATAGTAGAAGTAATATTTCTCTTAGGTAATCGAGGTTATGTTTTTTTTGTCCTTTATTTCCGTAATATTTGAAACATTTCGGATTGTAAAAAAAAAAAAAACTTGTAAACCATATAACTGTCAATCTCCTTTAATCGGTACCATTTTGATAGTTTGCAATAGGCGCGATAGATCTATACTAATATTATAAAAACTGTTTGTTTGTTTAAACGCGTTAATCTCAGGATTTACTGGTTCGAATTGAAAAATTCTTTTTGTGTTTGCCCTTTTACTGAGGAAGGCTATAGTCTTTTTATCGCAAGTTAACGTGTGTGAAACCGCGGGGCACAGTTAGTAATTTTTACAACAACTGTTGTAATGAAATAGTATACAAAAATAAGATTGTTAGCTAGTGCAGGTATTGTTATATTATTTTATGATGTAACGTTACTGCAAACGCGTTGTCATACCTTGATGTAACTTATTAATTTATTTTTGTTATGGCAACACGAATACGAGTTTATTTAAATATTCTTTATCAAGGCACTACAGCTCTGCATACATTTTCAATAAATCTAATTTTGATTAAATTGCAATCATATCTCCGTATAACAATAGTTTCGCAAGTTGTGGATAAAGTTGATCCTGTAAATGAGCTACGGTTAGACTAACATCACGAGGTAGAATACGGCATGATGACATGTGTTACTTCAATTAATAAACTACAAGTTTTAGTTTTATATTTGCGAATTGAAATGTCTTATAAATACAGTGAAATTTGATGGAAAAGAATAATACTTTAAAAACCTCATATCTTCATCCGTTAAATAGCGTTATTCACAACTGGTGAAACAGGCCCTTCGTAAATTAATTTTTTTGCAATCTGTTTAATACAACACATTCGACAACGCCATCTAGTGTGAAAATTTAGTTTAGCAAGTTTTAAAAATGGTTTCAGGCTAAAGTTGGCTAAAGCTGGTATTTATTCCTATGGGTTAAAGAATATTCTATTTCGTTAAAGTAAGACAACTGCTTACGCATTAATAATTACTTTATACAGTCGTACATCTGACACGCCTAGTGGGGGTAGTTAATTTATTCGTTTAAAGCAGCGGTTCTTCCCGATTAACTTAGGCCTTGGCGATTAGTAGGCTAAAATTATTAATTTGTCAAAGCTTTTAGTAGAGTGATGGTGAAAGAAAATATCTTTTATCTGTTTGACACAGCTATACTTATATTAATAACTTAATAGCTAATTTAATTGTTTCATGTGCTCGAATATATTTCACACATCAATTTAATGATTATCTAATATCTAGATACCTATAATTGCAGTTATTTTCTTATTTTAATTAAATATGTTGGATGATTTAACATTATTTTCACTTTTAGTTTATAGATTTTTTTTTATCAAAATAATAATTTTATCCTCCGACGATCCTTTTAATATTTAAATAAGTAGTTTTAACTCTTTCAATTAACAATATGGACAACTTTACCGTCGACAAATGATTAATGAAACAGTAGGGCCTCGAGCATTCTATTTCCAATAAAATAATCAATTTTTCATAAATTTTGTAACAAAGCCATTAAAGCAGATTACTTTAAAAATTAATTATTAGTGTCCGATAGTTTATATTATTTCATTAAAATTAGCAAATATTTACAGAAAGAAAATTTACTTTATATGCCAACATCTATTATAAGTTTTAGAGTTTGTATCAAAGTAGTAAATAAACAATTTCAAAATGCCCCATTGAATTGCGATTAAAATAATAGAGTTTACCTACACTAATGTTGTAACATTTTACTTATGTTTCCAATACTTGACTTATAATTACTACTGTTATAGCGCAGACAACAAAACACTCAATTTAAGCAATTTCACATGATGATATAATATCCACATCGATATCGTAAAATCTCATTATAACATCGCGCGCATGCGCGCAGCTGCGCTCTCATTGGTTAGATTTTAATGGCGGCAAAATCACTGTGACAATACACGTACGCGTGAATTTAATTTAATAAATTAAAATCCCGACCACGCCTCGTAGAACGCGTTAAGTTCGACAGCTTCACGTTCTCTTCTGGATCGACGTCCCAGTTATTATCATAGACACCTGATAGCGATCTACTCATGTTAGGGAATTTATACCAACCCGCAGTGGAGCAACGAGACGGAAGGAGCCTGACCATTCTCCTCCATGGAGAAGGAGGCTTAAGTCCAGGTGAATAATCAATTCCGGTCGGTGGACTCACAACGACGGTGGAAAAAAGGACATGGGTTTCAAAAGCTCGTAGATGCATATTAATTATATATATACAAAAAAATCTATTTAAGTACACATTTTGATATATATATTTATAAATCCTCCCTTATATCTTATAGGGCTATGAAAAATAGATGTTGGCCGATTCTCAGACCTACTCGATATGCATACAAAATTTCATAAAAATCGGTCTAGCCGTTTCGTAGGAGTATTTCAACTAACATTGTGACAATAGAATTTTATATATAAGATATTATTTTAATATATTTATTGTATGTACATCATACTCGTAACCAATACATATAACTCCTAATTCTAGAGTAGGAGAGTAGATTTTCGGTCGATCCTATTCCTGCAACAACTGGACATCGATCATATATGTATTTTCCGCAAACGTTTTTCAAATCATTTGCTGTTATTTTGTCAATTATACTTATTATTTCATGAAGGTCAGAATAGTGCCCATTACGGAGAATATTATAACCAATATCATGACAAGTATAAACCGTGCTTTGGTAATTCATAATGATTTTGCTTTTCATCTCATTCTTTGCTCTTATTAACTCGTCGTCGGTTATCAAATAACATAGTCGCATCCATTCATTTTGTACTGCCAAAAGCATATCATCTACTTCATCCCTTGATGAAATATATTCGACTCCCCAAAGTCCAACGTCTTGATAATAATATTGAAATGTTTTGTAAGATTTACATAACCCGCCTGCTGAAGCAACACAAGCGAGGTGCACTCCATGAGTTGTTCCACTTGGTTGCGATTTGTCCCAGCCCCCTAAAACTAAGGCAGCAAGTTCCATTACGATCTTGTCTTTGTCACCAAAAGATGGACCTTCTACGGCAATGGCAATATGACCTACGTCCATTGAATCATCTCTGTAAACGATTTGAGAGCCTGTGTATCTAAGAGAACCTAAAGAAACACACTTTGGACATTCTGTTGCGATACAGTACTGTTGTCCTAAATTCATCATTAAGTCATGTTTTATATTCCCGACAGCCGCAAATACAATTCTCTCGGGTATAAACAATTTAGTTATATAATCGGAAATCACAGAGGATTTTAAATTATGAAGATTACTACTTGGACCCATCACTGTTTGACCTAACTGTGTACCCTGAAAAGCGGACGAATGTAAATAATCATGTAAAATATTAACAGAAAATCTGTCGTGCATTAACATTTCATCACGCACAGTGTTTTTTTGAATTTCAATTTCTGTATCTGAAAACGAATTGTTGAAGATGCAATCAAATAATATGTCAGCGACACATTTTGCTTCTGATGAAAGGCATTCTGCGTAATAAACTGATGTGTCACGAGTTGTGAAACATTGAAATTTTGCTCCAGTTTTTCCTATTTCACTTTCTAGATCCGTTTTTGAAGTATTTGTCGTTCCTTTAAAAGCGATGTGTTCAAAAAAATGTGTAATGCCATTTTCAGATTCGTTTTCATGTCGAGATCCAGCATCTATATAAAATCCAATACACACATTGTTACACTGTCTTTCTTCTGTTGCAACTGTTAGTCCGTTAGACAAAACAGAACATTGCGTTTTAGGAAAATCCCTTAATAATCGCGGATATACGGCTGAGTGGTTATTATTGCGTAAGAATCGAACATTCGGCTTTTGAATTCTTTTTAATGTTGTATACAATCGCAACATTTTTCGCTCTGTTTTAACAGTAAATAGAACTCACACGTTGATCAAGGTCAGTTCTACAAGGAAAAGTATATTTGAACAGGTACAACGTAGATAGATTGAGAATTAGTAAATTGATATAAGTAACAATCTAAGGTATGCAATTTAAATATTACCTAACCATGAAAATAAAATCTCCATTAAAACTGCCTTACAAGCAAAGACAAAATTACTTTTTTAGCTTATGATATGACATTATCAATCTTAAAATAAAAGTCGGAAAATTAATAAATTTTCAATAAAACAAAAAAGTTTGTATATAACGAATATTGTAATATAGCCAAGTAATTAATTCTCTTCAGTGTACATTATTTATTCATTAAGAACAAAAAAATCACATTTCGTTATTTTCACATCTTGCGGTAGTTTCTAAATTTTATTTCAAACTTTCACCGTTGAGTCTATCTTCACTTCAGGCTTGATTACTGTGATTGGTATACGGTTTCATTAGTATATAATATGATAATTTTGATTTATTAGCTATTGATCTTAATAAATGTAGTATAAAAATAGTCCAGTTGATCCCGTGCTTTGATTTAAGCATGCCAACATGAAAGCTCAAGTAAAAAATAGTATTTATTATTATGTGTAGTTTCAGCGTAAAATTTTTCACTTCTGTTATATTCACCCACCTATCCATATATATACCAAAACTGTATGTATGTAAATGGTTTGTACCTGTACATAGGATATATTTGAGAAAAAAAGCCGATAGAAGCCAAAAATATGATATACAGAATTTTTGGGTCTCTATCAATCTGTAGTTATTCAATTAAATTTGATGCAGTATTATTGCTGTGGGTCTAACTTGAAAAGAGGTTCATGTTTTATTCTCATACTTTGCTTAGAAACTGAAAACGTTTATACGGGTATTTTTTTTTACCGTACCCACCTAGAAGCAACAATAGGCTATATTTTAACAGGAGACAACGGAATAGTAAAAAATTCTGTAATTATGTATATTGTAATATACTCGTAAATCTAAATATTCTTAGTTCTAAATCTCTCGTCTATCTATTATCATCTAATCGTTATTTAGTAAAAGTACAAAACCAAATAGTATACCAAAAAGTTTGTATATAACTAATTGACGTTATTAAATATTTTATTATGAGTGTAAATTGTTCTTAGATAATTGACTTGTATATTTTCTGATATATATAGCTACTGAAGTTTTATTAATTTCAAATTCCTATTCCTAGATCTAAAGTGAAATTTCTTGATAATGATTCCATTTTATTTAATGAAGTGTCAAACAAGATTATTCAACAACATTGTACGACATTTTTCAATATCTGAAAGTTCATTGTCACAAATTAATATTGACGAATTAGCTAACGGTGTAAGAGTAATCACTGAAGAGTTGTGCTCTCCTTTGACCTGTACATCGATCATCATTCAAACGGGTTCAAGGTTTGAGAATAGCTGTAATAATGGTATCTCTAACCTTATTGAACACATGTCTTTGTCAAAAAAAGACATGCAAGAGTCTTTTCACAATAAAGGTATAAAAGTAAATTCAGTAACGACAAGAGATTTCCAAAGATATACGGCAATATCTCAAACCGAATATGCTAGTGACTGTTTGGAGGTTTTATCTAATATTATTACTGAATCTGAATGGGATGATAGTGACATAGAACTGCAAAAAAATATAATAAAGTCGGACGCTATCGATCTTGATAATAACCCAAAGTCTCTGGTTTTTGATTACTTGCATCAAACGGCATTTCAAGGAACGTCTTTAGGGCAAAGTGTAATTGGACCATCAACAAATCTAATGAATTTTAATAAACTTCATATATGTAACTTTTTAAAAGAAACTTATAAACCCCATCGAATTATTATAGTTTCATCTGGTGGGGAGTCGCATTCATCGATTATGTCCAAAGCGAGTTCGACTGTTGGTTATTTATCGGTCAGCGAATGTAAAACGGTAGATTTTGGATGCCAAAGGTATACTGGTTCACAAATAACTTACCGTGATGACTCTATGCCATATGCTCATATAGCTTTAGCTGTTGAAGTTCCGGGAGTTACTAGTCCAGAGTATTTGAAACTTTTAGTTGCAAATTGTTTGTTACAATCGTGGGATCGAACGCAAGGAGGAACTGATAGACATGGATCACCTTTAGCACGCGCTGCATCTACGTCTAGACTTTGTGAGCACTTCCAGACATTTTATATAGCCTACAGTGATGTCGGATTATGGGGAGTTTATTTTATAGGCGATCCAAAATGCTTAGACGATATGGTATCTAACATACAAGACCAATGGATGCATATGTGTACAACAATAGTACGATCTGACGTTGAACGAGCAGTTAATATCACAAAACTTAAACTAGCCAAACGAATGGATGGTTTATTAAATTCTTGCTACGATATAGGCTTGCAGGTATTGTACACATCTAAACGAAGATCTTTATCCGATCTTTATAATGAATTATCAAAAATATCGGAAAGAACGATTAAGGACGTGTGCTTTAACTATATATACGATAAGTGTCCTGTAGTAGCAGCTGTTGGTCCCACAGAGACTTTGCCTCATTATAACAGGATTAGATCTGGTATGTATTGGTTGAGGCTTTAAGGATAATTGTTATTTTATTATTATTTTTTTTCATTATTCTACTATCGCTACAAATTTTAAAATATTGTCAAAATAATAAAATAAATGTTATTCATGAAGAAAATCACCTTTTTACTTAAATTTGAAATCAATATTTGAACTCGGAGAATTTATTCTGTACCTAGAATTCTAGTTTTAGATAATTGACTTAACAGTTTTTTTTCCGTTTTAATAATTTTTTTATTAGATAAAATAAAACAGTTAATTTAAAAGGTAAAACAATAATTAAGAAACAAAAAACTATTTAATGGCCTATAGATCCTATAGATACATTCATAATTTTCATTTTCATTTTACTATTTGTACCAACTCGGACCGCAATATCTGATATTGGATTCATAATATTCAAACGTACTTACAAATAAGTCCATAAACTATTAAATGACTGCTATAAATGCAAAATTAAATTTTGTTTATTATTACTATACAAACTAAACTACATATTATAATGTTGCTGTCTTATGGTACCCCCATGGTACAGAGGGCCCTCGTGAGACGTCTCCATCCTCTCCTGTCATGTGCCTCTCGCTCCGCGTCCCTCCAACAAAGCCCGGTCGCTCGCAGCTCGGCGTCGATAGTCCGCTGCCAAGTGTGCGCCGGCCGGCCCCGCCTCCTGCTCCCGCGTGGCCTCCACGTGTACGCGACCCTGGCAGCGCTCTCCTCTGGTCTTCGGAGGGTGTGCCCTATCCACTTCTACTGCTACGTGCTCAGTTTTAAATTCCCAATTAAAGGAAATAAAAGGAATAAAGTGAAAAATTGTGAATACTGCATATCTGAAAAAAAATTGAGACACCTACGACTGACACTGACACGTACACATTCACCAAGTCGTGATAGAGCAGCGTGGTGGTTTATATCCAAGCCCTTGTTTTTAATAGAATTAGAACCCTTTGACTGAGAGTAAGCATTTTTTTACACTTAAATACAGTAGGTATAAGTAATGTATAATTTTAGTAATGTTTAAATAGAATCTATGAGCCTACGCTGTAATTTTAGTAGGTCACGGCTAAGTAAGGATATCTAATTTTAATTTCACGGAATTTCACTTCAACAAGATCTGTAATGTCTCCTGCTATAGTTTTGGACTCAGGATCGTTAACTACCAAAGCTGGATTTGCTGGGGAATCTTTTCCTAGAACAATAATTCCTACAACAGTTGGACGGTAAGTAAAAGAAATATTTCATTAATTTTGACAATATATTGTAAAAATTCATAATATCACATTTTAATATAATATTAGATTTTGTCAATATGGTCTCAGCGAAGGCATCTCCGACGTATACTTTGGTAAAGAAGCGATGATAAAGAGAGGAATTTCGAAGTTAATATGGCCAATTAAAGACGGAGTGATAAATGACTGGGAGGACATGGAGAAACTATGGCATCACATATTTTACACAGAACTTCATGTTGCGCCAGAAGAGTCACAGTTCATGATCGCTATACATCCTATGACTTCAGAAAATGATAAGTGAATATATATTTTTTATATGTATATTATCTTAACTTATTAATCTTTGTATTTTAATTATGTCAATTAAATGTACTTTTATTTTTGTTTGTCGAATTCATAAGTACCCACTTAAATTATTTAATATCTATTTTTCATTTCACAAAAATATTTTCAGATGGAATGAAATTAGTATCAAATTTGTTTCGTCATACAAGTATTAGTTTTATCATATAACTAATTTCAGAGAAAGAATGGCTGAAATATTATTTGAGTCTTTTACAATTCAAGAATTGTATTTGGCTACATCAAGCCCTTTAGTGTTACACGCTAGCGGCAGAACTTCAGGAGTTGTCTGGGAAAATGGTTACTCATGCTCGTATGCTTCGCCGGTATTTGAAGGATTTCCTCTAAAACATGCAACAGTTAGCTCTGAAATAAATGGAAATGTTTTGACAGACCGACTACAATATCTACTGAGTCAAACAGGATTTTTCTTTACGACTGCGATAGAACGAGACATTTTGGAAAGAATTAAGGTAACGTTATTCATGTTAAATTGTAAGATAGAAGTATACGATAAATATTTAAAATATTTAATTTTAAATCATAACTATAACAAGACATTTTTGTGATATCAATAAGCCGTAAATATGTAGTCTTAATTTTTCAACTCCATATAGTTATGTTGAATGACTAGTAGAATCACATACCTCATTTTATAATAATTGTCAAATTTCCGTCATTATAATAGCTTAATATTATTTTATTTCAGAGAGAATTGTGTTATGTATCACCAGACTATAATAAAGATTTAACAACTTCGAAACTTTCAAACGATAGCATTTCTTTTAAGCTTCCAGACGGTCAGAATATATTTCTAGGTTCAGAAAGATTTGAAGTCCCAGAAATACTCTTTCAGCCAAGTTTACAAGGGTTCGATTGTCTTAATATTGTCGATGTAATCTGTTCAAGTATTTACAAATGCGACTTGGAGTATAAAAGACTCTTCTTTGATAATATAGTAATATCAGGTGGAACGAGTATGTTCAAAGGTCTACCGGAACGCTTAAGTGTCGAGTTATCTAGAAGAATAATAGATCAGCCAGGAATAAAAGCGAATATCGATGCAATGTCTTCAAGAAGTGTAGCAGCTTGGACCGGGGGATCTATTCTGGCCTCACTCAAAAGTGTTAAAGGCTTTTGGATGACAAAACAAGAATATGAAGATGGTGGGGCAGAAAGAGTTCACTATAAATTTTATTAAATGAGGTTTGATAAAGGTTTTTTTTTAAATTTTTCCTCTATCGTCATTATTTGAATTTTAGAGTAATGAGTTAACGCTGTCTGTGTTCCAACACAATCTTCTTAATAGCGCCATCTTTTATTGGTTCTGTGAATTATGTTAGACTGGACACTAAGCTTGTCTACTAAATTAAAGTACTAGAGGATAGATGGGGCATACAATTTATAAATTAACCGAGGGATGTTACATGAGTTTCTTGTAAAAACCGACCGAACCGTTAAGAAAACGGAACTTAAATGCCGTGATATATCTATTATAAAATAATTCTGTTAAGAAGAAGAAAATATGAATTATGTGCACATTCAAAGTACATGAATCTTATATTTTTTAGGGTTCTGTACTCAAATTGTAAAACGGGACCCCCTATTACTAAGACTCAGCTGGCCGTCCATCTGTCACTTGGCTGTATCTCATGAACCGCTAGATAGTTGAAATTTCATAGATTATGTATTTTTGTTGCCGCTATAACAACAAATACTAATAATTGTGTTTGCAGGCAAACGAAGAAAAACCGACTTCAATTATATCGACAAGTAATACAACGTAGGTAGACGAAAAAATAGTCAAGTATATACGCATTATCAAAGATTACTCCAAAAGTTTTAATCGGATCTCGATGAAATTTAAATGTGACCACATGATTAACATCGACCTTAGATTAAATAAAAAATCATCAAAATCGGTACACCCAGTAAAAAGTTATGCGTATTTTCGCGAGTTTCCCCCGATTTCTCTAAGATCCCTTAATCAGAACCTGGTTTCCTTATCATGGTATTAAACTAAGGATATCCTTTCCAACAAAAAAAGAATTATCAAAATCGGTTCATAAACGACGGAGTTATCCCCGAACATACATACGGTCGAATTGAGTAACCTCCTCCTTTTTTTGAAGTCGGGTAAAAAATACAATAAAAGTAAATATTTAAGGGGCTCCCATACAACAAACGTGATTTTTTTTGCAGGTTTTGATCGATATTGATAACGGCGACTACTACTAAGTGAAACTTTAAAAATAAATAATTAAATTAAAATAAAACAAATCTTTAAGGGAAAATAACAACAATAATAACAATTTTATTTTAGATCGCAATAGGGTATTCCACTATGTTCGAAAAATTATTTCAAAATGTTGATTTTACACGCTTTCATGCCATAAAATTAAATTACTTTTTAAACCTGTTTTATTTCCGCGAAAACGCTATCAACCATTTGGTGACGTAATATTGTTAGCAACAAAAGTCGTGTATGACGTATGTAAGACCGAACTAGTCAATACGTCAAAAGTTCAATACCTTATACACATACTCTTTGTCGTTCAACGTTAACAGCTACAAATATTTTGTGTTTTTGTGTAAAATAATGAATTACAATAGCTTTCGTTGGCGTGTAGTGTTTAGCTGTACAAATACTAGAATTGGAAAAAAAAATTATATATATATATACTAGCTGACCTGGCGAACTTTGTACCGCCTTCTTTATTTTTTTCTTAAATATAATAATTAATATATCAAAATAAAATATAGCCTATCTTTCAAGTTGGATCGAACTGCACATGGTGTGCGAATTTTATTATAATCGGTTAAGTGGTTTAGGAGTCCATTGAGGACAAACATTGTGACACGAGATTTATATATATATATATATATATATATATATATATATATATATATATATATTCAATAAGGTACATAATT
Source organism: Melitaea cinxia (assembly GCF_905220565.1). Classification (NCBI taxonomy): domain Eukaryota; kingdom Metazoa; phylum Arthropoda; class Insecta; order Lepidoptera; family Nymphalidae; genus Melitaea; species Melitaea cinxia. Next base: position 7,318,626 of record NC_059424.1, read on the forward strand.
AAAAGTCGTTTTGTTATGGCAATATTGATACATAAAAATTAAAAACGAGTGAGTTTTAGACAACACGGCTTAAGTAAAACTTCTTTAGCTCCATCTAACTTATATCTCCATCTCATCTTCCGTTTGCCTCGCCAAATCACACTTTTTGTAATGCTCTCGTCGCACGTTCACTAGCTTATTTCTTTGAATTAGGTCAAGACTTCGTAAAAACGTTTCACTTCAAAAATCCTCTTTGACCCTCGTGGTATAATCTGCATTGACGTAAGCGCTTATCCCTTATCATCAGTCAAAGTGAAGTATTTTGCTTGTAAAATCTATCTATATAAATAAAAATGAATGTTGCTAAGCGCATAACTCGAGAATAGCTCGACCAATTCTGCTAATTTATTTTTTTGTATTTTCCTAAAGGCCCACGAAAGGTTTTATATTAAAAAAAAATCTGTGGTCACAAAAGTCACTGGGCAGCTAGTTAAAATAATATAAATGAATATACCAACCTATTTGATTACTATACTAAGAACAATATTAATGTTATGTATATATTCAGAAATGTCAATGTATTCGTTTCATGTATTGTGTTTAAATATAATATTAACGGCGTTGAAATTGGCAGAGGAGAGATCGTCCGTGATTAAGGTCTTTTCATATTAATATAATTTAGATGCAAAGCACTAAGAAATTTTGGTTTTATCATACGAATCTGTAGTAATTTTAGAGATCCTCTAACCCTTAAAATATATTATTACACATATCTTAGAATACGCTGCTCCTGTGTGGTCCTCGCGGTACGATATTTATATAAAACGCATCTAAAGTGTAGAAAAGAAACTTGTTTATCACTTAAATTTAAATATATAGAAAAGGTTAAAGATCCTTATTTTCTCATTTAAGACCATACAGTCCTTTGCATGAGAGACAACAACACTTATATGACAGACTAGCTGTACCCGCGACTTCGTCCGCGTGGTTATAAAATTAATAAATTTCTAATATAAAAGTAGCCTAAGTTACTCCTTATTACATCAGCTATCTGCCAGTGAAAATCCCGTCAAAATCGGTCCAGCCGTTTAAGAACTAAGCCGGAACAAACAGACAGGTAGACAGACAAAAATGTTATTTCGATATGTGTACCGTGTATACATTCATATGCATTTAGTAAAAAACGGTTATTTCAATATTACAAACAGACACTCCAACTTTATTTATTTGTATAGATTTAGTTTCATTGCAGTATGTAGGTTGCAGACCTGGTCTGTAATTTTTGTAAATCGTATAACTAACGTGTGAGAGACGGTAAAAGGAGGAAAGAGAAAAAAAACGATGATAAAAGAAATTCGTAGTAGACAAGCTGTCAGAAGCGATGAATACATAGATATCTGCCGAACTTATAACCTTCTGACGTTAATGGAACGCAGAGAGACATGGGGCTATTTATTGATATAATTCGTGGTCGCCTAGACTGTACGGAGCGCGCTGAACGCATTTTGCTGAACAACCCTTCGAGGCGCACAAGGGGACATCCATTAATTACGTGAGATATTTTTCGATTAGTTTAGCTGAATATAATAGAGATTGAGGGGAAATAATAAACTGTTCAAGTGTTCTCTAGTTAATTTATTTTAAATTAAATAAAATACAAAACAAAACCTAAATGATATATATGCCATGAGATTTATTTTAGCGGGCAGTATTGATATCTGCAATATTTGATATTTTTTGAAGTTGATGTGGGATTTTTGATTATTCCCTCCTCGGTTTAAATGAGATTTGGTGAGATTTCATTGGACACTTCCCCCCATTCTGAGCTCACGTAATTAATCGATGTCCCCCAAGACACACTCCTTATATTTATGTCCCGATCTGCTACACCATTTATGTACAGAATTCTGTACTTACAAGATTACCTAAATATATTTCAAAATAAAATCAAACGACAGTTCTTTAACAAACATCATCAAAATAATAACTAAAATATAGTTTATTTGTAAATACGTCATCACTATATATGTAATTTTTACTATTATTATCATTTTTATGTATCATTGTTTATATGTCATTGTTATATTACCTTCCAGATTAGTTTAATGTAAAAATAAGTGTTTATTGATGTTTGGTTTTATCGGCTTGTTTGTTTTGTTATTTTTCCTTTTTTTATTTGCACGTTTGTTAATTTTAAACGGATGGAATGTCGTAATTGGCTTTAATGATTGTATTTCTTGTTTCTTTTACAAATTTTTCTGTGCTGTGTCTTACCCTAATTGTAAATAAATAAATAAATAACAATTTGCTTGTAAAATAAATCAATATTGGGTACTAAAAAGCAATTATAATTTTTTTTTTGTGTCCTTTATCATTAGAGCTTAAAACCAACTGAGCACTTTTTAATTATTTTAACCCCTGAAGCTCTTTGGATTCTCTTTGAATACTAAGTAATCAAGCACCTTTATTAAGATGAAAGCATTATTTACATTTTATGACTTTTGCTGCGAACCAATACAAACATTGTTCTATTGTAAACAATGGGATTTCGTAATAACTTAACGAATATAGTTAGTCTATTTACGTTAAGAGAAAAACCATATACGATTGAAATATAATATCAACGTAGATATTTGATTTCAAAACCAGTTGGGATGCACAGGATTGCATAAGCTCGTTCATGTTTGCATGACTTGAATACTAGAACGATTTGAAATCTTATTGGATTTACATAGAGTCAAAATATAAGTTAGAGCCTCATTTTTGTCACTCAGTTTAGCCACAGCCCATGACCAGTGATATCAAAATAAAGCCGTGTTCCCATTGACAAGCTGAAATAATCCTCTTTCCACAATTTTCAAAATGAACGCCTCACCTATTCGTAAAAATAAAAGTACAATAGTGAAGGTGGTTAGTGAAGAAAGTATACAAGAGAGTTAAAGTAAGTTATAGAACATGTATCATTAGTAGGGTAGATGTCTATTATGAGACGCCTATAATTTTCAAATATGTCAGTTTGGTTTTGAGGAAACTAATCATCGAAGCAATTTGGTACCTCCGTCATTAGAAGCTAATAAAATTAAGTTATTTAAATTTATTGTCATTATATCAATTATATTGTTAATTTTACAATTCCTTTTCAATTTCATCGTATTTTCTGTGTAAAAAATAATACGAAGCTATTTTTTTGAATGTCTGCATTGTATATTTTCCTGATATGAGACACGTCGGGATCCCTAAAATAAAAAAAATAGCGTATTAGGATGGATGATATATAAAAATGCCATACATCAGAACTACAAAAATACTGCAAAGAAACAAACCAATGATTTTACGCTTTACGTTTAAAATCAGTCAAGCAAATGTCGCTTCAGTTGACAATCGTAAATATTCTCAAGCACCCCTTTAATTTGATTAAAGCAATTGCTGTGGTTTGTGGATTTATGACGAGACGTCCTGAATTATCAGTTTTTGTAACAGTAGCAAACTTCTATCAAAATATACTAAAAAGTGAGATACTATGTCTATATTAGGAAGTCATTTGCAAGAGAAGTAATTGCCGACTTTTATGATATTATACGATCTAATAAAAAATGCTAACAGTTACAGTTTTATGCTGTCAACAGACTTTCATAGTTAGATTACACTAGGTACAGTATATCGAATATTGCAATTTTCATAGTCATTAGTAACATCAGACTTTTTTATGGCAAAAAACAAAATGATATCTCATATTCGGCAAACTTAGTCTAATAGTTGCATCTATATTATGTCCTGATTAACACAATAATTAGTGCCACTGAGTCATTCAGATTATTACGATTAGGTGAAATATACTGTTAAATTAACATTGAAGTTATGGTTATGCTTATCGTAGGCAACACAAAAAGTTATTTCTAAGATAAGATATAGGTACTTTGTCAAAATAATTCTATATATTAATACATGAAGCAAAATCTTTGTACCCCTTTTTAAGAAAATTGCGAGGACAGAAGAGTATGAAATTTTGCACACTTATAGTTTATAAAAGAGAAGGAGTGCAAAATGCTAATATATTTCTTTTAAATTATGCATAAAAAAAGCATTAAATCAGATACATGGTAATATTACACATATTACCATGTATCTGACACACGGATATATATACTCTTTTTTTAATGTACAAACTTAAAATTTAAATAAATTAAATATGGTCGAATTTCGACCACTGGGCGACCACAAGTATATGCATAGATGTTCGATTTTATACGTTCTGGCTGATAAATTATAATATTTAATGTCTCAGGTTGAGACTGACATAAGTAAAGTTCATACTTGACATTGACTGATTTATTATTATTCAGCATTAGGCGTCAAGGGTCTGAAACAAAAAAAAAAATAGTAGAATTAACAATAATATTTTCATTTTATAACTTCTGTCACAATATCATGTATCATGTCTTTCGAGAAGCCTGCAGTAGTCATTGACAATGGTAGTTACAGCATCAAAGCCGGATTTGCTTGTGACAATCATCCTGTTTCAATTTTTAGAACATTAATAGGTAGACCAAGTAGTTTAAATGGCAGCTACGGAAACAAATATTACGAAGTTTATATAGGAGATGATGCACTTAGCCAAGATAACTTAGAATTAAGCCAACCAATAGAAAAAGGCACTATAGTGCATTGGGATAACATGGAAAGGATTTGGCATCAGGTTTACTACAAAGAATTGAAGGTTGCGCCAGAAGACCGCAGCGTTATTTTGGCTTGTGGATCAAACTCGAATATGGAAGAGAAGTATTTTCTTTTTAACTTAATGAAAAATATAGATACCAATTGTATATCAATAATAATTATGTCAAAATTATTCCAGAATAAAATGTTGTGAAGTATTTTTTGAAACATTTAACGCTCCAAGTGTGTGCATTCAATCACAAAGCGTTTTGGCAATGTATGGATCTGGAACTACAACAGGTTTATGCGTAGATGTTGGGCATGATACTACCGACGTGGCACCAATATATGAAGGGAAAATGATTGCATACGCTTATATTAATACTGGCTTAGCTGGTTCTCAGATTTCAGACTACTTAGAGAAATGCTTGTCAGGACGATATATCTTAAGTGATTTTAAATCACCATTAGACTATGAAAGTATAAAGAAATCTTGCTTATACATTACGGAGAATTGTGCTGTGACAAGAAACAATTACATACGAAAGTATAAATTACCAAGTGGTGAGGAAATAGATACAAGTAATGAGGCATTTATGGCTTCAGAGCTAATTTTCCAACCCGACTTGGTTAAAGGGGAAAAAACGGGTTTTGTACCATTACATGAGGCAATTGTCAATGCATCCTTGAAATGTGATCCGGAGATTAGAAAAGAAATGTTCGAAGCTATTGTTCCCTGTGGAGGACTGACTATGATACCAGGTTTTAATAATAGGTTACAAGTTGAATTGGAGTATTGCCTTTCTAGCCCTTTTAATATTCTATCATCCTCTGAGCAGTATGCTGTATCATGGCTGGGTGGAGCTACTTTTGCTGGTCTTTCAGAGACAATGAAAATTTGGGTGCAGAAAAAACAATTTGAAGATTACGGTGGAAGAATTGTTAGAAATAAGTTTTTTTAATGGTTTCAGTTTTAGTCTATTTTTTATTTTAAATTGTATCACAATTTTAAAATGTGAAAATATATATCATCACATAGTATAAAACAAAGTCGCTTGCCGCTGTCTGTATGCTTAGATCTTTAAAACTACGTAACGGATTTTGATGTGGTTTTCTTTAGTAAATACAGTGATTTCAGAAAAAGGTTTATATGTAAAATACATGCATAATATAGTTGAAGAATACTGATAGTTTTTGCAACTGTACGAAGCCGGGGCGGTTCGCTAGTATACTATAAAATGTGTCTTTCCTACAGTATTTTTTGTTGTCGTTTCAGAATTTTGCTAGGCAATAACCAAAACTGAACCGCGAACCATGCGTGTCATCTTTTTTTGACCGACTTCAAAATAAGGATGAGGTTCTCAATTTGACTGTATGTATTATATATGTATACTAGCTTTTAACCGCGATTTCGCTCGCATTGAATTTCTTTAAATAAAAAGTATCCTATGTTACTTCTAATGCCTCCAAGAATAGGTGTACAAAGTTTCATGAATATCGGTTTTCGCGTGAAAGCGTGGCAAACAAATAATTTTAATATTATATATATAATGACAGAAAAAAATAACAATAAATATAGAAAAATCCCAAACTGTTGAAACTATAGTCAATTGGATTGGATATTGACGTGACCGTCGATAATACAGTGCAACGACTGCTAGATGGCGTTGATGTACCTAAATTTTGAGATTTTTTTGACAAACAATTTTCTTATTTTCCGTAAAAATATTTTTTTTTTTCATAAAATGTTTCCTATATTACTTCTCATACCTCCAAGAATGTGTGTATAGTTTCATGATGATTTGTTTAGTAGTTTTCGTGTGAAAGCGTAAGAAACAAACTTAAATTCACATTTATAATATTAGTAGGGATTCGTATCTATGCTACGTTTTACTAGGTGTACCGATTTTGATGACGCGTTTTAAATAGAAAGCTGATGTTTGTCGTGTCGTCCCATTTAAATTTGACGAATACTTCTTGAGTTATCGCTAATCATATGTATTTAATTTAAAATTTTTTCGATTACACACGTTGTATGTGTCGATGTAAATTGAAGTAATTTTCTTTTCATTTGAGAGGAAACACAACTCAAAAGTAACAAAATTTAAATCCTTGGTTGTATGTAGTTGAGTGCGTGCCTGCGTGCATGCGTGCGTGCGTGTGTGCGTGCGCGTGCGTGCGTGTGTGCGTGTGTGTTTGTGTGGTGAGTGTGGAGAGAGTATGAGTGTATTTTAATATCTGCGCAATGGTAATTCGTAACATGCGCATGTATTTATAACTTTAGTAATTTAAAACTATTAAAGCTATCTATGACTGAAAAGAGATTTCATGTCTTAAATTTAAGTATAAAACTTTAATAAAATTCTTATTTGCTATTTTAAGATAGAAACTGTAAGGATTGTTTCTTAGAAGAAGCGTATAGATGAGTTTGAATTGAAGTTCGATTGTTTGATCTCGGCGTAGCTTCAATTAGGACCTACTTTAGTTCGCTTTGTAGTGAGAAAATATAATCGAATGTAAAACAGAAACAAAGAAGGAGAATAATAACAAGGTTCGGATTAAAAATTAATTTCAACAAACATGACATTGTTTCAATTTATGTATGTTAACAGTTTTAAATATTAACAGAAGTTTTTTATAGATTATAAAAAGTATCCTCATAAAAATTATTCATCGCATGTTTAAAATATGATCACTTCAGATTGCTTCGACTCGGAAAATAATATTATTAATAAATAACTGTCGTGTTCAGCACTTTGTGAATGCAAAGATTGAATAGGAAAACAAAAATATACCAAAAGTTTCTAATTTAGGTGATATTTTAGTGGAATACAGCTGAGGACAGCACAGCTAAATTTTTCGGTAAACAAAAAATAAAAAAAGACACATTGGTTTTTTCTTTTTTTTTATATTTTTAAAAATTTCCTATCACAATTTAATATTCGTTAAAGCTGCAAAAATACAAGCATTTTAGGTTAACGTTTAATTCCATTCAACGTGGGAAAGAAACATTTTTTTTCTAATAATCTTAATGTTTAAGTATAGTATTGACTGGTACTTATTATTTTACTGATATTTTTTGTGTTATAGTTTTATTAGTAGAGAACAGAATGTTAAATGTGGATTTTCTCAAACGTCACGGGGACTTATTCAAATGTGATAATTAGATACTAAAATAAAAGATTATATGATGAATGCTCTTGTATCGGTGTAGAGAGCTTTCAGTCAGTCACAAAGAAATAGTTATTCGAGTTTGTTACATATTAATATTATATGCGTCCCACGTGTTTTTGATAATGTTATAATATTAATGTTAAAATAAATTGATTAGCCGGTTTGTGTGGTGGGTGTGACAATACGAAGGGGTAAATTTTTTCATACCGTCAGATTGAAGAATTTCCTTCACATAATTGTCAGATTTTGACTATATTTGTGTGTATAATAATCTGACACGTTCGAGTTTTTCTAACCACCGATTTTTTTACTAATCTGATTGGACATTGAGCAAATAAATTATTCAGTTCAAGTTCAAGTTATTCTGACGCGCTAAAGTAAGTCCCAAAATCTCCGGTAGGGCTCCTCTAACATAAAAATATAATATTAGTAACATATATATGTTTATTGAAAAATTATGTAAGCAATCACAATGTTTCAGTTTAACAAATTTTTCACTCTCTAACTTACGTGAAAATCATGAAAAATGAAAGCAGAGAAAAGATAAAGAGATAAATATTTACGTCTTATTGTTAAAACGGTTATTGTAAGAAAACTATATCTTACAATGAGAAAACAATAAAACAAGCATGAGTATCATCAAAGCTTTGTATCATAACAACGACTTCTGTATTGCTTATGATGTCACAAAGATAACAAAAGAAAATGCTACTCTAAAGATGGTGACACCGCTCCCTCGAAGGTTGAATGGGATGGGGGTCGTTTTGATGGTTGAATGGGAGGCTAAAATTGCTTCGGAGGATATTATGTAGCCTCGACCGTTATAAACTAAACAATATAAACAGGACGTAAAACCGTAAACAGATTATACGCGGTACAATCTATATCTACACTGAATTAATTAGGTAAGTTTCGTAATAATCAATAATATCTAATAGTCTCGAAATGGTGAAGAAACATTATTAAAAGATAACATCTATACTAATATTGTAAAGGGAAAGTTTGTTTCTTTTAACACGCTTATTTCAGGAAGTACTAGTTTGAATTCGTATATATATATACATATATACGTTTTTTTTTATAAATTGGATTAAAAAAAATTCTTCAATCATTATTCAATCATTTATTTTAAAACTGAAATAAAACAGTATTACTTAAATATTTTGGGTTAAAATTATATAAGACTTTATAAGCATTAAAAATGGTTTTTTTTTTAATATTTTTGTTAATATTTTAAGTATTGTAAAGAGAACATTGTGTGTGACTATTAATAATAATTTTTTTTATGTACAAGTAGACTAGGATAGGACAGGTTTAAACCTTAGTGGTTTTGTAACTATTATCAGTTAACCTTTGTATTATGAATTGTATAAACGATTATAAATCAAAAAATATGCAGCTACAGCAAGTAAATTGCTAATTAAGGCGCTGAAACGGTCCAATTTAACACAAGTCACGCCTGTCTCTGCGGACACATAGATTTACAGGGGATATCTGTTACAGAGTTAATGGGTGATCCTATTACTTTCAGACTACCGTCTTTTACATAGTTTAAACGAAAAGCATTAAACGTGATTCTTGAATTAGTAATTACTAAATTATTCTTTTATTATCGCTTCAAAATTGCTTTAGTCTGTAATATCGCACTACTGGGCATAGGCCTCTTTCCCCATGTAGGAAAAGGATCAGAGTATAATCCACCACGTTGCTCCAATGCGGGTTGGTAGATATATTTCTTACTATGAGTAACGATTGCTATTAGGTATTTATGATAACAACCGGGACTGACGGCTTAACGTGCTCTCCAAGGCACGGTGGGGAGACCCACATGAACTACACAAACACCCAGACCACGGCAAACATCTGTATGGCCAATACAAATGTTTGTCATCATCATCATCACAAATGTGTGCGGGGATCGAAACCGCAACCGCGTCTTACTAATTTAAAACTATTTGATACTTATAGCTTTGCTGCTCGGCTCCTACAACATATAGCACTATTTTTTTTTTAAATTATAATCACAGTGACTTTTTTCAACAATATATTATATATACGTTATTATTATTTATACGCTATAGAAAATTATGTAAACATTGCATAAAAAATAAACAAATATAGAAATTTTGTTCCGATGCAATAGATTAGTTTAAGATAACTTATTATTAGTTCTTGTATTTAGTTTTAGTTTAGATATTCAAGTCAGTACAAATATAATTATATTTTTAAATTTATATTATTAAGAATATCAAAACAAGTAAACAATGAGCTATCCTTTTTCTGGAAATTTTATTAGGGTCATGTTGGAACAACAGTTCTAACCGTAACAAATCGCCCTGATTACACCTATCACAAAGTTACCGAGTCACAAACTAAGGTAATTTAAGTTACTATGGCCGATGAAACACCAAACTGTTCCCTACACATAATATGACCACGTTATTTTTAGGCATATTGTATCTTTGTTATTTCGTTCTGTTCCATGATATAACTATTTTAAGTTTTTATATTCGAATACATATATCAAACCAAATAATATTATCATAATTATATGCTAGATAGTAATAGTCTACAAATGTATGTACCTACAAGGAATTTACTGTCTTCGATTAAGGAAATGGTTCAGTGATTTAATAAAACACTTTTTTCGGATTTTATCGCGGTTTATTGTTAACTTTTGATTCCCGACGTTTCGGATACTTTACAGCAACCATGGTCACGGGAGGACTGAGGTGTCAGACGTCCCAACGTTACAAAGTTATTCGAAACTACCCGACATACATCAATATCTTATATAGTCCTATCTACGCAGAATGTGCTAATTGAGTCTTTAATCTGTGGTGAATTATGCTTGGTTTTTGATTTAATTATATTAATAATGGGGTCCCAAGCAGGTGGTAATTGTTTTAAGTAAACTAACTTAAAACATCGTCGCTATACTAAGTCCGCAATCTGTGAACACAGTCTAGACACAGCTAGCCATTATATTAGATTCGATAAACCACAGATCCTCGCAAAAGAACACCGATTCCAACCAAGGATGATCCATGAGGCTATTGAAATTAAAAAACATCCAAATTTCAATAGAGAAGATGGCTGGCAATTACCACCTGCTTGGGACCCCATTATTAATATAATTAAATCAAAAACCAAGCATAATTCACCATAGATTAAAGACTCAATTAGCACATTCTGCGTAGATAGGACTATATAAGATATTGATGTATGTCGGGTAGTTTCGAATAACTTTGTAACGTTGGGACGTCTGACACCTCAGTCCTCCCGTGACCATGGTTGCTGTAAAGTATCCGAAACGTCGGGAATCAAAAGTTAACAATAAACCGCGATAAAATCCGAAAAAAGTGTTTTATTAAATGAGTAAAATTCGCGTAAACATTAGAAAACAATAAATGGTTCAGTGGTTAATTAACGAGGTTTCTCCACTGCGGTTTGGCACACGGTGAATGTCTAGGATTTTTACTTGAGATGATTTTTAATTAAATAAAGCCATTGTTGGTTCAGTGGTTTTAGCTCTGATTGAAACCGGATATCAAACATTCTATTCACGTAATCTATGGTATAGGTCAGCTTAGCTTATCTACTTAGCTTAAGCTTCATTTACTAATGCTAATGTCCATAGTCAATGTGATTTGCATTGAATATTTTAAATATCAAATTGAGCCAACTGTGTGTAAATTATAACATGTCTTTAAATTTATACCTAGTTTTAACACAAAAATATCTGAAACGTAGCTAGAGGGTTCGTAAATATCTAATATTTAATGAATCAGTCAGTTTAAATTTGTTCTGTAAATAAATTTTGGGAATGCTAAAAGCGTGATATCAATAAAAAATTTAGTAGTAGCGTATTGTTAAAATGAAAGATATAAAATTTAACAGCAACTAACATAATTGTGTGTTTTATCAATTTATTTATTTGTACCTATTTGCAAGCTGTAAGTTATTGACTATATTAGCAACAAATTATTAGCTAAAGTGTTTTACTTGAACCGTCAGATATACAGAAGAAAACATTCCTTTTGTATCTTTGACAACAACGAATTTTCTAGGCTTTTGTCGTTACCGCATCTTCAACATTAGAGGAACTGCCGTAATTCTTTTTTAATTTCTTTTTCTTATTCAAATTCAAATGTTTATTTTAATACTAGCTGACCCCGCAAACGTTGTTTTGTCATATATGTTATTAACCTCCTTAATTTTCCCTTATAGCTTAGGGGTATGAAAGATAGATGTTGGCTGATTCTCAAACCTACCCGATATGCACACAAAATTTAATAAAAACGGTCCAGCTGTTTCGAAGGAGTATGGTAACTAACATTTAAAATTTTATATATAAGATAAACATACATATTAATATTACAAATGGACTTATAACTAAGATACCGGGGTAATGGAAGATTCATATTGGGCGATGCTAATAAATTAAATATATCTCTAATCATTTACATATATAACTATAATTCATTACTTTTTATTGTTTAAATATAGTATTTTCTTAGATTACGATAAATCGAAAAGAAAAGTGTAGGTGATGGCAAAATTGTCTAAATTATGGAAATATTAAAATATATTATTTTGTTGTGAGAATTTAGTTTTTCTAAGACTTCTAATTCCTTCCATTTGTTCTTACTTAATGCTTCAGTGTTTTTTTTATAGAATAACTAAATGACCCTGCAAACGTTTTTTCGCTATATATGTTATTAACCCCCTTATAACTTAGGGGTAATAAAAATATATGTTGGCCGATTCTCAGACCTACTCGATATGCACACAAAGTTGCATTACAATCGGTGTAGCCGTTCCGGAAGAGTAATTTAAATAACATTGTGACACGAGAATTTTATATATAAGATTTGTGTAGAAAATTATTTGGATTAAAGAACATTTTAAGCTTAGAATGAAATATTGATTAAGGTTTTAAAATTTTGTGTTAAGATTTTAGACGCAAAGTCAGCAAGTTCCTTCTTATTTGAAATAACAATTTTGGACCGTAGCCAAAACCCATAGACTGTACTTTCTTTTCACATTTTAAACTTTATTTTGTCTCATGAACATGACATGCGATTCTTGTTTCCAAAAGTTAATTTAATTTTATATTACTACAAGCTATACCCTCCGTTTCACCTGCGTCGATTTAAGGAAAAAAATAGCCTTCCTACTCCTTAAAGCATACCTAACCTTCCTTTTTAAATGGGCACAAACAAACAATTTTTTTAGGTTTATAATATTATTATAGATTAGTACAACACTGAATGAAAAAGTTTTTTCTCACTTCAAATCTATAGTTACTCATTCACAATTACAGACTTTTAACTACATTGAATAAGATATCACACTAATCACTTTTATACGGCAATTATCGAGAAGTAACGTTAACCGCAACAATAAATAATAATAACTGCTTCTTCTGTTACAAATTATTATGTTTATTGGACAACATTTCATCAGCATCCCGCCAACAGATGATAAAGATGGCGACTGACCAATCAGAAAATTAGTATGAACTATCCGGAAGATGGTGTCTCCATCTTTGTAATGTTCCGGTATTAAACACACAAAATCCTATATTTTAATAATTGTCAGAATTATAATTTTAATGCTAACACATGTCTTTTACACTTTCTTAATCTGGAATGATTAAATGAGAGAAATCGATTTAAAGTTTCTTTTTTAATTAACATCTATTTTTCATACCCCTAAGTTATAAGGGGGGGAGGGGAGGATTACGAGGGATAATAAGATAATTATGACAAAACAACACAGTTTGCGGCGTCAGCTAGTATATATAGTATATATATAGAGATTTTTTTTTATCAACAGACTGTTCCGTTTTAACAAATCAAGATTGCCATGCTCCTACAATGCTTTTAATAAAGGTCACGTGCAAAACTGTTGAACAATCAACAGTGCCATTGTTGTGCGAGGAATGAGTATTGTGCAACTGAAAATAAGCTGCGTTGTGCATATGTCTTATGTATGTTGATTGTACTCGGAGCTCATTTTCATTTTCAGGAAGAATAACTTTGTATGATATAATTAGAACCTGCTTGAAAGTGATAAAAATATACATTTTTTATCTATATTTTCATAAAAGAGTGTTTTGACTATTTGTGTTTCCTAATAGGGAATAATTTATTCTTTCAATACTTAATACTTTTTAACAACTTTTGATTTAATTTGATGTAATCGTATCCAAATGTTTGTATTATAGCTCCAAAAAGATTGCCCGTATTCATGAAGGGTCTTCTTACATAATTTTTTTATAGAAGTGAAAGATAGTAAAAAGGGGCAACGAAACTACAATTTACTAAACTAAACCGATTGAAAACCGATTTGAAAAATACTTTCACTGTTGGAAAGCTACACTTTCCGCGGATGACATATATTATATTTTTAAAAAAAAATTAAGGATACTTATTAACTTCAACAATTTAAATAAAATTACCTTAAATATTTTTTACATCGCGTGCACTGCAAAGGCGGAAATCTTTCTCCGGCGGCCTTTTACGAAAGTAGCTTAGTAAAAATGTGCAGCGAAGAGTGCGCAAACAACAATGCAAGTTTATTAAACATACCGAAGACGACCTAAAATACTAAACATAGTTATATAATATAATATTCAGACATCAAACGATACATACAAATACATATACATACAAACATACACTTAGAAACAATATACCCATAGATCACGTTATCATATTTGTACAAACGATTCTTAAACAGATTTATAGACTCTGCTTGCGAATATTAATGGGTAGGGAATTCCAGAGTTTGATTACTTTAGTGGTGAAGGAATCACTATACGCACTTGAGTGAAAAAGGGGCAATACCAGAAAATTAGCAGTTAGTGTCATGTCCTACAAAATTAAACCTTTCCTTAAGATATTATTTTTAAAATTTAATTGAAATGCCGCCGCTAGAAATGCCCTTTTATTTGTATCTTGTTATTAATCCTTATCAAAATAAATTCATCTTGATATTCAAGACTGCTTCAATACCTTTGTGTAACTTTTTAAATTATTCAAATCGAACATTTCATTCGAAAGATATCATGAGTTTAAAATATTAGAAATAATTGTGTTTGCTCGCAAACGAAAAAAAAACCGACTTCAATTACATCGACGAGTAATACAACGTAGATCGACGGAAAAATACTCAAGTAACTGCGCGTTATCAAAGATTACTCAAAAAGTAGTTATTAGATCTCAATAAAATTTATATGTGACCACATGACAAACACCAGCTTTCGATCAAATTAAAAATTATTAAAATCGGTACACCAAGTAAAAAGTTAATGCGGATTTTCAAGAAGTTCCCTCGATTTCTCTGGGATCCCATCATCAGATCCTGGTTTTCTTATCATGGTACTAAATTAGGGATATCTTCTTTCCAACAAAAAAGAATTATCAAAATCGGTACACCCAGTAAAAAGTTATTGCGGATTTTCAAGAGTTTCCCTCGATTTCTCTAGGATCCCATCATCAGACCCTGGTTTCCTTATCACGGTACTAAGCTTGGGATATCTCCTTTCCAAGAAAAAAAGAATTATCAAAATCGGTACATCCAGTAGAAAGTAATGCGGTATAATACAACGTAGGTCGACGAAAAAAGCGTCAAGTAAAAACGCATTATTAGATATAACTCGAAAAGTAGTTGTTAGATCTCAAATAAATTTAAATGGGACCAATTGGCACACACCACCTTTCGATTAAAACAAAATTTGTCGAAATCGGTCTACCCGGTCAAAAGTTCTGATGTAACATACATAAAAAAAAAAAAAAAAAAAAAAATACAGTCGAATTGAGAACCTCCTCCTTTTTTGGAAGTCGGTTAAAAAGTTGCGTGGTCGCCGCTCACTCTGCTCAGCTAGTCTTATACGATTTAGGCGTCACTGGGGTACGGGCCCTTTTATTAAAAATTTTATTTTTTTAATAACCTGACGCAAATAGAAAAGTTTTTGTGTATATTATAATTTTTAATTTTGAAATTTGTGTTAAATACCCGTGCGCATATAATTTTAAAATTTTATTGTATGTTCTTTCAATGTTCCATTCTCTGATGTAAATCCTATATTCTAGTTATAAACATATTTAACTGAATCAAGGTTCGACACGTAACATCCCACTGCTGGGCATAAACTTGTTTCGCTGTGTAGGAGAAGGATCAGAGTTTAACTCATCACACTGTTACACTGACGGTTAGCGGATATATGTATTCCCTATTATGAGTAACGATCGCTATCAGGCGTCTATGATAATAACTAGGACCGATAGCTTAGCGCGCACTCTGAGGAACGGTGGGGAGCCCTTCGAGAACGGGAATCCAAACCAGAAATAATTGTGTTTGCTCGCAAACGAAAAAAAAACCGACTTCAATTACATCGACAAGTAATACAACGTAGATCGACGAAAAAATAGTCAAGCAACTACGCGTTATCAAAGATTACTCAAAAAGTAGTTATCAGATCTCGATAAAATTTATATGTGACCACATGATAAACATCAGCTTTCGATTAAATTAAAAATTATCAAAGTCGGTACACCCAATAAAAAGTTATTACGGATTTTCGAGAGTTTCCCTCGATTTCTCTGGGATTCCATCATCAGATCCTGGTTTCCTTATCACGGTACCAAACTAGGGATATCCCCTTTCCAACAAAAAAAGAATTATCAAAATCGGTACATCCAGTAGAAAGTTATGCGGTATAATACAACGTAGGTCGACGAAAAAAGCGTCAAGTAAAAACGCATTATTAGATATAACTCCAAAAGTAGTTGTTAGATCTCAAATAAATTTAAATGGGACCAATTGGCACACACCACCTTTCGATTAAAACAAAATTTGTCGAAATCGGTCTACCCGGTCAAAAGTTCTGATGTAACATACATAAAAAAAAAAAAAAAAAAAATACAGTCGAATTGAGAACCTCCTCCTTTTTTGGAAGTCGGTTAAAAAATAATGTACAAATATCCATCACGAACGGATGTCAAACCCGCAAACCGCCGGTGTTAAGGCATCTACACGGCACACGCCACGCCACAACACCAGAGCGATTGTTTTTGAAGTAAAACTTCTTTATGCACGCTTGACTTGGGGAGGAATCTGGTGAATGTGTTACGAGAACGTTACGAAAAATGTGATCGGATGAGGCGAAAGGAGTTGACAGGGATATATATATATATATATATATATATATATATATATATATATATATATATATATATTTTTAGGAGAAACAAAACTTATTTATTTAAAAAAAAAAAGACAGAAAACCGAACACTTAACTTCTATTTATTACTCATTTTTACAAATATAACAATTATCACAAAAATTAACCTTAACCACTTACCTAATTTAAAATAATGACCGAGAATTACAATTTAAATTAACCAAGCAAACAACCGTCACTTTGAATATAAAAATGATCAATGCACTCGTCATGAAACAACGACCTATCGTTCCGAAAGCCGAGAAGCAAAAAAGCCCTCTGAACGGGTAGGGACTGCTTTTATAGACGTTGTTGCATGACGTTACAAAACGTATTAGCGGGTAGGGACCTATTTTTATTGACACTGTTGCACGACGTCACGAAACGTATTAAAATAATCGAGATTATGCTAACACGGCCTCTCCTGACCGTGCGCCGTCCCCGGTGCACATTTTCACCACGAACGCCGCCGGTGGATGCTGATAAGGACTCGAGCTTGCCGTCTCCAGGAAGAACTCCAGGGGAAGCAGTAGCGGGAGCCGTCGAAGGCCCAAGCTGAGCATTGTCACATTCATCGTCTGTAGCAGACTCGCAGAAGGAAAATATCCTGGCTGAAGAACCTCCGTGAATGGTTTAATCTAAGTACTCGCTCTCTCTTCCGTGCTGCAGCTTCGAAGATTAAGATAGCCATGATGGTCGCCAACCTTCGTAGAGAAGAGGCACCGTAAGAAGAAGAAGATCAACGGACAGAGGCAGTATTACGCGATATCCACTATATGATCAACGGACAGAGGCAGTATTACGCGATATCCATCATGTGATCCAGGGACAGAGGCAGTATTACGCGATATCCACTATGTGATCCAGGGACAGAGGCAGTATTACGCGATATCCACTATGTAATAACGGACAGAGGCAGTATTACGCGATATCCATCATGTGATCCAGGGACAGAGGCAGTATTACGCGATATCCCTTGGGCAGAGGCTGTATTACGCAATACCCATCACACAACATTTACTTTACCTTACGGGCAGAGGCAGTATTACGCGATACCCACGATGTGATCCAGGGACAGAGGCAGTATTACGCGATATCCCTTGGGCAGAGGCTGTATTGCGCAATACCCATCACAGAAAGCAGACAGAGGCAGTATTACGCTTGTCTCAAATAACAAAACGGTCATTTTGTCACGTCGTGCCAGCAACGTGCAGGTGCCATCGCACGTGTACAGCTCCGCACCACACCGCACCCATATACGGAGCCACCATACATATGACTACGCCGACACGCGTGACGACACGTGAAGGCATCTCACATACCACACTATTCATGTACATTGCTGTAAAATACGGCAATTGGTTAGCTTGCTAATTCATGAAAAATATAGCAGTGTAAATATAGTACTGTGTGGCTACGGTACTAAGGAACATAGCCCTCTCTTCTAGCGGATGTCGTAAGAGGCGACCAATGGACAACACAGTTCCGCCACCACCATGGAACCCAAAAAGCCAACCGGTGGCGGGACAACCATCCAAGCGCTGGCCCCGAAATACACAGGCCGAAGATGGGTAGCAGCGCCCCCGGCGTGACAAAGCCAGCCCCGCGGCCACGAACCCGTCTGTCCAGCGTAGCGGCCACGGGCAAAACACACGAGTTCACGCCACGCTTGGCGCAAACTTGTGGAGGCCCATGTCCAGCAGCGGACCGTATAGGCTGTAATGATAATGACAGCAGAGTTTCCACGTTTGCTTACCAGTGCTGCTACCATGGCGGTGTATATCAACCGCTATCGAAGAATACGAAGCACGTGTCCGGCGTCCACTCGCCGAGCCACTGAACCATGTGTTCAGAGGCTGCTCGTATCGTCTTACCATAGGAGCCTGCCAGCAACTTCAACTCGTATCGGTTATGCGGGAGTGCGCTAAGTACACTGTAAGTGCTTGCTAGATTTTAATCACAAAGACAAGGTCCTCTACAGCAAAGATTCGCAGTTTCTTAATAATTTGGCAATACAGATATAGCCTGTAAGACCTAGAAATTGGTTAACCTGTCTTGCGTTGGTAGGCTTCGGTGACTGAATAAGTGCCTCAATTTTACTAAAGCTCGGCCTCACCTGACCTTGGTAAATTAATCAACCAAGATATTCTACCTGTTTCTAAAAAGATACTCGACTTAAAGCTGCTTCACGCTCTATCCTGCATCACACAATCATTTAACTACGACTGCGCTTCATCCCGTAAACAACTACCCACACGACCTAAACTCGCGACAGAAATTAAACGACGAACGATCATTACTGATCCATTCGTTTAATCAAGTCTTGGCATCACCCTTAAAACAATTAGCGACTCGCGATAAGCCCAAAATCTAAATCTTCTCTATAACACGTCAACTTCACTATACCACGCTCTAAAATTGTGTACAGCTGGATCAAAATTTGATACATAACTCTGCGGCTCTCGTAGACGCATTGTTCTCCACTACAGATACGTTACCAGTTTCGTACGTAAGTTTGCAACAAATTTCGTGATGAGTGTTGACTGTCGATTGCTCGGTAGCAGACAGACGAGTCGTAATCGCATTTATCGTATGATTAATTGAACTACTATCACTGCGCGAACGATATCTACCCGAAAGTAACGAATACTCACTGCGACTGCGTGATAACCGTTCGCGATTCTCCGAACACAGCCTGCGTGGTCGCAGGGAACTTCAGTTAGTTCACACGACGCCCACTCGCTACGATTGCACACACCTGAGATAACCTTTCATCGTCAGATTCACTTCGCGATCTATGACGATGGCGATTTACCCGTGACGGCCTATTGCGAGTTTGTTCGTTCCTTATAGATTTACCGCGGGACTGCCTATTTTCACGGCTAAGAGTCCTACCTGATCGACTATGTGAACACGAACCGCACGATCGTGAACGCGGCATGACGATTTCAAATTAACGGCTGTTTGCTTATGAAGTGGTGTCGTAAGGAGCAATCCCACTTCTGATTTTAGGAGAAACAAAACTTATTTATTTAAAAAAAAAAAGACAGAAAACCGAACACTTAACTTCTATTTATTACTCATTTTTACAAATATAACAATTATCACAAAAATTAACCTTAACCACTAACTTAATTTAAAATAATGACCGAGAATTACAATTTAAATTAACCAAGCAAACAACCGTCACTTTGAATATAAAAATGATCAATGCACTCGTCATGAAACAACGACCTATCGTTCCAAAAGCCGAGAAGCAAAAAAGCCCTCTGAACGGGTAGGGACTGCTTTTATAGACGTTGTTGCATGACGTTACAAAACGTATTAGCGGGTAGGGACCTATTTTTATTGACACTGTTGCACGACGTCACGAAACGTATTAAAATAATCGAGATTATGCTAACAATATATATATCACAAACAAAAATTTCAGCAAATTTCGTCCGCCCTCTTGACATAGCAACGAAGGATAGGTAACGATTAACCACCTTTCCATCCCACACCCTCAACGTCTCCTTTTTAGAATTTTAAAAAAGATTCCTTTTAATTAAATAAAATTGAGTTTGTTGATTAAGCGGCTTTGTTACAAATCCAAAAAATATCTACGTTATTATTATAATTATTCTTTAAGCTTCTCTAATTGGACATAATTATGGAAAGAATCCCTATATAAAATCAAATAAAAATAGATTAATAGAAGATGATTCCAAAAACTTTAATTTTACCGAAATTGTCAAAAAATTCGTGACCGTACTAAATTTCGTGTAGCATTTTAGCCACACGGTAAAAACTCGATCCGAGCTAAAGCAGACATTGCGGTCGGCAAAGGTACTTTTGGCTACACACATATCATATCAAGTCTATCGTTGTGACATGTTAAGTGTGAGTTGACTTACTAATGCAAATGATTACTCTATGTCAGAACGTATAAGGTGTAACGCATGGCGAGATCTACAACAGTTAACGCTGTGCTCACTAAATTATGTCAACGACGTTTTATACGCGGATGTATTGTTTCGTAAAGAGTACTTGTAAGATACTCGCTCTATACGCGTTGGTTATCTTCACTATACGCGTATTGTCTTTTGCACTTTGGTTTATTTTATATTAAATTCTAGCTGTGCCCTGCGGTTTACCCGGAAGAAAGATGTTTACGAAAATACATTTCTGAACGCACGCAAAAATAATTGACAACCAATATATATGTCAAGCTTTTTTCATTACTAACGTTATACCACATTTTTAAAATCTAAAATACGCAATTATCCGAATATTATGGACCAGCTGTTCCCGCGACTTCTTCCGCGTGGAATTTAGCAAAAAAAATATTGTTCATATCGTAGTTAAAAATAAAAAAATTTCTAAAATAAAATTTGCATAAGTTACCCCTTATAGCTGATGTAATAAGGAGTAATCTTTATTACATCAGCTATCTGCCAGTGAAAATCCCGTCAAAACCGGTCCAGCCGTTTCAGAGATTAGTCAAACAAACAGACAGACAGACGGACAAAAATTGTAAAAAAAATGTTATTCTACATTTTTTAATATGTGTGGGTAACACGACGACGCCGCGTTGGCGCAGCGGTTACAGCTATGGATTGTACCTGTTGCGCTGGCGGTTGCGGGTTCGATCCCTGCACATGACAAACATTTGTATTGGCCGTACAGGTGTTTGCCGTGGTCTGGGTGTTTGTGCAGTCCTTGTGGGTCTCCCCACCGTGCCTCGGAGAGCACGTTAAGCCGTCGGTCCCGGTTGTTATCATGTACACCTGATAGCGATCGTTACTCATAGGAGGGAATATATCCGCCAACCCGCATTTGAGCAGCGTGGTGGATTAAGCTCTGATCCTTCTCCTACATGGGGAAAGAGGCCTATGCCCAGTAGTGGGATATTACAGGCTGAAACGTGGGTAACACTAATAATGTGTGGGTAACACAAAAATAAAATCGTACAAATTAAATATTATTTGGTATAAGTATCGTGTATACATCCATATGTACTTAGTAAAAAGCGGTTATTTTAATGTTACAATTATACACTCCAATTTTATTTATTTGTATAGATATAGATAAAAATATATCTTATCAATTCGAAACCATTATTTAATTACGTTTTTAATTCGAGGGCAGAGTTTACCATATCGAATGGATGAACATTAAATGTTTGACAGATAGAAACCCATGAACATTTTGTATTAGAATTTATTTCTTTTTTTTTTTTTTTTTGTCAATTTTCCAATGTTTTTTGTTGTTAATCTGTTATTCGGGACGGGGAAAAATACAACAACTCAAAAACCATGAAAATCGTTCCAGCTGTTCTCGAGTTTTATAAGTGTTCGAACAACCTCGATTTTGTTTTATATTAAGGATTTTTAATAATTACATTAAAAAAATAAGTAAGTTTCGTAAGTTCATAAGTTTCTTAAGACCGAGAACTTATTGGGCTTACTCGTTCGATAGGGTTAATAGAATTGCATTATGGATAATACAGTGCTTTTTTTGTAATGCGCTTCAGCCTGTAATATCCCACTGCTTGGCATAGGCCTCTTTCCCCATATAGGAGAAGGATCAGAGCTTAATCCACCACGCTGCTCCAATGCGGGTTCGCGGATGTATTCCCTACTATGAGTAACGATCGCTATAAGATGTCATTATTACTTCAGTCTATTGCAGTCCACTGCTGGGCATAGGTCTCCATAAGTTAGTGCCAAAAATTCCGTGAACTCATGTGTTACCCATAGTTAACACGTTGGGCAGGCGAGTTGGTGATCGCAAGGCTCGTTTTGTTGCACCAAAGACGCTACTCCCGTCTTCGGCCTGTGTATTTCAAAGGCTGGTTAGTCCGCCATCAGTCAGCTTTTTAGGTTCCAAGGTGGTAGTGGAAGTGTGTTATCCCTTAGTCGCCTCTTACAACACCCAAGGGAAGACTGGGGGGTGGCTATATTTTTGTCTGCTGTAATCAGGTGCACTAATATCATGTGTACAAGATTACAACCGGGACTGACAGTTTAACGTGCTCTCCAAGGCACAGTGTCGAGACTCACAAGAACTGCACAAACACCCAGACCACGTCAATCATCTGTATGGCCAATACAAATGTTTGTCATGTGCGAGGATTGAATCCACAACTACCAGCGCAACAGTCAGAAACTATTGCGCCAACGCGTCGTTTTTTACAAAAACCTACCTTATTACAATGCATGCCCAACGAATGTTAAAACTTCATACAATACCCATGCCGCAATAATATTTAGGACGAGTTTTTAAAATTGAACATACATATATCCCATCTGCAAAGATGTTGAATGTAACTATTTTCATATTTGGATTCAAGTTTGGATGGAGAAGCTATGTTATGGTCGAACTTAAAAATAAATCAATTTCCATTTAAGAGGGCGTCTGTTGCTACAAACATTGAGAGGTATTTGTCGAAGGAAACCATGAGTTCAGCAATTATGTTATGAATATCCAGGTATAAGCTATATAATTACAGAATTTTGTAAGATATTATGACTATACTCGAAGCTTTTGAGTAGTTGTCTCGATAGAAGCTAACTCTATGTGCAGAATCATGTCACGGTTCCTAACCTACCTACCACACAGTACCTAAAACAGTAAATTTTGTATCTATAATATTAATCGTCAAAAACTTAGGACTCACGACATTTCTACATATCTCGTGAAAACTTTTGGTACAAATTATATTCGCTAACTCGAAGTAAACTACTTGCTTTGTGCTTACAGACGCCATTACCTCACAATAGAATATCTACGGATCGGTAAAGTTAGGTATAGTGAGTTACTTTTATATACTGATACCTTTTGTACAAGTAGTTTAGTCGATGATTCCCTTCTTGAAGTAGTTTTAGAAGTAGGATTATGTCTACCTAGGCCAAACTACTAAACTAGGCCGATATAACTTTGATAAGGAAGCTGGCAGAAGACAGGGTTAGGCTGGGTGGCATTTGGCAGGCTTCGTCGAGTCTTCACTTCGAAGAATCCGCAACGCCTGACGAAAAAATTCTTCAAGCAATGCGACCTGCCTGTTTTAACATACGGTACCGACCCGTGGACACGGAAGAGTGGACAAGTCCACAAGTTAAAGTCACTTAACGTATCATGGAACGGGCTATGCCCATGTTCTTCTTCAGTTCTTAGTCCTCTCTCAAAGATAAGATTAGCGCGTGACTATGCACGAGCGAACGAAAGTAACAGACATACCCTATATAATTAGCAAGTTGTTCATGTGACCA
Source organism: Melitaea cinxia (assembly GCF_905220565.1). Classification (NCBI taxonomy): domain Eukaryota; kingdom Metazoa; phylum Arthropoda; class Insecta; order Lepidoptera; family Nymphalidae; genus Melitaea; species Melitaea cinxia. The sequence continues at coordinate 7,342,920 of NC_059424.1, forward strand.
GCCCATTGCCACTTTCGACAGTAGGCTGGTCACCTGTGTCACAGGACCGATGGCCGCTGGAGCAGACCTATCCTGGAGTGGAGACCGCGTGTTGGCAAAAGCAGTGTGGGACGTAACCAACAGTGACGGACCAGCTCGCTGGATCGATGACCTATGTAAGATTGCCGGTATAGGCTGGACGAGGACTGCGGAAAACCAGGATGTTTGGTGCGAACTTGAGGAGGGCTATGTCCAGTAGTGAACTGCGATAGGCTGAAGTGATGTGGCATTATTTAATATAGTTCGGTTAACTAATTTTCCACTCATTATTACATCATACAAATGAACAATATAATCATAATATTTTAATTTAAAATCCGGTATGGAAAAACAGTGAAATATCAACTAGATACCTAACAAAATAACGTATCCAATGTTAGTTGAACAAGGATGAAGTTAGTCCATTGAGAATAATAATACTCAAACTTTGCGCGTTTCTCCTTATTGACTTAGGGATGATAAAAAAGATCGAAGGCCTTTACAAGGAGAAAAACCAAAATCAAATAATCATTATTTAAGTATGTTGAAAAACTATTTTAAAACTGTTTAAGTTACATTTATTTTGTATATATATGTGATATATTGTATAATTTTATATAAAATTTTTAAAAGACAGTAGTCTACCACTACATCTCATAAAAACAAAACGATGTAGGTATATAAATTTGATCTCTTTGTTACTTTTACAGACAAATGTTCTACGGCTTACTCATATAATACTTTCATGTCCAGAGAATATAAAAGACCATCAAAGACCGTTCCAAAAATAGAAGATGAAAGTAGAGCTTTGCTATTGTTATTCTCTTATTGGCAAAGGCTAAGTACGCTCTACAATGTGGCGCAGTGGAATTTACTGTAACGTCAGGTAAAATAAATGCGACGTAGTAAATCGTTTGCTGTGTTACGGACCGATGTATTCTCGGTAGCGTGTATAGCGGAAGATGTATATACATTCACGCTACACTTCGAATTGCTTGTGACAAGTATAGTACCATTTGTACATTTACTCATTACTTGTAGAACATCATAATAGACATGCTTTGGGCTCTCTTTAACATTATGGTGTTTTGGAAATTAGTTTTATTTTTAATTGACGATGACGATTGAGCCTGTAACGTTCCAATGCGGGTTGGTGGATTTATACTACTACAAGTACAACCAGTGACGAAGAAAGGATAGAGATGGTTGGAATATCTAACTTTTGTTGAGGTTGAAAACCTTATTGCTATAGTAAAATAAGTTTATATTATATGCTTCATTACCGCTGCTATTGGTCACTACTCATACGACGTACAATGACCAGCTACTTAAGCTCAACTTAAAAATCATAGATAAACGCTCACGCAATCACATGTGTATTTACACACACACACACACACACACACACACACACAACACTTACATTATTATTATTGATTTAATTTTAAAGTTTAAAAAGTCATTCCCAATACAATTGTCTCTGACTACTTACTGGGAAGACTCGGCGATGAATTGTAAAATAGTTTATAGAAATAAATGATTTTTATTTATTATTAAGTAAGGATAGCTATCAGGAGTATATGATAACAACTGCAACCGACAGCTAACGTACTCCCTGGGAGAACTACAAAGTCAGACATCCACACCGGAAAGAATTGTTTTTGTTCAAATAGAAATATTTATTATTTCTTTATTGATTGCTTTCTTGCATAGAAATAGTAGAACACATTCACATAAGTAGTAAAAAAACATATAGTACAGAAAAATAAATAAAAAACGTAAATACGCTGATAACATGCAGAGGCGGTCTTATTACTTTAAGCAATCTCTTCTAGATAACTCCAGGTAAGAGGGGATTATTAAGAGCCATTTCACAAAAATCGGTAACAATCCGCGAAATTGTAATATTTTGACGTCGTTAATCTCAGTGTTGGATGCAATAATGTAATTTATATTCTTGAAATATAATAGAGCAACCTTTGTTGTAGTCCATAGTCAGATCAGAATTTTGATTTATATTATGTGTATAAAATTATTAACCTTTTCATCAGCCTTCTCCCTGGGTAAACGGTCGCAATGTATACTTTGAAGTCCTACTTTTCAATAACCTCTACGTTGAAACCATTTTAAAATAATATCATAATATGTGGAATATAATTTTGTTGTCCACTATCATAGATTTTTATTCCATTTGTATCTCTATTAAACGATAAAAAAAAATTAAAGTTACGAATATTTTCCAAATAAGTACAATTTTAAAAGCGATATTTCTCTTAGAAAACTAAGAAATTTTAACGAACTATCTAAATCAAAGTAAACTTACATCATTAAGGAATACAAAAAAAAAATTAAAAGATGTAATTATTTTTAATACATTTTATATTAAATAATAAAAAGATAGTATATATTGCCACGCATCAAGCCCGGTAAATCAGTCGAGCGCTAGCGCTCTTAGAGGTAAGGTCCACGCCAAATTCTGCGCAGCCGTCTCTTTCGCTCACACGCGCCAAACGCCTGTTGTTATAGCGGATAAAACGCATTTGATACTTTCATAATAAAATATAAATAAAATAAACATATTACGAAAATGACTGTAAAATAATATAATGATAATTTCTGTAAACAAATGGATAATTTAATTTTCTTTTCTCACACTATCAATACAAATAGGCATTTCAATCTGTCTTGTTATTTGCTAATTAATATGTTTGTCGGTGTCGATGTCATTAAATGCTTTTTTATTCATATCGTAAATATTAGATTCATTCGTAAACTGAAAAAACTAAATCAATTTAAAAAAATTGTTTCATAAAATTGATTTTTTTAATTTTATTTTAAATTTATTGACTGTTGTTATATAACATACTTGAAATTTTTAACAAATTAATTATGTAAAAAACATTTTATACCATAGTTATAATTTTTATTATACATCAGAAAATGATCACGATGGTCTTTTGGTTGTCACACTATACGTACTAGCACAAAGATCGCGCGGCTCGTACGACTCGCGCGATGCGACCAAATTTACCTAAACTTGCAGAGCGTAAAATTGTGAAATGGCTCTTAATAATAAAGTGCGAGATACTGTAAAAGTAGATAGATATAAATATAATTAGTAATACATAAAATCATATATACATACACATATAGATATAAGATAAACATACAAAAGCATGAGAATAAATAAATTTACGTAAACTTACATACGAAAATACGAAAATACTTACAACATATACCTAAATATATACAAATACAAGTATGTATATATATATATATATATATATATATATATATATATATATATATATATATATATAAAACTCTTTCTAATATATAAAATTCTCCTGTCACAATGTTAGTTACCATACTCCTCCAAAACGGATGTACCGATTTTTATAAAATTTTGTGTTCATATCGGGTAGGTCTGACAATCGGCCAACATCTAGTTTTCATACCCCTAAGTTACTAGCGGGGGATTAAATGAGGTTAATAATATACATGGCAAAACGACGTTTGCTGGGTCAGCTAGTATTATATAATAGTTTAAAAAACGTTTAATGCAAATATCAATATATATACGTCACAGGAGACCGAAGAGTTGGCAGCTACTTCGGACAAAGAATTAGTCTAGCTATTCAAAGTTTCTAGTTTTTTAGTTATTATATTATGTATATATAACTTAAGGTTTTTTTTTATAGTTTAATGTAATTTATCTTATTTATATAGTATAATCAAATTAAGCTTTTTACTTCACGCTGTAACACCACTTAATTAAGTAAATAAATAGTATACACTATGATTACATAATATACTATAAAATATGTTTCCTAATAAATCTGACTTTGATCTATTATAATATATATATATATATATATATATATATATATATATATATATATATTAGGTATGTTTGTGTTATTAAATTCTAGTTTAACATTCATATTCAAAAATAAAAAGCTCTACGCAGTGTTTTGGTTACAATAAAAAAAGTAATAGTAATCAAAATAAGATTTAGCAAATAAATGATGATAATTTTATTTCTACTTATGTGAATCCGGACTGTTGAGAGTAACATTATACATTTTTGTTATTATACCTTTCCTACCCATTCATTTTTTCGTTGTAGGCGTTGCGTAGGCTTGTCATAATTGTCGATCGAAAGTGAGTGAAAAAATATTCACTTACGTAAATATATTGCTACATCTTCCTTTCATATACATATTTATCATTTTGTTGGGCTAAGTAATAGAAACGGTAAAAATTTTCCTAAAAAATAAATAAATGAAGATATAGAAAGTAAATATTTTGTAGAATATAAAAAACGGGGGATTCACGGATATACAAATTTATGAAGTGTAACATCATGTCGTTGGTCCAGTCCACTGTGGAAAAAAAAACCACCGTTGAAATTGATTCCATAATGGAATTATTCTAACCACGCGCCTTCGGTTCCTTCTCCTAGTGCCATTGTTGATATTCTGATCGATTAAATTATTTTCCAATTATATAAATATTTACCAGAACAGTTCTTTCAGATTTTTCTTGACGTATTTAACATAAATTGACAAAAAAAATGTAAAAAAACTTAATCATTGCTTATTATTTAGTAAATAGTTCAGTAGGTATTCTTGTGCTGAGTATTATTTATATACTATAACTTACATTTTACGTTTTTTTCCATTAGTGTAAAAATTGAAATCTCTTACTAAGTATTATGTTCATGGTTCAGTTTGATTATCCTTTGAGTTACATTTCATAATTTTTACTTTAATCCTTTTGCTTTTCTTACAGAAATAATATAGTACGCTCGTTTTAATTCTTTGTTGCATTAACGAGCTTTCCATTCAATTTATTAGTTATGTTTTAATAATAAAGTCTAATTGAGGAACTGTGCCCACATTAGGAAATTTCCTGCTTAAAATATGAAGAAGCCTAACCGGGGTACCTCGACCTCACAGAAGATAACAGCTAAATAATACTAGTAATCGTTTACCACTAGGTAATAAAATCGCGATACAATCCGAAAAAGTTGTTTAATTATAAATATTTTTATTCTGTGATAGTAGTTGTGTCATGTGAATTTTTTTTTAAAAAACAACATTTTTTAAATTCTAGTAAAACTTGAACGAGCTTCACATACAGACAAACACACCCACACACGTACATACCCTCACACATACGTACATACACACACACACACACATGTTTGTTTTCATTTATTATCCGCAATAATTAAATAAAATTCTCATTTCGATAAAATTTACATTTCAAATTGACGCCAGGCACGAAGACGTAGTCATGCTGTTTATTGTATGAATTTTTTTAAAGCAATGCCACATTGAAGTTTGATTTCCAGTAGAAACCATAACAAGAACAATTCATTACAATGTGATGAAAGACAGTTGAACTTTACATAACATTACTGTAGAATATCCTAATCAAATCTGTTCACAATATTAGTTCCTTAATTTTCAGTTCGTTGTTTATTACGTGAAGATTAATAATGCATTTTATAGGGTATAAGATATAATATAGTTACATACATATGAAATTGGTTAATAGATAGATTACAAGTTTTAATTATATAATTCGGTAAACCGGATATTATTTCACACGCTAAAATCTCTATTATCGTTAGGGATAAATACCGCAATTTCTCATGTGGTGATTAGCATTTGCGCACGAATTTTAAACTTAGTTCGTTAGGGATGTGCATATTTAATTATTGAAACATGAAAATTACGCAGTATTTGAACAATACCATTTGTTAAAACTGTATCATGTTTGTTTTTTTTCAATTTCTTAAATTGAATTGTTTTTTATTCTGTTTAAGACAGATGTAGGCGATTCAATCAGAGAGAGCAAAATATTATAAATATTAGTGGGGACTACTTTACAAGGATACAATTACTTAACCCATTGCGAACCACAGAGAGTAAATGGCTTATAAATAGTCTAAGCACGTATACAATTACAAAAAAAAAGAAATGATGACGAATACATTTATAGGTAACTTATTATTTATAATAATTGTGTTTGCTAGTAAACGAAAAAAACCGACTTCGATTTCATCGACAAGTAATACAATGTAATTAGACGAACGAAGTTAACCAACCTACTAGTCGCCCATACAGATTGCGAAGGTTCAAGTCGATTTCTCTAAGATGCCATCATCAGATCCTGGTTTACTTACCACCCTTGGGATATTTCCTTTCCAACAAAAAAATAATCATTAAAATCATTTTACAAAGACGAAGTTATCGCGAGAACACATAATATATACGGTCGTAATGAGAAAAGTTCTCCTTTTTTGAAGACGGTAAAGTAAAAAATCACTGCTATTTTGAACATATGAGCGAGCGAGCGTGTTACCTCAAATCAATTGCCAACTTAATAAATTAAAGTCGTAGCTTACGCAGTTGCATATTTTTTCATATCATATTTCATTCTAGGTATGCTAAGCGTGACTGACGTGTACAAATTAAAAATGGGTTCGAAAACTGGTAATCCATATAGGGGACCAATGTCTCGATGAGAACGTCGCTGGACACATAGGGTGACGATAAAGAGAAACGATCTTATGGGGTTTGACGAAGTTTTATTTGATAATAGATATATTTTTAACTGACTCTATAATGTATATAATAATTCAGCGTTATATATGCGTATAGTGTATATATATGTATATCTAGGATATGTAACTTTAACGTTGAATTATTATATATATTATAGAGTTAGTTAATATATATATATATATATATATATATATATATATATATATATATATAGCTAGGATTCATTTTTAGAAAACGAATATCTGGCGGCATCTATTTCGCGACATAGAAATTAGAGAAAAATGTCGTATCCTACATCGATTTTCCATGGGGGATGAAGGATTTCAAACCCTGTTCCTCACGTACCCCCAAACTGGCGACCCCAAGCATGAACATCAGCGCAACTTTCATCGTCATTATCACATCCCAAAGCTTTCGAGCAGCGAGTCATACAGCCAGCCAGCATCCACAGCTAGTACGGGTATCCTGACCACCAGCATGCAGCGGACGCGCATTTTTCGCCATCACCCACAGCCTTCTCAGCGACTTTGGCACAGCACTCTGCACTTCGGCCGGTCAGCAAGCAGAGACGCACTCCTCTCCTGGTGGACGCAGTCATGTTATTTTAAGCCTATGTTTATCATACATTTAAATTACATTTAAATTTCATCGAGATCTGATTACAAATTTTAGAGTAATCTTTGATAATGCGTATTTACATGACTATTTTTTCGTCTACCTACTTTGTATTACTTGTCGATATAATTGAAGTCGGTTTTTCTTCGTTTGCCTGCAAACACAATTATAATTATTAATTATTTTTATATATAAATATATGTATAGACGACGTTGTCATCATATGGCATGAGTACTATATTTGTAACAAGTGCCAATAACACCTCGTTAAAACAAACGAATGTAATATTGTAGTGATCAAGCGTGATTCAATAAACCTGCCTACCGACACGGTCACGCGTGGTTTGGTATACATTAGTAACTTATTTGTTACCCATTGGCAAATTGATTGCAGTAATTTGATGCATTTCATTGTGAGATCTGATTTTGTGATAGTTAGCAACCTAAATTATAGCATTTTACAATAATACTTCAATTATTATTTGAATCTGTGTCAAGTCTTTATTCTACAATTTGTTATAATGTTTAATCCGAAGTAATGCAAAAAATATGTAAATTACATTCCTATAGATTTTACCAATCATTTTGTAAAACATAATATATTGTTTTCTTACGTTTACACTAATTTCTCTCGTTAAATGAAACAACTTTTTCGAATTTTATCGCTACTTATTAGGTATTTTACATACCCGACGTTTTGGATGCTTTAAAGCAATCATAGTCACGGGAGGTGCCACGGAACCCAGAAGGGCATGAAAAAAAAACCTAATGAGCCGCGATGAACATAATATACGATTATATGACAAGCTTAAACATAAGATATTAAAAATATTATTAATTAATATTTTAAACGGCAAAAAAATTGTCGTGTCCTCGTGTGTCCTCTTACGTCGTGTATAAATATTCACACTTTATTACTTCTTTTCTTTCTACTTGTGTTGTGAATAATCGTGTTTGCTTACAAATGAAAAAAAAAATAGTCTTCAATCACACTGATAAGTAATTCACAGTATAAGAGATACTCGTAATTAAAAAGCACTTCCAGAACCCAACCAAATATATATAGGCGCACATGACAATCATTAGCTTTCGATTAAAAGTACAGTCAAATTAAGAACTCCCTCCTTTTTTGGTTAAATGTTTCAATCTGATACATTGTATTACTAATAAACTTAAAATTAATAAAACTATTTGAAACCGTAAGCTACATTGCAAGCTTTGAGTTAAATGTGGCAAATTACCACAATCGTCTCCACCTCATTTTCATTTGTTTCATTGTAATTATTTAGGGTGACGTATTAAAATTTACCTTGAACCATGTGTTCCGAGCCTTTTTTATTATTATTTAATATTTTGATATTATTGTGGCATTGAAAATATAATAAATAGTAGATATTATAAACAAATAACTCTTCTGTTGATAGAATAAATCGAATGCTTAACATACAAAGACGAGTGTCTGTTCTCGAGTAGATAAAACATTAAAAACGTATACAATAGGTTATCTGAACATAAATGAATTATTATATATCAATAATAAAATGAAATCTATGAAGTGATTTTTGAGACTTTTGTATGTCTATAGAAGAAAACCAGCCATACATGGTCTAACAACTAACTTGTGGAACAACTACAACAGGTTGATCTCAATCAATTGAGTCTTTCGAATAATCTATACCTCTAACTTTAGATAAATGACCGAATAAATAAATAGCAGTGGCCAACATGGTATATATCTAATTATGTTACCTGTATCTGTTGTAGATAATATTACATTATGAACAAAATATTAAACTATTACATAAAACTTTAAAATTATTAAATATAACACTGTTACAAACTAATGAAGAAGCATAAAAGATCATTAAATATATTTCGATTTTTCGAGTGTATTATGTGTATGACATAATACTTGAAAACAACAGTCTTCGAGCAATGTGTCCTGCTTGTGTTAACATACGGAGCCGAGACGTAGATACTGACGAAGGGACTGGTTGACAGGTTTATAATCGCTCAACGTGCAATGGAACGGGACATGATTGGGGTTTCTATCAAAAATATTATTACAAATGAGATTATCCGCGAGATAACGAAAGTAACCGACAACGAAACGAAAGTTGCTGGTGTAGGCTGGATGAGCATTGCAGAAAACCGGAATGTCTGGCGCGAACTTGTGGAGGGCTGTGTCCAGCACTGGATTGCAATAAGCTGAACTGACTGTTATGAGCGTATAAAAGATAATGATAGGCCTATCATTCTTATACTCATAATTGTTCATCTTTTGAAAAGGTGGTAAGACTGTCATATATTTTAGTATATCAGGAAAAATAATGGAAAATAATTGTATCATAAATTAATTAATCTTCTAAGTCTTTGTATTATAAAGTTCGTTTTTTTACTCAATTGCAGTGTTTTAAAATATTTAGTTCGCAGGTAAAAATAATGCACGTGTTTTACTCTCAGTAAGCGACGTAAGTTATATAAGGGAATTGGTTATAGCGTACGAAAAGTTTTACGTTTGTAAATTTCCATTGAAATATTTGACGTTTATATAATAGCATAAAGTGACTTTATGTGAAGAAAATGTCTCGAACAATATTTTAAATTAATAATATTAATAATAATAAATATTTTTTACATAACATTAACACATATTACATCAGTCATATTTAGTCACAAAAAAAAACAGTATGTCCCCAACACTAGGATTCCCTGTGTCGTGGGGTCCAGTCCCTTCCATTAGCTTAATACGATTCCGTTAGTTTAAATAAAAACAATGCATTTAAAGTTTATAATTTAAAAAAAAAATTTGATTGGAACATACAAGAACTAAGGCAACAAATGATGTGTGTGTGTGTGTGTGCGTGTGTGTGTGTGTATCAGTGTCATTGTATATAATAATAAATAATATATTTATACACCGTATTTTATTAAAATTTAATCACACTTAATTAAAATTTAATCACTCATTTTGTTGCTTATTTTTTGATGAGCTTCATTCGACGATATTAATATTCATCTTTTAGAAGATTTAAGTGTCGAAAATTACAATTTTTAAATATATTTTTTAATGTAGTTTTTCTGTTTCATTTATAAATCGTGATACAGTTATGTCTGAACAATAAAAACAGTTATTTTGTGTACTTAAAATTTGTCTACGCATAGTTGTAGCCTTGTAGCTGGGTTTTGTGTATTTGTTCCTCTAAAAGAAAAAAATGAATCTTTTAACAAATTAGACCAATTGATTCGAAAAGTGCCATTTAATTGTTGCGGTCAACATAATCATTCCATAAAATGGATATGGATAAAATATAAAATGTGTTGCAAGTCCTTAAAAAGTCAAGTGGTTTATTATTTATTTATCATATGTAACAGCACACACACCACATTGCCGTGTGCCGAGTAGAATAGCACCACCTCCTTCCCGTGGGGGTCGTAAAAGGCAACTGAGGGATAAACCTGGTTCAAAATCATCAGGGTCCTGGAGAATGAAAACTTCATTTGAAACCCGGAATGGGGTCTCTGTCAAGCATTCGTGGCATAGTTCTAAAATGCGAAAGACTAATGCAGCCGAACTTGCTCCACACGTATTGACTCGTCGTTCCTGTGGGCCTAGCCAGTGAGGGTGAGAGGGTGGCGCAGAGCTTAGGCAACTCTGCGTTTTCCTAGGCGACACAGTGTCTGTCTGACACTGTCCAAATCGTTTGCAATAGACGGACTAAGGCCAATGATATATGTAACAAAAACTTAACTAACTTTATATCAATAATATATGATAAAATTAAAATAAGTATGTCAGTATTTTAGTTTTTATCTTTAACAATTTTATTATCATAGAAAGATGCTGATGCTTCATATAAACTGTCATAATTAGTAAAAAGCATCATTTAGTTACGTTTTGTATTTACGTTGAGATCTATTGTTAAGCCTATGTTGAATAATATAAGTTACTTTTAACCGACTTCAAAAAAAGGAGGAGGTTACTCAATTCGACCGCATATGTATATATATTTTATGTATGTTCGGGGGTTCCTCGTCGTTTATGAACCGATTTTGATAATTCTTTTTTTGTTTTAAATTAGATTTCCCCGGTGTAGTACCATGATAAGGAAACCAGGATCTGATGAAGGGATCCCAGAGAAATCGAGGAAAGCTCTCGAAAATCTACATGACTATTAAAAATAATTAAAATCGGATTTTAATTATTTTTAATTTAATCGAAAGCCGATGTTTATCATGTGGTCACATTTAAATTTCATTGAGATCTGATTACAACTTTTGGAGTAATCTTTCATAATGCGGATTTACTTGACTATTTTTTCGTCTACCTACGTTGTATTACTTATCGATATAATTGAAGTCGTTTTTTTTTGTTTGCCTGTAAACACAATTATTATTAAGTATTTTCATTGTGCTGTGTGGTTACGGCAGTAAGAATATAGCCACTCCCTCTCTTCTCGTGGGTGTCGTAAGAGGCGACTAAGGGATAAAACAGTTCCACTACCACCTTGGAACTTAAAAAGCCGACAGATGGTGGGATAACCATCCAAATGCTGGCTTTGAAATAGACAGGTCGAAGACGGGCAGCAGCGTCTTCGGTGCGACAAAGCCAGTCCTGCGGTCACCAATCCGTCTGCCCAGCGTGGTGACTATGGGCAAAACACACGAGTTCACGCCATTTTTAGCGCGAACTTGTGGAGGCCTGTGTCCAGCACTGGACTGTATTAGGCTGAAGTGATCATGATTAGTGATGATTTTTATTATTCCGTGTTGCTGCATATTTACATTTATTGTTTTAGTCAAAAAATTATTATTAGTCACGCTGTGTGCAGTTTTTTTATTAAGTACCGTATTTCGAATAAACGTATTATTGCACCTAAATTTTCAGATTTCCAGATGACGTAAGGTACAATAAATAAATACCTTTAATATTACGTCATCTATTGGGGCTGACGGTGACGTTCATCGTTTCGTAACGCTCGATGTTGGAGCTTATAAATGCCAAATTATGTAACCATTTTTCGTTGTTAGTATTTGTATCAAACGTGAAGTGCGTAAGTTTATTTTTCAGATGTTTAATGATATTGGGAAATTGTATAAACTATCTACAATGACGGTCCCAGCTGTAATTATAAAATTATTTCTAATAACAATTAATTTTACTCGAAATCTTTAAAACATTTGTCATAGTAAAATTAAGATTGTAAAAGAATAAGCTATATTATTTTTGTTTAGTTGGTGAAGTTTGAGTTACAAAAATCAATTATTTGACTAGATATCGTTGGCAGTAAGTTGTATCTTTTATTCTCATCAAATAGATAATAGTAAAACATAATACAACAACGAGATGCATTTCATTCTAATAAATTGAAAAAGAAATTGCTTCGTATACAGGTAATCTTTTTTATGGCAACATTGATTTAATACTTTTTCGTTTTAGATCATGATACGGAAACGGAATGGTCGATTTTTGATAAAAAATTGTTTAACAATACTGTTGTCAGAACTTTTTAAAGCGACATATAAATAAAAATAATTGATCAATGTACTTTAGCAAATAAATTCAAATCGTCCACGTACGTTGTTTATATGTTTACTAAAATTGGTAGTCGTGAAGAGTGATAGGTGTGAAGTCGTCATATCACAAAAGAAATTGAAAGTGAGAGTTGAACTCTGTTACGCAGTTACGTATTGTTCCCAAGGGAGTTACTGGATTTCCTACTGCGCGCGTCCCCAGGTTGCGGATAGAGGAACGCCGCCTGCTTGCGGGGGTTAGGGGTATTTGGACCCCCGCGGATCAAAACTAGCAGAGGAGGGTGCGAAACCGCAGCGAGGCGTTGAGGCCGCGGTCCGGGGTATTCGGGCTATGGCTATCAGCCTTTGTGCTGGCTCTGAACTGCCAACCCGTTGGTTTGGCAAGCTCGTTTCTCGCCGCGGTTGGTTCAGTTCGGGGGTCGGTGAGTTGTGGGTGGCGGTGGCCTGACAGCGAGTTTGTGGCGCTTTGACGGCGCGGAGGCGTGGTGATCGGGTTTCCTTTTCCCACGCGGAGGACGGGGCAGGTGGGTTCGTTTACCTGCCCTACGGCGCGAAAGCGGTCTCTCTTGCGCCAAGGCCGCGGTCCACCGGAGTAAAGGGCCGTGGCCACCCTGGCCTTTGCCGACTAAGGTTAGCATTATCCACCCCGGGCTCACGGCGCCGAAAGGCGCGGTGTTGCGGGGGGGGGGGGCTTTACTTCCCACCCGTGGGGCCGGCAGGTGGTGGGTCAGGGGACCCGTTATCCACGTTAATCGGCCCCAAAGAGAGAGGAAGACGCACTTTATGTGTTCAAGTACACCTTCAAGGGTGCTTTGCACCACGGTGGGGCCGGGCCTGCAAGGGCAAGTGCTGGTGGGGTTGCGGAAATGCAATAGCGTCCACGCGATCCTGCCATATGCGCGGCGGTGGAACACCCCAGAGGTTTTGGTTTGTGCAAGTCGGACATACCCCGCGGCTCCCCCAGGCCGTAGGGATACGAGGCCCTAAGGGACTTCCTCTGGATCATCAAAAAAAGTTACGTATCTTTTTGTACCACTATTTAACGTTAATAATACTAATACTATTAATTACTAAAAAAATCTTAATATTTTCCTCAATTAAATTATTGAAAATCGAAAGGAGGATTTAGGAAACTTTTCTAATTAAATCATTAATTGAATTTATATAAACTTATCGCGGCTTAAGGGGGACAGCCCTTATTGTTTCTAGATATAAAAATCAGTTGAGTTCTAAACTGTGCTCTCTGAGATAGAAAAAAATTTACTATTATTACCATACCATATAAAGTGCCAGTAAGTAAAACACTTTATTTTCAGGAGTCATTAATATAATTTTGCTTCGTGCTGAACACAGACACATTTAGCACTTAGTTTATCAAGTATTTTTCACAACAGAAGAGAATAAGTCCATACATGTAAGACAATTTGTGTAAAGTAAGATTTATATATTAGCTTAACAGAATAAGAATTACAGTGTTAAGGAATAAGAGGTAATTAAAGGACGTTTTAACAAAAAAGTAGTTTTATTCATTTTAATGATTTTATGTTTATGGCCAGGCTTTTCCAAATCTCTGCCAAATCCAATATAATTCATTGCTTGTTGTCGCGTGTTGTCAACACCACGTTCTCAGCAAAATGCCGATTGAACGCGCATTAAAATCACTTCCGTAGTAAACAATAACAGGCAGTTTTGCAGTAATTCTGCTTAGTTCCTTTCACCTTTCATACTAACACACGTTAGAATAAGCGTCAGAGAACGCGTCTATATCACGGCGCTTTCGTATAGTCACGTTTCGTCGACAGCAAATTAATTTCATATGTGGCTGGTTTTTGTGTCACATTCTATACCTATCAGGTGGCGGAATTGACATTAGACTTAAATTATATTCATTCAAGCATTTACGTAAAATATGTAAACTTTATTATGTACATATTTTATAGTGAATACTAGCTGTGCCCGCGACATCGTCCGCGTGGAATTTAACAAAAAAGTAATACTTCAGTTCGCTGAGTTATAAAATAAATAAGTGTCTAAAATAAAAGTAGCCTTAGTTACTCCTTACTACGTCAGCTATCTGCCAGTGAAAGTTCCCTCTAAATTGGTTCAGCCGTTTCAGAGATTAGCTGGAATAAACAGACAGACAGATAGACAGACCAAAATTATAAAAAATGTTATTTTGGTATATGTACCATGTATATAATACATCCATATGCATTTAGTAAAAAGCAGTTATTTTAATATTTTAATATAACAAACAGACACTCAAATTTTATTTATTTGTAAGTAAGTCTAAGGTGATCTCATATTTCTTATATTATTTATGGACGTCAGGTTTAAGGCGTCACATTATTCAAATATATTAAAATTATGTGCATAAAATGGCCAAAAATAAGGTTATGAACTCATAAATTATCAGATATTGGAGTATCAAAATTTTAACTTCAATGTCTTTAAATGTGGAAAAAATATATGTAGTTGATGAACATATTTAAATGTTTTTCAAACAGTTAACGTTTCTTAATGCCCTAAAAGATATAACCAACCAACTATGCATAAAATTTAGTAGTTCTTATTCGAAACTTTATCAATTTCAATGTAAATAATTTAAAAAAAACATTTTCTTGTAAATTTTATTTTCGTCTATGACGACTTAGGATGAATTTGGCGTTTAAAGGTTTTATTTTGTCTTAGAAATTACTTTTGGGGGAATTATAGTTATTCTTATTTTTACATCAAATAATATCTAAATTATCTTATATTAATAAATATATAAAATAAAAGTGATCTGCGTGTTCTAATTTATTTATTTAGATATGTTTACAAAATTATAAATGTTGTTGTGAAAAATGATTTCGAGTAAATTCGTCGTGGTAAATAAAACCTACACAAAATATTATTCTTGATACGTAACAGTAAAAAGGAGTATTAAAAAAACAAAAAACAAAAAGCCAGATGCGTGACAGAACTGAAATTGAATTGAGTTTATTTTGTTTCCTACAAACTACAAAATTTAAGCGGATAAAACCAAGAGGAAAGTGGCAAAATACATTATTTTCTGTAGAATTCGGTATGTGAGTGACATTTTTAATGAATTTAAAATCTTTTCTATTTATTATAATTGATATTGCATCATATTGTACCTTTTTAGTGACTTAAAAATGTAATTATAATATAAAAATATAAATATACTTATGAAGTTTTCTTTTTAATGTTTAACGTTCCTTTTCTAAAAGTTAAATTCGTTTAATTAAGAAATATTTTCAGATCTTACCTTTCAGTTAAAAAGGCAGACACCACGGACATTCTTTAAGAAAAACAGGGAAGAAAAGAAAGTTATTTAATTTATTTCGTTTGGACGTTAAATAAGAGCTTCCACAGTATCACGTCGGCTTTAATAAGCATTCGATTGTGCTAAGCCAGAATTGACTTGGCAGCTAAATAGTATGTTTAAATTAGTAATGCCAAATTATTCATACTATACTACTTCGAATACAGTGGACACTTTTATAACAAAATTTTAAACTCTGAGGACATGTATGAACGTCACATTACTTTGTAGTAAAGCGTAAACAGAACAACTGAATGTTCAATTAATTATAATAGTTTCGTGAATCTAGCGAATTTAAACTTAGGAAACTACATATTTGAAATACTCTTAAAAATGAAAAACAAGGAATATATCTGTGTTAGCGTAATTTAGCTTCTAGAGCAAACATCGATTAAAAAAAAGTTCTACCTTTTATTGGTTGTATTTTCATCATTTTATTAAACTTGAATTATATCCCCGCACTTTTAAATTTATAGACGTAAGATGTAAATTTACTGTAAAAAGCGTTAGTTTTGTACGATTATCTATTAAAAAAAATTAAATAATATTTTTAAAACCACTCTTAAGCTTTCTTCGATCTTATAAATGATATTCTAAGTCTAGCAAGGTAATCATTTGTGATTTTTGATGACAAAAGATTCGAAGCAAAATGAAATTATAATCTAATATATAAAATTCTCGTGTCACGGTGTTTGTAGTTAAACTCCTCCGAAACGGCTTAACCGATTCTCATGAAATTTTGTGTGCATATCGGGTAGGTCTGAGAATCAAACAACGTCTATTTTTCATACCCCTAAGTTGTAAGGGGGTGGGAGCAGTGGCGTAGCGTAGTGGGGGCGGGGGGGGCGGCCCGCCCCGGGCGGCACTTTTTAGGGGGCGGCAAAATAGAACAACACTTAAATAATAAAAACAATTAGTAAATACTAGCGGCCCGGTACGTGCTTCGCTACGTATAAAGTGAAATAATAAAAAAAATTACATCAAATTCACTTATTAATACAAAAAAAAAAAAAATTAATTGCTAGGCTATTTTAAAACTTAATCCAAAACATTTGGATAAACAGTATTTTTTGTTTTTCTATTCTGAGAAGCAATAGTCGAAGACTATTTCGTAGTCCACAAATGCCATACACAGCGGCTGATTATATTCTTCTGTCTTTTGTATAATCTACCGAACAGTATGGATGTGGTCTACAGTGCTGTAGTCATTTCGAATCCCCGCTGCTCTGGTAGTTGGAATTCGTCGAGTCTTCTGGCGAGACGATTCGTAACAACACTCGAAAACAGCTTATAGATATGGCTCAGAAGTGAGATCGATGTGTAATTCTTTGACAGAGATTTGTCACCTCTCTTAAAGAACAGCACCAAACACACTACTGGACCACACCTCTGGCGTGGTACCTCGGTGGGTGACAGCGTGAAAGAGTCTCGCCAAGACTTTTAGGGCAGGTCGCCCTGTGGCTTTAAGTAGCTCAGTCGTAACTACGTCATCCCTATTCTGCTCAATCAGAGTAGCAATTTCTCTCGTATTTGAGCAGTGGAGGTATTGGCGTACAAGTTTTCGTATCTTCTTGGAAAGAGCCCTCTGTTCTGGCGAAGCTGCTTGAGCAATGAGCAACTCGCGCCTCCGCCACATTAGATCCAAGGCTTCGGAGAGAGTTGGACTGCTTTGTTGACTTCGTCGGCGGAAAGTGCCTACGACCTAGTGTACACACCGTCTTCACCACGTTGTCGGTCATGTCTTCCACGTTGCCAGTAGTTTCCAGCGAATCGAATCGGTTTTGAAGTTCCCATTGAAACTGCTCGGAGCCACATAGTAATTGGGGCAGCGTACGTCGGAGAGTAGATTTCACTAAGCGGGCCCGCTCTTTTCGGAGGTATATATTTAAAGTGCTCCGCAATAGCTGGTGGTTACTGCCAGTGTTAAACCAATTAACCAAGGAGACATCTTTGAATATATGCCTTTTATCCGCTATGATGAATCTATCTCGTTCCTCATCATAGTGTTGGAGCTTTGCCATGTAGGTACACCGCCTTTGGGGCTTCTTCTCAAAAAATTGAATTCATCAAGAAGAGCCCCTCTGACTCGTAGTAGTTGACGAGCATCTGCCTCCTGCGATTCCTGTGCCCCTACCCGTGTGGTCCGATCCTCGATTCGTCGCGGTCTTGTATTCCCACTTTAGCATTGAAGTCTCCCATAACAACGTTGTAGAAGGCCGAAGTAGTCCCATATGGCCCTAGTAATATCGTCATACAAGGCTTCGACTTCATTGTCAGATTGTGCTGAGGTCGGCGCATAGAGCTGTATCACATCTAGGGAGTACGCTACCCGGTTCGACACATTGCTGACTTCCACAACGTTGTTAGTGAGAGTCTTGTGGACCAGAAAATCGACGCCACCTTGGGAAAGCCCATCACCTTCACGGAAGCAGAACAAGTGCCCGGAGTCCAGGATCATCGTGTCTTCGCCCTCTCTTCAAACTTCAGACAACCCCAGTATACTTCACTTAAGTTTAAGTTTAAGACTCGATTTTACTTCCAGTTCGGTAAGGTTGTGGTCCAGCCGTAACATGCCTCCATTATACGTAACCGGTACGTAGTACCTGTAGTTTTGAGTGGCAGCCTCCCGTATCCCGGTGATCCTCAGCACCCTCCGCCCCACCGTTACCGCGGCCGCTGCTGTAGCCGGGAATAGTGGGGCTATCGAGAACTGAGGGCCTAAAATTCTACCGCGAACTCATGAGGGTTTTTGCCCATAGTCACTACGCTGGGCAGGCGGGTTAGTGACCGCAGGGCTAGCTTTGTCGCACCGAAGACGCTGCTGCTCGTCTTCGGTTGTGTATTTAAAAAGCTAGCTGTAGGATGGCTATACCGCCATCGGTCGGCTTCACTAGTTCCACAGTGGTATTGGAACTTTGCTATTTCATATTATTAACTAGCTGACCCGGCAAACGTTGTTTTGCCAATAAACTATCTACTATAATATAAGTGTGCGGGGATTTACTTATAAACGAAAGCGTTGTAGACAATGAAAGTATGCTTTATTTAGTGCACAGAAAAATTAAAATAATACGTATAACAGTCACTACTACGATCGGTACACAAATAAAACAAAAAAAAACAATGGCCGAAAACAGTATAGTGAGTAAGACAGGAGACCGGCTTTATTGTCATCCCCGTGATGTTTGCTGGATGAGAGGTGACAACGTAATGTAGACCTCTAGCGGGGATAACTGATCGATTGATAGTTATCGACCGGCGAAGGCAGGAGATCAAATTGAATTGAGAAAAAAATCACAAATAAAGGAAATTATTAAAAATAATAAAAAATAAAAATTGCGATGGAAAAATAGGGCTTGATCAGTCATCATCATCAAGTCATGACAAAATAAATATAAAAATCCTGCCAAAAAAAAAAAATAAATTTAAATTAAAGTAGAGTAAGTTTAAGTAAACTAAGTTTTAAGTAACAAATAAAATATAGGGGTTGATCGTAGAAGGTTGAAAATTTAGGGTTGTATGTATTTTTTAATGATGTATCATAAAAAAATAAAAATATAAATAATTCATCTAAAAATAAAAAAATATAAAAAAAATAGGGGTTGGACTACAGTTAACATTTAGGGGGATGAAAAATAGATGTTGTTCGATTCTCAGACCTACCCAATATGCACACAAAACTTCATGAGAATCGGTCTAGCCTTTCGGAGGAGTTTAACTACAAACACCGACACGAGAATTTTATATATTAGATTAATTTATTTATTTTACATGAAATAGTATGTCTTAATAATGATCACTAATCTAATAAAATCTAATAAGTACTATTAATTATTTTGTATTGTTATTTAATTGATTGAAATTTTGATTTGGGCAAATTGAGATAAGGATTGATGAATTTTGCATGGAATTAAATAAAGCTTTATCATCATTATTATTATTATTGGAACTTTTCTATCCCTTAGTCACCTCTTACGACACCCACGGGATGAAAGGGGGTGGCTAAATTCTATATGTCGTAGCCACTCAGCTAAGTAAGTTTTAGTATACTTTAAATTGAAATACCTAAATAAGGGGGCGGCAAAATTTTCTTCCGCCCCGGGCGGCCGACAACCACGCTACGCCACTGGGTGGGAGAGCTTAAGTGGGTTAATAAAATATTATGAAATTTTGTGTGCATATCGTCGGCCAACATCTATTTTTCATTCCCTAAGTTATAAGGGGGGGTTTCAGAAGGTTAATAAAATATATGGCAAAACAACTTTTGTGGGGTCAGCTAGCAATATTATAAAATAAATAATTTAATAACAACTAATTATAATAATATTATAATATAAAATTATTAAATGAACATAATAAATAATACATAATAATATTCATTTACTTAAATTGTAAAAAAAATACGTGATAGAAAATCTTTGTTTTGAATTATTTTATTTAAGTAAGTTTTACTTGTTTAAATGTAACCGCTTACAAAAATAAATTACAGTTGCGATCGGTGAAGTTGTGGTATCGAGAAAAGAAAAAGAAAAGTTATAACATCCTTTTTTCTATATTTAAGAGAACTTGGGCAACTTTACGATGTCGTTCCCTTGTTTTTTTTTACACACAATGTAGTTATTGGAGGTATTATGAAGAATAATTTCAACCTTTATTAGGTTATTCTTCTCTATAGATTAGAGACATACTTTAACTTATAAAAAATATGGTCATTGAAGATAGTAAAAGATTAGCGCACAGTATCATATTTTTTATTTTGTATGATAATATTTTGAAACATTGAAATGTTAGTTTAATAAAAAATATCTTCGCTGTAATTGATATTGGAACGAAGTTCCTTACGGCAGGCTTGACATTTGACTGGGCACCCGAACTGAAAAAAATGTGATACTAAAACCGTAAGAAAAATATATGATGGAAGTGACGTAATATCAGTCAAACGACTGTATAATATGACGTTTGTAAAACTAAAATATTCCTAGTAAACTTTTTTAAAATTATTTATGTAATTTTATACTGTCGACAAAAATAAATAACACACACGTTTTTTTTTTAAATAAAAGACACGTTTTTTTTTATTTCACTTAATAGTTCGAATTATTATTATTATTATTTGGTTTGATTTATTTTATTTTACGGTATTTGTTATTTTCTAGAATAACTAAATTTCCTAAATATTTTTTTGTACTTAATTCAAAACCAATCAATAAAATCAAAATATATATTTATAAAATTCAACTTTTTTTTTCAAATTATGTTGCTTCTATACTATCCGAAGGAAATTCGTTCCTACCTGGTGTCCCATGACACCACATAATTTTTTTCTTATTATTATGAATATAAAATAGAAGAATTTAATTAAAAACCATACAATTTTAACTTACTTTGTGTGTACTATTCAACAATTTGTTGGTATTTGAATTGTTTAAACATACGAAATGTTATATAGTCTCTATGTTTCGAGTCGATGATAACTTAGAACCATATTTAATTACATTAACACAAATTATTAACTTATCAAAAATATTAGTCATTTCTAAAACGACGAACTAAAAGTGTTTCTAAAGCCTACTTACATAAAGGAATATTTGATTTTGATAATTGAACACTTGAAACGAAATAATACTTTTACATTATTACGTAATCATGTAAAGAAATAGTTTGATTTGTCATATAGAATATGAAATATAGAACCTTTTTGACAAAATATATAGCTCCAAATAAAAATAAATAAAACAAGTAATATTGTATTTCTCATTTTCCAGTACCGACAAGCTCATTTCCTTTTGTATATGGCTCGACTGGTTGCGCAGGTAATAACTGAACGTTAGCCCGGGGATGTTTTAATTACTATTTAAGTCAACTTTTTCAACTACCCTTATTGCCACAAGAAAATAATTAAATATCATGTTAAATTTTAAAATAAAAAGTATCCAGATTCCGTAGTTATAGTAGTATGGATTCAAATCAAGACAGGCGTCTTTCAAATTTATTCAGTACCTACTTTCCGTACGATATGCAGACAGAAAAATAAAAAAAGTATATATGTTTCGTTATCATTATTGTTTATAAAAAACTTTCCTTAAAATTTTTCAGTCTTTAAGGTTAAAACAGATTAAAAGCAGCCTGAGTTTATTATAAATACAGAGTATGTAACCAAAGGGTTTACACGCACATTTATTAACTACCACTTTTACGAGTCAATAAACAGGCTTTCAAAGCAGTAACATTTTTAGAAATCATTACAAAGTCTTGAGAGTGGGTTTAATCCGACATATAAACTTTTCGACTTTATAAGATTCGTATTGATTATTTTTTAATAAAGTATCCTTAATCGTTACAATAGTAACACAGGTCCACAAAAGAAATTGTTCTGTACCTTTGACCAGACCATACCGTTTGGTCCGTACATATCTAATTATGAGTAAATTAAAAAAAATCTATAAATAAATTTATGCAAATAAATTATTATTGGATTTTGGTTTGGCTCGTCAGCCCTCAAAATTTCGTGTAAATTGCAAAAACCTCTAAAATCTTCTTCTTCGGAATCTCCTAACTTCGGATTCGGATTCAGGGCATCGGAATACATAACCCTAGGTGGGTCTAGTAACAGGTACAGAGCACTTATTTTGTGGGTCTGTGTAATAAAGCAAACAATACAATTCTAGTAACTGAATAGAATACCGGGTTTGGGTTGCGAAAGTTTGTTTAAATTATGGCCTAGTAATAAGAAAATATTACATTAGTAGAAAAAAAAAATAAAGAATAATAAAGAAACCCATTAAACTCAACGGCCCCACTAGGATTTACTCCTGTGTTGGGGATTCAGGAACACACACAATACCATGATTGTACCCACGACTGCTAGCGCAACAGCTAGTGCTGTAACCAGCGTGCATTTCATATAGGCAGAAAAGCACTGCCTACCCTGGCATGTTACTAAAAATGATATATAAAACATGAACAATACAATTACAATTACAATTATTTTTGAATAAATATTTTTGAAAAAGACAAATCATAATAATATCATAATTTTAAATATAATAGCTTCAAAAAAACCCGCCGTCATATATGCGATATCAGCGCTTCGTGCGCATCGACGACGGGCCTTTTAAGAAACGTCTGCCTATAATCGCATAATAATAATAGTAAGACATTATATGTATAATCCTACAATTTTATAATGTTGCGCGTTATATGGAATACGAAAAAGTATTGTGTTTTTAAAATTGGTCGGCTTAACAACGAAATTAGGCACTGCCTAAGAATAACCTGTCAAATTAAATTGTCTTGAATTCGATACCGTTCGTATTAATAATTATGATTTTTGACACGGTCGCGTAATCGCAACATTACACAGAGTAATATTATGACAATTCACTTTTAATTTTTCGTTTGTGCGTTCTTGTTATTAGTGTAAATATTAATATATTAGTGATGAATAAGTTTACTTGTGAAATATGTAACGGAGACGTGTGTTTGATGAAAGTAAATAGTGCATCGAAATTCGACACGTTCGATTTTACAGATAAATTAAAAATTGTTTAGGCGTATCGATTTAAGACATAAATAACAATGACGTTATAATTTTTCATTTATTAATAAATAAACAAGTACTTTCATTAAAAATACAATTTCGTAACTAATTAATAGTGTTATCAATGATTTCCTATGTTTGACACAAACCAAATTATTAGAGTGCCGGCCTTATGAGGTCACTGTGTCTATCCAGTAATAGATTTGTTTGATGTATCATTTGTATCACTCACTCATGAGTTACCCAAGTCTACTAGGTGTCGATTGGTTGCTGTACGTGTATTTGTATGCCTGCATTATTAGTATAAATGCACTTTACGTGTCCAATAATTTACTTGTCTGTTCTTGAACTTATCTAAAAGCCTTTATTCCCAACAAAATTAAAATAAATTAGGAAAAAATTGCGAGAAAGTAAGTGCAGTGTGGCTGTTCAAATTTTTTTTGACTGTCTACCCTGTCTAAAAACTTTATGCACCCTACTGGTTGCATGTAATTGCATTACTGAATTGCAACGATTTGGATCTTCTAGAACTTTTTTATCAATATCAAGTTATTTGTATTATGACATTTAGGGCCTGTTTTACGGTTGGTTGATAAGGTTTATCTTGCACATAAGTTGCTAATGACGCCGCGTTGGCGCAACGGTTACAGCCATGGATTGTACCCGTTGCGCTGACGGTTGCGGGTTCGATCCCCGCACATAGCAAAGATTTGTATTGGCCATACAGGTGTTTGCCGTGGTCTGGGTGTTTGTGCAGTCATTGTGGGTCTCCCCAACGTGCCTCGGAGAGCACGTTAAGCCGTCGGTCCCGGTCGTTATCATGTACACTTGATAGCGATCGTTTATTTATTTATTTATTACTTATATAGTAGGGAATATATTCGCCGACCCGCAGTAGAGCAACGTGGTGGATTAAGCTCTGATCCTACCTCTACATGGGGAAAGAGGCCTATGCCCAGTAGTGGAATATTACAGGCTGAAGCGATAAGTTGCTAATATACTTTAACAGGAGCTGGTAAAATAGACATTTAAATTCACAGTTGCAAATAGAAATATCTAATAATTAAACTGGAAGTCGAGGGTGAAAAAGAAAAATGTAACAAAATTATATCTGTTGGATAACGTTACATGTCAGATTACTAAAATAATATATTACTGCTATGTATAAAGTTTGGTAAGAATAAAAAATGTTAGATGTATATGCGAATTTAAATATATGTTCTACATCACGAGACCTTGTAACTTTTGGTTAGTCTCATTGTAAAGAAAAGTTCCAGCGAAATCATTTAATATGCCCCTTGTTAACGCTTTGTTACCCTAGCCAGGAATATCCCTATATCCCTAGAGTGTACCTATTCTCAAGTTTTAACTAGGTTGGTACCCAAGGTTTTTGTAATTACTCTGGGGACGTTTTTTAATCATAATGCCAACATTTTGACACCAATTTTATGAAAAAACAGAAAGAAAGAATACGTTAAAATTAAATAAAGAATATGATTTAATTACAAAAAATCGAACTATTTATTTATATATCTATTAAATTTTTTTGTCTTATTTAATTAATAATATTCTTTAATTATGATTGAGAAAATCATTGCTATTGATAAATAAACAAGAAACATAGAAGATTAAAACTGAACGAACTTATAGTTTGTGGGAGAAAATAATGTAAGCTTTACATTAGTCCTGATTGAGTTCCCCAAAACAATTTTGTTGTATATAACTGTCTATCAAAATATAACAAATATACTCCATAGATAAATTTTCGTAAGTCAATATTGATGTGATATGATTTTCTAAACATTCGGTATCTTATTATTACAAAAAAAAAAAAAAAAAAAACGTTGTTCTCTGGGAAAGAGAATTGTTCCGTCAATGGTAACTAAGCGACAATTGTACGCTTGCTATTACAAATTACAATGAAAAACAATATTTTATTAAGTCATCAAAAAATGTGTGTATTTAAACCTTTAAACTATCTTTATTTTACTTCCTTCATTCTGTGTTAGATAGAACTGTATCAGTTTCTAAATGGGCTGTCGATGAGTTGTCACAGTGAAATGTTCAGAGTATTGTTATTCGTTTAAGCAACAGATTTGATAATGGGTATAGTTATCGGGGCACGTGTAAAACTATATCCTATCAAATGTTGTTAATAGCAGTCTTAAATGCAATGTTTAGTAAACCCAAAGTTTTTGTTACAGATGGTTATCAAATAGTTATTTAAATAAATTTAAAATTATAAAATATCATTTTCCCGATAGATCATTACGGTAAACTATGATCCAATAAAGTATAGTTGCTTAATAAGTAATTGCTGCTCAAGAATATAAAAAAAAAATTGAAATAAATATTATAGTAACTGAAACTATAAAGTTAATAGTGACAGATTTGAGATCTTCTTAAGTTTTCTACGTCTTATAAGAAATATTTAAAAAACAGATGTGCTAGTAGTAGTGTAGTCGATGCTATAAGGATCATTATTTTACAAAATCTTAGGAATAAATAAATAGTTATACACATAAGTGTCTGAGGACCGCTCTTGGTGCGGTGTTAAAAACCGGCGATAGCTGGTTCGATTACCACTCGGGATGGATTTTTGTATTTATACAAATATTCATATCTCCCCAACGTGTATCGGAGAAAAGGTATTGCTGTCGGCCCTGATTGTTATCATACACACTTGATAGCAATCGATACTCATATGAGACAATATACCCGCACTGGAGCATCGTGGTGGATTAAGCCATACCTCTCTTTCCCTGGAGTAAGAGACCTATCCCAGCCGTGGGATGTTACAGACTGAATCAAAAAGAAATGAATCAAATATTTAAAATGTATATAGTTAAAAATGTAGTTTACTAATCATAATAAATATAATATTCTTGTGACGTACAATTTTCCAAGAAAATTGGTGTACCGAGTCTACTGCCAACGTTTTATATGCCACTTACATTTTTATTTGTCTGTTCAAAGTCTGTGATTATCACTTATTCCGTTGACGTAATGACGCCTCGGGATCTAACACGAGAATCAGTTAGTCAGATCCATACAACCAAAATGGTTGAACTTACATATTTGTTTATTGTTACGCCAATAGTGTTTTGGTCGACTACGAGTAAATTTTAACTTGAGTAGATTTTACTGTTTTAAAAATATTCTACTGTCTACGTTTTATTTATTTATTAATATTTGCTGTTAAAGGTTTCTGTTTATCATTATATCAGAGGATCAGAATTCAGAATTGAAATTCCTTTGAAATCTGTAACATTTCGAATAGAAAAAGGAAACGCACGTTTTCGAAAAGGAATAGGAAATATATGTTTTCATATTTACATATGGATGAACAATAATATCAAATAAAGAAATAAATCAAATTACTTTGGACTTGCATTGGTTTAAATTAAAAATAAAAATATTTATTACAGTTACGTAAAACCAATAACACAAATAATTTTAATTCAATTATTCGTTTCAATGGTTCAATTATATGTGTGTATACTAGCTTTTGCTATCGGTTTTGTTCGCGTATAATTTAATTTTATTTGCAAACAGGTCAATTTAAAATAATGTTAATTTAGGTATATCTCCATATATAGCACTTTTGTGGTATATATAGCACATTTGTGGTTCGTTTTTCGTTTTAGGGGTAGAATTTCTAGTACCTCTTTCTTATTGGGTTTTACAGTTACAGGAAATAAAAAATAAACGATGTCTATGTTAGCTTATTATATACAAGTACTGTAATATTTACATATGTAATAAGGATTTGTTTTTATACAAATCTTAATAACATTCAAATTTAATAATTTTATTATTCTAAAACCTATTATGTCGATCAAATTTGATTAAATATTAATATAATTAAAATGTTTTTGATGTTAGAAATTACATTACTATGGAAATATTACCAATAAAAAGTAGCGATAAAAATATGGCCATTGATTGATATTTATATACTACCGTTTGAGTGGGTGTATTCGACATACAAGTGGGGAAGTTACGCAAAAATGAGATTCTAAAAATAGTTTGAGCCGACGAAATTCCTCATCAACGGTTGTTAAGGAGGATAGAAACCAATTTGTACGCTTCAAAAATTACCCTTTCGTTGCTACGCCGTAGTCAGGTAACGACGCCCAATTATCTTTCATATTATCTTTTGTCCCTTGCTTTACTTGATACTGACTTTTAGGTATTGAAATACTTCTAAAATTTATATACAAAAGAGTATAGCCTTTTATACTTGTAAAAATTTTAACTTTTATCCCAAATAACTTTTGAAATGATATATATTTTTTTAATGATATATTTATACCTTATTTTTTGTGAGTAAATATATTACAAATAAATAAGTAGAGCTTGAATAAGTAAGTTATAAAACAAACAAAAAATACAAGACTATTGCAGAATGTATCAACACTAATAGTGTAAAAAATACGTTTAAATGAATATAATATGTATATTTAAATTTAACTTGTAAAATAAAACAAGATATAGAGTAACTAATTATATATTTATTTTTTTGTATTACTGATAAAGGTGATTTGCTGAGTAAAACATAGCGGTGAGCTGTTTCGCATGCAGTCGCGAGATTGAACTCAGCTCATTACAAATATGTCATATCGTTTGTAGTAGCCTGGGTGTTTATATGTATACTAATGTTTATACGTTTGTTTTGTTCAGTAAAACTAGGCTCGCAAGTATTATATACTTTTAAAAAACTTCATTTATACACAGAATTTTAATTTCTTTAATCATTAAACTAGTCAGTGCTGACAAAATAATTTCAATAACATTTTGTTTAAGGATTTATTTCATTTTTATTGCATTTTATTAAAAAATTCTAAATTTATCTAAAGACGAAATTTCGTGGATTCAAGCTACTTTACCAATTAGAGATTGCCGAAGCGTTAGCGCAACATGTTTGTGCAACCCCTTTGGGTATCTCCACCGTGCCTCGGAGGGTACGTTAAGTCCTCGATCCCAGTTATCATGTACACTTGATAGCGATCGATACTCATAGTACGAGTATATATCCGCCAACTCGCATATGAGCAGGGAGGTGGATTAAGCTCTGATCCTTCTCCTACATGGGGAAAGTGGCATATGCCCCGCACGGGGATATTAGAGGCTGAGGCGTATCAATTAGAGACTATGGTGTCGGCATGAGAAAATTTTCTTGTGTCGCTCCTCCTGCGTTTCTTGCACAGTTCATAGTATCAAAGGTCTATGTTCTGACATCTTAAAATCAAATTCAGCTCAAATTACAGATGCTACAAATGCAACAGAAACTTAAAGTGTCTTGATGGCGATATCCCCAAGGAAGTTAAAAAATGAAAACTTTAGTTCACAATACTCACATAAATTTGACGCTCAATCATACAGAGACAAAAACCGTGCCAGGCTTCTAAGTGTGTCAAATAAAAGGTCAGGATACTCACTAGTATGCGTACTGCGTACGTTTCACCTGATGGTAAGCAATTACCGTAGCTTATAGACGCCTGCATCATCAGAAGCAACACAGTCGCGTTGCCAACCTTACCCCCAATACCTCCCTCTCCTAGGAGCTCTGGTCATCTGACAAAACACAGGAACAGAAGACTGCTTGAAAGCGGTATTACTTAGCTGCGATTTCTTCCTTTCGAGGTTGAGGTACATCCTCAGTCAGGCTGGTCCAGATTCGAGCAGGATATTTCCTGCTGTACCCATCCTCAGTAATAATTTATTCCTATTTACTATTCCACCCGGATATGCTTTATACCGCAACCATATGTAAATATTTATATGTAGATTTTAAGTTAAGAAAATTTCGTAATAAATCTATATTTGTTAATATTGAAATAAAATTGATGTCGATATGTATATATATTCTTATATAGAAAAAGGGCAATAGGTTGTTAAATAAAATAAACACGATATACGTTCAGTGTGTAAGTACAAGACTTTTTTTATTTAAGTCAAATACATATAACAGCTGTGTGCTTGTGCAAAAAGACATTGTAATAAAATATTTTTCA
This sequence comes from Melitaea cinxia, assembly GCF_905220565.1. Classification (NCBI taxonomy): domain Eukaryota; kingdom Metazoa; phylum Arthropoda; class Insecta; order Lepidoptera; family Nymphalidae; genus Melitaea; species Melitaea cinxia. Next base: position 7,372,551 of record NC_059424.1, read on the forward strand.
AAATAAATTACAAAATAACAGCCAGATTTTAGACATGATAATAATGCTAGATAATAATAAAGGTTCGAAAAGTTTCAGTCATAATTTCTAAGAAATAGTCGTTTTACCCCGATATAATTAATTACAAGAGTCACAGCTCACTTGAGATCGAAATAGAACCTCGCTTATTCCTTTTCTATTTATAATTAAAATTGTTTTGATGTTCAACGCCTGTGAAATTATCGAACCTGTTTCAAATTTATATTGACAGGTACTATAATATTAAATGGTTAAAATTTGATCAAATGCCACAGCCGTAATAATATATAAAGGAATAAGCGGATTTTCCGATCATAGCGAAATCATTTATTGTCATATAGACATATACGTTCATATCAAAATATCAATGAAAATATGAAAATATATAAGAAATGTTTCTTTTGAGTAATCTGCCTTTAGAAAGATTCAGAGTGTAATTAAATCTCAGCAGACTTAGTTTTTTTGTAAAGTTTTCAAATACATTTCTTAAAGCTGTGATATTTTATATAAAAATTGTTGGTAATTAATTGTTTTTAAGTTATCGAATAGCCATGTATAAATTCAGATTTTTTAACTAACTTTCAAGGAATGTTACTTCATTTAGGCTTTTCACTTTAAAATAATATTGGATTTTATGATTTTTTTAATTTGATCTTACAATCAATCCATCGTTTTTTAAAATTGTTTCAGGCGTAGCTTTATTGAGAAACCAAGAGTAAATAAGTATCTGGTTTTAGTAGATACAATTTAATGGGCTTGAAACTTAACGATGACGATTGCAAAGAATCGTTCATAGACCTTATGGATATGTTTTTGAAAAAAAAAAACATTAAATATGTCGACACAATTAGACCTTTTAAGTTTGATTAACATTATTTTTTGTTAAAAGATTAAAGACGTAAACATACATAGATAGGCCAATTAAAAACATGCCGACATATATTATACAAACAAAATTAACATCTTAGACTTCCCGTATATATACAATGTTTATTTAAGCAACCCATTTTGTTGTGTGTCACTGTAATCAGTATAATCAGTAGTAATTTGAATATATCTAGACAATGATAAAATTTCATTATTTAAATAACTGTCGACTAGGGGAACTCTTTTGATTAAGAAACACTTATATTTCATTGAATAACTAATTAATTAACGATTATTTTGGTGTGCATTGTTAAGAAAAGTAAGAAAAACTATAGCAACCGAATTGATTGTCAATGCACGACCGTTTCGTTGTCCAAGCTTTATAACTATTAATCCAAGCTAACTAATAGTTAGTTAGCTTGGATTAATAGTTATAAAGTCGTAACAAGCACACAACTCGACAGTTTGATCGATTTAACAATTGTATATATGCGGTAGGATTTTAAAAAAGAATTCTTACACAATTTAGCACATCTGTATAAAGAAAAGTACTCATTCTTATAAATTCGTAGAAGATATAAGACTAGTAAAAATAGCCGTATTTTCGTCAACCTCGCTCTAAATTTTTTTACAACATTTCGGGTGTTTTCTTGAAAATTATGTGCTTTAGAGCAAAAGTTATTGAGTTATTGTCTCCTGATTATTGAAACTTCATCTGAATCTGTCAACATTTTTTGATTTTATACTCAGTAAGTGATCCTAAATATTATTAAAAAAATTAATAGGCAATTTAGTTCGAGGTTAAATTCTATTTTTACTTGCCTCTTACGAAAAAAAAGCTGAATCCGTAGAAGTTTACGTTATTACTCATTTAATTCTTACAGAAAACTACGCAGCAATTAAATCTACTTAAGTAATTTATGATTATAAAATGTCACCTTCTAATACATAACACTTTTTATATAAACTACAAGATGAAAAAAAAAAAACGAGCGTTAAAAGAGCAATTTAAAAATCCATTCTGAAATCTATATGAAACTCTGGCATCATTGATAAAAATTTAGGTAGACCTGTCACGCTTATAAGATGCCGAAACGAATATAGACATGTATGAAAACAGGCGAAGAACAAATCCAATGGCTTCCGTATTTGCCACTCAATTCCTCAAAAAAGAAGTTTTGTTTTTAGTAGTTACACTTACGTTTTATAACATAAAATATTAACCATTAACGCTTAATGTAGTTAAAAATTTCTCTACCTACAATCATAAGTCGTACTTTATTAATAGGTATATAATAAAAATTACTTTTTTTATTTAGTTAAATCATCATTTTTTATCTACTATATTCCTTTAAAATGAAACAAAAAAGTCTAACTAATGAGTTATGCTGTTTAATCGAATTCTAGTAAAACTAATTTAAATTCGTATTTTTAAATCCAATATTTATTTCAACGTTAGCGGTCACGGAGCCATTTGGGGATGACGATAGATCAAGATGGGCGATATGTGACACCACAAGCTTAATAATAACGAAGTTTTGACAGACAGACAGACAGTGCTTTACAACAGTGAACATCAATCATTTTTCTACAACACCGAAACATTTATATCTGATTCTAATTGTTACATGGGATTAAATATTGTTACGGAAACAACCATTTCATTCCTCAAATTAATTTACTTTTAAACACACTATTTTTATAATTTATGTATCTATTGGTATATACTGCTCAAATGGGGCCAGTGTGTTTTGCAACAAAAAAATTTAGCTATTGTAATGAAGTGGCGCTATATTTTATTATTAGCTATCGAAATAAAATAATTTAATTTTTTACTCTGTTTTATTTAAAGTGAAAAGTTAAGTTTAATTGAAATTAAGAAATGGCATAATTGTATATCGCTTCTTCAACGCTTTTACCCGAGACATGAAGCCTCTCTGATGATAAACCCATTCTGTACTGAATCATTTACGAATATTTCGAGACACATCATATCCTATCATCATACTTATAGAAGACAAATGTTATTATCATGATATCGTTGAAATAAATTTGTTTAAAATTGTATATCGATGTTCAATTTGATTTTCGTACATTTACCAAAAGGAACTTTTTAGATTTGTTGTGTGCCTTTTTTTGAATAATATCTCTCGTCATGAAGTCTATACTCGTAATTTACGGCAAATTATATGGTCCTTTTGGTATATGTATGCAAACTTTATCGCCAAAGTAATTTAGATTTCTTCAAGGTAGAACGCGTTGCTCGTGCAATTGCCGTTGTCTTTGGGGGAGTCAGTATGTTCCTCTGGTCCAGCACCGTTTGTACGCATGTCGTCACGTAACTGTTTGAAAAACATCACATTTGGTATTAATTTTATTAGTCCGCCATTTAGTCTCAAATTCGGCATATTTTGTTTTCAGTTCGAATTAGTCTGTGGTTGCATACAAGTAAGTTTCGATATAATATAGTATGCATTTCTATATATATATATACATACATACTAGCCGACCCGTGCCCACTTCGTTGGGCGTTAATTATTAATTTTTGTGATGCACATAGATAGTAAAGTTTTAATATCACTCGCATTTCTCCGACTTGATTTACATATACTATTATTTTTCACTGAATTTTTTGTTTAATAACAATAAAATATAGCCTATATCACTTCTGAATAGTGTAGTTTTCTGTTGGTGAAAGAATTTATGATCAGACCCTACAAACAAACAAAGTTAGAAACTTTACCTGTTTATATTAGTATAGATATGTATCTGCTTCCTTTTGTGAAATAACATAAAAGTAAGTGAAAGTTTATATCTATTGATACTTATTGGTATTTATAAATAGCAAACGTCAATTTGTTATTTGATTTTAGAGTTTTATTGTTTTCATTAATAATAATTGAATTCATTTAAAAGATAATTTTAATTTTTAAATATCACAGTTATTGTTTTTAATTATTAAACCTCAGATACGAGTCAAAGGTCACACACACTTTTTAAAGCCTAAATGAGTGAAATACAGGATAAAAAATTACAATGAAATATTTTTAATAAAACTTACTACATTCTTTGTAATTAAGGAAAAAAGCAGTAACATTTTTATAAAGGCTATTATTTATTATAGCTGTTTGTGTTTACCCGCCGTCCGTGTGTAGGTGAGCGACGCAAAACAATATGACACCACGGGACGGGATGGGACATAAAACGACCAATCCTTCACGCGGCGTGAATAAAGCCGACAATATAGAGCGTTCATATATATTTGTACATATATTCATTACGCCAACTTGCCATTTTTACGTCACATTACCTAACACCGCATTTAATTTTCACCGGGAACAGTAGGCAACAAAACTTATACTACTAATTAATTTTACTACTATCTATGTTACTTTTTATACGTGATACCCGTTATTAGCCACCTATTTCTTCATTCTATTGCTCTAACATTGTTCTGTCAATTTTTTTAAATAAAAAATAAATGGAATTATACCTTATCGTTGGTTTAATAAAAATTTATACCTTTTCGACCTGTCGCATCACACGCAACATATTAAGTCCGGCGAGATTTTTCAGTTCCTGAACGGTCCACTGTCCACTTCTAAGGAGCTCAGCAAATAATTCCGGGTATTTAGAAACATCTTCCAGTCCACGGGCAACCCTGTGAATACCATCACAGTGTACTTACGAAAATATGTATTGCGATTTTGTTATTTATGTATTTTCTTTGTATTACGTTCTTCCGAATTGCCTTATAACCCGGATACTGTCTCGATATATTACGACACAGTTCAAATATTGACATGCTGATCATCCAAATATAGACGGAAAATTTTGTTATCTTTTGACATAATGTTATATTAAGGTTAAAGATCTTTATTTTTTTCATTTACAATCATACAGTCATTTGCATAAGAAATAACAACACAATACGACAGATTTAGTTACAGTCCAGTATGTCGGTGGCAGGCCTGGTCTCTGATTTGTTATATATTAATATTTGGAACAAAAATATTTTGCGGCATTACTCGTTGTATGTTATATGTTCAGGTGGCATTTCTTTGATGTATGTTTCAAATCTACGAGAAATAAATTACCCGTTTTTTTTTTTAATAAAAAAAGCTATCGAATGTTCTCTATGATAATTTTCTTCTTTTGATGGTAATATTGATAATATTACATTAAACTTACCTATTCACACCATCAAAGTCTCCGCCGATGCCTACGTAATCGGCGCCAATCATCCTCTTGATATAATGGAAGTGTTCTAAAAATAAACAGAAATATAAAGCAAACTAACCTATCCTTTTTAATGGTCTGTGTAGACTTTGACTTTGTTTTTAAGTCGTTGTACAGTTTATAAGAAAAATACAGCGTACAATTCCAGTTTCATTTATTAAAAAAAGGAAAGTAAAAAAAATAAAACTTTATTTTTTTTATAAATATTAATTGTCAAGCTCACACAGCTTAATAAAATGAGTTTCAGTTCGTTAAAATAATACTGTAAAATATTCCTTTATATTCATATTGCAAATTTTATGAAAAATGCTTTGCACGTTATTCGTTACTCAGGTTATTTTTGAAATTTAAATTTAACACCCATAAACTCAAAAATGCCCATGCTTTTTATTATAAATAATGCATTATAATTCTGCTTTTCCTACAGACGATTTATTACTTAAGACTACAGATTGATAGTCCTGTGACTGCGTAGTAAAACTAGGACGTGGTCAGACGCTGACGGTATTTTTCTATTCCAATTTTTTTATCTCTACATTTTTCTTTTTTTTGCGTATAGCCTAGCTTAAGCACTATGCCCTTATTTTGTTTTTTATAGCGTGTTTGTTTTGTCTGTACACATATACACACACTCACAATCATAAAAGAAAACATAAATACACATACTTGAACATTTATATAATATATACCTAATTATTAAGATATATATGTGATCTTTTTATATAATATTTTAAAATTTCACGGGCACTATGAGCACTGGATTCTACGGGAGTCACTGCGATTAATAATTTGAAACTCCCGACACTTCGGCGTTGTTGCAGGGCATCAAGGTCACGGGTGATCCTACTCAGGTTAATATTTAGGCTCTCACAAAATAATTTGTATTTTGTACAATAAAATAAAGATGACGTTGAAATATCACGTTTCTTTAATATATATAGTTTTTCTGTTTGGTATTTTTTTTTGATGTCATTGTAATTTCAGTATACGTACCATAATAACCGTCATTAAAAATTTTCAATAGAATACAAAATTTCTTGAGGAAATTAAATAATATCCTATATACTTTACTAACGACCCGCCCTAGCTTCGCACTGTTGCAAAAACTATCAGTGTTCCTCTACTGTATTATGCATGTATTATACATATAAACCTTTCTCTGGAATCAATCACTCTATTTAGTAAAGAAAACCGCATCAAAATCCGTTGCGTAGTTTTAAAGATCTAAGCATACAGACAGCGGGAAGCGACTTTGTTTTATACTACGTAACAATGATTTATAATCAAAACGTGTAGAACAGTTTGAAGGCTTATTAGCTATATTTAAGAAAGAATTACATTAAATTGAGCGCCTGATTGCTAAATGTCAATAAACAATAAGCTAGTTCCAAATTGATACTTTTATTTTAGATCACACTTGAATGGGCCGGTGTAAGGGGATTTTAAGTGATGTTATTATCAGTCTCACGGCTATTACTTTTGAAAAGAAATTCGATTATATACATAATTATTGCTATCATTCGAGCGTTAAATGTACATAGCGACAAGACAGTGACGTTAATAGCTTGGTGGCGTACTTAGAAAATTAATAGTGTCCCACTTTGAAATTCTTTTGCAATAATTTACTTACAACAAGAAAAGTTACAATACAAGAAGAATAGTACACAAAGAATAATTTATTTTTTCATCGAATCATTTCAGCCTATCGCAGTCCACTGCTGGACATAGGCCTCCCCAAGTTCATCGAATACGTACAAGTAATACATTATTAATACTCGAAAAATTGTAAATGTCTAAAATCTGGAAGAGTAAAAAAAAAATTTAAAGAAACATACTGTATGTTCAAATTTTAAACATTGTTTATAGATACAAATATTCTAGTAAATACATCCGGCATACAAGAACGTATTTTATTTACTCAATAGGCTAAGAATGTATTAAAGTACTCCTACAACATTAAAAAAATATTTAAAAAAGTGTGTGTGTGTACTTGGCTAGCTAACTTCACGTTGTTAACTTCTTCTTCGTTGACTAGCTAACTTCAGGATATTGGTTTTTTGTGACGGTGTGCGCGCGCGTCGTAAAAATTTACTCACATAATTTTTCCCTAACGTGTCAAAAGAAGTATAACTTCAAAAATATTTATTTATTACAATAGGTTACCTTCGTTTTAAAAAAATAAAAAATTTGTGAAAAAAGAATGTTTTAGTCACAGGAGGTTATATAATTTTCGTAAAGTATGATATTTGTTTAAAAACAAACCAGCAACATCAGATAAGGTAGCATTCGGAGAGCACTTCACGAAATCAGGGAAAAAGTTCACCATGATAAGACCACCGTTTTCTTTCTGAAAAAAAAAATCATAAATTTGAATCTTAATTAAGTTTTAGGTTTACAGAACTAAAATCGTATTGTAATAATTATACAAAAGTATATAATGAATAATATATATTTTAAAGCCTTATTGTTGTAACATATTTTTATTTTTGAAATTCGTTAAACGTTTTTGTGATAAGTCTAGTAAAATTGTAAAAAATTGCAAGACACCGTCCCAATAAAAACTAACCAGTAATTGAATGATGTCATCAGGGACATTTCTGTTATGGGGACATAGACTGTATACTGAAGAGTGGCTGAAGATGACCGGAGCTTTTGAAAGTCGAATGGCAGCACGAGTCGTATTTTCGCCCACATGAGACAAATCAATCAACATGCCGAGGCGATTCATTTCGCGGACCACTTTCTGTCGACAAAAATAATCTCATAAATAAAAACAAAACAAAAGCACTCCATTTAAAAATTATATTAGAACTGTTCGTCTTGTGTTCTTGTAGAAAATCTTGCTTTATTTTATACTACCGCAATATAATTTCTCAGTTTGTAAAAATATGTATTACAATATGTTTATATATTGTGAAATGGCACGAAATGAAAACGCGAGTTTCGTTTCATATTTGACACGTGTCATTTTATTGGCACACTGCATAACACAGTTTATTTGCTACTGCAATTGCACCAGTTTATTGAAATTGATCAAATACAAATGAATTAAACATCTCTTGTATCAGCCAACCAATGTACAAATAAATACAAGCTAATACATTTTTGTTAAAGCTTTTTTCTCGTGAAAAGGTAGGATATAAACCGTGTTAACGTTTTCGCTTTTTATTTTTTACCTTTGTTATGTATATGATCTGATATATCTAAGGTTTGTACATAGAAAACTCAAACATAATACAGAAACAAAAACTCAGTTTCCTACACAACAAAGAATTGGATAATCCTGTCAGCTTACAAATACATGAATAAGTCTTCTTTGTTATTAAAATAAACTTTACGATGAATACATGTTTGCGAAGACGTAGGAAATACACGTAATTTGTACGAAATGTCATTCGCATTTGCAACTAACGAGCACAGCGTAACAAAGCGCTCAGCAAAGTTTAAAGTAATCCAAAATTCTTACCTTTCCGAATTCAGTGAGTCCGTTTGTATGAGGTGGTTCGTTGGATGAATCGGCCCTACGAAACAACAATACAAATAAATGGCGCGACAAAAAATATAATGTACACGAAAAAGCTCCCAGTAGCGTCTATTGTTCGCTTTGCCTCATTTTGCGCGCGCTGTGTTCTTTATAGTTATGTGCATTGTACATACGTAGTAAGATTTTTTTTCTAACATACGTGCAAAAATTGAATGAATCGCTCAAGCATAGCTTAAAGTTGTGTTTTCACCTTTCTATAAATTTCAGATAGCAATAAAAACTTATAACGTATTCCGTAGTTATACAAAAAGCACTTTCTTAACTAATTTAATTTACGATTGTAACCAATTGTCTTTTTAAAACGGAAGTTTCAATATTTAATACTAATAAATATACATTTATGGGTTTTGTATTAGATATGTTACTGTAGTAATAATAATTATACCTCAAGATGTTATTGCGATTTATACAGATCGGAAATGAATTTTGAATAATGTTTCTTTAGATTTACGAAAAATGTTGCTTTAAATTTCTAAATAAAAGGAACGATATTGCATGTACTCCATATGATCTATGCCATCCTTCACTTTCGCGAAATTGCTTCTTTGTGAGCCTCGATATCACGAAAAGAAACAGCTGTCTATTTTTATGTTTCTACTTTCAGTACTATCAGTGTGACGATGATGAAAAGTTAACCTACTCATTTTTATATGTATGAATATGATATCTAAATGACAATCAACAAAAATTAGCAACTTATTATTTATTGCAGAAGTAGTAATATATTATATGTTTCTAATTTTATTCAACAATCAAAACTTGTAACATACCATGGTGTATTGCAGGTGTGAGTCAAAGTCATGTACCGTACACCAAGCTGATAGTACGTTCGGAGCATTCCGAGAGAATTAGCAATTGAATGACCTCCTTCGATGCCAATCAGGGAAGCGATCTTACGGGGTCTCGCGCTGTGAGCTTCGAGAATATCTAGATGAAAAAAAAAAAAAAATATGATAACAATAAAGAAAAAGAAAAGAAATAAAATTCTACGTAAATTTTGAAAGATAACTTTACTTTTATTACAAATAGTTTTATAATCATCAAAGTGTAAGTGTATGACTTACAAAAATTACAACAGATGACGAATGATCTAACAAAATTAAATGGAAACAATGTATTACTTACCTTTAACCGAAGTAGCGAGACGAAGTTGTTGAGGGTATTTTTCGACGAGGCGCTGAATAACATCAATCTGTTCCAAAGTAAGTTGTACCGCGTCTTTGTTCTGCGCGGCACACGGTACGAAGGCAGACCAAAACTGTTTAGGAAACAATTTGTAAGTATTATATTCGTTTTAGAAAATAATTTCAAAATCATTATATTTTATTTTAAGGCAATCTGTAAATTAAAAAAAAAATGTACCATATTTGCCAACATTAAACCTTTCTTCTTTCTAAGAATAGATACACTTCAGTACAGAGTAAAGTGATGTAAATAATTTCGTCAATATGTTGCATATATATTGTTTTATTCAAGATTTATTCCTGTGTCGGGGGTCCGTAAAACACACAAAATACAAACACAAACGCCCAGATCACGGCAAATATCTGAATGAGTAATACAAATACAATGACTATTACATGTGCGGCGATGGAACCAGCAACTGCCAGCGCAACAGCCGCTATCCAACGCGATGATCGTTACGCTAACGTGTCGTCAAACAGACAATACCGCGAGTAAGAAGAGCCCAGAGGTCAAAATTCAACCATAATTAAAAATTTAATTTGAAAAAATGAAAAAATAATGAAAATATCGAACCCTTATTTAAATTTTTCGATTTGACTACAGACTTTGACAATCAACAAAAGAGTATAGTATGCGTGTGTGTGTCAATACATGTTAGTGTGTTTAATGTTTTTAACCGATTTCCAAAAAAGGAGGAGGTTCTCAATTCGACTGTATTTTTTTTTTTTTTTAATGTATGTTATATCAGGACTTTTGACTGGGTTGAGCGATTTCGACAAATTTTCTTTTAATCGAAAGGTGGTGTGTGCCAATTGGTCCCATTTAAATTTATTTGAGATCTAACAACTACTTTTCGAGCTATATCTAATAATGCGTTTTTACTTGACGCTTTTTCGTCGACCTACGTTGTATTATGCCGCATAACTTTCTACTGGATGTACCGATTTTGATAATTCTTTTTTTGTTGGAAAAGAGATATCCCTAGTTTGGTATCATGATAAGGAAACCAGGATCTGATGATGGGATCCCAGATAAATTGATGGAAATTCTTGAAAATCCGCAATAACTTTTTACTGGGTGTACCGATTTTGATAATTTTCTTTTTGTTGGAAAGAAGATATCCTTAGTTTAGTACCATGATAAGGAAACCAGGATCTGATAATGGGATCCCAGAGAAATCGAGGGAACTTCTTGAAAATCCGCAATAACTTTTTACTGGGTGTACCGATTTTAATAATTTTTAATTTAATCGAAAGCTGATGTTTGTCATGTGGTCACATATAAATTTCATTGAGATCTGATAACTACTTTTTGAGTAATCTTTGATAACGCGCAGTTACTTGAGTATTTTTTCGTCGATCTACGTTGTATTACTCGTTGATGTAATTGAAGTCGGTTTTTTTTTCGTTTGCGAGCAAACACAATTATTTTTCATTGACTTAATATATTTTTATACATAGTTAAAAAATAGTAGCATTCTGCACTCCTTCTCTATATAAACTCTAAGTGTACGAAATTTCATACGCCTCCGTCCGCGCAGTTTTCGTAAAATTTTTGCTTCACGTATTAATCGCTATATATAATAAAACTAATTTAATAAAATGTGCGTGCCGATAAAACTTAAAAAGGAGTCCCGGCACGATAAAGGCCTAGCTCTCTGAATATATAAGAGCCCGGTGTCGCCCGCCAGAGTTAGTTCGATTTGAACAGCAAAACAAGCGATTTCGAAACGAAAAAGAAAGAAGTTATCTGTGCGCCTTTATTTTGAAGTATCACGTGTGAGTATTTTCAATAGTGTGTTTGATTAATTCTCGATTTTGAAGCGAAGAAGAAAAAAGTTGTTTGTGAGCCTTTATTGTGAAATATCAAATGTGAGTATTTTTAATAGTGTGTTTAATTAATTCTAATGGTTTTTTTTTCTTTTCTTTTAATTGTAATTTTCTTAACCTTCAAGCAGTTGCGCGACGTTGAGTCGATTTCTTCTATATACTTTTGGCCGTAAACAAAATATCGCACGACCGCTTGAAGGTTAAATAAAAAAAAATCTTTGTCTCAACGTACCCCACGTTTACGTATTTGTCTACAAAATGTTTATTTAATTTATATTTTACAGAATACAATGCCTAGACGTAAAAGAGGAGGAGATAAAAAACGACACACAGTATTTATACCTAGAATACCACCGATTTCTCCTGAATTGCCATTTCAATTTAAAAGGTTGCAGTTTCTAATTAAATTAGCCTTTAGTTTTACAATTAACAAAGCGCAAGGGCAAACTTTAAAATATTGTGGCATCAACCTCAAAGAATCCTGCTTCTCTCACGGTCAGCTAATATTATATATATATATATATATATATATATATATATATATATATATATATATATATATATATATATATATATCACTCATCACCATAATCACTTAATTTTTTTTTTACTTTTCACGTCATAGTTTACTTTTTTATTTCAACTACCACGTAATCTCATATCAACTCCCGAGATGTAATAGACAATATAGTTTTTCTTATTCCGAGTTCGTAAAAATCGTGAACGTAATGTATATAAATCCCATTAGTTCTTTACAAGGAAATTTGGCTCATTGCCATGAAACTGAATCAAAGAAGATCAAAGATACTTTTTAACTGTGGTTCTATTACTGAGAATTTGTGTTTCATACAATTAAAATATATATATATATATAGAAGTTACATTTTCTTAACAAGTGCTTCAAGACTGTGAATTCGTTTAAATAAAAAATTAATAATGTTTATCGATACGTTCTTCACTCGGGCACTGTCCAATTAACGGTGATTTATTTTACTAATGTTCTATTAGTATTAAAAAAATTGAAATTGTGGGGCGATATGTGAGATGTGAGAAATCAGAACGTATTTTTATTACATATCATTTTGTGCGCAACACCAATAAATTCAGCTTCGGCATAAATATTTGTATCTAAAATAAAAGTAAAGTAAATATTTTGTTACAATCAAGATAACAAAAAATAAAAAAAAAAAAAAATCATCAGAAAAGATGTCAACATAATATCAAAATTGTATCTGTTGGTGATTGTGTCTACTGGTCAGTATATAAAATATAAAACAGAAAAATATTAACCACTATATGTATGTTTAGTTATCATTAGCTGAAAATTTTGTCAGCCGATGATACATACTGAACATATCTTTCAAACTAGTCATTACAAAATATTCGAAAATGGTTTCGAAAAGAGTTACAATTCTATGCAAAATAGAAAATGTTTAATATCTACGATTTTATTTTTGTGTTACCCCAAAATATATCGTTCCATAGCTTAATTGGCTAGAGCGCCGACACGGTCAGTCGGAGACGCGGGATATCGTTCCATAGCTTAATTGGCTAGGGCGCCGACACGGTCAGTCGGAGACGCGGGTTCGAACCCCGCTGGAGCGGTCAATTTTTGATATGATATTCAAAAATGTTTAGAAAATGTTTATTAAAAAAAAAAAAAAACGAGTGTGCTTTACACCACACGTCTGAAGTAAAACTTACAAAACGTAAATTTTTCTCTTTCTATCTTCATTAACTTAATATCCCCCTCTCAACTTTCATTCGCCTCAGCCGATCCCATTTTTTGTAACGCTCTCGTTACGCATTCACCAGCTTAATCCCCAAGTCAAGCGTGCTTAAAGTTGGACTTCAATATACATTAATACTTTATGTACTTAAAATACTTTTGCAAAGATACAATTTAAGCAAATATGTCTTTATTAAGAAAAGTCATAAAAAGCATTTCGCTTTTCTAAACGATGCTCGGTATTTTTACCGTAATTCACTTTCAAGAATTCTTGCTTTGACGCAACTATGTCACGTTTGAACATTCATTTATCTCTCCTACTTCATTACCGCTGGCAAATAAGGATATCATAATTTGAAAAATATGAACGTCTCCGTCGAAATAGACTTCATCAATGAGAATACTTTGAATCTAATTTTCAATTGTTATTTTATAAAGTTACTATCAAGACATTTTCTTTTCATTATCAAGATATTATGATTATTTAGGGTATGTTCCTTTTATTAATATTATACATTACTCTTTATTAATATAAATACGTTTATTAATCATGCTTTTAATAAAATGCTAAAAAACCAGCATGAAAATTAATGTAATTTACATGTTTCAAGCTCGAAGTGGTGTATTTACATGCTTACGAAATACGTAGTTCATTGAAAAATAAAAAATATATATTGAGCCTGATCATAAATTGATTATAGTTACGTGTTTGTAGGTAATAGTAAATAAAAAATAAAAAACCAAGGCTTGATATTCGTACTAAACACTAAGAGGGCCTTTACATCAGTTGTGGATAACGCTGTTTGACGGATGACAGTATCCGACACGATTCGCTGTGTGGATTTCGGCAGTAAAGAATACAGCCACCCCCTCTCTTTCTGTGGGTGTCGTAAGAGGCGACTAAGGGATAACACAGTTCCACTTCCACCTTGGAACTTAAAAAGGTGACCGATGGCGGGATAACCATACAACTGCTGGCTTTGAAATACAGAAGCCGAACACGGGCAGCAGCATTTTATAGATATTTCTATTCGCATATATTAATCTTAAAGTTTATTGATTGATGAGAAACAGTTTGTACTGGCCTATTCTACCGCTGTCAAAATCTATTTGTATTGTTATCCGTCAAATAGCATTATCCGCAATTGGTGAAACTGGCCTTACATGTGTTATGCAAACATTGTTTGTTTTAATTATATTGACAAGTAAAACAACGTAAAAATAGTCAAGTAAATACGCATTATCAAAGATTACTCCAAAAGTGGTAATCAGATATAGAGGAAATGTGACCAAATGATAAACATCGGCTTTCGATTAAGTTAAAAATCATCAAAATCAAGAAGAAGAAGAAGAAAGTAGTAGTAGAAAGAAGAAGAAGAAAGTAGAAGAAGAAGAAAGTAGAAGAAGGAAATAGAATAAGAAAGTAGAAGAAGAAAGTAGAAGAAGGAAGTAGAAGAAGAAAGTAGAAGAAAGAAGTAGAAGAAGAAAGTAGAAGAAGGAAGTAGAAAAAGAAAGTAGAAGTAGAAGAAAGTAGAAGAAAAAGAAGAAAGAAGATGAAGGAAGAAGAAAGTAGAAGAAGAAGAATGAAAAGAAGGTAGAAGAAGGAAGTAGAAGAATAAGAAGAAGAAAGAAGAGGAAGAAAGAAGAAGAATGAAGAAAGTGGTAGAAGAAGAAACTAGAAGAAGAAAAAGAAGAAAGAAGAAGAAGAAGGTAGAAGAAGAAGGAGAATAAAGAAGAAGGTAGACGAAGAAGAAGAAAGAAGAAGAAGATAATAGAAGAAGAAAAAGAAAAAGTAGTAGAAGAAGAAGAAGATAGTAGAGGAAGAAGAAGATAGTAGTACCCAGTAAAAAGTTGTGCGGATTTTCGAATTTCCCTAGATTTCTCTGGGATCCCATCATCAGATCCTGGTTTCCTTATCGTAGTACCACACCAGGGATATCTTCTTTCCAGAGAAAAAAGAATTATCAAAATCGGTTCATAAACGACGAAGTTATCCCCGAAATAAATAAAATAAAAAATATATATACGGTCGAATTGAGTAACCTTCTCCTTTTTTGTAGTCGGCTAAAAAAGTAAACAGGCATGGGTCTGAGGAGATGTAAAAAGTCACTAATAAGCTATTTTATATGCCCTGTCCTATACCCAAAGGTTGGGACCCCCTTTGTACATCTTCCTCTAATTGTACTACATTTGTTTGTATCTTTTAATGGTGTGCAATAAAAAAATAGAATTAATAGAAAGTATTATATAATGTTGTGTGTAGCGATGTACTCGACAAAAAAGGTAATTAAGAAACTATAGTTGATAAAATTAATAGATGACCAACCCTTTTTAGTAAATCTTGAATAAATAAATCGTTTTCCAGCCTATCAGCCCGTAAGCATCGTAAATGGAAATTTAATATCCTATCACTTACTTGGGTAGCTCGGTATACGATTGAATATTGGGATTTCTTATTTTTTGAGTATCGATTCCAAGTGAATTTTAAATATAAGATTATTTTATAGCCTTTGATAGAGGGTCCCGGTGATTCTTATTCGTGTTTAACAAATAAAAATGTATTGGTCTCCACTTTCTTTTAAATGAAATGTTTCCATGAAAAGTTCTAGAATATAGCAAAAAGTAAACATGCTGAGAAACAATATAAAAAGCACAATACTTTGAAATCTAAAATAAAAAAAAAGTATATCTTAGACAATAATACTCTTTAGCCTGTAATATCGACAATTAAACATGCTCTCCGAGGCACGGTGGGGAGACCCATGAGTACGAGGCTAATCTCTATCGGGACTCGTCCAGAAATGGTTTGGTTTCCAATTTCAAAAAGTAATTAATTTTTAAGTTTTGAAAATATATTATATTTTATGAGAATACTTCGTTGCCAACATAAAAATGGGTAGTTTAAATTATGAAATAGAAAAAAAGAATTCATTCATTCACCAGGCTGACATAAACAGTTGAACAAACGCTAAATTATATCCATATAAGGTTATATCTATGTTTTGGCAAAATGCTGGAAATGACAGAATAGGATTTCGAGAAACTTATTTCGTACAATAAGATACAAAGGCTTGAGTAATTTCAGGATGGATGATTGTATTAAAAATATAAATATACTATAGTAAAAAAAGAACAATATAGAGTATCGGATTTTGTTAAATTATAAACATAATGACAACCTAGCTGGTTCGGACCAAAATGTGCATAAACGAGTACGGTCACCCTTTACGTGTTTTAAAGAATACATGCAGTTTATTTCAAGATCTAAAAGTTGCATGTCTGTAGATTTTAACGCGTAGGTCGTATTTGTCCATATACAAAATGTTTTTTAATTTTTATTTTAGTATTATCCTGTAAGAAAGCCAATTTATCAAACCACTCTGAAACCCAAAGCAAGGAAGATTGACCATACCTCTACCAAAATGGTGGACGTTAAGTTATAATGACATGTGATAAACAAATTACTCAGCTACTGACAATCACACCATTGCCTTCCCAACTTTACTTTCTATCGGAATAGCAATTTGTAAGTTTAAATTAACGGCGGTTACAACTTTAGTTAGAACGTACCAGCACCATTAGATGCAAGTAAATTTATGTACTGCATTGTGCTATATTATACATAGCTGTAACAAGCACGTGAAAAAAACTAACAGTGCAAAGGCGGTTTTATCAAGGTAAAAAAATCAGATATTTTAGTTCTATTCTTTGCGTATCAACCATAAGTCCACTAAACTTTACACCAAATATATTAGATATTTCGATATAGCATAAAAAATAAGGTGAATAAATTTGTCTTTAAAAAGCATTAATTGAACTATGAAAATATTCAAGAGAAAAATAGTGTAATGCAAAACGTTATGTGCATTTTAAAACCACTCCAATAAATATTTAACATAGCTAACAAGCAGCTGCTACAATTCTGTTAACGATGTTTATATACACTATTGAAAACTATAATAATTACAATGAAAACATTAAAACACAACTCAACTTTAACTGTACAAATCCTTAACTTAATTTTTTTTAATAAGAAGTTACTCGTATATATAATGTTAATACTTATTTATTACTAGCTGTGCCCGTGTCTTCGTCCGCGTGGAATTTAGCAAAAAAGTTATTGTTCAGTTCGCATAGTCATAAAATAAATAAATTTCAAAAATAAAATGAGCCTAATTTATTCCTTACTACATCAGCTATCTGCCAGTGAAAGTTCCGTGAAAATTGGTCCAGCCGTTCTAGAGATTAGCCGGAAAAAACAGACAGACAGACAGATAGACAGACAGACAACAATTGTAAAAAAAAAATTTGGTATATGTACCGTGTATCCATATGCATTTAGTAGAAAGCGATTATTATAATATTACAAACAGCCATCTGTGAGGTATACGTAAATATGTACTCGTCAATTCGCACCATCCACTCCCTCAAAATAAATGGATACACCGCGGCAATACCAAAACTTCAAAAGAACACCCTATACTTGGTCTATATGCAGGAAGAGAAAAAATTCTGATAGACCAGGGATACGGCACTGGATAGGGATCGCACGTCATGACCATTCATGAAGCACAAGGGCAAACTTACGGCGAGGTCATCATCGTCTAGACAAAGACCGAGAGGCTAGTGATCGACGACAGTGTGCCTCATGCGATAGTAGCGTTGACAAGACACACTAACACCTGAGTCTACTACACTGACGACGGTGATGACGCAATCGACAGGTTCGTTAGCCGAGCGCTGGGTGCCTCGACGAAAACCATCTTGGAGCACAACCTAAAAAGAACCATCTACAAGCGTGACATGTCGCTGGCAAGGGCTCTGCTCAAGATGCTGGGGGCAGGCGTGGGGCCCGGGTCTATGAATTAGTGACACAGTGCGGCGTTTGATATACAAATAAAGTAGATATAGGTGTATTTATGTAAGTATGCAATGTAGTGAAATGTAAGTAAATAACAGAAATAAATAGATAAATACTAGCTGACGCCGCAAACGTTGTTTTGCCATATATTTTATTAACCTTCTCAATCCCCCCCTCTTATAACTTAGGATAATGTAAAATAGATGTTGGCACACAAAATTTCATTATATTTTATTAACTAGCTTAACCCCTCCCCCCTATAACTATATGGTATGAAAAATAGAGGTTGTTCGATTCTCAGACCTACCCGATATGCACGCAAAATTTCATGAGAATCGGTCAAGCCGTTTTGAAGGAGTTTAACTACAAACACCGCCACACGAGAATTTTATATATTAGATTAAAAATAACTATAGATAAATAAATATATTAGAAAAAAAAAAACACTTACTAACAGTAACATGGGTTAAGTGTATATTGTAAGTAGAACATAAGTGTACATATATGGTAACTAGCAAATAAGTGTAAATATAGACATAGATAAGAAAAATAATAACATGTTCAGATATTACGAATGAATTATGTGTATACTTTTGAATCAAACAGTGATTCTAAGGAAAAAAAAACAAAAACCGTCAGCGTCTGTCGATTTTTAGTTGTAATGAAAAATCGCTTGGGGTATTATAATAAAGCATGCATGATTAACAAAAGGCATGGGTATTTTGAGCCCGTGGGTGTAAATTTTCAAATAAAAAAAAAAAAACTTTTTTATTTAATATACAAAATTTTATATTCGTTATACTACTCCTTATTAAAAAAAAAATCATTTAATCGATTTATTAAAAATTTCTCCGATAAAACTAAAAACATACGTAAAAATCATTTGTTGATTACTTATCAATGGGCTTCACTGGTGTAACTAAAAAAATATGTAAAAATAATAATCATTTACCAAACATTAAAAAAAAATCTTGACCGATTTAATTCTTTAAAACTTTATAAACTTTAGAAGCTTATTTTTCTCCCTTTTTTTCTCTTAATGTGAATTTCACTAATACTCAATTTTGCGCACCTATACGTCCGCTCTTGTGCGTCCTAAGTTTGGCTGGTAGAGAATGCTTTTAGCATTAAGCAAGCCTTTGGTACAATTCTTTAACGTATTGTGCAATATAGTATTAATATATAAAAATATAAGAGATTTCCACCTATATATTGACTCATCACGATATCTCTGGAACCATAAGGCGTAGAAACTTGAATTTGGTAGGAATCTTCCTTTCGCCGAGCAGATAAGAACAGATCAGCTAAGAATTGATTTTAAGAAATTACACCCACAAGAGCGGGAGCGCTAACAATGGAAAACTCCCGTTTTTAAACTATAGCTCCTATCGACTCCAAATTTGGTAGGAATCTCTACCTCAATAAGGATTACGGGGGTGGGCGTTAACAATGAAAATTTTAAATGTATGTAACTCCGAAACTACAGAACCAATTTATATCAAATTTTGTAAGTATCTACATTTGGTCCAACTTGGGAGACAGGGTAGTTTTTATCTCAATCGGACCCAATAGGTGACGCTGCTATCAGTATGTAACTCCGAAACTACTGAACCAATTTTTATCAAATTTTGTAAGCATATGTAATTTGGTCCAACTTGGGAGATAGGGTAGTTTTTACCTCAATCGGACCTTATAGGTGGCGCTGCTATCGGCACGTAACTCCAAAACTACTGAACCAATTTTTATCAAGTTTTTAAGCATGCGTAATTTGTCTATAGTAATATTATATAGAGGTAAACTTTCTAACTTTGTTTGTTTGTAGGGGGTAATCTTCGCAAATACTGATCCGATCATGAAAATTATTTCACTAACAGAAAGCAACACTATTCAGGAGTGATAAAGGCTATATTTGATTGCCATTGAATAAAAAATTCTGTGAAAAATAATAGTATATGTAAATCAAGTAGGAGAAATGCGAGCGAGAAAACTTTACTACATATTTGCATCACAAAAATAATTACGTTTTAGGATTCAACAAGATCATAAATAAATATCTAAAATGACCAAAAAACTGTTTGTTATAACATATCTTCGATTATATCAATAGCAGTACGTGTTTAAAATCCCTACGTAGTAATAAATTGTGATACTTAAAGTTTGTTAAATGTGCCAGTTCGTTTATCAAAGTAAGTGTAATCGCTAATAGTAAGAGATCAGAACTCATGATGAACTTCACCCATCTGTTTAATGGATAAAAATTATTTTATATTTATTTTAGTATATTAAAAATAATTCACGAAAGGGCTGACTGGAAAATTCCAGGCCTGGCTATAGTTATAACAAAATTGAATAAAAAATTATGTAAATATGTACCGAAGAGTTGAGAAATAAAAATACCAGCCGACAGTGTTTGGTCTTTAGCCATGTCTATTTTGAATCCTTAGAATTTGACTATTAAATTGGCATTCGAAGTCAATTAAGTCAATCGTTCGGATAACTACTACACTTGATAGTACTTTTGGTAACTCAACGTCACTCGACGTTGGCAGCTTTCAATCAATGTAATCGAGGCTTCAAATATTTAGCTTGTGAAATCCAGAAATATAATTGACTCACCTGAGCTCCCACCATTCCTGCTCTTAGACGCGGTAGATCAGTGTGCGAGTATTTCGAAATCGACCAAGGTTCCACTTGCGTGAGGTCGGTGTCTAGTTCGAACTCGTTGATTTGATTGCGTAGAAATTTGCGAATGTTCCATGGTAGGTCGTTATGGCTGATGAAAGGACAACAATAGTATAAATGTAAAATATCACTAAATGAAATTAAACACAGCCATTTGCTGATAAAGTTACTTAATATTTAGCGGTTAGTGTAGACATAAAAGGTGTGTGATAGGCAGAACATAAAGCTTAGATGTCATTTAAGGAGGTGATTAAGTTTCAAACATGACATTAGTCCATTTTTAAGATGGTCGACCTCTTTAGCGAATCGGTAGTAACGCTAAGTTTACTGCAATGTATAGATTAATGCTTAAGGTGTTGTTATGATTTAAAAAAACCAAAGCAATAAGATTTTTTATGGATACCGGTAGAACAAGCAATTATCTATAAAATAATATATAATTTATGTGGAGTAATTGTTAGGTTTTTTTTTAAAAAGGGAAGCAAACATAAAAATCGATCGAAACCAACCTTAGCGTATTATTTGTTTTATTTGCTCTTATTCCTATTCAAATTATTTATTATTTTACGTATTCATATTAATATAATTATATTAATGAATATACTTTAATTTGATCTAATAGATAAATGAACTAAACGTTGTTTATGAAGTGTTAAAATGCGGTTTTATATTAATAACTAGCTAAGCCCGCGACGTCGTCCGCGTAGAATTTAACAAAAACTTATTGTAAAGTTATATAGCACAATAGAGTAAAGTAAAGTAGAGAAGGATAGAATAGGATAGAATAGGACAGATTAGGACAGAATAGGACAGAATAGGACAGGTTAGGACAGAATAGAATAGAAGAGAATAGAATAGAACGGAGTAACGCCCAGTTATAATTTAAATACGTTTCTAAAAGAAAAGTAGCTTAAATTACTCTTTATTACATCAGCTGTCTATCACTAAAAGTCCCATCAAAATCAGTCTAGCAGTTTTAGAGATTAGCCGGAATAAACAGACAGATAGACAGACAAAATTGTAATAAATGTTAATTTGGTATATGTTCCGTGTATACAAAAGGCGGTTATTTTAATATTACAAACATGCTTTCAAATTTTATTTATTTGTATGGTAGTATAGTAGTGTAAGTATATTTATAAAATAAAATAAACAAAGAGTCAGCAATATAATCATATTACTGACTCTTTGTTTATTTTATTGTTCTGCGATAATTATACGCTGTAATTATCAAAGCGTCGCCACCGATCGATCATTTATTGTCATAATAAAGTTACATAATGTGTTGTGTGCACATAATATGTGTGCATCAATAAAAGTACTTTATGCATAAAAAGTTCTGTTTCTTTGTAAGAATTAAAATTGTTATTAATTAGTAACAAAAAAAATCATTGATACATGACATTAAAAATTATACACTTTATGAATGAAATCACAAAATAAATATTTACTTAATCTATTCACAATAAGGAAATAATGACGTCGTTGTAGTTTAGCCACCCCCCTCGGCTAATATAATAGAATGTCGTGTTCAAATTGAGCATTTGAAGTAAGCCAATCGATATCGAATTATTTTTTGTCTAAATAATATTTACCCGTCTGTTAGAGGGACTTCCTCAAGAATTTGCTTGGCAATTTCTAAACGTTCACGGTCATATGAAGCAGCTGCAACGACAGCAGTCACTGCTAACAGGACACACACGACAGCTCTCCTCTCGTTGCGATTCACCATTCTCACTGTCAACAAAATTATACTTTGTTTAGGTACTTGTAACTATCAAGATTATAATAACTAACTGGTTCTTTTTTATAAACTTTTCACACTCAACGTTCCCATTAGGATATACTCCTGTGTCAGGTGTCGGAAAAAACATATGATATATTAGAACAAACGCCCAGACCACGGCAAACATCAATGTTTTCTTTAATACTACAAACGTGGCAAGCACAGTTAAGTAGCCTTTAGTTGCAACAGCAGGAGTATCGCAAGCACGTTGCCGAACCTCACTATAGGAAAATAACAACACTGCTTGACAACAGTATTATTTAGCTGTGATCTTCTTATCTGAGTTATTGTTTATTCATTATAATAAGTAGTTCGATAATAAACTATGATGCTTGATGAACATCAAAAATGACGGAATCCCACATAAATCTTAAACACCTATTTCATTTCTTTAATATATGTACTCATTTGTTGTGTGGTTACGGCATTAAGAATATAGCCACCCCCCACTCTTCGTGACTAAACACATGAGCTCACGCCATTTTTTGGCGTGAACTTGTGGAGGCCTATGTCCAGCGGTGGACTGTGATAGGCGGAAATGACGATGATGATGATTCCTAAAAGAAAACGTGTTACATTCAGAGAATGGTACATAGAAAATTGTCACATTTAAAGACAGAAATATCCAGCCTTAAGTGTAAGAAAATAGCGAATTATTTATTTTTATTCACCCTCTTCAGTATTTTGTAAAACTTTGTTCTCGGTTATCTCATCTTGATAATTTTTTCTTTATTGAATACGGCATCAATTTACTTCCATAAAAATTTTAAAAATCCATTACTAGGAAGACAGTAACAGGAAATTATTGATTATTCCATTTTGTACAGGTTACTTGAATTATTTTTTTTTTCATATTGAAATTGTTTTTTTTTCTTTCTTAATTTAAGTAATTGTAAATGATATGTATGAAGGGTAGTGTATAGAACGTTGTTTAAAAAAAATAATTGTTGATAGTTTCCTTCTTTTTTAATTTTTGTGTAATAATTTTTCATGATAGAAAAATGATATTCAAAATAAGTAGTCGACGCACCTACGTTTATTTTTATACAAAAAATAAAAAATATTTTATCTTTACTGAATGGTGTTGTGGGTTGGATGGTTCTGATCAGATTACTTTGTGGTTACGAGATTATTTCTTTTTCTAGCGTAACTTTCGCTAACTCTGAGTACTGATCCAACTAATAAACATAAAATTTTATATACAAGGATCCGAGACTAAGTGCCCTTATATAAATGTATATTATATATAGTTTGCACACAAATACGTAATAAAATTGATCCTTGTCAAGATCTACTTTTTCCCTCCACTAAAATTATTTCCGTCCTGTCTATATATGGTCCATTATAATATCGTTTTTTCACTAGTATCATAAAGTGTGCGTGACTTGTTGGTTTAATCCATTTTTATATCAGATTGTTTAACCCTTTTTTTACAATTCTGGCGACTTTAATTCTATTAGTACTTCTTTTAATTTTAATTTTTATTTTAAATTAATTGAACTGAAAGTTTGTATAATAAGTCGTTAGATGACGCTGTGAAATACTTTTATGACACAATATACGATCTTCGTAATACCTATGTATCTTATAAATTTATGCAGTCGTATTCTTACCTTCCATGGTACAGTTTGGTTCTAAGGTATTAAAAGAAAAACAAAATTTTGCAAAAATTTAAACTTTATGGGAACCAAGTTATTATATGACTTTTTCTCTACTTAGAAAAAGGGCTGTCTCTTTTTTTGTTACTGTTCCTTTTCTATATGTAATAATAGCTCTAAAAACTCTTTAAAAGGCTCAGTATTATGCATCGAGAGTTTATTATGTATACTAAAATATTATTCAACTTATTTTTCGATAATCTATATCTATAACAAAAAAATGAAACAGATAATAAACTGCACTTCGATAAAATCTTTTCACTCGTAAACAGAAATGTTTCAGTTTATTCCAAATAACTTATAAATGTCTGCGAGGTTCTCTTAGGCCAGAAAACGTGCCATCACGTTGGCGAGAAGTATTACTAAGCAGGGTACCGGGATAGGGATCCTTTTCATATTAATATATTTTATGTACGCGGCAAAAGATGACACCAAAAGTCAAAAACTAACAATCACTATACTCTTTCACCACTAGATATTCGCGGTGGCTTCGTCTGCCTGTACTGGACCCTATTAAAATATATAGCCTATGCCACTCTTTGATAACGTAGCATTCTACTGGTGATAGAATTTTTTAAATTTGCCCAGAAATTATTTGAGTCTATCCATTACGAACAAACTCAAAATCAAACCCTTACTCTTTAGTATTGCTATAGAAGTAGAACTACCTTAATAGGTTTAGAAGCAATTTAGGAAACAACCGCTCTGGTGTAGTGGCTCGTGTACCAAGCGCGTCTAATCACCGGCAGGTTGCGGGTTTGATTTCCGCTCGGGATGGATATTTGTATTTGTAGAAATATTTCTTTCGGTTTGGATGTCTGTCCTTGGTGGTCTCCCCGCCGTGGTTCGAAGAGCACCTTAAGCTCTTGGTCTCGGTTGTTATCATATACTCCTGATCCACGTGCAGTAGAGCAGCGTGGTGGATTAAGCACCGATCCTTCTCATACATGGAGAAAGAGGCCTATGCCTCGTAGTGAGATGTTAGAGACTGAATTGTGTGAATAGATTCAATGAATAAAATTTAATAATTACTATCTATACGATAAATTAGTACAACTATATGAAAGCGTACAATTGTATGTGTAGCATTCGTATTACTGAGTTTATTGATAGCTTAAACTTTGGATGATGACAATCTATCAAATCGCTAGTTATTATTATTGTGATAGCTGACTCATGCAGCAGGGCATAGGTTGAATTAGTTTTGTCAATGATGTTAAACAAACTTTTAACACGTAGCTAGTTGAAACTGTTTGCACCCTAAGTCAACTGAGCCAACGATTGTGGCGATTTAAAATGTTTCTCCAAGCCTGGGGTGGGAGCAGCGACCCTACCCGAAGGCAACGTTTCAAATTGTCTAACATCAAGTGGATTCCAAATTCCTGATATTTACGACTACTGAAAGTAAATACATGTATTAAAAACTGTTTGTCACGATTTTTTACCATTTCATCAGTTCAGCATATCGTAGTCCAATACTGGAGATAAGCTTCCACAAATTCGTACCAAAAATTGCGTGAACTCATGTGTTTTGCCCGTTGTCACCACGCTGGACAGGCGGGTTGGTGACCGCAGGGCTGGCTTTGTCGCACCGAAGACGCTGCTGTCCGTCTTTGGCATGTATATTTCAAAGCCAGCATTAAGATGGTTATCCCACCATTGGTCGACTTTTTAAGTTCCAAGGTGGCAGTGGAACTGTGTTATCACTTAGTCGCCTCTTACGAAACCCACGGGAAGAGAGGAAGTGGCTATATTCTTTAATGTTGTAACCACACAGCACATTTTTACCATTTATTATAGCTATACTTTTACAAAGAAGTTATTTTTCTCAATTATAATTACGAGTATATGATATTTTATCACATTTTAATCAACATTATTATACACATTCAAAAAGTAGTTTTTTTTTAGTTTCATAAATACATAATGATAAATTGTTTAATTTAAATTTGTCTAGGTATTATACCGGTTTCACTATTTCCATGTTCAAAATTAGGTCGTACTTAGTAGTTATTGTAAGCTTAAATGTGAAATGCAAAATTCAAGCCCAAAAATATTAAACGTAATTATAGGATTGTAGTTTTTGTAAGTTGACAATTTTCAATTATTTATTATCGAAGTAATTTAAGTAACTTTTCACAATTTTATGAATATCAAACTCTTACATTGTACGTTGAATAGCATGAAATAAACTTTTGACATTTATGTATCAAACACTAGGCTGACGAACTATTGCGTTCACAGAATTTCTTCATCATTTTTCATTTGTTTAAGCAACTCATCTTTCTGACAAAATAAACACTGCAATCACTATCGGTAGAATTGTCTATAAAATCGCTTTTAGGAAGTACGGCTTTGAACGTATTCTTTTATGGCACCCTCGAGAAAATACGAGGCAAACTCAAGCTACTACCTCTAGGCCATCTGTATGCTAATTTTCGAGGATTGTGGCCTTAAAATTTAGTGGAAAACTTTACACATCTTTTATAGGAATAACGTAAGTTTTGTGCTATAACAATATGTTACAACGTCAGAGAGGGTTATTCATGTTTGCGTGAATTTCTTAGAGTGAAAGAGAAAAATAAATAAATTTATACATAAAAATAAAATTCAAGTGTCTATCTGTGATTTCAAAATAAAAGTGTTACGCCAAGTACACGAGACTTAAACAAAAAACGATTTTAAAAAATTTATCCGTCTGTCTGTCCGTTTGTCTTTTTTTCTGTTTCTGGCTAATATATTTAATTCAGTATTTATAGAGCCTACCCTTAAAAGGTTGTTGATATTTTTTACGGAAAGCCTATCATTTCTGTAAAAAATAAAATTCACTAATGTCACAACTTATTGTTGGTCAATTGATTAAATACAGGGTTCGTGCGTTTGTGGAAATTCTACCTTTACAGGAGTAAAACAGGCAAGGAAAATTTGCGAAACAAATTTCTTTAAATTCATCACTTTTGTTGTCAAGGATATGAAACTTTTTTGTACGTGTTTTGTCATCAAAAAGAAATAAATACATGTATCAGCGTTTTCAGGGACTCAACCCTTAAAGGAGGTGAATTAGGGATTGTAGGTTTTATAGAAGATAGAAGTCCGTTCGATTTATATGATATTAAACATATGAAACTATTTTTTTTTCTGGCTTTGGTTCAAAATGAATAAAAACTACTTTCAGTTTGTGAAAATTCTAACCGTAAAGGGATTGATAATAAATTTATCTATTTATTTAAGCATACTAAAAATATACATATTTATATTGATGTAAACACATTATCTATATAAATAAAAATGAATGTTGCTATGCGCATAACTCGAGAATGGCTCGACCAATTTGGCTAATTTGTTTTTTGTATGATCCTTAAGGCCCGGCCCACAGAAGGTGTTAATACAAAAAAAAAAACAAGAATTGCGTGGACAAATTTAATTTTCACTAATAACTATTAGATATTAAAATGATCACGAAATATGTCAATCATAGGTAAATGTTCAAAAATAGTAAATATATAGTAATCATAGGTAAATATAGTAATCATAGGTAATGTTCAAAAATAGTTTAACTATGGACACATTTCATATGAGTTTTTGATTGTGGAATATGAAAGATGTTATAGATTTTATTTCTTACCTTTGTGGGACTGAAGGAGATATACGCTCGACCAAGTTGCTACAATGTACATCATGATGCAGAGTTTTATATAAAAAGCACAGCTCGAGAAGTGTGCACCTGTCCCGAAGGCTCATAATCCCAAACCAAGCCAATCGCTGATTGCGTGGCTGCATGTGTGAGATGTCGCTGGCAGAAAAAGCGAGATGCCCGGTAAAAGTTGTATACTTTCACGTATTGAGAGTGGACATTATAGGTGGAGCTCCAAATTACACTAGCATATTCAAGTAAGATGTGAACCGAGGTTTTTGAGTAAATCTATTTTTGTAGCCCGAGAGAAACTGTTGGTATTACGCCTAATAAAGCCCAGTAAACGATCCGCTTTCGTAACCGTTTTGTCAACGTATCCCACGTTGTTGTGAATCACACTAATCTCTAATTTCCGACACTTCCAGCAGTGATTTATTACCAATTAAGTAGCTCGAAACTAGCGTTTTTTCCCCTTGTGTATTTTGTAAAGAAACATTTTTTGTTAACATTGAACGTCAAGTTATTGGTTGGGGCATCAAGGTCTTCCTGCACTGATTTGTCATTTACATTATTATTTATTGTTTTATAAATATTTAAGTCAGCAAATAAAGAAATTTTATTTTACTCGTAGTATCATTAATAAACCCCAGTTATCGTAGTGGTCCAAAATGTGATCCTTTTGGCAAACCAATATTTACCAAATATGTACCAGATTCAAAACCATCGATAACAACACTTTGAGGTCACTTGCTTAAATATGACATAAGCCATTTTGATAATGAAACCTTTATCCTATACTGACTTAGCTTGCTTATTTGCAAAACATGATCGATTTTGTCAAAAGCTCTGCTGAAGTTAATATAAATTGTATCTATCTTGTGCTTACTATCAATTTCGCTCAATAAATAATAATCGATAATCATTTAATTGTTTTGAACAGAAAGACCTTTACTAAAGTCATGTTGGGCACGTATAACAAAACATTTAACGTTTTTAAATTTTGAAAATCACGAGAGAATCCATATCGGACGATAGTTTTGTACACATTTCTTGCCTCTTTTTAGTCATCAGGAAAACTCCTTCGCTTAGTGATCGAATAAAAAAAGGGTTAGCGGAAAAGCGATAGCTGAAACACATCTCTTGATGAAAAGGGAAGAAAAATTATCCGAACCGGCACGTTTTGTATATCTAGAGATTTTATTACTTTTAATATTTCATTTTCATTAAACTTTTTTTTATCGATGTGTGGAATATTAGGATTAAGAAATCTGGTTTTAGAAGCATTATTGTTGTGTTTGAAAATGGATGAAAAATGAACGGAAAAAGATTTGCGATTTCCGAACCAGAGTTAGGCTGTTACGTTATTACAATGTTATAGATGCAGGAATAGACAATTCGTCGGCTTTCTTATTTTTAAGTGATACACTTGCTCCGTCCCAGAGAATCGGGATAGCGAACGAGGAAATGCTGCCAGCATTCTTGGCAATGCGGACATGATTTATACTACGGTAATAATTAGGTTTGCGAGCTGTGAATTGTAAATATGTACAAAATTGTAAAATTACAATATAGTATATATATTGTAAAAATACTTATATATACTTATAAACAAAAACAAAAAACGTACAAAATAGAGTGAACCTACCTACCAACTATCAATTATTTACAAAAATTCTTAATACATCTTTTAATGGTTACTTAGATATAAATCAATTTAGTATATTAATTTTAAGCCAAGCTACTACGTAAGAGTTAAGCTGCTTAGACGGATGAAGCAGAAAATAAAGTTGCCATATAAGCTATCAGGTGCAATAGTTGTTGTAGTAAGAGTAGACCTTTTTAATTAAAGCAATAATTTATTATACTTATTGTATTAATGTTATTCTTTTAAGTATACACTAATAGATTCCAATTCTTGAAGAAAACGTTAAAAATACCTTGGTCTTGATTTTTATTGGATAAATAATTAATAATAAATAAGAATACTTCGAATAACAAGACATAAAAAAATCGTCTTTTTTATGTAATGTCTTTGTAAATATGAAAGATATGAAATTTTGTGATAATATGAAATCTTTTCAAATAGGTTGGATATTGAAGTTTGATCTTTAAAATTGATTGCGATTGTTTATTTAGTTAATTACGATAAAATTGATTGCATCTATTTATTTGGTAAATTATAATTATTACTTAGACTAGGACAACACAATAATTGACCGTACGCAGCCTGCGGTTCATGCGACTAAAATATTTTTTTACTTATTATATTATTTATAAAATAATTTACACTAAACGGTATCCAATAGGCTCTGATGAATAATGAATCAAAAAAGCCACGACAAGCATCTTAATACGGCCTTTACAAATATTTGGCCTGTACGGGGATAGAACGCGTGATCGCTAGTGTAGTCTGTTAGTTATGATCACTACGTCAGCATGTTAAATAGTATTAATCAGAGTAGATATAAATATAGTTTCAAAATGTGATATTTAAGGCTAAACGTTCTGACAAGAGTGAAAATTTAAATAGCCTCCTATACCAAAACCAAAATTAACTATAAATACTAATATTGTCTGACTTTTTTATGTAGTAATATTTCAAGTAAAATGCTATTGAGTTAAGATACCACTTACGATATCTTTCTATGATTCTTGAACAACAGTGAAGTAGCCAGATAACAATCTTCGAATCACACTTATATAATTTGCTGACATGCCGTTAGAAACTAGACAAGAGCTTACTTACAGTTTTCGAAGATAGGAAAAGATTTGTGACTGAATTGCAATCGATATCATAGGCATATAAATATTAGCACACTTTGATCGAGTCATTTAAAAAAATCGACTAAAATGCGTTTATTTATTTAAAAACTTCGGTATTTATTTTATATTTACTAATTTTCAGGCTGAAGCGAGCAGTAGCGTCTTCAGTGCGATAAAGCCAGCCCTGCTGTCACAAACCTAGGTGCCCTGCGTGGTGACTATGGGCAACACACACGAGTTCACGCCATTTTTGGCGCGAACTTGCGGAGGCCTATATCCAGCAGTGGACTGCGATAGGCTGAAGTGATGATATGATGAAGTGATGAATTTGTTTTATGTGCTTAAAATAATTCTATTAGTTCAATTGTATTAACGTATAAACGATTTACTTTTATTGCTTTTTTATATAAACTGAGATATTAAAAAATATGTTTACTTATAAAAATGTTGGATTAAAAGTCGGTCACGTAGAACTAAGTAAATTGGAATCAAGTGAACTATTTGCTTCTTTTGAAATAATTACGATTTAGTGATATAGGTAGACTGAGCAGCGAGTGAAAATATCAACTCCTTTTATTTTCATTGCTTGTTTTATTTCACAGCGCCTCGGACTTGTTGCTAAATAATGCAATATTAATAACCACGTGATATACAAGTAACTAAGTTTTCATTTTACATATTCGGAACAAAATAACAATTATGTTATATCTTTTATAAAAATTGTACAGCTTAATAAGGCTCAAATAAGTATTTTTTAAAAAATATTATGGTTTCATATATAGATCAAAATTTATGATTTCAAATGTGCTAAAGATGTTTTTTTTATTTACTCGAAGGCTAATAAAATGTTTTTAAAGCAAAAAAAAAAACACATTTGTAATCATACACAAAATTTTGAACCTGTATTAAAGTTGACTAGAACATAATTTGTATAAAATTCGACTTACCTCCGACTAAAAATTTAGGTAACCTAAACATTCTCCTCGGTTGGCCTGAAAAGAAAAAATATATTTACTCGTTTTGAATATTAATTGGGTACACGACAGAATAAAGGACAACATACAACATACAAAATTACAGATTAGAACTTAACCTAAATACTTGAATACTCAAATTATATTGAATACTAACACATCTGATCGATTAGGTATACATTACGTATTGTAACATCAAAATGCATGAGAAGAATTCTATGACATAATGATTATAAGTTCTTTTGTTATTACATTTGTTACTTATGGAAGGTTTTTTTCTTTTAAGTAAATTATATAATATAATAAATTATATAATAAATTATTATAGTAACAAAGTTTAACGCCAGTCTTATCACAATTCATAAGAACTATGACTAAATGTTGGACGTGACCTAGGTTTCAACTGGTATGGTTTTTTATTAGTGTCTATACAATTCAAATAATATAATAATGGTTTTGATAAATGAACATAAAAATAAATAACTTAATGATAAGTGATATGGGTGTTTACATATTTTTACCGTTCAATAGGGTTCATTAAATTGTATTTTTATGGCTAAGCAAAAGTTCACAACGAAACCTTATGTGGCTGCATAAGCAAAAGACTACATGGTAACTTTAATGAGGTCGAGCACTGTAATTGCCGAATACGAGAACTCCTTAGGGAAGAGGTTAGGAAGGTTTTGTCAGCACCCATTATAAAAGAAGTTAACAAATGAATATCCGGAAGTACGTACTTTATGGATGATAGTATTTTTACCGAATGTTTTGCTTATGATTATATATCCTTCTAGAGACTCTCAAATGTATTGTTTTCTTTTAGCACAATCCTGCCAGTTGATAATTGCTAACGTAAATACATTAAATTAAACTAGCTGTACCCGCGACTTCATCCGCGTGGAATTGAAAAAAAAATACTGTTCAGTTCGCAGAATTACAAACTAAATAAATTTCTAATATAAAATTAGCCTAAGTTACTTCTTATTAAAAGTCCCGTCAAAATCAGTCCAGCCGTTTCAGAGATTAGCCGGAACAAACAGACAGACAAAAATTGTAAAAAATATTTTTTTACTATATGTACGTACCGTGTATATATATACATCCATATGTATTTAGTAAGAAGAGGTTATTTTGATGTAACAAACACACACTACAATTTTATTTATTTGTATTGATGTATAGATAAGAAAAGAAATCGTAGAAATGGATGTACATGTTTACATAAATATCGAACGACTGTAGCGAATTGTATATTCTTTTTTTCTATTTTATTGTAAGGACAATGTTTTTGTATGAGATAATTTATAAAAAAATATATATATTCATGAAAAAAAAAACCGCTACAAAGTTCCTCGTCTCAGCTAGTATTATATATTACTCATAATTGCAAAGACATAGTTAAGCCGCTAGAATAATTTATCAAGAACTTTCTCATCATAACGATCTCGAAGTTACTCAAGCGATCAGTTGAAGTTCCTCAATACAGCTAAATACCAGTCTTCGGTACTGTAGAGTATCTACTAGGATTGGTCATTGGCTCAGCAATTCCTAAAGAATTTTATTTAGTAAGTTAAGTTTTGTGCTGCTAATTTCCTGCTGTCATTCTAATTATTTTTGTATTTGCTCTAAGAAAGTTACGAAATGTATTTATCAAGTGATTATATTATATTATTTATATTTGTAATACAAGTTTTGCTAGTATATTTAATAATCATACATGATTATCATTTAGTGCACCATGGAATGATTTGGTATTAAATGTAAAAAAAAAGTGATTATATCATATTCTATATCATCCTATTTGGCGGGACTCGGTATACAACCTTATTTGATATTACTTTCAACAATGTTATGTACGTTATATTTTTATCTTTTTAAATATTTATAAATTCTTGGGTAAGCTTGCAGTAAATTAATTAGTGCGTTTATTGAAGCATCTAGCGCTCTACATATCTGTTAATACCTACATAGTATACTCTAGCTAACCTGAGTGGCTGTTGTCTGAAATATTAACATCCTGTCAAGCACCGGTAAGTGCTTTCTTTCTTTTCCATTAAAAATCTTATATCATACATAATTATAAGGGAATTTTTAAAATTATATATAAATTATGTTCCTGGATAGATATGCTTATAAGAATCCTTTTTTAAAATAGTATCTTTTAAAATTCATAAATGTATATTTAATTAAAAAAACCAAGCAAAATTAAGAGAAAAAAAGTGAAACAAAATATTATCTCTTTCTTAGAATGTAACAACAGAAATGTGGAAGAATAGAGACAGCGATAAACTTAAAATGAAATATACTCTATTAAAATTATGTTGACACCTTTAAATTATAATTTTTAAGTTCATAATTGTCTCTATGTGACCTGCTACCGCAGTCTCGCAATATAAATTATGCAAAAAAGGTCTGATATAAAACTCGGCTGTTGCCTTCTTTAACTTTAAATTCAATGTCGATGAGGATAATCAGTATAAATTAAGAATTAAATTAAGAATTATCTAATTAAAAATATTTAATTATAAACAAATTTTTTATTGAAGGTTTTAAATTTCTGAAGTAGCAAATCTAGTACAAGTCAAACGTAAAGATACGCATTTTATCATTATGTATCAGAGCGATAGCAATCGATGGACGACGGAATCGCGCAAAAGCGACGTAAAGACGGTGAACTCCTTTATTAGTCCCCAGGGGTATATACTCGTAATAATAAATGCTTATCCCACGCTCGCTACCTTGTAGATCCGGGGAGAGACCGTCCAGGACTAAGCCTAAGTAATCCACGCACCTGGCCACTTGGACATTTGAGTCACCAACGCGAATGTGCCAGTTAGGCACTTTCCTGCTTCTGGGAAGACCGTGGACCATTTTTCAGTAACTACTTTAATTTCTGATAATACTACTTATATTGTTTCGTAATGAAAAGTTCCGTATATTTCAGCAATATTTAATTGAAAATTAATGATTGTGATAGTAAAATTTAGTGTATTGTATAATAATTATTAGTGTCTTTTTGATGATTCTTTTATGACTTCAAAAGTTGAAATGATTTCTTATAATATTTATAATTTAAAAGTAGCTTTAGTTTGATATACTGGTTCATTAATAAAATGATTTATATAAAATTATCGTGTCACAATGTTAATTAAATTATCCTCCAAAACTGGTGGACAGATTTTTATGAAATTTTGTGTGCATATCGGGTAGATCTGAGGATCGGCCAACATCTGTTTTTCAAACCTCTAAGTTATAAGGTGGGGGAAGAATATAGACAATTTTGTACCCTTATTTTAGATAAGGGCACAAAATTGCCTACCGGCTAATGTAGATACACATGTTTTTTTAGTAACTTCGTTTTAAATTAATTACGTAAATAAGTCTCGAAATGAGAATCGAATCCACGACCCATGGAGCAGAAAGAAGGTTACGGAAAACTGTTCCAACGGGCTAGCCAAAACAAAAGATATCACTGTGAGGAAGAAAAATGTTAATTTTTCGAAATCCCTTTCAGAACTCTAAACGATAAATCCAACAGCAAGGCACTATTAAGCCAACAAACCAGTCGTTTATATGCACTTGACTTACCACAATAGAGCGTGTAAATTTAACTTCGAACTTAACTGGTGTAATTATGGCTTAAAAGAATAAAAGTCTGAATGAAAAGCAGCGATCTCGGTATAAATACTTCCGCAGGTTCGCAGAGCGATAATCAGGTCGTGCGAAAAGTCAAACAGAGAAAAATGTGTTAAGCAGCATTATGAATAAGACCCTTTTGATGTAGCAATAGATTTTTATCACTACTTACTTTTTACTAGAAAATACTGGTAGACTACTACTTACTTTTTATAGAAAAGTTCTATTATATACTCATAAACAACTACTCGAGCCAATACTCGTATTAACCGTTTTAGTGTAGTGCGCGTGCCGTGTTCGTGCCTAAAACGCTACTTTGCTATCCTTGTTCCCATCGTGCCTCTGAGATCACGTTAAGATATTGGTTCCAGTTGCTATCATAGACACCCGGTAGCGATCGTTACTCATTGTAGGAAATTATTATTGTTATTAGGATGACCTAAGCTCCGACCCTTCTTGTCTATGGAGAAAATGACCTATGTCCAGCAATAGGATGTCACAGGCTAAAGTGACTCGTATTAACAATTAAAAAATAAAAAATAGTGACGAACTTAAAATTATTGCATTGTTAAAAGACTAAAATAGTGTGTATACGATTCTGCTGGGCGAAGGCTTTAGAGCGTAATGCGTGATGCTGCCTAACTATAACGCCCGTTATCATATGTCTAAGCCGTCAACCAGGATTACGTTACGTGCACCATGATACACGATGGTAAGTGCAAGAATAAATTAAAAAATAAACGATTCACACCCAACGGCTTCCAGTAGCATTTTCTCCTGTCTCGGGGTCTAGAAACACAAAAAATTCACAACACACAAACGACTAGACCATTACAAACATTTGAATGGTCAATGCAAATATCTACCATGAGCGCCATATATCGATAGTGGCGGATATTTGCATATGTGTATTTTTTTTAACATAAATCAAATGCTATAAAAATTGGGCATATTATCTTACACCTTACTCTAGGGTTCAGATTTACCAAAAGCGTTCAGTGAAAGCTACAACCAAGTTCAAATCAGTCTGTCGCACTAAAAAAATTACAATATTAAAAAGATTATATTACGAGATTCTGTTATATTTATCTATAAAAAAAATTGTATTGTACATAAAATACCGTTATAAAGCGATAAGCTTTTATCACGCTTTTTATGTACTTTTTTATTGTATGTTAACATATTACATACATAAAAATGGTTTAGTACAACAGTCGGTGTTATGGTTAATTAGACATTGCTTCCAGGTAGGAAAAATCTAGTAATTGAGGTCTGATTAGCAATAATGATTTTTAACAAATAAGTTGATTTATTTTATGTCTTTTTTTATTAGTTAACTGGTAACTACTAAAATACAACTTTGCTGGAACTAATGACTTTAGACAAAAAAAAAGAAAACATTTACAGGTACGTAGGTAATAAGCGACCTACGTACGTACGTAATAACCTACTTGTTATGTCTGATGCTCGCTAATGCATTTCCAAAAAATAAATACAAAGGTAAATATGTAATATTAAAATGTAAATGTTTATTCCAATTTTGTTTTATTATTTTACTTATTCATATACTTTTAATTAATTTAAAATGTTGTTACAGAAAACAATACAACACAAAATTGTTTTTCATTCGTATGTACAGAATAGAGAGTGGTAAAACAATAAAACACTGTTCTAAAGTGAATAGAAGCTATCAATCTAGAGCTCGGGAATAGATTAAAAGTTTTCTATTAACGGCAATATAGGTCACAGGTTAATCGGTGGCACAAATTACATTCCTATTGTTAGAGAAAGAATAGCTCGTTACTGGTACGTAGGTTTATATATACTAATATAATATGTCTCCTTGTGATTACATCAGCTGAGCATGAGCTTAAAAGCAGGAGGACTCCGGGAGATGACGGAATTTCGACTGAGCTCTTTAAGACTGCAGGGCGACTTGACCTAAACGCTTAAAGAAGGTTATCCACCGAGGTTCTCTGTTAGAGGCGTGGTCCAGGAGTGTAGTGGTACTATTCTACAAAAGAGTTGATAAGTCTCTCTTGAAGAATCACAGAATGATCTTACTTCTGAGTCACGTCTTTGAGCTGTTTTTGAGGGTTGTTACGAATCGTCTCACCACAAGAGTCGACGATATCCAACTACCGGAGCAGGCTGGGTTTCGAAATGTCTACAGTACCGTAGACCACATCCATACTGCTCGGCAGATAATACAAAAGACTAAACACGACACTAATGTAAAAAGAAGTGAGTTATAGTTGTTTATTTATATCTGCAAATACAGACACAATAAGTCTACACAAGAGTCATAATATACGAAAATGAAGTGAATATTAGATAAGTCACGCATGTTATGTGAAGTGTTTATTTTGATAAAAATGCATACATTTTCACATTTAACAACTGAAATCGTCTATCGCATCAATTATTTCGTTGAATTTCACAACACAATGATGTGAATGATGAATGAATCGCTACGGACGTATTAATCGCAAGCTATTTGTTGACGTCCGTGGAGCAATTCCGTCGTCTGACTTTGATTTCATAAAATTTAAATGCGGCGACAACCCTTGAGCTTTAATCTGCTGAATAGGAAGGAATCGTCGATATCAGCCCGTCAGTCAGCAAAAATCAAATTCAATATAAATCTTGCAATATAAACAAGATGAAAAACCGGTCAAGTACCCCCGCACTGAAGTCAATATTTGTTTAAGATCGAGAAATACCTCAAAGAATACATTTTATGGAATAGGGCATCATTAATTTTAACTTTATTTTTCCTTAAATAAATTAAAAAGGTGAGTGAGAACCCTGGTGTCTCCAGTGAAATTACAAATATGACCTCAAACTATTAAGAAAATATTATGTGTGTGAAGGTGTACAAAATTAACTCATTCGTACATAGGTACGAGTTAATTTTGTGCACTTTCTGGTTTTTTATTGTTTCGTAGTTGTCATTATTACTATTTGGAATTTTTTTTTAAATTTTATTAATAATTGAAAAATTTAAAAAGGAACAAGTTAAATAAAATTTATTTTTGAATTGTGTGTGTGATAAGTGTGTTGTGTGTGTTTACAAGGGGTAGGACAGCAAAAAGGTTTATATTCTTAATATCATTACGTCATACTACAGTATTATTTTAAAAACGGTTTAAATACGAGTATTTGACCATTATTTACAACACGACTGCTTGCTAATAATAATGAAAACATCTATTACATTAAGAGTAAAAAACGCTTTATCTCGACTTCCGGCTAAGCTACAAGTCTTATGGAAAAAAGTTTCATGGCAAAAATTTAGGTAGTAAAAAGATCTACAGCTTTTGTATTTACACTTTTTTCACATAACATCAACATTCCTATGAAAAATTCAAAAAAACAAGTTTTTGGCATTTTATTTTTATCTTTTAACTAATTCTTTTTTTATATAAAATTTGGTGAAAAGTTACCTTGTTATTTTTCAAATACACTGTATTTTTTTATTTAAAATATTTATTTTTTCACCTTCATTTGACCTCAATATCAAAAAATTACCTTCATTTTCAATCGAAAATTCTCACGTCAAAATATCATCTTTGTTAATAAAGTCGGTAGGATTTTTGTTTGTTAAAATCTACTTTCTAATGGTGTAAAAAATACATTACTATGGTAAATGTTTTCAGAAAATGCAAAGCCCTCGATCACTTCCCGACCTCAGATCGCCCGTAATTTATTTTTCCTTTCATTTTCGTCTCTTCCTTTTACAACGAGTTTCATACCACTATAATTTTTTCACTTTTTACCATTTTCAAAGGCTAAAGCAAAGCGCAAAAAAATCTTTTACAATTAAACTACAATTGTTTTATGCTGCAATAAGCTATCTTTTAGAATAATTCTAATTGCGACGACGTGTCAAGATGAATCCTACAAAAAAAGTTTAACAAACATACGAATGAAAAAAAATCTTATAAATACCTAAATACCCTATAAATTATTTTCACTAAATGTCTTACATATAGAGATGTCACCCAATTATAATTTTCGATCCATCAGCATTTAACAGGCCACTGCTGGACAAAGGTATCTCCTAATTTTCGCCATTCCATCCGGTCCTGCGTCTTATAATTTTATTATACATATATCGCATAAATTTTTGAAGTTAAACTAATAAAGTATTGCTCAACTGTTAGAAAACAAATGTGAAAATTCAATTACAAGAGCTCTCAGTTGTTTTAGCTCCTCGCTCTCGCAAATGTCGGAGTGTTCCGCTACATCTACAACCATCCGCGTGAATAACCATCTGCTATCTTATGTAACTTAGCCACGTCTCGATTCTCGAACCTCAATAACCTTTACTACGACTAATCTAACACTGATTTAATACATATTTAAATGAATGACGTACATACTAAAAATTAACAAAAAAATATTGCTTTTTCTAGCGTCATGATATGTGTAGTATATTATTCATAGGTAATGTTTTAAAAACTATGCAAAATATTAATAATCGCAATACTTTAAAAAATAAAATAGGAACCGCTACTATAAAAATACTAAAATAAGAGTTAAGTTAATACAGAAACAAAAATCTGATTAACAATTTATATAAGGCTCATACTAATAATTGTATTCTTTATTTTATTTTATTTTATTTATTTTGGCTATAGCCGTTACGTACGAGACAAATTTTATTTTTCATAAGTGGGATAAGGGCAGGAAGATGGTGGAACGTTAATCATTCTCGAGCTGATTCTGTACTGAAAGTATCATACGGAACTTAGCTATTTTGTGTACCCTTATCTGCCAGAACCTATATTATATTAAAAAAAAACACTGTTATAATTACATAACGCTTTGAGGACCTAGCAACTTCTGAGTGCAGTTTTGCGAACGAGTTCCTGTTTTATAGCTTTTTACGAACGCCTTTTTATCACTATTTGAATCTACCCAATAAATCACTTTGCCCATTAAAACGGTAAAGATGTACCTTAAATATTTCAAAATTAATTCTTTTATAAACTAGTAACGAGATAAACGCGAGAAGATTCCCTGTCACGTTATCTTAACCTAGATGGCGGCGTCAACAGTACCCTCGGGATGAAAACTTACACTTATAAATACCTCAATTAAGTAAATAATATAACTATAGTTTGTGAAAATCCTTTTAACTTTTTAAACGTTGGTTAATATTGACTTCGTTGATTAGTTGGGTTTCTATAATTTTGTTTAAAAATGTGCTGAATATTTTTTTATTTTATTTATTTTATAATTATTATAATCCTATATTATTATTCTCACATATTATGATTGTAATAATTTTAACACAAATTAATATTTTGTTAAAATTTGTTTGCCCCGATTGCGAATGCTTTGTCATCATCCGTTGCAGATCAATCGATCATTTTGCTGTTTCCTTGTTCAATTGAGTCACATGAGATCATGATTACTAGGTTAAAGGAGGAGTACTATGTTTGTGTATTTAACTAATGACATGGAACCGACTCTTTCATCTAAGACAAACATTGTCTCTTTGTTAATATAATAAAAAGGAAATTTGTTTAAACAGTTTTACAAAAAAAAAAAATGTATTTTAATTATTGAATCATTACCTATGTATAATAATTGTTTGACATTCAGAAATAAAAGTAAATATGAATATAATATTTTAAAAATGATACATTTATGATACGTAAAATTGAGTTATAAACATTGAAATTGAGCTATATTAGAGTGATCTCCCCCGAATTGTAGCACAAACAATGTCAAGTTATGATTAATGTTTAAATGATTAGTCTTACCGTATAATGGGGTCAGCGCGTTTGGCCGGAGTTTTTGTATTTAGGTAAAGTACTATTTGGGTCTTTCGTTTTTGTGGTACTTTGTTTTATAAATATGTAACGGTGAAATTGTAAATAACTTATTTATTTAGGGTTTAGGATGTAGACATATATGTATATTTCATTGAAAAAAAAATGAAGTGTAATTTGAAGTCCTAACAGCATGCAACCGGTAAATAAATATAATTACATAGAGAAGAAGAATAAAGAGTAGAAGAAACGAAGGAAAATAATAAATATTTATTTGAATACGTACCTGTTTATTTTTAAATTAAATATACAGAATTGTAAAAAAGTGCAGATATTTTTTTATTTTTTCTGTGTAGAAAAGCAACGTAATATTTGCCGCTATGCTTCCTACTGCGGGTTGTAAGCACATAGAACCTTAGTTATGTTTTTTCTAAAATTTATGTTTGGAAAGCAAATTTGACGCTTATAACGTTATTCAATCATCGTGAAATGTTACTCACAAGTTACGCGCCTACGAACTCATTTAATTTTGGATATTGAGTTTTCGTTTTCCATTTATTATTACAAGCTCTATTTATATGTATTTGGTTACCTATC
Source organism: Melitaea cinxia (assembly GCF_905220565.1). Lineage (NCBI taxonomy): Eukaryota > Metazoa > Arthropoda > Insecta > Lepidoptera > Nymphalidae > Melitaea > Melitaea cinxia. The sequence continues at coordinate 7,414,336 of NC_059424.1, forward strand.
ACATATATTTGCTATAATTACTATGCTTTTTTTTTTACTTTGTGAACACTGTTTTTAAGCAGTATTGTGTTCCTGTGATGAGTAAGGTGACGAGAGCTCCTGGGGGGATTGGGGATTGGGTCGGCAACGCGCTTGCGATGCTTTTGGTGTTGCAGGTGTCTATAAGCTACGGTAATCGCTTACCATCAGGTGAGCCGTACGCTTGTTTGCCGACCTAGTGACATAAAAAAAAAAAAGAACAGTCCGTATCAAATAAATACATTCATTAAGTCAGTAGCGATATTTATCGTGCGTTTTATGTGACATACCAACTGCTTTTTATGTATATACACGTCTTCGTTACTTGAATATAAAGCAATTTTGAATGATAAATTGAACGTACTGGACGCTAGTTTTAGAATTTCAAGGTAACTAAAATCGGCAACATTTGACACTAGATATTTAATGTAGTTATTAAACTGGAGCTGTATAATTAATTCTTGAACATTCGTTTGCTTAAGATCATTTTATAATTATACGATATTGAAGCAAAAATATTTTCTACGATGTTAGGTTTGTGCTATTCTATAAAGTGGAGATGTAGCATTTTATTTTTTTGTCAAACGTGAACAAAAGGCTACATGTGCTACTTACCACGAGCTTATGCTTGTCTAACTTCCTGTTCCACATACTCTCATTTCGAGTTGCATATTACAAGACTTCTATTTTTGTAGGTATTGTTTTTTTTTTTTCTAGTTAGATATATTAGAAAATTTGGTGAAATTATTGATATACGCTACTATACCTAGTCCCGGTAAATACATCGATTTTTTTTCAAACGTCGATTTTTTTATTATTGATTTTTCCTCCTTAAGATGTGCACACTTCTAACCGTACCGTATCGTGTCCAGTACCCAAAGGTTATCTGGAAGAAATCACTATTTAGCGATAAGATCGCCTTGGACATCTTGTATTGTATCTTTTTTTATGTGTCTGTATTTTGGTGTACATTAAAAATAAATAAATAAATAAAAGGAACCATGTTATGACAATAACGAACACAAAAAAAAAGAATTATACATACATTTCAGCGGCTCAGGTTACATAGACATTGAAATTAAAACAAAAAACAGACTGATTTTTCTAAATAACGAATTGATTGACACGTATTTCAGTGCAATAAAATACATTAAATTATATTTTTGTTAAAATTCTACAGAATTACTACTTACTAAGTTAAAAAATACATATGAGTTGAATTAAAAGATTAGTCGATTTGATCATTGGATTCAGGAAGGATTAATAATGTTGATTGTAATGTGTGGAATGATGTACCTTATTTTAAATAAGATTAAAGTATAAATTGTCATGTAAACAAATAAGCGTTCGAAGTTAATCAAATTAGAGTAACTACCGAACTTCTCACTGGTTTCTTTGAAGTAAAAGTACTTGCGAAAGTTCGTTTAATTTTAAATTTGAATAAGATGACGTTCCATAATCAAATGAGATCAGTATCGATTGACTGTTCAAAAGTATGGTACGAAATTTAAAAGGATCGAAATCAGTAATTTTTTTAGAGATAAACTCGGTTGAAAGTTGGTCTTCAGTTGGAGGTAAGATTTTTATGTGCCATGATTTTTGTAACTAATCTAGTATAGCCTCAGGCTTGAGAAAACTCGGTGAAATGTGTGGGTATGCTCAACGCCCTGAGGCATGTCTAAACATGGTACAAAGTTATCTTACGCGTTAAGGTCAAAATGAACAGTACGTATCAAAACATTAGGAGACGTTTGTATACTATGTAACATGTATGTCACAATTTTTTTATCCATTTTTTTATTTTTATTGCACACAAAAAAGAAGATATATTTTAGAACAATATAATACAAAAATAAATAATGTATGCAAATGTGGCGATATAAAAATATTCTATCTGTATCAGTTTTAATTATGTTATATATTTTATGCCAAATTACTATGTCGATAATTTTGAAGATTATATATTAAATAAAAATCAGTGATAAGAGATTTAATTAATAGAATCGCAAGTTGTTACGCAGTGGTAATACTAATATAGACCATGAATTTGTAATAGTTTTCACCTCTCATAAGATAACGCAATTATTTTATTAATAACTAGCTGACCCGGCGAACTTCGTATCGCCTAACAGTCGATTCTTTAATTTTATTTTTTTTTTTTTTAATTTTCCTCTCCGTAAGAACCATCCTCGTACTTCAAGGAATATTTAAAAAAAAGAATTAGCGAAATCGGTCCAACCGTTCTCGAGTTTTGCGCTTAGCAACACATTCAGCGACTCATTTTTATATTATAGATGTACGAATCTGACTTCTGATATTATTCAATTTCCTAGATCCGTTTTACATCGGTTTAAGAACAAATTTATTATCAGCTCTACTAGAATAAATTCTGTTGTTATATGCTTGTTGTTACTTTGCGTTGTAAGTTTAATACGACGACAACGCGATGACGCGTTAGCGCAACGGTTTCGACACTGGCATGAGACTTGCACTGGCGGTCGCGGACTATGTCCTCGCACATTGCTGGAATCAATTGGCCATACAGTTGCTTGCTGTGTACTATGTGTTTCCGGAACCCTGATACAGGAGTAAGTCTTAGTATGGGCCGTTGAGGGCACATTATTTTATTAAATTATTATAAAATTACAGTTAATCAGTAACTCTAATTAATTATTTGTACTGTTCAATGCAAGATTCTAGATATCGCTAATGTAAACTTATTCTTTATTATACATGGTCATATTACAGACTCATGGAACATTCCAAACATAAATTGTTAAAACCGGGTCTTTTTACTAACACTTTAACGTCTTTTCACCCAAGACTGCCAAACAATATTTAAATCAGACCAATTAGATAACAGAGTACAGGCACTTGTCTAACGCTTATGTTGCTCCCATAACTCGAGATGACAATGATGGAGGGTGTTATAATATGAAGCGACCAAACAAAGCCACAAGGTCTTATCTCAATATCGAATCATCAAATTTTATAGTACCTATATATTAAGTGTGGTGCTCGTGCTATTCAGAGTAAGTAAAACGGAATAAAATTATAAGCACTTGTTCGAATAGAGTAAATATATTCAAGATAATCAAAACGTATTATAATTCTTTTAAACAACTCGTAATTGCAAACAATTTAAATAACATTTTAAGAAATTCATAAGATTTCTCTATAAAAACATCCCTCAACCTTACATTAACTTATAATATATAATAAAAAAAATCTTTATTAAATTATTATATGTACACAATTATGTTATAAATTGAAAAGCAATTTATTTATAATTATTAACAATATAAAATTTAAACTATTTATTTCACTTTCAATTTCCCCAAATACACTTACGCAGTTTTATTTGAATGATATGACAAAGTTTGACACGTTTTTGTTGGTTTTGTCTTTTAAAGAAAATTAAAAGAATGTTTTCCAAGGTAACTTAATCTAAAGAGTTCTTAGTTTTTTCCTAAGCAAGTATTTTGTCTGTTACAAGTTGATCTACTCTATTCTTGTTAATGAAAATAACCTAAAGCAAAAGAATATAAACTACAATTAAGAGTTGAAATGAGTAATGTAAGAAATTACGTGGGTAAGTTACGAGCAACAGCTCGTTTTACATAATGCTTCCATTTATGTATATATTGCTAATTGATGATGTATTAAATGTTGAATTGTATGTTATTTTCTTTGTCTGCGTTGAAGTCTGCCTAAAGAATGCACAATTAGACTCTGTTTTAACCACCGGAATTACGTAATTCTGGAGTACATACCTAAAGTATATAGTCGCATAGAAAAGAAGGATACTTTATTCAATTACACTTTCAAAAGCACTTTTGAATAGAAGGAAGAAATAAAATATTTTTTATTACTTACTGGGTAACTTAGTTTAGATTTCAAATTCAGTCTGCAGAAAATCGTAGCCAAATGTCAATTGTTAAAATACTATAATATTAAGTTGTTATGATATTTGCGATATTATTCAATGAAACATAATTAATATAATATAAGCACATAACATCCAATAGTACCCAATCATGATTGAGTTCATTATCGTTCGATTTTTTGATAGAATTACTTGCCAATTTATATATGAAAGCTTAAACTGATTTAAACTAATTTTAGGTATAATTTCATTTCAGTATTTTTTATTTGTTTATTAATTGCTTATTAATACGTTAATACGAAAATTTACATATTTATGTCCATACCATTATGATTTTATAATTAACTTATAACGGCATTGTCAACATAAAATATTTAGTATATATCTATTCTTTTGTACCTATCTAATTGATATTGGCTGTTTCTTTGACAAATTAACTTTATTTGGGCTATATCTTGCCCAAAATTAAAGCTATTATTAAGCCTTTTAGAAAACACATGAGTTCACGCCATTGTGGCGTGAACTTGTGGAGGCCTATGTCAGTAGTGGACTGCCAAAGGCTGCTGTGATGTGATAAGCCTTTTAGAATAATAGCGAGTCGTATTGCTTTATTCACAGTCGTATTGCCATGACTATTTTCATTACAGTTTAAGTGCTATTTTTTGGAGTTCATAAACTTGAAAAGTTTAAATTTAATCTCGATAAAAGCCCACAATTTTCTTATCACACACACTCACACACACACACACACACACACACACACACACTGACACTTTACCCAATTGCTTTCGTCATTACCGTCTTTTTTATTCTATTCTGTTTTTTAACTTTACTATATTTGTTATTGTCTGTAAAATATAAATGTATCTCAGACCTTTCATGACTTTTTTGAGACATTCCATGATATACTTGATGCATACAATTTTCACATATTTACTATTTACCTTATTTATTTATTTAATTATTTATATATTTTTCTATCATAAATATTGTAATAATATGTACATATGTATATAATATATATTATACATATACCTTTCATTCTTGGCAAACATCGACAATCATAATCTTGATTTGTTATCTACTTTTAACCAAAATATTAATATGATTCTGCTATTTGAGTTGTTACTTATCCACGTCCTACTCACTCCTGGTTACCATCTAATTTGCAATATATTAAACCGTAACATAATTTACATTCTCCTACCTCGATCTCATGTTTCTTTCTTGTAAAACTAAAGCAAAGTTAAGATTCTTTCTGCAACGTAATTTTGGTGGCATGGATTTCAATAGACTGTGTGAAAATACTGCCAAGATTTAGTGGTCATCGGTATTTGACGTATCTGGGTTAGACGAAAAAATACATAATTTAAATTTTTATCTTAAAATAGTTATTTTATCTTTTTTAAAATAGTTATATGACGTTCACGAATTTATACGACCTGTGCGTACTAAACATAGTACTGCTTCACGGCTGACAGCAGATATGAAAGCTCTGTAGGAACAGAAAAACCGGACCAAAACGATGTATAAGTCAAACGAGTTTGATTAATTGGCAAAAATATAGGACAGCTCGTAATCGATACAACAGGGCATGTAGAGACGTAAATCGAATAAGCAGATCCTGCTAAAATATTGTATCCGGTAATGCCTTTAGCACATTGGACTACGATATTTTGCTATCTGTCTTAAGTTTCTTCAACATATCTCCATCGGTGATTGATTGGTTTCATCAATAACTTATATGAGTACCGGCAGCGGTTGCAAGTTCAAGATATTTATTCAGATTGGACGTATGTTAGTTCCGGTGTACCACAAGATGGCGCGTTGTCTCCTCTCATATTTTCACTATTTATCAATTCTATTAGAAATAACATATTTTCTCTCTACTACCTGTATGCTACCTGTATAGATGATCTTCAAATTTACAACAATTGTAATTGTCCAAAGGTGGGTAGCAGCGTTTTTGATGAGACAAACCAGCCCACCAATCCGGTCAGCAACCCGCCTGCCTAGCGTGGTAACTATGGGAAAAACACATGAGTGCGCGCCATTTTTGGCGCAAATTTGGGTAGGCCTATGTCCAACAGGGGACTGTGATAGCCTGAAGTGAGTAAGCTGTCTTTTCTACGCTCAAGCGCGTCGTACAGATTGGTCAATTCTTTCACCTGTCTTGTTCAATAACACTAGTCTGAATAGAAATAACGCTTGATCAATATCTCTCCTGGACATCTCAACTAACAGAGCTGAACAAAAAGTTATTTGCAGCTATCGGCTTGCTTCGTCGACTTTAATACTTTCTTCCCGTGCTTGCTGAAATTACGTTAACGCAATCAGTCCTTTTACCTATTCTTGACTATGCAGATACATGTTTTCTGGTTCTTAGTGAGAAAGAACTAAGTAAATTTGAGCGACTCCAGAATCTCTATATATGGTCCAAATTTGGTCTTCGCAAATATGTCTCCAATTTTTGGATTAAACAAAAGTAGTTCACGTTTCTTTGCAACTTCTGTGAACATTCCCTTAGATTTGAACTTACTTGTAAAAACTGCTTATACAACATCCTTTTTCTATTCTAATTCCTTTACTGTTAAAGCTGTCGGCCTTGGGAATTCGATTTTGCTTGCAATCAGATGCTCGATGCTATAAGTCCAGCTGGTTTTATGCACACCTTAAAAAGTACTATATATCGCTCAAGACGTCATAATTGCCCTATTTTAAATATGTATTAATATATATATTTGTATTTAAAAGTATATTATTGTTAAATATGTATATATATACGAGTATATCTAACTGAGGTAGGGCACAGCAGGAAATAAACAAGTACCTTACAGAAGAGCACAGCTAAATAACACAGAATTCGAGCAATGTCGTGTTCCATGTTGAGTGATGTGACCAGAGCTCCTGTGGGAGATTGGGGGTACGGTCAACAACACACTTGCGATGCTTCCGGTGTTGCAAGCATCTATAAGCTACGGTAATTGCTTGCCAATAGATGAACCGTACGCTTGTTTGCTGATCTAGTGGTATATAAAATTTTTAAACACGATTATCAATGCTTCATTTATTTTACTCTATTGTACACTTCCTAACTGCTGCTACTCTATCGTGTCTTGTGCCCAAAGGTTATCTGGAAGAAATAGCTTATCAGAGATAAGATCGCCTTTGTACGTCTTTGTTTTCATTTGTTACTGTCATCATTTGTGTACAGTAAAGAATATTATCCCTCTATTTATCAAAATCTGAGTACTTAATACAACCGCGAAATGTCGGTTACGAATGATAAATTACTAATCTCCTAATCAATTACGAGGGTCTCTGTTTGGCATACGGAATTAATTTATTTTACAGAATCAAAAAAAAACACGAGGCTTTAGGTGTAATTTGAAACCGATTAAACAAATATATCATTTTTTATAAAACATTGTTTTATTATTTTGATGTAAACTTTTTAAGTAACTTAATATTTAAAATAATTAGAAATTTCTATTTTGCAATTTTATAATTTTTCAACAGTTATTACATTTAATCACTAAAAAAATTTTACGAGAATGGAACTGGAAATAAAAATCGAAGCAAAAGCTATAGGACAAGATACCAGTTCAGTAATTTGTTCTACTTTAACGTAAGGCAAGCCATTATTGTATTTATACTCTTCTGTCCGCGACATGGTTCGCGTGAATTATACATCATTGCAGCCTATTGCAGTCCACTACTGGACATAGGCCTCCACAAGTTTGCGCCAAAAATGGCGTGAACTCATGTGTATTGCATGTCATATATATTATTATTAGAATAAATAGGGTTAGAATTTGACAACAGACTTCTAATGGACTTTCTCAGTGTTGATATGAGCATATATCCGAAAGATAACTTAAAAACAAAAAAAGTCTGTAATAATGTAAGGGACGATTTTCACAAAATCCGTCCTTAGCTCACGTATACTACAAAAGGTAGCACGGTACAAAATTTCAAGTTCTCTATTTTATTAAAAAGCTACTTTGATCGTTATTTTGATAAATAATAATAAATTAATAAATTTTAAGTACGTCTTTTTACTATTAAGTAAAATAAACATACAATATATACAATATTTCATAAAATCTTTATTTATTTTACTAATTTTGTATATAAAGCTTATTTATTTACTTGCGAAAGGTAGGACTTAAGATAGACAGGAAATTTTTACAGTATCTTTTTAACATCAAAAGGAATTTATAGAATACAATAATCCATGAGAGCTCTGAAGATGAATGTGTATTATAAATGGAACGTATGCCACTGAGGTTAGAAAATTGGAAATGATAATATATTAATTAAGCGTCCATAACATGAAAAATTTGAGGTATTATCCAACCGCTTGTTAACGTTGGCTGATTTGACTAGATTGAAACATTATTACAAATTTGTTAACTACTAGTAATGAGTATTGATTAATAATTTGAGTTTTGATCAAACTAATGCGTATAATACGCTTCAATATTATTATTTACTTTTGATAACGGTTGAAAGTTTCAATAATTATTTTAGGCTTATACTTGTCTACACACATAACAGTTTTAGGTAAGTACCGTCGTGCTTTTAGACGTGACTTACCAAGCTCAACTTATAAACCTATAGGTCACTCTTCTTTAAGTAAAAGTAATTTTGCAAAGTACCGTTTTTTCGAGTTTGTGTTACCTTGGAATAAAAAGTAGACGAAAGCGTATTCGTTACTCGTAAGCTGCGCTCTATAATTTGTAGAGCCCTAATATAAAATGATGAACGATAAGGTGATGAGGAGCAAAGACAACGTTCGGTGGCATACAAATCGGCTGATAGTAGTAAGTACTGTCATTCGAACTCGATAGACAGTTTCCAATCGGTTTCCGGCGGCCGAAGGAGCATGCGTATTAAGCTTAGTTTAAGTTAGACAGTAATATATATTATATATAGCGGACGAGAATAAATTCATAATTAAACAATAACCTTATAAGTATACATTTACAGATAACTAGCTGATAAGACAGGCGTTGTCTTGTTTTACGGACTGAAAAATACGTGCGAATTATCGTTAAGTTTTCTAAAATTATTTAAATTTTTTGCATTGCACTAAACCTTCTGTAAAGTATAAGAAAAACTTAAAAAGTACCGAATTATTCCAAGCATTTTCGAGTTCGAGTCGTGCTTAACGAAACATTTAGCGATTCGTTTTTATTTATATTGAAGAAACAAAGTCAATATTAGGACGTACATGACACAGCATTATGCTTTGCTGTGAGTAAACGTTTTGTTTGTGCTATAATAAAATCATACTACTTTATTTTTATTTGAAATATTCTTTTACCCGTGGTTTCCTAATGTGTAATGATATATTCATTCTTGTACTTCCATCGTTGTATCAAAAGTTATTTTTTTTTTTACAATCACGTTAATTTAATTCTAACTTTCTAAAGTGTTTTCGATTATATCGATTTAATGAGATTTGCTGGATCTATTGTTAGTTTTTAATTATCATAATGGGTTGCGATTAATAAATTATAATTCTAGCATAAAGTTTCTTGTTTACAATGAATTCATTAACACTTGCACGGTATAAATACGTTTCGTGCATGCAAAATATGACAACAAACTAAGATTCAAACCTATATGTCTGTCGGAAATAAGGTTCTGCTTTTACTCTTCTGGTGCGGAACCCAAACAACTAATGGATCACAAACTTAAGTATCAATCTTCGATTGTAATTCAAACCCTAGAAGAAAAGGTTAACAATTTGAATTTACTGAAGTGAATCATTATATATAATCTCTCTAACATAATTAAGCGAGATATATTATTTTTGTAATGCGAAATAGCTCTACAATTTGAATGTTTGAGCAAGAGTATTAAAACTTAAGACCACAAGCTTTTATAGCTAAGATATGTGTGAACAGTTTACACATACTAGTGGTCGCCCATTGGTCAAAAATTCGACCATAAATAATTAAAATTATAAGTATGAACATTATTAAAGTTTTGTTGTCAAAGACAGGACTATACTTGTATAATAATGAACATAATTGTGTTTGCTCGCAAACTAAAAAAAACCGACTTCAATTACATCGACAAGTAATACAATGTAGATGGACGAAAAAATAGTCAAGCAACTACGCGTTATTAAAGATTACTCAAAAAGTAGTTATCAGATCTCGATATAATTTATATGTAACCACATGATAAACATCAGCTTTCGATTAAATTAAAAATTATCAAAATCGGTACACCCAGTAAAAAGTTATTACGGATTTTCGAGAGTTTCCCTCGATTCCTCTGGGATCCCATCATCAGATCCTAGTTTCCTTATCACGGTACCAAACTAGGGATATCCCCTTTCCAACAAGAAAAGAATTATCAAAATCGGTATATCCAGTAGAAAGTTATGCGGTATAATACAACGTAGGTCGACGAAAAAAGCGTCAAGTAAAAACACATTATTAGATATAACTCGAAAAGTAGTTGTTAGATCTTAAATAAATTTAAATGGGACCAATTGGCACACACCACCTTTCGATTAAAACAAAATTTGTCGAAATCGGTCCACACGGGCAAAAGTTCTGATGTAACATACATAAAAAAAAAAAAAAAAAAAAAATACAGTCGAATTGAGAACCTCCTCCTTTTTTGGAAGTCGGTTAAAAAGAGTAGGTATATATGCGTGTGTTTGTCAAATGCATGGTAGTGTGTGTGATTTTTTTTTTATTGATTTAATCTATTTTTTAGGCATAATCAAAAAAAAAATAGCATTCTACACTCCTTCTCTATATAAACTATAAGTGTGCGAAATTTCATACTCCTCCGTCCACGCAATTTTCGTAAAAAGGGCTACAATATTTTTGTTTCACGTATTAATACAAATAATATCTTGTAATTATTAATATCATCCACTCATCACGAAATCTCAAAAACTGCTGGGCGCATAAATATGAAATAATATAATTTACATTATTTATCGTTGTGTCCATTTGTTATAAGTATTCTTTGACGGTTCGCAGGAAAGTGGACAAACTCTTGTCCACTTCCCTGCGAAGCGTCAAAGATTAAATATAATATACGTTTGTATGAAACTGTTTTTTTTTGTGCTACAACCTTGAAATTTGGCAGACAAATAGCTAACAGTTAGTAATAACATATTTTATGACTAGGGCCGTATTAAAGAGGTTTAAGGGGTGTCGAATAACTTTATAAAAGTTCTTAGTTTTTGTGCTAGAAACATGAAATTTGACAAAAAGGTAGTTTGTAGTTAGTAGATGTCCGTTAAGAACGAATTTTGCGATAGACGCGTATTAAGGTGACCTAAGAACTTTCGCAAGGTTGCAAGAAAGTCCCTTGTTAAAAGCTTTTGTGTTATAGGCTTGAAATTTGTCAGAGATAATAATGTAAGTTAATAGTTAGTAGACTAAAAACCGATTTAATGACGCGTTGGGGAAACAGTTGCAGCATTAGTTTGTAGCTGTTGCGCTGGCGGTTGTAGGTTCGATCCCATCACATCATTTTTCATGTGAAATGTGAAATTTCATTCTATTGGTCATGCAGATGTTTGCCGTGGTTTGGGTGACTGTGCAGCTCTTGTGGGTCTCTCCACTATGCCTCGGAGAGCACGTTAAGCCGTCGGTCCCGGTTGTTATCACGTACACTCGATAGCGATCGTACTTGTAGTGGGGAATACGAGTATATTCGCCTACCAGCATTGGAGCAGTGTGGTGGATAAAGCTCTGATTCTTCTCCTACAAGGGGAAAGAGGCTGCTGAACATAGGTCTCCCCATGGTAAAACTAGTGGAAAAAAAGAAAAACCAAATTAACTATAATATAATTAAAGAATCCCTTCCAAAAAAAAAAAACTCAAGATTATACAGAATTGGTCTTGGTACAGTTTTATTTTAATTATTACGGAATAAACTCTACATGAATATAAATGATGATGATGATGATGATGAATATAAATGAGCAGTTCCATGTAATAATGGCGATTTTAAATTAACTATAACGACAACTGTGACTTGCCCGATTTCATCATCAGCATCATAAGATGGTGATTATCAGAATTTATTTAAAAGGTTAAAAGTTTTTGAAGTTTTCTTTTCAAATTTTTCTTGATAATCTTGCAAGATATTTCATAGAATCTTTAGATTAAAATCTTTTAGATAAAAAGTCTTCTTTGAAACGTGCCTGCCTTATATCTGTCATGATACCAAAGAAACGCAGGAAATTCGGACGTATATCACGATAGTGTCTCTCAGCTTAGATTGAAATCACTTTTTTAAAATAATGTAGCTATTAAAAAGTTTTGTTTGTTTTCTCATTACGTCTGGTCCACGTAATAAATAAAAACAATTTAATTCCAATGTTGCAATGTCTAGGTGTATATAAGTGTAGCGGTAACATATAATATAATATATAATATCTAATCAGTTATAGAAGAATATGAGATTTTTAAAAACCCGACTACGACAAAAATATTTTAGTAACAAGTTAAATAAATAAATAAATCCTCATTCATTATAATATGACATCATACAGCCTAAAACCAGCGATAATTTTAAGACACTTTTAATGATATCTAAATTATCTAAATATGACCAGTAGTAAGGGATATGTGAGAAAACAGACGAACATATATGCACACATACATACATAGACTGCAAAAATTATACCTCCCTTTTATTTTTGATACGAAAATTGTATAGTAGATAATTGAAGATTAATCACGTGTTTCCTGTTTTGCAACCACAAATGTCTTGTTGGCTAGCTAATATGAAACGTTAAATAAACTAATGATTTAGTTCCGATATTCTGTGAGAATCGAGCCAGTTGTAAGATAACAAGGCTTAGAAGTTAACCTCTAAGCTTTATATTCGATATTTATTTTTATTTCTTTTGTGTTGTTTTGTGTACTGTAATACACAAACAATACAAAAAAGGTAGACGATGTATTGAAAAAGGTAAATTCAATTATCGTTTTTGTCCAGACTAGCAGGATTCAAACATCTATAAAAAAATAAAAATATGTTGATATATTTAATGATTTATTAACTATTAAGATAAAATTATGTCGTCTAAATTATACTAATTTTATTATTTAAACTTATTATTATATTAACGTTTTAAGAGCAATATATTAATATTGCTTTATTATTATATATAGGTATGTAAAATATTAATTTTAATTAGAAGATACACCATAGTGTTCCTGTGGGGAATAATTTAGTTAGAGCTCTGGGGAAGGGCCGTGGCTTGGGTAGGAGGAACGTATGTTTGTTTGTCACCTCCATAGCAAAAAAAGTTTAAAACAATTATAGTTTTTAAATAAAACTATTTCGTAAAATGCAATATTATATTTTTAAGCTAATTTTGATTGAAGATTTCATTAAAATTGGTCCTGCAGTTTCGGAAAAGTTTTGTAACTAGCATTGTGACACGAGACTTTATATATATGAAATGAGTTTTTTTGTTAATCTATTTTGTTTTATAAAAAATTCAATTTTTTTTTCGATATAAAATAAATGTTATTTTTATTTCGGAAACAAATGGCACATGACATGAATCAAGACTATTCGCTTATAAAACAAATACATACACAAATAACCTCCTGTTGTGATATGTTTATATAACTGAACTGTAACGTGTAGAGTATGACCAATATTTTCAATTAACGCCACACATCTACACAAGTAGAAAAATTTTCTACGTCAAATAATTTCACCTTCTATCAAACTTATCTCGTTTAAAATATCAATTTACTCTCACAAATGCCACAAATACCGATTTAAAAATAGCGTGGCTTGAATTTCCTTGAGTTGCACTTATGTGATGCTCACCTACTTGAAATCCTTCCAAGAATGTAATACTGTCTTTCAATCTTTTGTTGAAATTGTTTTCCCTAAAACGCTTAGATTGCGTTACGTTTATAATATTTTTTACGCTTTTTACGTTTCGAAATTAAGATTTACTTACTACTTAACTAAAGTAGTAATAGTCTAGTAATATATCTATAATAATAAAATACTATTATAATTAAAAACGCTGATTTTTCTTTTTTATACTTATTATTATTTCTTTGATTTCAATATTTTTACCTATTATTAGGGGACATCCATTAATTACGTGAGCTCAGAATGGGAGAGAGGGGTCCAATGAAATCTCACCAAATCTCATTTAAACCGAGGAGGGGTGTAATCGAAAATCCCACAACTACAAAAGATATAAAATATTACACGAAAAAGTACACAAGTCTCCATGGATTAAGTGAAAATTTAAAATAAGTTTTGTTTTTATCTGTTTTTGCTTTAAATTTTATTTTATTTAATTTAACATAGTATACATGAATGACTTATTTTTTTTTCGAATAATAAAAATAAAATTTAGTTTAAAATGTTTTTTGCGTCAATTTCACGCAAGCTGTGGCGGGGCGAATTCACGCGAATCTCAGTAAATCTCACAGAAGGGAAGGGGGGGTCTAAACTGAACGAAAAATAGCTCACGTAATTAATGGATGTCCCCTTACATTATTACTATTATTTATTATTATTATTAGTTCATTTAAAACAAACGTAGGTGTTTTTTTATTATATAGGTAATATATACAAGCTTTTAATTCCCGTACCATTTTTATATTATATCGTACAATTTATATTGTTTTTCTATAATAATATACTTTAGACGATATTTCAGATCTGCATTTTTAAGACAAGTTTGTCTAGAATATCTTTAAAGTATCTGTTATGCTTGTTCCCATTTGAAAGTATTAATTTTATTACAATATACATATATCAAGCGATGTATATTTCGAATGTTTGATAATGAATTATTATGTATGCTGCTAATTTCAGCTGATAATAATTTTGCTTGATGAAGTTAATTGTTCGCGTCTGGTTCTAAGCACCACACAGAATATTTGTGATAGTGCTACTATTAAATACACACTAATTAACAGAGGAAATATTAGCAGACATTTTGTACATAGATAATTTCTAAAAGCGAATCTAGTAAGCAATACACGTTGATTTGCCCTTTAGACTTGCGACTACTAGTTTTCAATTACTTTGTGTCAAAATCAGTAACCTGTAAATTTGGGAACGAATAATACCCTCGTAAAATAAGACGGAAAAATACAAGACAAAAATGAAGAAAATATTGTACCGACTTGACAGATAACTGATAATATAATTTATACCTGTAGTATATTGGAAGCTCGTAATGTCTGCAATAAATCAATATTTATGGCGAATTAGTTCCATAGGCAATCGAATAGATGGAATATCTTCCCAAAGCACACCATAGGACTTTTATGTACTTATTTTCTATACGATTGTTTTAGATACCTTTTTTTTACATACCTATATATAATTATTTTATTTCTCTGACTTTACCTTTTTCTAGTTTTGTCAGTCACATTGAAAGATATTTTGTAATGTATAATTTTGAAATAAATGGTAATTAGATATTGAAAACGTATAATAATTTATTAAATATAATGTGATTGTTTAAATACAGTCAAGTTAAATCTATTTATCTATCTAATACTATTATTAAACGAGCAATTCTGAATCTCGGAAACGGCTTCAACGATTTTCATGAAATTTAGTATGCAGGGGGTTTCGGGGGCGAGAAACCGATATTGTTGGGATTCATTTTTAGAAAATGTCTTTCCTCCCTGTTTTTAAGCAATGAAAAAATGGCTACAATATCACTAGAATGTGAAGGTGAATTTCGCAGTTGTCTAAATAGTTGTCATAGCTCAGGTGGGAAATCGGCCGGTCGCTATCGACCGTAAAGACCACGGTTCAAATCCTCAAAGGAGATGGATACGATTCCATACATTCTTGGGCCAAAATGTAATGAAATGAAAATGGTATCAATTAATGCATTTAAGCTTATTGATCACTCGCTGAAAATTATCTATATTTTGGCTATCTGAGAGTGGAGTTATTAGACTTTTTGTAAAAGTGAGGTTATGTTACAATATCTATAAAAAAACCCGATCACTAAGTTCTTGTAGCACCAATGTTTGTTATATTTAGTGAACAAGGTTTGATGAAAACTCGTTACAAATATTGATATACATTTGAAACCATAAATATCAGGAATGGACTCAGAATGCATTGGAAAATAGTAAACACGAAACGAGTGACGGGCATAGTATTACTGTCAGTCAGCTGTCAAAGTTATCATTAAAAATATGATTAATTTTAAATCAATACGAAATCGATAATTATTTTGGTTTATCAAATATTAATTGATATTTTCGCTATTAATGTAACTTTATTTAAATGCACTTTATTGTTTACAGCTTTAATTGTGCATCTAAATACCTCGAGTTAATTAACTAGTGCAAACATTTTCTTTTTGAATTCTGTAATCGATTATAGTTAAATCGATACCCAAATAATTTGACAAAAACTATCTTTCTCAATTTTCTCCGCTTCCAGATTCAGAATTGGTCTGATATTATATATTTTAAAATAAAAAATATGACCAATTTATTAAATCATATCTCTACTCATTAGAAGTTGGCCCAAAAGTCCCCATCTCCTTTTCAGATCGATTATTATTTTTTCTTTTTTTTTTAAATTGCACTCATGATTTTTTATTTAAATAAACAGTTCATATTTTTTATTATTATGTCGGCAAAATGGAAAAATATTATTCATATTTTATCAATATGTAATTCGTATTTAAATATGATTTTCAAAAAACACGATTTACTAAAAATACCGAGCTAAGCTCGGTCACTCAGATACTGTCATTTAATTTATACTAATACTTAATATAATATTGATATAATATTAATATTGTGCTGTGTGGCTACGGCATTAAAGAATTTAGCCACCCCCTCTCTTCCCGTGGGTGTCGTAAGAGGCGACTAAGGGATAACACAGTTCCACTACCACCTTGGAACTTAAGAAGCCGACCGATGGCGGGATAACCATCCAACTGCTGGCTTTGAAATACACAGGCCGAAGACGGGCAGCAGCGTCTTCGGTGCAACAAAGCCAGTACTGCGGTCACCAACCCGCCTGCCCAGCGTGGTGACTATGGGCAAAACACATGAGTTCACGTTATTTTTGGCGTAAACTTGTGGAGGCCTATGTCCAGCAGTGGACTGCATAGGCTGTAATGAAATACTTAATATTATAAAGCTGAAAGTTTGTTTGTTTGTTTGTTTGAACGCGCTAATCTCAGAAACTACTGGTCCGATTTGAAAAATTCTTTTAGTATTAGATAGCCCATTTATCGAGGAAGGTTATATTATATAGGCTATATATCATCACGCTGAGACCAAAAGGAGCGGAGCACCAGGATATTTCAAAATCGGGGGTTCTTTTTTCCTTTTGAGAGCTTCCGCTGCGTACGCTGTGAAAATAGTTAAAGTTTCGCAAAAATCATGTATGACAGAATTGACCCTCTGTAATATTTCTAAATAAAAGTCCGCGACGGCTTCTTTCCCCATGTAGGAGAAGGATCAGAGCTTAATCCACCACGCTGATCCAATGCGGGTTGGCGGATATATTCCCTACTGTGAGTAACGATCGCTATCAGGTGTACATGATAACAACCGGGACCGACGGCTTAACGTGCTCTCCGAGGCACGGTGGGGAGACCTACAAGGACTGCAAAAGCACCCAGACCACGGCAAACACCCGTATGGCCAATACAAATGTTTGTTATGTGCGGGGATCGAACCCGCATCCGCCGACGCAACAGGTACAGTCCATAGCTGTAACCGTTGCGCCAACGCTTCGTCGCATCTTTTAAGGTTGGCTCACTATAACCTTTTTTATGCTAACAAAGTTTGTTCTAAAATAATGCATATTTTGCGAAGATGTTTTTATAAACATGATATTAATCTTTATCTAAATAAATACGTTATTCATCACAACTATTTAATTTAAACAAGATAGCCTTTTACATAATTCAATGTCAATGAGTATCTCAGGAGATATCGCAGTTTTAAAATAACACCGCAGCAAAATAATGATCAAATATTGCGCGCGCATCTATTCCACGCGGACGAAGTCGCGCGCAGAAGCTAGTTGTTTAATAAATGTGTTAAGCAGGGAATATTACTGAAACGAAAACTAAACGTTAATGTTAAATTAGTATTTATTTTACAGTCGTAAGTATAAATATGGTTAAAAATTTGATGTCTCAAAGCAATAAATCGCTTCCATAAAAAAATATTCAATAGAATTACACATTTTTTAATTATAATTATTTTATCTGTAGTAAAATCTTCAGGTCTCGTCTTATAAATGACACGATATTTCATTATACTGAAAATCTACAATTTATAATGAAAATATATAAAAATAAATTTTTAAGTATACCTACCACTTTTCATGAAAATTATTATTCAGTTTTATATTTTAACTCTGTTATCACGTGTTATATAAAATTGCTATTCATATTACATGTCAAACAATATCTGATATATATGGGTCAAATGAGTACCTATAAATTATTATCAGACGTGACATTAATACGGATATCTTGCATTGAAGTATGCTGATTTCTCCGAAATTGTACACAGTGTTGTATTATTTAATCAATGTTTTTTTTATTCGTATGTTTTATTGTATTTTTATTGTTTACCTAAGGCGCGATTTATCTTATTTTTGAAGCCACGATTCCAAAGATTTAGTATAACAAGGTTTTATAAATAATGATTTCTTATTTCCTTTATATATACTCGTATATATATCCTTTTTTAATGAATAGTAATATGATTTTTATCGCACGAATGGTCGCAGTAACTGTCTGTTGGCCTCGTGGTCGTAGATTTGATTTCTGCACATAACAAATGTTTGTATAGGCCTTAGGGTTGTTTGTACTTGTGTGTCTGCATTGGTATTTACACGAACTACCTATGTTTCAATTACCTCGGACCGTTGAATACAATAATAATTTTTTTATTTTAGATTTAAAGCCATATAGTGTTATTACATTAAAAACTTAAAAACTAATGTTAGTAGTATATAAAGTGCTTATTTAATTATTTAAAAATATGTATATGTTTTTATTTATAAGTTCAGTGGAAGGATTAAAAAAAAGGAAATATTCTATGACCAGCTTATTTATGTAAACTATATAAAAACTTTAATAAAA
The DNA here is from genome assembly GCF_905220565.1 of Melitaea cinxia. Taxonomy (NCBI): domain Eukaryota; kingdom Metazoa; phylum Arthropoda; class Insecta; order Lepidoptera; family Nymphalidae; genus Melitaea; species Melitaea cinxia. The sequence goes on from NC_059424.1 coordinate 7,433,364, forward strand.
ATTTATATAAAGAAAAAACTTCGGTTTTATTTACGTTGCCTTAAATAATTAGAAAAGATGGAATAATAATGATTAAATAAATTTTCTATCGTTGTATGACATGGATAGAATGTATGAAAAAAAATGTTCATTTTCAATTTTAGTGTAAAAATATCGTGTAAATGTGTTACTCGTGTAACAGGGCAATAGATTTATTTTTCCAGTTAACTGGAAAATAATATTCTTTTTATATTTCATAAAATCTAACGAGACGTGAAACGTGCATGATGTTAAACTAAAAATATCCGAAGCAATAGAAATTATAAGAAAAATGCTACATTTTGATAAATATTTATGTGATACTTCGCGTAATACTTCAAGCTTTGATACGGCAATAAAAAAAAAAACTAATAATTTTCGTTTTGTGTTGATATATGGAAAGAATATGTAAACGGAGCGACGGTTATGCAACGCATATATCAAAGAATTAACATGAAACCTTTATAAGCGTAGCGGGATTAAAGAAACTAAAAACAAAAATTCCCTCTCATAGCAATGAGTGCTATTCAACATGAAATATAGCTGCGAGTATTGCATTGACGGGTCGATTTATTGTACCGAATGTATTTTTGATACTGCCTAGCGCCTACCCTATTTTCATTATATCCAATGAACTCGGATACACTTATCGACACAAGATATTCCCAAATTTAAATCCTAGTACCCAGGATACCAACGAATTTTCAATTGCCAAAATTTGTTTTTAAATTGTACACAGTGGTTGGTTAAATTAAGCCCCAACCATTTTTTATTCTGTGCTATAATTTATATATTAAAACGTTCAGATCAATCAAGTAATAAATACTGGATAGTTAAGTTGATAATAAAACTATTCCAAACGTAGTTCAAAACGTTATAAAAGCGAATGGACAGTTTATTTACTGTAATATTGTTATTTTAGAAGTCATTCTTTTAATTGCAATATATTTTTAGCGTTAGGTTTTTCGTTTATTCAGAAAATGATTGCGCTGTGAACGTTACTAAACGGAGTGCAGCTATAAAATTAAAGGTCAAAAAATCCATTCACACCGAAACTACAACAAGTGAAACATGTAATAAACCAATGTTTTTACATTGCAGATATATAAAAAGGGAACCATATGTATTTTTTATAATTATTTTTTTTTAAAGTATCTACACTTTTTTGTCCCGGCAGCACGGATCACAGTTGTAATACTATGTCTAGCTTAAATGCTGATTTAGGTTTTATTAAGACACACCACCTAGTAGTGAATTCATTCGTTGTAAAATGGCAACTTTGTACACACGTTTTCCTTGGGTGAAAGTGCGGTGTACAGCTGGTACAACACAAAAATGTAACGCACTTACAATGCTTCTGGTGTTGCAGGCGGTTATCGCTTACCATCATGTGAGTTGCGCGCTTGTTTGTCGACCTAGTCGTATATATATAAGTGTTTAGAGGACAATGAGGTACCGATGAGCTTAACATAGTTTGTTTAAAATTCTTAAGGACAGAAAAAAAACATCGCCGTTCAATGTTTTTCTTTTAAGAATTTTAAAAATAAATAAATTAGACTTAAACTTTAGCATTTACAGACTTAATGGACTTCATTAAAACACTATTGATACTGGATAACTAGTCACTACGTAATTAATTGTCACTAATACCTTTTAATAATGACATGTATAATGCTATATATCACCAATACAAGCTATTAGTAAATTTTGCATCTATCTATTTTAATGCTTAATAAAAATCGTTAATATAATAACAAGAAATCATTATATAACGTAGTTTTTTTAAATAAATTTGTGCTTTTTAATTAATGTGGTTCTACTTAAAAACAAGACTACGATTCAGCCTATCGAAGTCTATTGCTGAACTTAGGTCTCCCCAAGTTTACCAAGTCTACCGGTTCTCCGCAATTCTCATCCAGCATATGCCTTATCACTTACACACAGACATTTTCTGGTAACAATTTTTTATACGCTTAGAAAACAACACTATTATTACTATAATGAAAATTTTCTCTTCATTAAAATACAAATAAGACATTTTAATGACTAATATACATCGTCACTCATATATATCCGACAACCCGCATTGGAGCAGTGTGGTGGATTAAGCTCTGATCCTTCTCCTACATGGAGAAAGAGGCCTACGTCAAGCAGTGAGATATTACAGGCTGAAGCCGTATATAATGGCTAATACATCCTTACAAAATTGTAATCTATAGAGATAATTTAGGTAGCCTTTAATATGTGATAACGACAGTTTTCAACGTTCAACCCGCAGTGCTTATGACATATTAAATTTATTACCTCCAGTCAGTCAATACATGACATTTACACTCAGTTTGGTTAAGCTTTAAAAAGCTACGCAGAAAATTGAATTATATTTAAGAACACCATTAATTAAGTGCTATTGTTATACAAAACACCATTCAGTTATGGGATTCCGTGTGTTTTCGTAAACCATTAAATAAAATCATTATTTTTATTTTTTGCAACAAATGACTTGTATGATTTCGTAATTGGTTAAAGCCACCCTTATCAGTTTCCTATATTATATTCCCTACAAAGCTCCTTAATAGCAAAGCTAATTTGCCAAATCAGAAAGATGTTAAGATTAGCACGTTCATACAAATATATACTAAATTATATATGGATAGTTATAAAGTAAAATATATATCTGTCAATTATATTCGCGTAATTTTCATAGAAAAAGTTATCGTAAAAATTTTAAGAAACTGAAACTGATAATTCAAATCATACCACGATTTTAATAATTCAAAATTATTAAATAGCAACGAAAGTGTGAATAAAAATACCTGTTTCAAGATATATTTTTTAACAAATTACAGTATAAATAAGACGTAATAAAAAAATTGCAATATTCAATAAAACCATTCAATCATGTGACGGTTGTGGCGGCAGTAATTAACTAGGTCGTCGATATACAGATCCAGGGATTATAATTATCGGCCGGTCGTATTTTATTAACACTTTCATTAGGGAAATGCAATTTAAAGCTATCGAATATCGAAATCCGCGCAACATATTTATGTATATTATACATTAAGGAAAATAGACTCCCCTTTATTCGCACTCGTATCTCCAAACATCAAAACATATTTTAATTAGTTGGAAATATGCTAATAAATTAATGTATATTATAAAAATTAATGTTCAATAACAAAAGTCATTTAAAATGTTCTGAAAAACGCGGTCTCGTTTAATATCTCTGTGAATGCTACGTGCTACGCGGCAATGCATTATGAAATTCCGAAGTGTTTAGATATTTAAATGAGAATAGTATTCGCTATATTACATTTTAACGATTTTTAAACAATATTTTATACATAAAATCTGTTGTGCTTATAATTTGATATTATAATTAGCCTTCATAGAGATTTTTCATTCTATTACTGGTGATACAATGATTTGTTAAGTGACAAAAATACATTGATCTCGGATACAAAGCTTGGCTATTTAATAAGGTATCATAATAGATTTTGTTACTAGCTAAACAGTAACATACAATAAAGCTTAAATATATTATACATAAGAAGTATCTTTCACCTCTGACACGTGACCGGATTTAATCTTATGCTTAAGAAGGATTAACGTGATATTTAAAAATATTATGCTATTAAATGAATAAAATTATAATTAATTAGGACAATCAAACTCTAAAATCAAACCATATATTGACGGTGTAGTAAATACTGTAATATTATAATAATATACTTATATTTTGCAACAGCTAAAAGCTCTGTAAAGCGCCACTCCCCAGCAACACTTCTGTTTCGTTATTTCACACGATTTCACTTTACGTATTTTTAATACCGCGCATCTTATATAGTTTCTAAAGGAATAAACTCCATAAAGGAGCTTGCACGATGTGTAGGAATACTCGTAATATTCTTATATATGAAAGAAAATCCTCTTGAGAGGATGCAAAGAGCAAGAACAGATGTATTACGCGACATGTTAAAATTTTATTTTACATGCTTTGAAATGTAATGAAAGTTATAGTTTATCTAGCAAGGAAATTTGAAAAGTTTTCCAGAATTTAATACTACCATTAGTTATGACTAAAATTTTATTATTCTGAGAGCTCTGTTAGAAAAAGTTGAACTTTTCTAGAACCATCACCCTAACTATAACTCTTAGTCTCAAAAAAACTTCATTCTGAGGTAGGAAAAGTAACTAACGAAAGGAATTAGTTCTACAGTAGTTTTTTTATTAATGACTTTTTCGAATTTGAAAGATTTGTATCAATATTATCTATTTGTGAAAAGTTTGTGTGTATTGAAACTGTAATATTTAAACATTAAGTATTATACAAAGTATTAAAATGGTTATTATTAAAATGGCTTCCTTCTGTTTCTCCTGGACCTCGTCTCCCTCTTGCAGACGGCAGAGGGATCGACTTGGAAAGGATGAGCGTCCCTGCCGACGGGGCAGAAAGGCTATCACCGTGGGACGTCGTGGTAGTGTGCGAAAACTGAGGTAGCGCACAGCAGGAATTTCCTGCTCAAAATATGGAGCAGCCCGACTGAGGTAGTACCTCGACCTTACAGAAGATCACAGCAAAATAATACTGTTTTCAAGCAGTATTGTGTTCTTGTTGGTAAGTAAGGTGACCAGAGCTCCTGGGGGAATTGGGGATTGGGTCGGCAACGCGCTTGCGATGCTTCTGGTGTTGCAGGTGTCTATAAGCTACGGTAATCGCTTACCATCAGGTGAGCCGTACGCTTGTTTGCCGACCTAGTGACAAAAAAAAACGATTCCATGGCAACCCTACTAAGGTATCGGCGGAAAAAAGATGTGGGTTTTAGTGGATAGTCTGGCTTCCTTCTGTTTACGCGAATGGAGATACAAGGAGGCATACCATAGCCGAAAATATACAGGAAAACAATTAAACACATTAGGCACATTAAAAAATGTTGAGAATATATGAAAAGTTGGCTTTAAATAACCGACTCGGTATTTTAATAAATAATAATTATTTAACCCTTCGAACGTAAGGTTACATTGTGTAATAAGGAGAGCCACGTGAGAGTTACTACACTGCACTGTAGTACTGTTAGTACACCTTGATAATAATCGTGTGGTTTTATTTATTTAAGCATACTAACAATATACATATTTTTACAGTGATATAAACATATTAGACATACAGTAAAGTCCTTAATACATTTATTAACATATTTATCAATAACTAGCATGCATAACATTCAATTTTTTTTCAGCTTGCATAACATAAAATAAGACTATTAATTATTTTAATTATTTTATTTGTTTATGGTTTTAATGCAGTATTATTTTTATTACATAATTATTGATTCATATATTGATATTTACTTCTATTTTGAATAATATTTAAGGCTGAAATGAAAAAATAAAATAATTAAGTTACTTTTGAATGGAATTAACTAAATTAACAATTAGAACTTAAAGTTATTGCTTTACGCACAAGTTAAATATAATTTAATATTGCTCTATGCAGATACATCTAATCAAATTTACATAAGCTGTATAGATTTTACGTATTTTTCGATATATATGTTGAATTACGTTTTTCTTAACTAAGCTTATGTTATGAGTTTTATTTTGTACATTAAGTATTAATACAAAAAAAAAAAACAAAAGTTAAATTACAGACAGAGTTGCAAGGACAGTTACTATTTTACTCTTCTTCATATCTAAATATAACTTTTATCTGAGTTTGTAGTTCTGAATTCAGCGCTAAGTTCATAATTTTCTCAAAGTGCCGCGTTACGTGAGTTGCATGTTTAACTTGTATCATAATAATAATTAATTTTTCTCATTTTACCTTTCCCTGCGGCCATGAAGCGTTGCGGAAAATAAAACTTTGCTACAGTTAAAAAAAGAGGTGTGGACCTACTACTAGCGCTGTGAATTTAACCATTATGTTAAATGCATGCAAGTAGTCTTGTGTGTACCTACTTTGTTACATTGTAAGATATATTCCATTATAATGTTAACGCAAAAACATAATGTTACTATTTTCACCAAAACGTAAAGTAATCCATTTTAATCTGGTTATATTTTTCATAAATAGTTCTTGTGAATAAAACCACTTATACGTCGTGTATTTTGAACGTGACAACGTCTTATAAATGGATGAATGCCGGCTGCATGCACGAAAAAGGATGATTCATTGTCCCGTTACGCTCATTGAACGCTTGCTCCACTCCGCTCTTCCACTCGATTGACCTGTGCGTGCGAGATGTTATGTTACGTTAAACTATCGTCCGTAAACCAATTTTACAGACAATCAATTTTTTAAAGATGATTTAGTGTGAAATAGTGCGTCTTATTCGGTCAATCTGTCTGGAAAAACCATCGGAAGACGTCGAAGCACTCAATGAAAATATACTGACTATAATAGCTTACAGTTGCGACAAATGGACGTGACTTAATAATCCGTACATCGTGTAGTAGGACATTGGACAAGGACGTGCTGCTTTTGGAGCTAGTTTCTCGTCTGACATCCGTGATTTATTGCTGACAGTTTGCACATGTCTACATAATATTGTCGACCACATATGGTTTAGTTTGTGTCTATCAATCGAGGACAAGAATCAAGTTCAATAATATGTTTGTACAGTACAAATGAACATGTTTTACGAGTCAGTAGTTCGATGACACGCCCATTCAAATTAATTCATTATTATAATTCTGAACGCTTCCAGCCATCATAAATATTTTTTTCCTATTAATTATTAATTGATTTCACATTTATTAAATTTATTTAACGGTTTCATAATTATATAATGTTTACAGATCGTTTACTTTTGCGCCGCGTTGGCGCAACGGTTACAGCCATGTATGTATTGTACCTGTTGCGCTGGCGGTTGCTTTGAGACATCAAATTTTTAACCATATTTATACTTACGACTGTAAAATAAATACTAATTTAACATTAACGTTTAGTTTTCGTTTCAGTAATATTCCCTGCTTAACACATTTATTAAACAACTAGCTTCTGCGCGCGACTTCGTCCGCGTGGAATAGATGCGCGCGCAATATTTGATCATTATTTTGCTGCGGTGTTATTTTAAAACTGCGATATCTCCTGAGATACTCATTGACATTGAATTATGTAAAAGGCTATCTTGTTTAAATTAAATAGTTGTGATGAATAACGTATTTATTTAGATAAAGATTAATATCATGTTTATAAAAACATCTTCGCAAAATATGCATTATTTTAGAACAAACTTTGTTAGCATAAAAAAGGTTATAGTGAGCCAACCTTAAAAGATGCGACGAAGCGTTGGCGCAACGGTTACAGCTATGGACTGTACCTGTTGCGTCGGCGGATGCGGGTTCGATCCCCGCACATAACAAACATTTGTATTGGTCATACAGGTGTTTGCCGTGGACTGGGTGTTTGTGCAGTCCTTGTGGGTCTCCCCGCCGTGCCTCGGAGAGCACGTTAAGCCGTCGGTCCCGGTTGTTATCATGTACACCTGATAGCCATCGTTACTTATAGTAGATAATATATCCACCAATCCGCATTGGAGCAGCGTAGTGGATTAAGCTCTGATCCTTCTCCTACACGTGGAAAGAGGTTATGCCCAATAGTGGGATATTACAGGCTGAAGCGTAAAGCGTTTACTTTTAATGTCGGTTAGCGTACAAGTTATAGAAATATAAACTCAACACGTAAAAACAGACTTATGAAGTTGTTTTTTACTATACATATTTAATACAGTAATAATAAAATTAAAATCTTAATATTAAGCCTTGAATTTTAAAATATCAATATCAAAAATCATAGAATATCAAAAATAATCCCTAATATTAAGGATAAAAAATCTTCCCAACTATTGCGACACAGTGCTAATACTTTGATTACCATACTTTATAGTTTGAAAATTATTATGTCTAGTAATTCTAAAATAACCATATTTTGGAGAGTTTTAATATGCTTTTGTTTCTTAAAATTTTAAACAACAAGTCGTTTTTAATGATCATTTTATTCGAATAAGAGTCTATTTATGTATGTGACATTTAAAATTACAGTAAAAAGATACAAACAACGTCATATATATCTTACTAGCTGGCCCGGCAAACGTTGTTTTGCCGTATATGTTATTAACCCCCTTAGTTCCCCCCCCCTCCCCTCATAACTTAGGGGTATGAAAAATAGATGTTGTTCGATTCTCAGACCTATCCAATATGCATACAAAATTTCATGAGAATCAGTCAAGCCGTTTCGGAGGAGTTTAATTACAAACACCGCGACACGAGAATTTTATATATTATATATTTAATTTTATATATAGGTTATTATGGACGTAAGATATGGAAAGCTCTTACCAGTTTGGTAGATTAATTATCTCAGTGAACTGAATGGCATTGTCATTTGTATGAAGAATATAAGTATGAAGAAGAGACCCCTTGACCCAAGCAGTTTACATAAATTCTCCGTTGAATATAGTAATAAAAATCCCCAATATAATAGCAGTAGTAATGAATACTCGGAGTGTTCGGTCAAGCCTATGTTATCTACAGAATGAACGAACTAATTTAACTTTGCGATTTTTTTTAATTTATTCACAATTTAATTAATTTGTTATTACTCATCAATAAAGTATTTCCAAACATTACTTATAAACAAAATAAAAGTTAAATTTATTGTCATCTCAATAAATTGTGATTTTAAAGTAATTCTTCAACAAGGGTAACAACAAGGTAGGGCACGGCAGGAAATTTCTTGCTCAAAATATAGAGCAGCCCGACTGGGGTAGTATCTCAACCTTACAGAAGATCACACCTAAATAATACTGTTTTCAAGCAGTATTGTGTTCCTGTTGGTGAGTAAAGTGACCAGAGCTCCTGGGGGGGGATTGGGGATTGGCTCGGCAAAGCGCTTGCGATGCTTCTGGTGTTGCAGGCGTCTATAAGCTACGGTAATCTCTTACCATCAGGTGAGCCGTACGATTGTTTGTCGACCTAGTGATATAAAAAAAAATAGATAAAAAAACTACAACAACAACACAACCCGGTTTTGGGGACGTCTATATCCAGCATTGGATTGCGATAGGCTGAAGTATGTTATGAATGAGTTTTGGCTTTAGTATTAATTCTCAGTGGAAACTAAAAAATTACAAAATATTCAATGTACAGAATTAGACAGATATTAAATATTTAATATATCTAAGTGTAAGTACATTTATTTATTGAAAGTAATATTTAATGCGTGGTTTTTAAAAACACCATTAACTGTTTTCAGCAGTGCATCAAAAACAATTAATCCCACTGGGTAATTTATATATATATATATATATATATATATATATATATATATATATATATATATATATATATATATATATATATATATATATATATATATATATATATATATATATATATATATATATATATATAGATATTTAATAAGTCGTTAGCTCGTTCACTCATCACGGAATATCAACTGCTTGAACTATAAAGCTGATATTTAGCAGGAACATCAATAATTATAATTAAATCGAGTAATTTTACTCCTATAATTATTTGGTTTTCGCAAGATTAATTTTTAAGCCTAGAGATTTACTCCAACTAGCAATCGCTAATGGATCTTAATGGATGTTTACACATCAACACTGAGTTAAGTAACAAGTAGAGCGATAGTTCATTTGGAGACTCTTATATTTAATTGAAAAAAAAAAACATCCGTTCATATATCAATACAATATTAAAATATATTTAAAGGTCTAAAAATAAGTATAAAAGTAAAGAGATGATTTATAAAATAATTACTTTTACTCCCACATTTACTTATTGTATTAATTTGATACAGTACAATTTTCATTTTATATGTAATTATAACTTAATTGATTCATTTTCTTGTAACGTTTTGAGAAGTTTTACTTTTTTCTATTTGCGTGTAATAATACTGTGAAGACATTTTGAAAGTCAAACAGTCAGTAGGATACGTTGAACTTAATAAAACTTTACTACATAGTATAAAACAAAGTCGCATCCCGCTGTCTTTATGCTTAGATTTTTAAAACTACGCAACGGATTTTGATGCAGTTTTCTTTAGTAAATAGAGCGATTCCAGAGAAAGGTTTATAAGTATAATACATGCCTAATATAGTAGAGGAACACTGATAGTTTTAGAGGTTTCTAATGTAATGTCGTAAATAAACACATTTTTGCACTTATATTGCAAATATTTATTTTATATTTTATATCAGCATTGCATCTGTGCGAAGCCGGGGTGGTTTGCTAGTATACTAATAAATCAAAGTTTTTCACGTTTATACATGTTTAAATTGCGTTTAACTTGACTTTTATAAAGTACACATTTTTCTAATATTCACAAGTATGCTTCAAATTTGAAAAATACACAATGAATCATGCAGTAACTAAACACCACAAAAAGTTTTAGGATAACTTGTCAATGGTCTTGGAGAAAGATGTAAAAAACAAATTTTTCGTTTATTTTAAAACTGCATTTACAATTAATAATGTGAGATTTCTTTTTTGTTTTGATGCCTCATTTTCCGCTTAAGCGAACAATCGTGAGAGTATCGATGATGTAATTATGGTTTATTTCGAAAAGCGTATATTGATATTCCGTAAAAGGATTATTATGATAAGAATAATTATTCACTAATTGTCTCTATTTATAAATTGAAGAATGTTTTTCCTTTGTAAATGTAAACCTAATAAAATCCAATTAAGTTGCTCATGTTGAGTTGATTAGTAAAATAAAAATAAAAATAAAATGGAAAATAAATATAATAATTATGGTAAATAAAATCTGATTTTTCCAATATAAATAATAATTATTTTAACGTGATCGCTGGCTAAGGTAACAAATAAATCAAAACTCCACTATTCTTACTTATATCATGGACATAGGAATCATAAAATGTAACTTGTCTCTTTAGGAAACTAAAGCTTTTTAATATTAGGATTTTGAATGAAACGTTTCTTTGCCAAATATAATCTGATAAAATTAAACACGAAGCAATTGAAGTACCGATAAAAATAGATGGTAGTCTATATAAAGTTGTCAGCTGGATAATAAAGATGTTAAAGTATCGCTTTATGTCGGCAGTATTAGAAAGAGCTACATAAAAATGGGATTACGTAAAAGGGTGTCCTTTCTTTCTCCTTTCTTTAGACTATATTACTATATAAGAATATAATCGATATTATATACATTGTCTATAATCTTTAAAAAATATATAATATTATAAATAATACCTATATTTTTGTTTACATATTTTCAGTTATTGTAAACGAATAACAAATTTCTAAGGGTACTTAAACAATATACACATAACAAAGGGAATATTCAATCTCTCCTCTTGTCGACAGAAATAAAATTGAAATTGTCTTGTTATTTATATAGAGAGACGAGCAAAATAATTTAATTTATATGTTTTAGGTACAATAATTTGAATTACGGCCTCAGCAAATGTCTAGGAGACCGTACAAAAGTGATTTTATTATAGTATATTTTTGTATATACCTACTTTAATTTGAGTAAATGATAATAAATTACTATTATATACTTATATTTTCATTGCTTGTTATAATTTTGACGTGATAACGTCCAATAAATTGAAACCGGCTGCATACACGAAAAAGGATGAGTCATTGTAGCGTTACGCTCATTGTCCCGTTGCGCTCATTGTACGCTTGCGCCACATCTATCTATCTTCCACTCGATTGGACTATGCTTCCGAGGAGATGTTTTGTTATGACGTTGTCACGTTAAACTATCGTCCGTATACCAACTTTACAGACAACCAATTTTTCAAAGATACTGGGACAAAATTTGAAGTTATTTATTTACTACGATTTAGCATATAGGTGATAGACAGATGAACTTATAAGTCAGGCACTATTGCGCTGCTTAAGTTCAAAGCTATTTGGTATAAAACCAAAAATATGTATCAATTTGGTATCGTTTTGAAGTGAACATGGTTAAATTCGTTGAACACGCAGATTAAAACTAACGGTTGCGTTTCCAATTTTGGGTTAGTACAATAGTATTTACTAGTGCTATATTTGTATATTACACTAGCTGTGCCTGCTACTTCGTCCGTGTGAAGTTTAACAAAAAAGTTATTGTTCAGTTCGCAGAATTATAAAATAAATAAATTTCTAAAATAAAAGTAGCCTAAGTTCCTACTAAATCAGCTATCAGCCAGTATAAGTGTCCTAAAAATCAGTTCAGCCGTTAGAGGGATTAGCTGGATCAAACATAAAGACAGGCAGACAGACAGACAAACAAAAAATTGTGAAAAATGTTGTGTTGGTAGGTATACCTATGTACCGCGTATACATCCAAATGCATTTAGTAAAAAACGGTTATCTTAATATTACAAACAGACACTTCAATTTAATTTATTTGTATAGATATTTATTCGAGAGTTTGAGAAAAAGTTAAATATATAAGAATCTCGCGTCATGGTGTTTGTGGTCGCTCTCCTCTGAAATCGCTCGACAGATTTTGAATTTTATTTATATTTGACAGGTATCAGAATAGGTCGATACGTGAGATAAGGACATTCAAATCTAATATATATTTTAAATATTTATATTACACTAGCTGACCCGGCGAACTTCGTATCGCCTAACACAAACTTTATCGTATGGTATTAAAGTTCAAATTGACTTTTAAGTATTATCACAAATCTTTTGTATGGGAGTATAGAAAAGTGTGACTTTTTTAGGAAATTTAAATTTTTTTTTTTAGAATTTTTCTCTCCGTAAGAACCATCCTCGTACTTCAAGGAATATTTAAAAAAAAGAATTAGCGAAATCGGTCCAACCGTTCTCGAGTTTTGCGCTTAGCAACACATTCAGCGACTCATTTTTATATTATAGATTGTTGACAGTTCACGCGACAGGAAAATATGTTTCAGGATTCTACGTGATTTTGGCGGAATCAAGTAATAATTTGTTAGGTCAGTAAATAGATAATTGAATTTATAATTACAGAACAGTCAAAAAGTCTGCGTGACTTGGAAAAATGAGATAATACGCCAGTACATAAAATATTTAACTTTTAATGCGCAATCATTAAAGTACGTGTTATATGGACGTAGTGAATCTTAACTTGTGACTTCGGATCGAATCCGGCATCATCCAGAGTTTATATAAAAAGCTGCTTCATTTATCTTAAATTGTCTTGTACTTTTCAGTAAAAGAAACCATTGTGACTTTGTGGATATCTCGAGAGAAAATTCGAGACGTACATTAACTGACAAGTAATGAAGAGTTATAGTGTGTTAAGTTCCAATGCTTTTAGGAGCTTTTAGGTTACTAGTGTCACATTCATAGGCTTTTAAAAGTAATGTACATCCTATAAGAACTTCTACTTTCATACTAACGAAAAGCTTTAACAAATAAATTATTGTCATGTGATAATAATGCATTTGTCAATCTTTAATATCGAATATCATTAATGTATATTTTGATTGTTAATATATATTGAATATCGCTACTATTTAATCAAGGTCACGAAATATATTACTATTTTGTAATTTCCTGTATTATTAATGTTGATGTTTATTAATACGTAAAATTTTAGGTAATATTAAAAAGATATTTAGAAAGTGTATATTGAAACATTCCTAATAGAACGTGAAATGATAAGATATTCTTAAATTCAGAAAATGAAAGTTGCCTCTTTTTGTAATATACCTTTGCTAATACCTTTACCTAACAATTAAAATTATTTATCATTGAAAGAATTGATGCATCTTTTCGTCTTTTGTAAGCTTAACCTGAAATATATGTATGAAAATACGTATTCTAGAATAGTTCTAAAAATTTTATATATTTACTAGATGACCCGGTGAGCTTCGTATTACCTACGTTGGCTACGTTGATTTATGAAAAATGTGGACAAAAGACTTTGCGAACGCACTTATAAATATTTGTCAACTAAGTGACCATTTTTTTGACAAAATACATCAAATGTTTCACTACTATGAACATTTTGTATTGGAAAATAAAATTGTCGTTTTTACTATTTTCCGTTATATATTATTTGTGTCTCACCCTTTAAAACTTCCCTGAACATCCGAAAATATTTTAAGATCAAAATTAGCCAAATCGGTCCAACTATTCTCGAGTTTCAGAAACTCAAACAAACAGCAATTAATTTTTAAATAATTATATACTAGTGGTCATCCGGTGGTCGAATCCGACCATAATTAATATAAATTATAAGTTTGAACATTATTAGGGTTCTGTTGTCTTCTATAATAATAAACATAGTTGTATTTGATCGCAAACGAAAAAAAAAATCGACTTCATTTAAATTGAAAAGTATAACAACGTAAGTAGACGAGAAATAGTCAATTAAATACTATCTCGATCAAATTTAAATAAGACTATGTATATTACAAGCATTAGCTTTCGATTAAAGTAAGAATCATCAAAATCGGTCCCAGTAAAACTTTCTAAAAACTTAACGTACTGTATAACTGTACTGGTCGATATACTCGTAATAGATGTCGATTTTTTTTTTCGTTTACGAGCAAAAGCAATTACCGAGCAGGACCAATTCTAACTGATTTTCTTAAGTTTACTAAAAATCTGTCGAAAGTTATTATTGATAAAATATTTTAGATAATTGGGCAAAATAATTTTATTTTTTTTCTTGTGTCATTACACATCTATACAAATCATCATTACAGCCTATACAGTCCACTGCTGGACATAGGCCTCCACAAGTTTACGCCAAAAATAACGTGAACTCATGTGTTTTGCCCGTAGTCACCACGCTGGGCAGGCGGGTTGGTGACCGCAGTACTGGCTTTGTCGCACCGAAGACGCTGCTGCCCGTCTTCGGCCTGTGTATTTCAAAGCCAGCAATTGGATGGTTATCCCGCCATCGGTCGGTTTCTTAAGTTCCAAGGTGGTTGTGGAACCTTGTTATCCCTTAGTCGCCTCTTACGACACACACGGGAAGAGAGGGGGCTGTGTGGCTACGGCACTAAAGAATTTAGCTATACAAATAAATTATATGTATATATATATATATATATATATATATAGTATAATTATACATCTATACAAATAAATAAAAATGGAGTATCTGTAATATTAAACTAACCGCTTGTTACTAAATTTATATGTATGTTTATACGGTACATATACCAAAACAACATTTTTCAAAATTTGTGTCTGTCTGTCTGTTTGTTCCGGCTAATCTCTGAAAAATCTGGACTGATTTTGACGGGACTTTAATTGGTAAATAGTTGATATAAAGGAGTAACTCAGGCTACTTTAGGAACTGAAAAATAACTTTTTAGTCATATTCCACGCGGACGAAGTCGCGGGCAGATCTAGTCATTAATATATATTTTTAACTTTTTTGTAGGCTATGAATCTTATAGGACTACTTATTAGTTTTAAAGTGCATATGTGTAAGTATAACCGAGATATGTAGTATTTTTTAAAAGCCCGTGTAAATAAAAATATTATGTTGCGGGCAATTACCGGCCCAGGTGTATGTGTAAATAACAGTCATGACGAGCTACCGTAGAGGTAAACTCAGCATTAATGTTCACCATATATTATATTTAAAGCTACAACAAACACCCATTACTGTATAAATTTGTCAGAACATATTGTCATTGTTACACAGTGCATAAATTAAAGTAAGTATAAAAAATAGAAAATAGAAAATGAAATTTTAGAAATTTATTTTATTTTTCTTGTTACATGTACATAGAATTTTATTATTATTTATTATATATACTTGTAAATAATGAAATCATAATGGATACAAAAAAGTCTCGCAAAACTGTTAAATCAGTTTGACTGCGGAACCAGTTGTACACTATAAATTTTAAGGTACAAAAAGGCACAAATCTAATATTGTGAGAGCGAGTATATTATTAATTATGTGTACATAAAATTGGGCTTGATGACTAAACTCAGAATGAATGGTATGTTAGAATAATTTATGCAGTTAATGTTTTTATCAAAAATATTTTTTTAATACGAATAACATACCGATACAGTTATCTGTGGCGTCTAAAATCTGGGAAAATCCATCATAGATACTCTACGGCGCGGGGGCGCCAGAGGGTTATGTCAGACTCCTACTACCTAAAAAACCACCATGTATGAGCAGTCGTCCGCCTGGGTGGGGCGAGATGGGGTCGCGCTAGCATTCGCCACCTATCGTGAAAGGCTCCTACAGCTTTTTGGTATTTTTGATCGCTATGAGTATATAAAAGGCAAATAATAAATAAGAAAGGCAAGTGTTGAATGAAAATTTTCCATCGTTAAGAATAGAGTTTACTGATCTGGATTTGGTAATAACGCATGCTCAACGTATTTCAAATGTTTTGATGTATTAAACAACAAGCTTACCCGACCAACTTTGTACAGCCATACTTTTGTTCCGAGAAAACATTTGTTTTAAATTTTCTTTTAAACAAACCGTGTACTGACAATAACTAACACAAAGAAAAGAACTATCAAATTCAGTGGAATAATTTGGCAGCTATGCGCGTACATTTCGGAGATTAATACGAGTGAGTATATGTATATTATTATATTACACATAGATTTAAAAGGTCATGATATAAAATTTGACACAAAGATTAAAAAATTTAACAATATATGAGGTACATTATGTCAATTTTAAACGTATTTAATATACGTAATTACAAATTAATGTACTTTTAATTGAAAATGATAAAAAGTTTACTTTCGCTGTTCTTATCACGCGTAAATTTGAAACTTTAGTCATTATCAAAATACCTCCTCATTTTCATTAGGGGACTTTGAACAACACAATCCGAAATGTCAAAGAAACTTTATACATAAATTATTATTTATACTTCATATTATTTTTCGTTACTTCAAATGTTGTTCGAATTGATGTGAATTGAAACGGTTTTCAGTTACAATGCAATAATTTCGAACAAAGGAGATGAAATATAACAAAGTTGTAAAGAACACTAGCTAAGCGTAGCGTTTCAATTGTAGGTGTTTTCATTTTAAAAAAAATGTTAATATATTTAAATAAAAAATTTGACCCAATGTTCTTGTGGAACTAAGTGATTTTTGTCATGTATTACAATTTTTTTACGGACTTCAAAAGAATGAGGTTTTTAATTCAACTGTATTTTTTACATGTGTTACGTCATAACATTTCAATAGGTGTGTGTGTGGGTTTCAACTACTTACGTAGTATTACTTGTCTACATAAATTGAAGCCGTTTTTTTTTCGTTTGCGAGCAAACACAATTATTCATACCCGATACATTATTAACCTATTTAAGTGAACTTATTTGTTAAAAATAAGTAGAAATATGCCAATTAATAATATTTTTCTCTAACGTAACATATAACAACGGATAACAAAAGGTTAGTAGGGTAAATATAATTATTACAAATTATGTAACATGTATTTAATGAAATACATTTATATGCCACTAACGTTAGTATAACGACCTTCGTTAACTTCTTTGAAACAAAATTATATGCAAACAACGCCAAGTACAATTATATGCGTCATTTTCTACAACTCTAACACAGTAATTATTAATTATTTATTTAATTTTGTAAGTTGGTTAATTTGTGTAAATATTTCATGTGTATGCTTATTTATATCGGACAATGTGTTATTATTTACCTACTGCTACAGGGGTTAAATGTATATTGAGTTGATTAAATTTAATTATTCAATTATACAAAGTAAGATCTTTATGTTGATGACGCGTTGGAGCAACGGTCACAGCACTGGTTTGTGCTTGTTTGCGGGTTCGATCCCCACAAATGGCAAACATTTGTATTGGTCATACAAATGTTTGCCGTGGTCTGGGTGTTGGTGCAGTCCTTTTGGGTTTACCCACCGTGCCTCGAAGAGCACGTTAAGCCGTCGGTCCCTGATGCTATCACGTACACCTGATAGCGATTATTTACTCATAATAGGGAATATATTCACCAACCTGCATTGGAGGAGCGTGATGGATTAAGTTCAAATCATTACAAGGGGAAAGAAGCCTATGCCCAGCAGTGGGATGTTACAGGCTGAAGCAAGCAAGATCTTTATATTCATTAATTTAGCAGCATTACGCGCATCATACTGTTTATCAGTTGCTTACCGTATACACCCACAAGAAAAAGTATGGCACAACTAACTTCATCTATACAAAAAGGAGTTAGTTGCTCCATATTTTTAGTTATTTCCTAAAATTATTGCCCCGTAAATCAATGAAAGTATTTCGCTGTAAAGCAACATAATGAATTTGTTTTTTCTTACTTTGTTTTTATTTTTTTATTTATTATTTGTTTTTTTTTTCTAAGTTATGTTTAGTTTACTATGGCTTGAAAGTAAGCGTAAATAAGACGAAAACTGACATAACACAGAAAATTTCAGAATATTAATAAAAACTTTAGAAGCATTTTTAAACGTAAGTACTCTTACTTATTTTAACAGTAGTTTGTAGAAAGGAAACTAATTGAGATAATTACAAACCATTCGTTAATCATCAAAGCTTTGCTTCAGAAAAATTAAAAATATAATGATAGTTTTATTTTTAATTTTTCTGTTTAATGTTTTATTTCTTTTTTTTTTTTTGTATTAACCTGACATTAAAAAATAAATAAATATCGAACCCACAACCCTTGGAGCAGAAAGCAGGGCCACAACAAAGTGCGCCAACAGGCTAGTAAATGTTATTTAAAAAGTAGCGAAGGCTCTATACGTATAAAAGAAAAAACTGAAAAATATTAGAATTTGAAATAGTTTTTTATAGATCTATTTTTTTTTTAATTTCCAAATTAGGATTTAATAACAACCTGTCTTTGAACCTTTTTTTAATTTTTCAATTTGACTACATACTTTGACAATTAACAAAAGAGAATAATATGTGTTTGTATGTCAAATACATAATAGTGTGTAATGTTTTTTAAATTGATTTATTTTATACATAATTAAAAAAAAAAAGTATTAGCATTCTACACTCCTTCTCTATATAATCTATAAGTGTGCGAAATTTTATACTCCTCCATCCACGCAATTTTCGTAAAAAGAGGTACAAGGTTTTTACTTCACGTATTAATATATACATATATTAAACATATTATATCAGTATATATTTTACATTTATACACATATATTATACTATCGTGTTTATTTATGTATGGATATGTGTATGCCTATGTATATAGTCTTGTCCTAAATATCGTTACAAAGGAAAACATTTTTTTTCTATTGCACGTAACATTTATAATTATTGCAGTGTGTTAGTTTAATACATTAATATAAAACCATTAAAAATATATAAAGCTTATTCGAAGTGGTCTCCATTGGCACCATACAGTTCTTTAAACGTCGAGACTAGTTATCAATAGAAGCACGCACCCTTTCAATGGGAAAATTCTTCAATGCCAATCGTAGGGATTGTTTTAGGGATTCCAAATTATCATGGTATTTAGAGCAAGCTAAACTCTCTAAAACTGATCATAAATCATAATTCAGCGGATGAAGTTCGGGACTAGATGACGGCCAGTCTTCCGTCCGGAAAAGTCCGGAAGGTTGGTTTCTAACCAAGATTGGGTGGATCGAGCTTTATGATCCGGTATCGAGTCTTGCTGAAAGGATCATTCTTGGTTATTGAACATTGTGTTGTTCAGGGGCATAACTACATTCTCAAGAATGGTATTTTGTTACACTTGTGCCGTTTTCACAAAAATATGGCTCAGTCACTCCGTCTTAGCTAACAGCCCACCAAACCATTACTGAAGTTGGATAATGCCCACGTTGTACTCTGTTGACTAATCAGAAAGCTTCCTAAGGGCTTTGAGCATAAATACGGCCATTTTTGTTAGTTAAAATATTGCTCAATTATAAAAATTCCTCATCAGTAAACAAATATTTTTCTATGACCTTTCTTTGCGTACCACTTTATTTGTTGTTTGTTTTTACTTTTTTGTTAGTTGTTTTGATTTTACCAGCCTATTTTTTTAAATTATCAGTTAAGAAATGACCAGTGCGTCTTTTATAGACTGCAAGTCCTAAGTTATCTTTTAAAATACGCGACATGGTTCTAGGTGCTATCTTCATCTCAAGAGATAAAATCTTTTGCTTTCGGACAAGATTTCTTTGAATTTTTTCCCCTGCTGCTTTGATCGCCTTTTTCGTACAAACACTACGTGGACAGCCAGATTTTTTTCTGAAGACGCATTCATTCATTTCATTCATTAATTTCATTGTACCTATCAAGCCCAGTCCACAAGCATTCGACTTATACCAAGCGTATGGAGAGTTTTAAAAATTGTATTTCACTCCATACCTACTTTGTGTAATGCAGTCACGGCATTCGGTTCTCTTTATCGCCCCGCTCCGTTTTAATATCACAAAATATCACACAAATTGTATTGGCGCGAACTGAGGGCGCGAAAATGAGAAAATACAATGAAAAATCATATGAAAATGACAGATTCCAAATTCAAATGTAATATTTTGTTTATTTTTAATTATAACAGTATTTATGGCCCGACTTTGTATATTTAATTTATCAAACACTATTTCTATTCATCCTTTGAAATTTTATATTGTACACTTTCTATTCGTCGGTATTATATCGTGTCCTCTGCCTAAATGTTATCTAGAAGAAATCGCTCTTCAGTGAAGAGATCGCCTTTGTACATCTTCGTTTTTATTTGCTACTGTATTTGTTTGTATTTTGGCGTACAACAAAGAATATTTAATTAAATTAAAGTTAACATTAAATAAATTGTCTAGTCCTTGACAAATGTTAGCTTGACCTGAAAATATTTTGCGCTATAGTCTGTAGGTATTTGAAAGAATCGTACCTATAAATCTTAAAGTTAAATTGTATTCAATCAACTGTTGTTCTATTCACAATAAATATGAATAAACAAATAAATACAAATATATTTATAGTATCGGTCGAGTGATATAGTTATATCAAGAAAGCATATCATATTTTGTATATGCATTCTTGATGTTTTTATATTACGTAAGTCCAAACTATACCGTATTCTTAAGGGTACCGTATTCTGAACTTTATTAACCTCGTCTCAAAAAGATTATCGATATAGAAGTTTGAAGAGTCAGCTCTTCCGCAAATTTTTAGGATATTTTATTTTTATTATTTTCTATAGAATGCTTTTTGAAGTTTATTTCTTAAGCAAATTCTCAATAAATTAGATTCGGAAATTGGAAATAGAGTATAATTCTTAATAAAAAAAAAATAGAGTCCAATCGAGAATCTCTTCCATTTTTAAAGTCAATTAAAATAATCTTATCCATTTAATAGCCAGTTCACAATTTTTAGGAAAAAATCGAAATAAACTAAATATATTTGGGCTTTATTCAACTACCATTGTAGTCATTTAGTGTTGTTATCTCTGAAGCTTTTGAAATGACAAGGGCTACAAAAGAATACAAAATATGAAATGTCCCAACGAAAGGGCGAATTATGAACCGAAACTATTAGAATTCATTCATCTTTTTCCTGTTTTTAGTATTTCAAGGGCGACAAGAACGGTCCTTTCCCGTGTTTATATTTCTTTGAATCTACGTAATAGTTTAAGAACACATAGTGGTAATGCGACAAATAAACGAACAATATTTGTGATGTATATACTGTCTTACGGCTTGACAGCAAAAATATGAACCCCTATTAATTCATACTAGCGATACCCGTGCGAATAATTCGTACTATATAAGCAAAAAATTTACGAATCATGTTAATGTTGTTTCAAAATTAAAGCCGTCATATATATCATTTTAATTAAATTACAAAAACAAAAGCAATAATATATATAAATGAATGTTTGTCTCGTCAAGAATCGTAAACTATGCATTTGATCATGTCATAATCTTCAGCAAGTGTTGTGCACGAGCCCACAAAGGTTTCTGAGTTGGTATGACTAAAAAGAAAAAGCGTAGCAACGCGCGCGGGATACAGCTAGTTATTTATAAAATAATGTATAATTTATGTGAAGTAATTGTGAGGTTTTTTCTAAAAAGGGAGACAAACATCTTAATCTTAGCGTATATATGATATTTAACTAAACCATAATGTAACTAAACTATGACGTTAACATTCTATTATGTCAAAGATGTGGAGGATTTTATAAACTATTTTTAACTGAGGTAGGGCACAGCAGGAATTTCCTGCTCAAAATATGGAGCAGCCCGACTGGGGAAGTACCTCGACCTTACAGAAGATCACAGCTAAATAATACTGTTTTAAAGCAGTATTATGTTCCTGTTGGTGAGTAAGGTGACCAGAGCTCCTGAGGGGATTGGGGATTGGGTCGGCAACGCACTTCTGGTGTTGCAGGCGTCTATAAGCTACGGTAATCGCTTACCATCAGGTGAGCCGTACGTTTGTTTGTCGACCTAGTGACATAAAAAAAAAAAAAAAAAAAAAAAAAAACGTAAAAGCCATTGAATTATAGTCGTTATATTAATAATATTTTATCTGCAGATGAAGGTCAAAATTATCAGAAGCAACATTTAAAAAATCTTTGCTTAAACACTTAGTACTAACAATATAAAATTTGTTAATTCTTTATCTTAATACTTGACAAACTCTATATTTAATGAAAAATATGACTATGTTTTTTTTTTTAAATACTAGGCAAGTATGTTTCAATTAAATCTTAGAAGACTGAATTGAAGTCTATCCAATAGTTTTTTTTTCGGTAAGGCGTATTTAATGGCAGACGTCAATCATTTTATTTATAATGATATAAAAAAGATTATATGTTTTTAAATATTAGGCAAAATGTTTCTTTATAATAAGAAAATTGTTGAAATATATAAAATATAGCAATATGTAGATTTATTTTTGCACGAGACTGTTATTTAAATTGTTACAATAGATCGAATGCTGAATTAAACATTATTTTAACAGAAGTAGTGTTGTACTCTAAATGAAGAGTGAAGTCTTGAAATCCAACATCAACTAATTTATGTAAATTAATTACTTTACGTAATTAAAATTATTGATTTTGAACTTAGACGTTCGTTGTTTACAAATATTATACAAGAAACGGTCAAGTTACGAGGGCATTGTATAGAGTCAAGACGAGGGAGAAGTTATTAAGTCTATTTTATACCAATAATAAGTTATTAAAACAAATTAATTAGATTTTACTAAACTTATAATACTTATTTCAATCAACAGTTGAATTAAATTAAATTAAATAATTTTATTTTTTGAATAAAAACGTACATAGCAAGCTTTTTCAATTTTGTTATTTTTTGTCTATTGCTATCAATATATCAGTATATATATATATATATATATATATATATATATATATATATATATATATATATATATATATGTATTAGCTGACCCCGAAAACACTGTTTTGCTATATATGTTACTAACCCCCTTAACCCCATTATAACTTAGTTGTATTAAAATTAGAAGTGGGCCGATTTACAGATATACCCGATATGCAGACGAAATTTCATAAAAATCGGTCCAGCCGTTTCGGAGGAGTATGGTAAATAACATTGTGACACGAGAATTTTATATATAATATATTTAATATCTAAGATTTTATTTTTGTGTTACCCACATTAGGAATTCTAAACATTTTTGAATATCATATCAAAAATTGACCGCTCCAGCGGGGTTCGAACCCGCGTCTCCGACGTACCGTGTCAGCGCTCTAGCCAATTAAGCTATGGAACGATACACCCGCTCGAGCGAAATCTTCGATATGATAATTTTAAATTACGGTTTAAGTGAACCGTGGCGCCGTCTATAGTGAGCTCTTTACAGAAACCCGTAACTATTCAAAGTTTCATATTACAATGAAAGTCTTTGACAGGAGACGACACCGTGCTATTTTTAATATCTAAGATTTTATTTTTGTGTTACCCACATTAGGAATTCTAAATATTTTTGAATATCATATCAAAAATTGACCGCTCCAGCGGGGTTCGAACCCGCGTCTCCGACGTACCGTGTCGGCGCTCTAGCCAATTAAGCTATGGAACGATACACCCGCTCGAGCGAAATCTTCGATATGATAATTTTAAATTACGGTTTAAGCGAACCGTGGCGCCGTCTATAGTGAGCTCTTTACAGAAACCCGTAACTATTCAAAGTTTCATATTACAATGAAAGTCTTTGACAGGAGACGACACCGTGCTATTTTTAATATCTAAGATTTTATTTTTGTGTTACCCACATTAGGAATTCTAAACATTTTTGAATATCATATCAAAAATTGACCGCTCCAACAGTTACGGGTTTCTGTAAAGAGCTCACTATAGACGGCGCCACGGTTCGCTTAAACCGTAATTTAAAATTATCATATCGAAGATTTCGCTCGAGCGGGTGTATCGTTCCATAGCTTAATTGGCTAGAGCGCCGACACGGTACGTCGGAGACGCGGGTTCGAACCCCGCTGGAGCGGTCAATTTTTGATATGATATTCAAAAATGTTTAGAATTCCTAATGTGGGTAACACAAAAATAAAATCTTAGATATTAAAAATAGCACGGTGTCGTCTCCTGTCAAAGACTTTCATTGTAATATGAAACTTTGAATAGTTACGGGTTTCTGTAAAGAGCTCACTATAGACGGCGCCACGGTTCGCTTAAACCGTAATTTAAAATTATCATATCGAAGATTTCGCTCGAGCGGGTGTATCGTTCCATAGCTTAATTGGCTAGAGCGCCGACGAGGTACGTCGGAGACGCGGGTTCGAACCCCGCTGGAGCGGTCAATTTTTGATATGATATTCAAAAATGTTTAGAATTCCTAATGTGGGTAACACAAAAATAAAATCTTAGATATTAAAAATAGCACGGTGTCGTCTCCTGTCAAAGACTTTCATTGTAATATGAAACTTTGAATAGTTACGGGTTTCTGTAAAGAGCTCACTATAGACGGCGCCACGGTTCGCTTAAACCGTAATTTAAAATTATCATATCGAAGATTTCGCTCGAGCGGGTGTATCGTTCCATAGCTTAATTGGCTAGAGCGCCGACACGGTACGTCGGAGACGCGGGTTCGAACCCCGCTGGAGCGGTCAATTTTTGATATGATATTCAAAAATGTTTAGAATTCCTAATGTGGGTAACACAAAAATAAAATCTTAGATATTAAAAATAGCACGGTGTCGTCTCCTGTCAAAGACTTTCATTGTAATATGAAACTTTGAATAGTTACGGGTTTCTGTAAAGAGCTCACTATAGACGGCGCCACGGTTCGCTTAAACCGTAATTTAAAATTATCATATCGAAGATTTCGCTCGAGCGGGTGTATCGTTCCATAGCTTAATTGGCTAGAGCGCCGACACGGTACGTCGGAGACGCGGGTTCGAACCCCGCTGGAGCGGTCAATTTTTGATATGATATTCAAAAATGTTTATAATATATTTTTTTCTTTAGTCACTTCTCAAATGTTGAGAACAGTCAGTATATTGTCAGTGACATTGCTTATACTCGTAGCAGAACATATTTTATAAGAAATGATATTTTTTAATTTTTTAAGATCAAGAGCACATAATTATTAGTTTGTGGCAGGTTAAAATTGTCTAAAATAGTACATAGTTCACATTATTGTAAAAAAAAACAAAAAAGTAAAAAAAAGGCGTAAATACATT
This sequence comes from Melitaea cinxia, assembly GCF_905220565.1. Lineage (NCBI taxonomy): Eukaryota > Metazoa > Arthropoda > Insecta > Lepidoptera > Nymphalidae > Melitaea > Melitaea cinxia. The sequence continues at coordinate 7,459,014 of NC_059424.1, forward strand.
ATATAAGATATACATAAGAGTAACTGCGGAGTTTCTTGCCGATTCTTCTCTGCAGAATCTACATTCCGAATTGGTGTTAGCTTTTAGGTTTAACTTTTACAAAAATAATAATTTGTTTTTAAAGTTTTAATTTGTAAAATGACGATTCGAAAGTGCTCTTGGAGCCTATTTGAATAAAGCTAGTTTTGATTTTAATTTTGATATGTAAAATATTTACAAATTTTCTAGCTTCGAATGTGTTGAATTCACTAAAAATCTTAGGTTTTTATCTAGATTTTAGTTTTTTAGCTTACCACACAGTTAAAAAAACTATTTAAAAAACCGTATTCCGTTCAGCCGATGGGATTAAAATATAACTGTAGCTTAAACGACAAATTTTGCATTTCTAGCGGAATATATTGCAATTTTAATAAGATTTAAAACCTACATGACATACTCGTACATCTCCAGTAAATTTCAAATCCTTGAATTATCAAAAATAAACATACACTAAGTATTCAAAAATTTTACCATTATCCATATATTAATTATCAGTATTATTCGGTTCAATATAAACGTTAATTATTTTTATTAATATGTTAAATGAAATAAGTTTTCTTTAAATACATAAATAAGTTATAAATTATCTTAAAATTATTTATAAAACAGATATTTAAAATTAGTGCTTTTTAGTAAATTTCTGTAGTCCTTGGATAGTTGTTTCTCTTGTATAAGCTGTGTGTATTGTACACAAATACAGTCGTATCTTAATAATACCCATTTGAATACGTTCAAGGGCTATTACTTTGGCTTGTCTCTACCATCTGTACGTTTAATTGGATTCGTCCGACTTAACAAATAAGTATTATATTATTAATAAATTATTTTTTGTCTTAATTTATTGTGTCCTTATAAATTGTACGGGAAAGTGTTGGCACGACAGGGGACACCCTGTCGTGCCAAAACTTTCTTTATTTAAGATTGATAGGGACTGGTCCTGACTTAAGTCGTCACTCTCCTTCACTAGAGATTGGTAAAAATTCTCTTAAAATACGTGGGTTACTTCGTCATGTTTCCTATTAACGTTACGAAATGAATTTTAAGCACTTGAATACCCGACGTAAACTCGAAATTGATCTCGTGATTTTTAATTGTTGTAATTACATATTCTTTTTAATTATGTATGAAAGGTATAATAAACATCATCTCGCCGTAATCGAATAACATTTCAAGCAATAAGTTACTATATTATTTATTTAAGGTAATATTGCAAGAAAAAATTGTCGATGGCATTTTATATATTATTTTTTATTATTTAATTAAATACATTGTTATTTATGTTCATTAAATAAGATATGTAAACAAAGACAAAAGAGATTGAAACATTAAAAACAACGACCGATAAAAAAATGAATTGAGTACTTTCTTGCGCTCGAGAAGTCAACCGACGTCTGAGCCTACTATTAATCAAAATAATTTAAGCAAATATCAACTATGACGCAGTAATCTCGTAAATATCGTCGTCATGACAGTTATGGCGTTGATTTCTTATCACTTTGTAATTAAATCGAATATACTGTTTGGTTTCATCCAGCGCATATCAAATCGAAAATCTGCGCTATCCGTTACACATAGTAATTAATGGACAAACATTCAATGATGTACAAAAAATATGAATTTCAGAAGTTTTGTCAATATTAAGTATACATATTATAATATTTATCGAGTTGATAGTGCGATCAAAGGAGGTGATCGCCATTGCTCATTGATGTCACTCACTTGTCGGGCTTGAATGAACCTGTCTGTATACTTGACTTTAGAATATTCTATTTAGGTTCACGTTAATATAACTTCAGCCATAAAACTTCAAATCGTTTTATAAAATTTACAACCGCGAATTTTTCATTTATTTTAAAGCTCCTGTCTCGTTATGAATGTAAAATTATCTTTTTGCTTAAAAAGTCTGTATAAATTGAGCACTTGTATATGTTGTTAGGCTTAAACTGGAGAGATTTTGAGAGTCCATTAGTAAGTCAAGTGTTATAACAAAATCAAATTTTGAATGATCAGAGTTCAGACTGAAAGAACGTTTCCATTCATTTGTATTATGGTAAGTGTAACGTCAATCATGCTCGTATTAACAATGAGCCATTGTACCGGAAACACAATAGAAAAACAAATTTAACACTATGTTGTTGAAACTATGCTACTGTTTATATAAGGCCGCAGAATATGAGACATTCGACTTCTAAGACGTTCATTTGTAATAGCTATTTCATAAAGTTTTTTTTTTTTATTCATATGCATTGTAACTATTTTATGTCACAATATATTAATATACTTTTAATAAATTATTCTTAAAATTTCGGAGTAAGTGTCTGTTATTCTGAAAATATTATTAAGAAACAGTGTAATATATGTAAATTTACGTAAACAAAGTGAATGTAATATTTGCTTGTCTCCGAATATCAGAATAATTAAAATATACAGTATGTAAATACTAAATGAAAATTATACAATGAATTGAAAATAATTTTAACATCATATAACTCAACTACTGCAAAATTTGTAGCTTATTTTCTTTTATAATATCTAAGCGATAACAATAACAGGTTAAAAGACACTAAAAAAATAATACACATCTAAAAAAACTAACTAAACTGCTATTTTGTTTTAGTAGGTATTTTTAAAGAATCTTAAAACTAAAATACATTTAAAGTTGTTTTGAATCGACCCGAATTATCTTAACTGGTTGCCTTTATTAATCCTATCGTATAATATTATTTTCTACTAATAATTCCGATTCTAGCAAAGATTTAATTCTAGATACCTCGTTCACGTCACACGTATACAACTTTAACACAATATATTTTATTTAGGCACTGAATGTTTATAATATTTAACAACTTCAAACGAAAATAATATAAATCAACAAGATTATTAAGTTTTTTCAACAAGAAAAAAAAATACGTAATTATTTTATATATTTTACAATCGAATATATGATTTTTTTTATTAAGTTTTTCCTTACCTTGGTCGTGTTTGTAAGCGTTATTTTGCGCGAGCGACATCAAGTTTGCGTGTTACACACACCGGTTGCACGCGGATACTGGGAGTACCAAACGATTCGTTTGAAACGATAGCTTTCGGCGGGATTCTCACAACGCAAACAGTGATGTACCGCAAAAAGGACTATGACATTTAAGCCAACTATCGATAAAATTATCAACACTACGCACATTTTATTAACCAACTTTTTAATTTTTCCTTAAAGAAATATTAATATATTCCTGATAAAAATATTGTAATAGTTAATATGATATTTTTTTCAATTAATCAATCACTTGTAGCTTACATTTAATCAAATCGACAGTTTTCACTTTATACTAGCTGTACCCGCGACTTCGTTAGCGTTGAAGATTCTATCTGGATACTCATTATTCTTTTAACGGCTTAATTCTGATCCCGTGTGATTTATGGTATAAAAACTACATGTCGCCATCTGTTTATTTTATTTTAAGTATTCCAGAGACAGTTGTACACACATATAGACAAATAAGAGAAAGAAAGTTTTTAATTTGTCGTGTAAATAAGAAAAATAACTATAAAGACTTGACCATAACTCAGTAATCTTTTTGGTATACAGTATTTAGATTTTTTTTTACTATTTATATATTTTATTAAATATTTATTTAAATAATTAGTTTGGTCATTCCAATTAGCCCGGACAAATAGAAAGATACAAACATTTTAAAATCGTTTGTATGTGTTTTAGTATCGTGTAAATAACTGTAAACACTTGAAAAAGCACAGTTATTTTGAAATCATATACAGACTTGTAAATTTTATATCATATTATTATATATTTAAATGAATAGATATAATATGAAAAAACTGAATTTTCTTGAAATCTCAGTCGAAAGTTAATTTTCTTGCAGGGATCAGGGTTCAGTCTCATCCCTACCTTTTGACGCATGCGTAAAAGACACTAAAACCATTGCCGGGGAGACTTACCGCGTTGATTGATTCACGAAGTTGTACGCAGGTTAACTCGCTCGGCACGTGTCTTGAGTAACACTCTTTCAATCTCAAAGGTCCTTCTTAACTTCCTTTAATTCCATAAAACTCGTACTGAGACGCACCATCTCTTGAAGTCCTCTCATTGTACAGCTCCGCGCGTTTAGCAAATGTGTCACTTGTATGCAACTGCAACTTGTTTGGAAGTTTATATGAAACTAATGTATTGTTTCAAAGTTCGCGTACGTTCGATTTTTAAAATGAAACTTATTACTTCTAACAATAAAATGTTGTAGTAATACTATTAACATTTACACTTGATTGTTTATTTTAATTTGTTTCAAAAGTATCAACTTACCAACATATTTTTAATATAACATTGCATCATTCTCCTACATAAAATATTATTTAAAATGTTTTCCGTAAAAAAAAAAAACTGGTGGATTGCATTTGGTTTTAATGAAAAAAAATTTCAGTCCAATTGGCCGAAGACACTTCAAATATGCTTACCGTAAAAAAAAAATGCCACAATATCTTAAGGTCGGTTAGCTTCCACTTTCTTCAGAGTCAAATTTTCATCGTTCAACTTGGCTGTTAGCCAAGAAGCCAATATTGGCGGATATTCTAAAATTTTGTAAAATTTCTTTCTATCCTTTAAAATTTAATATAAAATGCATTCCAATTCTGTATTTTTATTTATTGGACGCGCATATTGTATTTTCGTGAATTAACTAATCGTATATATAAAATAAATCGTGCAGTTATAGAACAGATAACAGATCTTTAATTTTTTTTTAACTCAAAGAGACATGAGAACTAAATTAGTTATTTGCAATGAATTATATTTGCAAAATTATTGAGTACCAAAATGATAAATTGTTTATTCCAGTACGTCCCAGAAAATAATTATTCAACGATTTAATTTATTTACTTCATTCGTATTAGTACTTTAGAATACCGTTAGTTGCACCATTTTTATTTAATTGCTTCTTGATCTTCACAATTTATTAAGTAAATATTTTCATCATCATCATCATTATTCCAGCCTATTGCAGTCCACTGCTGGACATAGGCCTCCACAAGTTCGCGCCAAAAATGCGTGCAGGCATAGTAAATATTTTATGTCATAATTAATTTCACAAAAAAACGTATATGAAAACAGATTTTATTCCTGAGCCTCGCATATTGCATTGGGTCTAATTCCTGTATAAAATAATATTATGTCATGTTAGACAAACTGTTAAAAAAAATAAAGGTTATTCATCTAAACCTACTTTAAATTCTATACGCTATATTAGATAAATCAAACATCGGGGCTAGGCTAAGATTAAAGTTCAAGGAATTAAAAGAAAAAACCTAAGTCAATATTATAAATTTGCTAGTGTTTTTAAACAAAAATGGAATAATCAAGCAATATCAATTGCTCTTAATTTTCTTTAAAATTTATGTATTGTATTCGGTCCTAAATCTAGCTACAATATCTTCAACTAAAATGGATCATTTAGATCTAAACATTTATTATAATTTTAGCTGAGTGATACTTGTAATTAATGTAGGTATATGTAACATAGCGTAGTCGGTATTGATTAACGGGTGGTTTTAAAAAGTATCTATCACTAATTTTGTTCACTGAAGGTACAGTTTTGATACAAACTATACAACTCGAATCCGAAAATTCAGATATGTTGTGATTATCAATATTTGTGGTGTATTTCCAATAAACGTTGTGTTAGAAATACATCGAGTACACAATAAAAATCTGTATATTAATGCGTGAAGCAAAAACTTTGTACGCCTTTTTAGGATAATTGCGCGGATGGAGGAATGTGAAATTTCATACAATTATAGTTTATTGTATTGTATTGTATTGTTGTGGGCTCGGTTTTCCGCATTTAGACACAAGGGTGGTCCGTTATGCGTGAATTATAGTTTATATTGAGAAGTGTAGAATGTATTGCCACGTATTTTGACACAAGCAAGTATATATATTTTATTATTATTTTATTTATTATTAAAGTCTGTGGTTAAATTATGGTCGAAATTTGACTACTACACTGAAGAACAACGATCTCAACACTGACTGTTGAGTACAACAAGGGCAGAGCAAGCCCCGTTCAGAGCAAAAATTAGTATTGGGAAAATAGGTAGGGTAAATATTAGCAGTGGTTTGAGTGTTTGCGCTTGATCCAACGAACAAGTAAATATATAATAATTGTGTTTGCTTTCGAACAAAAAAAAAACGAAGTCAGTTACACCAACTAGTAATAACAGTAGGTAGACAAAAAAATAGTTAATTAAATACATATTATTTGAGAAAACTCCAAAACTCCTCATCAGATCTCGATAAATAGGACTACGTGACAAGCGCTAGCTTTCGATCAATAAAAGAATTAAGAGGTGTAATACAACATACAACTTAGGTCAGCGAAAAAACAGTAAAGTATTTTTTTATATAACTAGTTCGACGAACAAGAGTACGACACTCACTATGATGGTAAACGATTACCGTAGCATATAGACGTCTGCAACACCAGAAGCATCACATGCGCTCTCCCAACCCTACCCCCAACTACTCTCAGGACCTCTGGTCACCTCACTCACCAACAGGAACACAACACTGCTTGAAAACAGTATTATTTAGCTGTGATCTTTTGTAAGGACGAGGTACTACCCCAGTCGGACTGCTCCATATTTTGAGCAGGAAATTTCCTGCTGTGCCATACCCTTAGTTTTTTTTATATAAGTGATATATCCACAGGCTTATAATGCCCGTGCTTTTGTTATTCCATATTTTTTTTTTAACATGCATCAGTACTTCACTGCAACTTTAGAAAACTTAAGTATTAGCCTTAGAATCCCTAAAAATACCCTTAGAATACGCACTAGTAAAGATAACTCAAAAAGTAATTATCAGATCTTAATTTAAATTAAATGGGACCTCATAACAAGCACCACCTTTCGCTTAAAAAATGATTGATGAGAAGTTCTGAGGTAAAACACAAATAAAAAAAAATTCAGTCGAATTGAGAACTTCCTTATTTTTAGAAGTTGTTTAAAGAAATCAAATAGGCGGCCGTTTATTGTGACGCATCTAATTTACACATTTATTTGGACTTGCAAAGTTACGAAATCTCTATAGGTACTGGCGGTAATGTTATGACTGAGAAAAGTGTGACAAAAAATATAATAATTTCATATTACTAAAATTTTGTCGGAAAATACGAAAACTTAATAGGATTAGAGCGCGTTACAGGGATGAAAATAAAAGCGTAAGAGAGAACAGACTGGTTAAAATTTTCTGTTCTCTTTCGCCATTAATATATTACTATGGTGAAAAATCGTTTTGCTAAGACGAAATCTAAGTTAACAATTGATAAAGAAGTTGAGAGATTTATTTCTCGACTAGCAGTACCCGCAACTTCGTCCGAGTGGAATATACTAAAAAAGTTTTTGTTCAGTTCTCAGAGCTATAAATAAAATATTTTTTAAAATAAAAGTAGCCTAAGTTACTACTACATCAGCTATCCGCCAGTGAAAGTCCCGTCAAAATCGGTCCAGCCGTTTCAGAAATTAGCCGAAACAAACAAACAGACGAAAATTATAAAAAATGTTACTTTGGTATATGTATCGTGTACACACCCATGTACATTTAGTAAAAAGCGGTTATTTTAATATTACAAAAACAGACATAATATTAAGATTTTTGATACAAAATGTTTCACCTTTTCAGCTTTATAATAAGACGTATTTGGCAAATTACTAACACACTACTCGTATCTTTTGGTAGTTAAAAATCTTTGTATAATTAAAAATATGAAAGAAGTTAAAAAATGTATTTTACCTATAAATGCTTTGTTTCAGATCAGCAGAAATAGCAGACTCGAGAGCTCAAGTATCTGAGCTATGGAGATTGAAATCGTTAAAAATTTTTGGATGATTTTAGTGTTTCACTGCCTAGCTGCATTTTTGTATTTATGGAAGCATATATATACACCTTTAGGAAAATACCTTATCTTTCCATATAGGCGAGGCCTAAAGATCGATTCCATTAGGTAGAAGCCTAAGCTTATTTAAATCAGCGGTGAGCATATATAAATAACTGTGTTTTCTCATAATAATTTTGTACTAAAAGTACTAAAACACAGTATATATATTATTTGTCAAAAGAGTACTGCGGAGTTTCTTGCCGATTCTTCTCTGCAGAATCTACATTCCGAATCGGTGATAGCTTTACTTTTACAAAAATAATAATTTATGTTTAAAGTTTTAATTTGTAAAATGACGATTCGAAAGTGCTCATTGCCTCTGTGCTTATTTGAATAAAGCTGGTTTTGTTTTTGATTTTGAACAACTCGTGTGAAACCGCGGTTCACAGCTAGTTTTAAATATAATACAGATACTTATGATTACTGTGCAGGACATTTTTAATTTTAAAACCTTTATTGTACTAAATATTAGGAGCTAAATTTTATAAAATAAAGTTGTTTTGTTGTTGTATAAAAGAGGGATAAAGGAATGTTAATGTTGCTTTGATGGTAAAATTTATGATTTTTGTTGCTAAGAATTTATTTTTGCCGTCTCATCCTGTCCTTAACAGGAGTGATTAAGGTTAAATTGCGCTCTAGGCATTATTCGATACAGCGTCCCTTTTGTTTCGCTATAATGCAAAAGAGAATATTACGCTTTATTTTTCTCCAATAATTAAATGGGATTTGTTTGACATTATTTAATTATTACGTTTTTTTTTTAAATACGTAATTTTGAATAAGTAATTTTAAATCAATTTGAATAAAAAATGAAAAAAGATATTCTATAGGTAGCAGTCATCTGATTGTAAAACCTTAAAATGCCGAATATCATAAAACATTTTTTGTTTGAATGTCATATCAAAAATGTTTAGAATCCCTAATGTGTGGGTAACACAAAAATAAAATCGTACATATCATAAAACAATCCATATGTGTGAAAAAGCTTTAAATTTTAATAAATTTTTAGTTCAAATTTTTCCCGGTTCACATCTCTTGGGCTCAATCAATATTATTTACAGTGACCTTTGCACCTCTGTTATTATAACATTAAAAAATTTGATGATGTTTGAACTTAGTTAAAACGATAAATATTCATCTTATTATTTTGTATGTAAAATTTTGAAATCAGTTTTTATTTATTGTCAATATAAATATAAACTATGAGTACACATGAATAAAAATGTGATGATGAATTTTAATGTAACTGTATTACTTAAGTTATATTACGATAGATACAATAAATACGGTGACCGCAGTTAAATTGGTGTGTACCGGAGGATTTTCTTTGTATCTTTGCCAAAGGGAACGGATATTCGAGCTCGGAAGTCAGAGCAACGAAATTGATGTTTAAGTTATTTTCTTTTCAATTCCAGTTTTAAGCAACAAAAATGTTGCGTTAAAAGACAATTTTCGTTTTTATATTAACAGCAAAATAACTTACAGAAAGACGGAATAAAAAATCAAACACGGTAACCAAACTCGGCTTTTGCTAAAATATTATCTTTTAATTGTATGTTTTCTCGAACTAGCGAGAACGGCTATCCAATGGCTGCCAAGGTAAATGGTTCGATCGAAGCATCATTAACCAACCCATATCATGTACATTGGTTAATTAACGTACATAAATCAAGTAACACAGCAGTTACACAAACCCAGATTACCACAAATTCAAGTTTAAAGTCACTGCCAGCTGTCCCAACACTGCGGAGACTGCTCGGGTGAGGAGAAACACCATCGGCGCCTCAACAGATCATCTAATAAACCTATAGGTTCCCGCCTGGCGACGATGAAATGTCCTCATGAGATCCGCAATTTATAGTGTGTGCACTTGTTTTTATAAATACTTTTAGTATATAATAGCTATGCCCGTGACTTCGGCGGCGTGGAATTTAACAAAAAAGTTCAGTCTCTACGCAGACTTATAAAATATATAAATATCTAAAATAAAAGTAGCCTAAGTTACTCCTTATTACATCAGCTATCGGCCAGTGAAAGTCCTGTGAAAATCGGTCCAGCCGTTTCAGAAATTAGCCGGAACAAACAGACAGACAAAAAATGTAAAAATGGTATTTTGGCATATGTACCGTGTCCATCCATATGCATTTACTAAAAAGCGGTTATTTTATTGTTACAAACAGACACTCCAATCTTATTTATTTCTATAGATGTAGGACCGAAAACCAATGGGTGCAACAGTAAAAATAGGCGAAACAGTTATATTAAAACCGGATCGAAGTTCAACATACAAATACAATAAAGCAAAGGCCAAAGGCAAAAATAGAGAATCAATCTCTGATTTCTTATCGCTTCTATCGCACAACCATCAGACAGTCAAGAATCAGTAAAGCGTTTCATTTATTACCTGTACCTACCATAATATTATATGACGTCTTAAAAAGCGTTCAACGTCGCTCAATAAGTCATATATATATCGTCCTGTGACCATAGTTGCTGTAAAGTATTCGAAACGTCGGGCATGTAAAAAAGCCTACTAAACCGCGATAAAATCCAGAAAAATTGAACAATATTTTACGTACTCATATTAATTTCGATTGTATTGTCTTTATATAACTGTTAGCAGTGATTTATGTTCTTACATAAATATTCTATTTCAATATGTTTGACGCAATGCTTATTACGCAAATTTTATGTTTTGTTGATACCTTAACACTTATTTATTTAAAACTTCTCACCTTTTAGGTCAATTACTAAAACAATAATACAGCAAGATCACGAGAAAAGAGTTAATAGGCGCCATTGTTTAAAGCTAGTAAGTAGATGTTTGACGCAGTAAAACATAACTAACACCCTACGCTCTTCGCTCTAACCTTTGTAGGCGTCCTTATTTAGACGAATCATTTGTAACAATTTCACATCCAGCAAAAACGATCGATATTCAAATAGTGTAAAAGGAATTCACAGTGAGGGTCCTACACTGTAGTAGCGTAAATCTTCGACCATCGTAATGGCATCTGTAATGCTCATCAACACTGAGTCGTAGTTCCGATATAACTAATCATTTCTACTCATGCACACATCTACTCGATGTCTCACTATGAGGGTCACTCCACGTATCACGTATCACGAGTGAACATTACCCATCACCGGCATCCGTATAAACTAAAAAACTAAAAGCCTAAAAAAGCCTAAAAAAGGCTAGACAGAACGAGGGACAGTGTAAGCATCCGAGTTTTATACAAAAGTTTCGAACTCGATATCACAATACAGGGGACACTACGTATTGCGATCGACATCGCAACGTAGTCCATCACGCTCCACAATAGCTTCGCCTACACAAACTCAAGACAATCGACACAGGGTTCAATAACACCACAGATGTAATATAAATAGAACGACAATATTTCTGCGATGAATAAATAATTAATTGAAATATAAAATTTGAACGTTTAATTAACTCTTGAAAGTATTTCAATTTTTCCGCCATCTTTTAACTTCCTGAAGCGCTATTTTCCAACTCTCTAATTCAATTTAAAAAATCAAGGCTTTACAATGAACAGTCGAAAAATTAAAAAACATTTCTTAAGGGAAAAATATTTATTTTATATTTGTTACGTATTTAAACTAATATAAAACTTTAATATAACATTAATAATACAAAAAATATTTTAACATAAGGATTAAGCTAGCAATATTCGTAAAAATTATTTTTATTAAATTAATAATTTTAAAATTAGAAGGCTATTACAAAAAGTGGGGCATCTATACCGGGCTTACAATATATTGTTAGTATTTTATAGTGAATTATTATACATCTGTATACTGTCACGTACGTTACGTTGTCGGCATCAAAACGTTAGCGTTAGATACACGCCAACTCAAGTGTGCTTACTTACAAGGATTAACATTTCTTTTGTAAAAATCACTTACGATTGATTACACTTGTTTCATAAAAAACTTTTTTCAAACACTGATTTCCTCTTTAAACGATTTTTATTACCTTCACCTGTATGATTGTAACCGACTCCTTTGGACTTCATTTTGACCCACTTCAAACGTTAAGATTTCATTTAAACTTAGTAGGCTAATCTAAGACCAATACACTAATTTGATAAGATTATTCTTTTTTGGTTTGGTTTATTTAAAAAAGCGTGTTTTTAGGTTTTTTTAACTGTTTTTGATTCAGTCAAAAGTGTCAAAAAAAATATGATTCGATAAGGAATGACACTAAAATGCAAAAGTAAATTTTCTGGACAATTTTTTTTATACTCCTCAGTTAAATTACAGTAAAACACGTATTTTTTTTTTTGTTCTAAAATATCTAGTATACATGAATTGATTACTAGTTAGGCTTACTATTAGGCTTACACATTCAAAAGGATACTATTGAATATAGGTACAAAGGATTTATTTACATTTAATTCCGTGAAACCAATAAATGTGAAATGAGAGCCAAGTTCAGTATTAAATAACGTGTCGTTCTCGACTCACCGACAAAAGAATTGAGGTCTATATGAGTGCCAATTTCTATGTTCACTCGGTATGTAATTTTTCCTCTATCGATATTAAATGTAAAGTTTCTGGTTCATATGGAAGTGGGTTAAGTTTTAGATATACTCGTATTAGTGTGTCAATCATTAATATACCGTTTTTTAAACGGTAATATATCAACAACAGTTTGAGTTAAATATATCAGTTTTTAAAATCTTCACATAATACGGGTATGGGTATGGGTTGTATGAAGCAAGTGTAATAAGTAATAGGTATAATAAACGCGTCAAATGTAATAATGTATGTTGAGTAAAAGTTTATGAGTTGTAAAGGTGTTAAAAGTAGCTCGAAATGAGCTCGAAATAGTTCGTGTAATATTACACACGGCGCGTTGCCTTTTCCCTTTTTGAACTCGGCTGGACACGCTGAAGCGTGTTAGATATTGTATTACAGACTATTCCGCTACAGAATACAGATTTTATATGATTTCTGTCATGTCTGTTTGATGGTCATGAACGATAGGTTCTTGTAACAACTATACTAATACTGATAGCTGTATGGATATATGGTACGTAACTTTTGGTGTAATGTACTAAAGTTCTTATTTTTGTCTGTCTGTCTGTCTATTTGTTCTGGTTAATCTTTAAAACGGCTTTACCAATTTTGACGGGACTTTCACTGGCAGATAATTAATGTAATAATGAGTTACTTAGGCTACTTTTATTTTAGAAATTTATTTATTTTGTAACTCAGCGAACTGAAAAATAGCTATTTTGTTAAATTCCACGCAGACGAAGTTGCGGGTACAGCTAGTGTTGCATACATTTACAAACATAGTGACTATTTTGTACTTTAATCACGAGTACCTTTGTAATTGGGTGTATAATTAAGATTAATTACATTTATCTCCGAATTATTCTTATTTAGTTTTTTAACTATTAAATATCTCTCTTATAGTATTAAATAATTATAACGCATAAAAAATTTAAAAAGATATATAGTTCTGAATGTAACTGTTTGCAGCCAGTATCATTGGACTGCGTTTTCAGTCAACCCACTGTGGTAGCCATATTGTAATTTATTAAGCCGCTCATATTGTCCCTGCGAAACCGCTAGAGCGGTTAGGTATATATCAAAATCAAAGATTCACGTGATTAACTATCAATACGGCAACCTCGTTAGTGCATATAAGAACAAAGATTAATTACTAACTACTAGTTACAAATGATTAATGCAGTTACGTATTCACTTCTAGACATGTTACTACATAGATTTATTATAACACTTGAGCCTTTGTTACGTATTGCATCTTTTAATTAAATAAATAAAACATGTCTTGTGTTAACCCTAAATAGGAACCTTTTTTAGAGAAAGCGTAAAATTTAAATTAATAATCCCTAATGTTACGTTCTTTAATATCGGAAGCGATGATTACGTTAGCACTTCTATCGTTGTAAGAGTAACGTGATTTGAATTATTTTATAACGCAATATTCAAAAATGAATTACGTTAGGAACGCCGGTTAACCTGAATAGCCGATTTTTCTGGTCGTCGATATAAAAGGAAAGTAATTTATTCTATTGAAATCATTCACGAATAAACTTCATAATAATTTTATTCATAGACGATACAGCGAAATTGTGCTTTCCTTTCAAATTTAAACAAAATAAAAGTTTAAAAATACATATTTATAGTGTACTTATATATTAATGGTACATGCGTAGGATAATTTTTTTATCAATATTATATAATTGTTTGATAATAATTGAGAATATTGTTAGTTAAATTCACTGATTATTGAAATTATGATATATTCTTGATTAGTCGTGGTTATCCATAGTCTTAAATATGTTATTGTTAGAGATCTTAAAAGTCGCGAACCGTGCGAATGAATCCAGAAATTTGCGGCATTCAATACAATAATACAGCGAAATATAAGCTCAGCGACATATTAGAAGCAAATGTATATGATACATACATACAAGATATTTGACGTACGTATTAAGTGAGCATACGACCGTGAATTTGCTATCATGACACAACGATTATTGATCATGCTGATATAACCAGTCTGTACCAAAATAACTCAGAGCATTAGTAGATATAATTTATGTTCATTATTAAATAAGAGAGTTTAGAAATGTACACGATTAAAAATATTTTCCAAGGTTAAAAATGTTTCTATTTATATTGTTATCGGTATTATTTTTGTCAGTTCACAGGGTATTTTGCTACAAAATTCATTTTGTGATTGAACATCCAACATTGAACAGAAGCGATTTCCAATATTTGTTATTCAAAACGACATACGCCTACAAATTTTTAGATGTTACAAACTCTATAAGATATTCAGTTTAATATTTATTCGATGTTACTAAAACATTTTTCTTTACTAATATAACGATAAAGATATATGTAAAATAAAAACATACATATAACATATACATTGGATATAACATACACATCTCAGCAACGTAGATATTTCCAATAAAAACAGTGATTTGTTTTATTTGACCGCACAAAATATATTATGTTGCAAACATAATTCATATTTTCAATTGATATACTTTATACAACATTTCGCTAACAGTAACGGCTCCGTAATAATTTTATTAAATACTTCACTATTCATCTAAATAACAGAAAATGTTTAGTGATATATCCACAAAATAAAGGTAGATCTGTTTGATATAAATTATTTAAACTTCAATATCGTATTACAGGATTAATTTAAAGCGTATTTTATTACAAAGGAAAATTTGCTAGCGGTACAGTTCCGTTCAAATTTTAAATCACGACTCAAGTAGGCATTTTCTACTACAATAAGAAAAAAAAAAAACGAACGCTCTTTTATTTAAAGGCAAACATTTTTTTAAAAAGGAATGTTTGTTTCACATTCAACGGAGACGGGAGTTTGTTTTTGCTGCGATGGATCTCGTGTCGTACATTTTAATCGCACCGCGAAAACATTTTTTTTGCGTATTTTTCCTTGCAAAGCAAAACGCGGGCGTGAGAAATTTTTCACGTTCCACAAAAACCATTTACATAGAGTGAGGCATTTTATTTGAACATTTTAATTTGAAGTAACGTTTAACACGGCTTCAAGAAAAACCGTTAAACAGAAAATGAATTGTTCCTCCAGCTGAATGGTTTCAAAAGCGGCGAGGTTATGGTTTAAGCTCTCATAGTTCGTAAAACCGATGCAGTCTGGTTTTTCCTTTTTTTTAATATTTGAAAATATTGCAAGCATAAAAGTCCAGTTTTACAATGATGTCCTCCTTTTTTTTAATTTTTAAGGGTCTTCGATTGATAGACTAATTTTTACAAGTTTTTTATAACCTTGAAGTAGCTTATATGAGTATAAGTTTTATGTCTATTCTTTTGTACAAAGGCTTTCATGCTAAGAACAAAAGCCTTTGTATGAATATTACCTTCACCTTTAATTACACTATTTTTCTTAGTTGTGTTTTATTTTGCTAACTGTGAATCATATTCGATATATTAAGTTTCCAATTAGTGGTGACCAATGTATCGTAAACATACGTCGAGTTTCATGATGTTATATGGCATGTCATAAGTTGTATATAAAATACCTTTAATTAGAGACCTTGTCTAAGTTGTTTGCTATCTCTAACAACACTTTATTAAACAGAATATTCTGTTAGTTGGAGCTCGTGTTCCTTATTAATCAGTATTAACGTGCAAGTGTATAAATTATTTCTTCATTCAAAATTATCTTTACAGATAGTTTAATACACAGATAATACAAAGACTAAAATACCAAAATTGTAATGTGTTTTGGATGGGTAACAAATATTATTTGTGCCCAGTACTAGCTGCCGATAATCAGACTGTCTGCATTGTTCCTTAGCCGTAGTAAGAAATCGTAGTATAATAAGATTAGTAGTGCGATAAGCTTGTGTACATTATATAAAGATAAGCTAATAATATATTAATTATGTATAAAATAATATAACATGTTTGCAACGACGCCTTTTATATTTTATAAGAACGATTCTTTACTCTTATAGTATAGTAATTAAAGTTAGAGAATAGAGCAAATTAATATCGACATATACCTAGTATCCGAAAACTGAATTATAAAACATGTTTTCAGAAACAAACTACAGACTACTAACAACGTTAAATATCAGAAGCGAGACTGTAGTATTAGTTCTTTTCACAAAAATGGCAATAAAACAGTATACGGTCGTAGTGACACGAAAAGCACTCAGACCTATTTTTTATTTACGCGTGTTAATAAAGAATAGGTCTGACTGTCAACTGTCGTTGTTCAATTGTTTATTATTTGTTGTATGACGTTATTACTGTAGCACTTCACTAATATTAATAGTTTACTCAAACATGTTTGTACACAGCATTTTAAATAGTGTTATAAATTAAACTGTTTAAAAAGCTAATATTTAGTATAGCTGATAATTAGTATTTAAATAATTCTCCAGGCTTTGTAAATGAATAATTTTACTTACAAGAAGACAGAATTATAAGGAGTGTTATATGAAATTATAAGATAAAGTAATAAGAAAGCCGTGTTATATATGAACGTTTAGACGAAAACGAAGGTCTATTTAAAAAATAAAGTTACTGATTTTCTGACGTCAGAATGAGGCAATTTATGAAAAAAAATTCTTACAGTATATTTTTTTTTTATAATTTCTTTTAATATAAACGTCTAGGAACGCGTGATAAGCAGCCTTAATTTAGAAATAAATTGAAGACTTTGTAGTCATAAATATGTTTAATACTCACAGTTTCAGACATTTGAAATTAAAACAAACGTGCATTTGTTGAAATAATACAAAAAATATATTTGGTTTATCATCATCAAATTATTAATACGCTAAGGTTAAGATGTTTGTCTCCCTTTTTAGAAAAAAACCTCACAATCACTCTACATAAATTTTATAGATAATTGCTTGCTCAACCAGCATCCACAACTTAAAAAATATTATTGCTTTTGTTTATGTAAATTAATTAATTATTGAAATTATATATGTATACGGCGGCCTTTATTTTGAAACAACGAAATTATTCGCACAGGTATTGCTAGTTTTATTGATAATATTATAGCTGCTTATTGTATGTATATTTTATTATATATATATTATATATAATTGATTTATAAGTTTCCTTATATATATAAGGAAACTTCCTGCCACTAATCTGGAACAGCCTGACTGGGTTAGTACTTCGACCTTACAGAAGATCACAGCTAAATAATACTGGGTGGGATCGGGGATAGTGTCGGCTTTGCTTCTGGTTTTGCTATTAGCTTAGCTTGTAGACGCCTGTCTATAAGCACAACTTTTAATTGCCGAACTAGTTGTATAATTTTTTTTACATTATTCTTTATTTTTTTAAAATCTCTATATTCCTATACAGAATTTTTAACTAGTTCTTTCTTGTTAAGACATCAATTGTACTTTTATAATCTACTACCATATATCATTGATGTCTTATATTCTTATCTATACTAATATTACAAAGCTGTCAAGTTTGTTTGTTTGTTTCAACACGCTAATCTCAGGAACCGCTGGTCCAATTTGAAAAATTCTTTCAGTGTTAGATAGCCTATTTATCGATGAAGGCACATATCATCACGCTAAGATCAATAAGAGCTGGAGCACTAATGAAGAATGTTTCAATAACGGGGGTTACTTTCAAGTAACTTTTCAACGCGGACGAAGTCGCGGGCCGTAGTATATGTTATAGCTAGTATTTGTTATAAAACTAAAAATGAATTTCTAAAATGTATGTACGCGCATAACTTTTGAACAACTGCACCAAATTGGAAATATATTTTTGTGTCCGTTATTGTCAGGACCGTTATAATAAATTTAAAAAAAGGTGGTTTTTAGTTGCCAGATTAGTTAGTTTGTAATATTATGGTTCAATAATAAAAAGGTAAGACAATAGGTATACTTTCACATTATTATTAGTTCTTTAATACTTTATTGGACATTTGAAATTACGAAACTAAAATAACATAAAAAAAGTCAAAAATCGTCCTTATATTATTTAAGCTACGTATTATACACAGTACTATTAAAAAAGTCAATTCAATTCAAATTAGCCAAATATTCATACAAAGATGATATACACATACACATATCACATACAAATAAATTATTGTATTTTAAAACTATAGCGGTGCCCCGAGATCTGCGTTAGTTTGAGGAAAAAAATTACTAAAATACTATATAGCTTATAGCCTTCCTCGGTAAATGGAGTGCTTCTGAGATTAGGGTGCTTAAACAAACAAACTCTTCAGTTTTATAATCTTAATATATATATAATACGCGGTACGTTGTTTGTCCGCGATAGACTCGTAAACTACTTAACCGATTTAAATCAAATTTACACACCATGTGCAGTTTGATCCAACTTGAAAGATAGGGCTATATTTTATTTTGATGTATGTAATTATTAATAATAAGGCGGTACGAAGTTCGCCAGGTCAGCTAGTATTAGTAAGGATTATTAATTAAGTCATCATTTTACATTTGTTGTATATTTCATTTGATTGGTATATTTTCCTTAGTAGATTTCTAGATTTCTGAACGCACGCATATATTATTGACAACCAATATATTTGTCAATCCTTTTTCATAACTGACATTATTCTACAGTTTTAAAATCTAAAATACGATATTATCCGAATCTTGTGGATATATCTTGTCGATTCGAGGTTTTTATTTAATTATGTTCTTTAATTTGAGGGGAGAGTTTACCGTATAGACGGGATGAGTAGGTATAAAATGTTTGACAATTACGACACCCATGAACATTTAGTTTTGGAACTTTTCAAGTTTTAATGGTTATTCTGCTATTTGGAATGGAGACAAATAGGTATAACAAGTCATAATCCATGAAATTTAACCGTTCTCGAGTTATAAGTGTTCGAACAAACCCGAATTTGTTTTATATAAAATGTATATTAAGATAACAAATACATATAAGTAATTAAACACATATACATAAATATTGCATTTTGACTCGTCACTTAAAAATATTATATGAACCGACAGCGATATGTATATGTCACTATATCCATAAGCTATTTTACTATCTTAATAGTCTTTACAGCTTTAACTGTAATGGATTACCTGTGGTATGCAGGAAATTCCCGATAGTATACTGGAAATGTCAGAATCAAGAAAAGTGAAATGTTCTTTTAAATAAGTTGCAGTGATAGGGCGTGTGCTTTTATTTACTACAACCACACTAAAAAAAATGGTAACCAGCTGATCAATTTCTAAAATATTTCAAACCTTTTATATTAACATAATAATATAGTTCAAGAATCTACCAGTTACTGAAATGTTGGCGTAAATCTTTCATCTATGACACGTCGAAGTGCGGAAAGAAAAAACAATTTATGGTTCTTTTATTCGACAATGGATCTTTCGTCCGTTGTATTTTCGACGCAGTGATCATTTTTATACCAGGTGCTCTCTCACATTGTGCAGAATATACTTGTTATTATGTGTTCCATTTCTCTTTTATATCTTACTATTTTTTCTCGCCATAGTATTTTACTCGTATTGTACTGTGATGTTATCCAACTTCAACGTTATATTTCTTCTAGAAAGGATTTCTCTCTCTCTCTCTCTATCTCTCTCACTATCTCTCTCTTTGTCTCGAAGAACATAGGGAGTAATACAAGCATTTGAAATTCATTGAGTTATTGTAAAATAGAACTGGAAGATGGTTGTATACTACACTCAATCGCAAAAAAAAAAAAAAAATTGACGTTACACTACCAGTTGCATAAAAATCGATAAATATAACGGATAAACTTTGTGTTAAACTGAACTTCATAAAAAGTATTACCTTAAAAAAAATTATAAACCAAAAATGTATTAGTATTTTACAAATCATTTTCAAACTATTCAATGTACTACTTATTACCACAAATAAATTATAAAACTTTGAAGTGAGGTTTACTATAAATCGACATGAAGAATAAAAGTTAAAAGAAAAGTGTGGAATTAATTGCACTGGACACATTTTCCACTTGTATGTCGCCTTTTGCGACCCCAATTGCGCTTCGTAAGCTCTCAAAGGAATTAATAGTGACTTTCGTCTTAGCGACACGTTTTATTCACATTTCTTTCATTTGGTATATATTAAAAGTAGAAATTTTATAAGTCACAAGGGATTAAATTATCTTTTATTTTATATAAAGAATCAAAAGTCATATTCCGTAATATAAGGACTTGGTGAAGAGTTAAAATGAAACTAAATTAAGCTTAATTTTGATAATACGTCTTAAGATAATATTGATGGTATTTTTGTTAAAGTATTGATATTTACGAAGTCTTACTATTTATTGTGTGTCTTAAAATTTTATTTGTCAATAAATCCTTATTTCGAAATCTGAATTAAAAACTCTTCACAGTTAGTAGACCTCATGAAAAGGCACTAATTCGCTAATAAAATAGTTATGAAAGATCTGAACGTAATTTCATTTCAATCAAAGTAGCAAAAAAGGAAAGCAATTATTTTACATAATGGTTCAATATTGTATTATAGAAAATAGAAATTTCCATCTTTATTATTATTGAATAAGACTCAATTTAATTTCAAAAGAGTGCCAAAGCTCGAAGAAGAAACGAAGGTATTCGGTGGCTCGCCTGTAACAAAGTTGTGGTGATATTACTATTAATTACAGTATACATAATTGTATTTGCTGACAAACGAAAAAAAACATACTTCAATTATATCGACAAGTAATACAACGTAGGCAGAGGAAAAAATAATCAAGTAAATACGCGTTATCAAAGATTACTCAAAAAGTTGTTATAAGATCTCGATGCAATTTAAATGTGACCATATGATAAACATCAGCTTTTGATTAAATTAAAAATCATCAAAATCGGTCCACCCTGTAAAAAGTTATGCGGTATAATACAGCGTAGGTCGATGAAAAAATAGTCAAGTACAAACTCATTATTAGATATAACTCGAAAAGTAGTCGTTAGATCTTAAATAAATTTAAGTGGGACCAAATGACACACACCACCTTTCGATTAAAAAAAATCGTCGAAATCAATCAAATTAGGAAACTATGGGTAACTTTGCTAGGCGAGAACAGAGCCAAGAACTATGACTGCGAATTATCGTTGTTGATACCGCTTGGTATTGTTAACTATTTTCGGTTACATAACAATACATATTTTGATATATACGAACATTTAAACATAATCATCTTAAATAATACGCATTTGAAAAAATTTTGTGGTCAATAAAGCCGTCGTACAACATACATACATAATATAATCACGTCTCTTTCCCGTAGGGGTAGGCAGAGACCACTTCTTTCCACTTGCTACGATCCTTACATACTTCTTTCACTTCGCCCTCTTTCATTATTCCCTTCATACATCCTCTTCGGTTTAGGGTACTCTTGTCCTGGCCTTTTTTCAAGACGTCCCTTATTTGGTCTCGGAACGTCCGCCTAGGTCTACCCCTTCCAACCCTTCCATTCACACTCGCCTTATACACTTTTTTCGTCAATCGTTCTTCACTCATTCTCTAGACATGGCCAAACCATCTGAGCATACCTTTCTCAATTTTTAACAACTGAACGCTAATATACACTATTTGTTAAAATATTTTATAAAATATGGCCGTTACGTTAAAAAAGAATACATCTTATAACATACACACACGGTCGTCTGTTCCTACGATAGGCAACTTAATGCTTGTGTTATTTAAGTAACAGCTGACTGGTATAGCTGAATATTTTTTTAATTTATATATGTAGAAATAATACCTATATAAATAAATATAAATATTAAACCCAGACTTAGCAGTAAGCAGTGCTACAAATGGACTAATTAATGCTAGCTAATAGCTAGCTAGGTAAGCTCGTGTCTGTTTTTAATTACTTTCTTTCTTTACCATCATTATAGAGCTAATGTGGCGCCAATATCGGAAAAAAATTGTTGTTCAAATGTAATTTACATTCGCATTCCACTTTAAAGATGACATTCGCCAAATGCACAAAACTTATGTTTGAGACATTTCATGAATCCTTTATTCTGAATGGATGTGTGCGGTTGTTCTGTTCCTTTATTACAAGTTACCCTCTAATCTCTTCACTGGCCATTAAGGCTATTTGCTGGAACGATCGCAGTATATTATGATTCGGACCGAATTTATATGAAGTAGATTCTCTTGTTATTAGCAGTATTTTACTTCTGCGGACATTTTTATTGCTTTTGCTTTTTGCTATTTTGATATAGGCGTTTGTTATATATAAATTACGCTAAAATAATTGTTATCATAAAAAAATACCTTTGATTGAAAAGTAGGAAATCGAAATTTCAAAATATAATCTTGCCCTATCATCAAGTTAAAGTATTGTAAGCTATAGGGTAAAACCGGGATAGATGCCTCACTTTTTGAAATAGCCACCTAATTTTAAAAATATGATATTTATACGAATAATTTTTATTAATGTAGCTAGCTCAATCCTTTATGTTGAATTATGACTATTTTTTTTCAACCTAGCCAATGCAGATTAAGCAGAAATTAGCTTTTCGTGAACCCTTTTTTTTGAGGATAGATGCCTCCCTATATGGATAGTTGCCTCACCATGAAAATAGTGAGGAGGATAGATGCCCTTTAAACCGTGTAAACGAAAAACCAAAAACCAAATGTTAGGTTAGGCTACTCCTAAAACATCGATTGTCTCCAGAAACATGGGCCATAGCAATGAAAAAATTTTTGTGTTTTTTGTATATCTTTTAATTGTTATAATTAGAATATAATTTTTATATCACACAAATTACTATATATATATATATATATATATATATATATATATATATATAAATTTAATTAAATTTTACAAGCATTTATTCAACAAAAGTATAAATTCTTAATTGTTGGTCCAAAATATTCATATCAAGTGTCAACATGCACATTGCACAATCATACTTTCTCATCGAAAGCTGACTGTAGGTTTTCTATAGTCCAAGAATATACTCGAGTTCGCATTTCTTCCTTTCTTTTATATTTTCGTGGCATAGTTCTGCTAGAATCAGTAAAACATCCAAACATAAATATACTTAAATACATAAAAAAATATAACAGACACAAAAAAAAAATTATACATATAAACTTACTCTGTATATGGTGAATGAAGGGATAGATAAAGGCACCCCTAACCTATACCTCAAAAAATCAGGGCAACTATCCTTTGTGATTGGGATAGATGCCCACGTATTTTTTAAATAAATTATAAATAAAATAACATCTATTTACAACTATATGCAGACTCAATGACCCAATATATAGACGTGATAAAAGATATAACAGAATTTATTACTATTTATAAAATTATACAACCTTAAATACTAACCTTTAAAACTTTGACGTGTTTTTAAATTTCGTCACGGAGAAAATTACACACACGATCCAAACGCGTCCTTGCCACACGAATATCTGTGGATATCTGAGGTACGGGGTGTCTTCGACTCCTACTTATGCGATTAATTTTTATTTGTGAGTTCGGGATGTTAGGTTTTTAGAACATGAGGCATCTATTGTTTTCTAATGTTAACAATAAACCGCGATAAAATCCGAAAAAAGTGTTTTATTAAATGAGGCATCTATCCCACTGCGGCATCTCTCCCGGTTTTACCATATATAACATGTATAACTCAATTGAAGTTCATTTTTTTGTATTAAAAAAAAAAAGAAAGTCTGTTGATGATGATGGTGGTGATCTGTGCATCGTAAAAAACTTTTTGTTACTAGAATAGATTATGTCATCATTATCATCACTTCAGCCTATCGCAGTCCACTACTGGACATAGGCCAAGCTCGCGCCAAAAATGGCGTGAACTCATGTGTTTTGCCCATAGTCACCACGCTAGGCAGGAGGGTTGGTGACCGCAGGGCTGGCTTTATCGCACCGAAGACGCTGCTGACCGTCATCGACCTGTGTATTTGGAAGCCAACACTTAGATGGTTATCCCGCCATCGGTCGGCTTTCACAGTTCCAAGGTGTTAGTGGAACTTTGTTATCCCTTAGTCACTTTTCTTTCATATATGATTGCTTTTCTTTTATATATAAAGGATTTAAACACATATTTTACTATTATTTGCACTAACATTATCTTAATTAATTAAACATCTCATTTGGTTATAAATTCAAAGTTTAGAATATGAAAAATATAAAATATATTAATGTACAGGACCTTCAAAGTTGATTAAGATTTACCGATAATTTATACCTATAGCTCCGTGTCTTAAAACTAGCACTTGTGATAGAAGGACTAGTATGGGGGTTAATTTTTTACACATAGAATCGGAACAAAATTTAAAAAAAGGTCACATTGGTCACATTTTCACATCACATAATTTTAAAATGTCAACATAGTAAATTCGGGCCTATTTATTATATTAATAAAATTTTCCTTTACAAATGAGTGTGATATATATCGAAAATGTGTCGACATATTACTGGTATCTACAAGTGAGAGTTTCCCTTAATAAAGATACATACATATCGAATATAACAAACGAAGCTAAAATTGAAAAAAATATCTGATCCTATTGTAATTCAGATATCACAAAAAATATGTGAAAAGGAAAAAAGCTGTGTAACAAAATAAGGAAATCGATTCTAGTTGAAAGGTTTATGTGTTAGGATTTATTATTTTCCTTCGTGTTTCCCGTCTGAGTTTTCAGTGTAATGTTTTCTGGCACGAGCTTTTGTCAATACTTTTATTAGATATTCTGTTACTTATTTACTTCTGTTACTTTTCATTAGAAAGATAAAATTAAAATAAAAAAAAAATCGTGATTATTTTAAACAATACTAATAATAATAATAATACACTTTATTGTACACCAAAAATAAATAATACATATCAAAGAAAGAAAAAAAAAAAGATATTGACAATATATTCATTAGGTACAAAGGGCGGCCTTATTGCTAAAAAGCGATCTCTTCCAGGCAACCTTAGGGCAAAGGAAATGGTCTAGCGTCAGATACTATGAAAAGAACAAAATATTAGAGACAAAAAAAAAAACGATATTGCCCAGTGTTCGCTCAACGTATGTTAATTTTTATATGGTATCTTTATATCTATAATTGATCGCTTATTTAGGATTCTTCTTGCGTCATCTTAGCAAAAAATATAAATTTAATCAGATCTTTCTATACATTTTCGCCGACATTCAATCAAAACAAAAGAATAAATAAACAGTAGCCAATTTCGCAAGTTCGGAAACCTTTTACAATGAAGACGATTGAATCTGAAAATAACGTTTACTCAAAATAAAAAGAACTAAGCTGAGGCAATCATGCTATTGGACAATTTTTACTACGTACCAGCACTAGATATAGTACTTAATATAAAAATTTCAATAACATTAAATTTTACAACAATATAAGGTGTCGGCACAAATATTGAGCGCTCAACGACCGAGTGAGGATTGCTTTGCACATCGTGTAGGGGTCACGTACAGAAGAAAACGAGTGTGCTTTAGACCACACAACTGAAGTAATAGTTACGAAACGTAACTCTCTTTCTTTCTATCTTCACTAACTTATATTTCTGTCTGAACCGTTCATCTCGCCAAATCAACTTTTTGTAACGCTCTCGTCACGAATTCACCAGCTTACTTCTCAAGTCAAGCGTACGTAAAGAAGTTTTACTTCAATAGTTTTGTTCAGTACAAAATAAATATTAAGAGTATTTAGTATTCATTAAATATCTTTGTCTATAAAATGTAAAGTTACTTGATACAATGCCAGGGCAATGCAGATGCAATATGTTAGTGACGTCTTTAGTTACCACGACATTAAGCTGCGTGTCGTTGCGGATTGCGTGAAGCGCCATTGCGGCAATATTTTGGTCAACTACTCGCCAACAGACTGATCTTGGTCAAAATATTACGATCGCTTTGCTTTTATTTCTTTCATAAAAATAATATAACTTATCTTGTGTGAGTGTGTTGTATTAGCGTTTATTTTGAAATTAGTTAGATATTTCAGTATGCAAAATTGAAATATATTGAAAAAACTAATCAAATTTAGGGTTATCTCGGTAATTAAAATAATTTATTCCTTGCTTCAAATCAAGTGCTCAAATTATTTAAAATTGGAGATTAATTTTGTTCAGTCAACTCCGCGTTTGCAAATAAATGCGTTCGCATAGTATTATTAAGACTGAAATAAAATAGACAAGCATAATAAATATTATTTTCATTTTGTAAAGCTTTAAATATTTCCTTCGAAAAAAAGAATCAAATTTAGCCTTATCTCGGTAATTAAAATAATTAATTCCTTACTTCAACTCAAGTGCTCAAATTATTCAAAATTGAAGTATAATATTGTACAGTCAATTCCGCGCTTGCAAATAAATGAGTTCGCATAGTATTATTAAGACTGAAATAAAATAGACAAGCATAAAAAATATTATTTTCATTTTGTAAAGCATAAAATTATTCCTTTGATGTTGCGAATAAAGTCGCAAATGGAATGATCAAAATTGGTTACGTATCCAGGTAAGCGTTGAGTGAAAATCGAATTTGCAAATTTCAGCTCTCAACGTTTACCATTGACGTTTAAATGATAGACGAATCTCCTGGATTGAGCAATCGTCGAAAGATTTCAGAATGTAGATTTTCGAGAACACGGGGCATTGTGTTCGTTCTTGAAACGACTTTTTAAAGTAATTATACAAAAATATACAGTTTCTTTTAATACTATTTATATATTAAATTAAAAAAAAACAGTCATTTAAAAGAAAAAGTAAGATACAGTTTTACAAATAAATATGCTAAATTGCATGTTCGCATTGTATTCTGGAAGCATTTTCTCGTCGAAGATCGAATAAGGTTAATTAACTTAAAATAATTTAATAATTAAATGTGAAAATTTCAGTGAAGAAAACATTCACCGGACTTTTTTGTTTTAATTATAATAATAATATAAGTTCCGCTGAAGACGAGACTTAATTAATTCTTTAAAATGATTCACTGAATATCGGCGCCGACATAATTACAGACATAACACAGAATTACTTATCAGGACGAGGGTAAATATTATTTTGAAACTTGTTTATGTAGATAAATTATATATTTCTTAAAATACCAATGTAAACTCAAACTAATGTTATACATATAAAATTTAATCTATTCGGCTTTTTTTTAGTTTTTTTCATTTTCAACCAAAAAACAAATTATTTCGAATATTTTTTGAGATGAGGATAATTTAGAGAAACAATTAGAAGTTAGTCTGCAAATAACGTGTACTTCATTATTTGTGCTACTATCTATGTTACTTGATTACCAACACATATCGCAAAATAACCAAGTGACGTCTAATTTCCCGAAAATATGTATGTACTTAATGATACTTAATGATATCTTTTGTGTATTGTTTGGTTTTCATATTCAAAAATTTCAGACAAGTTCTTTTAAAATAATTTTAATTTGTCAATAAAACTATTAATGAATGTAAAAGACAGTTCAAAATTCTTGGATTTTCTGTGTGTGTCATCGTGATTGAACAGCATTCGCTTGATCGAAATTGTATTTCTAACTCAAACTACTTGTACTTATTAACATCTGTTTGACGAAATTGAGTCGTCTTTATAATTATTACGCACACTAAACTTAGATTTTACTTACATCTAGGTTGTTCAATATGTTGGATACAGTAAATTGTTCCAATAAACATTTACGAAACTGTCATCAATGATATCCGAACGTGTTTACTGTCCATGATCGAAATTGGTAAATTTTCTAATACAATAGCTGCGTATCTTGATATGTCAATTTCGATATATCACAAATTAAGCTAACAAACAATAAATAGGACATTTAATGAAGATATTTGTCACAAAACCAATCCTTTATGATAAATAGGTATTCATGAAGAAATTAATCTCTTGTTTAATATTGATCTATTTTCTGATAAAATATAAGGCACGTCATTAGTTTGAGAAGGGTGATATATTTTTTTATGCCTCGCTTGTTTGCTCAATTACGACATAGGCCTCCCCAATTTCTGTCACTACCAGACCAATCAAAAGAAATATCGAAAATATAAAGGATAGTAATCCTTTCTTTAAATATTAATCACTTCTTCAGCTTTGATTTGATGTTAGAACATATTATTCCTTCTTATAGTCATATTATTGACCTGGATGATCCAGACAATAATACGTAAGATGCCGGTGGAGGTTGGATGAGGATAGCGGAAAACCGGAATGTTGGACGCGAACTTGGGGAAGCCTACAGACTACTCTAGCAGACTGCAATAGGCTGATGTGATGATGACGGTGATGATGTATTAAATGTATAAAACATAAGTATAAGCTGAAAATAGTTCTTTTATATTTTATATGTCAAGAATTGATAGAGACGAGGTTTTCCGAAAAGACGCTGTTAAATTGTCCCAAAGACGAACAGCTGTCATAGCAATTAGTTAATTGTTTAAGCTATTTTTGGCAAGCCTTTCCAGCTGGACTGGCCACAAATAGTGGCTATGGAGCGGTGGCCTGCGACCGCAACCACAATTAAATGCAACGAAAATTAAATACGCGGAGTCACTGGATTAATAAAATACAAGTTTAATAAAAATCATAATAGTAAAAAAAGCGATTATTATTTATTTTAAAATTAAATTTTATTAAAATGATTTTATTTGTTTTTTTTATTATTAAATACGTACCGTATTTTAAAAAATATATTAGTAATTTAAATATTTAACTGAAAAATATATTAGTAATTTAAATATTTAACTGACATGATAAAATTAATCAGTGTTTTTAAGTATATTACTCCACCTAAAAATTCTGCGTAAAAATTTCACAAAAATTCTACGTAAATTACTAGTATTACGAGTGTATTCTTAAAAGCGTGTGTGTTTGTGTATCAGAATACAACTACTGAAGTTTTATTACTTTTTAAAGTAATTCTTAGAACGATGTGATATTTGTTTTTTTTTTTTTAAATTAAAGATATAATAATCTGATGTATAAAAAGCATGTATCACAGTGTTTGCACCGAGCTCCTCCGAAATGACTGTATGTTTTTGGTAGGTCTGACAATAGGTCGTAGGCTATTGCATCTAAGTGATAGTGGCATTTCTATATAGCAGAACAACGTTTGCAGGATCATCTAGTTAAATAAACTAATAAAAAAATTTAGACAAAACATAAATTGACGTTTGATATTCGTATCGTAGTGCGAATCATAAACGGTAAGCTGACAAAATTATTGTTAAGAACCCCTTTAAAAGGAAGAAACGGTTTAGGAAAAAAAAGGAATAAACTCCAAAAAACCGATGTATTTAAGGTGGACGTGAATTCTAATAAAAGTTAGAATTTAAATCGATATCTCTACATTTTTTTTTAAGCCAAGCGTCATTTTTTGAATAGAATTGTTGCACTATGTTCGACGGGCTTTCGAATACTAACATAGCGTCGGATATGAAAGACTTTATTGGATCTGCTACCTGGCTCAGGAAATAGAATATTGTTTTTCATTTTTATTAGATTTTGACGAGAAAGGTTTGTCGAGTTAAATGAAAAGTACAAATATATATAATAATAATAATAATAATGACATTTATTTCGGGACTAGCCCATATAGTGTTAGTAACAATGTTTCTTATAACCTAGTGTTAGTACAACAACAGAGAATAAATATAAAATAGTTTTTATATTTATACATTTTTTTTTCAAATCACATGGAGTTTTATCCAATGTCGCAGCATTGGACTCTCCCATCTATCTACAAATACTCTCAGAATACTATTGTGGCTGCCGCGGAAACGCTTAAGTAATGACGCGCACCTCTTGCGCATGATAGCTTTGAAGTCATCGACGCGCCTTTCCGCGAACATCAGTGAGGCACTACAGCGCCACGGCAGCCCCAGCAGCATCCTGAACGCATTATTGTATTGTACGCGGAGGTCACTGTAAGCACGCAAGCTATAGCTGGTCCACAGACTGCACGTATAAAACGATTGGCAGAAGGCTTTAAAAAGAGTTATTTTGACATCTTCTGTACAACGTGCAAATCTGCGAGCCAGCATGTTGCAGCGAACTGACAGAGACCTTCGCTCCCTGTCTATATCCTTATTATCGCCTAAGTTTTCGGTTACCCAATGACCCAAGTACTTAAAGCTGGTCACCCTAAGTAGCGGTGATCCGCAGAGCGATACCTCAGGTATGGTTTTATAACCTTTTGCACCCGCCTTAAAAACCATGATTTCGCTTTTCTTGGCATTGTACTTGAGTCCATGAGCCTCAGCATATACTTCACATATAGACAGTAATCGTCTTAATGCACTGACCGATGGGCTCAGCAACACCATATCATCTGCATAACTAATGTTATTGATGCTCACTCCGTCCACATGACACCCTATGCTACTGTTACTGAGCTCATCGATCAGATGATTCATGTATAGGTTGAAAAGACGAGGCGAGCTCAGGCCCCCCTGCCTCACTCCGCATTCCAACCGGTAAACATTTGAAAATGATTCCCCCCACTTTACACTGTTGAGTTGGTTATTGTACCAATAACCAAAGATATTGATTATTTCACGCGGTAATGTGGTTTCACGATGAAGTTTCTGCCACAAAATCCCGTAATCAACCAAGTCGAACGCCCTAGACAGGTCTAAAAAACAGGCAATCACGGGGGTACATCTGCTAGTGTAGTACTGGACAGTCTGCTTAAGACATAAAATTGCACTCTCTGTGGATAGACCGGGTCTAAAGCCGAACTGATTATCATTAAGATTAATGTTTTTAAGTAATTGTTTGTCAAGCAAGCTGTCCAGTATCTTGGCCATGATTGTCGCCAGAGATATTGGCCGATAGTTATTAATATCAGATGCATCCCCAGTCTTATTTTTAACAATTGGTACTACCACAGTATACATAAGGTCTTTAGGTAAATAGCAGTGACTTATACAAAGGTTAAAAAACATAGCTAAAATTCGAGGCAGGTGCACACCTGCGTGTTGCAAATGCTCAATGCTGAGACCGTCATGGCCGGGTGACTTACCTCTCTTCATAGATGATATAACCGTGGCAACGTCTTTTTCGGTAAATCTGACGGTGATATCACCCGAAACGGACTCAACACTGGGCACCCGGACAGATTGCCTTAGTGGTGAATCTACTTTAAAATGTTGTTTAAACAAGTTGGCTATATCAACAGGGTCGTGTACACCTGCTACGCTCACAGGGCGGCCCGACCCCGGATTAAGTTTCTTTGTTAGCTTCCAAAATGACTTAAAATCTTTACCCGAGTGACTTTTAGCTAACATATCCATTTTAATTTGTTGTTTATTGTCTTGACAAAATTTTAATTTACTTTTAAAGATATTTCGAAACTTACACATATTATCATAAATATAACCAGTCCTAGGTTTATTATGTAAAAGCCAAGTTTGATACCATAATCGAGCCTCCATGTGAGCACCACGAACATATTTGTTCCAACCCGGTACATACTTTCTTTTATTTTGCACATTTTCCCTACCTCCATATGTAATTTGTGCAGCATCCTTCAGTACACTAATTAAGGTGCTGTACATCTGATTCAACAGTGTAAAGTGGTGAGGATCAGAACACAAACTATTAGCACAAATATTCAACTCTACAGGAAATTCAATACAATTTAATTTTGATTTACAATATTTCGTATATTCAATAATTTTATTGTTATTTCTCTCACCCCAAATTACTTTATTGCAACATATATTTTTAAATGCTACTCTGGGTGTAATTAAGTTTAAATTACATTCTATGGACACTGGAATATGGTCAGACGTATATACATCATAATTAACTGAGGCGTTAACTATTAACTGTCTCGCAGCACTACTCACCACACAGTGGTCTAACCAGCGAAGTGATCCATTCGCAGTGCTGCTGAACGTATACGTATCCCGCGGCAACAATTCAATGTCCACACATGACCACACCTGCTCCGAACACACAGATAATAACTCACGTGCAAAACGCTCACCAGGATGCGCATTAAAATCTCCAAGTATAAATATAGATTCGATGCCAGTAGAATCACTTATAGCAACTATTTCACTGAGACAGTTATTAAATTCTATTAAATTATCGGCACAGTCCGTAGGCATGTACACCGAAAAAATTAAAAAGGAACAGTCTACGTGATCAATTTTTATTGCCACCAAACGATCACTATTACACGACACTACGGTAACCATTTGAAATATTGACTTTCGCCACAATAGTGCCACTCCACCATAAGGTCTTCCGATTAGACATCCAGCAGTAGTGTCTACGGCGGACTTGCCAGTATATGAAAAGTCACTATGCAAGCTCCCTAAGTACTCTACGTCGTGAGGAAGAAGCCAAGTCTCTTGTAAAGCTATAATATCGCAATCATCGCACAGATCTCGCACGCAGTCGGCTGATCTAGTGATACTTTTGCAATTGAACGTTGTAAATTTCATATTTCTAGCTGTCTTATCCATTATAAGTTCGATTTATTTTTGTTTTCATCCACCAATCGGGTGTCTTTGCTATTTTTAAAATTAATAAACCTTCTGAAGGTTATACCCTCTGGCCATAACTTATCATCCAAAAAAGTAGATATTTTATTCTTTGGAATGTATACTTTAAACGCATTGTATGGCCTTTCTCTTCTCATATTTATTTTCTCAAGAATAACTTCTTCGTTCGATTTCATTTTTATATATTCACATATGTCAGTGACAGTTGTTTCTTTACTGACGTATGATATAAACAACGGAATTTTCAGCTCAGCAGCTTTGAATTTTCCTTCCGAATTAGATACTGCTTTACCCGTCATCCCAGCAAAGCGTTTTTTAACATTTCTTCTTTTCACTATAGTCCATTCATTATCTTTTTTGTTGTCATATCCTGTTTTATTATTGTTTACAATTTGCGCCAGAGTTCGTTGACTCTTAGCTTCGCGCCCAATGTCAGTGGTCTCAACGACGACGGCCGAGCTGCGCGGTGTGACTGAGATAGTATGCAGCTGAGTCACAGGTTCGCTATGCGTGCGAGTGAGCGCGTTGTACGTTGAAGCGTTGCTTATTCGTTCGGGCGACATCGTCGTACAAACAGAAGTCGGCTGCACTCGCAACGTATCATCTGATTCATTTTGTTTAACATACCCTCTTTTTAAATTATTATTCAAATTCAAATTGCTTAACGGAGTTTTCAGTTGTTCATTATGTAATTTTACTTCTTCAAACTCAGACTTTGTCACGTAACTATCTTTAATGTCATTGATTTCTGATTTTAACACCAACAAATCTTTAAGTAGCTTTGTTACATCCACATGATCGAAACAGATCGGTGGCAGTTTGTGCAAATCATACGCCACAAATATAGGTATTTGCTCAGGATCCATGGTCTTAAACACTGAAATCATATCCTCCAGGTCTTTTTGCTTCTTATTCTTTCGCCTAGAAACTAACTTTTGCGTAGTTTTCGTGGAAACAAATAATAACTTCTTAGCTTCATCAATTTCTTCCTCAGAGAAGGCCGAGGAACATATTCTGATTAAACTCTCGTTATCCACAACGTCATGTCTATTTCGTATAAAGGCTAACACCTCCGAAATAACAATATTGCAATTCGTACATTTGACAGTATTCACGTTTGTAACGGACATTTTCGTAGCACTCAATCCGTGACCGCTTATGATGCGTGCACGGCACAGACTCAGTATAAAATATATGAGGGGATTGAATAAAATGTCTGTAAATATAAAAATCTTTGTTGATAGACACTGTGGATTGTGAAATTATAAATGTATGTTACATCAATGGAAAACTCAAACATCAATGAAAATGTGGAAATTAAATGTTATATACTTTTTCTAATGTATTCTTCAGCATTCTTTTTATTATAGTTATTTTTTAATTACATAACTTATTTGAAAAGATAATGACTTCGAGTTTCATTTCGTTCGTGGGTATTCGGATCGGTTGATCAGCAAACAGGTGTGCGTTTGGATGTAAGGGTTGCGGGTAAAGGATTAAGATAAGTCGTAGGTACCTTTGTTGTTCGGGGCAGCTAATCTCTCCAACTCGGCGGAAAACGTTCTCGCCAGTAGTTCTCGCGATGTTCTTCTTATTCACTTTTGTAATCGCTTATTTTTGAAAACTAAGCGGGAGGCATGCCATTTGCGCCCGGATTCTTTATCGCATCTACGTTGCAACAAGCACTCAATTGTTCAGACGACGGCGACGCGAGCGCCGTCGATTCTTCGCTATGCGTTATCCCTTTCTTTCTTCAGGCAAACGTACCGGACAGAAGGGGAAAGGAGAGGAGGATATGGGAAGTTTAATTGTTTCAATAACAAAAAATAGAAAGTATTACCAACAGTTCGCATTAATAACTACGTACAGCTATGATTATCCTTTGTAATAAATATTAATTATAGTGATGCTAAAATAAATAAAAAATTAATTTTTTGAGATTGCATGCGGTCTTAGTTTCAAATATTTATTTAAATATATTTTTAAGTAATAATTCGGAATATAACTAGAAGTTTGTTTTAGTTAATAGTTTTATAAATACATATACTAGTTATAGGTTAATAAAAGTAATGGTAAATAAATATTCATAAGTCATTAAGCTTCCTGGAATAATAATAAGTTACTGATTATAATATTGCTATTCATTATGTTACTGTATATTGACATATCAGTAAATAAAAAATGCAGTAACATTATTGACAGGTCACAGGTTAGGAACGAAAGATAATAAGATGCTATGTCATTTTAAACAAATAATTAAGTATAAATTATATTTACGACTGATAGTTGACGTAAACACAATAATCTTATATATAAAATTCTCGTGTCACGGTGTTAGTTACCATACTTCTCTGAAACGGCTGGACCGATTTTTATGAAATTTTGTGTGTATATCGGGTAGGTCTGAAAATTAGGCAACATCTATTTTTGATATCGCTAAGTTATAAGGGGGAGAGGATTAGTCAGCTAGTATTTATATAAATTAGTTACACTTATTTATACAGCTATTTGTATACTAATATAGTTAGCAACGGTAGACTTTTTCTAGTAAAGGTCTCTTCTAGTCAACCTGTGATAATGAAAACTGATGTTATATAGCATAGAAGAGAATATACAGATAACTGAAAATAGGAAACTAATTAAATAATATTCATAACATAATATAATACATACTACACATTAATATGAATATACACATACCTACGTATTACATACATAATATACGAGTACATATATACAATACACAATAAAGGAAATTTATAATAAAAAATTGTTAGGGATTAATTTGAGTGAGAAGGTGATTTTTCAATTTATTTTTAAAAGTATAAAGAGACAGACTAAGCTGGATATATTTAGGGAGGTTATAACAGAGAAATGCACGATATACTAAAATAAAGTGCTAGAGAAATTTGCTACGCTCTTTATTGTATCGAGCATCGTGGTGATGCAAGGCCGCCTGGAACGTGAGGGAGAAGGGAAAATCTTGCAATGAGAACGGAGGTATGAAGGAGGATGAGAATCATAGAGTACTCTGTAAAGAAATGTAGGGATATTCATATCACGGTGAAGATGGATTGGGAGCCATTTAAGTTGAGCACGTAATATATGTGGTCGTGCTCACGTAAACGAAAAACAATGCGAAAAGCGGGATTTGGCAAAAGCTCTAGTTTGTTTAGTTGCTCCGCAGTCATATCCAAGTAGCACACATCAGCGTAGTCAAGTATGGGAAGAAAAGCGATTCCGCAAGCATAATTTCGGTTGAGAAATGGAAGATAAAATTGAAGACGCTTGAGAGAGTGAAAAGTGTTATGTATATATGTGTGCTGACCTCGTTGATATGATATACCGAGGTCATTGTATAATCCATTATAAGACCCGAATTTATATTATTGGTGGTGTAAAATACCTGTCCTTAAAAATTATGTTTTCATTAAAATCTAATAACGACTCTGTACTTTGATATGCTAATCTATCTTTATAAGGACCTTTATAAACACTAGTTTGATTAAATAACATATATTAAATAAATTTATCTATATATTAAATCTCATCATATATTAAAATCTCACTTTTATTTGATCTTTAATAAACAAATGTTTATATATATTGGCTTGTATTTTAGGAATATGATCGCCATATTGCTGGTACTGTGTCAATGTAGAGGTAGAGCTTAATGTGTTATTCAGCGTGATTTTAAAAGTCAAGGATACATTATAAAATCAACAACGTGGTAGTACTGCATTCAAAGTATTTGTAAGCCGTAAAAAGAGTAAAGCTCACGATTACGTATTCAGTCCCAGCACATGACTAATATTTGTATACACCACATAAAGACTTTTTATGAAAATTCTCGAAATATTAACGACCTTTATGTAGACTAGGCAGTTGGATTGCACCCAAAACTCTAAATCCCAGTGTAGAAACTCTAAAAATATTTTAAATAAAAAAATTGAGATTCAAAAAGAAGAGAAGAAAGAGCGTTCACATTTTTAAAACATTTTTTTTTACCACCGAAAATGAGATGAATTCACCTATTATTCATGGTTAATGATGCAATATTTGGTCATGGTTCACCCAACAACATTAAATAGATTACTTACATAATATGCACTTACATTTCAGTAGGATTTATATGTGTATTTGTGCTGTGTGGCTACGGCACTAAAGAATTTAGCCACCCCCTCTCTTCCCGTGGGTGTCGTAAGAGGCGACTAAGGGATAACAAGGTTCCACAACCACCTTGGAACTTAAGAAGCCGACCGATGGCGGGATAACCATCCAACTGCTGGCTTTGAAATACACAGGCCGAAGACGGACAGCAGCGTCTTCGGTGCGACAAAGCCAGTACTGCGGTCACCAACCCGCCTGCCCAGCGTGGTGACTATGGGCAAAACACATGAGTTCACGTTATTTTTGGCGTAAACTTGTGGAGGCCTATGTCCAGCAGTGGACTGTATAGGCTGTAATGATTTCAGTAGGATTTACTAATAGTATTTGAAAATTTTAAAATTGTCATATTGTTCACTTCAATTTTCGTAATTAACCTCTTTGTAAGTAGCCTCCAGAACCCTAAAATTAAATAATTGTTATAAATGCTGTATTTATGTATTATGTAGTCATTATACTAGTATTCTTGTGAAAAAGTATATTCAGATCTTTCTCTTATTTTTAGTAATTAAACGGACGTGAAAGAATATCTTGTAAATATTGCTGGGTAAAGATCATCTCTATTGTACTGGAATGGTCCGAAGCTTTCTGGATTTGCTTATTTTCTATTATTCGTAAATAGTGACTGGTTTGGTTGTTTGGTTGGAAAAAATTAAATTGGAACACGCGTTAATATTATTAACAACTTCATATGAAATAATAAATTAACCTTAATTAAAAACAAAAAAAAAAATTAATACAATATCTACCTTATTTTGGTCCAAGTAGGTCCCGTGAGATTCTTGCTTACACACAATAGCTTTGTTAAGAGTATATTGCTTTAATTATCCCTTGAAATTGTAGTGATACTAAACTGGACCGAACATGGTCTTATTAACGGTACGTGTGTTCTGAATTAGTCTACAAAATATATACAATAAATGCATCGTCTGATACGGTATAAAATATTAGATACACTGAACATGTACTGCACTATACATTAATTATTCTGTTTTGCTTATAAAAACTTTCCTTTACATATTGTCCAGAATTAGAAATGATATAGGAACCAGATAATTGTTTCAATAATACTATACTAGTAATTACTGTTGATATATATTTATTTATATTTTATTGCAGGTAACGAATGAAAGAAAAGTTAAAATTTAATCTGCGTATCTATTAACTGACTGTCTTTCTTAACTGTCTGAAATCGGACATGATTGGTAAGTGAATTCGCGCCTGTGTATGCCGCGTAATATTCCGATCTAATAGGATGCTAACCACAAGGAATGTGGTTTATAATAGGCCATTCCAATATTGCTGAGCAGCATCTCTGATATAGCTGTCATCATTGGTCTGGAAACTGATGGAAATTGCCAGATATGTATGTCGATCAAATAGTAGTATTAGTTAGTATGCACTATGTAATTACTTCATAATCAAAAGATTTGAAATTAGCTGTAACTTAGATTTACTTGTTTCTAATTTATCTAGTAGATAATGGTGCACCAAATTCTTCTTACAAAGAAATTTGAAGCACCACGGCGTCGATTGAATTCTGCACCCAATTAGGCGTATCTTTATAGTTTCGTCTGCCACCAACGCCAGGTTTAATATAACACAGTTCATATTAGTAACCTTGTTGAATATTATTTTTAACGTTATGCCTTGCAACACTGACTATCCTTCTTTCTCTCTGTGACCAGTAGCATATGCTACATGTATTTCTATCGTGTATTTTTATTAAATAAAGTATTCCTATATTTTGTTACAAAACGTTGTTTTTCATTGTTAATAACATCAAATCGTAACTCGTTACCTTCTTTTTTTAAATATTTTTAAGTTAAATGATTAAACAATTAGTTAATCAATTAAGAAACTGGAAACTTGTTAATTATCTAAAGAATATTTTTGGATTTTGATTGGAGATGAAAATGTGAAGATAATAAGTAAATTTTTGACTTAGAAGGTAATATATTTTTAGAACTATACATAAAATGAATATTTAATCAGAATCAGAATCTTATTAATGAGCGCCGAACGAAGTCTGTGGCTCCATGGTTGTAAATAGACTTAACATCTGTTTTTGTAATATCAATAGATCCAATGTCTACGGTATTGCTCGGTATTACGTCTTAGGGATGCCCAATAAAATAAATTTGTATCGATATATCCTATCATAATGTATCGCATGCGTTAGTATCGATACACGATATTATCGACTCCTTTGCGTCCTATCATATTATTACGGAATGATAAAAATAAATTTTATTGCTAGTGACATAATTATTGCTTACGTACAAACTGATAATATATAATACTTAGAGTAAAAAAGTTTATCTAAGTCATAACTTTTTATTTACAATTTAATTCCGTGTCCTGTAATCGGAGAGCATGTAAAAATGTTCAATGAATATTTTCTATCATGAGTTTACTTACGAGGCAAAACGTAAAGTAATTGCTTTAAATTAGATTATTCTATTTTTTAATTGTCCCTTATTCTTAATTTGACGAAACAGAGCTTAATTTTTTTACAAGGATTGTTTCTAGGTTTAAAATTTCTTATAATAAGCTATTTTGCTAACCGGTTTAATTAAAATTCAATACCAAAGAGGCAGTACAAAATGCCTTTGAAGAGTTTGTTGCCTCCCGTCCAACAGAGTTTTTCGAGAAAGGCATCAATAAGTTACCACACACACACACACACACACACACACACACACACACACACACACACACACACAAAAGCCTATCAGAGTCCACTGCTGGACATAGGCCTCCAGAAGTTTACGGCAAAAATGGCGTGAACTAATGTGTTTTGCCCATAGTCACCACGCTGGGGTTGGTGACCGCAGAGCTGGCTTTGTCGCACCGAAGACGCTGCTTGCGATGCTGCCCGCCTTCAATCTGTGTGTTTCAAAGTCAGCAGTTGGATTTGGAAGTTACCACTACGTTGGCAAAAATGCATTGATTCCATGGATAATTACTTTGAATATAATATATAACCTATATAAATTGACAAGACTCCTGCTGTTGCTGCTACAGAGATATATTTGCCTATTATACCTAATTTAATTCTCCCTTTGATACAAGTTGTACATAAATAATTACGTATATTATATCGTACAGTAACTCTATAAACTATTAGTATATTATTATATTCTAGTATTATTTTGTAGCAAGCGAATTTGATCTAACCACTTACCTTCTCTCTATTAACGATAGCTTAAAGCGTAATCCTGGTACCTATATTAACACCTCACTGGATGGATAAATGTATCTTTAGTGTTAGCAAGTATGCTTTTGTCACACGATTTTCGTCAAATTGTCATAAATCAGATCAGATAATATAAGCATATTAATTCTATTAAACTTTGAAAATGGTGTTGTAAAAGCAATTATGCATCCTGTATAGGATTAAAGCAGATAATATATGAGATTGATAGTACAGAAAGATTACACAAGAGGATCAAAACGACTTACCTGTGCTTTTATCAATTTTTAGGGCTGCCACGAAATCATTTACGTATTCACTACTACAATAAGTTTATTTCCATCATGTGGTTATAGCCTGAATATTTTTAAAGTGAATGTAGAGTGACTATTGCCCTACCAATTGGGCAAAAAAATTGATATTACTGCGTTGCTTTTTTTTATCGTTTCCTACAGACTTAGTGTGACTTTTTTCGCCTTTTCACGTTCTGTCTACCCTTTGTCTCTCTTAGCAACTCAACTAGTAAGTAGGGTGACGTCATTGTTGACTCTTCTTTTGTTAAATAAACTTATGTTGTACCGCTTTATGTTATCGCAGATGTTAACTATAACTTTTGTTTATACAGTATGCCGTGATCTAGATGCTAGTGCATGTATGCCGCTTGTGTTCCCCCCACCCTCCCTAATTCAAAATTCACATACTAGTGGCCGTTGATTGTAAGGTATTTGTTACTTTTTTAATTATTTTTATACACTTTATCTAAGCAATACTTGTACTCCAAATGTTAAACAAGTTGATATGCAACCAAAACTCAATGGCGATAAGTTGAACTTAGTTAACTCAACCGTTTTTCTTGGAATCACCACTGATTCAAACTTACAGTGGGGACCCCATATCTGCCAGTTGACGGATAGACTGAGTTCTGCAGCAAACGCGGTTAAAATTATTGTTAACATCATATTTATAATATATTTTTAGGCTAACTCACTTTACAAACATATATGTTGAAACACTAAAAAGTAATTAAAACAAGTATAAACAAAACCACTTTACAGGTATCAGTAAGTAGCTAGTCGTATGAGCCGTTCGTAAAACGTTGCACATTTTTATAATTTACACCTAATACTTATTACACTTAGACAAAGATTATAACAAATAAAAGATTTACAAAATATTGCTTACAATATACAATACTAATTACATATTTGCTTACAATTTTATATTTCACAATTAGAATAGAAATTAAAAAATCAATGTTAGTATGTAGAAATATTTACTGAGCTATGGATCGACAAACGCAATGAAGCCGGTCGCTTGTTTATTCATTTGGTTATGATTCATCAAGAAAGTAGTGATGTGGTAACCGGTACCTATTGTATGTATCGATATACGGTAATGTTCGAAATCTGCTACGATAAATCGTTGAGACCAGAATATTTGGGTGACCTGGGATTTTATTAATATAAAAATTGCGAAATATTTTAAGTATATAATTTTTTAGGCTTGGATAATCAATGTTTTTATGTAGTCTTTTAAGGTTAGTTCGAAATGGGGTATTATAGGCAATTTTAATAGCTTTGTTTTGAATGGCTTGTAATTTATTATATTTTGACTCTGGTATGCTACACCAACAGGAGCAGCGTATGTTAAGCATGGTCTTACCAACATTGAGTAAATTTTCATCTTGGTGGACGAGCTAATTTCGTCTTTCTGTTAATTATGGGCCGTAGTGCATTTCTACTGCTTCGATAGTATAATGTTCTATGACATTTTCCTATGGGGTAATGCGACTGATATTAATGTGAATTTTATTTTGCAGAAAAAGGCTATATTTACAAAATGGGATGCAAAGATCTCTGAAAGAGAAGTTTAAAGAGATAAATATCCTGACCTTTGCATAGTAGTATATTTTTATGAAAATATAATGTAAGTACGGAAAAATAGGCCTTTATTTGTTAGTCGTAGTGATCGAAATGCCTCAAATGATGTAACATTCAGGAACGATCACTAATTAATATTTCCTCAATGCCAGCTTAGAAAAAAAATATAGATCTTTTATAGGAATGTCTATCTTAATATAATAAGATTCCGGCTGCGGTTCAATCTCTGCCTTTACTAGAGTTTAAAAAATCACTAAGTGAGCTTTATGTAGTAAAGCCTATTATAACATCAATGAATTTTAACGATGAAAAGGCCTGAGATTCAATAAAGCTCAATAAAAATAAGGGTATTTCTATGACCTGCCCTGTAAATAGATATAGTTACAAATATTGGGAGCACGTGGCAAGAGGTGGTTTCGATACACACAATTAGCTGTCTCGTGTTTGCCCTGATCGTTTCATGGTCATACTTGACACATATATGACTTTAAATTTTTAAGAGAGTACCGAGTTTTTTTAGGCCTAAACTAGGGACACTTACTTTATCTTATTTATTGTAATATTAAA
Source organism: Melitaea cinxia (assembly GCF_905220565.1). Taxonomy (NCBI): domain Eukaryota; kingdom Metazoa; phylum Arthropoda; class Insecta; order Lepidoptera; family Nymphalidae; genus Melitaea; species Melitaea cinxia. The sequence continues at coordinate 7,501,860 of NC_059424.1, forward strand.
TAAAGTCGAGGATAAAATAGGAATTTAATGTCTACTGAGACATATGAAATTTTGAGTACCTAATTTAATATTTTAACTATTTTGACCAAGTTAAGGTTGCATATAGTACTTGGGTACATTACCTAAGTTCGTAATGTACCCAATGTTGAGATGTAATTTTTTATTTTATTGCTTGATATTTTGCTACATTAACTTTCTTTTATTATTGTTGAGTTTTCTATTTGTTGTAAATAATATTATTATTGACTTTCGCTAAGTATGTGTATCATTTTATGGCGAAATAAATGTTTTCATTTAATTTCATTTCATTGAATTAAGTTCAATTTAACCCATAAAGTTTGAAAATTAATTAATTATCAGATTCCAATTTTTTATTAAATATTTCATTAAATTTTAATAAATGATTGAACAAACAATCAAGGGGTAAATTGGGTTAAGTACCTTCTAATTGTAAAATTGTAACGGAAATCGTAAACGTTTTGCAGCCCTTTCATTTCAAAGAAACCCTTTATAAATTTAATACTAAAAATATGGCTTTTTGATAGCCGCATTGTAGAAATTTAACATTTTTAGTAAATGAGAAATAATTTTAAATCATATATTAAAATTAAAACAAATGTATTGAATTAAAGAAGAGACAAATAAAGAAAATGAGAAAAAAGTGACATAATTAAGCCTTGTGCATCAAACGCTTACACAAAAGCATTTTTTTTATAACAACATTATTGAAACATTATTGTTACAATATGAACTAAATTTAAATTCCAGAAATAAAATAATATAAATACCTGTCGAATGAAATATCGTAGATTACGTGTCGAGTACGATGTTTGGCAACGGATGACTAAAACATCGATTTTCGATCTATCTGTCTCGCTTCCGAATACTTATTTACAGAATTTATTTCGTTCCCGAGAAGCGTATTTCAAATACGGCTAAGTTGTTTCAAACAAACTTGTTAAACTTTTGTGTTACATTTGTTGAATTCTAATTAAAGTAAGATCTTCATATTTTTACCGACTTTCAAAAAGGAGGAGGTTTTCAATTCAACTATATTTTTTATGTATATGTTACCTCAGAACTTGGTACTGGGTAGAGCAATTTCGATAATTTTTTTTAATCGAAAGGTGAGGCGTGTCACGTGATACCATTCAAATTTAGTTGAGATCTAACACGTACTCTTTGAATTATGTCTAAGAATGCGTATTTACTAGACTACTTGTTTCGTCGACCTAAGTTGTATTTTACTGAATAAATTTTCAGAGGATGTTGATGATTCTTGTCTTTATACGAAAGTGATGCTTACCATGTACTTCCATTTAAGTTTGATTGAGATCTGATTATTTTTTGAGTAATTTTTGATAACGCGTAGTTAATATTTTCTTGACAATTTTTGAAGTAAAACTTCTTTAAGCACGCTTGACTTGGGGAACAATCTCAGAGCGTTACGAAATGTGTGATTGGCCGAGGCGAACGGAAGTTGTAGGTGAGATATAAGTTAGTGAAGGTAGAAAGAGAGAGTTGGCATGTTGGCTTGTAGACGTGTTGGCGTGTTGGCGTGTTCGTCGACCTACGGAGTACGGTTGTATTAGATACTTCTCGTTGTAATTGAAATAGGTTTTTTCTATTTAAGCTAGTTACTAACGTTCACCGCGGATAATTGTGTCAGATACAAAATAAATACATTTTCTGTCTAACAGTTTCAGCGATACCTTTTTCATGACCAAACCGAATGAAATATGTATGGGAAATTTATGTTGAAACAAAAATCAACCGATTTGTAATAAAAAATAAGAATATCAAAAATAATAATTATTTTTAATGCTGCCACATTACGATAGTAAATAAAAAATAAATAAATATGAATACAATGCAACCTTGCCACAACGAATCTGATTGGTAACAATGGATCTTGTTATATAGAGGTTAATTCGTTTGTACTCGTAGTTTGCTTTCGCAAGGTAAGAAACCTTATCATTAACTTAAATATTACATACATAGGTGGTATTTTCTTACACTATTATAGACAAAGATTTACATTAATAAATGAAAACGCATTTTAATGATAAACTGTGTCCGAACCTGTCAAGTTAGAACTGTTGCTGTTATGTTAATATTGTACGTTATTATTTTTTGGATAGTTACCAAAATGTGTTAAGTAAGGGTGAAATAAAAATTTGAATACACATTCTTCAATGGTTAATAGTTTGTTTTAGAGAAGTTGTTGACAAATTTATACTTAAAATTAGGGTATAGTTATCATTAACACTTACGGGCAGTTCGAAAGGATGTAGATGACTTTTTCGTTGGTATATTATCATTACAACTTTTGATTCCGTTGCGTTCTACTTGTACGGGCTACTCACAATTTATTTATTCAAAAAATTCTCTGGCGAAAACCTATAGAACATTTATATTCTATTTAATCGCTAAATAGCACACAGCTAAACTTGAAAACAGGTTCCCGAATAGGTCTCTCATTAATTTTGTAGAGCTTTTACGGAAAATTTAATTTTAGTCTAGACTAGCTGTGCCCGCAACTGCGTCGGCGTGAAATTTAACAAAAAAGTTATTTTTCAGTTCGTAGAGTTATATTATAAATAAATTTCTAAAACTAAAGTTACTCCTTAGTACACCAGCTATTTGCCGGCAAAAGTCCCGTGAAAATCGGTCCAGCCGTTTCAGAGATTAGCCGGAACAAACAGACAAACAAAAATTATAAAAAATGTTATATTGTACCATGTAAGTTCGTAGAGTTATATTATAAATAAATTTCTAAAACTAAAGTTACTCCTTAGTACACCAGCTATTTGCCGGCAAAAGTCCCGTGAAAATCGGTCCAGCCGTTTCAGAGATTAGCCGGAACAAACAGACAAACAAAAATTATAAAAAATGTTATATTGTACCATGTATACTTTACATATTATTTTAGCAAGAAGCGGTTATTTATTTATTACAAACATACACTCCAATTTTATGTACTTGTATAAAGTATAAAAATAGTTATCACATTTTTTTTATATTTTAGAGTAATAACATTCAGTTAATTACACAAACATTACAGAAGAGAAAAAGCAATTTCCGAAGATTTTAATAGAAAAGGCAATTTTCAGAACATACATAAATATTTAATAAAATTTATTATATGAATAAATATTGTGTACATAAACCAGTGACACAATTACAAGCAGCTACATGCCGCAGTTTCGTTACCTGGTTGAATAATTCATGCTTTGTCATAACGAGGTGCAAGCTAAGGAGGCGATATTATGTTTTTACATGACACACTCGCATATTGCATAAATAATTTTAAACAGATTTTTTAAAATAATTATAATATATAATTATTATTAGAATCAAAATAAATAAACACATCTTGATGTGTCTATAAAAAACTATTTGATGATACGATTGAAGCACTTTGATTATATATTCTTGTACGTATTAATATTTCACTTAAAGAGTCAGGCTATTTATTCTCATATTAAACTTTCATACGATATTACCTTAACTTTCTCTTAATATATAACTACGGTGCTCGAGTCTTTAAACTTTCTAAGTTGCAGAAGGAAGTTAGTTTCAACTACTTTAATGACTTACGAGTACTTTGTATATACTCGCCTACAGCTATCTTTATAAGTATGTTATATTTATACTTTTAAGTTTATAAAAATACATGAAAATATAAAAGTAATAACGCACAGAAACTTATTGCATTGTTATACATCTTATATTCTTATATATATAACACTTTTATATTCCCTTATATATATTGCTTTCGCTATCTATATCTAGTTAATAAAAATATAATATTAATAATAATAATTCAAACTATTAAGTGAAATGAAAAAACATATGTCTTTATTTATTTTTGTCGACAGTATAAAATGACATGAATATTTTTTTAAAAAAGTTTACTAGTAATATTTTAGTTTTACAAACGTCATATTTTACAGTCGTTTGACTGATATTACGTCACTTCCGTTATATATTTTTCTTACGGTTTTAGTATCACATTTTTTTCAGTTCGGTCGCCCAGCCAAATGTCAAGCCTGCCGTAAGGAACTTCGTTCCGATAAATAAAATGTGTCGATTAGCCATTTTAGTGACATACATAATACAGTTTAAACTCAATATAACAGTCTACAAGGTGTCAGTGACTTCGCGATACTAAGTAACTAGTAAGTAATTTGTTGCATTGATGGTTGTTTTTTAACCGACTTAAAAAAGGAGGAGGATACTCAATATATCTCTCGTATATATATATATCATCATTTCAGCCTATTAAAGTCCACTGCTGGACATAGGCCTCCACAATTTCGCGCCAAAAATTGAGTTGTATTACTAGTCGATGTAATTGAAGTCGTTTTTTTTCGTTTGCTAGCAATCACAATTATTAATCTACGATACGTTTTAACAACGTAGCTATGCTTATTAACTAAAGCGTCACGGAGGCACTGGTCAGTAATGTAAATGTATAAAATAAACATCAATTGATACATACCGCATGTAGTAGTGTGTGTATTTAGTGGCTATTTTTGACAGAGGTATATTTATATCCCTATCTGAAGCTTTTGACAAATGCAAGTAATTTGTCTTTTATGTTAAAGTATTTAAATATATGTTCGTATATATATTTATCACTACATGTTTTCGTGACACAACTAAAGACGTTCATAAGTTCGCATTACGCTGCGAACCGTAGCACATTAACCATTAGGTACTTCAGTTTCTTGTTCCTGTAATCAGAATGATTTATGTTTCACTTTGGATTCCAAAGGTCTCTGCTCTTTGTAGATTGAAAACCTCGTTGGAGACTATTACTAGCTGGATTTTTTACGCTTATGTATTTGTATAAAATCACAACAATTCTTAGCACGCATATGTTACCTAACTTATTTCTTAAAAAACGTATAGGCTAGAGTTAATAAATTTTATCTGGCTGTTGCTTAGAAACGTTCAATATTAGCTCGGGATTAGATTATATATCTTAACTTTAAAAAATTGCGGATAACTTTCTTGTTTTCTTTTCATTTACGTGGTAAAATTGTGTAAACTTGTTATGTTTTTATTAAACAACGTAGCTAAGACAGAGCTGTTTTCGAAGCATTTGCTTACAATTTGTTTTTCTTATATACATCGTGTCTAGTGTATTAGTGTTTTTGTTGAACTAGTTAGTTTACAAAAATAAATATTTAATTAAGTGATTTCTATTTATATAAAATCTTTGAATCATTCACTGCTCACGAAATCTCAAAAACCGCTGAACGCATAAAGATATAATTTTGCAGAGAGGTACTTTATATTATAGTATACGTCCGCAATCAGATTTCCTGATAGCCGTATTAAAGGGGTCTTATAAGCTTTCACAAGTTTTTAGAAAAGTCCTTAATTTTTTGTACTGTAAATTAATATTTGACAGATATGTAGTCTATAGTTAATAGACGTCCACCGAGAACGGAGAACGGATTATTTGCCAGGACCGTACTAAGCTCACGTTTTTTTAAACGGTTTTATTTAGCTCACCCCGTTTGTTTTATTTTTTATTCTTGGGTCAAATTTAGTAATTTTATAAAAGACTATTTTTTTGTGCTACTGTCGTATTTATCCGCTACGAGCTGATTTTGTAACTGGACCGGATTAAGGTAGTCTAATGGTTTGTGCAAGTTAGTACGAAAATCCTTCAGTTTTTATGATTCAAACACTACAAATTTATAGTTAATAAACGTCAATTAAGAAACGATATTTAAAAATTATGCCTCCAAGGAGGTGAAATAGGGATGAAAGTTTGTATGAAAAATCCGTCATTTTTAAATTAGAAAAACGAAAGTTAATTTTGGACTACTGTTCGAAAAAAAACAAATACATATTTCAGTATTTGTGGACAATAAAGGGGTGAAATAGGGTTTGAAAGTTTCAATGGAAGGTTTGTTATTTATGAAGCTCGAAACATTAAATTTTAATTGTGGATTGCTAATTAAAAATGAGTAAACACGTGGTTTAGCTTTTGTGGAAATTCTAAACTTAAATGGGTTGAATAGGGGAAGGAATTAGTATGGATGTCCGATATTTTTGGAGTTAGAAGCTTGAAACTTTTCCTTTAGGTTTTTGATTTTTGTACCTATATTTAAAAAAATCAGTTTCAGTGCTTGCAGAAATTCGGAATAGTAAATAAAATAAGATATATATAAAGACAGATAGATACATAAAAACTTTATTCCCAATTTCACATTCCACATACACAATTAAAAAAGTAAAAATAAAAATAAATAAAGTAACAAATAAAATATCTTAATAGCGTTAATAATATCACACTAAAACACAGCGTGTGCTGCAGAATCGCAAAAAGGTATGTAACTCAGTACTAAAAGATCAATCCTGGATAAGATCGACTGATTTTCAGTTACTACCTGTTACGGTGAGCACAATGCGAATAACAATGCTTGGTTTGTGATGTAATGTTTTACATATATATATATATATATATATATATATATATATATATATATATATATATATATATATATGTGTAAAGTAGTAGTACGATATATACATAAAATGGCTTTTCAGACATCAAATAAACATCACGGAGCATTAACAGCGCGTTATCATTATAAATAATAATTAATAATGATGATAATGATGATGCGCCTGTCCTTTATAGAGATATTTTTTATAATTAATTTTAAATGTATATTTGCTTTTAATATTTTATAGATTAGTTTGTATCGCTGAATCTACCTAAAAATGGCTTGAAGAGATCTACGAGTAAAATACTGTTTTTCGCACGCCTGTTCCATGAAACCTGTTTGAGAGAGACAGACAGTTCTAGTGCACGAAAGGTAAACCATAAACGTTATGCATAGAGGTCCTACGCTTACGCTTCAGCCTGTAATATCCTACTACTGGGCATAGGCCACTTTCTCCATGTAGGAGAAGGATCAGAACTTAATCCACCACGCTGCTCCAATGCGGGTTAGCGGATATATTCCCTACTATGAGTAACGATCGCTATCAGGTTTACATGATAACAACCGGGACGGACGGCTTAACGTGCTCTCCGAGGCACGGTGGGGAGACCCACAAGATGTCATAGAGGTCCTAAATTATTGTAATATAATTATTATACACAAATTTAGCCCTTCTTTATTAATATTATCGATTTCTACGCGATCAAGCCCCGGGCAACTGCTAGTATTGAATATTACTGAAGGTTAATTTCGTTTTATAAACTTTTCGATGGAGATCAAACAATGTCATTATTATTGTCGCTCAGTTCGTGGTTTACAACACTTGCACATTATTTTGTCTTATTTCGATTGAAGTAAGATATATTAACCAAATATTGTACGTTACGTATATTGTATTTTTTTTTTTTTAATTTATTTATCAAATAAACAATATTGTACATATTTAATATAAATAGCATTAAAAACCACGCAGGTTTATGACAATGCTATTTATTAACCAATGAACTAAATATATATATATAATAATTACATAATTATCCACCCTCCTATTAGAAGCAAGCTGGCAAACTCAAATAAAAAGATGCACACCACTAAATATGTCAAGTCACAATAGTATCAAGAAAGTAATTTTTAAGTTTATTTTTTAAGTTAATTGGTGTAATACTTTCAATCAATTTTGATGGTAAGTTATTTATTAATCTAGGCACTAAATAAGCGGTAGTTCGCTCACCATATGTGTTGTGTATGCGCCTAGTAGTCCATAATCGGTTTTTTGCGATAGCACGGGTGTAAGTAGGGTGTTTAATATGTTGCCAGAATTTTTGATTTGAATAATTTTCCTTTAACATTATATACTTAAATTGAATATTAACTGGTAAGATATTACAATTTTTAAAAAAATTTAGGTCATCATCACAGTGTTTATGTCTATCCTTAAAATTTAAAATTGCTTTAATTATTTTTATTTGAAGTTTCAAGATTCTTTCAGTGTATGTTTTATAAGTCCGTCCGTAGCTACTTAGACCGTATCTAATGTGAGATCCAGCAATTGCGTTGTACAATAAAATTTTGATTTTAAGCGGTATTCTTTTTTTTAGTATCAAAATATTAGCTAAAAACTGGCGGAGCTTGTTGCAGACGTATTCAATGTGCCACTTCCAATTAAAGCTGTTATCTATTATCAATCCGAGGTACTTATAAGTACTCACCTCTTCAACAGTTGGGCAGTTGCAGTAGCTTTGACATGTGGTAGAGCTAGAAATATGTAGGCAGCTATGGGTGTGAGCGATGATATGTTTTATGGGAACTGAACGCAAATATGGAGATTTTATATGTAATAGTTTTGTTTTATTTGGATTTATTATAATACCAGAATCATGACACCACTTTGTTAAACAGTCGAAGTCCGATTGCAGTAAGCTAAGGGCAGTCTGAGGGTTTTTATCAGCAGCAATTAGACAAGTATCATCCTCAAATTGATAACAAATACAATTTTTTATGCTCTTGTGCATACCATTAACGTAGGATAAAAAGTAGAGCGGCCCCAACACAGATCCCTGGGCTGTACCTTCTGTAATATTTACAGTATCACTCAGGTCATTTCCAATTTTCACGTTGAAAGTGCGGTTACTAAGGTAATTTTCACACCATTTAAGAATTGGCCCTCGAATACCGCAGCTGTTAAGCCTGCTTATTAGTTTATTGTGATTTAGGGTGTCAAAAGCGCGAGAAAAATCAATAAATAAAACTAAAACGTGATATTTTTTGTCTAAATAACTATTTACTTCATCAGTAAAATTACTTAAAAGACTTTCTGCGCTTTTACCTTTTTGAAATCCATATTGAAATTCGTATATTACATTATGTTTATTGTAAAAGTCATATATTAGGTTACTAATATATTTCTCTACTATTTTATCCACCGACGATAGTAAATTTATAGGGCGGTAGTTACAATAATTATTTTGTTTACCTTTTTTGTAAACTGGTCTCACAAATCCATTCTTTAAACTGTCCGGGTATGTTCCAGAAATAATGCTAAAATTAATAAGGTTAGCTAGAGCACCTGCAATTTCTTTGCCAATTCAATTATGGTACGCAGGCACATATATATTTTCACGATACTACTCTCCAAAATTTCTTACTGACAAAATTCATTTAAGCTCATTACTTGGTGCCTTAATGGTCTTATGATCAATATTCTTTACATGGTAGGCTATGGTATATGTAATCGCCAATAATAATAATAATAATAATAATAATAATAATAATAATAATAATAATAATAATTTACTCTTTATTGTACACATTAAAAGAAGTTTACAATTTATTAAACAATTAAAGAAATGTACAACAGGCGGTCTTATCGCTAAACAGCGATCTCTTCCAGACAACCAGCTTAGAGGAGATAATGTGAAACAAGCGGAAAGGGTGTACAGACTTAAAATAAAAGAAAACAAGAATAAAATCAAATATACACACATACATGCATACATATACACATACTACATACTACAAACAATATTAACTATACTAAAAATTACAGAACGTATTACATAAAAATATATAAATACACTACACACGTAAATACATATAAACATATACACATACAAACATACATACTCATATACACATATATACACATAATATTATACATAACTGTACATTATTACAGTAATAGAACAAATAAGTATATATCAATATATTATACAAATAGCAGTGACTAATGACGAAGTGGGCGACAGTAATTTCAAAGTCTTAAGTAGTGTTCCTTAACCTTCTTTTTGAAAGATTCCAGTGATGTTGCATGTCTAATGTGTAAAGGGAGAGTATTCCATAACCGTGCAGCCTCAATGCAGAATGACTTGCTGTAGAAGGCAGTAGAGTGTTTGCCGATTTTCAAAGTAAGATTTTCACTAGAACGAAGTGATCTATTATGTGAGTCACAGAGAAACTCAAAGCGTTCTTTCAAATAAGACGGAAGGATGGGATTAAATAATATAGAATATAGGAGAGATAGCACATGAGTATTCCTGCGCAGACGTATAGGAAGCCACTTGAGTTTCGCACGGAACTCAGAGACGTGGTCGTACTTGCGAAGACCAAATATGAACCGAATACAGAGGTTTTGGAGAAGCTCAAGTTTGTTTAGTTGATCCTCCCTTAAGTCTAGATAGCAAGTGTCAGCGTAATCAAGGATAGGATGAAGAAGAGATTGAGCACGAGCAACCTTAGTCGGAGTGGGAAGAAAATTACGTAACCTTCTTAATGAACCGATAGATGCAAAAACTTTTTTGCTAACTTCACAAATCTGTGGATCCCACGACATAATTTCGTCAAACAATATACCCAAGTTTTTTACTTTTTCACTGTAAGGAATTATAACACCGGCAAAAGTTATTTGTGTCAAATTCGGCCAATCAATTCGTGAAATAAGCTGTGGGCTTCCGATAATTATAGCCTGCGATTTTGATGGGTTAACTTTCAGACCAAATTCCTTGCTCCAACAGTTGATTCGTTCGAGTTCCTGATTTAAACTGGTAATCATACTAGGCAGATCTGTTAAGCTTGTGTGCAAGTAAATTTGGAGATCGTCAGCATACAGGTGGTAGGGAGAAGTAATATATCGAGTAATAGTATTAATGAAGATTGAAAACAGGAGTGGAGACATCACGCCACCTTGCGGTACACCGCCATTGATCTTAGCCCAGTCAGAAAAAGTGTCGTTAAGTTGCACACGTTGCCGGCGCCCATGCAAGTAAGAGTGAAACCAGTCAATCGCTATAGGAGATATGTTAAGAGAATTCAGTATGGCAAGCAAAATGTCGAAGTCCACACTATTGAAGGCATTACTAAAATCAAATAATGTCAAAACAGTGAGCTTTTGATTGTCTTTTGCCATGCGAATATCATCAGTGATTTTAACTAATGCAGTAGTCGTACTGTGGCCTGAGCGGAATCCTGATTGAAATGGGTTTAAAAGGTTGTATCTACATAGGAAAAAGTTAAATTGACTATAAGTGAGACGCTCAAGAACTTTAGAAAGGAATGGTAGGATAGATATAGGGCGAAGATCGGAGAAAGAAGTAGAATTGGGCTTTTTAGGCAAAGGGATGATTATAGCATCTTTCCAACAAGATGGAAATGTACCGCTACTAATAGAAAAATTGAGAATATTTGTTATTATAGGAACTGTATAATCTATGATAGGAATTACCATTTGACGACTAATGCAATCAGAGCCAACACTGTTAGAGGATACCGCTAAAATATTCTTCTTAACATCACTATTCGTGAATTGACTAAATTAAAAAAAGGGAGTATCACGAGTTGTAGAAGCTGAAATTTAAGAAATTGTATTAAATTTTGTAATGTTATCAAATGTAACAGAAGATGAGAAATGCTGATTAAGTAAATTTAAACTTAAATTTTGGGAATTAATGTCACGTCGCTGCTTCCCAACTCCCAGTGATTTGAGGAAATTCCAAACTCGGGCAGAGTCATTTTCCTCAATAACAGACTTATAGATATGGCGTTGATGTTCATCCCTACACACCCTGTTACAGCGATTCCGAGCTTTCCTGTACTTCTCACGATTTGTTCCATTGGGATCGAGTCTATATTTAGCTTTGGCTATATTCCTTTTCTTCTGTAGGCGCTTAACTTCGTCAGTCAACCATGGAGCCGGTAGATGTTTTAATCGCACTGGACGAATAGGGGCATGCTTGTCATAAAGTTGAGTTATTAGGGAATTAAAACGGTTTATCTTTTCATCAATTGATGAAGCATCATGCACTCCGGACCAGTCAATATTTGAAACATCCACGGCTAAACTTTCAAAGTCAATTCCATTGAAATTGCGCCTCATAAGAATTTTACGTTTAGCTTTAGGGGGTCTTAATTTATAGGATAAAAAGAGAAGGTTATGGTAGGAAAAGGCAGTAGCAACACATTGACCAAATTTTTCGACATGAGAGATAGAAGAGACAAGAATTAAGTCGAGAAGAGAAGGCAAGCAGTTAGGAAATGCGTGAGTCGCAGATAGTGGCAATATATGTAAATTAGATGTGAAGCGTGAAGTTCGAGAGTCATTTTTAAGAAGGCAAGTATTAAAGTCACCCATAATAATTGTGTGTGAGAACAAAGGAGAAAACTTTTCGAGAAGATCTTCAAAAGACAAAAAATAGTCAATGGTGAGGCTAGGATTATAAAAAACACCAAGAAGAAGCTTAGTATTGGAGAAAAGGACTTCGATAAAAAAGTATTCTGCTCCAGGACTATTATGTTGTTGCGAAAAATCAATAACAGTATAAGGAATATGAGATCGTAAGTAAATAGCAACACCTCCGCCAGGTCGACTCAAACGGTCATTCCGAATCAAGTGAAAACCTGGTAAGCAGAATGATGTTGAAGGGAGGCATGGTTTCAGCCAGGACTCTGAGACTAAAATAGCATGCAAGTTTTTATTTTGAAAGGAGGCCAACATGTCAGGAAAATGAGCGGGTATACTCTGGGCATTAATGTGAATCAGGTTAAAATTTTTTGAAGCGTCACAAAACTGTGCATCTAAGTCATCACTGAGTGAGGGTAGACTGAGAAAACTATCATCGCTATCTGTTTCATTAGAAGACGAAATAGAATAAAATGTGTCAGATGGGTCGTCATTGTTATGAATCATAGTAATCTAAAGATATTACAAATAAAAAATCTATATATAGATATACTCGCAATAATATATAAATATATATAAAATAAGATAATATGTATAGTTATAATATAGGTATATATATTAAAAAATATATTTATTAAAACACAAATACTATGTAATAAATAATACTGTTGAGCTCAATTCACATACCCACCACAGCCACAAGAAGAGACATTACGGCAACTAACGTTTACTATGGAATAATAAGAGACAAGAGAAAGAACGAAAAAAAATAGTAGTAAAACAATAAAAGACAGAAACATTCAAAACATTAATAATAGCAAGAAAACATTGGCAAAACGAAGTAATTTTAGATACTTTTTTTTTTTTACTAGAATTAAATAAATAAATTTACAATTAATGAATACCACATATTCCTTTTTCAATCCTACTATAACAACAAATATGATTATAAGTAATTATTTACAAAGTCTTAAAAGCCTAACGTTCGTATCAACAATTTGTTACAACATAGTTTATTATTAGCTATATGTGACGATAGTCTGTGGTAGTATTTAGTTTTTATTCATTAAAACAGAGACACAATAACAACAAAAGTACATTACAAGTATAAAAGTAAAGTAAAGTAAAGTAACTACAACTAGGTTTGTACAAAATATAAAGTGAATAAAAAAAAAACTATTTACACATTAAAAGCTATAACTATTCACACATTACAAGATATACCTAGAATCTAATAAAGCGTGGGTTCTAATAAAAATACTTATCAACACAACATCAACTAAATTAAAATTTTGTCATTTGGATCAAAACACAATGATTTGGAACTCTTCTTTCCTTTCTTGTCTTGACAGCATTATATACCTAATAATTATGTTATTTATGAAGACTATTGTGGATATTTTATTATTTTGGGATAAAATTAAAGAAATTAAAAATATTTTGTGATTTTCAAAACACCTTTAAACTCTTTTAAAACCCCCCTTGAACCCCCCAAATAATGAATTCGGTATAAACTATATTAATTTCATTTGTCGACCAGAGCTCCCGTAAACAATAGGTGTTTGTCTGTTTTTACTAACTTTGTGAAGCACTTTGTATGTATCTTGTTGTACTTTGCTGTGTATATGTGCATTTTACATAACTTCAATGATTCTTGTGTCTTCAATGTGTTAAAAGATAAAATCAAAATCAAAATAAAGTCGTAGTACTTAAAAGTTTAATCGATGAAAAAAAAAATTGTGTTCATGATAGTTGGAAGCAATCAAATTAAAACAGTCATCTCATTTTAGTCGTCTATATTACAAGACGTACATTCACTTATATTTCACAGTGGAGTTTTTCATCTGGTTTCAAAAATTTCTCGATTCCATGATTTACTTTCAATATTTTTCTGAACACCGAGAATGAGATAAAATTTAATTTAAAAAGTTTTTGAATTTAAATCCAAGACATTAAGTTACTACGTTTAATACTTCTATGGGTGTCAAAATTTTGCAGATTACTAGAATAGCTTGTTAAAATTTTTAGGGGCAACAAAAATGTAGCAACCCAAAAAATAAAATGTATTTATTTGTATTTTATTGAATCATCATTACAGCCTATACAGTCCACTGCTGGACATAGGCCTCCACAAGTTTACGCCACAAATAACGTAAACTCATGTGTTTTGCCCATAGTCACCACGCTGGGCAGGCGGGTTGGTGACCGCAGTACTGGCTTTGTCGCACCGAAGACGCTGCTGCCCGTCTTCGGCCTGTGTATTTCAAAGCCAGCAGTTGGATGGTTATCCCGCCATCGGTCGGCTTCTTAAGTTCCAAGGTGGTTGTGGAACCTTGTTATCCCTTAGTCGCCTCTTACGACACCCACGGGAAGACAGGGGGTGGCTAAATTCTTTAGTGCCGTAGCCACACAGCACATTATTGAATACCTATAAAAAATATTTAAGTATAATATAAAGGTACTCTAACTTTTTACTCTAGAAATAGGTAAATTTTAATATTAGTTATTTCATAAAGTTTTGCTAGCATACCCAATGTTATCAGGATAACTTAAGCTTAAGTGCGAGAGCAGTATAATGTTTCGAACGCAAATTTAGTCCAGGGATGTATTTGCTAAATGAATGCTAGACTAGTTTGTTAGTTGAAACAATATTTACTGCAATACTGGGTAGAGTTTCCCTATACAAGTCAATATGGACACAAATGCTCTTAATTACAAATAATAATCTGTGGTTCTAAATTATACCTTTACCAAGACGAAAAGTGAATTGTGTTAGATTCTAACATAAAAAATCATGTACAAAAATACTCCTCGTAACTTATACATAACCATACCATCATCCGTCATACCGAACAACTTCAAAAAACTTAATTAGACTTATTGACGCATGCAATCAAGAGTTACATAATATTTCTATCCGATTACGTCTGTCAGTTTTCTTGATTCAGAATTAAACCTGTGGAACAATTTCATGAACAAAGTTTCTTTCTTTTTTAATCAAGTTTCATCAAGATATAAAAGAACTGTCTGCAAACACAATCTCGCCATAATTTAAAAAATTGCTTAGTTATCCCGGGCGGACATACTAAGGCGAATTAACAATTTTATCATTTCTCTTTGTTTCGTCTACTTGTTTATTCTCATTACAATTTTCTTTTCCTTAGATCACGTGTTACGCACTGTATTTAGTAATTATTTTATGAAGATTAGTGAACTTTGTCATAGGTTCTTTTATTAATTATTGGGTTGTGTCTATAATACGAAATTGATTGAAATTTAAATTACTTTTCATGAAATAATATATCTAACTTATTGGAATAACAACAAAAATGTTGTATAACATATTATTGTTATTCTTTCTATTATAGTTTCCATTTATTGATTTCTTTTTTTTTAATTTTCGTCTAGTTATCTCGTAATGTTGTTGGCTGGCAGCATAAGTATTATAATATAGGCCGAAAGGCCACGACAACTCATTATTAGAAATAAGTGAAAACTTAAGGTTATAGGCTTGTAATTTTTTATTACATAGTTTTGCGTGTAGAACATAGCATTTGATTAAAAGAGTAGATATTTTTAAGACATACCATCAGCCTTAAAGGAACACCAAAATAAAAATGAAAGAGTTTAGAAAAACTATAATTGAATTAAAATTTAACACTTTGTTATAAAAACATCTCCTTATCATAAATTTTGCACGAACTATTAACAATTACAACAACATCAGTCTTTCTGAAAACCTAGAATTAAATATCTATAATGATACCTCTCATTAAAATGATCAAGCTTTATGGTCATCCGGTTTATCCGGGTAATATTGTCTTATACCGCATGTCACAGTTGGTGCATGAGAGATCTTTTCCAAAGACAATTGCTGATCCTGTCTTGCCTTCTGCAACCTTTTAGACACCTTCGTGGCAGGTCGTATTTACCACAATTTTTGAAACTTTTTCATATCCTCCCTAACGTTCCCATCATAAACTACTTTTAGAGAATACCTCGAAAGTTCAAATATATTTCGAGACGTATTGCAAAAAACTAAATCAACATGAGATTGTTGTAATCACAACAATAAAGCATATAATATTAAACAACAGCAAAAAGTTCAAATACTAAATACAATACGTCTCAAATATTATTAATTACTACTATTTCATATGACTTTCAGCCTAATTATATCAGCTAAAAACAGATTTAAATTTAAATTTTAGAATTATCGCTCAATTTAATCAGGTGACAACATAATATTTTGACAAAACTTTTACCTAACCTGAAAAGTTAACTCGAGAAAAATGTTTGTTAAATACTTACTTTAATGTAAATTGTTTATGAATTAATTTTTCATTTTTTTTATAAAAAAACTAAGGAAGAAAGTAAATAATAATATATTTAAACATAACACAAAATTAGCAAATTGAAGTGGCAGTAGCTGGTCACCTGTGTCGCAGGACTGATAGCCGCTGGAGCAGACGTGTCCTGGAGTGGAGACTGCGTCTTGTCAAACGCAGTGTGGGACGTCCTCCGGCCCGCTGCTCCGACGATCTGCGTAAGATTGCCGGTGTAGGCTGAAGGAGGATTGCGGAAAACCGAGATGTCTGCCGTGAACTTGGGAGGCTTATGTCCGGCAATGTTCACCAGCTTAACGCGGATGAAGCTGCTTATTTTCAAAATCACGAATGACGTTATGATATGTTGTCGGGTAACAACAGTAGGTCACAATTTACAAACTTGAAGTATTTATTAGGGCTTGAATCACAATATTGAATGTGTATTTGTATATGACAACACGGAGCCTTACGAGGTTAGGCAAGATATTTAAAAATTGACTCGTTTAATGATATTATTTTATTTTGCATTTTATAATTATTTTCAATAAATGACTGAGTTACAAAACATCGAATAAATGTACCGGTTATTACTAAAACAAGACTTTTGTTAGCAAAACGGTGATTTAATGGCTATTTTGACTGTTACTCCTTTTTTTCGTACTTAGTGTTTGTAGTTTAATGTGCCTTTTATGGACAGGATGAAGGTTTTTAGCACGCTTCAAGTATCAAAAGGAGAATGGGTAACGACACGTAAAACAGCTCATGCGCTTTTAAGCAATTTCCCAGACAGCATACTTCCTGCTTCTAATACACACATGATTCCTTTATTTTTACATTAGCAAACTATTACGTACTAAGTATAATATTTCTTGCAATTACTCATACATTTATTTCACATGTAATATTTATATTGATACGTAATATTTTTAATACAATGAAAAGTTTAATAATTAATAATGTTTGGAGGATTTTATCGAAAGTGTGATGGATACCGTTTATGTCTGGTCAAGAAATAAAATTATTGTTGTAATAATTGTTAAAGTTGAAAAAAAAAAAACACAAAATTCTACGCAGTTTTTTTAATGTTTCATTTGATAACAACCTCTTGCAGAATATTAGAAAAAATTAAAAACAAAAATAAACTAAAAAGTAAAAAATAAACTAAGTGTAAAATACTTTTTAAAAATGACCTTTTATTTAAATGCACTAAAAATAATAAGATTAACTTTTCCTTTCTAACTCGTGCTATCAACATAATTATGTTAAATTTAAATAAAAACTTCTTTTTTAAAAGCTGCTTACTTTTAATTGTTTTTTATATATATGAATACAACTAATAATATCACAATTAAAAAAATGTATATTAAAATTACAATTTAATATAGTACGAGGATATTTAACGTTCATGGCTAATTATAAATTTTACTCGCGCTGTTATATCCGAGTCCGTGATTAGGGACATTGTTCCACGGATGGGAATCGATGGGTGGCGTATTATATTCTATAACATTAATCAAAATAATTATGTATATTAACACTAGTGGAATATTTTAACGGTACAGGAGTTTTTAAACTCGTCCCATGGGTTCAAATACCTTCACGTTTTATCAAACAAAATTTTGTTTTATAATGTACTAGCTATTATCCGAGATTTCGCACGCATTGAATTTTTTTTTTTGAATAAAAAGTATCCTTTGTTGCTTCTAATACCTCCCAGAATATGTGAACAAAGTTTCACGATGATCGGTTAAGTAGTTTTTGCGTGAAAGCCTAACCAAGAAACTTGTAGTCACATTTATGATATCAGTTGGGATGTTACTAGAATAATTAAAACAACAACAATTAAAAAATATATTGTTTGAGGTGTTTAGTCCTTAAGAAACGATATAAGGCCCGTAATATAAAAAAAAGAATGTGTGTAGACTCCGATACGCGTCTGAACGATTACGATGGTATTCACAAATTGGAATGTTTTCTGTTTGTTCCGACTAATGTCTGAAACTGCTTTACCGATTTTTTCGGGACTTTCACTGGAAGATAGCTGATGTAATAAGGAGTAACTTAGCTACTTTTATTTTAGAAATTTATTTATTTTGTGACTCTGCGAACTGAACAATATTTTTTTAGATACCACGCGGGCGTAGTCGCGGTCGCAGCTAGTTAGAAATATAATCACGAAGGGGTTGAGTAAAAAAAAGTCCTGGCCATATAATGATTCAAAATTTAAAAATTGATTTGAATTTAAAAGTTCACCTACGAGTTTAAAGAATAAATTTAATACCTACCGATAGTATTACCGACTACTGACAGTTGGGTTGTCTATTAATTATTTTCCTGGCGTTACTACTTGGTTTGCAAGTATAAACAGGCATAATAATATATATTGTTCTAGTTACTTTCATCCGCATGTTTAATAAATAAATCTTACTACAAAATTAGCGCGGTTTCATTGCGTCAAGGATGACATAGGGTTGCCTGGTAAAAATCTGGTTTGAATGGTGGCTGGCGACTATAATACAGCCTAGATAGAATTTTCCAGCTAACCCTTTCGCGATTTAGCTGTAACATACTAAAGAAGATAATTATTTAATTTTTATCCATTAGGCAGATGGGTGAAGATCATGCCGAGTTCGGATCTTAGACTAAGTAGTTAATATAGAAATGACATTCGCATAGACTTGCGATAATTCTATTAAAACTATTATATCATTATTATTTAAATCTAGGTGGATTTTGTAACCCTACATGAAGTTATAACACTACGAGCAAATATATCTTATAAAATAATATTAGTCAACATGTAATTGACATCGTAAAGCCTAAATACAACTATTAGACCTTTACAGCTGCTTAATAACGGTTTATGTTTGTGACAGGTTCACGTCGATTAAGCAATTTAGTCGGTTGTAGCGTGCTTAGAGTCCAACCAGTTGTTTTTGATCTAGGACAGTGTTTCCCAACCTCTTTTCGTTCCAGTACTCATTAGTAAAACATTTCGTTTATAATTATTTGTATTGATGACACAGCAGGAAACATCCTGGTCAATATGTAGAGCAACCCGTTTGAGAAGTACCTTATAGAAGATCACAGCTACACGTTGCTCTGAAGTAGTGCTGTGTTCCTGTGGTGAGTAAGATACCCAACGCTCCAGGGGAGGATCCTGGTAGGGTCGGCAATGCACTTGAAATGTTTCTGGTATTGCAGGCGTTTGTAGACTACAGTAACAGCTTACCATCAAGTGTATAAACAAACACGACGACATAAGACTATAATAAAGTTATCATAAGTTTTTTTTAACACCTCAATTAGTACTTTCCTTGTTTCCTTTAAATCTAAATTTAAGAAATGCTTTTCACTAGCTAATGTTTAATCATCTGTATAAAATATGTATGTATTTACTTATATGTAGTGAGTATGTATATGCTTATTTATATGTATAAGTATTATATATTTGTATTTCGGTATGTATCTTTATATGTATTTGTTAGTATGGAGTATGCTACATTTTTTTAAGTAGGGGAGACCCGTACAAAACCGTATAGCTAAGCGGTATATATATAGTATTCTATATATATATTAACTTTATTATCTTTTATTTATTATTTTTTCGCTATATGAAACACTTACTCATGATGGGTTGACTGGAAGAAATCTCTTTCAGAGGTAAGTCCACCTTTGCCATAAACCTCACTATTATTTTATCTTTCTATGTGTATTTATGAGTGCAATAAAGTATATATATAATACAAATACATGGGGTAAAGCCACCAATAAAATTTGGTAAACTAAACACTACTAAACTAAACAATACTTTGCATCGACTATGCATGTCGTAGGTATACGTCGACTGCATTTAAAGTGAATTATAAACTGCATAAAAGTAATCCAAAGTAATGTCGTGTTTCATGAAAAATATTACATCACTTATGAACATTTCGTTGTTCCGAGGGAAAAAACTTTATTTTGTTTCTTTAACGCGGATGTTTATATTCCTTTAATGAATAATTATTAAATGCTGGATAACACATATGCACAAACCAATACAGAAAATTGTAAGTGTAAATTACAAGAACTAATTATGATGATTATATTTTTTATGTAAAGTATTCAAAAAATCATTCTATGTAATGATATTCGTTTCAGTGTGATCACGCTATCATTCAGCTAATGGAATATCTCACAAAAATACCGTATCATTATCCCTCGAAGCAATTATCGAGAATGACTTTGTTATTTTTCGTTTGCTCTATCCCTATGTCTGAGAGCTAATAACATTTTGCATCATTTGTAAATAAATAATCATTCTTCTTGATAGTAAAGAAATTAAAGTTAACCATTTCAAAAAAATTAAATAAAATAATTGTGTAGTTTCATTATACTTTCTGTACAAAAAACTTGAAGTAGGTACTTACTAACCGCAATATTTTAAATACCGTTGCTTTTATTGTGCATTGTTCTTATTACGTACCTACCTAAATTGAACCGGGATAACATCTATTTGTCATATGGTAAAATGTTGACCATTAGTTGTTGATATACATGAATAATTGATATTAACAATTGCTTCGAATTAGCTTGTAAATCTCTACGACATTACAAATGAAGATATGACGAGATTAGAGCTTGAGTGTGCGATGTTTCAGAATATCGCATAATTCTGTTATGTAAGAAGTAAAATTCAGGCAGAAAAATAACAAAAGTGTTACACTGTCATACTGAGAATATCATTTTAAAACATTGTTCGTTAATTATTGACTCAGAAGAAGACTCCATATTCTGCAAGTATGTATTTTTATGATTACGATTCTTCAGCAATTATATTTATAATTAATTATATTTAAAATTCAAAATTTTTATAGTATAATGGAATAGACCTGAAAATATATCACGATTAATGTATTAGTATGTATGTAGGTACATCAGTATATATTACGCTTACTTTTTTGATATGAAAGTTCGTACTATAGACATATCATAATTATGCTATTGTAAAATCTGCACGATCGACTTTGGAACAAAACTGTTTAATATTGTTTTAATGTTTGTATGAATGATTGAGAATGATTTGAGATGAATGGTTGATTAATTATTCTAGTTTTTCTGAAGGATCGAGGCATAAAAAAGTTTGTTTTGATAAGTTCTGTCAAAAATGTAGATAAATAAACAGCACAATTTACACGTAAGATGTGTCAATTATCACAACGATTATGTGAAAGGATAAGTTGATTTTGCATATCCTGCGGATTGTAACCGTTACATAATCACGTAGCGTCTTAGGTAATATTTACAGAAGCCCGCAACCGTTGCGTAAATTAGACTTAGTTCTTTATTACGTCATTATTTCAACGAGTGGTTATTATAATCAGATCTCTGGTAAAATAATACAAACAACTTGTTGAATTAAATAAGAAAATAGATATAGATATACGTTCTTATATTTATTATTCATTATTATATTCGTTATTTCATGCTATCATTACTAAATTTATTTAATGAGGTTTTTTTTGTAGTAGTAGTTATAATAATATGAAATTTCACCTTCATACACGTTACCGTTAATAAATGACAATCTAATGACAAATGTAGAGTCGTACAACGAAACTTCATTTTAGGGTCTCGTTAGTACCCTTTTGGGTACGGAGGTAAATAAATAATCAACAAAAAGGTAAATTGTGTCACACTGTATTAATACTGACATTCGAACTACGTGCCTGTTATAACTTTAGACTTTAAAAGTATTTCCTTAAGCTCAGATAATCACAGCGGTGGTATTTTTTGTATAAATATGTTACCATATTTTGTTTTATAAATGTACCTAGTTACATTTTATTTCTCCGAACTTTTGCCAAAGTATGTTACAATCAATCACATTTATTGTGATATATTTTCTAACGTTATTTAAACATATTAATATGATAGTATCCTCCAAAATGTGTAACTACTAAAAATACTTTGGAGGAGAAACAAACGTGTCGCTTGGTAGCGCTGAGGAGATTCTAGCAGTGAGCGGGCGACAAACATACATCGGGTGGTGTGGGGTTGTTAATCTATAACACTAGGAATTGTAGTTTACGTGAGATAAGCTTAATAGTAGTATTTAACCAAATTAGATTTATATTAAGTAAATTTTTAGAAATAGATTAAGAAGACAGTTTTAATCTAAGTTTTAACGTATACACAATTATGTTTAACACCTATCTTAACTTTGCACTGTAATGTGACTCTGATTACAATTATGCATGGTTAAAAAAGCGAGAAAATAATTATAATAAACTAAAATAATTTGAATAAACTTACAGAACATTAATAAATTTCAGTCATACATATATCAATGTAACGAGGAAGGCTGTATAACATTTTAGTACGTTTTGTCCTCAAATTAATGCGGGTGAAACCGCGGAGCACAACTAGTGATTGCTAAAGGTCGTTTAAAGTAAAGCATTAGGACTTTGCAAGATAAATGAATCCGGGGAAGGGTTAGCCGTATGCCGATAGGATTACCATTCGGTCTATCTTTTGTAAATATTAAATTTCCACTGTAAGACGCATTTAAAAAAACTATATATTACTGCTTAAAATTTCTTGTATATAAACTAGGATTTTAGTGTCAGTAAATAATATTGAGCATCATATTTATTTAAAATCGAACTATTGCACCGATTTCAGTATTTCCATCAGTAAGTATTTGAATTAACCAATAAGAGCCGCTTTTGCACTTTTCTATAAATTCTATTGTTATTTCCCTTATGTTATGTCGGATTTGTAATCAAGAGTTAAATATATAAAATAGTCTAGGTACGTTATGTAAATTTACACTGGGTTCGATATAGGTGAAAAATAGCTACGCGTATCTGACCTGGTGACTTTGCTATGTAGTGTAATAAAAGTATAATGAAATAACTGCACTTGTTCATATATTAAAAGTAACTTTTCTCTTAACAAAGCTATTCAACATCGTAAACATCTGCATAAAATGTTTAATTTTTCACAACTCAGTACTCACGCTTTTACAAAATATGGTATCATTAAAAC
This sequence comes from Melitaea cinxia, assembly GCF_905220565.1. Taxonomy (NCBI): domain Eukaryota; kingdom Metazoa; phylum Arthropoda; class Insecta; order Lepidoptera; family Nymphalidae; genus Melitaea; species Melitaea cinxia. Next base: position 7,525,361 of record NC_059424.1, read on the forward strand.
TTCGTATAAAGTAGTTCGAAACTCTATACAATGTTATAGTGTATAATTTTATTTTTGTGGATATTTATGTAATAGATAAATGACATTTTACTCTATTTCCACAAGGACACAGGCCTCCACAAGTTCGCGCCAAAAAGTGGACGCCTACTTGTGGAGGCCTATGTCTAGCAGTGGACTGTAATAGGCTGAAATGATGATGATGTTGAACTATTAATGACTTTTATGATTCGACTATCGGTTGCTTTTATAATCGTCTTCCTTCTAAAATAATTAAAAAATTATAAAACATCAATACAATAAGCGCTTGCATTGTTTGTTATTAAATGTTATATAAAGTTACCGCAATGTTTTTACTACAGCACTAAATATATATTCTACTGCCATAAATTTAACACTTTTTTCTCGAATATGAAATGAATACGCATCAAACAGAATAAAATATCCAACAGTTCTGAAACTTTTCGAACGAAATCCCCGAATTATTCCGGCTCGTCGGTATGTTCTTCGTTCGTAGTTTGAATGTTAAACAAACGAATGAAATGAAAACAATAAAGGTTTGTTTATTTGAATGGTTGGTAAAAAAGAACAACTAGAAAGTTATTCTAGTCACTGTTTTAATCGCGTCGTTCTGGTAAACTGTAACTGCTTTGTGTCTAGTAGATGTGATTCTTCTACTCGCAGTTGCCAGTAATAAATCAATTTTACTGATAAGGCCGAAATTACATATTTTTGTGAAAGTTGTAAAATGGCGTATTTCTATAATGTGTGTAATACAGTATCAATTTATTAATTTATACCAATTCTGTAGATTGTAAGTATTTTGAATTTTTAGCAGTGTATTATGTGATCGTTTTTAAAATTAAGTTCATTTTTTATTTTTGGAGTTAACTGCCTACTTAAGAATCGATTTATGGATGTTGGTATGAAAAACTATGGTAAGTGAAATCTCGTAAAACAGTACTGTAACCTACCTGACCTGTCTTGAGATCGAAGCTTCATTACGCAACTTCTTTTAAAAACCAGATATTATTTTCTTTATTTCTTTGTGTTATTTATAATTAAATATAAATAAAAATCAGACGAATATATATAATACCACTTTATGATTCGTGTCAAGAAGTCACAGACTACGAACGTGTGTTAAGGCTGTTTTACGGCGAGGCAACAATTTGCGGCATTATGGCATGCTACTTATTGTGGCATGCTACAAATTGCTGCTATTGGGACATGCGTATTTTACACCGAAGCAACAGTTTTTAAGCGTCATTTTGTAAAATTTTAGTCTGCCTACTTAATTGATTAAAATAAGGTAGAATTTTTACAGATACTGTAGAATGTGGCTGATCCAGAAAAAAATAATAGCAGCTTATTTTGTGTTGAGTCATGCAGCTAAAAAATAATAAATAAATATATACAAAATGAAATAAAAATGAATAAATAAATATTTTTAAATATTTCTAAATATTATTCATTACACCACTCTATGACCGATTTATCTCATTTTGTAAATTCTAAAATAAATAAGTACAATCAATACATATTCTAGAAACCGGTTTGAAGCATCAAAAATATCGCACGTAGTGCATTATACTCGGATACATGCTGCGACAGTCTGTCACATAACGCAAGGTGTTGTGCCATGCCGCAAAGTTCTTGCCACAATGTGTGACATTTTTATGTGACAAAGCCGCATGCCACAAAGACGCACATTGTTTCCTCGGTGTAAAACAATCTTTTAGCTTGCTCTTTTATCTGATTTCTAGTCACAATATGGTTTTCAAGAACTGTATTAGTTGTAAAACAAAAAAAAAACCGTTATTATGGTGTATCAGATACCTATTATTGTATATACAGGATCCGAGTGCTCTTAATAATTAACAAGCACATAAATACGCTAAGTAATACTATTGACGTTATGAAGTAGTTGTTATTGTTGACCTAGAAGATACCAATGAGGAGTCTGATTCAGGTACCGCTACTGGACAGCCTACTTTTGATATCCAAAGGTCATTCAAAATATTAGACGAGAATTTAATAAAACGTTTCTTGGAAATTGATAATTTAGAAACATCGTTGGAAGAGTGACGCTGAATTTTTATTTCTTTACATTACGCGAAAACATTAATTTATGGTTTTTTAATGTTAATATTCGAAGTTGTAATTTTTTTTTATAAAACTAGGTCGGCAAAGAAGCGTTCGACTCACTCGATAGTAAGCGATCACCGTAGCTTAAAGATACCCGCAACACCAGGAGTTCCTTAAGCGCGTTGCCGAGCCTCAGGAGTAACTAAAGCGCGATTCTGATCCTACTCCTCAAACAAGGAGCTTTGGTCACATTACTCATCACAGGAACACAACACTGATTAGGTACAGTGTTATTTAGCTGTAATATTCTGTAAGGTACTTCTTGCTGTGATCTACTTAAGTTTATGCGTATCAATTAAATAAATAAAATTAATTTATACTTATATCCTACCCCGGCTTCGCACTGGTATTTAACAAATATTCCAAAATATTTCATTACCCTATTTTTTTTGAAAATAGGTATAATATAGCCAATATCACACGTGGACAGTGTAACTTCCCAACAATGAAAGAATTTTTCAAATAAGTTCAGTAGTTTTGGAGTCTGTTCAATGTAAACAAACAACCATTAAAAAACCTTTCCTCTTTACAATATTAGTCCTGACATACTTTTTTTCATATGCATAAAAATCGATGGAAATTGTGGATAAAATCAGGGGCACAGCTTGTCAGATAGAATCGAACGTGATATAATATTAATTTAATTCGGGGAATTGATTCGTACTTACTAATTATCATTTATTTTGAAAACCTTTCATATCAAAAATGTATTCATTTTAAAATATTTGTTAAAATATTTATATAAACTCGGTGAGCGTTAATCTCTCTAGCCATTTCATTTTTGTACAAAATGATTTAAACAAACACGAACACCGTCTTTTATATCGTGCTGCAAATTTTTCTCATATAACATTTTACATACGTTTTTAAAGTGAACGACGTGGCCAGCTATTTTAATACTTTCTAATAATTAATATTCTCACCAGAATTAGCTTAAGCCTCGTGTTGTAATCCTGTGAACACTTAAAAAAGGGTTTATTCTGACCACAACCTCGTTTTACTTATTGAGCCTCTACCCACGAAGTCTTTTATTCTTCATATTTTTTTGTTTGTATTATTTTAACGTGTTAGAATAAACATGATACCATTCGCATGAACCAATTCGCAGGTATAAAAAAAAACAATGATCAAATAGACGATTGTTTTTTTTTTTTAAATTGGCTTTTCTTTATTTAAATCTCATACTCGTGGCATCTCATCGAATAATGAAACTTAACTAGTCTACCGCATAATCTTTATTATATTGAAACTTATTTTAAAATTACATTTTTACCGTTGTTATTTAACTTTTCTATCAATCTTAATAAACATACCTGCCAGACCCACCCCCCGGCAGTTCAGGGCCGGCTCAGAGGTCTGCACACCCTTGGATCGAGACCCAAGCCCCGACACCCCATGCGATTTCACGCCTCCCTCGAAGCGCGACCCACAGGCTCCGGCACTCCAGTACGCTTAAGGGTCTCAATACCCGGAGCGCACCCTCCTCTGCTGGTTTTGGTCCGCGGGGGTCCGTCCGCAAGACTCCTACCACCCGAAAGCGAGTGGCGTTCTCCCATCCGCCAGCTGGGGACGCGCCCAATAGGAGATCCAGAAACTCCCTTGGGTAGAAAACTTTCTCCTAGCTCAACTGTTATTAAGCCTATTTCTATTTGTGGAAAATAAACTACTTCATAAAATCTAATTTAGTTAACAAAGTTTTGTCTATCAAAGAACAATTCTTTAATCGCTTAAGTGAATGACGTTTTACTTCTCAAATATATTGCAATACTGGTGGTACTTTTACCTACCTTGATTTTCTACTACTACTCAACAAAAAATAACCTAAAAATTAAAGAAGTAACATGGCACTTTGTATTAGGAAATTCGTAACAACAAATCCTTGCTCAGTTCCATTAATTCCCGCTGCTCGAAGCCCTATCTGGTATATTGATTGTGATTTATCAGGTACTAATAATAGTAAACTCTCATACAGATCAGATTAATCTTATCAGGGCTGAAACAAATCACACAAGCGGTATATATAATTTTATGATATTGCAAAATGAAAAAAAAGCCTGGTTAAGAAGATTACAAGTAAAAACAAATGGTAAGATTACTTTAAAATGAATGTTAAACATACACTGAAAATCTTTTTATAACTTAATAAACAAAAACAAAAAGTTTTACATTCAATGCAAGAAGTCTAAAATGTAGGTTCAATTAATAAATGTCTTATAACATCACATTTATATACACAAAGGCGTCTGTTCCTAAGGTAAGCAACTTAATGCTTGTGTTATAGGTAATAGTTGACTGATATAGCTATATATCATCATTACAGCCTACACAGTCCACTGCTGGACATAGGCCTCCACAATTTTACGCCAAAAATAACGTGAACTCGTGTGTTTTGCCAATAGTCACCACGGTGGGCAGGCGGATTGGTGACCGCAGGGCTGGCTTTGTCGCACCGAAGACGCTCCTGCCCGTCTTCGGCCTGTGTATTTCAAAGCCAGTAGTTGGATGGTTATCCCGCCATCGGTTAGCTTTTTAAGTTCCAAGGTGGTAGTGGAACTATGATATCCCTTAGTCGCCTCTTACGACACCCACGGGAAGAGAGGGGGTGGCTATATTCTTTAGTACCGTAGCCACACAGTACAGTAGCTATCTATATTATTTATAAATATACATGGAAATAAAACAAATATAAACACAATTATTACACCCAGACTCAGACAAGAATCGAACCCACAACCCGCGAAGCGGAAAGCATGGCCACTCCAAACTGCGGCAACAGAATAGTCAATTGAAATTACGTTACCTTTTATCATATTAATAAAAAGCTCATCGTTATTCAAAACACGTTACTCCAAACTAGCCAATATCCTTAGTACTCTATCTGATTTCTACAACTGTATTGTGAACAACTTCTACTGATTTCTTAAGCCACTATTGTAATTGTAAGCAGGCGTTTACGATAATAGTCAGCAGTCGGTCTCTTCTCATCTTTCGGTCGGTCATCTTTAGGTTAGGTGGTAATGTGATAAAACTCATAAGAAGTCAAACAAAAAAAAATTGTTAATATACATATAGATAAAATTCGTTAGAAGTGAGTATTATTAGCAGTGAAGGATTATTGATCGTATAATCATTATTAAGCCTATACAGGGATGTCGATATCCATCTCAAATACAATGAATATCATACGTCTTATAAAGTTGACAAATTTTTTGTTGACTGCTTAAAGGAAATTATATTTTTTTTTATCTTATGTTAAGTTCGGTGTATTTAAAAAAAAAACTTTTCTTAAGCTATCATATAATTGAAATCAGTCTTTTTATTTCATTACTTTACCAAATTTACCTTGTCCTTTTTATACTTTATTATTAAATCATCATCATCATCACTTCAGCCTATTGCAGTTCACTGCTGGACATAGGCCTCCCCAAGTTCGCGCCAGACATTATTAAATAATGTATATTAATTTTTTAGGGCAAGTACAACTTTACCTACCACCAAGACATTCCGACATTTATTAATTATATACTTATTTTACCTACATCTCTAATAACATCTCTGTCACTTGAAATTCCATTTTGCTGTAGCAAACGTTAGCGTTTGTAATAACCGAGATTCAACAAAGTAAACATTTCCCACGGAAAGCTAACAAAATTATTTGTACTGAACACGAAAAGATTACATCCTATGTAAACGAAATCCCCCGCTTCATAGTACTTGATCGTATGAGTTTGTTTAATAATTCAATGCATGTTCGCCTGCGAAGGAAAACATTGTGTCCTCAGAATATTTTGCTTCATAGCGGAGCCCTTAGGTCTCGGGAGATATTCTTAGACATATATTCACAAATCCGCAGTGCAGTCGTTTTATTAAAATCCAATCCTGATCTTTAATACAAAAGGAGGTAGGAAATAGAAGAAGACGCCTGGTTACAACAACTGGCTTTCGCGCTACCGGTCGTGGTTTAGATGATCGTATTTGACAAATTTTTGTACAGGCCGCAGTGATGTTTGTCGTAGTCTTGGTGTTCGTTCTTATTTGTTGTATTTCTCTCCGGATCCTCCGATAGATAATTTGTATATTAATTACGGTTATGTAATAGACGTTTATATATTAGACTTATATTATTGCATATAGTTACCTCAAATTATGTATATTTACAAGCGTATCAAAGACCACATCTCGGCAACTAGCGTTCAAGATGTGACCTATCTAGTATAAATTGCAGGATTGTATAATAAATAAAAGTGAACCTAACACGTTATTTCATATCGTGATATGAAAATTTCAAATACAATTCATTCTTGTTACAAGTTTGTAATAAGGAAAATATAAAGTAGATCCGATTTCATTTGTTTCAATTGATTTTATTGTTACATTATGTAGATCTTATCTACCTCAGGTATGTATTTAGGATACATTAAAAAGCGTGAAACATATTGGATTAAACCAACTTAAGTGGAATATATACAAGGAAATTATATGTTACTTCATTTATGTAAATAGTTACAGTTGATGGTAATACGTACACATACTCAAAACATAAAATAAAATAAAAATCAATTTGAATTTGTATAAAGAAACTTCTTAACAAAATACAGCACAAACCGCGCCTGTCCAGTTTTATTTTATTTATTTTATGTACTTGATGTTACATCAAAATATCTTTAAAATTGTTTAGTTTCCTTAGGTTTAATTTTAAATATTTTTATACTGAAAAAGACATACGTATAATAATAAGGAACTTACGTACATTCGTTGCCGCACTTACATTATTGATTACTTGAATCTTAACTATTTACTCACCTTAACGTTTAATCCTTTGGTTTACCGGAAATTGTTTAAATAAATTCATCTCATAATTTAACGAGGTTGAAATTAAATCAAGATCATCACCGAAGTGAGGAGCGGACGTAGTTGTTAATAAAGATATAATTGTGTTTGGTCGCAAACATAAAAAACCGACTTCTAATATATCAACAAATAATACAACGTAGGTAAACCTACACGAAAAAATAGTCAAGTAAATACTCGTTATCAAAAAGTAGTTAGAGAACGTAGAAGCATTCATTAATTACGTAGGGATGATTTCGCAAATTTTTGACACCCACCCCCTCTCCCTACCTTATCCCATATTCAGATTCCATTTCGTTTTTCAATATAATAAAATATTGCTAGAAAAGGATCAGTAAACTGTAACTTCCAGTTTAACGTAAAACAAAGATTTTTATTTTTCAATAGAAAAATGTATAGTATTTTATTGCTGACAGCTACCAAATACTTATTACCATAATATATATACCACTATATTATTCGATAAATAGCTAGTCTTCTAAACAAAATCTATCAGTAGTTAAAAGGCGCAAATGAAATATGATCCCTGTCAAACGACTTGGCAGTGCGATTTCTAATATAAAATATCGACTTGGAAAATATTATTTAAGAATCTGTTTGATCTTCTCCCCCTCCCCAATAAAGGTATGTAGAGATGTTTCCAACTCCCCCCCACCCCCTCGGGACCCTTACGTAATTAATGAATGGTCCCTTATTAGATCTCGAACACAATTAAATGGAACCAAAAGACAAGCTAATTCTTGCATTCGATTAAATAAGAATCATCAAAATCGGTACACCCGATCATATAATCACATATAACTGAAAGAGTATTTGTCTGATCTCAATTTAAATGGGACCGAATGACACGCGCCACCTTTCGATTAAAAGAAAACATCGAAACCGGTCCACTCAGTCAAAACTTCTTTTGAGGTAACAACATACCTACATAAAACAAAATACAATCATTGCCTCCACTATTTCGTTACAAAAATACTTTCTTTAATTCTAATTACCGGATGTTTGTAAAAACTAAGTAATTGGGCATTTTTTACAATTACAATTCCGTAAACAATTGAAAATGTTAACATCCTATTAATATTAATAATACAAAAGTTTGTAAATAAGGATGGATGGGTGTTTGTTACTTTTTCACGCGAAACTATAACTAACTAACTAGAACCGAATTTAGTGATTTCAGTACATAGGATTGCTGAAGATAGCATAACGCAAAGGCTACTTTTTATGCCGAACGTTCCGATGGGAAATGAAGTGATGCGGTGAAACCTCGGGTTTATATATTACAGTTTGAATATAAAATTGAAAATGGAAATAAGTAAAGGAGCAATTAAAAGTGAAACAAACGATATGAAAAGTGTATAGTGCGTAGACTGACAAAAGAAGTATTAGTAATAAATTCAGTTACTAAAATCCTCTTTCTTGCAACCTGTTTAAAGTAATATTTTCAGCGTGATTCGAGTAAATTTACATAAACACACGCCATTTAACGGAACCATACGTGTGTTTTGCATTAAAATATTCAGAAACTTTTTGTGGAATATTTATTCTTTGAATATTTCCAACAACCGAGGTTTTTTTAATTCAGTTCGATAGTTCCTGATTTAAAATAAATCCATCGTAAATTTATAATAAATGTTTATATTTTGAAATTCATATTAAATCATAAAATAGATAATTATAAATATATATATCACAATAAGTAATCTCGAAAAGTCTTAAATGTTTTTTTTTAAGTAAAAAGAAATCACAGATGTTATAACTTTTTTCTAAAAAACATATAAGGTTTTCTTCAACAAAAAAAAAATACATTATTTTACATTTAAATTAAACTATTAATAAATACACACACAGACACACACAAAAACAGACATACGCGCGAAAAATATAACATACAACACAGTGTACTTAGTAATTTAAGAAATATAAAAAAATTAAAATGAATTTGTTTATTTACTGTTCTATAAAATTACTCGCTGACAAATATGTAACCCTTAAGTTTTTAGCAAGCCGTGTCCTTCAACCTTCGAGCACCCCTCTTTGTCTTGCACTTCTAGTTCTCTATAAACTATCGCACATACGCAAATTAGTTTGTGAATACCACATGGTGACATCACGAAACGCTCTCTTACTGTCAATAAATTTCAAACAAAAAATATTTATATGTCAATCATTTGTAATTTGTTTTAAACAACGCGATTTAAAGAATTTTGCATTTTAATTTATTTAATTTTTTTAGTACGAAATTTCAACGATTTTATTTTTATTACTGTCGATTATTAGAAAATTAATTGAAAATTATGAAACTATGGATGCTAAAATCTTTTCAAAAAGATAAAATTACATGCAAAGTAATCTATACGCTATACAAATAAATAAAATTGGAGTGTCTGTTTGTAATATTAAAATAACTGCTTTTTACTAAATGCAATTGAATGTATACACGGTACATACACCAAAATGACATTTTTTACAATTTTGTCTGTCTGTCTGTCTGTTTGTTCCAGCTAATCTCTGAAACGGCTGTACAGATTTTGACGAGACTTTCACTGGCAGACAGCTGATGTAATAAGGAGTAACTTAGGCTACCTTTATTTTAGAAATTTATTGATTTTGTAACCCTCCGAACTGACCATTTTTTTTTTAATTCTAAATGGATAAAGTCGCGGCCTTAGCTAGTATATAAATAATATAATACAGGAAAGACGCTGTATACGCTATGTGGTTATGGCATAAAAGAATATAGCCACCCCGCCTCTTCCCATGGGTGACGTAAGAGGCGACTAAGGGATAACACAGATCCACTACTACCTTGGAACTTATAAAGCCGACCGATGGCGGGATAACCGTCCAAGCGCTAGCTTTGAAATACACAGGCTGAAGACGGGCAGCAGCCTCTTCGATGCGACAAAGCCAGCTCTGCTGTCACCAAGTTCACCAACCCGCCTGCCCAGCGTGGTGAGTATGGGCAACACACATGAGTTCACGCCATTTTTGGTATGAACTTGTGGAGGCCTATGTCTAGCAGTGGACTGCAAAAGGCTGAAATGCTGATGATGATGAATACAGGAAAGAACTAATTAGTTACAACCATTATTATTACTTTTAAATGTTTTCGTTACAAAAGAAAATTAAAAAAAAAAAAAAACAAAATACACAAAGCTTGAACAATATTAGATAAAAGCATGTTGTGAAATAAATATCGACAGAAATCCTACTAAAATGTGGAAGAGTTTATTAAAGCTGCGAGTTAGAAGCTTTAAACTATTGCCATTTTAAAAATACTATGAATTTTATAAGAAATCTAGCAAGGTTTCGCTGTTACCGTGCGCTTATCATTTGTTTAAATTCAAGCCTTTACATGCATTAATAGAAAAAAATTAATGAGAAAATATATATAATCAGGTCAAAATAGCCACTTAAACTAACAATATTTAAAACCAACTGAAAATTGCTATGATTGTTAGGAACGCCATTTGTGAGTAAATGTGAAAAGTCCGAGACGATATTCCGTCTGCTGAAGAACTTTATTCAATGCTAAAATTCGGAAAATAGGATCTTTTCTATGCGTCTTTAGCAGTTTTTAAAGAAATGGTAAATTTTGTGACATAAAAAGAAAGCAAAAATTATAAATCGAAACTGTCTTATAAAAATATCCGTATTTATTTTTCACATTGTAACATAATTACAGTCATAGATATAAAATGAACTAAATCATGGAGCACGCCCTTTCAATATTGCTCGCAATTAATTAGATTCATTATAAATCAGAGCATCTTAGATTCGACTTTGTTACGTTTAAGAAATAATATTTCGTTTTAATTAGCGATATCATCAGAAATATACGTTTACGCTGTTTACATAACTACCCTCTTTGTAATAAGAGTATTTCATTTAGGTTAATTTCAATTAGGTACAATCAAAGAAAGAAAAAGGTTAAAAGATATTTTGCTACTTACTAAAGAAAAAGATAGCAATGAATTAAGTAGAATAGGATTATCTATATATATAAAAAATGAACGTTTTTATGTTTGTATGTCCTTTATAGAACCGTAAACTATGCATATAATCATGACATGTCCTCATGATCATCAGCAGTGTTGCGCATGAGCCCACAAAAGTTTATGAGTTGGTACGACCAAAAAAAATAATAGCGTAGCAACGTGCTAAGGGTACAGATAGTAGTTTATAAATAATAATACGTTCGTTTTTAGTAACATTTATTATCATACAAAGAATTTTTCTATATTTAAACAGAGTAAATAATACTTTTTTTTTCATAATCATTATAACATAATTTTCCTAGTTAAAAATTAGCTTAAGGCGTTTCTGTAATTTAATTGTATCTTTTGGTCAGTTTTTTTTTTTCTTATTGAAGTTGAAAAAACAATATGAATTTGTTGTTTTATTAGATACAAGATATCATGTCAATATTGTATATATTATCATATCAATATTACGATTGATATATTTCATCATTCTTCGGTAGATTACTTGTACTCTATATAAAATATATTTAAGTTTGGAAACGTACATACATTTTATATAAAATAAAAATAGCATAATACGTACACTTACGCGATATTATTTCTTAATAGAAAATACAATATGGTAGCTAAATTCAGAGGAATATGAAGCATTCTACTGAGCTATCTATCGAAAGGTGTGGCTAAGCGAAACGAACATATTTTTTTAAGCTTCGTGAAAGAATATGGATAAATTGCTTACTATAATTATATATAACGGCACTAACTAGAATAAAGTTTGAACAAAAAAAAAAAAAAAATACCAAATTTTTAACTTTTTTATTCACTTCGTGAAATTAATATTGTAATACAATGATTTATAATTGATATCATATTATAATGATTTCTACTCTCTACTTCGTCAACATAAATTACGCAAGAGTTTAAATTGGTTAAAAGTCATATTTATTATAAAATATACGCGTTTTCGCCGGAAAAGGGAAAACTTTGTGTTAATACATTTATAATATCTAATTATTTTTAACCGTCATTTTGGAAGACGAAAACCACAAATTACTAGACCATAACAAACACATATGTAGCCAATTGCTATAACTAATGCACGAAGTTATGATTAACATTTGCGTTAATAGTAACAGGTTTGAATTTAGTAGAATTAATACTTTTCACGAACGAGTGTTACCAAAAGGAATATTATGTTCATTAAGCAACTTTAAGTCTTACCCTTTGTTGTTAACTAGCGGTTTCAATGTTATAAATCCCTTAACAACAAAATCCTCTTTTTATACCAAAAACATTCCCATAATCCCGGTTAAAACAAGACTTAAAACTCACGGATTATTATTTTATTAATGTTAATTCCCGGACTAAAATGAGATCTTATTACAAATATAATATCCATGGAGGAGTAAAATGCGAAAACAGTTAATAGCTTAAAAATTAATTCGCATAAAAAAACGAATGCGCTTTAAACCACACGAATGAAGTAAAACTTACGAAACGTAACTCTCTCTCTCTCTCTTTCTTTCTATCTTCACTAAATTATATCTCCCTCTTAACTTCTTCCAATCACACTTTTCGTAACGCTCACGTCACGTATTCACTAGCTTACTCCACAAATCAAGCGCGCATAAAGAAGTTTTACTTAAATAAATATTCTTTTTTTATGATAATAACGAAGTCGTCGTCGAAAACGTCAATGACGTAAAGTTTAGATACATTTTAAACAACTAACATTTATTAAGAGCTTAAGTAAATAAAATTGGAGTGTCTGTTTGTAATATTAAAATAACCGCTTTTAACTAAATTCATTCATTGTATGTATACACAGTACATATACCAAAATTACATTTTTTATAATTTTTGTCTGCCTGTCTGTCTGTTTGTCCGGCTAATCTCGGAAACGGCTGAACCGGTTTTGACCGGAATTTCGCTGGCTGATAGCTGATGTAATACGGAGTAACTAAGGTTACTTTTGTTTTAGATTTTTATTTTATTTTATAACTCAGCGAACTAAACAATAACTATTTTGTTAAATTCTACGCGGATGAAGTTACGGGCACAGCTAGTAAATAAATAAACATTTTATAACAATCACACACGATCGCCTATTCCTAAGGTAAGCAAGTTAATTCTTGTTATAGGCAACATCCGACTGATATAACTATTTTTTTTTTTTTTTGATAAATATACATAGAAATAGTTTCATATGAACGCCATAAGCGCCAACGAGCTAGTCAAACTTAAATATATGTTTTATAATTATATTTAAGCCTTTGTATATGAACAACATAATCAGTACTTTGAAGTTTCAGTAGTTAAGCTCTATAAATACATATTACAATAATTTACATTTTCCGCCAGGTAAGGCAGGTCGGCGCGCGCGTTAAATTCACCAATTTGACTGTGTTTGTTTCTTTTTCTACAGATTTGTTTTTATTTCTACAGATTTGTTTGTTATACTTTTGCGAGAGGTGATTATTGTGTGTATTTAAATTGTGTCGTTTAAAAAAATGGATTATTATTTTACTATAACTCTGAAAAAAGTTTAGAAAACATTGTAATATACATCATTATTACTAATCATCAGGTGCTAAGTCTTATACGTACATTAATCAAAAAAATATATAGTCAAAGCACACTAACACAACCTAACTTTACATTAAAAAAAGAATTCCGATGAAAATCTATAGATTAAGTAAACCCCGAAGATTCGCCGTTCTAAAGTTGGTATCATAATAAGACTAAGTGATTAATTTCAAACTAAACACGTTTAGGTCATGATTAAATCTAATCATTTATCATTTACGGAGCGGTTTTTTCGAATAAGACTTTTGTAGTAGACAAAATATTTTTTTTTTGTGACAAATGTGTCTGAAGAAAGACATAGACAAAACAATTATTTCTCTTTTATGTACATGACGGAGAGATAGAGTACTTACATAAATAAATATTAGAACTACAATTTACAAATAGAGCGTACTAATGCACTGAGATTAAACTGGTCAAAAAAGTAAAATATCACAAGTAAAATTCATAATAATATTGTGATTAAAGGTTTAAAATTCACACTTACTTAACCGAATTCAAAGAAAGATAAGGTCTCATTCAATACGGGTCAATTTAACTGCTATTTATTTATTACTATAATTACTATCAATCATTTTTTTTTTGAATTGATTATATATTTTTTTAAATAACCAACGAGCGGACGTCTAGTTCGCGATTACCGTAGCTTCTACATCGCAAACACGTTGCCGACCCTATCCCCAATTCCCCCCAAGAGTTCTGGTACCTGACTCACCAACAGGAAAAAGAAAAGTAGTATATTTGAGGTGGGATCTTCTGTAAGATCGAGGTACTACCCCGGTCGGGCTGCTCCAAATTTTGAGCAGGAAATTTACTGCTGTGCACTACCTCATTTGAAGTTGGTCTTACTAGATTCAAAAGAAAACAATCCACATCCAATATTCGAAAGGTAGGAGATAAAATATAAAGCTTTTAAGAATTTTTATCTCTGGAATCATACCTATCGAGCGGTTGGACCGATTACGATGCGATTTGTTTGACGTATACGAGTTTCGTTTATAGTGGATCTTAGTTAAGTTTGGTCAAAATTGATGTAGCCTTTTAAAGAGTTTTAGCCATCGGCTAAAATAAAGCTAGGCATTTTCAATCGACATAGAGTGAGATTATTTTTTTATTGCGTAGTGGCCATTTATATATTTTACCTATTAATTATTATTACAACATTTTTCATTATAATAAAAGTAAGACGAATAAAATAACTGATAATCAGTAACTGGGAGTCGTAATTCGTCATTCATTTTTTATGAACTACGTCCGAGCCTCGATTAGCCTTTCGACACAATAGTACACCGATGAAATATTTAAAATAATGCAAAAAAAATATGTAAAAATAAATCATCACTGAATGAGCTTACACCAAGCAAAACGTATATTCAGCAATCACTTTTGCACCAAGTGTTCTTATCACGACCACCTTTTGTTCAGTAGCATCGCTATATTGTTATTAAGAGCCGTTGTGACGTCCCACAGTCGGGGCATTCGCTTCCAAGTGAACTTGTTGTATGTTTTATTCTTTTCTAATATAGTGATCGTTTACAAATCGCTGCCTGAATAACTTTTTGTGGAAAGAAGTTTTTGTCACAGGTGTCATTATATATCACATTTATTCAGTACATTTTAAACAGATTATTAGTCATTCTAAAGTTACTTAAGAGTATTTGTAACATGTTATAAGTTTTTTAAATTACACTAGAACACATGTTTTATTTTCAATTTATTTTGTGTAAATAATTCATGACACAGCAGACACTAGCCTGATAAGCATGCAGACAAATAACATGGCATGTTGAAACTGCGACTAATGGCAGATTATATATGGGATAAGATGTGATTCCATTCCCTATGGTTGCAGCTATTTGGCCTTATACAAAAATAACAACAAATGTTTGTGATTTGTCTGTCCTCGCAGATCTCTCCAATGTGCTTGTTAGAGCACTGTCTCTAGTCGTACAATCAAACACAGATATATATTACACAGATATCGAAAGGTTTGAAATCATGATCAATCAAATCACCACACAACAAAGTCATTTTAATCTTCTTAAATTGTTATTTAAAAGTATAAAAATACTTACTGAATATGACCACGTGTCTTCTATATTCACAGTCTCCCCTATATCACTATCATAACATGTGAGTTTAGAACTGTCTTCTTGATGAAAAGCACTTCATATTTTGTGTTAAAACATCGTATAAATCATAGTCTATAGCTTTTCTGAACACTTTTAATAACAGCTTACACAAAAACTTGGAGAATTTTATAGGTAGGTACGTACGCAAATAAAATCTAAAAAAATACTCGTGAACCAAATTGCTTGACTCAATTAGCAAAAATGTTGGATTAATTACTGTTCGATGAGAGTGGGCGCAAAAAATGAGACGTAAAACATTAAAGCCGTCTTTCAAAGAAATGTTAATTTGGACGATTGACATAATAATGAAAAATAACAGCAATCTATACGAATGAATCAAATTGGAGTGTCTGTTTGTAATAATAAAATAACAGCTTTTTAGTGAATACATATGGATGTATACACGGTACATATACTAAAATAACATTTTTTACAATTTTTGTCTGTTTGTCTATCTGTCTGTCTGTCCGTTTGTTCCGGCTAATCTCTGAAACGGCTAGACCGATTTTCACGGGACTTTCACTGGCAGATAGCTGATGTAGTAAGGAGTAACTAAGTCTACTTTTGTTTTAGAAATTTATTTAATATATTACTTTGCAAACTGAACAATAACTTTTTTGTTAAATTCCACGCGGCAGCTAGTAATATACTAGAAGCCTTCTTCGAAACATGCTGCACCTGATGGTATAAGTATTATACCGATCGGTTCAGAAGTTTTCGCAGTATAAACGAATAAAAAACCGGCTTTCCATTTATTAGTATGGATTAAAGAGGTAAGCAGATAAGAAAATTCTATTTAGCTACAGATAATACTCTTTAATACAAAGGCCCATAGAAACAGAGTGGGATCTTGTCGTGGGTTGGGAAAAAGTACATTAGTATTTAGCGCGAAAAACCTTTTGAATTTTCTATTTCATCGAGTCTGATTTATTATTCTTTTTAGTACATAGTACTCAGTTTATCTAAATACTTTATCATTGTTATTGTTGACAAATCTTTTTGCTAATTAGTCAACACAATACAACACTAATTACTCAATAAATGACTTATTATTTTATTCCAAGTCACAGTACATTATTTGTTTCCTTTTACAATCACTATAGAAAAAAATGTTTACAAATAACTTGTTATTGTACATCAAAGAATACAAATAAAATAGAATGGAAAAATAAAATATAATAAATTCCATTTTTCTGCTTATGTACGGTCCTAACTTTGTATGACAGTCGCCGGTTAGAATACTAGCTGACCTGACGTTCTGTCTTGAGAATTGTCATATGGGTGAAGTTTAAATAGTCGTTATATTTTCCAAAATATTTCAGTTTGAAATTAGTGCTTACATCATATTAAGACTTAAAGAAAGTTGATATCACTAGAACTACACTATATGTTTAATGTTTGATAGATATTTAATGAAAATAATATAATAATTAACTACGGCACTCAATTTCGGTATCTACAGATTATATCGATTAGGACAGTTTCTGATGATTTCATGCTTCATTATGTTTTAAACTACATTATTTTACATCATTTTTTATGACGACTGCTCTGGTGTAAAGTTGCATGTGCTGTGTCAACAGTGCCTAAACACCGACGGCCGCAGTTTCTGAATCCCGCTTGGAGAGGATATTTGAGTTTATACAAATGTACACCTAATAGCGATCGTTATTTACGAACGTGGAGACCACATGGAGAAAGAGGCATATGCCCAGCAGTGGGATATTACAGGCTGAAGCGAATATAAAAAATCGACCAAGGGAAAGTAGGACTTGCGCTCGAACCGTTGAATAGGTAAACAGTTGGTACATTGAATTTAATATCGGACAAAAAGCGGCAAAAAAAAATCACTTTTGTTTATTATTTATTATTAAAGTAAATATAAAATTAAATATTTTGTGAATATTTCAAGTGCCTACCTGCTACCATTTATTGATATCGAGCAAAAATAAGCAAAATACGCCTTTTTGTTATGGAAATAAATATTTATTTTATTTTTATTATTTATTATTAAAATAAAAATACTATGAGTATTTTGTTAATATTTCAAGTGGCTAAGGTAGGCACTTGAAATATTCATCATTTTTGATATCGAGCAAAAAGAGCAAAATAATCGCCTTTGTTGTATGGGGAGCCCCCCATAATTAATATTTGTTTGATTTTGTTTTTAGTGTTTGTTGTTATAGTAGCAATAATGTATTCAGTACATCGTTCCATAGCATAATTGGCTAATTGGCTCGAGCACTGACACGGTGAGTCGGAGATGTAGGTTTGATCCCCGCTGGAACGGTTGATTTTTGATTTATAATATTTAAAAAAAAAATTAAATAAACTCGAGCTTCAACAAACACCCAAAAAAATTTTGTCCGTGCCTTAGAGAACGTGTAAAGTCATCAGTTCTTGTTATATAATCACTACATGTGGTTATATAATCACTGTATATGATTATATATTGACATTAGTTATAATATTGATAATAATCAAAATCGATATATATATATATTTGATTTACGTATCCATTGCCGTAGCCGAATTTCACATCCGTGACAACTCTGGTTCATAACGCGTTGAAAATACAATTACTGTGCCAAAGAATAAAGACATGCGTCTAGAATAAAATATCTTACAAATATTTAACCAAAACTTTAATCAACTCGACTAAAAGCGACCAATATGGTAAAAGTCGTGACGAATTATATTATATAATAATTACCTACAGAGCCAGCTTTGGTTCATTGAAATTAAACTCGTTTTTGATTAAAACGAATCGCTTTTTAAATAAAGGAACTCTGCTTAGTTCGACAAATGTAGAAGTTAAGAAATTCTTCCTGCAGCTACATTTGTAACTCTATCAGAAGTAGATTTAAGTATTTTTAACTTTGATTTGATATAAATTTTAACTGAGTTCTCGTTGAGACTCATTATTTCTTTCTTAAATTAGTATTATATAACGTATACTTTTTTTACGTTTCATTAACGGTCCGCTTATGTTGGAATGATGAAGAAAAGTTCGGTCATTATGGTTTGATCAATCCGATCCGGATCCGGCAGGATTGCAATCCTTAACCACGAGGCACTAGGAAATGACAGAAATAGAAAAAAATTCTATATCTAATCACACACTTACAAGTATCCCACTGCTGGGCAAAGGCGTCTTTTTTTGCAGTGTTGAAGGCATCGTGCTGAGGCCTTTAGTAACAAAAAACCTGCCATCCCCGATCATCCTTAATTAAACCAAATATAGATATTTAACAACTATAATTCGGGTTTCGTTAATTAACACAAATATATATATATATATATATATATATATATATATATATTGTAAGGATTCTTTAAAATTTACTTAATCTGTTATTTATTTAATCTGTTTTAAATAATGACGAATGTGCTGTTCAATGTAAAAACATTTTTATTTTATACATTTAGTCGAGGTGACTACAATTTTAGTAGAAGAGCGCTACACTAACATTCATTCCCTTTGAAGTCAAACTCGCAATACTAGTCCAAGAGTTATTGTGAACTCCTCACACTAAGGACCGGTCCGGAAATTATATAAAAGACCTTTTCACTCGGATAGTTTAGATATATCTTTCTAACAAACAAATGACACTTAGATAACAACCACTGGAGGACTCACGGCTTGTTAAATATTGTATACGTATGTGAGAATTAAATATTCATTGCCGATTGCTAACTAGAATCTACCTTATTCCCTTATACTAAAAATTTTCGCTTTAAATTTCCATTTAAATTTTCAATTTTATTGCATACGAGTCCCGAATGTCAATTTTGTAATGGGACATTTTAAGGTAAGTGGCAACGTATCTCGGTCGAAAAGCCTCGACACGAGCACCAATAATACATTGACAGCTGTCATCGACTCGGAATGTCATGTAAGCTCACAAGCAGTGAAGTTATTTTTTACCAATGAGATATAATATACCGCATCGACCGCGACGCGAATGCCATCACTATATATATACCGCAACATGGATATGAAATTAAAGGGCTCATCATGAGGATTTTAAGATATTATAACAAATCGATACTTTAAAAAATGTTATTACTTTTTTCTGTTTTTATTTAATATTATTTTTTACGAAGAATTTTTTATTTATTTATGCTTTACTCGTTATTCTATTTAGACTCTACTCTGGCTATAGTAAATATTTACTAATTGGCTGACTAAATGTCTATTCTCAAACAACATTATAAAATCTTACAGTTTTTTTATTTATTTAGAATAAAGAAAATAAGTGTAACTGGGTGTTCTTTAAAACTTATTATTCATGATGCTCTTCTACGTATATTCATTTTCTTGCTCAGCTATACCGTAAAATTAAACAGCCACATGACAATATTTTCATATCTTTAATATAAATGTTGTATCAGTTTAATTTGTGTAAAAGGCAAAAACTGCTTTGTAAGACGTGAAAGAACTATTTAAACAGGAACTGGCAAGTGATTGGTACGCTTCATGTTGTTAAAATTACTTATTAAATTTTTTAACCCTACAAAAGAATAGTGTAAGCAGAAATTAGACGAATTAAAAAATATTAATCACACTGAATGTCTTTTCTATACAAATAAATAAAATTACCTGGGTGACCGAGCTCAGCTCGGTATTTTTAGTAAAATAATATATATATTAGTATATTTTAATGTATGTTCGGAGATAACTTCGTCGATTATGAAAAGTTTTTGATAATTCTTTTTTTGTTCAAAATGAGATATCCCTGGTGTGGTACTATGATTAGGAAACCAGGATCTGATGATGGGATCCCAGAGGGAAACTCTCGAAAATCCGCGTAACTTTTTACTGGGTGTAGATTTTTACTGGAAGTTTGCCGGAAAAACTTTGTACCACACTATTTCAACGCGGGCGAAGCCGCGGGCACAGCTAGTATATGTATATTCTGATGTGAATCATTTCTATGCTTTTTGTTCTATTTTCATGAGATTAAAAAAGTACTTTTACTGTAGAGAGTGATACTATTTTTGTTGTGGTTGAAACTTAACCCATTTAAATTCAAGTATTATTTTACTCGCGTCACGCTTGTGATGTAAGCATTTCACTGCAGGAAAGTATTTTATTGAAATGAAATGAAATGAAAATATTTTTTTCGCTATAAGGTAAACTACACACTGTGAAGTCGTCAAATTAAATTCACAAAAAAAAAAAAACAAAAAAAGTTAAGGTAGCAAAACAATCAATAAAAAAAATTACACCTAAATATTAGGTGTATTACAAATTAAGGTTAATATCCTTAAGTTATCCAGCAACCTTAATTGAGTCACAATATTTAATTTTACTTTTTTTTTAATATTTTTATATTTTTTTTTTGTCACAACATTTTTTACAAATACAAACTGAATTAACTGAGTGACTTAGTGTACCCAGATAAAACCGCGAGGTTTTCATGGTACTTAAATTGCAAAGTATAATGTATTTGTTACGTATTGGCCAATAAATGAAAAAAAAACATTAATTCAAAATCCTAATGTTAGTAGTAATTATATTTCTATTTTATTCTCAGCTTTATTAAATTATACAATAAATGAAATAAAATAATGTCCCTAGTGTAGGCCGAGAGAAAAAACCGTGATTCCAAGAAAAACGTTGAGTTAACTAATGATTGTCAATGATCAGTTGACTGACACCATTACGATCTTTAGCTTTTCCAGTTTCTACATTTATATTAGAAGGTACTTTGATTTTGTTTTTATTAGAATTAATTTTACGCGGCACTAACAATTTTAAATATTTTTGAATATTTTTTGACATAATTACAAAAAACAATGTTTGTGTTACATGATTTCTCATGTTAGAGATTATTAAACTTTTGCCTACTTTTACTTGGATGTCTTACATTGGATGTTTTATAATACTTCGAAGAGATTTTTAGGTATAAATACAGTCCTGAGCACACTAATTATATGACTACTAAAAAGTATAAAACTTTATATTTAACGTACACTAGAATGACGGCATTACTCATACTAACCTGATTTTTCATATAAGATTTGAAGCTAATCAATTGTCTACAGTAATTAGAGTGAGAAGGATAAAATCCCATCTGCAAAAATGTTATCAATTCATGTGGCTTTAGAATTAGTTATTCGAGTAGGCTCGAGGAAGAGTTTGGTAAGATTACAATATTTGAACAACGATAAAAAATCTATATTTATAATCGATATTGATGTCACCATCATCATATCAGCTCACGGATGCCTACTGCTGAGCATAAGCCTCTCCTAATGCTTTCCACGACAATCTGTCCTGCGCAGCACGCATCCAGCGGCTTCCCGCGACCCTGACCAGATCGTCGGTCCACCTCGTGGGGGGCCTGCCAACGCTGCGGCGCCCGGTACGCGGTCGCTACTCGAGAACCTTTCCACCCCATCGGCCATCTGTTCTTCGAGCTATGTGGCCTGCCCATTGCCATTTCAACTGTGCGATCCTTCGAGCAATGTCGGTTACCCTGGTTCTCCTGCGGATATCCTCATTTCTGACTCTATCACCATACACTATATCTGTCTTAGGTTTAAATTTAGGTTATCCTTAGGTTTAGCTTTGTTATTAGTTCTTCTAATAGTGCTTCAAATTGTTCGTAAACTGCACTAGGTTGTGTATAGATACTGACTATTATACATTGCGTTAACTCGATACAGGCTATCTATATAGTTCGTTCAATGGGACGACTTACCATATCTCTACGTAACTTAAATTGTAGGTAGGTGTGATTAATGAGTCACTGTGTCTTTCTTCAGAACTAACAGGCAACTTAGTGCCTGTCAAAACTAATAATAATAATAATAATCATTTATTTCAGAAGTAAATCCATATTCAAAAATTAGATAAAATAAATTATTAAAAACAACCTTGTAGTCTTTCAGCTTGTGTTAGGTAATACAAATTAAAATCAAACAAAAGATAAAACAGAAATAAAATCGTACATACTACAAATTATATTAATATTTCATTTATTCAAAGAAGTTCTAATGCAAGTTCCTTACCCAACAGGCCTTGCATGTTTTGAGGAATAATTTTTTTTTTGTTATCAAAGGGGAACCCATTTTAGGTGATATCCAGGACGCCCGGGTAGGCAGTATTAGACCGTATGTCGGCTTCAGCACTTGGGGGTGCAATACCGACCAAACCCCGGCGGAGAGCCTTCTGCCGCCTTAATTGGAGGGTCCCGGATCTGCAGGCAACACGATCCATCCAGCGACAGGCTGGCCTCGGCGAAAAGGCCAGACTTCTCCTCCATGGGGACTGTCCGGCTCACCTCTGAACAATCCGGACGACGCCGTTTCTAACAGAACCTTATGAGGATGTTTTGAGGAATCAACCTTAAACAATGCTTGTTATACAAATATTGATTACTTAATATATAACTATTTGCGTCTAATCTCTGTTGTCGACTTACTTAATTTAAATTACTTTTACTAAAAGTAGTACTAAAGGTACTAATGGAATTGTTTAAATCTTTGACTATTTATATCCTTAATTTTGTATACAATAATGTGTATACAATAAACTAGTTAATGTGAAGAAGTTTTATTTTTATTCTTATAAATGCATTAAAAAGAAAAAAAATTAACTTTTCCTTTAAACTTTTACTTACAACGTATAAAGTCATTACACAATTTACATGATATAAATCGTATCGCCGTATTTACTTATTTTGGAAATTTATAAAAATCTAAATCTAATTGCAGTCCACTGCTGGACCTATGTACAGCCTCCCCAACTTCGCGCCAGACATCCCGGTCTTCGGCAATCCTCATCCCGCCTACACCGGCAATCTTACGTAGATCGTCAGTCCAATGGATTGTTGTCGTTTGTTTTTTGTCTATATTTTATATTGTTTGTCTACTTACCTAATTTCATCTGTTTCGTTTATTCCTTAAAGTATTATAAAATTAGAATATAAGATTTTCTACAAACATATATGCTTTTAGTTTAATTATAAGCTTTTGGAAGCCATAAATTAATTGAACGAGACGATATAATTGTGAAAAATAAAATTCATTTTCATACTTATTTGTGTAGCTTCTCCTTGTGCCTGCTTAATGAAGATTTTTTTAATTAATGTCACACAAAAGAATGGTTGATTTGGTTGAACACGCCTTTTTTTAAATATAAAAAAAAAAACAGTGAAAAGTTTCAACTTCTGCTTCAGTCTAAAACAACACAAACATAGAAAATAAAATTAGAAATACTTTAATTCGTGTTAACCTTTGTTTTCATAGAAGAGCCACGAACTTTATAATCTACCCTCGTATTATCTATCTGGGCGTGTTGAGAGTACAACGTAGCTAACTCAAATAAAATTAACAAACGAAATTATTGTATTGCGGTCCGAGAGTTCAGTTTATCTTTTGTTTAAACTTCATTGTTCGCTGGATTTTGATCATGAAGTTATTGGATTTTGAAAGGATTTTATGCTCTATTATCTTTCAGATTTCAAATTCTAAATAATAAAATAGTAACCATATTCTTCATCAGATAACTTCTGTTCATTATGTTGTATAGTTATCTAGTCTTAACATATTCAATATTAACAGAATAAAAAAGGCTGCACAGTATCCTCTTAAATAGCTCTCTATTTAAGAGGATAATGTGCATATTTTGTGCAATTTTCAGTTCAGTGTAAACTCAACGTTTCATTTGAAAGAACATTTGAAAGAACATTTAACTAATGAACGGCAGACAATAGTCTTAATTATAAGGCCCTATAGGTATAGCGTGGAACTTTGGGCACGGATCCCTAAAATGAATCATCAAAACTCCGTATAAAGTTATGCGTGGTCATACAGACATTATTTTCCCATTGGGCTAAAAAAATGGTACAAAAATATTTACAGCGTGAAGCGATACTAGATTATCCTCAACGAAGGCTTTTAAATAAAAATTATGTTTAATAATTCGAACAAAGGATATACTCGTTTGATATTATATACATTTTATATTAAATTGAATTTAGGCGTAACATGAGACAAAATTTCCTTTTATATTTCGCTAAAGCAAACTGCAGAACGAAAGGGCGATATGTTCATATGTCGTTATGGTACGATGATCGCGCTGGCATTATTCTTACTCTGGAGAATTCTTTTATATTCTTCATATATATATCAGATTAGCTGCCACGTTTTTTCCTGCTCAAAACATGGAGCAGCCCGACTGGAGTAGTATCTCGATCTTACAGAAGATCATAGCTAAATAATACTGTTTTCATGCAGTCTTGTGTTCCTGTTGGTAAGTAAGATGACCAGAGATTCTGGGAGGAATTAGGGGTAGGGTCAGTAACGCACTTTTAATGCTTCTGGTGTGGCAGGCGTCTATAGGCTGCGGTAATCGCTTATCATCAGGTAAGCCGTACCCTTGTTTATCGACCTAGTTGTCGAAAATAAAGATAAAAAAAACGTTAATATTTTTAAAAACGGCACCTTAGTTAGTTCTACGTTTCTGCTATTACTATCTACAGCACTAAATTAAAGGCAAAAGCAAAATGAAATAATATAAAAATTTAATATATACTAGCGGACCCGACAGAAGTTGTCCTGACCAGAAAACAGCTACCAAATTTGATTTCTTACATACCGATAGCAGCGCCACCTACCGGGTCCATTTGAGAGAAAAACTACCCTATCTCCCAAGTTGGACCAAAATACAGATGCTTACAAACTTTGATAAAAATTGGTTCAGTTGTTTAGAAGTTCATCGCCCACATACATCGTGAGACGAATTTTTATATAATACTAGTTGACCCCGCAAACGTTGCTTTGCCATATATGTTATTAACCCCCTTAATCCCCCCTCTATAACTAAGGTGTATGAAAAATCGTTTTTGGCCGATTCTCAGACCTACCCGATATGCACACAAAATTTCATAAAAATCGGTCCAGCGACACGAGAATTTTATATATAAGAAGATATAGATTTATACCCCAGGTATTAAAAAAGAATTATAGTTTTTGTTGGTAGATATGTAATTTACTTTATACTACTGTCACTTAAAAAAACTGACTAAAATTGTATATAAATGAAATCTTAAACTGCTTAAATTTAACTTTTAATAAGAAATTCACAAATTATTTCATATAAAATATACGGCAGAAATTGGACACATTCAAACACGCTTACGTTAACCCGATTTCCCGCCAATATAGGATAGATTGCATGAACTCATGAAGACATTGACATACTGCGGTCCTATTGGTCGAGGGGCAGATACGCATTAGGATGATTACTATATTATTAAGTGAATTAATCAAAGTAGAAATGCAAAGAAGTTACATCTAAAATTGTGCAATAATATTTTTACGTTATTCAGCAATTTACCTAATTAATTACAAGCATAATTTTAATATTTCAAACAAAAACAATAAACAAATATTGAAGTCTAAGCCTTTTGGAAATTTTTGATTTAATATTTTTTTTTTTTTGACTTTTGAAACGAAGTTCCTTACGGCAGGCTTGACATTTAGCTGGGCGACCGAACTGAAAAAAAATGTGATACTAAAACCGTAAGAAAAATATATAACGGAAGTGACGTAATATCAGTCACACGACTGTGTAATATGACGTTTGTAAAACCAAACTCATTTAACATTAACAGCTATAAATGTTAGGCGTTTTTGGTAAAATAATGAATTAAAATAGCTATCGTTGAAACTTTTAACACGTATTCTTTCGACCACACGTCTGAAGTAAAACTTCTTTAGCTCCGTCTAACTTATATATCCCTCTCAACTTCCGTTCGCCTCGCCCGATTACACTTTTCGTAACGCTCTAGTCACGCATTCACTAGCTTACGCAAGTCAAGCGTGCGTAAAGCAGTTTTACTTCAATAAAACGTTTATCTGATGGATATCATCATCCGTCAAATAACGTTATCCACAACTTGTTAAACTGATCCTAAATAATTAATAGTTATTGTCTTAAAGAAAACAATCATAAAAATATATTGAGCTAAATATAAATTGCCTCTATAAGAACTTGAGTATAATTTTCCTAGACAAATGAATAACTTAAGTGAAGTAAATAAAAAATATATTCCGCAAAATTATAAGTACTTCGTCGCGACATTGTTTTATTACGTATTCAGGACAAGTATTGAGACAGCCGCCAAGAACTTTGATATTGTCACTACTTCCACCACATTCTGAGACATTAATTCAGATATTGCTGTCTTAATCCCCAAGCGGCTTTATTTGCCATGTGAAATCTTCGTACGTGTAGCGAAGTTATGTTGACTTTACCTGTGGGTTGATATTTTTTCGTAATAGCTATAAGCGAAGCAAGATACTGTTACTTACAGAAATGACATAAATTCAATAATAATGAATGAATACGCGTTAAGCCAGCCCCGTAATCAATTAAATTGTAATAAATTAGAACGCATCTCTGGAGGATTAACGACTAGACAGTATGAACGCGGCGCTGCTCCTGCTCTTTTTCTGAGCAGTAGAACTCTAATAGTCCTTTACATAAAGGATGACGTCAACAAATTTGAGTCGGTATCACCCCAATCTTACAACGTACTATGTGACGACTAAAGACAACCTACTTTACACTAAGACAAAGGGTTAATAAAATTACAAAGATGTGTTAATATTTTTTGATACTCGGTTTTTCTTTCTAGTTTTTTTTTAGTCTGCAAAAAATAATTAAAAACGTACTTAAAATAATTAGAAAATCTGAGTCATGTACAGATAATAGACTCGAACATCCGTCAACAAGCAAGGTGAATGCTCTGATCCCTCTTCTTTACAAGTGAGGAGGCATTCACTCACCATCTGTTGAGACATTACAGACAATTACAGACTTTTGTACGAACGACTTGTGTATCAAAATTAATCGTCGATTAGACAGTTCTTTTAGCTATACAAATATTAAGAAAAGGACACCACTTAAGAATTATTTTATAAGCTGGTGAATTATAGGTTATTTATATTGTAATCTGTAATCTTATTTATTGAGTTTTTAAATTGAGTCACCGCTAATAATATAAGGTTGAAAGATATGTTACTTTGTATTTAGGTAATAAACAATGAATTCCTTTATTAAATAGTATTTCTTCATTTCACAGATGCTATACAGAACGAAGATTAGCTACAAAACATTCTACGCCAGCCCTATGATACTTACTAAACTAGCCCCTATGACTGACAATAGCGGAACAGTAGCCATAAATATGATACAGCCATAACATTTTAATGACATACATTTAAAGCTTCTTTTTACACGTAACATCAGTTGTCCGTTTAGAAAACGATTTAAGTGACGATTCAATTATGATCTTAACTAAATGCCATTAACTTAGTTCGATGAACGTGCGATGAGCGTAGCCTGATGTAGGTAATTGAATCATGTCGAGCATGTCCAGGAAATCGCGAGAACTAAATAAATCAATTCGCTCTATTCACTTGAATTATCCATTCAAAGTAATTTAATGTATTTTTATGATATATTTAAGTAATGAAATGCATTTAATTGTAACGTGTTAACGTTTCTTAGATTATACTAAATTTTGCCCAGCGCGTGTACTTTACAAAAAAAAAAACATTATTATTTTGCGGCACAATGTAGACATTAAAACACCTGCTTGAAAACTTTATAAGCATTCGCTCGCTCGCTTCAGCGTGTAATATCCCACTTCTTAGCGTTGGCCTCTTTCCCCATGTAGGA
The DNA here is from genome assembly GCF_905220565.1 of Melitaea cinxia. Lineage (NCBI taxonomy): Eukaryota > Metazoa > Arthropoda > Insecta > Lepidoptera > Nymphalidae > Melitaea > Melitaea cinxia. The sequence continues at coordinate 7,553,761 of NC_059424.1, forward strand.
AAAGGATCAGAGCTTAATCCACCATGCTGCTCCGATGCGGGTTTGCGGATATATTCCCTACTATGAGTAACGATCGCTATCAGGTTAACATGATAACAACCGAAACCAACAGCTTAACGTGCTCTCCGAGAACTGCATAAGCACCCAGACCAGGGCAAATATCTGTATGGCCAATACAAATGTTTGTCATGTGGCGGAATCGAACCCTTATATGACAACAATTCTGTTATTGAATACAATTATTACTTAAAATATAACGGAGATAATAATTAAAGTACGTATAAAGTAAATATATCATATAAAAAAATCCATATAAAGTACATATCAGTTCGTAATAACTTGCGATACTGAAAGGCATTTTTGCGATATCAAAAACTTTAATAATAACATTACAGGAAAGTTTTGCTTTTGATTTGTTTCGAAAGCAAACTATGCAGGTAACCATCGCAATCACATTGTTATTGATTCTACTGTTGTAATACTCTGCTTCACCGGTTACCGACGGAGCTATCTGACGTATAATGATTACAAAAAGATAAAAGCTGTTGATATATTTTAGCTCTTTTACCACCAACCTCAACTTTGGTCTCGACTTTTGTCAGATAACCAAAAGCTCTATTTTATTAGTTGAAATGAGAGCCTGTTTAATATTCTGCTGATAAATTAGTCACATATATTTATCAGTTATTTATGTAATAGATGAAGAGTAAAAGTTAAAGGTTAAACTGATATTATTAATACGTTTTATTCGTGTCTAAATATCGATATTTCTTTTCCGTTACATGTAGTAGTTTCTCTGCAAATCATCAAATAAGTATTCGTAATAACTAACGAAGATGATTCAGAATTAAAGCTAAATACTAGGATTTTTATTACCTCATAAATATAGAGTACCTATATCTAATCATCATCATCATCATCATTTCAGCCTATTGCAGTCCACTGCTGGACATAGGGCTCCACAAGTTCGCGCCAAAAAGTTGCGCGAACTAATGTGTGTTGCCCATAGTCACGACGCTGGGCAGGCGGGTTGGTGCCCGCAGGGCTGGCTTTATCGCACCTAAGACGCTGCTGCCCGTCTTCTGCCTGTGTATTTCAAATCCAGCAGTTGGATGATAATCCCGCCATCGGTTGGCTCTATAAGTTCCAAGGTAATGGAACTGTGTTATCCCTTAGTCGCCCCTTACAACACCTACGGGAAAAGAGGGGGTGGCTATATTCTTTAATGCCGTAGCCACACAGCTGATACATCTAGTGCCATATATATCTAGTGTCAACTAATTTATAAAAATTACCTCATCACGTTTAATTATTTTTTAGATTTTTAAGTAATACACTTTTTCTTCATCTGGACAATAACAAGTAAACTCTTTAAATCGTCGTACGTGCTATTCAATAAATAAAAATTCAGTTTAACAGTCTTTGTTCATATCAAATATCATAATGTAGATCCCGTATTAGCAAATCGATGGAAAGTACGATGAGAGACGGATAAAATGGACACAAAATGAAGATTATTTTAAATGCTCTTATGACTATCACTATAGAAAATCTTAATCCCTTTCGATAGTCTTACTTTAATTATTTTTTAATCTGTATTATTTTGCAACTGTAATATCTTCAGAATATTTTTTGTTGGTAGTTGGTATTGTAAATTAGCTAGTATAATAAATAAAAAAAGCATTAATATACCTACTAACTACCAACAGTCAAGTTCTAAATTTAAAAATTTGAATTGCGCATTACACAGTTTTTCTTTTCAACTAAATCGGAATTCTGAAAATTTGGATCCATTTGGGTCAAAACGAAACAATGATCAAAGCATATTTCTGTGGTAAAAGTCTCGTTTAAAAGCCCACCGATCACTTTGATCTTTTCTTTGAGGCGTCATCGTAGTCAAAATGAGTACTGGTCACTAAATTCTCTATTATTATATTGTATTTAACTTAAAGAGTCTAGATTACGCGGTGAAGAAGGTAACGTCGCTTACACCTTTGTAGCATTAGTATAATCTAGTACAGGGGTGAGCAACCTTTTTAATGAATGGGCCAATCTAAATTATTTTTTTTTGACGGGCCGCACGTACATAAACTATAATAATTAACGAAACTTTATTTATAGTAAATGCGAAAAACGTAAAACGAATTTACTTGAAATTTTTACTGAGAAATTTCTCGCTGAATTTGGCACTGTTTTGCTGCATAAACATATTTAACGGGCCGCAAGAGGCCAGCGGGTCGCGTTTTGCTCATCCTTGATCTAGTATATAGTAATATACTATATACTAGATCAAGGATGATAGGAAGGATAAGGATATATAGGAATATTGAATAGTTTATCATATATATTTTATTTGTATTAGTTGTATCTTATTTTGTTTGATGTACGTTTATTATACACCACCTACTTATTTCTTTTTTTTTCCTCTAATCCTAACCCTAAGGTTGCCTGGAAGAAATCGCTATCGAGCGATAAGGCCGCCTCATTGTGCATTATACTTTTTTTTTTCTTTACAATTCTGTATGAAATTACTCTGTGTGGTGTACAATAAAGAATAAATAAATAAATAAAATAAATAAAAATATATACTAACTAGGCTATTAAAGCTATTTTATAATGTGCTAGAAAATCCTTCGAACCCATTTTTCGTCGTCATTTCATTCGGATCATCATCATTCGGATTGACTGAGCTATGGCTCATATTTTTAGGAACTTTATCTCTTTTTAACACTTTTTTGAACTCGTTAACTAGACCAGTAGACAAAAGTCTAAAAATAATTTTTATCTATTTTAATCCCATTTGAGGAATGCTGGAATTTTAACTTGCATATATAATTTTTATCTCTATCTAACGTGACTTAAGAAAAGAAAAAGATCGATTTTTATAATAATAATTTTATAAAAATGAATCGCAAAATGTGTTGGTAAGCGCATAACTCAACAACGCCTGGACCAATTTTACCAATTTTTTTTTTCAATAGATGTTGAAGTCCAAGGATGGTTTTTAACATGAGGATGTTTTTTTGAGAATGAGTGAGCAAGGGCGGAAGGGCTGCATGGCCCGCAGCGCCAGAGCCAAGCGTTATTCTATCCTCAAAGGTGGTAGGTAAATTTTTTTTAACGAAAATATAATTAGATCTCGATTGTCTGTAGGATTGCTGAGAATTATTTGCGCCGACTATAAAATAGGTAGGAACAAAAAACTGCCACATTCCAAATCTTTTTGATAGAACGAAGTCTGTCGGGTCCGCTAGTTTCAAATAAGATGAACTTTAGTCCTTATAAGGTATCCCCTAAGGGACGAAACTATGAGAAAGGTCGAAATATATATTTATTTATAATTATTAGCCCAATAAAGTCTCATGCAGATTTTGAAAGACGCACTTTGTTTTAAAGACAATATTGACTATGATAATAACAAAAAACAGCAGCAAAGGATTGCATAGAGCGGAGTCGAGGCAAAAAAAGAGGTTAATTTGTAGAATTTGAAAAGTTGATAAAAAGGAATGGCGTTGATTAGTGGAAGATGGTTGTTGCACTACCCATAACCAACACAACTATCGAATGGAATAACGACTTTGTGATACATATCACTTCAGCCTATCGCAGTTCAGTGCTGGACATAGGCTTCCACAAGTTCGCGCCGAAAATGGCGTGAACTCATGTGTTTTGCCTATAGTCACCACGCTAGACAGGCGGGTTGGTGACCGTAGGACCGACTTTGTCGCACCGAAGACGCTGCTGTCCGCCTTCGGCCTATGTATTTCAAAGCCAACAGCTCGACGCCACGTTTGCGCAACGGTTACAGTCTTAAGAGCCATTTCACAAAAATCGGTAACAATCCGCGAAATTGTAATATTTTGACGTCGTTAATCTCAGTGTTGGATGCAATAATGTAATTTATATTCTTGAAATATAATAGAGCAACCTTTGTTGTAGTCCATAGTCAGATCAGAATTTTGATTTATATTATGTGTATAAAATTATTAACCTTTTCATCAGCCTCCTCCCTGGGTAAACGGTCGCAATGTATACTTTGAAGTCCTACTTTTCAATAACCTCTACGTTGAAACCATTTTAAAAAAATATCATAATATGTGGAATATAATTTTGTTGTCCACTATCATAGATTTTTATTCCATTTGTATATCTATTAAACGATAAAAAAATTTAAAGTTACGAATATTTTCCAAATAAGTACAATTTTAAAAGCGATATTTCTCTTAGAAAACTAAGAAATTTTAACGAACTATCTTCATCAAAGTAAACTTACATCATTAAGGAATACAAAAAAAATAATTAAAAGATGTAATTATTTTTAATACATTTTATATTAAATAATAAAAAGATAGTATATATTGCCACGCATCAAGCCCGGTAAATCAGTCGAGCGCTAGCGCTCTTAGAGGTAAGGTCCACGCCAAATTCTGCGCAGCCGTCTCTTTCGCTCACACGCGCCAAGCGCCTGTTGTTATAGCGGATAAAACGCATTTGATACTTTCATAATAAAATATAAATAAAATAAACATATTACGAAAATGACTGTAAAATAATATAATGATAATTTCTGTAAACAAATGGATAATTTAATTTTCTTTTCTCACACTATCAATACAAATAGGCATTTCGATCTGTTTGTCTTGTTATTTGTTAATTAATATGTTTGTCGGTGTCGATGTCATTAAATGCTTTTTTATTCATATCGTAAATATTAGATTCATTCGTAAACTGAAAAAACTAAATCAATTTAAAAAAATTGTTTCATAAAATTGATTTTTTAAATTTTATTTTAAATTTATTGACTGTTGTTATATAACATACTTGAAATTTTTAACAAATTAATTATGTAAAAAACATTTTATACCATAGTTATAATTTTTATTATACATCAGAAAATGATCACGATGGTCTTTTGGTTGTCACACTATACGTACTAGCACAAAGATCGCGCGGCTCGTACGACTCGCGCGATGCGACCAAATTTACCTAAACTTGCAGAGCGTAAAATTGTGAAATGGCTCTTAAGTTACAATATTAATGTATTTTAAAATATATACTCGTATATATACCGATTTTATGCTGATAAAATTTCTTAAACTACGCTATTGGCTACCACAGAGTTGTGTTACCTATTTATTTTTATTTATCCATTCTATCGAGCACGTCTGTGTATAATAAGAATGTATCGCAAATATAATTACTTAGAAGAAACGTTTATAGTTTATTATTGTATTATTTAAAAATTCAATATAGTTAAATTATCACGGTAATGTTTATTAGTTTGATTTAAGAATAGAGTGATTATTCTTTATACAGGTGGAAGTCCCCTAGCGCCGAACAGACGGATGTACCGAACAAATACGAAATCTATAACAAAAAAAAAAAAAAAACGAACGAACGAAAAAGGTAATTTGCGGTGACAAAGAAAGAGGCAGCGCTAGTCCGCGAGTGACGCAGCAGCAGTTAGGCCCTCTCGTACAAGTCGTGAGAGTAGATGGATATATATGGATTCGACACGTCACGTGTATGCTGAAAAATACTGTTTGGTGCAAGATCCACGTGTTATTTCTAATAACATTTAAGTGTTTGTTGGTAAGTCGGTTTTTTACATTTAGTTCTTAAAACTTGTATCACGCGAATATATTTAAAGTTATTTCCATTTCAGTGATGTTCTATGAGTCCGACCCTGAACCCGAATAGTGTATTTTCCGAATAAATATTTTTTCACTTTTATATAATATTAAACAGTGTTAAAGTCTGCATTTATTATTTTAGGTTAACTTATATCTTAAATAATGGAGAAGATGAATAAAGGTCACTGGCAAACGGAAAATTTAAATATTGCGATTGCAAAGTCACCACCAAAATGATGTCCTTATTACATAGAACTTAATATATTTAAAATGACAGGTATCTAGATCAGTCGTTTAGTTCTGTCTTATTAGACATTTCTCGAAATGTAACGGAAAAGTTGCTTCTTGACGATAATTACCAGAAAGCAAAAGGTACCAGAAATATTAATTTCAATGCAGTAAAACTGGCCTTCTCCCTACATATTAAGGTCAGGAAAAAGTTTCATCGTATTTTATATAAAAATTCAAATTAAGGTTTTACAAAATTTATTTACATTCGGCGAACAGAAAAACAAATAAAAACACACACCTTCATTTTCACCATTCACATTGAAACTAGTTACTTACAAACAATACAACAAAAAAGTTTTTATCGCAATTTTTTACTAGAAAATGCAAAAAGAATTTTTGCTCGACCTATTATTTATTTATTTTTTACAAAAATATTTCAGGCCTAGTTAAGGTATCCCAAGTAATTTTATGCCAACACGGGCCCTGTCTCAAACTGTAAACTTCGCACTTTTGTCTCCTCTAGACGGGTCAATCGTGCAAATAGACACGTACTCGTATATAATAAGCATAATGAAATTTATAGGCGAGCATCTGGAAGACGATAGCCTTACCGGCTAAGTTGCTAGCTACGGGTTAAGCGCAGATGGTCCCGGTCTCATTACGCTCACAAAATCTTCTGTAAACCATCGTACCAAGAGCAAATAAATAAAATGCTGTAATATAAAAACTTAATTAAATATATAAGTTATTAAACAAAGTCATAGTTATTTATGGTTGCCTTTTTAAAGATATACATTAATTTTTTGGTTAACTGGGAAGTGTTTGGATTTTATGAATGGCTGAAACATTTTAAATTTAAAATATGTGTTTGTTACTTGTCAAAAAAGAAAATAAGTAATATAATATATAAATATATTTAGAGATCATCATGCGCGGTTGAGGTAACCTATTCATATAAACAAGTTTGATTCCTACTCCAGTACGAATTTATTGGAAATTGATTATTGGAACGAAGTTCCTTACGGCAAGCTTGGAGAAGATAGAGATTTTGCTAGGCGACCGAACTGAAAAAAATGGGAGACTAAAACCGTAAGAAAAATATATAACGGAAGTGACGTAATATCAGTCACACGACTGTATAATATGACGTTTGTAAAACCAAACTCATTTAACATTAACAGATATAAATGTTTGGCGATTTGGGAAAATAATGAATTAATAGCTATCGTTGAAACTTTTAATTGGTCTTTATGTAGGTACCTATTTGTATATTTAAATCCATGGTATTTGGTGGCAAGTTTTCCTGTAAAATAAATACATAAATAAATTTAATATCAGATGGCTTTCCGGTAATATTATTTTATAACTTATTAACAAATTGTAGTTCGTGAAAATTTAAAATATAGATAAAGGACGCGGCCTATTTTATCGTTCATTATGTTCATTCACTTATAATAATTCACCCTTAAAAATATAATCATCACATCCCTATTTGCCTTATAAAAAAGATGTTGAAATGGCATAATTGATATATTAAAAAGTTTAAAAATATTAATTACTAAACAAGTAAACACGTTTATTTTCGTATAGTTTTTAAATATTTAATACGATATTATATATGTATAGTAACAATGGCAAGTGGGCTAACAAATGACTTAAATAAAACAGCCAATGATAATAGTTGTAAATTAATTAGCGCAAAATTAAATACATAAGTATTAGTTTATAAATATAGTTAATGTACATGGTTAATAATTAATATTGTATATACAACTCTGCCCTACTAATTGTACTTGCAGTAATCAATACTATAATTCAGAATTGTAGACCAATAGATTTTGGAAGTTGACTACATATTTTTAGTTAAGATTAATGCAGTACTTGCTACGTTTACTTTATTCGTTTAGCATATAATTTTATTGCAACAAATACTAACTAAAGCCAAATGCAGTACAACATCATTACTATATTTTTAGTAGTATTAAATAATGCTCCTGAAGCAAAGTTTATGAGACTGATTACATTAATAATTAACAATGAATCCATCTTGATCGTGAGAATAACTATAATTTATTTTCATGGTAATGATTTTTTTTCGTAGTGTATATTACTGTTATTGTATTTTTTTCTATATGTATTTACTTATTAATTATTATTATTTCGATTTAACTGTATTTTTTTTTTGTGTCAAAACTATCTGCGAATTTAATGATGTCCCGAATAAACGTGTTTCTTTTTTTCTTTCTTTCTTATATGTATGTATATGTTCACGGTTGTAAAGAAAATTATTTATTATTTTGACGCTTACCCAATTTTTGTTGTTGCCTTTTCGACAAAAAGTTAAGGAATTAAACTGAATGCTATAAATAAATATAATAACTTATTAGTCGAAATTTACAAGTTCAAAGTCAAAGTTATATAGCCAAATAAATAAATGATTTTGATTTTTTTAATGTCTTTTATTTTTCTTTCGATTATCTTTTGGGGTGTCATTTCAATTCAAATTGTAATATTCTAACTAATAATTAATAAAAATTTAAATTAATTAATTTAATAAAAAGCGGTTATTTTAATATTACAAACAGACACTCCAATTTTATTTATTTGTATAGATTTGTGATAAATATTAAAATTTGTGAAAGGTATATTACTCTACTAATTTTGATTGTACGTAGCAAATTTAAGTTTTAAAAATAGTCTATGTGTACATTTTTTGTCATCTTCATTGTTATTGACAAAATACACTCTTATCCACTCTAGAAGATCGTCATTGTTTTACGTATTTCGTCTTAGATCTGTAAAGTAACCAGGTCTCAGAAAGTTACACCAAAATATAATCTCTTGAATTGTTTCAATTTTTTAATTAATATAGTACGTAGAAACGTTTTACTAATTTAAAAATACGTTAAGGACTTGTCTAACTAGTTTTGGATAAAGGTTATTCTGCAAATAAATCACAATTAAACTCAAACAGCTAGAGGTAGGCCATTAGAACCTGTTTTTCCTCAATTAACAAAGAATAAGTTTTAGATACACATCTGCAAATAGAAATATCCCATCAATACAGTAGAATTCGACGATGAAAAAGAACAATATAACATAAACGAGTGTGCTTTCGACCACACGTCTGAAGTAAAACTTCTTTAGCTCTGTCTAACTTATATATCCCTCTCAACTTCCGTTCGCCTCGCCCGATTACACTTTTCGTAACGCTGTAGTCACGCATTCACTAGCTTACGCAAGTCAAGCGTGCGTAAAGCAGTTTTACTTCAAAAAAACTTTTATCTGATGGATATCATCATCCGTCAAATAACGTTATCCACAACTTGTTAAACTGATACTAATTTTTTTTTTATACAATGAAAGGCTTGCGTTTGACCACTATTTCACCTGATGATAAGTGAAAAAGCGGTCTAAAATGGAGCACGCTTACCTAGAAGTAACCTATTCACTCGCGACCTAAATTAATAGTTATTGTCTTAAAGAAAACAATCATAAAAATATATTGAGCTAAATATAAATTGCCTCTATAAGAACTTGACTATAATTTTCAGGAGAAATGAATAACTTAAGTAAAGTAAATAAAAAATATATTCCGCAAAATTATAAGTACTTCGTCGCTACATTGTTTTATTACGTATTCAGGACAAGTATTGAGACAGCCGCCAAGAACTTTGATATTGTCACTACTTCCACCACATTCTGAGACATTAATTCAGATATTGCTGTCTTAATCCCCAAGCGGCTTTATTTGCCATGTGAAATCTTCGTACGTGTAGCGAAGTTATGTTGACTTTACCTGCGGCTTGATATTTTTTCGTAATAGCTATAAGCGAAGCAAGATACTGTTACTTACAGAAATGACATAAATTCAATAATAATGAATGAATACGCGTTAAGCCAGCCCCGTAATCAATTAAATTGTAATAAATTAGAACGCATCTCTGGAGGATTAACGACTAGACAGTATGAACGCGGCGCTGCTCCTGCTCTTTTTCTGAGCAGTAGAACTCTAATAGTCCTTTACATAAAGGATGACGTCAACAAATTTGAATCGGTATTACCCCAATCTTACAACGTACTATGTGACGACTAAAGACAACCTACTTTACACTAAGACAAAGGGTTAATAAAATTACAAAGATGTGTTAATATTTTTTGATACTCGGTTTTTCTTTCTAGTTTTTTTTTTTATAGTCTGCAAAAAATAATTAAAAACGTACTTAAAATAATTAGAAAATCTGAGTCATGTACAGATAATAGACTCGAACATCCGTCAACAAGCAAGGTGAATGCTCTAATCCCTCTTCTTTACAAGTGAGGAGGGATTCACTCAGCATCTGTTGAGACATTACAGACAATTCTTGACTTTTGTACGAACGACTTGTGTATCAAAATTAATCGTCGATTCGACAGTTCTTTTAGCTATACAAATATTAAGAAAAGGACACCACTTAAGAATTATTTTATAAGCTGGCGAATTATAGGTTATTTATATTGTAATCTGTAATCCTATTTATTGAGTTTTTAAATTGAGTCACCGCTAATAATATAAAGTTGAAAGATATGTTACTTTGTATTTAGGTAATAAACAATGAATTCCTTTATTAAATAGTATTTCTTCATTTCACAGATGCTATACAGAACGAAGATTAGCTACAAAACATTCTACGCCAACCCTATGATACTTACTAAACTAGCCCTATGAGTGACAATAGCGGAACAGTAGCCATAAATATGATACAGCCATAACAATTTACTATAATGACATACATTTAATGCTTCTTTTTACACGTAACATTAGTTGTCCGTTTAGAAAACGATTTTAGTGACGATTCAATTATGATCTTAACTAAATGCCATTAACTTAGTTCGATGAACGTGCGATGAGCGTAGCCTGATGTAGGTAATTGAATCATGTCGAGCATGTCCAGGAAATCGCGAGAACTAAATAAATCAATTCGCTCCATTCACTTGAATTATCCATTCAAAGTAATTTAATGTCTTTTTATGATATATTTAAGTAATGAAATGCATTTAATTGTAACGTGTTAACGTTTCTTAGATTATACTAAATTTTGCCCGGCGCGTGTACTTTACAAAAAAAAACATTATTATTTTGCGGCACAATTTAGACATTAAAACACCTGCTTAAAAACTTTATAAGTATTCGCTCGCTCGCTTCAGCCTGTAATATCCCACTTCTTAGCGCTGGCCTCTTTTCCCATGTAGGAAAAGGATCAGAGCTTAATCCACCATGCTGCTCCAATGCGGGTTTGCGGATATATTCCCTACTATGAGTAACGATCGCTATCAGGTTAACATGATAACAACCGAAACCAACAGCTTAACGTGCTCTCCGAGGACTGCATAAGCACCCAGACCAGGGCAAATATCTGTATGGCCAATACAAATGTTTATCATGTGGCGGAATCGAACCCTTATATGACAACAATTCTGTTATTGAATACAATTATTACTTAAAATATAACGGAGATAATAATTAAAGTACGTATAAAGTAAATATATCATATAAAAAAATCCATATAAAGTATATATCAGTTCGTAATAACTTGCGATACTGAAAGGCATTTTTGCGATATCAAAAACTTTAATAATAACATTACAGGAAAGTTTTGCTTTTGATTTGTTTCGAAAGCAAACTATGCAGGTAACCATCGCAATCACATTGTTATTGATTCTACTGTTGTAATACTCTGCTTCATTGGTTACCGACGGAGCTATCTGACGTATAATGATTACAAAAAGATAAAAGCTGTTGATATATTTTAGCTCTTTTACCACCAACCTCAACTTTGGTCTCGACTTTTGTCAGATAACCAAAAGCTCTATTTTATTAGTTGAAATGAGAGCCTGTTTAATATTCTGCTGATAAATTAGTCACATATATTTATCAGTTATTTATGTAATAGATGAAGAGTAAAAGTTAAAGGTTAAACTGATATTATTAATACGTTTTATTCGTGTCTACATATCGATATTTTTTTTCCGTTAGATGTAGTAGTTTCTCTGCAAATCATCAAATAAGTATTCGTAATAATTAACGAAGATGATTCAGAATTAAAGCTAAATACTAGAATTTTCATTACCTCATAAATATAGAGTACCTATATTCAATCATCATCATCATCGTTTCAGCCTATGTAGTCCACTGCTGGACATAGGCCTCCACAAGTTCGCGCCAAAAAGTGGCGTGAACTAATGTGTGTTGCCCATAGTCACGACGCTGGGCAGGCAGGTTGGTGCCCGCAGGGCTGGCTTTGTCGCACCTAAGACGCTGCTGCCCGTCTTCGGCCTGTGTATTTCAAATCCAGCAGTTGGATGATTATCCCGCCATCGGTTGGCTTTATAAGTTCCAAGGTAATGGAACTGTGTTATCCCTTAATCGCCCCTTACGACACCTACGGGAAGAGAGGGGGTGGCTATATTCTTTAATGCCGTAGCCACATAGCTAATACATCTAGTGCCATATATATCTAGTGTCAACTAATTTATAAAAATTACCTCATCACGCTTAATTATTTTTTTGATTTTAAAGTAATACACTTTTTCATCATCTGGACACTAACAAGTAAACTCTTTAAATGGTCGTACGTGCTATTCAATAAATAAAAATTCAGTTTAACAGTCTTTGTTCATATCAAATATCATAATGTAGATCCCGTATTAGCAAATCGATGGAAAGTACGATGAGAGACGGATAAAATGGACACAAAATGAAGATTATTTTAAATGCTCTTATGACTATCACTATAGAAAATCTTAATCCCTTTCGATAGTCTTACTTTAATTATTTTTTAATCTGTATTATTTTGCAACTATAATATCTTCAGAATATTTTTTGTTGGTAGTTGGTATTGTAAATTAGCTAGTATAATAAATAAAAAAAGCATTAATATACCTACTAACTACCAACAGTCAAGTTCTAAATTTAAAAATTTGAATTGCGCATTACACAGTTTTTCTTTTCAACTAAATCGGAATTCTGAAAATTTGGATCCATTTGGGTCAAAACGAAACAATGATCAAAGCATATTTCTGTGGTAAAAGTCTCGTTTAAAAGCCCACCGATCACTTTGATCTTTTCTTTGAGGCGTCATCGTAGTCAAAATGAGTACTGGTCACTAAATTCTCTATTATTATATTGTATTTAACTTAAAGAGTCTAGATTACGCGGTGAAGAAGGTAACGTCGCTTACACCTTTGTAGCATTAGTATAATCTAGTACAGGGGTGAGCAACCTTTTTAATCAATGGGCCAATCTAAATTAATTTTTTTGACGGGCCGCACGTAGATAAACTCTTATTAATAATTAACGAAACTTTATTTATAGTAAATATTTTAATAAAAAATATAAAATTACACAAAAGTAAATATGATATGACAAATTTTAATGCAAAATAAACAAAAAAAAAAAAAACAAAAAAAAAAAGGAATTTACTTGAAATTTTTAATGAGAAATTTCTCGCTGAATTTGGCACTGTTTTGCTGCATAAACATATTTAACGGGCCGCAAGAGGCCAGCGGGTCGCGTTTTGCTCATCCTTGATCTAGTATATAGTAATATATACTAACTAGGCTATTAAAGCTTTTTTATAATGTGCTAGAAAATCCTTCGAACCCATTTTTCGTCGTCATTTCATTCGGATCATCATCATTCGGATTGACTGAGCTATGGCTCATATATTTAGGAACTTTATCTCTTTTTAACACTTTTTCGAACTCGTTAACTAGACCAGTAGACAAAAGTCTAAAAATAATTTTTATCTATTTTAATCCCATTTGAGGAATGCTGGAATTTTAACTTGCATATATAACTTTTATCTCTATCTAACGTGACTTAAGAAAAGAAAAAGATCGATTTTTATAATCTTTATAATATAAAAATGAATCGCAAAATGTGTTGGTAAGCGCATAACTCCACAACGCCTGGACCAATTTTACCATTTTTTTTTTTCAATAGATGTTGAAGTCCAAGGATGGTTTTTAACATGAGGATGTTTTTTTGAGAATGAGTGAGCAAGGGCGGAAGGGCTGCATGGCCCGCAGCGCCAGAGCCAAGCGTTATTCTATCCTCAAAGGTGGTAGGTAAATTTTATTTAACGAAAATATAATTAGATCCCGATTGTCTGTAGGATTGCCGAGTATTATTTGCGCCGACTATAAAATAGGTAAGAACAAAAAACTGCCACATTCCAAATCTTTTTGATAGAACGAAGTCTGTCGGGTCCGCTAGTTTCAAATAAGATGAACTTTAGTCCTTATAAGGTATCCCCTAAGGGACGAAACTATGAGAAAGGTCGAAATATATATTTATTTATAATTATTAGCCCAATAAAGTCTCATGCTTACAGATTTTGAAAGACGGACTTTGTTTTAAAGACAATATTGACTATGATAATAACAGAAAACAGCAGCAAAGGATTGCATAGAGCGGAGTCGAGGCAAAAAAAGAGGTTAATTTGTAGAATTTGAAAAGTTGATAAAAAGGAATGGCGTTGATTAGTGGAAGATGGTTGTTGCACTACCCATAACCAACACAACTATCGAATGGAATAACGACTTTGTGATACATATCACTTCAGCCTATCGCAGTTCAGTGCTGGACATAGGCTTCCACAAGTTCGCGCCGAAAATGGCGTGAACTCATGTGTTTTGCCTATAGTCACCACGCTAGACAGGCGGGTTGGTGACCGTAGGACCGACTTTGTCGCACCGAAGACGCTGCTGTCCGCCTTCGGCCTGTGTATTTCAAAGCCAACAGCTCGACGCCGCGTTTGCGCAACGGTTACAGTCTTAAGTTACAATATTAATGTATTTTAAAATATATACTCGTATATATACCGATTTTATGCCGATAAAATTTCTTAAACTACGCTATTGGCTACCACAGAGTTGTGTTACCTATTTATTTTTATTTATCCATTCTATCGAGCACGTCTGTGTATAATAAGAATGTATCGCAAATATAATTACTTAGAAGAAACGTTTATAGTTTATTATTGTATTATTTAAAAATTCAATATAATTAAATTATTACGGTAATGTTTTTTAGTTTGATTTAAGAATAGAGTGATTATTCTTTATACAGGGGGAAGTCCCCTAGCGCCGAACAGACGAATGTACCGAACAAATACGAAAACCATAACAAAAAAAAAAAAAAAAAACGAACGAAAAAGGTAATTTGCGGTGACAAAGAAAGAGGCAGCGCTATTTAGTCCGCGAGTGACGCAGCAGCAGTTAGGCCCTCTCGTACAAGTCGTGAGAGTAGATGGATTTATATATATATGGATTCGACACGTCACGTGTATGCTGAAAAATACTGTTTGGTGCAAGATCTACGTGTTATTTCTAACAACATTTAAGTGTTTGTTGGTAAGTCGGCTTTTTACATTTAGTTCTTAAAACTTGTATCACACGAATATATTAAAAGTTATTTCCATTTCAGTGATGTTCTATGAGTCCGACCCCCAACCCGAACAATGTATTTTCCCCTTTGGCCGAATAATTATTTTTTTACTTTTATATAATATTAAACACTGTTAAAGGCTGCATTTATTATTTCAGGTTAACTTATATCTTAAATAATGGAGAGGATGAATAAAGGTCACTGGCAAACGGAAAATTTAAATATTGCGATTGCAAAGTCACCACCAAAATGATGTCCTTATTACATAGAACTTAATCTATTTAAAATGACAGGTATCTAGATCAGTCGTTTAGTTCTGTCTTATTAGACATTTCTCGAAATGTAACGGAAAAGTTGCTTCTTGACGATAATTACCAGAAAGCAAAAGGTACCAGAAATATTAATTTCAATGCAGTAAAACTGGCCTTCTCCCTACATATTAAGCTCAGGAAAAAGTTTCATCGTATTTTATATAAAAATTCAAATTAAGGTTTTACAAAATTTATTTACATTCGGCGAACAGAAAAACAAATAAAAACACACACCTTCATTTTCACCATTCACATTGAAACTAGTTACTTACAAACAATACAACAAAAAAGTTTTTATCGCAATTTTTTACTAGAAAATGCAAAAAGAATTTTTGCTCGACCTATTATTTTTTTTTTTTTACAAAAATATTTCAGGCCTAGTTAAGGTATCCCAAGTAATTTTATGCCAACACGGGCCCTGTCTCAAACTGTAAACTTCGCACTTTTGTCTCCTCTAGACGGGTCAATCGTGCAAATAGACACGTACTCGTATATAATAAGCATAATGAAATTTATAGGCGAGCATCTGGAAGACGATAGCCTTACCGGCTAAGTTGCTAGCTACGGGTTAAGCGCAGATGGTCCCGGTCTCATTACGCTCACAAAATCTTCTGTAAACCATCGTACCAAGAGCAAATAAATAAAATGCTGTCATATAAAAACTTAATTAAATATATAAGTTATTAAACAAAGTCATAGTTATTTATGGTTGCCTTTTTAAAGATATACATTAATTTCTTGGTTAACTGGGAGGTTTTTGGATTTTATGAATGACTGAAACATTTTAAATTTAAAATGTGTTTGTTACTTGTCAAAAAAGAAAATAAGTAATATAATCTAATATATAAATATATTTAGAGAGCATCATGCGCGGTTGAGATAACCTATTCATATAAACAAGTTTGATTCCTACTCCAGTACGAATTTATTGTAAATTGATTATTGGAACGAAGTTCGTTACGGCAAACTTGGAGAAGATAGAGAGATTTGGCTGGGCGACCGAACTGAAAAAAATGGGAGACTAAAACCGTAAGAAAAATATATAACGGAAGTGACGTAATATCAGTCACACGATTGTATTATATGATGTATGTATAACCAAACTCATTTAACATTAACAGCTGTGACATTTAGGCATTTTGGTAAAATAATGAATTAAAATAGCTATCGTTGAAACTTTTAATTGGCCTTTATGTAGGTACCTATTTGTATATTTAAATCCATGTTATTTAGTTGCAAGTTTTCCTGTAAAATAAATACATAAATAAACTTAATATCAGATGGCTTTAGGGTAATATTGTTTTATAGCTTATTAACAAATTGTAGTTCGTAAAAATTTAAAATATAGATAAAAGACGCGGCCTATTTTATCGTTCATTATGTTCATTCACTTATAATAATTCACCCTTAAAAATATAATCATCACATCCCTATTTGCCTTATAAAAAAGATGTTGAAATGGCATAATTGATATATTAAAAAATTTTAAAATATTAATTACTAAACAAGTAAACACGTTTATTTTCGTATAGTTTTTAAATATTTAATACAATATTATATATAGTAACAATGGCAAGTGAGCTAACAAATGACTTAAATGAAACAGCCAATGATAATAGTTGTAAATTAATTAGCGCAAAATTAAAAACGTGAGTATTCGTTTATAAATATAGTTAATGTACATGGTGAATAATAATTAATATTGTATATACAACTCTGCCCTACTAATTGTACTTGCAGTAATCAATACTATAATTCAGAATTGTAGACGAATAGATTTTGGAAGTTGACTACATATTTTTAATTAAGATTATGCAGTACTTGCTACGTTTACTGTATAATTTTATTGCAATAAGTACTAACTAAAGCCAAATGCAGCAAAAAATATAGTAATGGTGTTAACCATTACTATATTTTTAGTAGTATTAAATAATGCTCCTGAAGCAAAGTTCATGAGACTGATTACATTAATAATTCACAATGAATCCATCTTGATCGTGATAATAACTCTAATATATAATTTAGTTTCGATACTATAATTAAGAATTGTAGACCAATAGATTTTGGAAATTGACTACATATTTTTAATTTCATTAATATTTCTATAAAAATATTTTAAATAGTTGTTTGTTGAGATTTTATATTTCAAAAGAATGATAGCTTGATGAGCAAAAGTATGTATATAAAAAATAAAAATAATATATTTAAAAATAATTAAAATTATAATAATATATTTTAAAACAATAAATTAAAAATAAAATAAAATAATTTAATAATGATAATATATTTAAAAACTATAATAAAAATTGTTTCTAAAGCAAGTTTTGTAGATTAAATAACATTAATATATTTATTAATGTTACGATACGATTAAGTACGAATTAAAAAAGAAAAATTTGATTGTGATAATAAGAT
Organism: Melitaea cinxia; assembly: GCF_905220565.1. Lineage (NCBI taxonomy): Eukaryota > Metazoa > Arthropoda > Insecta > Lepidoptera > Nymphalidae > Melitaea > Melitaea cinxia. The sequence continues at coordinate 7,571,781 of NC_059424.1, forward strand.
TAAAAAATATGTTTATCGCGTTTATCTCCAAACCACCATTTTGCAAGTACTGCATTTGCAGTAAACAAGTAGAGCAGATTACTGTAATATAACGTGTACATAATAATGTATGTAAATGTGTACATAATATCTATTCTACACTCTCAATACATTATGTATTTTATTTTTATCATTATAATATTAATAATTATATTATAATGTTAAATAATTTTTAGAACCGAGAAAGTTTTAAAAACTATTGCACAGCGTCAAAAAGAGTTCCAGCAATGATAAGAAATAAACAAGCTACTAATATTTTAGACACCAAATATGGACATAATCTTAAATGATACTGACAATGTGTATGTTAGACGTAGAGGAGTTGTAGACTCTGTTCAGCTATATGTAAAATGAACAACGGGGTTGAAATTGTCATGGTAATGCTCTACATTTCACCAAATACGAAAATTGACAATGTAAAACATTTCATCCGTCGATCACTGAAAGAATGTACTGAAGAGGTTTCTGAATACTTGGTGAAAATTTCCATCAGCTTAACGTTAATTTTGCAGATGAAAAATCAGGACCACTAAAAACATTTCTTTTAGAAAAATTTAACTTACGTATTAACAACAATCCAAAAGAATCAACAACGAGATATGGTAAATACTAACGATATTGTTTTTTCAAGATATTTGCACAAAATAGAATCGCAAGCATATATATCTTATTTTATATAGTTACCATAAGCCAATAGTTTCAGTAATACAATTTAAGATGAGAATTGATTAATAAAAATTACCTATAATACTAGTAAACTTTTTTTTAAATTATTTATGTGATTTTATAGTGTCGACAAAAACAAAAAAAAGACGCATGTTTTTATTTAACTTAATAGTTTGAATTATTATATTTTTTTGTTTGATTTATTTTATTTTACGGTATTTGTTATTTTCTAAAATACTAAATTTCCTAAATAGTTTTATGCGCTTAATTAAAACCAATCAACATAATTACAAAAAAAAAAAAATAAGAATTAAAGATATAGATATATAAAATTAACCATTTTTTTAAATTGTATTGCTTCTATACTTTCCGAAGGAACTTCGTTCCTACCTGGTGTCCCATGACACCATGTAATTTTTTATTATTATTTAAGTCTCGTAATTATTAATAATTAGGTACTACAGCTCTTGCCACAATCTACATTCCTGCTCTTATCGAAACTACTCGAACAAGACGCAATGTTAGCAAGAAACTTGCTCCATATTATACCAGGGAGAGCTGCTGCGGAAAAAACTGAAACGACTAAGCGGCACAAATATTCGTCACTAACTCTAAATTACATCTTTGTGCCGTTTACAGTCGAAACAATAGGACCATGGGGCAGCAGTGCTAAATTTTTATATAACACCTATTTACTTATTATTTATTATAACACCTCGTCTTATTGCCTCTACGCATAAACATTCAATGGGGAAAGCTGGGCAAGCATTCTTTGCAGCATACCACGTGGACATGATTTATATCGTAACTATCTGTAAATATCTAGTTTTTAAGTTGTGAATTGTTAGTATGTATAATATTGTAAAATTTTGACGAAATATGATATCTTAAAGCTTAAATAAAATACCCAAGAACATAAAAGACGTAATTAATGAAAGCACAGAAATGTTTAATTAGTTTCATTTCTATTTACCTACATTCACTTATTTATGAGGAACCTTGCTGGGGATATTAACTGATTGCTCGATACTTAAATGTTTTCTGATTAACACTTCGGGCTTTAATAGAACGCAAGAAGAGCTATGATATTAAATACAGTTTGAAAAACTCGAAGACTTGAGTGGTATTCTCATTTCCATTTTAATTGGTTATTACGCGTACTTTTATAATACGATGTAACGTTATTTCTATTTCGTTTAAATTTAAATTAACATTTATCTCGAAAAATAAATGTTAAATAACTTAATGCAATCATTGATAAAGAAAGTATAAAGATAATAGTGAAAATGTAAGAAATATTTATTTGGCTTTATTCTTAGACGATCACTTTATTATCTGTTATCTAAGGTACGAATAAAAATATGTTTATGTTTGCTTAATACGTAACGTAAGAGAAAAATATATTGTAAGGGTCTGAATGTTTTCTTCTATTAAATATGGCCCTTTTCAATCAAGTAATTTTAATTAATCCGTAACAAACAAACAAAATATGAAACATTTTCTCTTTATAATATTAGCTTGGATAATATTCCGAAATTTACACACGGGTAACGTAGTAAAAACAGGTGATGTTTATAATTATTCATAATATTACCTTATTCCCGCAGCTATATATTATTTCCAGGGGAGTTATTTGCCTCACTAATAGGCCCTACCTGTTAGACAGGGTTATTTATTTGGGTATCATAATATTTCAGTGTATTTTAGTAAATTTAATAGAAGTTCTGTATTCAAAACGATCACGAAGGTGACCTCTCAACATATTTAGAAAAACATCACACAAGGTTATACCTTCTGTGATAAATAGAATTTGCTGTATTATATAACTTTCATTTGTTAAAAACAAAAAAAAACTGTACACTCAAATAAAACTAAATTAGCGTCTTTAAACAAATACACAAAAGAGACACTTATTCTAATACTCCTAAGGGCACATTAATTTGTTTAATGAATTCTTAAATGAAATTTAATTATAAAATTTCGTTAATCATTAAAAATAATTGTATTTGCTCACAAACAAAAAAAAAATCCGACTTCAATTACATCGCCAAGTAATACAACGCGCAAGTTACGCGCAAGTAGTACAAGTAGGTAAAAAAAAATAACAAACGCACTAGTCGTCATTACGACCCTAGAGAGTTTCCCTCGATTTTTCTGGTATTCCATCATCAGATTCTGGTTTCCTTATCATGGTACCACACTTGGGATATCTCCTTTCCAACAAAAAAAGAATTATCAAAATCGGTTCATAAACAACGAAGTAATCCCCGAACATACATTAAAAAAAAAAGAAAAATATATGTGTATATATAGTGTCGAATTTAGTAACCTCCTCCTTTTTTATGTCGGTTAAAAACACATTTTTAACATTGCCCCCTAACGATATATCTGTATGGCAGTCTTTCTAAATGTCATAATTAACATTTAACTTAAAAAAATATATTAGTCTTTTAACCTCTTATTCAGTAAAGAAAACTAAAACAACGCCGTACAAGATTAATCAAACTAAAAGGCAAAATATTTATACATTCCTAGCTTCGCAGTTGTACTTTCATCATTATTTAAATCAACAAAGACAGTGTAAGCTACGTAGTCGAGAATTCAAAAGCAAACACGAGTATTACTGAAAATATTTAAACTATTATATCCTCCCCAGATATTCTAACTTTAATTAATTCTACAAATGAAATTGTTTATTCTATTTGGGTATGTAAAAAAAATTATGTCAATTTTTTTTTGTATTTTAAAGTGTCGGGGCACGATTTGTATAAAAGAAACTTTAAAAAAAATGACCGCTCTGGTTTAATGGTGCGCGTGGTGTGCTAGTGCCTTCACACTGGCGGTCGCGGGTACGATTCCCACTCGGAGTGAATCTATACTTACAAATTTTTATTTCTGTCTGGGTTCCGTCCCTGTGGATTAAGCTGTCCTGGTTGCTATCATAGATACCTGATAGCAATCGTTTCTCATAGTAGGGAATATATCCACCGATTCGCATTGGATTAAGCTCTGATCCTTTTCCTACATCGAGAAAGAAGGCCTGTGCCTAGCAATGGGATGTTACAGACTGAATACAATCGTACGAAAAAAACGATATACTTATTCACAAAAAGATATATGCTGGTAAAGAGTTCAAGCAAAAAGAAGTCAGCTAATCGTAAAGATGAAAACGTAAAATTTTTACGCTTTGTCAAATTTAAAAAAAATGTATACATATTATTACACGTCTAAACGTCATCTTAACGCACAATTTAAATGTCACTGGTGTCTGCGCTATAAATATAAGACTTGTAAGCCAGTAATATCCATTTATTCAGTATTAATCTCTTAAATCCCTCATTAATTCAAACAAGTTAGTAACTCGAGATTTATTTATACTACGGCAGCTCTCGCAGCTAACATTGAGTTATGTGAAAAGATTCCGCTTCAGAATATTTTCCATTTTCGTATTCTACTGAAAATATTACAGGCAATAATTTGGGTGTTCGTGTTGGGAAGATTCATACTAATTTCACTTTATTTTTTAACGACTTTAAAAAAGAAGCAGGTTCTCAATTAGACTGTATTTTATATGTGTGTTTTCTCATAGATTTGTACTGGGTGGACAGATTTTGATAGATTTTTTTTTATTCGAAAGGTGGTTCTTTTCATGTGACTTATTCAAATTTGATTAAGATCGGACGAGTACTTTTTGAGTTATTTCGAAATAATACGTATTTATTTGACAATTTTTCGTCACGTTGTATTCGTAGTCGAAATAATAGAAGTCGCTTTTTTTTCGTTTGCAAGCAAACACAATTAGTTGAAATTAATTTGAATTTCCTTATATATAAATAGATTTAAACAACTTGTAATATTCTTGTTCTCAACCGCTAATTGCTTTGTTCAATCAAATTATTTCAACCTTGCTCAAAGAATTTTCACTTACATGTATTAATTATTATACTACTGTTTTACATTCTATGAGAACAATGTAATAGTAGTTCATGCTATTTCAATAACCCACAAAGGATAAAAAACAAATACATTTTCAGATTAAAATAAATTATTTCTAATATACCTAGTACTTTATTGAATTAACTTTGTAACATAAAGTCGCTATGCAAACTAATTAATTCAATTTTCTTAATATTTTTTATATAATTTTCGATGTTTTTATAACGTAAGGTACAATAATTTCTATATCAGATATTTTTTCTATATATTTTTTTAATACAGTAAGGGTAGCAAACAAGCGCACGGCCAACCCGGCCAACCTGATGATAAACGGATACCGTAGGTTATGGACGCCCCCAACACCAGATGCTTCGTAAGTGCGTTCTACCCAGACAGGAAACAAAGGATTAAGCCCCAATATTTCTTTTTTATGGATAATGAGTCCTGTCCCTTGTGGGAGAGACTATATAGAAAGATATTATTCGTACTTTAATAAAAAAAAATATTTTAATAATATTATTAACAACACTTTTTATAAATCTTAGGTTAAAGTTGTCTTTACGTTCGGAACAAGAAATCGTTAATTATGCGAAAGTGCTTTATGCAAATACTTGAACAAAGGCGACGAGGACCTATCTTCTTTAACGTAATACACGTCAGTAGATTAATCGAACAATATTTACATACTATCTTTTACAATAGATATACATAAATTAACTATTAAAATGCGTGATTACAGTCATTCTTGGTGTACTTTTCTGATAACTGAAACTGCTTAAGCGACATCGACATTATCTTAAATGTTTTGGTTCAATAACAGATCAATTAAAAATGTGTTTAACTTAATCTAACAGATATTAAATACTATAAAGAGAAAATATTTATTTATATATAGACGACATTAGCTTTTTAAAACAGCGTCAAACGTTTCGGATACGTAGGTCAACTCTTTAGTCTATTCGAGTTTGGAGGTAATTAAATCATAGTAAATTAGAAAGCTTGCCTTACAGTAATCTAAGTGGTCAAGCTAAATAAAGAGGTAACGATGAATCACTATTTTTTTAATACGAATAGACGATACTTTCAAATGTGATATTAAACAAATATTAAGTAGTCAAAATAAATAAACTTAATCGACCGTCGTCGATTGTAAACATTTCCATCCATCCACCCATCCATCCATCCGCCCATCCATCCACCTTTAGAAGTCCACTGCTTGACGTAGGCCTCCCCTAATGTTCGAAACTCTGTCCGATCCTGTGGCTTCTGAATCCAGTGACTTCTTTAGGTCGTCATTCCATCTGGTTGGAAGGCGGCCTGTGTGTGAAGCCGGAGACTAGATACACAGTTCGTGCCTTTCCTTCATGAGACTGAGGATATGTTCAGAAATCACTTGAGGTTTACCAATGGAAAGGGACGGAGTGGCGAACAATAGGCAAGGCCTTTGTCTAGCAGTAGACTGTTAAAGGCTGATGGCTGATGGCTGTTTTATATCCTAAAAAAATATTTAATCTTTATTTTTTATAACAATCAAATAATTTTATAGTTAAGTGTATTATATTTGTACCTGTTGCGAATTTGTTTACTATTGCACTTTTAGAATTTGATCTCTACTCTCAAGGAAACTTTACTCCTGTAAATAAAAATACTGACTTTTAGCATAATACTTATGTAGTCTATAAAAATGTTATATGGATTCAAGATATACAGAAAATTATTTTAACAATACAGGTTTCGCTTCAATATCTACTACAGAATAATAAAAGCCAATGTATTCAATGCTTACCAGTGGAAGGGGTCTTGAAGCTATCTAGTTTTGTTAAACAAGTCTTGTTTCAAGTGTTACTCTAACACTTACTGTTTCTATCTATACAAATAAATAAAATCGGAGTATCTGATTTTTATATTAAAATAACCGCTTTTTAGTAAATGCCTATCGATTTATACACGGTACAAATGCCAAAAAAAATATTTTTTACTTTGGCATTTGCTTTAGCTTTTTAATTTTTGTCTGTTTAATCTATCTGTCTGTCTGTCCGTTTGTTCCGGCTAATCTCTGAAACGGCTGGACCGATTTTGATGGGAATAATAAGGAGTAACTTAGGCTACTTTTATTTTAGATTTTTTTTTTTTTTGTTAAATTCCACGCGGACGAAGTTACGAGCACCGTTAGTTTCATATATATACTAGCTGTGCCCACGACTTCGTCCGCGTAGGATAGTGCAAACATATAGGATAGGAAACAACCACTAAATGTTAAATAAAGTTTACCAAAATATGAACAGTTTTTAAAACCATATCAAAAATCGACCGTTCCAGCAGGGATTGAACCTGCATCTCCGACTGACCATGTCGGTGCATTAGCCAATAAATTAAGCTATGGAACAATTTACCCGTTAGATCGAATTTTTTTGATGATTTTACATTCGGTTCTAAGTGACCGCGGCGCCGTCTATAGTGAGTTCTTTATAGAACTCGTAACTATTATAGTTTCATATTAAAATAAAAATCTTTTGATAGGAGATGGACACCATGCTATACAAAATAAATCTATGCAAAGTAAATTAAGATTTATTTAAAAAAATACAGACGCCCCGTTGGCGCAACGGTTACAGCCATGGATTGTCCTTGTTGCGCTGGCGGCTGCGGGTTCGATCCCCACACATGACAAAAATTTGTATTGGCCATACAGGTGTTTGCCGTGGTCTGGATGTTTGTGCAGTGCTTGTGGGTCTCCCCACCGTGCCTCGGAGAGCACGTTAAGCCGTCGGTCCCGGTTGTTATCATGTACACCTGATAGCGATCGTTACTCATAGTAGGTAATATATCCGCCAACCGGCAGTGGTGCAGCGTGGTGGATTAAGCTCTGATCCTTCTCCTATATGTGGAAAGAGGCCTATGCCCAGTAGTGAGATATTACAGGCTGAAGCGTACCAAAATATATTAATGAAAACCGCACCTAAATCGGATAAGTCGCTACTGAGATAAGCGTGCACTAATGTGTTATTTTAATATGATTCATGTAATCATTAAATATCGCGAGGAGTAAACTCCACTAACGTGTCGGAGTTGACTCACACCCTTTTATTTCAATATATACGACGAATATTTAAAACGAATATAAAACGTTTTAAACCAATTGTCGACGTCGTTACGTGCAGTCATCGAACGAGTTTTGATCGAGTTAAGTACCGAGAGTCACTCATTCCCTTTGTTAGCAATGAAAAAATAATTCGATATAGTATAAAAAATGCTGCGGGCATTTTTACACTTTTTCCTTTTCATATTCCCTCCGCGACCTACGGTTCGTGAAGCTAACTTAATAAGTTCTATATTAGGCTCTCTTTTTATAGTAATCTAGTTATACCTAGGGATACAAATCTGAATTTATGAATGTTTTTGAAATCACCGTATTCTTTAAAGTCTCACCGTATAGCCTTATTCTGTTTACAAACATTTCATTCAAGTGATTTAATCTTTAAAACGTTTTTCATGAGTCAGAACATAAGTTTTCAGTTACCAAATTGATTTTAAATATACACGTTGCTAAATAATTAAATAATCTAAAAATAATCAAAATATATATGTTACGTATACCTAAAATTAAGTTGTGGTCTTCTCTTATTCATTAAAAGCCTTTTACTGTGTCAAACATAGAATATTCTGAAGTAAACTAAAATATTAAGAAAGGTACTGGAAAAGTTTTAAAGCAATAAGTGTTTCTAAGTAACTGAGCAAATTAAATATGTTTCTGTATATGTACTGAAGTCTTCTAAATCTCAAAGACGTCATCGGATAAGGGATTTCTCTGAATGCTTTCAAATAAAGGATCTTTAATGGTATTTAGATTTATGTCATTCATATTTAGTTTGGTAACGTTAGTTTAGTCTGAGTTGTTTTGGTATCCATATCTAAGCAATCGCTTACCCGAAGGTTGGGTTGTTAATCTTATATAAATAAAAATGAAACGCATAAATATATATACGCGCATTATTTCCAAATAACTGCAACAAATTTGATAACTCTTTTTTTGTGGTGTGTTGTAAGGTATGATGGAGAAAAAAAAAACAAAACATTCACGAAATAAATAATATAGCGGTACGAAGCTCGCTGGCTCAGCTTACTGGGTATAATTATAATATATTTTTCTCGCTTATGATGATATTTTGTTATAATGAAACAGTTGAAAAAAAAAACAAATTAAACGTTTAACACATATAAAGAATTATTTGAATTTTCACAACCCTCATCTTTTCTCCATGACTCCATCATCAACACTGCTGAAGCGTAAAGAAAAAATATTTTAATTTTAAAATTTTTATACAGCCTATTATCAAATATAACTTTAAACAAACAGAAAATTATTCATTTTAATACAATAGCGTTGTAATAATTATTTAATTTATCAATGTTAATTATAATTATTTACGAAAGTTTTTTTTTTTTTTTACAATCCACATATTGTACATATACTCGCATTTAGGGCGGGTTCCACTAAAGGCCCGCAATGCCATTGACCACGACCGCAGAACCGTTCCACTAAGACTAACGTAAGAAACTCCGCGGGCGTTGTAGGCGAATTTTATATGTGGAATGCATATTTGAGCGCTGTCAGATGAAAACATGTAGCGAGTTAAATAACGGCGAACGAATTTCTTTAAAAAAAAATTATTTATTAATTATAAGATGTTTACAGTTACAAATGTTCTACAAGACTGATTTTAAAATAATAATTAATTTTAACAACTAAATGCACTTTTAGAATTGTCCCACGGAAACGCTTGGTCAGTAGCCATTATTACAACTTGAGCCGGTGGCGTCGATGTGTCGCGTAACTAGCAGTGAGTAAATATTTCGGATTCAATTAATCGTTGCGTTTTTGGCGAATAGAATGAGAGATAACATTCACAATTTGACATTGACGGTTGTTTTTTTTTTAATTTCCTTCAATGAATGATGAAAGCCAACTCTGACTCACCTATATTTTGCGGGCGAAGTGGGCATGATGTGGTCATAAACAGTGACGTCATCTATGACGTAGAACGATTGCTCGCGACGATCACGGGCCACAGCTGGAACGATAGAAAGGGCGTTGCGGTTCTTGCGGTCGCTTAGTGGGACGCACTGACAATAAACTATTATGAATCTGTATTTACTGTCACAATATTGTGTCATCACAGTCAGTCAGAATTTCTCACGCAGAAGCAAGTTTAGCTCTACAGGGTTGTGGGAGCGGTCATGAGTGCGAGCTCAACGAAAAATTCTCAATTTACTTTCCTGTCTCCCGAGATTATCTGATGACATCGCCTAACATATTTATTTTAGGCACATCACATTTACGAGTGATGTGACCTTGGCTGTACCCCTTGGCTGTACCCAATGTCAACTAAATCTACTGCCCTGGCTGCACAGAGTAGGCTTCTTACAGTCACGATAATTACCCAACCCTATAAAACCACATCGACCAATGTTTGCACACTGCGCACAACAAAATAACAGGAAATCACATGCCAATACATATGCAACAAAGTTGTACAACGGCTAAAATCCAGATACCCTTCAGTAAAATATATTTAGGAAACGAAATAACTAATTCATTAATTTAATTCAATGCTAAAGTAGCTACTTGACAAAAATTAGACAGATTATAAGTCATAGTTAACTCAAAAACAGGGTAACAAATGTAAGAAGTAGTTGATTGTGTCAGTGATGTCTTTATATTATCAACTTTAACATCTTTCTCACTTCATAAGTTTTAGACTGTTTTGAGTCTGAACAAACTTTCCACAAAGACGTTTTAACTTCGCAACAAACTTGGAAAATTTACGGTACGTATGGTTATGTAGTATTTACGATTCGGCCTGTAACATCTCTCTTTTGGACATTGGCCACTTTCCTCGTGTAGGAGAACGATTGAAGCTTAATCCACCACACTGCTCCACTGTGAGTTGGTTTGGGGAATATATTCCCCACTATGAGTAACGATCGCTATCAGGTTTGTTTGATAACAATCGGAATCGACAACTTAACATGCTTTCCGAGGCACGATGGAGACATCCACGAGGACAAATAGCCAAACAGGAAAGTATTTGTTTACATACAAATCTCCGTCCTGAGCGGGAATCGAACCAGCAAACTGTCGGTGTTTAGGCGCCTACACTACACGGCACGCGTACTACTACACCAAAGCGGTTGTTGATATCAAGGTAAATAAAGGTTTATGTGTAACAATTAACTTTCTAACTTTCGTTAGTATATAATGAATTAAGTTGACTTGAAATTTTTTGTAACCGATGAAAAAAGTAGATTTTAAATTCAAAATTCAATTCAAAACAATTATTAATTTATCGGTTTATTTTTTATTAAAATCATATTATTTATTAAAATTGTCGTCATATTATGCTAAAATAATAAAATATCACGGATCTATTAACTAAATATAATATATATTGCGTCGATACGCAAGATTTTAACAGGGAATTCAAATAATATATATTAACACTTCGCTTACGCGTCAGCCTCTAATTACCCACAGCTAAGCATCAATGGCACTATTTAATTATAGAAACGTTAATACCACCGAAGTGCACTCTACAAAGTGAATATAACCATAATATTAATAGCATTCGTTAGGACTGCTATTAATTGAAGTAAAGGCAGCTCAACAGGAATATGCTTTGGCAAATATTACTACCTGACTTTAAGCTTCAATAAATTCTTAGAATCATACTCAATTTAAAAGTACTTAAATGGAAAAATATATCTGATATAAAATCAATTATAGACAAAAGTTACGTACTGTTCACGTGTGGGCTGGGTTTTATTCTGAAAGCCGCACTGAGCTAGTGGTGATAGAAATTGAAACTTTAACTGGAGAAAGATATGTCACTGACATTTTTAATGACTACGTTGATCTATTTTAGTGGACATGGACGAGAATGTCGTTTTTATGCAAGCGATTTCGCGACGACGAGCGACGAGCCTCGCGAAGGCAACACAAAGTCAAATGCGTGAAAATAACACATCTGTAACCAATCAACATTTACGAAAATACTGGAAAAACAACTTTTTTTTTCAATAAAGCGCATTAATTTATTCTTAAATTTAGTCTTTATTTATGGTTGGCGGATGTGTTCCCTACTATGAGTAACGATCGCTATCAGGTATTTATGATAACAACCGGAACCGATGGCTTAACTTCGAGGCACGGTGAGGAGACCCACAAATACAAATATCCATCCCGAGAGGAAATCGAATCAGCAAACCAACAGTGTTTTACTCCAGGTTTCCACTATTTGTTTCAGGTTTTTTTGAGGTTTATTATATGTTTATTACTTTAAGCTTTGGCTAGTTGTATGAAAAAGTAATAGGTTTATACAAATTTGAGTTCAAAGTATCATTAGGTGGTTTCAGAATTGGGATAACTATTTTGTATACGTGTATTCAAATACACGTTTCAAAACAGGATAATTCTTTTTTTGTTGGAAAGGAGATATCTTTAGTTTGGTACTATGATAAAGAAACCAGGATCTGATGATGGGATCCCAGAGAAATCGAGGGAAACTTTCGAAAATCCGCATAACTTTTTACTGGGTGTGCTGATTTTGATGATTTTTAATTTAATCGAAAGCCGATGTTTATCATGTGGTCAAATTTCATCGAGATCTGATTACGACTTTTGGAGTAATCTTTGATAATGCGTATTTACTTGACTATTTTTTCGTCTACCTACGTTGTATTACTTGTCGATATAATTAAAGTCGGTTTTTCTTCGTTTACCTGCAAACACAATTATGTTATTATTCTCTAAAGACGTTGTTTAGGATTAGATTTGGTATTACGTTCATGAAATTAACTGTGTGCTTTTTGTTTATATAATAAAATTATTGAACAATATTATAAATCTATTTAAAAAAGAATAATCTGAAGAAAACAACGTGCTCTTAACACCTCCCCCCGTGACGTAGCTCAGCGTAGCATTCAAACTTATACCCCCCCCCCCCCCCTTTCGACCAGACTACGTGGTTTATGGACGCTGCCTTAGTCAAAAGCGAAGGCCTTGTAACGATTGCTCGCGAAGCGAGTGTACTTTGTATTTCAAAACAACTTTTTTTAATTAATTCACTTTGTCGTCTAATAAACATATCTTAATTCTTGATTAGCAAGCAAATCTAATTCAAAGTAATAAAACACAATATTGTGACAGTAAATACAGATTCATAATAGTTTATTGTCAGTGCGTCCCACTAAGCGACCGCAAGAACCGCAACGCCCTTTCTATCGTTCCAGCTGTGGCCCGTGATCGTCGCGAGCAATCGTTCTACGTCATAGATGACGTCACTGTTTATGACCACATCATGCCCACTTCGCCCGCAAAATATAGGTGAGTCAGAGTTGGCTTTCATCATTCATTGAAGGAAATTAAAAAAAAACAACCGTCAATGTCAAATTGTGAATGTTATCTCTCATTCTATTCGCCAAAAACGCAACGATTAATTGAATCCGAAATATTTACTCACTGCTAGTTACGCGACACATCGACGCCACCGGCTCAAGTTGTAATAATGGCTACTGACCAAGCGTTTCCGTGGGACAATTCTAAAAGTGCATTTAGTTGTTAAAATTAATTATTATTTTAAAATCAGTCTTGTAGAACATTTGTAACTGTAAACATCTTATAATTAATAAATAATTTTTTTTTAAAGAAATTCGTTCGCCGTTATTTAACTCGCTACATGTTTTCATCTGACAGCGCTCAAATATGCATTCCACATATAAAATTCGCCTACAACGCCCGCGGAGTTTCTTACGTTAGTCTTAGTGGAACGGTTCTGCGGTCGTGGTCAATGGCATTGCGGGCCTTTAGTGGAACCCGCCCTAAATGCGAGTATATGTACAATATGTGGATTGTAAAAAAAAAAAAAAAAACTTTCGTAAATAATTATAATTAACATTGATAAATTAAATAATTATTACAACGCTATTGTATTAAAATGAATAATTTTCTGTTTGTTTAAAGTTATATTTGATAATAGGCTGTATAAAAATTTTAAAATTAAAATATTTTTTCTTTACGCTTCAGCAGTGTTGATGATGGAGTCATGGAGAAAAGATGAGGGTTGTGAAAATTCAAATAATTCTTTATATGTGTTAAACGTTTAATTTGTTTTTTTTTTCAACTGTTTCATTATAACAAAATATCATCATAAGCGAGAAAAATATATTATAATTATACCCAGTAAGCTGAGCCAGCGAGCTTCGTACCGCTATATTATTTATTTCGTGAATGTTTTGTTTTTTTTTTCTCCATCATACCTTACAACACACCACAAAAAAAGAGTTATCAAATTTGTTGCAGTTATTTGGAAATAATGCGCGTATATATATTTATGCGTTTCATTTTTATTTATATAAGATTAACAACCCAACCTTCGGGTAAGCGATTGCTTAGATATGGATACCAAAACAACTCAGACTAAACTAACGTTACCAAACTAAATATGAATGACATAAATCTAAATACCATTAAAGATCCTTTATTTGAAAGCATTCAGAGAAATCCCTTATCCGATGACGTCTTTGAGATTTAGAAGACTTCAGTACATATACAGAAACATATTTAATTTGCTCAGTTACTTAGAAACACTTATTGCTTTAAAACTTTTCCAGTACCTTTCTTAATATTTTAGTTTACTTCAGAATATTCTATGTTTGACACAGTAAAAGGCTTTTAATGAATAAGAGAAGACCACAACTTAATTTTAGGTATACGTAACATATATATTTTGATTATTTTTAGATTATTTAATTATTTAGCAACGTGTATATTTAAAATCAATTTGGTAACTGAAAACTTATGTTCTGACTCATGAAAAACGTTTTAAAGATTAAATCACTTGAATGAAATGTTTGTAAACAGAATAAGGCTATACGGTGAGACTTTAAAGAATACGGTGATTTCAAAAACATTCATAAATTCAGATTTGTATCCCTAGGTATAACTAGATTACTATAAAAAGAGAGCCTAATATAGAACTTATTAAGTTAGCTTCACGAACCGTAGGTCGCGGAGGGAATATGAAAAGGAAAAAGTGTAAAAATGCCCGCAGCATTTTTTATACTATATCGAATTATTTTTTCATTGCTAACAAAGGGAATGAGTGACTCTCGGTACTTAACTCGATCAAAACTCGTTCGATGACTGCACGTAACGACGTCGACAATTGGTTTAAAACGTTTTATATTCGTTTTAAATATTCGTCGTATATATTGAAATAAAAGGGTGTGAGTCAACTCCGACACGTTAGTGGAGTTTACTCCTCGCGATATTTAATGATTACATGAATCATATTAAAATAACACATTAGTGCACGCTTATCTCAGTAGCGACTTATCCGATTTAGGTGCGGTTTTCATTAATATATTTTGGTACGCTTCAGCCTGTAATATCTCACTACTGGGCATAGGCCTCTTTCCACATATAGGAGAAGGATCAGAGCTTAATCCACCACGCTGCACCACTGCCGGTTGGCGGATATATTACCTACTATGAGTAACGATCGCTATCAGGTGTACATGATAACAACCGGGACCGACGGCTTAACGTGCTCTCCGAGGCACGGTGGGGAGACCCACAAGCACTGCACAAACATCCAGACCACGGCAAACACCTGTATGGCCAATACAAATTTTTGTCATGTGTGGGGATCGAACCCGCAGCCGCCAGCGCAACAAGGACAATCCATGGCTGTAACCGTTGCGCCAACGGGGCGTCTATATTTTTTTAAATAAATCTTAATTTACTTTGCATAGATTTATTTTGTATAGCATGGTGTCCATCTCCTATCAAAAGATTTTTATTTTAATATGAAACTATAATAGTTACGAGTTCTATAAAGAACTCACTATAGACGGCGCCGCGGTCACTTAGAACCGAATGTAAAATCATCAAAAAAATTCGATCTAACGGGTAAATTGTTCCATAGCTTAATTTATTGGCTAATGCACCGACATGGTCAGTCGGAGATGCAGGTTCAATCCCTGCTGGAACGGTCGATTTTTGATATGGTTTTAAAAACTGTTCATATTTTGGTAAACTTTATTTAACATTTAGTGGTTGTTTCCTATCCTATATGTTTGCACTATCCTACGCGGACGAAGTCGTGGGCACAGCTAGTATATATATGAAACTAACGGTGCTCGTAACTTCGTCCGCGTGGAATTTAACAAAAAAAAAAAAAATCTAAAATAAAAGTAGCCTAAGTTACTCCTTATTATTCCCATCAAAATCGGTCCAGCCGTTTCAGAGATTAGCCGGAACAAACGGACAGACAGACAGATAGATTAAACAGACAAAAATTAAAAAGCTAAAGCAAATGCCAAAGTAAAAAATATTTTTTTTGGCATTTGTACCGTGTATAAATCGATAGGCATTTACTAAAAAGCGGTTATTTTAATATAAAAATCAGATACTCCGATTTTATTTATTTGTATAGATAGAAACAGTAAGTGTTAGAGTAACACTTGAAACAAGACTTGTTTAACAAAACTAGATAGCTTCAAGACCCCTTCCACTGGTAAGCATTGAATACATTGGCTTTTATTATTCTGTAGTAGATATTGAAGCGAAACCTGTATTGTTAAAATAATTTTCTGTATATCTTGAATCCATATAACATTTTTATAGACTACATAAGTATTATGCTAAAAGTCAGTATTTTTATTTACAGGAGTAAAGTTTCCTTGAGAGTAGAGATCAAATTCTAAAAGTGCAATAGTAAACAAATTCGCAACAGGTACAAATATAATACACTTAACTATAAAATTATTTGATTGTTATAAAAAATAAAGATTAAATATTTTTTTAGGATATAAAACAGCCATCAGCCATCAGCCTTTAACAGTCTACTGCTAGACAAAGGCCTTGCCTATTGTTCGCCACTCCGTCCCTTTCCATTGGTAAACCTCAAGTGATTTCTGAACATATCCTCAGTCTCATGAAGGAAAGGCACGAACTGTGTATCTAGTCTCCGGCTTCACACACAGGCCGCCTTCCAACCAGATGGAATGACGACCTAAAGAAGTCACTGGATTCAGAAGCCACAGGATCGGACAGAGTTTCGAACATTAGGGGAGGCCTACGTCAAGCAGTGGACTTCTAAAGGTGGATGGATGGGCGGATGGATGGATGGGTGGATGGATGGAAATGTTTACAATCGACGACGGTCGATTAAGTTTATTTATTTTGACTACTTAATATTTGTTTAATATCACATTTGAAAGTATCGTCTATTCGTATTAAAAAAATAGTGATTCATCGTTACCTCTTTATTTAGCTTGACCACTTAGATTACTGTAAGGCAAGCTTTCTAATTTACTATGATTTAATTACCTCCAAACTCGAATAGACTAAAGAGTTGACCTACGTATCCGAAACGTTTGACGCTGTTTTAAAAAGCTAATGTCGTCTATATATAAATAAATATTTTCTCTTTATAGTATTTAATATCTGTTAGATTAAGTTAAACACATTTTTAATTGATCTGTTATTGAACCAAAACATTTAAGATAATGTCGATGTCGCTTAAGCAGTTTCAGTTATCAGAAAAGTACACCAAGAATGACTGTAATCACGCATTTTAATAGTTAATTTATGTATATCTATTGTAAAAGATAGTATGTAAATATTGTTCGATTAATCTACTGACGTGTATTACGTTAAAGAAGATAGGTCCTCGTCGCCTTTGTTCAAGTATTTGCATAAAGCACTTTCGCATAATTAACGATTTCTTGTTCCGAACGTAAAGACAACTTTAACCTAAGATTTATATAAAGTGTTGTTAATAATATTATTAAAATATTTTTTTTTTATTAAAGTACGAATAATATCTTTCTATATAGTCTCTCCCACAAGGGACAGGACTCATTATCCATAAAAAAGAAATATTGGGGCTTAATCCTTTGTTTCCTGTCTGGGTAGAACGCACTTACGAAGCATCTGGTGTTGGGGGCGTCCATAACCTACGGTATCCGTTTATCATCAGGTTGGCCGGGTTGGCCGTGCGCTTGTTTGCTACCCTTACTGTATTAAAAAAATATATAGAAAAAATATCTGATATAGAAATTATTGTACCTTACGTTATAAAAACATCGAAAATTATATAAAAAATATTAAGAAAATTGAATTAATTAGTTTGCATAGCGACTTTATGTTACAAAGTTAATTCAATAAAGTACTAGGTATATTAGAAATAATTTATTTTAATCTGAAAATGTATTTGTTTTTTATCCTTTGTGGGTTATTGAAATAGCATGAACTACTATTACATTGTTCTCATAGAATGTAAAACAGTAGTATAATAATTAATACATGTAAGTGAAAATTCTTTGAGCAAGGTTGAAATAATTTGATTGAACAAAGCAATTAGCGGTTGAGAACAAGAATATTACAAGTTGTTTAAATCTATTTATATATAAGGAAATTCAAATTAATTTCAACTAATTGTGTTTGCTTGCAAACGAAAAAAAAGCGACTTCTATTATTTCGACTACGAATACAACGTGACGAAAAATTGTCAAA